>NC_069122.1:9967715-11441105 GCF_026914265.1 Mya arenaria
TTTTTATCTCAACTATTGAGTACTATTTTGCAATGATTGATGTTTCCGAGTAAGCAGTTTCGGAAAAGACAGTTTTATTTAATCATCCCTCTGATTTATTTCGTTAATTTTTTTTATCATAAAGTAGTCCCGGTCGATATTTTATAATTTGGCTCGGAAAGGGATAAACCAATGTGCTTATCTTATTCTTTCTGAGATTTTTTTTAACCTTCAAGCACGAACAAACCATCAAGCACAAACAAGCCATCGTTGGCGGGGGATATATTTTCACTGAAAATGCTTGTTATGACTTTGTTTGACTAACGGCTTGGGTTAGCTCCCCATTACAACCCGGTTTTTAACTAAGTGAAACCTGGTTATTAGAATGACCTACGGCATGGTTCGGGTTTCGGTAGGGCGGCGTCAAACTTACTTTTGGTTGGTACTAAATAACTTTATTTGTGGTTGGCATCTTGCGACCAAACTTGGTATAAAGGAAGAGTTTATGGAGTCCTTTCATCGGATTGCGTTTGGGGCCCCTAGTTTTTGGACAAGGGCACTTGTGGCCTAGTTCATAGCCATAACCGCGATATCTGCATTTTCAAGCCGCATCTGGGGGTTCACTGACGTAATGTATTCATACGCTGTATTTTGATTGGATTTCCGTTAGCGAATTTGAATAATCAAAGTAGTACCGGAACTGATTACAAAGTAACCATCCAATAAAAATAGTTCTCCTAACAATGCAAGCTAACGATGTTCTTTTAATGAAGCACAAGAAATTCATACGTAGCGAGTGAGTTAATCGGGTTAACTACATGAATATTCTTGCATACGGTCAGATTATATGCAATAAGAATATGAACATATTGGAAAAGTACGCAGCGAAATTTTTCAGTTCAATGCTCTGTATTGATAGACTGGTACCCTCTTTCTCTTTTATCCGAAAAGAAACCAGTATCAGCTAACCACTGTGCCCGTCGTGCATTCGAAATATCTTGTGAATTCATACGTAAGAAATTTGGTTTAAAAAAGTATTGTTATCCTTTGCATACAATGTTGGTATTCCGAAGTCGGTCCCTGTTCTTTTTTTCGACATAATTTGCATGTTTCCGTGATATTTTCTTTTTGATACAAAGTTTTTTAACTAATCAGCGCATGGTACTTAGCACATTTTTAAAAAACAACACGATTTTTGGAATTTATTGTTCAAATACTATTAATGTTTACTAAAAACCATATGCCCCGTACCTGTATAGTACCTGTATAGCTTTATAGTTTTTGAGGAAAAGTAAATCAGGGTACCAGTCTACTTATTGACCTCAAAATTTACTCTGGTCAGAGCGGCCGAATGATTCAGACATACATGTTATGCTACTTCCTGATGCTGATGATGTGAATTTCATACTGTTTTATTGAGGAAATTTATCAATAAAGCCGCCATTGAATGATTACCACCACCAAACGGATTTATTTTCATCTTACTGAAGTACCGTGGGTAGCATTTTTAATTTGACACGTAAATTTTCAAGCAATACAAGTTCGTTTGAAAAAATCATGTGATTTCAATTGTGCAAAATGGAGATAAAAATATCAAATATGCGCATACTTATTTATGAAGTTTCATTCTAAATGAAGCCAAATGTATGAATATGTGCACAGCATCTGTGAATAAGATGATTGTTTACCTATGTGCATAGAATGTCTTGGAGCCACTCTCAGTGTAAGTACATGACATTGTGATAAACCATCGCCATTGATAAAACAATTTTGCATGCTCAATTTTGATTTCCTCTCTTACCACAGGGGCAGGTTGCGTTGTTTTGACATAAAAGTTTTGATAAAGTTATGGCTTCTTAAACAGGATCATGTCAGCAAATATATGGAAATTCAGGGTAAAAAAAACAACAACAAAATGGACAGGGACATGGTGTGTCAAAACAACACAACCTGCCCCTGTGAAATGCACTAGTCAAAAATAAATATCAACATTAAAGTTATGGAAGCTAGAACTAGTGTCCTCGCAATGCCGGGTGATTGCGGTGGTTTTGTCTTCCCTCAAAATATATCAAGGAATTGCTCTTACCTTAGATCCCTTGGGTGCGGTGGGGGGGGGGGTATTCACAGGATTTTACCACCAGTTCGTTCTTGCCGGGCAGGGATTTTACCGGGGATTGGCTGGACCGAAAGTACCTGCTATTCCATGGGGGGTCGTGGTTACAATTGACTGGTGCATACTTTACAAGTTCTTTTTCTGAAGACGCTTTGTGCTCACTTTTTGTTTTCTAGCCAAGAATGAATATCAAAAATCAGTCAAAGATACTGTATGGTGATACATTGTTGTTGATAGATCAATATAAATTTGTGAAATATTTGAGGGAAAGGTACTTGGTTAAATAATTTACAAGTGTAACTTTTGAGTTTTATTTAACAATGCAGTGCCGAATATTGTGGAGATAGAATTGAATTTGTATTAATTAATCAGTTGACTTATGGCGTTTAGAGCACAAAACTAAAATAAAAATTGCACCAGTCAATTGTAACCACGGCTCCCACATCCGGGGGTATAACGGGGATAGCCGGCGAAATGGGCCATGTTTTTACCTTTCAGGTGGCCCCGCAGTGCCAGGTCTTCCCGGAAAAGTGTGGATGGGGCTTAACATAATGTCCCTTGGGTGCGGGGCATTTGGTGGGGACTTTACCATCAGATTATCTCTGCAGGGCTGGGGTTGGCTGGACCGAAAGTAAAATTCCCCGCTATTCCGGGACCGGGGGCATGGTTACAATTGACTGATGCATTAGCTTGTGTATTCAGATAACGTTAAGAATATTTTTTTATTTATATAAGTTATACTTTGCAATCTAAATCAAAGATTTGAAACAAATTTTTTGGTGCCAATCTGGTGTACAGTCCCTTTCATAAACAACAAGTGAAGGCAATGCTGTATTATTTTGAGACAAACAAAAAGAAGACAGCACAAAGTTTAAAAAGTGTGACCAATGTGAGAATACCTTACATAATTTATAAATTTTCATGCGATTCAGACAATTTTAATGCTAGAATTCACAAAAAAATCATTCCCTTGAATTATTCCTGTCATAGTTTAAAGCTGCACTCTCACAGATTTACCGTTTTTACAACTTTTTTTGTCTTGGAAAGAGCAAATTTTTGCGTTAACATCTTCAAACCAATGATATCAGATTGTAGTTTGTCATATTTCCGTTCGAAAATTAATGTTTTATGGCTTAAACCGTTACTAACAGTTTAAGAATAATGCTTAAAACATCGATTTCTTAACTTTAATATAAAAAACTGCCATCTAAATTTTGGTCAGCAGTCTTATATAACTGGTTTCCATGGATTTTCGCAAAAATTGGCTCGTTCCAAGACAAAAAATAAAAAAGTTAAAATGAGAGTGCAGCTCTAAACTCATAATGAAATTTCAATGCACTACATTTGACATAATTTTAAACAGATGAAAAAAAAGTTATTTTTAAAACGCACAATATATCCTTTATGTGACCTTACATTACAATGAAATTATTCAGATCATTATTAAGTGACTTTTCTTGCACTTAAATGTGAACATTATAAAGCTTGGGATTGAACACTAAATGAAACAAGAATGAAATTAAATGAATCACAAAATATCATCAAAATTATACACACAAATGTTCTTTGATATATAAAAAAATGAAACTTTTTAGACTTTCAAAAATTTAACATTTACTATGTACGGTTATATAAAATGATAAATACATTTGTAGGATTTGATATCCTACTAGATGTAACTCGGCTTCGTTCATTTTTCTAAACTTTCTCTCAGTGATGAGGAATAAATTTTATTTACTGCAGTTGTTTTCTAAGTTTATGAAAATAAGAACAATTGAAAAAACTCATTAACTACTGTTGATCAGTGCAGATTGTGGGAGGTCATGATTGATTTCAATGAACCACCAATAAGCCCTGCCAAAATTGGATACTGATTGGTCCGTCAGGTGCTTTTGGTAGGCATGATTAGCATGAATGTTAATTTAATCATCATTTATGAATGTTTACAAAATCATTGAATATTGAAATAACAAGCGAAATGTTAGTTTGAATGATGAAAGCCATGAAATATGTGAAGTATTCAAAAAGAGACCATTTTTTCAGCTTTTGTAAATAATGAGAAAATTGTTAAGTAAATTTTTTATTGTTTATCAGGAAATGTTGAAATCTCATGTTTAGGCCTATAGTGATCATACTTGATTGCTATGTTATTGGCACTTATTGCAATATGTTTTATTCATTGCAATATTTATGTAAAACATTAATTATTATGTTGACTTAAGTTAAGTGTAGATAAGAACTAATGGTATAGGTGATGTGAGAATGATTTCGTAAGTCTTTAAAACCCCTTTTGGTATTGTGAGTTTTTTGCTCCAGTCTTGTTCAGTTTAGCTTTTGAAGATTTTTAAAGTAAATGCAAAACAAGTCCAGCACGCTGCCTAGAAAGACTTTGTCAAACCCTGACCAGATATAATTTCTTGTCTTTTCAAATTACCAACATGGCAATGGTTTTATCATAACATAGGATATTGGTTTTAAAGACCATGTTAGTGTTTTTGTATGTGGAATGAAATATCAAAAATCATGACACTAAATTGAACATAATTTATAGTTCTCATTGATATTACACATAGCCCCAAGTACATGCTGATCTAAGATTTAAGGCTTGGATGGAGTCAGGGCAAGAAAAATGCATATTAATGCATTGTACTTTCCAACGCAAGAACTGTTTGTTTATTAAAGTAAATAAAGCAATCCCCACACCAAGGAACTGCAGTATTGCTTAACCAGCTTAATTGACATTATGAGTTGGAGTTCAAATTGCTGCAATTAAAGGCACATCTAGTTTGTAGAATTATTCAAACTCTGATTTAGCAACCTTAATATAGCTATATGAACTACTTTTGCGAAATGAAAGCTTTTTTTAGATTTACAAGGACGGGTGAAAAGTATTTGCCAAATGTACTGCAACACCTGATACCTGTTGCCGAGGAATCCAACAAATTCTTGGCAATCCAAATGTTACAGTACTATTCAATTTGGAGTGCCTGAAACATCTTCTTTCTGTATGACATATTGGACCAGGAGAATCATGAACCTACAACCTTTTGCATCTATTAAGATAGGGAGCTATCAGGACAGTGACAGATAACAATACAAGAATGGCCAACTGCTGCAATTATTAAGTTAACTAATGCATACAAATTAAGATGGAGAAAATAGTTCTTAATTTTTCCAAACTACTTCCTTAAGCATCTGGTATGTAGTTGTCTTTTACAATGATTGTTCAAAGTTACAATGGCCCTGTGGGTTAGGTATGCTCTGTCCACGAAGTAACAGGTTTTGTTGTTCCTGCGTTTTGATCCAGGAGGTTGTATTTAACTCAAGTAGATTTTTGCAGATTCGGATTTCACAAGGCACAAGCCGAGTAAAATCAAATTTACAAAAAACTACCAGAATCAAATATGACATTCCGCCATATCCGGATCAAAACGCAGTACTAATAACCATTTTATTATATACATTACTGATTAGATCACTTAGAAGCCACATCTTTGCATAATAAATTTCATTTTAAGGATGCACTCATTGGTTTAATGATGTCAATTTAATATTGCGCAACATACTTGTTATGACGTGACGTCACAAGAGTGGTATATGGCCGTATTGCACTGGAGCTGAATATGGGTTAAAGTATTTTGTGATATGTATTGCATGTGGATTGATGATGGGTATATAATAAAGAATAAAATTATGTTTGGTATTCCATTCTCACTAGCAGTGTGATGAACTGCTGACACCATGTTATGAAATTTGATGATCAAAGTATTTAAAAGACATTTCAATATTTCATACTTTAAAAACGATATTCATCTCATCTTAGTCTACTCAACTTGCTTTGCTATGTACAAAAGTCTGCAGCAGTAATATGAATAGCATTAGACAGAAGGCAGTGCCTAATATGTATCAACAGCACTAAGTTATCATGGTAACATGTTATATGAATTGAATACCAAGCACAACTTAAGAGGGAGAAAATTATTCTTCTCTTTATAAATAAAAACTACTTCCTAATAGCATTGTGTATGCAGTCTGACATAGGTGTACAATGTAGATGTTTTTACAAAGATTGTTCAAAGTATGGCACTGTGGTTTAAAGCTCCCCTGAAAAAGAGGTGACAGGTTTTCTATATAGTATATAATTACATCATTGAACATCTTCTCTGAAACTGCAAATAACAGACCTTTGATATAAAAGGATTTCATCAAATTAAAGAAGTATGTGTGCCCCCACCACCCTACCCCCCTCACTTTACACACACTTAGCTAGATTTTTCAAATTTCCTTTGCAGCTTGCAAGCAGTTTCAGTCAAAAGTTTAAGCTAGCCCATTAAACAGTGACCCCTTGTGATGTGAGCCGATTTTTTCAATGCTTAGAATATGGTTGTAAACATTCCCCTGAATGAAGCCCTAGTCCATCAGTGCTTTCAGTACTTTGATTATATTTTTGATTATAATTACTTCCTGCAAGTTCGGTAACAAAGAGTTAACTATTTATAATATAAGAGTTTTCAGATGCATTAACGTGGAAAAGATTGGTCCAAAAACATGACCGAGTCCCTTTAATAATCAGCGGCGGATCCAGGACTTTCTAAATGGGGGGGGGGCACAACTTATTATAAACATATCAAACTTATCATATAAAGACATGGAATTAACATTTGTCTTCACTGTCAATAATGTTTGGCAGATAAATTGAATTAAAAAGATATCATTTACTGAGATAAACCTTTCAAAAAACATCAAAGATATCTAGCTGTTTTGGGGAATCGAACCAGTCTGAGTCGTTAACCACTCGTCCACCTGAGACACATATATTTATGCTTTAAAATTAGTGCTATATTAACCTAATTACTGTAGTATATTGATTGCACTCAACGATACTGTAGGTACTTCGGATGTCATTGTTATAAATTTAAGTTAACTGAAGTAAAAACAACCGTTGACAACAAATTCCAAAAAGGGTTTCAAATAAATTATTAAGTATCAATTTACACAGGCTCTAGCATAATTCAGAGAACTAGACTATAATAAAAGCCGAAATGGAAAGTTTCAAAGCAGCAATGTTTTGAATTTAAACTTTTGTTAAATGCACGTCATGCACACACACATATCTTGCTGGCACACAATGACATTATTAAAAACACTGACGAACATATAATGGCACATGTTAACAGTTTAAAACAACTTATATTAAAAAAAATAATTCTGGTATTTGATATGTTCTGAAAACAATAAACTAACGCGTATAACTGCAGCCATATTTGTCTACTTTTTATCAGCTGTTTTTTTTTTTGAACATGCGGCGCCGATTATTCATTATCGAATGTTCGGGCCCCGATGTCATTTTCAAGAGACTTTTTCGTGTCGTATACTATATTATACTCGATAATCAGGTTTAACTGTTTATTCGCCCAAATGCTTGTATAAGGTTTAAATTGTCACAAAACAACTTATTTGTAAAATTAAATCAATAAAGATGTGCCCCCCCCCAAAAAAAAAAAAAAAGAAGAAAAAAATTGTTTGTCGGCCCGCTGGGGGGCCTCTGTGTCCCCCGGTAAACCCGCCACTGATAATGGCCATTCATTAGGGATAATTATCGTAACCGCATCGTAACAATGGACGATGAGCGACCTGAGTGCAAAATAGTTAAAAGTGACAGATACCACACCTTTGACCAGAGTCAACGCAAGTACTCAAACTTTAATCGATCCAATCGGAATTACAAACAATATAACTGTTCTTGATTGAGGTGTTTTTAAAACAAATCCGGATGTAAGTGATCATTATGGCACCTACATATCTACAAAAATTACTTTACCACATTCATTGCCTTATAAGAGGAAATATGGAGATATAATAGAGCGAATTTTGATAAATTGAACGAATTAACCAGAATTACGGATAGGTCATTTATCAAAAACGAAAATATTGACAACTCGTGTTATATCATTTCACAGAAACATAATGAACTTTGCACAAAATGCATACCATTCGAATTTGTAACTATAAGACCAATGATAAACCATGGTACAACACAGACATCCGACGTACAAGTCGCCAACGTGATAGACATAAACAAAAAGCAATACGTTCCGGTAAACAATCTGATTGGCAAACCTATAAGCAATTTAGGTATAAAGTTGATAATTTGAAAAAATATGACAAGGAAACGTTTTATGGTAGCCTTGAAACATCTCTTAAATGATTTAAGCACAATTGATCCTAAAAAGTATTGGAAAACTGTGAAACTTTTAGTAAAGAACAACTCTCAGCATACAAATCCCATTCCTCCTCTGAAAACAACGATAATGTTGCTACTTCTTATGAAAAAAAAATCGCTTGACGACTACTTCGTGTCAATATCAAACGCTGACGATTCAAATGTCACTGTCCCCTTGTACACTTTTAAAACACAGTCACGGTAATCTAACTTTGCAATTACAGAACAGGATGTAACTGATGTTTTAGAAAACTTAAATGTTAATAAAGCCCAGACGGAATTAGCCACAAAATGATGAAAGCAACATCAACATATGCTACCCCCTGTGTGTATAATTCAACAAGTCTTTGATAGAAATAAAATATCCATTGCATTGTAAAAGTATTGGAAAACAGCCAATGTCATGCCCCTTTTTAAAAAGGGTGTACCGGAATCTTCAAATTATAGACCGATCTCCTTAATAAGCTGTGTTGGGAAAGTCATGAAAAGAATTATGTTTAAAAATATTTATAATCATCTTCATGCTAATGACCTAATAAGCAATCTGGGTATTTTTTGCCAGGCACGTCTCAACACGAGCTCGTATCAGCTGGTAGATTTGTAAAGCATTTGATGATAAAGTATCAACATGTTTTGTGTTTTGCGACATATCCAAGGCATTTGATAGAGTTTGATACCAAGGTATTATTTTTAAACTAAAACAATATGGTATCAGTGGAAATTTATTGGATTTGTTAACAGATTACTTCAAAGGCCGAAGTCAAAAGGTTTTTGTAAAATCATCTTTTTCAGAATCAAAATTACTGAGAGGTGGTGTCCCCCAAGGATCCGTGTTAGATCCTCTACTTTTTCTTATCTATGTAAATGACATAGCAGATTCTCTACTAAGCATAACTTGTCTTCGCAGACGACAGTTCTTTAGCTGTTTCTCCCGTGACGTAAATATGATAGAAGACACAATAAATCATGATATAAATTGTATCCTAAACAATGGCTAGTCAACTTTAATCCCGCTAAAACAGAGGCAATGTTTCTGACCTATTGTCCAAGAAATAGTCCAACACTTGTTTTTGATAACACTTTTGTTCAACTTGTTGATCACCACGAGAACCTTGGTTTGACACTCAGTAAGGATGGGTCTTGACACCAACATATTACTAATATCATCGCAACAGCGTCAAGAATTCTTGGTACTATGCAATTGATGAAATTTAAACTACACAGAAAAAACACTTAACCACATATATTTGTCATATCTTCGTCCGCATCTAGAATACGGATCACTACATAGGGATAATTGTACCCAATATGAAAAGAAACGCTAGATACAATTCAATATGAAGCTGCTCGAATAGTTACCGGTCTCACACGATCCGTATCAATAAACAATCTACTCAAAGAAATTCGCTGGGTGTCCCTAACGAATAGAAAAACAATCCAAAAGCTGACATTAGTATATAAACACAAAAACATCATCTTACCATCTTACCTAGAACAACTATTTCTTCCAAGCGTGCAAACTTTTAGTAACAACACGTACAGTTTACGGAAAGTTTTCAAACGTTACCTAGAAGAACTCAAATTTATGCCGGTCTTTACTTCCATCCGCATTGAGGATGAGGAACGATCTTGACACCTCCGTTAAAGATGCAGTATCATTGCCCGCGTTAAAAGGTAAAATGAAATCTATATATTCTGTTCCCAAAGTCCCCTCATTTTATAAAGAAGGCAACGGATCCGCTTCAGTTAATCATGCCCGAATGCGTAATAATTGCAGCAACTTAATTTCTGATCCTTACAATAATCACATCGCAATTTCCCATAACTGTGTCTGTGGTACAGAAATTGAAGATGCCGAACACTTCCTTTTCAAATGTAGTCGGTTACTGCACAACGGCGTCAATTATCCCTTCAAACTAGGCAATATCACCCACTGAATACCAATAAAATACTACACGGCTACAGTACTCTGAATGACGAACAGAATACATACATTTTCCAAAGAGTGCAAACATATATTGTTGCTACTAAAAAATTTAAAATAAATAAAGTTCAGTAGCCTGCCTATCATTATATTTGTCGTATTAGCCCACAGGGACTAGGCGACAGCAGATTCGTTTACAGATTATTTTTATTACTCCGGGAGTACTTTCGGTCTCACAGGATGCTCACGGGCCAGCCATCCTTTCTCCGGATGCTGTCATGGACTATTTGAGGCGAATCGACAACAAATTAAACACTGTAAACAAACGTTTAGATGCCCTGGATACCCTTGAAAAAAAGGTCAGTAATTTTGAAATCGAGATGAAAAAATGTGGACTTATGTGCATGACCAAAATAAAAGGGTGGACTCTAAAAATATTGCCGTTGAGGACCGTGTAAACGCGCTGGAATATAACCTAGCAACAACACAAAATGAGTTTGATCAAGTTCGTAATGATGAGATAAAAACCAGAGACGAACTCATTTATATAAAATCGCAATCGACGCGTAACAACTTGGTGTTTGGCAACATTCCGGAAGTACGGGCTGAATCTTGGGCCGAGAGTGAAACCAAACTGCGCGATTTCATAGTAAACAAACTGAAAATTGCACAGAACATTGTTGATGACATACAATTTGAGCGCGCGCACAGAATGGGCGATTTCTACCCGAACAGCAGGTACCCCCGGAAGTTGGTGGCCAAGTTCTTTAGCTTTAAGGACCGCGAGATCGTGCGACGTCAACGCGAAATCTGCATGACACAGAATATTTCTTGCATGAGCAATTCCCCCCTGAGATTTCCGCCCGTCGTCGTGCGCATATGCCAGCACTGAAGGCCGCCAAACGCCAGGGTAAACGTGCATGGCTTTCCTACGATAGACTTTATATTGATGGCAATCCAGTTTACACCGACCAGCAACGTGGTGGGTCAGTGGGCGCCGGCACTGGAAGTAGGACTGGTAACGCTAGAGCTACTGCCACGGAGACGACGGCCCACGAGACGGACGGACGGAGGGCCTCCCCGGCAACGGACGGTGCGACAGGCGGGTCGGCGTAGCGGCATGAAGAGGCTAGGCTATCCATTATTTCATGGAACGTTAATGGTCTTAGCAACAAATTGTGCGACCAAGATTTTGTTGATATGATTTGCAAAAGTGATATAATTTTCTTATATGAAATTTGGGGTAATAAGCAATCAAAATTTGAAATTAAAAGGTATAAATGCTACAATTTTTTCCGTAAATTTCAGAACCGTCGGTCAAAAAGGAATTGTGGGGGTGTTGTTGTCTATATTCGAAATAACATTTATAAAGGGGTAACTGTTGTCAGAAATCATCACGATACAATAATATGGTTAAAATTAAAGAGACAGTATTTTGGCCTACAAAATGACATTTATTTAGCAGGAGTGTATATTTGGGTTGAAAATTCGCCAGCTTATAATTTAATTAATAAAGATTTATATGACATAATACATTATGATGTGCATTACCTTCAAAGTAAAGGGCATGTACTGTTATGTGGTGACTGGAATTCGAGGGTCGGAAATGGGAGTAAAAAGGATTATATCGAATGTGACAGAATTGTTGATAATTTAGACTGTGATGAATACTGTCCGGATTTACCTATTTTTCGTTATTCAAAAGATCATGTTTGCAACAATTTCGGAATAAAATTGCTTGATCTTTGTAAGTCGACATCATTACGTATTGCAAATGGTAGATTGGGTAATGACTATGGATTAGGGGATTATACTTATTTGTGCACAAATGGTTCGAGTGTTATTGACTATCTTTTGATAGGTGACCAGTATTTTGACATCGCACACAATTTTACTGTTTGTCAATTCAATGAATGGTCTGACCAAGCACTTATAATGTTTTGTATACCCACACAAATGTATAATCATGTTGTTAATACTGAATATGTTCGAACTAGTATAAAGTGGAATAATGATTTGCACGCCGAATATAGGCGAAATATAATTGCAAAATTACCTGCATTCAACTCTATAATCCATGATAATTTGTTAAACAGTAAAGATGCTATCAATGCATGTTTAAGTAAATTTACCGAAGTTATTGTTAATGTAACGGACCCATTATTTTGTAAAAGTAAAGTCTGCTCTGAAATAATTTATAGTGAACATAATTTTAGTAAAAAGGCAAAGTGGTTTGATGACCGGTAGAAATACCAAATATATTTATCTGAAGTCATTAGGGAAATTTAATGCATGTAACAGTGATAGCAATAGACAAGATTTGTGTGTTAATAAAATTGCATACAAACGTTTGATTAGAATCAAACGCCGTCGATATGAACTAAATAAAATGAGAAGTATTGAACGTCTTCGGCATCAAAAGCCAAAAGACTTTTGGAACCATTTTAGTAAAAAGAAGTCTGTTAATAATGATATTTCTGTTGAACAATTTTATGAATATTTTTCTAATTTGAATGATAATATGCGTAACGCAGATAATGTAAATGCTGAAGATTTTTGTAATAACCATAACTTTGATGACGATGATTGTTGTTTTGAAGAATTAGATTTTCCAATCACTGTACGGGAAATTGAAACTATCGTAACACAATTAAAGAAAAATAAAGCCTTTGCAAGTGACAAGCTGATTAATGAATATTGTATTGCATCGTGTGATATTTTGGCTTCCCATTTAGTTGATATTTTAACGGTATTTTGAATACCGGTTATTTTCCCGATCAATGGATGGAAGGTATAATTATACCACTTTTTAAGAAAAATGACCCCAGTGATGTGAATAATTATCGGGGTATAACTCTTGTAAGTTGCTTTTCAAAGATTGTTACTGGTATTATAAATAAACGAGTCTCAGATTGGGCCGAAAATAATGGTGTTATAAGTGACGAACAATTTGGTTTTAGGAAGGGACGGTCCACTTTGGACGCTATTTTTGTACTCAATGCTGTTGTTAATAAGTGTCTAAACTACAATAAAAGATTAGCATGTGCATTTATAGATTTTAAAAAGGCCTTTGATAGTATTTATAGAAATGGTCTATGGCTAAAATTATACACGTTAGGAATTCGTGGAAAAGTATTACGTATTGTTAAAAATATGTATGCAAAGGTCAAAGTGCGTGTTAGATGTTGTTCTTCATATTCGGATTTTTTCGAATGCTCTGTTGGTTGAAAACAAGGCGAAGTTATATCCCCTTTGCTGTTTTCTTTGTTTCTAGAAGATTTAGAGATGTTTTTGCAAGATGATATCAATAGTGGTATTACAATAGATGATATATTATTTATATTAATGCCATTTGCTGATGATATGGTTATACTTGGCAAAAATGTTGAAGAATTACAAAAAAGTCTCAATCTTTTATATGAATACTGCGAAACATGGGGACTAGAAGTTAACCCTGATAAAAGTAAAGTCATTGTGTTTAGAAAAAGAGGCAGTGTTAAAGTTACTGAGAACTGGCTATATGGAGATAAACCTTTAGAAGTTGTAGATAATTTTAATTACTTAGGCACTGTATTCAACTACACCGGAAGTTTCGTTCTAAATCAAAGCACTTTAGCTGGTAAAGGTCTAAAGGCATTAAATGCTTTGTTAGTGAATGTCAAACCTTTTATACTTAAGCCAAGTACCATTTGTCAATTATTCGATTCTTTTCGATTGTTTCAATATTAAATTATGGATGTGAGGTATGGGGGTTTAGTAAAAATAAGGAAATAGAACGTATACATTTGAAATTCTGCAAAACAATATTGCATGCTAAAATCTCAACTTGTACAGCAGCTGTGTATGGCGAGTTAGGTAGATACCCCTTGTATATTAATAGATATGTTAGAATTATCAAGTTTTGGTGTAAAATATTAGAAAGTAATAATATTATTGTACAGCGTTTATATGAAAGTATGTTGGTTGATGTTGCAAGAGGTAAAAGTAATTGGGCGTCAAATGTAAAGACTTTATTAGATAATGCAGGTTTTACGGATATTTGGTATCACCCAAATGGCACGAATGTAAAATATTTCCATGTATTATATAAACAAAGATTGTTAGACCAGTTCAAACAAACATGGTTTAACTCTGTACATATTAGCCCTGTTTTATTTATGTATAGAGAATTAAAACCTATATTTGAATTTTCAGTTTATTTGGACAATGTACCGAAAACTTACCGCATTGCTTTTACAAAATTAAGGTTATCTTCACACCCTTTACGTATTGAAACTGGCCGATACGGCAATGATAGAATAAATCATGAGCAACGGTATTGTATAATATGTGGTTCTGGTGATTTGGAAGATGAGTATCATTTTGTCTGTATTTTCTAAAACATATGAAAATATTCGGAAAAAGTATCTTTCGAAAACCTACTATGTAAAACCAAGTGTTGTCAAATTCATTGAACTTTTACAAACAGTTAATACTACGGTTGTGTAAATTTATTCATGAAGCATTTGTTATACGTTCTAATATTGTTAACATTGTAGTGCAATAATAGAAATGGATTTAAATTGTTCTTTGTTGGATGAATAACGTAGCAGTCCAACCTCTTTTGATATCGTTATTTAAGCATACATATGTGTAATAATTTTCTCTTTCATCTATATATTTAATATGCAATTTATTGATTAGAAATGGTTATGTCACGTGATATATAATGTAAATTTAACTTATCATGTAACAAGAAACAGTATGTTTACGTTACTTAATAAATATGTTTGAATCCTTGAAATCTAACGTTGTTATAACTTATGGCCTAACTCAATTGTATAATTATAGTGTTTGTCGAAATGATTTATATGACGGGCGTATATTATATACAATAAAATACGATTAAACTAACACAGCATTGTCATGTGTGTTTTTTGTTTAAAAATATTCAGGAAAATGTGGGAAAGTCTTTGGACTTTTCTACATATCGATTTAGACCAGGGAAAACCAGCCTGTTTTGCATGCGCATGGCTACACGCACTTCATTTTGGTGTATGTTTTTAGATGAACATTATTTTTTTCACACACACACACACGCACGCACGCACGCACGCACACACGAACGCACGCACACACACACACACACACACACACACACACACACACACACACACTCATTCATACTTGTTTCCAGGTTGTGAATGGCACATATTTGATGCTATGCAGGTTAAATGATAAACAGTCATCCCTTATTAGTGTCGAAGCAGCCTGTCAACATTTTATTTTTAACACTGGAGGCTATGGGAACTTGAATTACTGCAGCTTTTTGTATAAAACTTGGATAAATTGTCATCCGGTAATATTTCGGTTAGTTGGATTATGAGAGAAATCCACGGAGAATATCTGCACGACGATTATAAAAACATCATAATAATTTACAACCGCTGAAGAAACTTTCGAAATCAGAAAACTCTTTCAAATAATACAAATGTTATTTTAAATACTTTTGCTTATGGTGCTTTTGCTTATTTTGCAACAACTCCTTAACCACCGTCAATATCATTTGCTATAACTTAAAGTAATTTGTGGGCTGGGTTGTTTAACCTTTGTTTCTTAAATCTAGTTCAAAAATGGACCATTTTAATATTTGAATTGGTTAATAGTAATTATCGGATAAATATTGACCAATTAATGACTTTTTCGGCTAACTGTGACCAAACCGAAGAGTTAACCAATTTTATACAATTGGCTGCTGGTCTCTATCCGTGATTGTAATAGGTTTTAGTACGTCGCACGAATCCATCGTCAACATTGTTCTCGTTAACACCTGGATGATATTCATTTTCTTGATAATACTGGTGTCTCTATCTAGATTTCGTTCGATGATCTGGAACGTCTGATATATGTATACAACGCTGTTTGTAAAAATCTACTCAAAAACAAAAACTTTGTTTTAAGATATTATGCTAGACATTTTTTAAAATGCTTCTTAGCTTTTTTGATGACATGCACCACGTTAGCATAATTCATACTTAATTATATAACTCCTCTCAGAGTAATGTTTATAATGATACAACTTATCTCAAAAACCATATCAATGTTTTTGTTTTGTTTTTCTCTATATTTCAGGTGGTGTCAATATTGCATCGGCTGGAAAATACGTCTCGAAAAAGAAAAGGTAACGAAAAGTCGTTTTAATTTTGTAAGATGCCAGTCATGGATGTGGGCAAATTCGTTCCACGATATCATCGATGTGTTTGTTCCATCAAACTGGAAAACAACACCAGAAATAACAGATGTTTCATGCGCTTGCAACCTCTGGAAGAATTGTAAAGTTTTTAAGTTAAATGACAACACAGTGTCTAGAATTCAGGATTTAAGAAACAAAATATATCACGATTGTAGCAGAACAATGGAAGTTTCTTTGGATTTAAAAAGTGAAGTATTTGACGCGGCTTTTGATCTCATTTATGATGCTGATGTACAACCATTTTTGGATAAAGCAGCATGCAAAAAGAAACTTGAAGAACTTCAAAACGGAAACACAGCCTTTCAGGATGTAATACAACATTTTAAAGAGGAGATGAATGTCTTAAGCAAAACTCAGCTTGAATTGGTCGCAAATGACAATAACATCATACAAAAAATAGAACATATAGAATGGGAAAAAAACATTAAGGTTACGAAAGTATATAAGTTTTTTTCAAAACTACAGAAATATGCACGGGAAACGTTGACACTAATAAAAAGCAATCCTATGTCCGTTACTACTTTCATCCTTATTTGTGCACTTTTGATGGCAGTAAACAAATTGTATTTCCAAGAACAAGACCAAAGTCATATGGAGTCAAAGCGTAAGTTAATGTCATATGAATGACATATTTTATACAAATTACACCTATATGTGTCTTTTCAATAACACGATTGTTTCGTTTTTTATTAGCCTTGTTCAAATCGTTTATCAAGCATATTTACCAATACATTGTTGCATTTACACGCACCTGAAACAGCCGATATAATTAATTGAGACAAGAATAAAACTTGTTTGCGCGTATTTTATTCGTAAGTTTAAAACAACCAAATAAACGTGTTTAATTGCCTTTGACGCATAGCACTTGGACTATATTGAAAAAAAACATAAGCATTACCTACTTACGTATTCGGAAACGACATTCAATATGTAAAAACAGTAGCTCTGGTGTGACTAAATTGTCTAAAAGTTTTTGCTCATCTATTTCTAAATTGTTCAGAATATCCAGAAGTTCATAACATCAATTGTACTGTGAAATTAACGAATGCGTATTTTTTAATTTCAATGTGAAAACATATATTTTTCAAATTTCAGAATGCGTACCAGAGCAGTATTCTTATCCCTTCCCACAAGATTTGCCATTGGTTGGTTACCTCAAACAACACACAGATTTGATTGGACGTGAATGGCTTTTTACAGAGATGGAGAGTGATATTTTATCTCTTGAACATAAGAGGGGCGTTTTCGTTAGTGCTGAGCTAGGGTATGGTAAATCTGCAATTATTTCACATCTATTATGTGCGGGAGAGGGTACAAAGGGTTTTGTTCTCAATAGGAAAGTCGTTGCCTTTCATGTTTGTAAATTCAACGTTGAAAGCACAAGAAACCCATATAGATTTATCAAAAGACTAGTTGGATCTTTTGCAACGAATAATCCAGAGTATGGAACGAAACTTGCATTTTTGCCAAGCACCTCCTTAATATTCAACGAAGATAAGTGCACTGTTGAAATAGAAGCCTGTTTTGATCAGGCAATTACCCACCCATTAAATGAAATTGGGGGGAAACTAGAAACACAGATTGTTGTTATTGATGCCCTCGACGAATGCTATGAAAAAGAACGAAACCTTATTTTAGAAATTACTCAGACAAGAATACGACTTTTGCCAAAGTGGGTGAAATTTATAATCACCTCCAGAAATTTTACAGTACCGCCTGCTTTTCATCGTTATCTCAAATTATATTTTTTGAATTACACTGATGAAAGAAATATAAATGATATTGAAAGATATCTGAGGTATCATGAGGTCAATGTGAATGTGTCAAAGCACATCAAAGAGGGGGATAGCAGTTTTTTATATGTCGTACATGCGTTGCGGTTTTTGGCTGAAACCAACCAAACTAGAATTGATAAGATACCTCTTTCTCTAGAAGATATATATGAAATGAATTTCGAACGACAATTTGGACAGAGCGGTTTTCAGGAGGTCAAACCAATATTCGAATTAGTCTGCGCTTCCGTTACCTCACTTCAATTGACGGACGTATTTGAGATTTTAGAGTTTAATAATGTTTCGGATAAGAACACACTTAACGAGCGATACAGGAAACTGACGTTCTTTTTTTGGGAAATTGAAGGCAAGGTAAATTTCATTCATCAGTCGTTATACAAGTGGCTTATAAGTGTTGAGAACAGTTTCTACAAGATTTCACTCCAGTCTGGGCATATGATGATGGCAAGATTCTTAATGAATGCTACACGAAGTAAAACCATAAACGACAGCATGGTCAACCTAGCAATTCATACTGCTGCTTCTGGTGACAAACTCCTAGAAACGCTGTTCAAATCTATGAAATTCACTGAGAAATATCCCCTTCATGACCTCATATTAAAAACATCATCAGTTGAAGCTCTAAGGCTTGTACATTATCACGTAAACGAAACAGACTCCCTCGATGAAATGTTAACGACGCCTGCATACAAAGCATCATCAAAAGGTCATACAGCACAGCTAAAATATCTTTTTGAGAATGGAGCTGACCTTGATTTTTTTCAACCAGTACAGGCATTTTGTCAACTGGGCTTTATGAAGACGCAAGAAAGTATTAACTTCTATCAAAACGCAAACATTTCTGGATATGGGCTGCTTCACATTGCAACGTATTATGAGCGACAAGGAACAATTAGATTTCTTATTGACAACATCAGTAACAAAACGTTGAATAAAAGGTCAATTTTTGGACAGACAGCAATTGACATAGCATGTGAAAAGGGGAATTTTGAAAGTTTTGTTCAACTGTTCAATGCTAGGTCTTCCTTGACAGGATGTATGCATTACGCAGCCAGAGGAAATAATTTAGAGATCGTACAGTTTTTGGTTGCAAGGGGAATGAATCCCTTTTGTGTTGGAGACAGAGTGTCCGTTAATGCACTTGCGCAAATAAAGGACGTATCACAATGTGTACCAAACTTTGAATTTGGATCAGAGAAATACAATGTCCTGGATTTCTGGTGGAAGGTGTTGAAAAATAATCCATTACATGTGGCCATTCAAGTAAGAGCAAATGATGTCGCGAAATACCTAATTGATAATTTCCCCGCCTTAATATACTGCAAAAACGCCGTAGGGTTCACGCCTTTCTTGTTAGCAATTAAGTCAAACAACACGGAAATATTTTCGATCCTTGCAAGACAAGCCTCTGAGGACAAATGTGGAAACATGACTGGCCATATTGATACCATATTTCAGTCGAATGAAAATATTCCATTGTGCCCGACGGGTGGTAATTTTGCCCATGTTACTGCTTCACACGATTCCTTTGAATTTCTTCAACACGCTGTCAAAACATTCTCAACGTCTGACCAATGGGTTACTTTAGACTACAAAGGTTTATATCCGGTCCACTACGCTATCATTTATGATAATGCTATATTTGTTAATTTCCACATACAACATTTAGACAAAAAATATAGTTTATCAACGAGGACATCAAATGGGTCTAGCGTGTTGCACCTAGCTGCTCTTCACAAGTCATTCTTATGTATTAATGTGTTAAAGGATTATTTTAAAAATGAACATGGTTTCAAAGACAATTCTGGCCGGAATCCCATTCATTACCTTTTCCATCAACGAAATGAAAATATAACCCACCATAACAGTTATCTTGTGGCCTACATATTTAATAATTTAAGGTTATTTTTTTCATTGAATGCAACTGACAACTTTGGAAGAAACTTTGTACATTATGCCTCACTAAACGGTTACTTGCGAGTTCTTCCTTTAATACAATCACATATAGATGAGCAGGTTATTTTAACCCTTTTTCTTGGTCGGGATCACCAAAACTTAACACCAATAGAATATTTAATGACCAATATTTCTGATTCCAACGCGCCTTATGTTTACTTATTTACAGGATTATTTGAAGAATTTTCGGATCATTCAGTTCAACCAGTTTATAAAAAACATGTCATTTCAGATGTTTGGGAAATCGACCTTTTTTTCTATTTGCACACAACGACTCTTTCCTAATTAACATTATTTTTAAGCATTTAAGCAAGTTTTTGGATGTATTGGTGTGCAAATCCCCACGAACTCTAGACAATTTGTATCGGAATAACTGGCAAAGGTTTCTATCTAGTTCGTTGGAGCTAGCAATAACTAAATGCATTACCAAATCGAAGGGCGACAAAAGTAAGTCGAATATGATTCAAGAAAATTTAATATTGATGGAAACAACAGCTTTTAACGCGAGCATTCTCTCTGGTTGCGGAAAGCCATTGGAACAATCGCCTTTAAACATGTTACTCCTTTGGCATAGAGTTACAGACACAAATATGATAGATTTTTTCATCAAATTTCCATATAAAGATTGCGAGGACAGCAGAGGTTTAACGATGATGAATTATGCACTTCTGGGTGGTAACGTAGAATTAGCAACACTTTTAATACCTGAATTTAATTTCCTAAATCATTCAGTTCCTCACAGACGTCGTCGTGTTTTTGAACTTTTACATATGTCGCAATACCCAAGAGACGAACCCTTTTATCATTGTTCTTGTGAGGAAGAAATTATTATGCGCACGGATGTTTTTTTGAAGGAATTTTTATCCAACAACATTATTTATCTTAATGAAACGGACTTTTGCCAAGCGAACAGACACCAACTGTCCCTTGTCCATGTTTTTGCAATTAATAACATGTCTTTATCACTTGAATTTTTGACGGAAATATTTGGCAAAACAGTTCTAAATTGTACAACATTCAACAATGAAACCGTTCGTTATTTCTCAAATGCTTTTGTGTTAAGTAAACATTACAGAGAAAAATATGATCAGGAACTTATGTTTCATGGACACAATTGGATTATGCTCTATTTTCATTTATTCACACGTTTTGCAATATTCAATAATACGAGCCCACTTCATTGTGCCTTAATTTTTAGAACTGAATTAGGAAAATACAATGTGAGACAAGTTTCCAAACGTTTAAACTGTTTACAAGGGCATTTACGGTCCCCATGGGTTCGTGGTAGTGAGTATGCAATTGCGTTAGCTTATTTTAGTGAATATCAAGCTATAATGATAAACATACACAACAACTTTCGGGCCTGCTTTTCAGTTTTTAAAAGTAAGTTTGCTTGTGTTGAACACGATGGCAAGCGTTGTTTTAAATCAATTGACTTCTTCATAGGTAAACTTCGGAAATTTGTATCGACAAGGGTCCCATTTCTTACTCACTATTTCAATGTTATTAATGAACATTTCATATCCATATTAAACAAGTTCGACATAAAGCATTGCACCTACATAAATTTGTTTAAGTTTCGTAATACGTTGGAGTCATTAATTGTGCGTGCCGTAAACATTTTACATTCTACCTTCATATCACTGCATCAACAAATAGTATGCGAGTTTAAGTTCATCAAAATTATTACACATAAATTGACAGGACAGCAGTACAAAACACGTAGTTGTGGTTTATCGCTTAAAACCCTCGAGAAATCGTTTTATTTGTTTGTCATCAAATCCACTTTAAAATACAAGTATTATATTCAGCCGCATGACCCACCAATTAGCTCACATCTTTCCTTTAAAAAAATCTCGGATAAAGCAAGGCCAAGGACTGTGCGTTCATTTCTTTGGTCGTTAAATAATTGCCGAGCTCGTACTTATAAATCTACTTGGTTTTCAGATAGTATAAAAAGGGCTTCAATTCCCAGAATTATGATTTAACGTAGATTTACCGTAAAACATAAACAGTTTCTTGAAATTTGCAATGAATGAATTATTTCAGACAAATCAAAATGCCTGTTGCAAAGTAAGGAATCAACCCCTCCCCCCCCCCCCCCCCCTGACATTGCTATTAAATAATACGACTATTTCAATGTTTGTAGGAAACTGAATCTAAAATAGAACTTTTAAAACGAATTAATTACCCCTTGAGCTTTAACATGCAAAAACTATTTTACAATGCGTATATGTTATCAACGGAAATCACCCAAAGGTGAAACAACCTTTAAGTATTTAATCGTCATTAATAAAACCATGCAAAACATTTTAGTACTTATATATAATCTATAAAGCCTTGTTTCTTTAGTGATATCATTGTATTTGAGTATTTTGTACATCTTGTTTACAATTTTTGTGCTGAATATGCTGTTTAAACCTGTGTTGATGTGTATTTTTGTAGATTATGTAAATAATAGTTATTTAAGTTTTTGTTGTTAATTGATATGGTAATTATGACGTTTTTATTAAATGAAAAATACGATTCTATATCTAATTTGATCTTGTTTTATAATAACACGTTTGATGAACTTCATTGGTGAAGATTAAGTAGAATATTATTCGCCACAAGAGTTCGAGTAAGCCGGGTGATTTCACTGCCGTCTTAAACCGGCGTACGACGATTGCCTGGCAGAGGACGACCGAAAAAACAACTATCTATATAAGACCTATAAAATTGATGTCAACAGTTTGCATTGAGCCTGGGCTGACTCGTGAATGCAGAGCGCAAATCGGCAAAACCGCAGAAGAGCCTCACCTACCTTAGGAACTACTTGATGTTCAGTAGCGTCTGTTAAAATAGCAATAATTTACTGAAAGTAAAAAAGGCGAGATTGGTTAAGGGCCTTCCAAAGTGCAAAAATGACTGGAAGGTCAAAATTAAAAAGCTTTTAAAGTTTATGCTTATTTTTATTTCAAGGCACACAAAAAAGTAAGATCTACATTCTTTGCAAAATGGTTTGGTGAAATAAGGCGTTTAACTACTTTTACATTAAGAAAAAGCTATCAGATTTTGGCTTGAAAAGCATTTGCTTTTTTTTTCGAAAAAAGTTTTTGAACAATATAGATGTGTTTTTGCGTAAAATGCTCAAGACTACTAATAAGAAATTTATTCTGTTTCCTTATTAAACAAGAAAGATAATCAATAAATCAGTGAAATATAGTGAAATAAATTTATTTTTTGGTAACAAAATTGCAAATATATTTATTCAAATGGAAGCAGTTCATTGGAAAGAAAGGCTTTTCGAATAAATAACAAAGTTTTTTAAAGCCAAATCTTTCTTGTAACATTTCAAAGCTTCTTATTACACTTACATATATTGCACGGGGTGTATGTATGCTTGCTAAATATTGGACCTCATAATTGATTAAAGTTGAACTTTGAAACAATTCATGTTCAACTTTTGCACTGTTTAAGCCTAGGTTTTAACCTTTCCTTGACCAAATTAAGAACCGTAAATTTCCTATATGGCGTTCCGAGCAAACATGATAAATGTTCATTCGGAGCTCCTCGGGCCTTTTTTTCGAAAACAACCTCGGATGTATGCCGGTACATCAGTTGAAGTAGTTCGTAAGTTTTTGAATTATATCATTAATTAAATGTAGTGTTTAACAGTTGTATGTTTATGTCCCCGAAGGTGGGCATATTAAAATCGCACCGTCCATCCGTCCGTCCGTCTGTCCGTCCGTCCGTCCGTGTGTCCGGCTCAATACCTCGTGTCCGGGCCTTGTATGGACAAATTTTATAATAACTTGCCACATGTGTTCCACATACCAAGACGACGTGTCGCGTGCAAGACCCATGTTCATACCTCTAAGGTCAAGGTCACACTTAGTGTTTATTCACAATGGAGCATAGGTTGTCGTGTCTGGGCTGTAACTTTCCCTTGTATGGACAGATTTTGAAATAACTTGCCACATGTGTTCCACATACCAAGACGACGTGTCGCGTGCAAGACCAGTGTTCCTACTTCTAAGGTCAAGGTCACACTTAGTGTTTATTTACAATGGAATGCTGCATATAAGGACATAGAGCATAGGTTGTCGTGTCCGGGCTGTAACTTTCTTTTGTATGGACAGATTTTAAAATAACTTGCCACATGTGTTCCACAAACCAAGACGACGTGTCACGTGCAAGACACATGTCCTTACATCTAAGGTCAAGGTCACACTTAGTGTTTATTCACAATGCTGCATATAAGCACATAGAGTATAGGTTGTCGTGTCCGGGCTGTATTTTTTTTCTTGTATGGACAGATTTTAAAATAACTTGACACATGTGTTCAACATACCAAGACGACGTGTCGCGTGCAAGACCCATGTCCCTACTTCTAAGGTGAAAGCTACACTTAGTGTTTATTCACAATGGAATGCTGAATATAAGGTCATAAGAGTATAGGTTTTCAAATATGGGTGGTATTTTTATGTTCAGAGGCAATTTAAAATGACTTGCCATATGTATTTGACATGTAAAGGCAAGATCAACTTTTCATGTACTGACCTTGTCAATGTCAATGTCACATTCGGGGGCATTCGTCACATACTGTGACAGCTCTTCTCTTATCTTAGTTTAAATTTATTGCAAGCGAAGTGTATTATTGCAAACATAATTAAGATTTCCTTAAGAGTTAAGTCATAAAGTTTAACTGCTAAATATAACTACTACGCAATCTACTTTCAGAGGACTTAAACGTGGTATGTAAACCGTCCAAATACATTCGAGGTTGTTTTCGATAAAAATGGCCAAGGAGTTCCGAATGGATAAATGTTATCAGCATAGGAGTTGTGGTACCTTAATTGTACGATGTGGTATGGATGTAAATGCATGACGTCAGCAGCCTGGGCAAGTGCGGTATGGACAAATAACCATGATTTTATGCTTTTCTTGGGAACAAATGGCATTTTTTTTTTCAATTTAGAGTTAAGAAAAGCATTGTTCAAGTCGCATAATTGCAAAATAGACCCATATAAAGACTAGCCGCTTGTCTTAGATGTGTGCGTTTAATAGGACATTTACGGTATGTTATCATACTGAAGAGCTCATCAGTTGTTTTTGTATAATCTTTCTAGTTTAAGTCTGATATAACTTAAGCAATCAGCCATTGTGTGACTTATTTGCAGATATGTAAATCCATTCAAGGCGGAGAAACATCCTTTCTTTAGCTGCAAACGTTTTGCTGTTACCGAAGTGATGGTCTGAATACTTAAGAATATTGTTTGATTCCAATTCACTCCGTTAAAAGTTTCAACAGAAATTGTTTTATTGTTATGTATTAGAAATACTTTATCAACTCCTTTACTGATACTTGTGTGTATTGCAAGTACAAAACAGTTTTTCTTGCTCCTCCTAACACATCGTGCATTACCAAAATCAATAATAACCAATGATAAAAAAAACAGTCGCAGAGTAAAACATTGTAACTTGTGACGATTTGAATGAAATTAAAAAGTAATATATCTGATATTTATCGCCTTTTAGGGAATGTTCCGAACTGGTGCAAAGGTGCTTTAAGGTAACACACCCATGAACAATGAAAATCTCTACTTAAAACATTTCCATTTTAATGATTTAGTCTGCGCTGTTAAGCACAGGATTAGCTAAGAATGATTGTGATAAAGGTTGTCGTGATTGGGTGTATAAAATAAGAAATATATTAAATGATTTTGGATTTAGCCATGTTTATGCCGATATCTACAATATTGATGTTGATAGATTTATATCAGTTGTCAAATGTAGAATACATGACGCTTTTAAAAAAGAATGGTATGGTGCTTTAGAAAACAGCACGGTGTTAGTTATGTATCGACATTTTAAGACTTGTCACATATTTACCATTTTTACAACTTTGTTTTTATTTTTAGTCTTGCGTACATATCTGCAAACCAATGATAAAAGATTGCTGACAAAAAATCAGATCGTAGACTTTCATATTTCCGTTCGAAAATTAATGTTATATAGCCTAAACCGTTACTAACAGTTTAAGAAAAATGCAAAAAAAACCATCAATTTTTGAACTTAAATACAATAATCTGCGATCTAATTTTTTGTCAGCAGTCTTCTTTAGTTGGTTTCCATGGATTTTCGCAAAAATTGGCTCGTTCAAAGACAAAAAATAAAAAAAGTTGTCAAAACGTTCAATCTGTGACAGTGCAGCTTTAAATATAAATACAAAGTTCCGAAGGAAAGAAATGCGTCGTACAATCTATAATAGTTTTATTGCCGAATTTAGCGGTTTGACTGCAACGATAAGGGAGGGGTGAGGTTTCGTATTTCAGGCTTCATATTTCATACGAGTTTGTTTGCTCATATTTTATTCATTCAAATTTAATTAAAAGGAGTGGGAGTTGTATAGAGGCAAATTATGAATAAAAAATGTCAAGTGCCCGGGTTTGATACAGGATACAGGATAATTGGGTAATGCATACAATTATTAGTCGTAAGCTCGTAAAACTTTTAATTCAGTCCAATGCCTGCAATCAGAAAGAAAATGTACGTGGATATTTCAGAGATAAATTCAGTTTCTGCTGGATCAGAATTTTACTTACTTCCGGCCTACATTAAGTATCCTTATAAGCTTAGTGAAGTGGTATAAATCGACTTGTATCGACATGTGTAAGTTATGCAATGGTACGAATCTTTTGCAACGGCTGTAAAGTATCAAAGATATCGTTTTACAATAAGAAATACAAATATAGGTGTATTTTATTTGAATCAGTGATACGCAAACTACATTAAAAGTGATGTATTGAGACACCACGCTTGCAAAGATACATTTGCTACCATATAATGCAATGATAAGACTTTATTTAGTATTGGTTTTTATGTGTAATAAATATCATTGCTTTTGCCCGTACGAGGCAAAGTATCGTTGAGGAATAATAGTGAATATCTAGTGACTCCAACCAATGTTTGACCACACATACTTAAATGATAAAACATAAGCATAAAAAAATATCAGATCAGTAGGCAATTTCTTTGCATCGCATTATCACAAACGTTTCTATACGCAAAATCATTGGAAATTAATGGTGATATTTCATTGTACAATCGCGAGGTTTACAGGATATACATTCAGGTTTTAAGTTACAATTGAGGAAAAGTGTTTGGTTGATTAAAAAGGGGATTTCAAGTTATGCGGACTTGTTATATAACTTGAAACTATGCATGCAATTTCATTCTTATTTACACTCATACATTGAAATGTTTATAACATTAACTATTTTTTACCTAAATTTGAACATTTCGTCATGAATTTCCTAATGTCATTAAACAGAGAAGGTTGCACTTTACACATGGATTTTTCTCAAATCAAAATAGCCAGGAATCATCCAATAAAAATGGCCAAGATAATTATTGATATAAATATAGTTACATTCAAGCATTATGCCAATGGTTTTAGATGTTTCCTTTCAAAAAATTAAAAATTCCAAGGATGTATTGCTTGCATATAAACTGAGCAGTTATTTTCTTCCAAAAAAGTAATACTAGTGATCAACATAATATTTTGTCCAATGGGCAACATTTCTCAAGTTTTCCAATTAATTTATTTCCGTAAATTAGCAGTCAGCCGTTATTGACTTAAATCAGATGAAACGATAGATATAAACAGTGGCTGGCCGAGTATGTGACTAGTTTACTTAATATTATTTAGACCACTAAAACCGAAGATTGCTACGATGTACTTCAACAAAATAATATGTTTTGCGACAGCGTCACGTCAATCCATTTACGTTTTTAAAAAAACCTTAAGCCTTAACACAATGACTACTTCAATATCAATAATCAAGCTATTGAGCATCCCGTAACTGACTAGTATTTAGGCAATTGCCTATTTTGCCTATCAATTCAGAGTTGCAATCTTACTGAAATGGTTAAGGATCAACTTATTAGCAAAGTGTACAACACGAAGGAGGCAGATGAGGGTTGCAATCTATAACAGACTTAGCTGGAAGTGAACAAGGGTTAATCTGACGGCTTTGGCGAATGGAATCATCCGGAAAACGTAAACGTTAGTACATGCAAAGCGGACGAGAAGTTAAAGCCTTACAAAAATTCATGCCAACAAACCTACACTTCTCACAGCAACGCGTCCATGGCGACTCTCACAGTTTAGAATAAAGTATTCAAAGCATCTGGAAATAAAAGGGGCAAAAGAGCAACAAAAATGTGAAAGTTATTACCATCCTTAATGATGATTATGAGGTTGGAAAGGATCTAGAGGACTTTATGAAAATATATGATCACCGAGAACGTGTTGCAGTGCCCCACTCGTGGGATATGCACCAGTTCTAAGAACTGTATATTTCATAACGCCCCACATAAAACGTACGCTCCTTGTCCAGCTGGAATTTGTGGAGGTGTTTATGATGAAATCATTCAACACCATAAGTTTGTGTATCCATCTTGGAAGAACACGAGCGCCGAAAAATGGTGTACCAGCCTCTGGGAGATCGGCAAATGTTTCCACCCTCCTGGTGGATACAAGACCGTGTCCTCGATCAACGACAGTGACTTCAACGGCGTTATTAGCGTTATGATGAATTGTAATGATTTCCAGAACAGCTTGTCCTTTACCATCGAAACACAGACAAATGTACTGTCAGAGGTATATATATGTATACGCACTATATGCAATGTATGAGCTTTACTGAGAATTTATTAAACAATGTGATATAGTAACACAATTAAAGGTTCATTATAAGGGCAAAACGTTTTAGCATACAATAAGGTATACATTTACTTTCAAAAGTTAAAATAATGGGAGCAGCTAGACCAAATAAGATGTGCAAGCCTGGCCTGCATTGGGTATCGTGTGGTAATGCTTCCCAGTTAATTTTTCATTTTTCTGTACCCGTTGAAGCTGCATGTCCAAGATTTAAAATAAACAGGTTTACAGCAAATGCGTTACAGGTCCGGACCTACAGTGTCGATGTAGAGCAGCTACATCAGTTAATACAATCAAACACAAGTCGTCATCTTTGTACATACATTGTGCTTTTGAAGTAGTATTAGAAAGAACCATTTAGTCTTACGTGGGTAAATACATATTATATTTTGCAAACATTTCAATTTTAGTCGTGTTTATAAGAAATACAAACATGTTTACCACATAGACCTGTAAATATGTGTAGTACTCTTTTATATGCAACATTCAATCTAAGGTTTGGAAAATCGGTCGACACGTCCGCCACTCCCCTGATATGAAGATCAAGGACAACCAGCTATTAGACATCCTTTCCAAGCTTCGAACTCTGCTAGAGGACCAGACTGAACTAGCGAACCGACCCAAAGCACAGCATGCCGTGAAACAACTTAAACAGGTGGGATTTCACGCGTCAGTTTAATTTACGAAACTGTCCAAAAATATTCGATTAGAATTGTATCAAATCATGTTGTTTTATTCAAAATACTATCTTTGAACAAAGTTATTAAATTAAGCAGGTTCAATTTAAGCTTTTTCATTTATATGCATATCCTCTGATTTTCAGAGAAAAATATTGAAAACCTTTGAAAAAAGAACATGCCTTTTGGGGAGAGTGGATTTGTTTGTTATGGGAAACATCCTAAAGGCAGCAGTTAATTTCATTCAATATCACTGTTTACAATCACAATAAACTTAGTTACAATGTTTTTGGGCTTTATATCTCGAAGCAAAATAGTAGTCTTATTCTTTCAGTGTTTTCTAGTGTACTGCCGTTTATTATCCAACATTTGACAAAAAATCCTGAACAAAGAAGTGAATGAATTTAATCCAAAATGATTTTACTGTCTGTTTATGAATATGTATTTAGCAATTAATGTATGGTACATATATCCACTAAATTTCTTATTTTTTGAACCTACAGTTTCGAGTAATGGCGCAAATAAGACAGAGGCATTAATATTATAAATTACGGGGCTAGTAGGTGACCCCATATGGCATATACGAGGCAATGGAAACCATATCGTTCAAATGTTGTTTACTGCCGCCTGTATCGGGTCATCTACTAACCCGTAACGTAGATATCGCGTCCGTAACCTGTTTACATTTATGAAAACGCCAACACTATCTGGCAAATGTTTTATATATACATCGAAATCGAAAACAATGACGCTATTTTAGTACGATATAAAGACCTAGTTTTGAAAAATATGGGTCATCGTGTGACCAGTCCTGGACCAATGGGGTTGAATTATAAATGTTAGAGGCGTGATATGAATTAATATCTTTTACCTCTATTTTTTCGGTTAAATATGTGTCATTATATTTGTGAATTAGTCTCTAAATTATTACGTGTTTATATTGCTCCTGTTGACAGCTGCAATCAGTCGAGTTCAAGATCAGCCCTGAGAACGAACTGAATATGCTCAAAGAAGGTAAATTCCACTTTATCTGATTTTAAAATGTTGCTTAGGTCCAACCAAATTGATATTTTGTTTATTGATAAACTGCACCGATTCCTTTCCATTTTCAACAAAAATATAAAATAGCTCCACGCGCACACAAAGAAAGAAGTATTGAGATAAAAATGCAAATGGTGTTAATGTTCATAACCTGTGATTTAATTTGCCTAATCTAGTGTTTTTAATCCTTACGTAATTGATCCAAACTCTTATAATCAGCATTTAAGTTACTGTGAAATAAGATTGTATATATCCTTCAACTTGATAATGGAAAATACATCATGAAGTGGACTATTTTCAATTTGAGTCTTATTAGACGCGGCCTGTCGCGTCTATAGGGATACATATTTGCAATTGTCAATGGGGAAGTGTATACGGATAAATTTTAGTTATGAAAAAGAAGAAGGTTTGTTAATGATATCAACTCTTATTCAACTTTACTTAAAATTTGTCGTCAATAACCGTTTTGATGCGTTTAAAACTTCCAAAACGTCATATAAAACGAATAAGCCTAATGTCACTTTTTTCATCAAATCATAGTGCTAATAAAGCTTACATGCTTTTGGGTAAAATTAATTAGTAAAACAATACTACCATAAACTACATCTAAAACTTGATTTCCCTTGATGATAGTTTACTTCTTAAATATTTTGATAACTCTGTAAATTCAAAAGAAAAATGGGTTTTGCTATTTTTATTTTTGGAAATTTCGTAAACTTTTCAGACAAAATGACATTTTAACAATCATGTCAGATCTCTATAAAATTATCAACTCAAACTTTATATACTATTTGCATATCATATTTTAATCTGTTCATAACATCATAAGTATTTCCAACTTAAAGGGACTCGTTCAAGTTCATAGGGTCATATTAAATCGAGGATATTAATTTCTTGTGAAATGTGAACAAAATTCTTTTTTTTCAATAATAAAACATCATCAAAAGTTCAAATACGAGATAAAATGTAAATAAGTCCTTATAAATGCGCCAGATAATGATCAAGCATATTCTTAATAGGTAAAGAAAACATATTTCACCAAAGAAATCATGTAAGAGCCAGTCTTTAACTTTTACACTCATGTCAAATTTGAGATAAAATCCCCCCGATAACTTCAACATTTTGTACGTAATCTTATTCAAATTCCTTAAATTAACATTTTTAAACCACAAACATTGATCGCTCTATAAATGGCAATCTTATACGTATACAATTTTTATACGATCGGCGGGCGGCATATAGTTTGTTGTCTAATCAATAACGTAAGAGGCATTATCCCAATCACCACCACATTTGGTCAAAATGTTTGTGGGTAGAAAATATTGGAAATGTTCGATAACCAGCAGTCACTCGAGTCTAATTGCCCTTTAACTATAGAAATTATCTAAAGTATGTCTTTGCTTTAGAAGTCTTAGTCGAATCATCATCAAATTTAGTCAGAATGTTTATGATGATAATATCTCGAAAATGTTTGATAATCAGCTATATTCTCGATACTCGTGAATTATCACACTTTAATGATACCTAAAATGGTTGAACAATTACTTAGTAGAATATGTCCAATAATCATCAAAAGTGATCAGAATGTACATGGAAATATTATCTTGGACAAGATCCTTTAACAGTCATATTGCTTGAGTCATTCGAAAGGTATCGCCCATTATTCATAGATATATCTGAAAATTAGTCTTGTTCGATCAATCACGTTTTGATCTTTTTGATAGCCCTGGTTTCAGCTTGTCTAAGCCTTTTTTCGTCATCGCTATCTGAACCAAGTAGCGGCTTTTCATACTCATTCACTGTCAACCAGCCCCCGGGGGAACAATCTGCCACTTGAATTAATTTATTCCTGTGCTTAACTTTAGAAAGTAAAGCCTTCATCCAATCATCACAACTTATGGTCAGAATGGTATGGGAATAAACTATTGGATTTCACCAGCATTGTCGCTTCAGTCACTACAGAGTTATCGCTCATTCATTATGCACATTACCTAAAATCGGTCCTGACCGATCAGTGACTTTAGAAGCAATCATCACTAAATACGGTTAAAATGTGTACGGGATATCTCGGCCAGGTTCGATAAACAGCAATGCCGCCTCAGTCCCTTTTCAGAGTTATGCTCCTTAAATAGGTAAAACACTGTAATAAAAGTGTCCGCCCTCCAAATTTGGCACTAAGTTTCACTAAACTTGGTGTCCTAAAAAGAGGATGGGCGTATTTTGCGAATATCAGCGCTATTGTTGCATTTGTTTTTGAACGTTTTAATTCATGTTATTTTTTGTTACACAGGACTACGTTTACGCTTGAGTGACCATTACAAAACCTCTTTGGAGAACATGCCGATATCTCCAATCCTGACCGAAAAGAATACCAAACTCAATTAGTTTTACGTGGCACCCAACCTTGTTGAAAAAAATCATAGAAAAATAGACAGCTTTGACAACGAAAAAAGAGATCGGGAAGTATCGAAGTTTTCGAATGTTTTCTGCCATGACGGTCAGTTCGTTAGAAACGTTTTCCTTGTTGGTGAACCAGGAAGTGGAAAACAACTTTCTCCGTGTCGCGGGGTCAATTTGCCCTGCTCTATATGTTTGTGTTAGTGTCATATGTCTACATGTATGTTTATCCAGTACACGTACTTTCCAAGTCCATCTTTCTTGTGATAATCCATTTTCCTATTCTTCCATTCCTTTCAGTCATTCCTATCATTCACTAATTCCTATACTGATTTCACTTTCATTTTCGCTTTCACTTTCTATATTTATTAAAGTAGTTCGCCTCGTGCACAGCTGGTGGCGGTATTTTCCTCGTGCACAGCGCACTCATATTTTGTCGATGGAGACGTAAACATCGTTGGATAAATTTGGAAACTTTATTGTTTCATTTCTTTATAAAAGTGTATTTGGATAATTCCAGGTATGATTTATTACTATAATATACATGTTGGCATTGTGTGAATTTGTCTTTTGTGTAATTTGATGTATTGGCACTCATATTTTGTCGATGGAGACGTAAACATCGTTGGATAAATTTGGAAACTTTATTGTTTCATTTCTTTATAAAAGTGTATTTGGATAATTCCATTCGCCCCGAGAGACGAACAATTTTCATTCGCGACATCCGCAATGTGTGCTCTGGTTTGGAGCAACCAGTATTCACAAACAGGGGAAGGATTTTAAAGTAAAACGCGCTTCGCTGACTCAGAATTCTTCAGAGAGTTTGCATTTTTGTTTCATGTAACCATACGAGATTCAGGTCAGAGTTGCAATCTTAATGAAATGGTCAAGGATCAAATTGATGGTTGATCAGATGATGGTTTCCGTTTATTACAGACAGTGCGGGAAAGTGAAAAATGCTTAATCATAGTTGACGGCCTCGACGAATGGACTCATCCGAAAAACGCAAACTGTACCTGCAAAGCAGACGAAAAGGTGATGCCTTTCCAAAATTCAAAGATCGACAAGTTTCTGGAAATAATAGAGGCAGATGATCCAAAAGAAATTGTGAAACAAATTGTCACCATACTTAATGAGGATAACGAGATTAAACGGGATCCAGAGGACTTTATGAAAATGATACGCGAGAAGGATCTTCAAGATATATTGAAAATTCCTATCACTATCACCCAACTTGTTTGCCTGTGGTTCGAGGGTGTATCGTTTAACAATTCAAGGTGTAACATTTATGCTGGAGTGATAAACATGTTATCCGGTAGACAAGGCTGTATCATAGAGAAGGTTCCGAAAATTGAATTTTCGTCCGTGATCACGAATCATGAATGCTTCACCAACAATCCAATGGTTTACCTTGCGCTGGCCAAGTTGGCATACACAACTTTGTTTTCAGAGTACCGAGAATCGTCTGTTGTTTTCAACAGTGGCATTGTCAACGATGTATTAAACAGTGGGCAGGTTGAATTTGCATTGAAGTCTGGCTTACTTACAGAGAAGAAATCCAACTCATTAAGCAAGAGGACATCTCATTTTGCATTTTTTCACAAAACAGTTCAAGAGTTTTTTGCTGCCCTTTATTTATGTTAAAATGAAAACGACTACAATCAGTTAGTTAGCATGTACGAAAAAGATAACGTGGAAACAGTCTTGGGAGATGTTTATTTTCATGTGTGGATTTAACCCCGAACGCGCTGTCCAAATGTCTACATGGATCAATAATTCCATACCTCAAACATCATTAAATCCTGCGTCTACCATTACCTTCAAAGCCGATTTGTCCTTTACGTTTGTTGGTCATGATTCTGACAAAAAAGAACATCAGCGCTCGGTTATCTCTGGCTACCGTGAAGCCCAATCCAACAACTTAGGCGACATTCCACTCACCCTCGCGCACTTCTTTTTTGACTACGACTCTAGAAAAAAGGATGACTGTTTATTAAAACATTTGATGAATGTAAACAAGTGTCATGTGAAGCTACTTGCAATCATCCGCATTGACCGCAATTACATTCTGAGTGAGCAGGTGTTCAGCGTCTCTTGCGAATCCCTCAAATGTGTTGAGTTGGTGTTTTGTGTTGGGCAGTATGACCTGTCCAAGTGTCACAGGCTGGAACAGCTCGGTTTAGTGGGAATCCATATAACACATATTCAGGTTGATACAACAAATGTTAAAACGTGTCGATTACAAAATGTGTCATCTGAGGTTGTGTCAGCAATACTTAATTCATTGAAACACGACATAATGGGGAGTTAACTGCAAACACTCTTTCTGACAAATTTAAAGAATACCCTGTTACTTCGTGATACAATTCCAAGTCTGTCTCAGTTACATTACATTGATATCCATAATACTGATCTCGACACGCTCTTCCTACCTCTTCCATCCACCATCATCAGTATCTCCCTTCTTAAAGTGACAATGAAAGCGGAGGCGGTTAAAAGGCTGGTGGAACGGGTTGAGAACATACCGCACGCTGTGAAATGTTTTTTATCCTACTGCACGGTGAAACCAGCCAGTGAATTCGAACAAATAATGAAGCATGTGGATAGTTCGCCAGCATTCACCAGTGGTGATAGAAAATATATGAGGATTTATGAGTTCACCAAAAATATAAAATAAATTCTTGATCAATAATAGGAATCAGATTTGTTTGTTAGCATTGATGTAGACATTTCGGATTTGGCTGAAGATAAAGACAAAATAAAACGCACCGAAGCAAAACCTGAGTTTGTCAAATTATGTTATTCTAACTAAAGTAAGCTTTTTAAAAGTTATCGATATCTACTGCCAGTTTTATAAAAAAAATATAAGTTATTTACATGCCATTTTGGCAAGTTTGCACAAGATGGTGATTGGCTTTTGTCAGGAATTGTTGTTATTCGTATTATTGTTTTGGCCAAACCTAATTCGTCAAGAACAGAATTTGAAAAAATACTCAAAGGAAATTAAAGGAACTAAGAAGATGCGACTGTGAAAGTGTGCACCTTGCAATAATTCAACTTTGGAGAGTTTCCTCCCCATGTTCATATAAAAAGCAAAATCTATCAACTAGTAGCGTAAACTGTGTTTCAATAAAACAAATCGTCAGGACATTTACCGCATAGATTCGTAATTTTACCAATGTTCCAGAACTCTTAAGACGCGTAAGGTTTACAACCAAGATGTCTTATTGAAACGGTGTCCTGGGCGTACATGAAGCATGTTAAATCATACGCACCTATACTTAAGTGGAGTGTCTCATGATGAGAGCTTTCACAAACTCATTACACAAGTAAAACGTTTAGCACGCGAGTTTCATTTCTGGTGTCAAGATGTAAGCATTTTCCTTTTCAGGGAAACCGAAACTGATTTGTACGACCGGGCGTAAACGTATATGTATACGAACGCCACCGTACTTGTACTTCCCTTACTCTGATATGATTAGACATATACGCTAAGAAGAAGCTATAGTTAAGTACTAAAAAGGCTACAGAAATAGTCCTGACTTGAGGGGTCAATTATAGAAGAAATTAACTAGGCCTTTCAACGGAATATCTATCAAGGGAAAAAGTTTGATGAAACAACGCCATTGTAACTTTATCATCTTTAAAAGCAGCATGAACTTGCATGATAAACCTACACTAGAGCTTGGACAAGAAATGGTGTACATCTAATTAATAATGACGTTAACCTTGAAGCAGAATACGTTAAAGCAGATTGCAAAGCGAGGTCATGATGTCATCAAAATAGGTGAGCTATATGAAAGCCCTGCATAGTGTTATAGAGCTACCTCGCGAAGAATAGTAGTTCTATTTAAAGTAACAGCGATATTGACTTTGCAGACAAATAAAAAACAATAGGGCTCTAATGCCAATAAATGGGGGCGTAGCTAGACCAGAATTGATGTGCACATCCGGTTCGCAAAGATGGGGGGGGGGGCGTCGGGGCATGCTCACGCTATCTTCTTTCTAAAGCAGAAAGGTGCGATTACTACTATATCGAGGATAAAAAGAGAAAAACACACTAATTAAAAGAAAAAAGGAGCGTTTAAAAGGAAACTTAACCAGTATTCTTTCCTTAAGAATATACCCCCTACCCCTGCAAATACCATTTTTGAAAATCTTGTGCAATCCCGGGCCTATTGCTCCGACGCGGAGTTATGCAATTACACACTGAACTTCCCTATCATATGTGAGCGTGGTCCTACGTACCAAATGTTCAGCGATAATCCTTGCCGTAACAGGCAATTAGATTTACGAAAAAACAGTTACTGTATAATCTTTTGCAGCGTAATATGACCTTGGGCGTGACTAATTTTAACCGTAGAATAATGATTAAGCAAATTTGGGAGAGAACCACATGACAAAGCTACAACAAATTAAAGCTCGGACACAGTGGTTTCTGACAAGACGATTCTTGAAGTCCCCCAAGGTAAACACATGCATACAATGAAAGAACAACGTCATTTTTTGTTTTGTCAGGACCGCTAGTCAATTGTACATACGTTATATGTAAGCTCTGGACAACATATTAAGCCGTGGCCGCGACATACTAAGTCAAAGAGTCGAGATAGAAGGTCATGGCAATTAGATAACAAAAGGTTCGTACATGTCATGTCTTTGTAACCATGACAATATTTGAGATGTTTGAAGTGTTTTTCTTTATCTGAATGTGAATACATACATGCAAATAATATGAGTTCCTCGGGTGCGGCAAATTTTGACCATTGATAATTTAAATAGACTTGGTTGCCAATTTTAGGCATTGCGTGTTCAGACTTGCTGTAATCCTTTTTTCTTTGACAAAGCTGATGTAAACAAATATCCACAAGATGTGGCAGATAAGGATCCCGGGGCAATGATTTGTAGAGACTATCTAGATCATGCTGCAAACTAAATATCTAATTTAATGCCTTGTATGAACAGGGTTAGAGTGACATAGTAGTAAGGTCGTCCGCCTCTCATCTTAGAGGTCCTTATGTATCGGCACCAGTAATAAACATATTCAAATCGTAATTTTATCATTAAACCTAAACAAGAAAGAATCGTATGAATGGAATGAATGTTGAAAATTAAGTCAATATTTTTTCAATTAAAATACTGACAAATATGCGGAGGGATAATGGTTTACCGTTGTGTAACAGAGTAACGTATGCTTCTTTTGCGTCACCTTTTTTACGCACAGTCTTGACGCGTATATTAAAGAAATAAAAATGGAGACCATTTTGGACAGTGTTAGTTTAGGTATCTGGCGCGAAAAAAAAAATGGATAACGCGTGCATTTGATAGTATGTTCACAACGATGTACATATAGTTATGTACCAAGAATTACGCAACGTGTTTTGCTGTTTTTCAAGTCGTCGTGAGAGAACACGTAGTTGACTTTTGTTCAAAATCTGGGTTTTAATCGCGGAATTTGAAGTTATCTTCCTTTTAATCTTCAAGACTAGAATACAAAATCCGGGATTAACCTAAACTCAAATAACGTCAGAAATTAAGTGACAAAAATCAAACTGAACTTATCTCCTCGAAGTCAGGTGCTCGAAAGAAAATAGGTGCATTTCCTTACAAGTCTACCGTTTGTTGATTTAAGATTGGCTGGGTAAGCAATGGTTCATTAAAATGTCGAAGTTCATCTCTTTAAAAGTCTACCGTGTGTTGATTTAAGATCGGCTTCGTAAACGATGTCTCATTTCAATGCGAAAGTTCATATCTTTACAAGACTGCTGTGAGTTGATTGAATATCAACTGGGTGAAACACTGGTTCATTCAAATGTTAAAGTCCATCTCTTTAAAAGTCTACCGTGTGTTGATTTAAGATCAGCTTCGTTAACAATGGTTCATTAAAATGTCAAAGTTCATCTCTAAAAATTCTACCGTGTGTTGATTTAAGATCGGCTGGGTAAACAATGGTTCATTAAATTGTCAAAATTCATCCCTTTAAAAGTTTGTTTGTATTAATTTAAGAACGGATGTGTTAACAATGGTTGATTAAAATGTTGAATTCAATTTCGTTAACGATGTTATATCTTTGTTTTTATTTGAGTAGACGGGGAAAACTATTTTCATAACCGAAAAAGTACAACCAATGGTAAAACGGGTAGAACTTTGGGGAGAAAACTGTGGCATTGGCCTAGATGAACCAAGCATATTTGTAAGAAACACTGCCTTAAGTGAGATGAGAAAGAAAATTTTATTTGTCCGAACTGTTATACAAAAGTAAAAAGGTATGTTATATGCGTGGTTGAAAGAAAGAAACGATTTCAGGTAATGCGAAATCACCGCATCTCTGTCTCGGAGCGACATTGGAATTATAATGCAATTGACCTATGTTTGGGGGCTGGCAGATTTGACGATATGAGCCAAGCTGGAATCCGCATGTTTTCGAACCTGCATGTTAGAAAAGAAATATCAATCTTGTTATTTTCGACGACCTAATGTCAACGGCCAGCAAAGACCCGAGGATTATGGACCTCTTTACGGAATGGTCTCACCAAAGATATCTATCCGTCATGGCACTCAATCAAAAGCGATACTTTAGTAATGATCCCATCAAGAGAAGATATTGCAATAATTCGGTGTTATTCAAGAACCCAATCGACCAACAACCTGTCGTATTCAAGAATCCAATCAACCAACAACCCGTCATGTTCTTAGCTCGACAAATGTATCCAGGAAAAACTGGCTATTTGATGAGTTTTTTTCAAGAGGCTACGAGTCAACCAAACGGTTACCTTGTCGTCGATGAGAAACCAAAAACATTAGAATCTGAACGTCTAAGAGGACAGAATATAAGTTGGCAACTGCAAGAGACCAATTTTAGGGCTCCTGGGCTGGTTTCATCAAGAATCCTAGATTTTGAACGGTAATGCTGCACTGCTGAATATATCCCGGAAATGAAATCGATTCTAGGATTTTCTTTGATGAAACAGCCTCCATGTTTTAAAAACACATGACGATGGCCTCAGTTCCAAATGTCGAAGTTACAAAATCCCAAGTTTTCAGTAGCAACGTTTTAAGAATTTAATCTTGGTAATTCGATCACACATTTTTTTACAAAATGCCGAAGTTACAATTTTTGTAGTTTGGCATTTTTGCTTCTCGTGAGATATTCAATCATTGCTCGACATTTTGAGCACATGATACAACACCTTTTTCTCATTGGACTATCTACTCGGCATTTTGCAGTTAGATGCGGCTCGCCGTTATGATTTTAGTGATGCAAAAATTCCGAAACAGAAAAAATGCAGCTTCGGCATTTTGAAGTGAAGCCATCGATGACCCAAGTGACAGTGTATACCTTGCCACATTATATTGCTTGATAATCCCAAGCTATGCATCCCCTGAGTATTGCCCTCACAGCAGGGTGTCAATTTCCAATTGAATTGTTTATTTCCATTTTTGCTGTGTTCCAAGAAAAAAGGCTGGTTTGGTAATGATTTGAAAGATGAAAATTCATTTATGCACTGAACAATATTCATTGTCAACAGGCACAGTTGGGCAATAAAGATTAGGACCTACAAAAGCCGTGTGCAATACCCAAGATTCTTTTTGGGTGGGGGTCACTTCTAAAAAGGCTAAACTAGGCCTTTCAGAGTTGTTTATCTAAATTTATATGATATTGGCTAGGATTATTTTGTCTAAAAAGATTTGTCATACTATTATTTGTATTATTATTATAATTATTACGAGTGTAGGACAAAAGATTATTTTTATAGCGCGTTCTTTTCCGTATTCCGTCCACCTTGTTATAATGGTTAGAAGTGTTTGTTCACTTAAACAACGATGAGCAGGATGTGTTTTGTCAGGGGGGGGGGGGATAATTTGTCCCTCTCCCTATAATTTATTTACCAACAAAATGCATGCACTACTTTCCTTGAACCCAAAGAACAAAAGCTACGGAGTTATTCATTTTATTGAATTTAAGCATCAAATAATGACTATTTAAAACATACAAGTGAGTAATAATGCATACAATTTACAAATTTTCATGACAAACATTTCATTCTCATTGTGTGGTTATTTTTTAATCAATGATAACTATTTCATTGCAGAATTTCAGTGTTTCAGAGAACCTTGTTATTTTATTTGTATTTTTAAGGCATGTTATTAAAGGTGATGACTTTACGGAAATCTTACCAGATGTATCAAGTACATTTCAATACGAAAATCACATTTCTTTAACTGTGTACTGACCACACATTATAGTCTGCTAAATAATAATTCAGAAAAAAATCAATCCAAATGATCACAAACAAAATGTAAATGGCTTACTTTTCAACACAAATGTCACATGTATTCTTATTTCAAACACCATTGAACATGTGTATACAGTGAGTTTGCATAAATGATACAGTAATGAAATATTTGGAGTCACAAAAAAAATCAGAAATAGAACAGTGGGCACTTACTTCTTGCTGTGGTTCATTTGAAAACTGTGCATCAACATTTCACAACACACTGAATATAGTATAACAAAATTATAAATGAAACACAAGTATATAATATTCTTTACATATATATACCATATATTACATAAGTACATTACACATTCATACGCTTTCCTACACATACTCTTGTACAAAGCAAAAGAAAACACACTATAAAACAATTTATGGCTAAAAAGCTGGAATGCATTAATTAGGGTAATAGCTACACTGTATATTGTATGTGTGGGTGGGTGTGGGAAAGGGTTAAAATGGGCAACAAAACCGGTATATTTAGAACCAAGGGTAACGAAACACTACTCATGCAAGTGGAATAATTGTCAATTACTGTTTTGAACTTTTTTTCATTGATTTTTTTTTTATGGTAGGAGGAAAAAATACATAAAAACACAGATAACGAGGTTTAGTCAGAATGAGACCATTTCATAATGTTTTGGTGTAACATGTGATCCTATGTACCCTTCTCAAAAAAGTGCGGAAAACGCGCGTTTAACGCGCGTTAAACGTGCAGAAAACGCGCGTTAAACGCAGCGGTATTGGCACTGCGTTTTTAAGCGTATTTTTCTTACCGACTGCGTAAAAAGTGAATAAAATTGAACAGAAAAGCGCACTTAAGCGTATTTTTTCTGCACTTTTTACAAAAAACGCACTAAAAACGCACTTGAGTGTATTTTAAGTGCGTTTTTTAACAAAAAAAAATACACTTAAAACGAACTTACACAAAAAAAAAACGCACTGAGTGTGTTTAAACCGCGTTTTTTTTTTTATAAAATGCGCACTTAAAACGCAGTTGAGTGCGTCTTTTCTGGAAGTGCGTTTTTTACCTCCAAAAAGCGCAGTTAAAACGCACTTAAGTGCGTTTTTTTAGAAAGAATACGCACTTCTTGAAAGTGCGTTTTTAGTTCGCTTTTTGGAGGTAAAAACGCACTTCTAGAAAAGACGCACTCAACTGTGTTTTAAGTGCGCATTTTGGGGTTAAAAAACGCAGTTAAACGCACTTCAGTAAAGAAGTGCGTTTTGATCCCTAAAAAACGCGCTTAAAACGCACTTCCGTTTTTACTGATTAAAAGTGAATCTTTTGCACCCAAATTTTATGGAAAAAAAAATGCATTAAAAGAGCATTTTTCTGTGTTAAAAAAGAGCACAAATTCACTCAGGTGCATTTTACCTGCATTAAAAGTGTCCATTTTTGCAAAAATAAAAAATGGACAATTTTAATATATTATTTATATATATATTGAACCATCAAAAATAGAACACATTTGAATAAATAAATACTGATTTTGTTTCATTTAAATTTCCTAAACATGAGTTTGTGTTACATATAAAAAAAAATATATCTCATAATTAATTTAACATGACACCTTGTAACTGGACATAATGTATTTACAGTCAGACAAACAAGTACATATTTGTAAAATTTAGCAATAATAAAATAACCTTTTACTCAGTGGCAAAAATAATTGATAGAAAATCATGAAACTGTAAGCTACAAATTGGAAAATGACAGTCTCAAGAATCTTTTGTTATATTTTTGTCAAATCTAGAGATTCCTGACAGCTCTGGAATAAAACAGGGTATCATATTTTAAATAAGTAATGACTTTATTAGTACTTAAATTGATTGACCCAATTTGGCCAGTTTCCAATAACTGGTAAGCCATGTGGAAGATGACAGTTTTATGACCCCTCCAAAAACCAACACTGTAATCATTTGTATAACTTTAAAGGTGCTAGTGTGCATATTTATGGAAACATGGCAATTTCTGCTTAATATGTTAATATTATATTAACATATATAAGGATAAAAACAAGTGCATCTTCATAGAGTTTTAAAACTACATCTACTATCTGGGACCAATAATCCTACTTCCAGCTACTATCTACAAAAGCATTGTTATTTATTAAAATATGTGCACTAGATTGAAAGTTGACAAACAAAAGTCCCACAAGTAGTCAAGTGTCATAACAGTGAAATTAACAACTGAAATAAAGAATACATACCATGACCTGAGTGCTTTCACATGTCAGTTTATCACAAATCATCCAATAGTGGTATTGTTATGTTTCTAATCATAACTCATATTTACCTGATCTAATGATCATTATTTTATTTCACTAATCCCTTTAATATTAATTTGTTTTAATTGGTGTATTAAAATCCATTTATTAATTAAAACATCATCAATATTCTTTTAATGAAATCCCAACAAAATGGCTACCAGTAGCTTTGATTTGAAATTGGCTCCCTAAATGCTGAGATTTAATTGGTCCTTGGTACAATCAGATAAGATCAGGCTTATCATGCATGTTGTAAAATTGGAAAGGAAATGACAAAGAATTTGGTAGTCATTACAAGAAACTTAAGGAATAATAATTCTATAAATGTTGTAATTACATGCAATTGATTCTTGCCTATAAGTAAAATGTGTTCTTTTGATTACACAATAAATAAAAAATTATAATATATTTTTGATTTTTAAAATAATCTTTCTTTTTATTTCATTATTTTATTTTTTTTATTTTGAAGGTATATTGATCAATAATAAAATGCTTATTTACCGGTTGATTTATTCATTCATTCATTCATATTCTTGTATTTATGTGTGTATTTCATAAATGTTATTTTGAGAAGGGCATGATTCACATTAATATTAAAAAAAAGTAAAAGATTCACTTCTTAACAAAAAGACGCACTTAAAACGCACTTACTGGTGGTCAGAAAAATATCAAAATAAAAAACGCACTTAAAACGCACTTATTGGTGGTAAAAAAGAAACAAAATAAAAGACGCACTTTTCCCTTTAAAGATCCACTTAAAACGCACTCTGCTGAAAACGAAAACCTAAAAGATTCACTTTTAACGCACTTCTGTATAAAAAGCGCACTTATTGACAGAAAAAATACACTTAAACGCACTTATGTTAGAAAAGACGCACTTATTCACACAAAAAACGCAGAAAAAATACACTTATTTAGAAAAGATACACTTATTACGCAGTTATTCATAAAAATACGCAGAATAAATACACTTTTTCAGAAAAACGCAGGAAAAATACACTTTTTAGTGCGTTTTAAGCGCGTTTTGGTAAAAAGTGTATTTTTTTTTGAGAAGGGTAAGGAAGAGGAATTACAGAATAAAACATGGAATGTTTTAGGATTAAAAATACTGAAATGCAAATCACTGTTAATTAACAAATTCACTATAAAAAATCATGTGTGATGAAACACACTATTATGTACATTTTTGTGTCATTATACTGAAAGTGTACAGAACGCCAAACTCTCAACAAAATGAAACTCAAGAACAAGGTGTAGATGTATCTTCTTAGACCAATCTACAGTTTGGACAACTTTTGTTTTCTCTGACATGTAGCAAAAAAGTAAAACATATATATTTACAGACAGATTGTTCTTAAGTGTACCATAATACCATACTTTACTTTGAAGGCATAAGAAGATGTAGAGTATTTTTATTTGTTTTACTCAAATTTGTTTACTTGATCTTTGCATCTCTCATTATTATAAAATATACTTATATATTAATCACTATGTCAAAATATTTCTGTTTCTGACACACACAAAATTAATTGAATTATACAGATGGCATAAATCAATAATGCCCATTTGCAAATATCATCATAATTGTATGTCTACAAAATTACTATAAACTAATATAAGATTTACAGAAATTATTTAGAGAAGACATCAACATTGGTCATGTTAATAATGGTAAGATCAATGGACATTTGACCAGCCACCAGTTGTTAATCCAACAATTATTTGACCAATCATTGGATTGTATTTTGTAAAAAAAATAAATAAAGCATGTGGTTGCAATATCAAATAGATTAACAAACATCTCCTGAATGATCTTAACAAGATGTAATACTTGCTTTAGCAACTATTTATCAATCGGTTGTGATAGAAAGGCTAGGCTATAGTAATTGCCAATAGTTCAAGGCATTTTTTAAATTTATTATTATATAGGCTAGAGCTACTGCTTATTCTAGGATAATTGGTGTTTGACACTAATATTGGAATCACATGGTTTGTATTGTACATTCAAAAGGTTTGGTGACTTAAAACCTAATAAGGTGACTCAATAACTACTGGGAAGGGTAAAATAGGGTAGTGTTTGGCCTAGGGTCCTGTAGGGAAGAGGGTGACTAAACTACAATAGGGTATAGCTTTTTACATTGTGGAGACTGGTTATCTCAAAGCAGGCTGCATAAAGCACCTGGGTAACATTGATGATGCAAATGGAAGTTAAAAGCAAAAACATTCTATGTGTCATTGAAAAAATAAGCACATAGTTGCTTTACACTTTCAATCCACGAAATATACATGTATATACATAATGTAATGAATTTACAGTATGAAAACAAAACATGACAATGATAACGGTGACATTATGTTATTTACATTGAATATGAAATTATACAAAATAATATTACATGATGAAATATTTGCAATAAACACATAGAAAGCATGATTCAAACATCAAAATAAAGGTACTTATCAACTGTGTATACATTTCAATAACAGATAAGGTAGAAATTATTGTTCCAAGTATATTTGTTTTTAATAGCTAAGATTTTATAATGCATACAATAGCTAAATAATTAAATCAATCAAATTAATTTTACAAACAGCTGCTCCTGAAAATTATAATAGTCAGCAGGTTTACCTCAGAACATGTAAAACTGAGAAATAAAAGTAACTGTGCATGCAAAAATATTGACTGGTACTTGAATAGAATAACTTGAAAAAGCAGCATTATTCTGAAAAACAGTCACACGTGATTTGAAAAAACAACAACACCATTACATCAGAGTTGGCCTTGTATGTTAAAACATGGAACATGGCTGGTTTCAATCAAGGATTTTTATTACTTCAATAATCATAAATTTGTAGAAAGAGTTCACAAATGTCATCAAGTTGATTTTTGTTATTTAATTAACTATGTGTTCAATTTTAATACTGGTTAAGTTCAATTCACACAAATAGTGTATCAAAATAAAAAAAACTATGACACTAAGGTAATTTTAATTTAAAATCTAAAATTGACTAATATCTTTTTTGAAACGCCCCTCAAATGTCCTGAAACCAATTAAAGACATGTACAGTTAACTTTTTTCCACTGGGAAATAATTATTTGGACATGATAAAAAGAACTTGGTTTTACAAACTGAATGGCACTTAAAATGGTGATGAATGTATTGTAATTATAAACACAAACAAAACAACACAGTAATGCTGTCACGTAAAAAAGCCCTTAAACGGTACACATAGATAGAAAATATAATTATATTATATACAGAATTATATAATAAGGGAAGAGCAGTATTATTTATATTATACATGTGGTCTTATTTCATTCACAGACAAGGCATTTTAGGGAAAGTTACACAACTTACATGATTGTATAATTCATATATTTTATTCTTTACCCTAACAGGTTGTTAAAATGTGCAGAGTAATGGCATAAAACATTAATGAAGTCTGAGATTGTTAAAATGAAATGAAATGAAACCTATAGATACAATAATTAATAGTACTATTTTAACATGTAATAAAAATGTAAGAATGTTGATTGGCTAAACTATCGCTTTATGTTAATTTTAAACACTGTTGACTACAATTTGGAATGTAGACTTAAAGGCATCCAACCTCTTCAATTTCTGGCTAAAATCGAAATGACCTATTTTTAGATGTCTTTGAATCCCAGTGCATACAGTTCATGTAGTATTATACCACTAACAATGAACCAGGCATTCTTTATGGAGAATTGTTCAAAATGAGTTTCAGATTTTGTCACTTCATTTTGCAATTTTCTTTTAACTTTAGCACTGATTATGTTATCAAATGAACAGTACAAGAAGTATATTACTACCATAATTGTTTATGGAAGGTTTTGCGCTTGGCTGCCTTTAATGGGCCCACTTAGACGGGCCCAACAATTAACAATGTAGCACTATAATGCATATTAAGTAAGACCTTGTCATTCTTAAAACTTACATGTTTCAAATTGGTTGGAATAAGTACTTTGTGTGTATGTTTCTGTAGAATCGTTCTAGTGTCAGCTATAGTTCATACTTTAGATTTCTTTAAACACATCTGAGGGGTGATAAAATTTTACGCTGACTTTTTTTATAACTCCAAAACTATTCATGCAATTCCATTCTTATTTACACTCATACATTGGAATGTTTAAAACATATCTCATATTTAAATATTTTTTTACCTAAATTGAACATTGTGTCATGATTTTCCTAATGTCATTAAACAGAGAGGGTTGCACTATACACATGTATTTTTTTTCTCAAATGAAAATAGCCAAAAACATCCAACAAAAATGGCCAGGATAATTATTATAAAATATAGTTACATAAAAGCATTATGCCAATGGTTTTAGATTTTTCCTTTCAAAAATATTCCAATGAAATATTGCTCACATATATATAACTGAGCACTCTTGATTCTATAGAACAAAGTGAAGTGAAAGCATCATGACAAAGTTTTATTTAAAAAAAAAATCCAAGAAATATTCCAGAGGTATACAGTACCAGTTATTCTCTTACAAAAAGAATACTCAATTATATAGACCATTAAGCTGCATTGTGTATTCAGTAACAAATCTACTGATTATGTAATACTCCCTATTAAATATTAGTGGTCAACATAATATTTTGTCCAAAGAGAAGGCAATATTTCTTTAGCGTCCAATGAATATATTTTAATAAATCAGCAGTCAGCTGTAATTGATTTAAATCAATTATAACAGCAGATATAAACAGAGGCTGGCCCAGTTAGTGGGTAGTTTACAAAATATTATGTAGACCACTAAAAACAGAAAGATTCTTATAATGTACTTCCACAAAGTAAATGGTTATGCGACTGCATCACATCAATCATTTATTTTTGTAACTACATACTATTAATCTTTACATAATGACTACTTAAATATCAATAGTAAAGCTATTAAGCATCCCATAACTGACTAGTATTTAAGCAATTAGCCTATTAAATTATTCACTATAATACTCGCCTATATTTATTACATCAGCTTTAAAATATATCTACCAAATATAAATGTTGATAGTTTATATGTGGTTATGTTTAAAATTATTGCCTGCTTACTTAAGATCATGTTAAGTTTTTTACAATTTTTTACAAATTGTACAAGTTGACCTCAGAAAGATCTTGAAATTCTTATTTTGAAAATGAAATTGATTTTTCTCACCCTTAATCATCTGTGTATTAATTTATCATTGGAATATAAACTATCTATCGTAAAATTCGGTAATTCTCTTCTGGATTAGTAGCCTGATTAACTAAACTATAAAAGGCCGAAGCTATAACTTATAAGGCACAGTATTATGCTCTAACATTTATACTAAAAGGACGTGCCAAAACTACATTTATATAATTATAAGAAATAATCATGAATAATACCATAATTCAAGAATTTGTTGTTTTTAAATGATTTTCCCAATATTTGAGACCGAATGAAAGTTATAAAAATAATTCAACAAACGGTTTTGGCATGTCTCGCTACTTAAAAAGAGATCTTAAATTTCTGGAGCAAATATGGTTTAAAAACATAATCTAAAGTCACTTTTAAAATCATGGATAACAGTTATGTACATTTAAATGTCCATAAATATTTAGAAGATGTCCCATATATTTTCAGTTTATTTTTCCTAGAAAGTTTCAGCAGAATAACCAGATTTGAAGTAGATTTACCATAAATTTCGGTAATTTATCAATAAAGTTTTGATAAATTTCCCATAAATTGTCAGGATACCCAACATTTTTTTGAGATGTCTAAATAATTTCCACATTTTTCAAAAGTTATTCCCAAAGAAATGTACATTTTCTTTTAAGTTTCTGTCCACTTTCACACAAAATTGTAAACAAAAAAATATTTTGCATGTAATACAGCTCTAGACTGGAAATGGGCCTTACTTGATTTGATATATTGTTTGAAAATTTAACTTTTATCCTATCATCAATGCTTGAGAAACACTTCATTTTCATCTATGTAGTCTTTATGGGTCTCCACTTTTGTATTGTGTGTTGGGTTCTTGATATCGCGTTTTTTCTCCACCTTTACATTGTAAGTTGTCATACTATCATACCGCTGTCGCTTGAAGAAACCACACTGAAATGACAAGAAAATGTTGACGTAGGTATACTTTTAACTTCCAGATAAAATTGTTAACAAATTTTCACACATTGTTTTAACATAAATTCAAACTATGCAATTTTTCTCTGAAGACATCAACAACAAACATGTTTACCAGTAATCAGTTGTTTTTTAAAGAAAATTTTATATGTTTTAAAACAAATTTTATTAGTTAATCCTTCATCATAAATATACCTCTGTTCCAGTGGCTTATAAATGCCTGGTTAACAAATTTTATAAGGAATATCCCCTTTCATGACATTCCAGTTCATTACACTATACATTTCCAGTCAGGCTTAACCAGCATGTTTAGGGTAGTTTGTTAGTGCTTGTTTGTATTTATTCACCTCTTATCCCTTTACTTCCATAATAGAAAAAGCAAAACTAAATTTGACTACCTGAGAGGCTTAAAAACTTCTCATGTCACTGGTATTTTTGTGAGTTAGTCAGGAGACACTAAACAAGCAAATTATTACTTGTCGCCTAAAAAGACAAAATCAACACTAACCTTCCATAAACAAAGAGCAAGCAACACCAACAGCACAAGACCTCCCAGAATAGCGAGGGCATAGATCCACCATTCCAACGGCTTTTCTTGTACAATCCGAATACTTGGGATGGCTACTGTCCGTGCCTGACAAAAGATACAAAAGACAATGTCATTACTGGTTTAATTGATCTGCAGTGAATCAATTTCAATCAGGATTAATCTTTTGAAAGTTGTCAACCCTGATTTTAGGATCAATCTTAAAGGGACTAGACACCAGATGATACAATTGCAAAAAAAATGTAAAATTGATATCGTTGTGTATATGCATTATATCTTACTTACTGATGTATCACATCAACACATCAGTTATGACACATGTATCTTTTGCAGTTTCTGCGTATTTTTCCAATTCGAAATTTACTCTGTCTACCATGTAAATCCAAGTTATTTAAAAATAGCGTTGGTATATGTATCTATACTAATCATGTGTCTTTTACTTGCTAAACATACACACTATAAGCTGGGAAACCATTATGCACTTTTCTGAAACAGGTAAGCTCAGCTGGGAAAGCGACAAAATATTCTTTTAATCATGTAAAGTGATGTATAATCGGCCTCAATTATATATTCTAGCATTATGTTAGCTCATATTGACAAATCTAGGTTTGTTTGTTGAAATAATGTATTTGCCAGTTCTGGGACCATGTGGTGTCTAGTCCCTTTAAAGCGTTGTCATCCCTGAGTCAAAATGTAAACTTATAATTATGATAAGGCATATAATTATAATGGTACCCACTTTTTTCTCATTAAAAAAGACTCACAAAATATCAATATTTAATACATCATACATAAACTTTGAAAACTGTTGAAACTTACATATGTGACATCATTTTTGGTATCCTCTTGTAAAACATTCAGCTCAGGTCGGATAAATATCTTCGCCTTTGAGCGTATGTGAACTTCATCTACATGTCGGAAATCCTAAAAAGTGAAATAAAATTTTACTTTTATTTTGTAACAGAGATCACTATGTGCATACCAATCTGTAGGCCTGACAACAAATGATTTAAATTCAGATTTTAATGGCAGGTGTCATGGAATTTGCTCGTGTGTGCGCGTTCATACAGCATTTTTTTAACCCAAGAAAAAATGTGATCAATCCTTAAGATGATCTGTAAGGAAAATGTGATGCTGCCATGATGACAGCAGACAAAACAATAACTATGTGTCTTCCATTGTCAGCAGGCTTAACAGAAAACATAAGTGTATCTAACATTTTAATCTGGAAAAGCATCTTTGTAACAAACCTCAAGCAATGTGCTTTCCCACAATCTGGACCGGAGACGAATTTTCACACTGTTATAAGGCTCTAAAATGCCTAGTTTACATCGAATCTCATAACATTTGGCTGTGTTTCTATCACAATCCTGAAATACAGAAACACAAGTTTGGTATGATTCTCAAGTATGTAAGGAATATGTCCATAAATAAGCTAGCTGTCCGATTGCTTCATCAACATATGTGTTAAATGTTAAAGCTGTGGTACCCAAATAATATCGTATCGTTTGAAAAGTATTACTGCTCACCCTGTTTCTTCAACACTTTTGATATCTAGATGTCATGTGTCCATAAATTGCAGTTACTTCTTAGAATACTCTTGCGCACAATGGTCACAAATGGCTCAGGGAGAGCAATATTTGATAAGCATAATTAGAGGGCTGATTTTTCTACCTTTTGTGCCCTGTGAGTAGAAGTGAGTAACTCATGTCATTTAAATAAAATAAATCACACGAGCCATCGGATCAGCAGAAATCTGTGACAAATTACATTCCTGCTATTATCAGGTGAATAAGTGAATTGTAACATCTGTACAAAGTTTCATGAGAATATCTGTATCTGTTTTTGGAGTTATGAACAAGGTTCAAGTTTGTTCATGAAAACAATAACTATGAATGACAGCCAGACTATGATTATTTTGTTACCAACATAAAATATCTGCGCAAGGCCTAACAGACAAAAACAAATTAAGCCATAGCTTTACTATATAAAAACCCTTACAGATGTGTTTGAACATATTACCCTTTAAGAAATACCATGAAAATTTCAGGGACAAGCCCAGTATCCATGAACACAAGATCAGAAATAGAAATAAAATAGTTTGTGTGCAAAATTACCTGCAACAATGATAACATATTAAATAATTTGAACAAAGTTTCAAAACATTGTTGCCAACTTCAACATTTGTTAGAGGTACCAGACAAAACTTTACCAAGAGAGCAATATTTTTCCGCTCCCGGGCCTCTCCTATTTTGGGCTCCTCTTCACGCACTTCCATCGGTTTGTTATCGACCGAATTCACCTCCCGACGACGGCGCTTATTTTGCACAGTGTAGCCTGGATCGCCCGATGAGCCCTCGACCTGTTTGAGGAAATTATTAAAGTAATTTTAAATGATATTAAAATATTACTGTACGATGATTATTTACTAGTCATATAATGTGTATGTATAATATGTAGATTAATATTTTAGCTACAGGTAGGTAAATAATATGTGAAATACTGTCATTATAAGTATAGCTAGATTTTGAAATCAGATCTTTTTAATCTATGAAATTATTAAATAATTACTTTAGGTCCAAAAAAACTGTCCATCTGAAATTTCATTATCATAAAATTTCAACAAAGTTTGTTTTAAAATTGTAACAAAAATTAAATAAGAACATTTTGTGCATATCATAAGAAATAAAAAAAAAACCTTAAAGGCTAGTAATTATTATCTACAAATAAAAAACCCGCACCAAAGATCTCAAGATATATAATCCTTTCTTGATATGAAGCCCAGTATCCCAAAATATTTTTTTGGTGCTATTGGAGAATCGAAGAAACAAAAATCTAACTATAGACTGGCATTGACATCAGTCTTAATCCATTAAAGCAAACCCAATGTTTTCTGGGTTAAAACATTACACCTAATGTAAATTCAATATTTCATGTTATAAAATTCATTTCATGGTACTATACCAGTAATCTTACTGTTTGGATTTCAAGTCTTTGATGCATTAAATGATCATGGATTTAAGTCAGACCGAATCGGACAAGTGGAATTCAAATAAAGTGCAACATCTATAGCTTGTCGATCAGCAAGTTGGCATATTCTTTGTGTATCATCTTGAACAAACTACATAAGAGAATGGCTATACCCCTGGAAGGCATCCATACATGTACAGTTCGCGTTGGTTTTACAACTGACCAATGAAATTGTAGCTTTAAATTACACTCACAAAGATGGCAAAAGAATATCTTTGAAGCGCAGAAAACTTACCAATACTTTTCAAAAACACTTTTGAGGCCGTACAAATTGTCTTTTTGTTGCAAGATTATATTGTGAACATTCTTTTATTGACTGCACGCTTTGCTATTAAAGTTCATTAGCATATAGAAGTTAAGTTTTAAATATCAGTAAAGGAAATTAGAAAAAACACAAGATTTATAAGTAATGTTTTCAAAACTGAAAAGGGAAATTTAACACAATTTTTACCATGGACATTTATAAGAACAAAGGTTATGCAATTATTGACAGATCAATATACTGCCATATGGATTAGAAGCAATTTGTTTTGACAAAACATCGATAATTTCAGGTTTCATTTATACCATACTGTAAATGCAACATGATAACCATATGCACTTACCAGTACTGATGTGCTTTGAAATATGGAACAATTTATCATTTTCCACTGGTATAATTACACAATGTACATAGTGTATGATAATACTTTTTATTTAAGTATTGGTGTTAAAAAATATCATTTTAATTAGTGTTCCATAGATGGTTACTTATTTTTATTCTTAAATAATATATCGCGATATAACACACAGAACTTATCACGATACATAACACGATTATATATAAGACAATGGAAAAGGCAATTTGTTTTTTTCAACAATACCCATCCTCAGTAAGGACCAGTGAAACATAAACACTGGTAACATTGAGGTAATTGGAAACAAAAATAAGTATGCCCCCATTTTTAGCACTTCAAGTTCTAGGCAACATGCAATTTACGTTACATACAACATACATACAAACAATAGCTAGCACAACAGATCTAGTTCAAGCATTCAACACCAGCACTCAGAGAAAAGAAAAAAAATCAATGAAGTATTTTATAGAATTATTAATTGCTTCATTTTAAATGAATTTTAAATCCAAAAATATATTAGTAAAGAAAACAAGACAGCCTCAATGACAGTATGCTTCAGAATGCAAGTTTAGTTTTTGAGAAAATATTAAAAAGTGTCCATTTCAAATGTATTTTAAGTCCTCAAACGTATAAGTAATGAAAACAGTTCACAGCTCCAATGACTTTGCTCTCAGCCTTTTATGTTGGTAGAAAATAGCTTAGTAGTATTAACTAATTTTTTTTTGTCATGATATGATGTCTATCTATTTTCATAAAAAAAGAAAAATGATTCCATTAAAGACTATGCATGCACTGTAAGAAATGAACTCATTACACACCAAAATACATCTAAACTACCACATACTAAAACACAAACATTCCCCAGACTAGCGAAAATAGGGTGCACACTAAGAAATGGTATGGTTCTGAATCTAGCAAAATAAAGGAGTGAAGGAAAAGATGATGGCAAACATCGGATGAATAACTTACGAGAAATGTACGAGGTCGTTTATTGGTAGAATAGTCCTCCTAAGTAATGTCAGCAGTTAATAAAATGCAATTATGTAGCAACACATTATAACATGATATTGTTAACGCATTCATATACCATCGTCGACAACCCCCATACTTTATGTTAGTACTGTGGAAAAATTGACTGACAAAATTTCGTTTTCATGGATAGTAGTGAAGTAGGGGAGAAAACTCTTCTCCAAATGAAATCAACTATTACAAATTACAATCCATGTTCTTCAACATAGATTTCTGAAGATTATCGATGTTGTCATACAAGTGTTTGGTTACAAAATATAGAAAAAAACGCAACATAATTTCATCCAATGAAACTGCCTCATTATTTATTCATGATCACGAGATTTTCCTAGTAATACCTCCCACGATACTTAATGAAGTAGAGTGTTATAATAAGTGAACAAGAGGTCTCCGACGATGTTAAATATAGGCCAAATGTACACTTGTCCTCAGTCTGCAAAAACTTATGGTAACCAAATCTTTAACATGGGCTAGATGCATTGAAAGAATTTTGTACATTTGACCTACACTGCAATTATGTCATTCCAAGATATATATATGTATATAATATACAGTGAAATGCTGATGATACAAACGTATTCAATACAAACTAATCAGAGTTGAAAGATAATGGTCGAGCAAACTACAGAATGTCTGATTACTTGTTATTATATTTCTATATAACACTTTTTTATATTAGGATCCCCCTGACTGTACGTTATCAAGGATTATACGTTAAATTAGGAGTAAACATCACACTTATTCAGTCTTATACATGTAGTTAATGTTGAATTATACTCAGATAATTTTCAATCTTAACTTCACAAAGTATATATTGTATTGAATTTTGTCAATTAACATACCTGATAATGTTAAATCAATGTTAAACTCACAAAATCAACATAACACTTGCACTTCATGATGCCGCATAATGCATTCACTAAATGCTAACATGACATCTAATGTTAACATGACCCCTAATGTTAACTTGACATCAAATGTTAACATGACATCTAATGTTAACATGACACATAATGCTAACATGACATATTGTGTTCAAATGATATCAAATGTTAACATGACATCTAATGTTAACATGACTTCTAGTGTTAACAAGACACATAATGTTAACATGATACCTAATGTTAAATTACAAAGTCACAACCACACCTAATGTTTAATTACAATCATAATCACATCTAATGTTAAATTAAAAGTCATTATCACACCTAATTTTAAATTACAAAGTCATTCATTACCACACATAATATTAAATTGCTAAGTCATAATCACTCAGTCATAATATTAAATTCACAAAATTGACATCACACTAGTTAACTATAATGTTAAATTGCAATACTAGCATGATTAGACTTTAAATCAAGATAACCATTATGCACTGTAATAATCTATATTACTTTTGTAGATTATTATAAAAGCAAAAATAAAATCACATTGCCATATTTTATTTCACATCCGATATGATATAATAGCAATCTCGCATCAAACCTATACAAACCTCTTTTTTTGTTTCATTTTTCTACATTAAATATTTTTTCATTACAATTCAATATCAGTGAAAACAAGAGAGTCGCAGAGCAAACGGCAATGCTTATCTTTTCTTTCTCTCAAACAAACAATCGGGCAGCACTCAACAATTATAGAAGCCAAAGCTATAGGCCTAGGTAAAGATGTGGCAGTATGCGTACCAAGTTTCATTTGAATACATGGAACGGTTTTTGAGTTTTGCATGAGGTGAACAATTTTGCCAAACGTCACCAACAGAGTCGACGCCGACAGAAAGGCTATGACAAGGTATATAATTATGATTATCTTGTGAAGACTGGTTTACTATTGTTATTAAAACAACAATGAGAAAAAATACTAACGAAAAACATCACAACGTCAAAATGAGAACAAAAATGATAGACCAAGTACAAGAAAATTTATTCAATCTAAGTTCCTGGAACTCAGTCGGAACAAAAATGTCCACAACAAAATTAAAATGTAATAACTATTGTAAAACTAATTTTTATGAAACTTGGAAAATAATATCTTACCTCAATTCCGACAACATTGATAATCTCAGGCTGATCAAAACAGGTAGCATCTCCACTTATAACCTACAATATACACACAGAAATATGGAGTTCATAAATGATGGATGATTTTTCAATACGAGATTTCTAATATTGATTAAAAAAAGTCTTAGAGGGTTTCGAAAAGTTTAATAAACTTCATTATGACCATGTTAGTATGCAAGTTTGTTTCTATTAAAAGGCTTTTAAAAACTTGAGTATTTCAATCTCCAGTATTAAAACCAAATCAGGTAACTATTACTACCGCTAACTAAATACCGCTACATAAGACGATAAGTACCTGTGGTGAATTCATGAGGTAGAGAAGGTGTTTTCCATGTGGGTATGTGCTCTGGACCTCGTAGGGCCAGAAAATGGTAATTTCAGATGCTTCCACAGTTCCCGGACCATTGTTGTACACCTAGGAAATAAATATAGCACTGATGATGTTTAGTATAGAATATATACAAAGCTTACTATTCACTTTGCACTGCTTTTCTGTTCTCTAAAAAGGGTTTTAATTCCCTTTACAAGGCTTTTTATTCCTGTTGCCAGACTTTATATTCACTTTACAGTGCTTCATATTTGTTTTGCAAGGCTTTTTATCAACAGGATTCTTTACACTTTGAATGATTTTTTTGCAATTATTATTTTGCAAGACTTCCTTCACAGTTTGCAAGACTTCCAATAAGGTTTGAAATATTTCTTTTTCATTTGCAAGGATTCTTCAGCAAGACTTCCTTTTTAGGTTTGCAAGAGTTCTTAATTACTTTGCAAGAGTTCTTAATTACTTTGCAAGAGTTCTTATCCAGTTTGCAAGAATTCTTATCATGTTTTCGAGAGTTCTAATCCAGTTTGCAAGAGTTCTTATTCACTTGGCAAGTACTCTTTTGTAAGACATCATATTCAGTTTGAAATGCTTCTTTTTTTTATACAATAATAACAGCAATAATAACTTCATTTATAATATGGTTAAATTAGTGAATTCTTAAATACAGAAGCTGTTAACTGTTGCTCAATTAAATATGTTTATCTAAAGATTGTTTAAAAATTTCACAATTTTCTTGCAATAAGTAATTACCTCCAACTCTACTTACTGTAAATGTATGGTTGACCGAAGGTCCTATCATTCTCTCATTTTCCATGGCACTTTCCCCTCTAATATCACCAGAGTAAGGAATAGCACTGTCTGGCTCACTTTGTCTGCAAATAAGAAACATTTAAGGTTAACCCACTGTAAATGAGGTAAACCCACTAAACCCACTGTAAATCAGGTGAATCCACTGTAAATGAGGGGTCATTTCACTGTAAATTAGGAAAACCCACTGTAAATGAGGTGATTTCACTGTAAATGTGGTGATTTCACTGCAAATGAGGTAAACCAACTGTAAATGAGGTAAACCAACTGTAAATGAGGTAAACCAACTGTAAATGAGGTAAACAAACTGTAAATGAGGCGATTTCACTGTAGATGAGGTAAATCCACTGTTAATGAGATGATTTCACTGTAAATGATGTGATTTCACTGTAAATGAGGTGATTTCACTGTAAATGAGGTGAATCAACTGTAAATGAGGTAAACAAACTGTAAATGAGGCGATTTCACTGTAGATGAGGTAAACCTACTGTAAATGAGGTAATTTCACTGTAAATGTGGTAAACCCACTGTAAATGAGGTAAACCAACTGTAAATGAGGTGATTTCACTGTAAATGAGGTAAACCTACAGTAAATGAGGTAATTTCACTGTAAAATGTGGTAAACCCACTGTAAATGAGGTGAATCCACTGTTAATTAGGTGAATCCACTGTTAATGAGGTGATCCATTGTAAATCAGCGTTCACAAACAAGTAAGATCCACTCACCCACTAACTTGTAAATCAGCGTTCACAAAAACAGTTATTGGAATGACCAGTGTGTCCGACTCCTTGGTTAATTCTTCACTAGACCTGAAAACAATAATGAACAGCGGATAAGATTAGATAAGTTCAGATAAGACAATATAATTTCAGATAAAATCAGATAATATCATATGAGATGGCATTAGTTCAGATAAGATTATAAGTTTAGATAAGTCCAGTTAAGATGACATCAGATGTTTTGAAAAGATAACAAAATAAGAGATAAGTTCAGAACTAATATAAAATGAGAACAATTCAGATGAGATAGGTTCAGATGAGATACTATCAGATAAGATTAGATGAGTTCAGATAAGGTCAGTTTGAATAAGATGAGTTCAGATTGCATTAGTCAAGATAACATGGGATAAGTTTGGATATAATGATATAAATTCAGATAAGAAAAGATAAGTTCAGATAAGATAAGAGAAGAAAAGTCTAGATGAGAGGAGATAAGATTAATTGAAACTAGATGACAAGAGATTTTATATAAAATAAAACAATCAGAACATACAATTATAATATACAATTAGACAAGTTAAAGGCTTAGTTTAAGGAATGTTTGGCATGATAACCCCCTGCTGTGCATCTCCTGCTAATTGCACTGGTGTCACAGTAGTGGCCAATTTCCTGTGTCTTCGTTTAGTGGCTCAGGGCCATTTAAGGTCCATTTCTATCATAAAACATCCCAAACTACACAGCAGGATACTTAGATCGAGGATCTGATAAGACAATTAGGCAATTCGATTAAGATCAATTAACAGAGGTTGTGTACAAATACCCGGTTCGTGGGGGGTCACTTATAGAAGGCTTAAACTAGGCCTTTAACAATGACCAAACGTGATGATAGCCTGAATCCTGGCTGATGACTTACGTATTCACAAATCCAGTCATCTCAAATGATCTGACGGTGGACATGACAGATTTTTTTATCTGGAAGAACAGGTCAAAGTTCTTCTTGTCCCCAGCAAACAACGGTTTCCCCATCTCTTTGCTTCCGAACTCATTACACTCGATCAAGGTGCTGTTGACACTAAAGCAACCTATTTCCCCCTGGAAAATAAACATATATTAAGGCTTACATGACAATAAAGCCAAAGGCATATAATTAAGTATTTTTTTTCTTTTAATATAAGTGTTGGGATGGAAGTGAGATAGCATACTCAAAAACCAGTTTAGCCAACCCCCCATTAAATAGATTGTTTAATATATTGTCACCCGTTTCAATTAAGCGCTAGTATGCTTCTATCCTAAGTGCCAGGCACCGGGCATGAAAACAATTGCTACCCATTATTTAGCAACCAGCCATATTAGAAACAAGAACGAAAACCTTAGTGGGGCTCAAAACTTGGACCTCCCACTCTATATGTGGGTGCATTACTGACTTGACCAAGGAGGCAGTTAAAGTCCCTCTCTTGTTTTCCCGGACCATTCCAAGGCAGTAGCCCAACATTGGGCAGATTGTTCAGAACTTTGTTAATGTTCACAACGATAAATATCATCGTTGTTAACTTTTAACAGTTAAATATTTGATGATGTTCTCACATCTTTGAATATGAACAAGTTCAACAGAAACAGTTGTCTCAAATATTTTAGAAATACAGCAGATTGCAATTGTAACCATTTAACTTCCAGAGCAGTTACGATTTGAAAGTCAACAACTATGACGTTAACAACATTGTTAACTTTAACAAAGTTATGAACAAACAGCCCATTAAGTAATAATCAGTTCATTAATGCTGTGTGTTATAAAGCTTTACTCAAGAAATGTTGAAGTCATAGTATAATCAGTTCATTAATGCTGTGTGTTTTAAAGCGTTACTCAGGAAATGTTGAAGTCAGAGTATAATCAGTTCATTAATGCTGTGTGTTATAAAGCTTTACTCAGGAAATGTTGAAATCAGAGTATTATGACCTGCTAGCGACAAATTCCAAATGTTGCTTAAAGCATAGCTACAACATGCTAAGATCTTACTAGCTAAAAATCCCGTTTATTGGAACTTCGACATACCTGTGCTGGTACAGAATTCTTCCAAACAAGAGACTCTGGCTTAACAAGAAAGAAACTCGCTTGGTATGCAATTTCTCCTTTATTTTCAACCTCTACAGCGACACGAAGCACAGTCTGGTCTCCGATTTCCAATACATATTTGTTGTTCATCCTTGAAAGAGACATAAGCATTATCATAATTAATATTCAAATTAAACATGAATATCATGCTTAATGGAAGGTGCAGCCGAGTCTCTTTCGTGGATGCTATGGATCAAATATGAGCTTAATCTTTATTTAACTTGATTTAATAATATTTCCATATTCGCTTGGCTCCATTTCTACGTTGGCTCGAACTGAATGTTAAGAACTGATTTTGTTTTTCTATTTGTTAGCATTTCTGCTTGGCTCGATATTTGAGAGGCTTGGAAGTATTTTGGCTGGTCCCTGGGATATCAAGCCAACAGGATTCAACAATATATTGATTTCACTGTGAATATCTAGTAAATTATTCATTTACTAAATGTCTTTCAATCATATTTTTGTACGTCATGTCACATCGCCAACTTACTTCTTGAGATCAGGAAGGTCGATGGTCATCAGCAGGTTGCTCTGACAGATATCATCTTCGCCACACTTCTTAACAAACTTTACCTGCACGCAAGAGAGTGATAATGTTATTTCTGTTATATATCAAGAATATGAATTTATCCACATGATAGTTATAGCATAATTTGTCATTTAAGCTCGATCTTGGTGTTACCGTTATGATATGGGATTCACTGTGTCAACAAAAACAAAGGAAACATTCTCCAACATGGTGCAAGTTTATTGACATGTTACATTGAAGTTTGTTTATTTGATTAAATCAAACTCTGCCAGCGTCTGTTGTTTGTATTTTGGCTTGACCCCGCCGTGTTGACATCACAACGTAAATTGGATTTAAATGCACCATAAGTGACATCAGAGAGAAGTGACTGTAATTCTCAGTCCATCAAGATATGAGATATAAAAAGGCTTGAAGACCTGAACAGAGTGAGATACAACGGATCCAGTTGCAATACCCTAGCTCTTCTCGAGGAGACTTCTTGGTACTTAAACGTGCTCGGTGTAAAACATCAATACACCAGATACAACTTCCCTAGGTTTAACCAGTACTGAGTAAAGCATTTTCCCAGTATAACCCTTTTAATGCCAAGCACTAGGCAAGAGAGCTACTGGTGCCATATTTCTTAAATATATTTCATATAACGTCTTTAGGTTTACCACCCCTGGGGTTTGAACCTGCGACCTTCCGCACCCAGAGCGAATCCTCTACCACTGAGCTATTGGCAGCAGTATTTAAATCAACAAATTTTGTCATTATCAACATTTTATTACCTTGGAGATAACCATTGTTTCTGCCTGGGTAAGACCTGTATCCAGTATCGGGTGCTCATTGATATCGGGCAGAGCCCCGGGGGAGGTGGTAGGAATGGGCTCAGTTCTCTCAGGAAGGTTGTAGCTGATACCAAACTCGATAGGGTTTAAGACGTCTGTGAACTGGCTCTATAAAGTATCAATGAATAATAGTTAAAGAACAGAAAAATTGTAATGTGACTCAATTACGGTCCAGCAATTTAAATTCTAAATTTTGCCCAGACTCCATGATTATGGGGCCAAGAAGTCCCTAAGATTTCTAGTTAAAGCAAAAGAAAAAGGTATCAACTTCAAAGTTAAATCTTGCTTACAATTAATTGAATATTACTCCTTTCTGTATGATTATGAATTAATCTGTTACTGCTTGACTCCTTGATTATGCCTCAGACTCCTTGATTGAGTCTCAGACTCCTTGATTATTTCTCAAACTCCTTGATAACGTCTCAGACTCTTAATTACATCTCAAACACCTTGATTACGCCTCAGCTCCTTGATTATGCCACAGAGTCCTTGATTATGCCTCAAACTCCTTGATTGTGCCTCAAACTCCTATATTATGCCTCCGACTCCTATATTATGCCTCCGACTCCTTGATTATGCCCCAGACTCCTTGATTATGCCTCAAACTCCTTGATTGTGCCTCAAACTCCTATATTATGCCACAGACTCCTTGATTATGCCACAGAGTCCTTGATTATGCCCCAGACTCCTTGATTATGCCTCAGATGTCTTGATTGTGCCTCAGACTCCTTGATTATGCCCCAGACTCCTTGATTATGCCTCAGACTCCTTGATTATGCCTCAGACTCCTTGATTATGCCCCAGACTCCTTGATTATGCCTCAGATGTCTTGATTGTGCCTCAGACTCCTTGATTATGCCCCAGACTCCTTGATTATGCCTCAGATGTCTTGATTATGCCTCAGACTCCTTGATTATGCCTCAGACTCCTTGATTATGCCTCAGACTCCTTGATTATGCCTCAGACTCATTGATTATGTCTCAGACTCATTGATTATGTCTCAGACTCCTTGACTATATCTCAGACTCATTGATTATGTCTCAGACTCATTGATTATGCCTCAGACTCCTTGATTATGCCTCAGATGTCTTGATTATGCCTCAGATGTCTTGATTATGCCTCAGACTCCTTGATTATGCCTCAGACTCATTGATTATGCCCCAGACTTCTTGATTATGCCTCAGATGTCTTGATTATGCCTCAGACTCCTTGATTATGCCTCAGACTCCTTGATTATGCCTCAGACTTCTTGATTATGCCTCAGACTCCTTGATTATGCCTCAGACTCATTGATTATGCCTCAGACTTCTTGATTATGCCTCAGATATCTTGATTATGTCTCAGACTTCTTGATTATGCCCCAGACTCCTTGATTATGCCTCAGACTCCTTGATTATGCCCCAGACTCCTTGATTATGCCTCAGACTTCTTGATTATGCCTCAGATGTCTTGATTATGTCTCAGACTCATTGATTATGTCTCAGACTTCTTGATTATGCCCCAGACTCCTTGATTATGCCTCAGACTCCTTGATTATGCCTCAGACTCATTGATTATGTCTCAGACTCATTGATTATGCCTCAGACTTCTTGATTATGCCTCAGATATCTTGATTATGTCTCTGAATATTTGGTAATGTCTCTGAATCCTTGATTATGCCTCAGATATCTTGATTATGTCTCTAAATCTTTGGTTATGTCTCTGAATATTTGGTAATGTCTCTGAATCCTTGATTATGCCTCAGACTCTGAGTATACCTCAAACTCCATGGTTATACCTCAGACTCCTTGATTATGTCTCAGACTTCCTGATTTATCATGGTTGAATGATATTCACTTGTCAATGAATGTATGAAATCTTCTCATTTTAGACCTTAATCATCAGAAAGGCCCTAAATACTTTGAAACAAAAGCTGCAAATCATTACTATCAAATAGAATAGATAGGAAAACAATGATGCAATATGCTCCTAAATTTATAACAGAACCACAAACCTTCAGGTATGCTGTCTGCGTTACACAAGAAAATTTAGGATCTCTCGCATCTGGAAGGCCTGTCTGGCTCTGGGACAGAAGCCTGAATGTATCTTCAACAGACTGTGTGTAGTCCTGGTTTACATGGAAATGTACACGGGAGTTGAACCGCGAGGGCTCGGCTGTGATGGTGTAGATGATGTCAACCGGGTCGTTAAATCTGGAATAGAAAAACGAACATGAGAAATTGCGGAAAATACACAATGGGCCAATTGTTAAGAACTGTGTGTTAAATTTAACAACATTGTTAACATCATTTTAGTTAACTTTCAAACCAATACTGCGCTGAAATTGAATGGATACACTAGTGATATTGTTCCTAACAAGATATGAGACAACTATTTCATCTGTATTTGTCTTATTAAAATGTATTCGCAAATCATCAAAAACTTTACCTTTACAGGTTAAAAATGATGTTGAAAATCCTGTTGTTAACTTTAACAAAGTTCTGAATATCGGCCCAATGTTTGTTCCAGTGTAATATCACAATATTTTGAAAGGTGTAAGATCGCTATATATATTGCACTGAGTAAACACAAAACGACATGTTTCATGTGAAATACGTTACGTTGGTGTTCACAAGGTGAAATATAATGTGATCTTACACTAAAACAAAGCACCATTGATTGTAGTTATTCAGAAAAGGGCCAAAATATTTCAGAAATAATGTCAATGATGTTTGATTTTGATGTGACAAATGGCTTGAATTTCAAAACAGTGAAAAATATCAAATCGCCATTTTCACTGTTTGCAACAAAGCACATAATTATTATAAAAGGTTAATTAATAGTGACAGTTAACTGCCTATGCATTATATTAATTAACAATCAACAGTTTTATTATAATAAAACGCAAGCTGACCTTTCAACAGGCTCAGCAGTGTATCTCAGGCAAAGCTTGATTTCCACACAATAGTACATGAAACTATCGACAGAGCAGCTGCGATGGGCACTGGAGCTCATGTTGAGTTTGTCCGGGGAGACGGTGACCTTTGAGTGCAGGTTAATGATGGGACGTGTTCGAAGGAAGGCAACCTGTAAAAAAAAAAATGAAAAAATTAACATTAAAATTGTTACATTTGATCAGCAGCCCACCAACTTAACACATTACAATACATGTGTAAATTATAAGTTAAACTTTGGCAGGTGTTTGTTATTCTAAGTGATGGGACATAAATTAGGCGAAAGAAAAAATAACACTTGATGATTGCGGATAAATTAATTGAACGATTAATGAAATGTGTATTGAAACCTGCCAGTTAGCCTGCATGATATACGCAAAGCCTAATTATTAGAAAAAAGCAAGTTTTATTTCGGACATGAGAAAAATAACATGGCGAACAATATCCAAAATATTTTCATTATAAAAGCAGCGAAATGTGTTTTCTGTGATCAACCACGTGTTTAGACTGATAAAAAGCATTTGCCAATTAGAAGAATGAGTGTTCGTCACAGCGAAACAAAGCAAATGGTCGCCTTAATCCGATGGTTGTGATCTTGTCATCAACAGATGATAAATAGGTCAGCTAAATACTGTAAGTTGAATATTAATGATTCTGATTCAATTCTTTCAGAATTTCTTAAACATTCACTTATAAGACAGGCCTCCTACTTTCAGGTTAAAATTGGGACATGATTTCCCTGTCTTCTAAGAGGGGGAAATAGGGTTTGAGAAAAATGCTAACAAACCTCAAAAACTTGTCTGCTAAAGAAAAATTGATAAAGCATACCTTATTATCAACATAACTGCCCACAAGCAGGTCAGGGTAGGAGTTCTGGTCAAGGTCCATCCCTCCTGACAGGGAGTAGCCAAATGTTGACCAGCCTGTAGCATCTTCTAGATCAGTTGCATAGATACGCTGAAAATGAGACAAGTATTCAAATATTTACAAGGTTTTCACTGTATTGTTCTTACATTGAAGAACTTAAGTAAAGATGAAGTAAGAGTATCCAAATATGACCAATCTGTCCGGTCAAGATATATGTAGCCAAACACTGACCATCCGGTCAAGATATATGTAGCCAAACACTGACCATCCGGTCAAGATATATGTAGCCAAACACTGACCATCCGGTCAAGATATATGTAGCCAAACACTGACCATCCGGTCAAGATATATGTAGCCAAACATTGACCATCCGGTCAAGATATATGTAGCCAAACATTGACCATCCGGTCCAGATATATGTAGCCAAACATTGACCATCCGGTCAAGATATATGTAGCCAAACATTGACCATCCGGTCAAGATATATGTAGCCAAACATTGACCATCCGGTCAAGATATATGTAGCCAAACATTGACCATCCGGTCAAGATATATGTAGCCAAACATTGACCATCCGGTCAAGATATATGTAGCCAAACATTGACCATCCGGTTAAGATATATGTAGCCTAATATTGACCATCCGGTCAAGATATATGTAGCCAAACATTGACCATCTGGTCAAGATATATGTAGCCAAACATTGACCATCTGGTCAAGATATATGTAGCCAAACATTGACCATCTGGTCAAGATATATGTAGCCAAACATTGACCATCCGGTCAAGATATATGTAGCCAAACATTGACCATCCGGTCAAGATATATGTAGCCAAACATTGACCATCCGGTCCAGATATATGTAGCCAAACATTGACCATCCGGTCCAGTTAAATGTAGCCAAACATTGACCATCATGAAGCCTCTTGAAGATCAGAGGGCTGTTCCATCATGTTGTTTTTTTCAATAGTAAAACTGCACTGGTTAAAATTCTTCGTAAGTACAAAATTCCACCTATTCTTCCTAATGAAAAAAAACCTGCTGCAAAGATAATTATACTGAAATGATTGTATTTCAAAGGTTGAAAGCGGATACGGCTTTGACACAGAATGGTAGATTGTAGTGTTGGGAATCTGTTCCAATTTTACAATCGATAATCGGTTCCACTCAAGTAACCGATTATCGATAGTACAATTGTTTTTTTAAAATACTAGATAAAACCTAAAGTGAAGTTTTATTCATGCACATTATTAAACTCTTAATCATTATATGCATATACGTTATGTCTATGATTGAAGTAATTAAGTGTTATATCAAAAATAGTTCATTTTTACTTGCTAATTGTGGCTTTCATCTGCCATTTTGTTAAAGATAACGTCTGAACACTTACTTATATTTTTTCATTTTTTTGTTCGATGATCGATTTTAACCAAATACAATCGATTGTCGCTGATTTCAGGCACAACCAATCGATTTTCGATTATAATCGATCATTGGAACATCACTAGTAGATTGTGTTGTATAACTTTATAGTAATGTTGGGTTCTTCAGTCATAAAGTCTTAGTAAACCAATGAAAATTTCATTTTTATTAAAGCGTTAGTAATGCTTTTAGCCATACAACATCCATTTTCGAACATGATTAACTTTGATCTGATCTTTTGTCACAAGTCTTCTATCAATGGTTTTCAGACATTTACACAAAATGGCTCATTCAAAGACAAAAAATGAAAAAAGGTTGTCAAATCAATCAATCTGTGAGAGTGAGGCTTCAAAGCCCATCTGCTATGAAAACAACCTTATATGAACAGACCTGTGAGAAAGGTTCCTTAACACCCTTTGCTGAGCCATGATAGATATATACAGCTCCACTCCCCTCATAAGGGGCACCCACTGCAAAGTCTGAAAGACAGTAAACACAATATGACCTCACACTGACAACATTTCATATAAGTAAGAACTTTAAAATCATATACTATCTTTCTGATACGCACCACGACAATATATAGTCTGGTTGCTGTGTGAACTGACACATATATATTTTTCACCTCAACTTCAATTCATTTAATAAAGGGCCTTTTGGCAATAGCGAATATTTTCCAAAGAACGCAACATCTTCGGAATATGTTCGGATCATGAATCATCGCATATTTATATAAACAATATGATTTATGTCATTTTAAGGAAATGAACGCATTTGGACTGGTTCAAGCATTTGTGGAGTCTGTCGGGCTTCACAATTTTAACTAGCACTATTGCGTCTATACCCTGATAATGACATCAATCAAGCAATTCATCCCTTGAATACATGAAAAACAGAGCATTTCTATATACCTTGGTACGAGTCCTTATTAAGATCGCCAGCTCGGGACAGACTGAAGCCAAACCGGGCATGTAGACATTTGAGAGCGTTACAATCTTCTTGGTTCACAGTACGCCCCTTTATGACTTGGGGCTTCGTGTACTGGGTGATCTGAAAATATACGAATGAGAAGGGTTTTACAGCTCGATTTCCTCCTTGGCTTTAACTGGGTGTAAAGGACCATTTTGGATCACTCTTTTGTAAGCATTTCCATTTGGTTCGATATTCACGAGGCTCAAAGTATTTTGGAGTCTACGGGTTTCTACTGTAGTTTGAATTATACTGCCTTTTTTAGTTTTCCACAATCAACTTTTAAATGAAGACATGGTCTGGCCTACAAATCTGATTTCAAAGGTATTCTTCCCTGTATAAACCTGTTACCAAATATGACCAGTAGGACAGGATGTAACACAGAGTGCAACAAAAAGGTTTATAGTGGAATCCTGAAAAAAGCTTCCATACTAATAACCATGTTCCCATTGTAAACATAAACAGCTCCCCCAGCCCTGATAAATGAGTCAGACTCATTACAGTAATATGGTTAGCAATCAACTAGGTACTAACCATGTCCCCATTGCCAATGTAGACATACACCGCTCCTCCGACCCTAATACTGGAGTCAGACTCGTTGAAGTAATACGGACAGCCAACAATTAGGTACTAACCATGTCTCCATTGCCAATGTAGACATACACCGCTCCTCCGACCCTAATACTGGAGTCAGACTCGTTGAAGTAATACGGACAGCCAACAATTAGATACTAACCATGTCTCCATTGCCAATGTAGACATACACCGCTCCTCCGACCCTAATACTGGAGTCAGACTCGTTAAAGTAATACGGACAGCCAACAATTAGATACTAACCATGTCCCCATTGCCAATGTAGACATACACCGCTCCTCCGACCCTAATACTGGAGTCAGACTGGTTAAAGTAATACGGACAGCCAACAATTAGGTACTAACCATGTCTCCATTGCCAATGTAGACATACACCGCTCCTCCGACCCTAATACTGGAGTCAAACTCGTTAAAGTAATACGGATAGCCAACAATTAGGTACTAACCATGTCTCCATTTCCAATGTAGACATACACCGCTCCTCCGACCCTAATACTGGAGTCAGACTCGTTGAAGTAATACGGACAGCCAACAATTAGGTACTAACCATGTCCCCATTGCCAATGTAGACATACACCGCTCCTCCGACCCTAATACTGGAGTCAGACTCGTTGAAGTAATACGGACAGCCAACAATTAGGTACTAACCATGTCTCCATTGCCAATGTAGACATACACCGCTCCTCCGACCCTAATACTGGAGTCAGACTCGTTGAAGTAATACGGACAGCCAACAATTAGGTACTAACCATGTCCCCATTGCCAATGTAGACATACACCGCTCCTCCGACCCTAATACTGGAGTCAGACTCGTTGAAGTAATACGGACAGCCAACAATTAGGTACTAACCATGTCTCCATTGCCAATGTAGACATACACCGCTCCTCCGACCCTAATACTGGAGTCAGACTCGTTGAAGTAATACGGACAGCCAACAATTAGGTACTAACCATGTCCCCATTGCCAATGTAGACATACACCGCTCCTCCGACCCTAATACTGGAGTCAGACTCGTTGAAGTAATACGGACAGCCAACAATTAGGTACTAACCATGTCCCCATTGCCAATGTAGACAAACACCGCTCCTCCGACCCTAATACTGGAGTCAGACTCATTAAAGTAATACGGACAGCCAACAATTAGGTACTAACCATGTCTCCATTGCCAATGTAGACATACACCGCTCCTCCGACCCTAATACTGGAGTCAGACTCGTTAAAGTAATACGGACAGCCAACAATTAGGTACTAACCATGTCCCCATTGCCAATGTAGACATACACCGCTCCTCCGACCCTAATACTGGAGTCAGACTCGTTGAAGTAATACGGACAGCCAACAATTAGGTACTAACCATGTCTCCATTGCCAATGTAGACATACACCGCTCCTCCGACCTTGATACTGGAGTCAGACTCGTTGAAGTAATACGGACAGCCAACAATTAGGTACTAACCATGTCCCCATTGCCAATGTAGACATACACCGCTCCTCCGACCCTAATACTGGAGTCAGACTCGTTGAAGTAATACGGACAGCCAACAATTAGGTACTAACCATGTCCCCATTGCCAATGTAGACATACACCGCTCCTCCGACCCTAATACTGGAGTCAGACTCGTTGAAGTAATACGGACAGCCAACAATTAGGTACTAACCATGTCCCCATTGCCAATGTAGACATACACCGCTCCTCCGACCCTAATACTGGAGTCAGACTCGTTGAAGTAATACGGACAGCCAACAATTAGGTACTAACCATGTCCCCATTGCCAATGTAGACATACACCGCTCCTCCGACCCTAATACTGGAGTCAGACTCGTTAAAGTAATACGGACAGCCAACAATTAGGTACTAACCATGTCCCCATTGCCAATGTAGACATACACCGCTCCTCCGACCCTAATACTGGAGTCAGACTCGTTAAAGTAATACGGACAGCCAACAATTAGGTACTAACCATGTCCCCATTGCCAATGTAGACATACACCGCTCCTCCGACCCTAATACTGGAGTCAGACTCGTTAAAGTAATACGGACAGCCAACAATTAGGTACTAACCATGTCTCCATTGCCAATGTAGACATACACCGCTCCTCCGACCTTGATACTGGAGTCAGACTCGTTGAAGTAATACGGACAGCCAACAATTAGGTACTAACCATGTCCCCATTGCCAATGTAGACATACACCGCTCCTCCGACCCTAATACTGGAGTCAGACTCGTTAAAGTAATACGGACAGCCAACAATTAGGTACTAACCATGTCCCCATTGCCAATGTAGACATACACCGCTCCTCCGACCCTAATACTGGAGTCAGACTCGTTAAAGTAATACGGACAGCCAACAATTAGGTACTAACCATGTCCCCATTGCCAATGTAGACATACACCGCTCCTCCGACCCTAATACTGGAGTCAGACTCGTTGAAGTAATACGGACAGCCAACAATTAGGTACTAACCATGTCCCCATTGCCAATGTAGACATACACCGCTCCTCCGACCCTAATACTGGAGTCAGACTCGTTGAAGTAATACGGACAGCCAACAATTAGGTACTAACCATGTCTCCATTTCCAATGTAGACATACACCGCTCCTCCGACCCTAATACTGGAGTCAGACTCGTTGAAGTAATACGGACAGCCAACAATTAGGTACTAACCATGTCCCCATTGCCAATGTAGACATACACCGCTCCTCCGACCCTAATACTGGAGTCAGACTCGTTGAAGTAATACGGACAGCCAACAATTAGGTACTAACCATGTCCCCATTGCCAATGTAGACATACACCGCTCCTCCGACCTTGATACTGGAGTCAGACTCGTTGAAGTAATACGGACAGCCAACAATTAGGTACTAACCATGTCCCCATTGCCAATGTAGACATACACCGCTCCTCCGACCCTAATACTGGAGTCAGACTCGTTAAAGTAATACGGACAGCCAACAATTAGGTACTAACCATGTCTCCATTGCCAATGTAGACATACACCGCTCCTCCGACCCTAATACTGGAGTCAGACTCGTTGAAGTAATACGGACAGCCAACAATTAGATACTAACCATGTCCCCATTGCCAATGTAGACATACACCGCTCCTCCGACCCTAATACTGGAGTCAGACTCGTTAAAGTAATACGGACAGCCAACAATTAGATACTAACCATGTCCCCATTGCCAATGTAGACATACACCGCTCCTCCGACCCTAATACTGGAGTCAGACTCGTTGAAGTAATACGGACAGCCAACAATTAGGTACTAACCATGTCCCCATTGCCAATGTAGACAAACACCGCTCCTCCGACCCTAATACTGGAGTCAGACTCGTTGAAGTAATACGGACAGCCAACAATTAGGTACTAACCATGTCCCCATTGCCAATGTAGACATACACCGCTCCTCCGACCCTAATACTGGAGTCAGACTCGTTGAAGTAATACGGACAGCCAACAATTAGGTACTAACCATGTCTCCATTGCCAATGTAGACATACACCGCTCCTCCGACCCTAATACTGGAGTCAGACTCGTTAAAGTAATACGGACAGCCAACAATTAGGTACTAACCATGTCCCCATTGCCAATGTAGACATACACCGCTCCTCCGACCCTAATACTGGAGTCAGACTCGTTGAAGTAATACGGACAGCCAACAATTAGGTACTAACCATGTCCCCATTGCCAATGTAGACATACACCGCTCCTCCGACCCTAATACTGGAGTCAGACTCGTTAAAGTAATACGGACAGCCAACAATTAGGTACTAACCATGTCCCCATTGCCAATGTAGACATACACCGCTCCTCCGACCCTAATACTGGAGTCAGACTCGTTAAAGTAATACGGACAGCCAACAATTAGGTACTAACCATGTCTCCATTTCCAATGTAGACATACACCGCTCCTCCGACCCTAATACTGGAGTCAGACTCGTTGAAGTAATACGGACAGCCAACAATTAGGTACTAACCATGTCCCCATTGCCAATGTAGACATACACCGCTCCTCCGACCCTAATACTGGAGTCAGACTCGTTAAAGTAATACGGACAGCCAACAATTAGGTACTAACCATGTCCCCATTGCCAATGTAGACATACACCGCTCCTCCGACCCTAATACTGGAGTCAGACTCGTTAAAGTAATACGGACAGCCAACAATTAGGTACTAACCATGTCCCCATTGCCAATGTAGACATACACCGCTCCTCCGACCCTAATACTGGAGTCAGACTCGTTAAAGTAATACGGACAGCCAACAATTAGGTACTAACCATGTCTCCATTGCCAATGTAGACATACACCGCTCCTCCGACCCTAATACTGGAGTCAAACTCGTTAAAGTAATACGGACAGCCAACAATTAGGTACTAACCATGTCTCCATTGCCAATGTAGACATACACCGCTCCTCCGACCCTAATACTGGAGTCAGACTCGTTAAAGTAATACGGACAGCCAACAATTAGGTACTAACCATGTCTCCATTGCCAATGTAGACATACACCGCTCCTCCGACCCTAATACTGGAGTCAGACTCGTTGAAGTAATACGGACAGCCAACAATTAGGTACTAACCATGTCCCCATTGCCAATGTAGACATACACCGCTCCTCCGACCCTAATACTGGAGTCAGACTCGTTGAAGTAATACGGACAGCCAACAATTAGGTACTAACCATGTCTCCATTGCCAATGTAGACATACACCGCTCCTCCGACCCTAATACTGGAGTCAGACTCGTTGAAGTAATACGGACAGCCAACAATTAGGTACTAACCATGTCCCCATTGCCAATGTAGACATACACCGCTCCTCCGACCCTAATACTGGAGTCAGACTCGTTGAAGTAATACGGACAGCCAACAATTAGGTACTAACCATGTCCCCATTGCCAATGTAGACATACACCGCTCCTCCGACCCTAATACTGGAGTCAGACTCGTTAAAGTAATACGGACAGCCAACAATTAGGTACTAACCATGTCCCCATTGCCAATGTAGACATACACCGCTCCTCCGACCCTAATACTGGAGTCAGACTCGTTAAAGTAATATGGACAGCCAACAATTAGGTACTAACCATGTCTCCATTGCCAATGTAGACATACACCGCTCCTCCGACCCTAATACTGGAGTCAGACTCGTTGAAGTAATACGGACAGCCAACAATTAGGTACTAACCATGTCCCCATTGCCAATGTAGACATACACCGCTCCTCCGACCCTAATACTGGAGTCAGACTCGTTGAAGTAATACGGACAGCCAACAATTAGGTACTAACCATGTCTCCATTGCCAATGTAGACATACACCGCTCCTCCGACCCTAATACTGGAGTCAGACTCGTTGAAGTAATACGGACAGCCAACAATTAGGTACTAACCATGTCCCCATTGCCAATGTAGACATACACCGCTCCTCCGACCTTGATACTGGAGTCAGACTCGTTGAAGTAATACGGACAGCCAACAATTAGGTACTAACCATGTCCCCATTGCCAATGTAGACATACACCGCTCCTCCGACCCTAATACTGGAGTCAGACTCGTTGAAGTAATACGGACAGCCAACAATTAGGTACTAACCATGTCCCCATTGCCAATGTAGACATACACCGCTCCTCCGACCCTAATACTGGAGTCAGACTCGTTAAAGTAATACGGACAGCCAACAATTAGGTACTAACCATGTCCCCATTGCCAATGTAGACATACACCGCTCCTCCGACCTTGATACTGGAGTCAGACTCGTTGAAGTAATACGGACAGCCAACAATTAGGTACTAACCATGTCTCCATTGCCAATGTAGACAAACACCGCTCCTCCGACCCTAATACTGGAGTCAGACTCGTTAAAGTAATACGGACAGCCAACAATTAGATACTAACCATGTCCCCATTGCCAATGTAGACATACACCGCTCCTCCGACCCTAATACTGGAGTCAAACTCATAAAAGTAATACGGACAGCCAACAATTAGATACTAACCATGTCTCCATTGCCAATGTAGACATACACCGCTCCTCCGACCCTAATACTGGAGTCAGACTCGTTGAAGTAATACGGACAGCCAACAATTAGGTACTAACCATGTCCCCATTGCCAATGTAGACATACACCGCTCCTCCGACCCTAATACTGGAGTCAGACTGGTTGAAGTAATACGGACAGCCAACAATTAGGTACTAACCATGTCCCCATTGCCAATGTAGACATACACCGCTCCTCCGACCCTAATACTGGAGTCAGACTCGTTGAAGTAATACGGACAGCCAACAATTAGGTACTAACCATGTCCCCATTGCCAATGTAGACATACACCGCTCCTCCGACCCTAATACTGGAGTCAAACTCGTTAAAGTAATACGGACAGCCAACAATTAGGTACTAACCATGTCCCCATTGCCAATGTAGACATACACCGCTCCTCCGACCCTAATACTGGAGTCAGACTCGTTGAAGTAATACGGACAGCCAACAATTAGGTACTAACCATGTCCCCATTGCCAATGTAGACATACACCGCTCCTCCGACCCTAATACTGGAGTCAGACTCGTTGAAGTAATACGGACAGCCAACAATTAGGTACTAACCATGTCTCCATTGCCAATGTAGACATACACCGCTCCTCCGACCCTAATACTGGAGTCAGACTCGTTGAAGTAATACGGACAGCCAACAATTAGGTACTAACCATGTCTCCATTGCCAATGTAGACATACACCGCTCCTCCGACCCTAATACTGGAGTCAGACTGGTTAAAGTAATACGGACAGCCAACAATTAGGTACTAACCATGTCCCCATTGCCAATGTAGACATACACCGCTCCTCCGACCCTAATACTGGAGTCAGACTGGTTAAAGTAATACGGACAGCCAACAATTAGGTACTAACCATGTCCCCATTGCCAATGTAGACATACACCGCTCCTCCGACCCTAATACTGGAGTCAAACTCATAAAAGTAATACGGACAGCCAACAATTAGGTACTAACCATGTCCCCATTGCCAATGTAGACATACACCGCTCCTCCGACCCTAATACTGGAGTCAGACTCGTTGAAGTAATACGGACAGCCAACAATTAGGTACTAACCATGTCTACATTGGCAATGGGGACATACACCGCTCCTCCGACCCTAATACTGGAGTCAGACTCGTTAAAGTAATACGGACAGCCAACAATTAGGTACTAACCATGTCTCCATTGCCAATGTAGACATACACCGCTCCTCCGACCCTAATACTGGAGTCAGACTCGTTGAAGTAATACGGACAGCCAACAATTAGATACTAACCATGTCCCCATTGCCAATGTAGACATACACCGCTCCTCCGACCCTAATACTGGAGTCAGACTCGTTGAAGTAATACGGACAGCCAACAATTAGGTACTAACCATGTCCCCATTGCCAATGTAGACATACACCGCTCCTCCGACCCTAATACTGGAGTCAGACTCGTTGAAGTAATACGGACAGCCAACAATTAGGTACTAACCATGTCCCCATTGCCAATGTAGACATACACCGCTCCTCCGACCCTAATACTGGAGTCAAACTCATAAAAGTAATACGGACAGCCAACAATTAGGTACTAACCATGTCTCCATTGCCAATGTAGACATACACCGCTCCTCCGACCCTAATACTGGAGTCAGACTCGTTGAAGTAATACGGACAGCCAACAATTAGGTACTAACCATGTCCCCATTGCCAATGTAGACATACACCGCTCCTCCGACCCTAATACTGGAGTCAGACTCGTTGAAGTAATACGGACAGCCAACAATTAGGTACTAACCATGTCCCCATTGCCAATGTAGACATACACCGCTCCTCCGACCCTAATACTGGAGTCAGACTCGTTGAAGTAATACGGACAGCCAACAATTAGGTACTAACCATGTCCCCATTGCCAATGTAGACATACACCGCTCCTCCGACCCTAATACTGGAGTCAGACTCGTTGAAGTAATACGGACAGCCAACAATTAGGTACTAACCATGTCTCCATTGCCAATGTAGACATACACCGCTCCTCCGACCCTAATACTGGAGTCAGACTCGTTAAAGTAATACGGACAGCCAACAATTAGGTACTAACCATGTCCCCATTGCCAATGTAGACATACACCGCTCCTCCGACCCTAATACTGGAGTCAGACTCGTTAAAGTAATACGGACAGCCAACAATTAGGTACTAACCATGTCCCCATTGCCAATGTAGACATACACCGCTCCTCCGACCCTAATACTGGAGTCAGACTGGTTAAAGTAATACGGACAGCCAACAATTAGGTACTAACCATGTCCCCATTGCCAATGTAGACATACACCGCTCCTCCGACCCTAATACTGGAGTCAGACTCGTTGAAGTAATACGGACAGCCAACAATTAGGTACTAACCATGTCTCCATTGCCAATGTAGACAAACACCGCTCCTCCGACCCTAATACTGGAGTCAGACTCGTTGAAGTAATACGGACAGCCAACAATTAGATACTAACCATGTCCCCATTGCCAATGTAGACATACACCGCTCCTCCGACCCTAATACTGGAGTCAGACTCGTTGAAGTAATACGGACAGCCAACAATTAGGTACTAACCATGTCCCCATTGCCAATGTAGACATACACCGCTCCTCCGACCCTAATACTGGAGTCAGACTCGTTGAAGTAATACGGACAGCCAACAATTAGGTACTAACCATGTCCCCATTGCCAATGTAGACATACACCGCTCCTCCGACCCTAATACTGGAGTCAGACTGGTTAAAGTAATACGGACAGCCAACAATTAGATACTAACCATGTCTCCATTGCCAATGTAGACATACACCGCTCCTCCGACCCTAATACTGGAGTCAGACTCGTTAAAGTAATACGGACAGCCAACAATTAGGTACTAACCATGTCCCCATTGCCAATGTAGACATACACCGCTCCTCCGACCCTAATACTGGAGTCAAACTCGTTAAAGTAATACGGATAGCCAACAATTAGGTACTAACCATGTCTCCATTGCCAATGTAGACATACACCGCTCCTCCGACCCTAATACTGGAGTCAGACTCGTTGAAGTAATACGGACAGCCAACAATTAGGTACTAACCATGTCTCCATTGCCAATGTAGACATACACCGCTCCTCCGACCCTAATACTGGAGTCAGACTCGTTGAAGTAATACGGACAGCCAACAATTAGATACTAACCATGTCTCCATTGCCAATGTGGACAAACACCGCTCCTCCGACCTTAATACTGGAGTCAGACTCGTTAAAGTAATACGGACAGCCAACAATTAGGTACTAACCATGTCCCCATTGCCAATGTAGACATACACCGCTCCTCCGACCCTAATACTGGAGTCAGACTCGTTGAAGTAATACGGACAGCCAACAACTAGGTCATCATAGCTGAAATATAATATTGTATGATTATGATTTGTCATTTGTTATTCGTGAAAGCTTGATCATCTCTGAGTGTCAAGATTGTTTGTCTAAGGTTGTCTGTCTAGAGCTGTTTGTATAGGGTTGTTTGTCTATGATTGTTTGTATAGGGCTGTTTGTCTATGATTGTTTGTCTAGGGCTGTTTGTCTAAGGTTGTTTGTCTAGGGCTGTTTGTCTATGATTGTTTGGCTAGGGCTGTTTGTCTAGGGCTGTTTGTCTAGGGCTGTTTGTCTAGGGCTGTTGGTCTAATGTTGTTTGCCTAGGGTTGTATGTCTGGTGCTGTTTGTCTAGAACTGTTTGTCTACGGTTGTTTGTCTAGTGTTTGTCTAACGGTTGTTTTTTTAGGTTTTTTTGCCTAAGAATATTGTTTGTCTATGGTTTTTGTTCAAAGATGTTTGTCTAATGTTGTTTGTCTAGGAACTTTGTTTGTCTAAGATTGTTTGACTTAGGCTGTTTGTCTAACATTGTTTCAGTCTAAGAACATTGTTTCAGTCTAAGAGCATTGTTTCAGTCTAAGAACATTGTTTCAGTCTAAGAACATTGTTTCAGTCTAAGAGCATTGTTTGTCTAAGAACATTGTTTCAGTCTAAGAACATTGTTTCAGTCTAAGAACATTGTTTCAGTCTAAGAGCATTGTTTGTCTAAGAACATTGTTTCAGTCTAAGAACATTGTTTCAGTCTAAGAACATTGTTTCAGTCTAAGAGCATTGTTTGTCTAAGAACATTGTTTCAGTCTAAGAACATTGTTTCAGTCTAAGAACATTGTTTCAGTCTAAGAGCATTGTTTGTCTAAGAACATTGTTTCAGTCTAAGAACATTGTTTCAGTCTAAGAACATTGTTTCAGTCTAAGAGCATTGTTTGTCTAAGAACATTGTTTCAGTCTAAGAACATTGTTTTAGTCTAAGAACATTGTTTCAGTCTAAGAACATTGTTTGTCTAAGGTTGTGTGTCTACATTATCTTTGTCTAAGACTGCTGTTTGTCTCAGGTTGTATGTCTGCAATCATTTTTGAAGATGTTTGTCTAAAGTTATCTGTGTAAACTTTTTTGTCCAATGAGCTATTTGTCTTTTTTTGCCTTAGATTTTTTGTCTTAGGTTATATAAATATTTGAATCATTATGTAACATGAATATGAATTCTCACCCGTCATTGTTGAGATCAACAGCGAGTACTTCGTGTCCAAATCCTGAGAAAGGCAGCTCTCCTGACAAAATCTACAATATATATAGAACGTAGCAATGTAAGCCAGTCTATTGATATTATTATAACATCGGTATAGCATAAACATTCTCCCTAGTGCCAGCATTTCTTGATATATAATTTGGCATCAGCTTCTGAACTACCATGGAATAAATTCAAAAACCACTAAGGTCATACCAAATTGTTTTTATATTTAGCGTCAATCCTAAAACCTATCGAGCTATCCTGTAAAAAAAAAAAAAGCTAAAACAAAAAATGAATACTCGTTGGTTGACATCAAATGTAGAATATAAACACCAGAACCTTCTAAGTCCAATCTGGACCATTCTCAATTGTTAGATAAATTTCTACAACAAAATGAGTATAAATGTGTTGATCATGGGAATCATACAGAATGCATCCTACTCTGATATCAAAAGCCAAAAATACTATTATAAAGAATGAAACACGTTGTTTGCACTTGTTTTCTGTAGTCAGAATCACATTTAAAGAAACTTGTTGATCATATATACATTGTATTGTTTTTTCGATCAAGAAGCCTAAAACCTATCTGTCCACAAACACTAATCACAGAAACAATCTGTTATGGCCTAATTTCATCTGTTCAATGCAGATTGACAGAAACAATGCAAGCCGCCAACTTTCACAACAGAGTATATAACTCTACATAACTATACAGACCTTCACTGAATTCTATTAGTGGATTAACCATACCTAAAGCTGGTATTAATTTGCGTAAAATTTGTTTTCAATAAGAGTTTTAAATTAAGAATATGATAATGATGGTCCTAATGCCTAAAAATAGGGTAATGCTTACAGCATGAATTTATTGCAAAACTAGTTTCTTTTTTACTGGAATCATTTAAAACGTACCTGACTCTGATCATAACTGAGGAAATTCCCGCTTGTCATCTCAGTAAAGAAGACAACCTGACCATTTGCAAAACTGCGGGGTGCACCAGAGACGTAGTACATGCGGTCCGTGTTGTCGAACTTCCCGCCAACCGAGGAATAACCTGTAGGCAAACAGAAGGGCCTTTTTAGCAAAAATACAAATATTAAAACTGATGAAAATCCCTATAGTTGTTGGCAAAACAACTGGATTCTCCAAACTAGATGCACATTCTCTGTTATTAAACTATCCACCTGGTGAACCAAGGAATAACTTAGAGGCTAAAAGAGAAGTTGTTAGCAAGAGTTATGAGCTTCTTGTGGCCTAAAAAAAAGATTTCATTCTAGTTACTTCTAGTCAAATAATTATAGGGCCATAATTTGCATTTTAGGCAAAATAGTTATCTAACTTCGTTATTTAACTTATGCGTGCTTACATGTAAAACTTTAAACATAATTTTTAAGAATGACTTGAAGGTGCTAATATGCAAAATCCATAAGGTGGGATGCTACTGCTGATGATATGGAGAGTAGAATAGCTATCCTAATTTTTGAATAGTCAAGCTAAAATGCTCGACACATATCTTTTTTGGGCATGCAATCAGAGACAAACATTTTTTTAGACCTGTATAAAGTGTCATTGTGAAAATGTGCACCAAGTTCCATGATCAATATCTACAGACGATGACACCAAGCTTTAGGCTATTCTCAAAAATACCTTAAAGGGACTAGATGCCAGATAAAACCATTGCAAGAAAATAGTCAAAAAGCTACATAATATTGATATTCTTGTGTACAACGCATTGATTCTTACTACTAATGTATCACATTGCTTACAACACATGCATCTTTCGCAGTTTTTGTGTATGTTTTCAATTCAAAGTTTACTTGGTCAGAGTGCATGTCTATGACGTAAATCCCAGTAAATTTAAAAATAGCATTGGTATTATATATATTTGTCTGTACAAAATCATGTGACTGTCAAATGCTAATTATACACACTATACAAGAGCACCGCGAAACGGAGCATTATACGCCCGAAGAAGATTCGGCTTGAGGTCTTTAATAAACATTTAGGTTATGCTAGTATACTGCTTACTAGGTGTGAAGTGTTTACAACAAAGACTTAAACTTCCAATATTGAAACGGAATTGCTAATGCCCCCCAGTGAAATTAGCCTTTGAGGTACGGACCTGGAAAGCATGCTTGACAAATCCTTTTAATGTAGAGATGATTTGTATAAAGTTATTTGAAAATTGCTTTAGTAGTAACCCAGTTATGGCCTGGACATGGAATTGCTAACGTCCCCCCCCCCCATGGTGATTCTAGTGTTTGAGTTATGGACCTGGAAATTGCGCGCGACACATCCTTTTAATGTAATGATGCTTTGTATAAAGTTATTTGAAAATGACTTTATTAGTGACCAAGTTGTGGCCCGGACACGGATTTGCTAACGCACCCCCATGGTGATTCTAGTTTTTGAGGTATGGACCTGGAAATTGCGCGCGACACATCCTTTTAATGTAGTGATGATTTGTATAAAGTTATTTGAAAATCGCTTTATTAGTTACCAAGTTATGGCCCGGACACGGAATTGCTAACGGACGGACAGACAGACAGACAGACGATGGAGGCCATAACATAATACGACCCTTCGGGCGTATAAAAATGGGAAACCATTATGCTCTGTTTTTAAAAGGGTAAACTCAGCTAAGACAGCAAAAAAAAATTTAATCATCTAAAATGATGTATAATTGGCATCATTCTAGCTTATACTGACAATTCCAGACCTGTTATGAGGAAACACTATATTTGCCATATTTGGGACCATCTGATGTCAAGCCCCTTAAAATGTTATTCTTCACACCAAACGTATGAGAAAACCTACCTAGATATGAGATCAGTGGCACAGGGGGTAACACGGGGTCGGAATCTATAGTAGGCGATCGGTACATGCGCTTGATGGCGAAAGTCGGAGCCACGTCAACCTCAGACAACATGCCCCTCCAGTTGATGGCTCCTGGAGATCCCATAACCAGATGCTCATCCTGAAATTGGAACATTTTTGAAAGTTGTAAAATAAATAATAGCATCTTTTTGTTCTATAAGATTTTTACATCTCATTGAAAATTTCCCAGTTAAAATAGCGCCAAGATATATTATTTTCCTCTGTAAACTATTTCAGTACAGTCAAATGACTTAAACATAATAATGCCAAAAAATGCATCAACCTTTATTACGCCTCTTGATTAGCATTATCCCAGAAATTACCTCTGTGACATAAGCGGAGATTCCCGTCTGACAAAATCCATATTCCTCGTGTTCCTTCGACTTTGCGAGGCCCTTACAGGGAGTCAGTAGATTACCGATGCCCATTGCCGCATCATATTGGAGGTCCTGGGAGAGCTGATAGCATGAGCCCAGGCCGTAAATATTGTAAGGGTTCGTCTTGATCTCTTTGTATCGATGAGCGCAAGCCTGAAAATAAAATAATAAAACTTGATTTTTCTTATCGTTATAGCTGCACTCTCACAGATGACAGTTTTGACATTTTTTTAGTTTTTGCCTCAAAATCAGCTGATTTTTGTATTAATGCCTTCAATTCTGCCATATAAGATAACTCACAATAGATTTACACATCTCAATTGTTCGGAAAACTGCCGAAAAACGCATCATCTTAAAGTGTAGTAATACTTTTAGCGGTAAAAAATAACAATTTTAGGGGTCGTATTTGATATAATTCTTATCCTTGTCTTTAGACATGCCTCAGTGATTCCACTCAGTTTATTGGCCAGTTATATATTTACAGTCCAATCAAAACACTCGGATTCAAATCTTAATATTAAGTGAAATCTGAAGTGGTAACGTTGAATACAGACTCAGATCATACACATAATAAAGGGTTGTCTTTATCTCTTTAAAGCGATGGGCGACCACCTCAGAAAAGAGGAAAACATTTGATTTCATTTGCTTTGTTTATTATGGTAATCATCGGGCGCACAAATTACTATGGGAAAATATCTTGAATAGCTGATGACACAAGCCAAGGCCATTGATTAAAACACAATGCAGCTGCTTGTCTTAATTTCCTTGAAGTGATGACAAATTCATAACATCACAAAAAATGCCGCAATGAGTCGAAACCAGGTTTTCAATGATTGATGGAAGAACTTTGCGTGATATGTGAATGCAAAAGTACATGCCAAATAAGTAAAAGGATAGATCCCAAAATACAATCCCAAGGTGTCCAATAGCTCTTCCTATATACTAAGTTTAGTCACAATTAGGTCAACCCTAAAGTTTTTCTATTTTAAAAATCAGTGACCTTGCCCCAGGGCCCTCAGGCCCCAAAGGCAATCCCATGAAAGGTATCTATTAACTGTTATTATAAATTCTTCCTATACACCAAGTTTGGTCACAATATGTCAACTATAGATATATATTCAGTTTTAACTGATTTTCTACTTTTGGTAAGATATATCGAGTGGCCTTAATCTTCAGCCTATGGGCCTAAAACGCAATCACATGAAAAGACTTCATAAACTCTTCTTTATACCAAGTTTGGTCACAATATAAAGATATTCAGTTCATACTGTTTTTCTTGTCAATGACCTTGACCAATTTGGGCCCAAACACAATCACATGAAAAGTCTTCATAAACTCTCCCTTTATAAGTTTAATTGGTCACTCATAACTAAAGTTATGTCCATTATAAACTCTAAATAAAACAGGTTATAAATAATGTATTAATACAGACAACGCGAAAACTTTTTCTTCTTCACAGGACATTGCGACAGGTAAACACCTAAGTTTACCTGTCGCAACATATTTTTACCTGTCGCAATGTTACAAACAGTATTCGGTTACATCAGCCTAAACCTTGATTTTAAGCCTCTTTTTTAATAAGTTTTGTAATTCCCCATTATAACAGGTTTAGATCTTTTTGGTTAGATTTGTCTTACAGTTCTATAATAAATTACAAAAAAGCTAAATATCATGTAAAAAAAATCAATATTCGGATCTTATGTCATATTTTTTTTCTTCCGTTGCCTCCCCAAAAAAGCTCATATCTGGTTCGTCTACCCATGGAACAGCTAGATCTTACTCTTTAATTCATCTTTAAATTAAAGATACAGTAAGGTTATAAAATGTGACGAATTGTACTACAAGTCAAACTCAGGCACAACATTTATGCAAAAACGAAAGTAGATTTCTTGTTATTGGCAAAGTTAAACAGAGCGGAAAGAAAGTCAGCTCGGTATATTTATCATCATATTTAAATTAAAACGATTGCTGGGAACCAATTCGCCGAAAATAAATACATAAGGAATTTTGTAATTTCCGAACATTTCCGTAAAATAAAAGAGTACGAGCTGAAATCGGAACCTTACGCGTTCTATCGGCTTTCACGGAAACATGTCGAAAACGGAGTTTACAAATAGTGATACACGGATTAACACGCTGAATAATCATGATATAATAATTAAAAATAACTCTGAACGTTTATTTAGAAAATGAAAGTAAATTTTCCGAAAATTAAACGGTGCTGACTGTAATTTTTCGCCGGACATTGTGACCGACCAAAACAAAAGTTTTGTCAGTCAAAATGGAAATATACCGGACATGTCCGACTGTCCGACGGACATTCGCATTGTCTGTTAATATTTTAAATTGGTAAGAGTTGCCTCCCTTAATCTTGAATTAAAATATTTAATACACATGCTGATCTTGATTCGGAACAGAGACTTTATTTTTAATTAACGCTTACATCGAGTTGGCTCCAGTTTTTTTAAACTGGTGTACATAATAAACACATATACACCTACTTCAAATATAAATGTTTTGAATTGTATCCGGATACGCAAGCACAATGAAGAGACAAAATATGCCGAATCTCTGAAAAATTAGCATGAATCCTGCAATTAGACACTTAGATTAATATTAAGATACAGCCTTTTATTCTTTTTATAAAAACACCTCAGTTGAAACATTTCATGAACTTTTGATTTCATTTAAATAATCAAAAATTGATCAAAATAGCTTGACCAATTTTATTCTCACAAATATTCAAGTCAGTATTGTGCTACAAATCTAAGTTTAAATATATAAACTTATGGCTTATTCGGATAAGTAAGTAAATGCTTTAGTTCAGTCCTAAAAATATCATAGCTAACATTAAACACATAATTATGCATGATAAATACAAATATCACCAAAACTTCAAAATGTTTATAGTTGTTATTTAACTAAAATAATGCTGATGTGTTTAAAATTTCCCTGAAAAACTCTGTTATATAAATTTCGCAAATTTCAAACAATTTTTTTCATAAAAAAAAAAAAATCACTGACAATAAAGTAAATAAGTAAATACATAAGATTGACCGAATGAACTCTATAATGATCTAAATTAAGAATAAACTGAATATAATACCAACCCTATGACAGAGCTATGAAGGCTCTTCTACTCCCCCATGTTCAACTCAAGTGGATTTTGAATGTGATATCCAATCTATACTTGATCTGTCAAGTGGTTATCAAAACGCTGACCACATTTTATCTATTCATACTGTAGGGTGCAATATTTTTGAATATTTTATTTTAATTTTAAAATTCTGGATACAGCTTTGGGAAGAAGACATTATGAACACTAAGCTAGAGTATGTTGAGCCTCAGGACTTAAAGATGGGCAGAAAAGGATAGGTAAAGGGAGAGAACGGGGCACATCAATCATGTCAGGCTGTGAAAATTCAAACATTTATGAATTTCACAGAAAATGTTAAGAACAGTGCTTTAATGAAATAATATTTAAGGTTGTAAAATGTGTCAAATTAGTAAGACATTATAATAATATTTTTATTTTATTTTTATCTTAAGCATTGAGTTTTATAAGGGCAGGTCAGGGTGCACATATGCTCAGATCTCCATGAGGGCAGAAGGGTGCTTCCGAAAAAGGACAGTGTCCTTCTATAACTTACTAACAGCTTAGCAATCGGCCAGCGGGATGTCCATATTTATGGGAGTATTCAGTTATTAAAGGGACATAATTCAGTCAAGTTAATTTTTAGCTCTAGTGAACATTATTGTCAACATGATCACCTGAGCTTAAACCTAAAAAATTTTAATAATTATTTTGTAACAATTTAAAATTACAAAAGGCTTTATTTAGTTACAATAATAAGGCCTAGAAGAAAAAAAAATGTTTGGTTAGGGTAACATCCTTTTCAAAAATAGGTAGGGTAGGTAGGCTTTATTATTAGGTTTATATAAGAATGTCATTTTTTATCCTAGCAGAATGATGTTAAAGTTATCTTCTGTAAGCATTTAAGGGTTTAAACTACATATTGAAAAAGAATTAAAAAAAATAACTGACTATAAAAACGGTAGGGTCGGCGCATATTCCGTAAGTAGGGTCGGGTTACCCGAACCAAATGTATTTTTTTATTAGGCCTAATTGTAACTTCAAAAAATTTAAATGCTTATATTCATAAGAATATAAAATTTAATGAAAACATGAGATATCATTTGTAAATACCCTGCATTATCCAAGCAAATCAGTACTAACTAACAGTAATAACTATTTGAATACCAGATGATAGCGCCAGTGTAAATATACTGGTCCATAATGATAACAAGGCAAACATTGACCAATGTCCAGTTTGTGTGTATATATCCTTGGCTAGACTTTAAACAAAATTAGGCTTTAAAGGCGCACAATATAGGTAGATGCAATTATTTTTTTGATTTCAATGCATTATTAATTTGTTACTAATTTGACATAAATGATAAAAAAAGCATATTATCTGTGTACAGAAAAAATATGAGCAAAATTTTTGCTCAATTTTTCAATATCAAATTCCATGCAGTTCAGTTTTCAAGTTAAACAAGAAAATGGAACAAAGGGCAATTACTCCAGAAGAGTAATGGTCCTTGTACACTGCACTTCCTCTTATTGTGCTTTAACATCATATGAAGTTTTGTTAATTTGAAAATGCATTAAATGAAAAAACTTGTTTTACATCAGCCTATATTGTGCACTTTTAAGTGACCCTAACATCTTTAACAGCCTTCTTTAAAACTTTTAAAGCTTGACTTCTAATACCATTAGTACTTTGGGTCAAAGGTTAAATGTCACTGACACTTAATAGACGTCTAATTTTGCATTATAGGGCAAGACTGGAAACATGGTCATTTATTTGCCATTTGAGTTTATTTCCCACCCATTTGGACAGTGGGTGTTTATCTAAACCCTAATGAAAATATTAGTACAATCCATTCGGTGTAGGCTAGGACTCTATTCTACCGACATTGATTTATTTTGCTAGACAGACAAATTTAGCATTTAACAAAATGTATGCTTTGAACTTTACAATGACAATAGTATGCATAATATACACTAAGGGACTTGCAATACATGTTTACAAGGAAAATTATTTTTGATAAACAAAATGAACCATTAAATAAATCCTTTGGAATTAAGTTAAGTGGATTGCCAAGCAACTTTATTTAAATAAGGAATTTACTGGGCCAAATTTATTTTTTGTTTATTAAAAAGAAAATAAATGACCTCTGCAACAGTGTATAAAGGGGGGATATATGCCAAAATGTAACAAAATCTTTTATTATTTATTGTTACCCCAAATGTGAATAGTGGAGAGGAAATTGTGTTCAAACATGCATAAAAACTGAGAAATGAATTATTGTACTTCCGTTTCAACCGTTCCTCTTAAAATGTTTGTACACTATATATATTCAGATAGAAAGGGATTACGATTTGTTGTTCTAATTCTGTTGAGAATTTGCAAATCTGTCCCCAAATTTCATGCAAATATGCATAATATGTACTATTATGAAAATAACAATACCAGCCTGATAACTTAAAGAAAATTAGCCAAATTGTCAACAAATTTCATGCAAGTATGTTAAATATTTGTATTACGAAAATACCAATCCCTGAACTTGATATAACCACTGACACAGCATGATACTTAATCAATTATGCATGAATGATAATATATACAATAGGAAAATGTAACGCAACTATGCATTCATAATACATTTTAGCTTACGTCACTCATCCCTATCTAGTCTAGCTGATTTATTGCAATTTAAAAACAAATATGTCAGCTAAATTGAACTTTTTTTTTTTTAATTTTGCCCTTACATCATTCCTCAAACTAGGCCTAAAGGAATGAGAGTCTGTAGACCTGTAGGCTGTTGTTTTTTTTTGTATATTTATGTACATTTTATGAATACTCAATGGGTTTGGTATTGACAGAATTATTTTCTCTGTGTCACTTTTGTCAATCCTTGGGCAATTTAAAGCAATGCACCACTTAATTGTAACTACACCCCCCCCCCCCCGGTCCGGGGAATAGCAAGGACTTTGACTTTCATTTCAGCCAACCCCAGGTACAATCTCCACCCTGAGGGGACAAACTGCTGGTAAAATCCTCGCCAAAAGCCCCTGCACCCCAGGGGCATCCTAGGTTAGGCTCATTCCCCGTTGTTTTGGGAGCGAAAAGAAAACCACCGCAGTCACTCGGCACTGCACCTGGGCCACCAGGAAGGTAAAACACGGCCCATTTCCGCCGCTATCCCCAGAATACCCTCTTTAGAAACGGCAGGACCGTCAGCAGCTATTTTGTGGGTAGGATCAGGTAACCCTTACCAAATGTTTTTTTGGGGCCAAAATAAAATATCATTATCAGCACTAAATCTCAATTTTCAATCTCTGGGCAATAAAAACTTCGAAAAATAAGGGTTGGTTGGGTTAAAGACATATTTTTTTTAGGTTCTATGACTAAAATGAAATGCAACACAAAATTATTATAATAGACGTGCACATTATCTTCAACAGATCTTTCTGCTTGGATAATTTAATGCATTCATTCGGATATTTAAATGATTCATGTATTCGATCTATCCTATGAAAGTACAAATAATTGATCATTATTGTATAATAATATAAAATTTGACAATTTTCAAATTATGAGGATTGGAGAAACATTTACATAATAATAATAATAACGATCTGACACGTAATTCACGTTTATTCATTTGTACTTGTTGAACAGCTGGTCAGCTGTTCGAAATATTTTGGACATTATATTTAAGTCTTTTTTATGTAAAAGACATATAATTTAACATGAAAGCGTTCTAGCATCAAATTGGCAACTACCGAACGTAATTCCGATATACTTCATATGAACTATGGGACAATTATCTAACAAAATATTGTTTAAATTAATATGCATAAGGCAGGGGAAACAACTCTTATTCCAATTAATTCGCATATCACATTAAAATATTCTTTAATAACACTGCAGTATCAGTGGCCCTCATGGCCGAGTGGTCATGTCAGACTGCTGTCAAAAATGATTGTACTGTAAAGGTGGACCTGGTTCAAATCAGAACTACACCAGAATATTTTTCGATGAGAAAGCATCTGGTACCTTGCGGAACCAATAAAACTGTTTCTTAAATTATTCATGATTATGATATTTTCCTAGCAAAATCAGCCATGGTTCACAACGAAGCATAGCATCTAAGTGTATCAAGGATATCCAACGATGGTAGTCTAATGGAATAAAAACAAACAGAGCAAGCAAAAAGAATAACAATCTTAATAAATATTAACAGGAATACTTTAAGTTGGAGATGACTTGATTCTGAAAATTGTCATTTGTTTGAGGAGGTACCTCTCTGTCTGACAGTCACATTTGTGACGAATAATTGTGGTCAACCTTGTGAAAGAGTTTGAATCCCATACATCCCCAGCTACTAACAGCCCCATTTCAACCCTGGCTAATATGGCTATATTAGTTTGCATATGAGGAAACCCAAATCTACCCACCGCGACCCCTTTTCCAGCACCTCCACTCCGCACGACAACCCCAAGCCACTGGTTTTCTCGACCTGGGTCCTTCTGGGAATTAGAGGCTGAAATAAACAGAAGCTTATAATATATATATTAGATAATTAGGCGTACAAACAGCACAGACAGTTGAATTACTTATGTTCATCAAGGGGGATAACTCAACAATTTTTTAACCAAAGTGATGGACCTGCTCTTGTTGGGGTTACTGATTTTCAATCGCTAACAACCATGTGCACCTACTGTCACCTTGTTCTTTTAAAACAATACAAACTCACAGGTCTGACTTCAAACTTTTTTGCCCTGAATGCATGATAAGGACATTACTATTTTCAAAAAAGATAATATTTCACTGTATTTAACATCAAGCTGAATTATGAATTTTTCCTCATTTTCCAAAAAGTCGCTGGTTAACGAAGATATAGAAAGTAGACAATTTGACGACTCGTCCTACCCTGTGAGATTATTACTTTTATTATGACAACTTGAGGTTAGCACCCACCATATTCATCTTGAAGCAGTAGTTGACAATCATTGGTTAACGTTGAGAGGGCATTACATTTGAAAATGCCGCCCGTGTTGTTCTCGTTAGACTGGGCAATATTGAGGTTTGGGGCTCCTACTAGGATACTGAAAATAAACAAGAACATTTCTTTTATTTGTAATCAAACATAGAATTTCCTTGCTCAGTCAGTTGTCAAGCAGATTGCCAGGGTTCCCAATAACTTTGGGCTGAAACGTCCTAAGAAGAAATGTAACCAACGATTTTCCATTTGTTTTAAAAAAAATCGTAAATTCCAACCGACTAAAAAACAAATTGAACTGTACATTTTACCCGACAGCTGGTTCTTTTTGAGAACCCTGGGTCAATGGCATACATAATTCAAAATGCAAAAAAAAATTGATTGCATTGACATAATTTTTCTCTTTTTTAACAATTTTCCTTGAACTTAGAAACTCCAGAGTGGAAATAGTGCATATAGTATAAAATAACCTTGGCAGGAGTGCCCACTTAGGTTTAATATCGCAAATAACGATCTTTCCACTTTAGAGGTAATTAAACCTTCACTATTCTTCACATTTCTATAAGTATCCCACTTGGTAACGTCATGATAAAAATATTATTACCATTACAGAATGTGAATAGCCCATTTTAGATTAAATGAATAGTATTTCATTATTCGGAAATTATCAGCTGTAGCTCACTCTACTCTAACTATAACAAGAGGCCCATGATGGACCTAAATTGTTTCAGACAAAAAGAGTTTTTCTTCTATATATATCAATGTAACATAGGTGAACCTCAGAGCGGGGCCTTTAAGAACCAAAGGGCATAATTTAAAAAAATCTTGGTAGAGGACCATCAGACAGTGCTACATACCAAATATCTAAGCTTGATATTTGTTTTTAAAACTGTACACAATTGACCCAAAATTCATTGCTGCAGCTTCAAAAATAAAAAGTAGGTAAAAAATTCAGCTGCCAATGTCAATAATCATGAAGATTTGTGTACAAATAGTCTATTATTTTCATTGCTGTACCTATAAAACTTAGAAAGTAGGTCATAAGGTCAAAGTCAATGTTTGAAGGACAAAATTGATATTTGTTTTTCATAAACTATATTCAACTGGTCCAAACTTCACTGTAGCTTTAAAAATAAGAAAGTAGGTCAAACGGTCACAATCAAGGTCATCAAAGCACAGCACAGATATTTGTTTTCAAAACTGAACACATGATCTAAACTTCATTGCTGTAGCTTTAAAAAATGAGAAAGAAGGTCAAAAGGTCACAGTTTACTACTGAAACACATCTATGCCAGAAACCAGATTATGCCCCTGGAAATCTACAATCCTAAGCCGTACAACCTTGATTGAAATGACAGACCAGGCCCAGTAATGCAGGTATAAGGACTCAAGAATGAAATAAGATAAAAAGTTATAAAAAAATATACTTAGGGGAAAGGGGGGAGGCAGCGAGGTGTAACAACCCCTTGCTCATTTAAACACAGTGGCTGATTTTTGCCCTTCCATGTTTGGATATGATCGAAGGGCGAAAACCCACTAAAGGGCTGGGCAAAAATGCACAAAGTGGCCCATGCATGATCAAGTTTGGGCCCCTTTCCAGATTTAAGAATCATTTAGTATATAATTGGATGAATTTTTTCTTGTTAATTTGTTCTTTGTATAACAGATACCAGTATTATTCCCTAGAGTCAAATTATTTCTAAGATGCCTTTACTCAACCATAGAAATGCTTACACAATGGAAATGCTCTCCAGACTTTTGTAATCTTTGGGAAAGTAATGCCTTCTTTCACTGTAACCAGTGAAAGTCAAAACAATGGGAGAAAAAATGTAAGATTTGTCTCACAAGTGGAAGATATCCTTTCAACTCTGTCAACATAGAATAACAAACTTCCAAGATCTGTCTGTTTGTTTTACAGTGATTACTACAAAAGCTTGTTAATGAGAAAATTGAGAGAGTCATTTAATCTTACTTCTAGTGGCAAGTGAAAGAAAACATTATTTTGGAGATATGGAACAGGTTAGGGGGATAGTTAATTAATGATATCAAATGTTTTAATCACAAGTCCTCAACTTTTCCACTTCATAGAAAGATGTTAAGTTACTCCATACGTAGTCCACAGATAGACAGGAGTGCCAGCGTTGGGGGATAGGGGCTGAGTTTTTGGGCTGAGAGGGTGGGAGTTGGGGGGATGGGGGCTGAGTGTTGGGGCTGAGAGGGTGGCAGTTGGAGGGATTGGGGCTGAGAGAGTGGGAGTTGGGTGGATGGGGGCTTAGTGTTGCGGTTGAGAGTGTGGGAGTTGGGGGGGGGGGGGGGGGCTGAGTGTTGGGGCTTAGAGGGTGGGAGTTGGGTGGATGGGGGCTGAGTGTTGGGGTTGAGAGGGTAGGAGTTGGGGGGGGGGGTGAGTGTTGGGGCTGAGAGGGTGGGAGTTGGGGTAGATTTGGGCTGAGTGTTGAGGCTGAGAGGGTGAGAGTTGGGGGGATGGGGGCTTGGGGGGATGGGGGCTGAGTGTTGGGGCGGAGAGGGTAGGAGTTGGGGGGATTGGGGCTGAGAGGGTGGGAGTATGGGGGATGGGGGCTGAGAGTTTGGGAGATGGGGAGAAAGCTGCTGAGTGTCTTGAGTATATAACTTCAAATTATTTATGCATATCCACGCTTGAATGGGTGGATGGGGGCTGAGTGTTGGGGTTGAGAGGGTAGGAGTTGGGGGGGGGGGGGTGAGTGTTGGGGCTGAGAGGGTGGGAGTTGGGGTAGATTTGGGCTGAGTGTTGAGGCTGAGAGGGTGAGAGTTGGGGGGATGGGGGCTTGGGGGGATGGGGGCTGAGTGTTGGGGCGGAGAGGGTAGGAGTTGGGGGGATTGGGGCTGAGAGGGTGGGAGTATGGGGGATGGGGGCTGAGAGTTTGGGAGATGGGGAGAAAGCTGCTGAGTGTCTTGAGTATATAACTTCAAATTATTTATGCATATCCACGCTTGAAAAGTTTCCAGGAACAGTTTCTGTAAAAAAAAATATATATATTTTTTTTTTAAATAGTAATCGATGTTGACCTTTTTGATCAATTTCTTATGATAACCGCGACTCTCTGGAGAACATATATATCTAAATATATCCACAATGAATTTTTTTTCTCTCTTAAATTTCTCCAATATTTTTTTTACCCCAAAATTACATCCAGCATTTTTTGCAACAATAGAACATCAGTTATGAGTCATCAGCAACCCTTAGAAGCGCAGAGTTTAATGCTGACACATGGAAATACATCAAAGACAAAGCAAACAATAAGGGATTTCAATTTCCCCTCCCTGAAACATGCCTGATGTGAGCAGCTGAAAATGAAACCTCCTCATTACAGACGTTAATGTCGTGACAAGTATTGTAATTAGGCCGAAAAAAAATAACGGATGGATTCTCATTCAAATATTTTAAAAATTAAATAAAAAAGAACAGAACAGAACACTCATAGACAATAAAATTTTACAGAACAAAATAACTTTAAATTCTCATTCAAATATTTTTAAAAAAAAATAAACAGAACAGAACTCATACACAATATACAGAACATTGAGTATATTTTTTCTATTGTCTTAAGCATTATATAAATAATTTTATATTATCATGGAGATTATTATTTCATTCAAACAAAATAATCCACTGATACCGGTACATTAAATTTTGACGCCCTTTTTCCCTTTAATTTCATTTCTTTCATTGCCAAGGCCATATTTTTTTCAAAGGTTGGGCGGAACATTTCAGACCTGAGAGCGGAAAGGGATGAAAATATAAAACATATTTATCTAGCCTTTTACAAGCCCTGCATCACTTCTGTTTTAATTAAAGACTGATGGAAAACCCATGTGTGGCACTTGGAGACTTGGGTAGACAGCGACAATTTATAATTAGAATCTTGATCATTGAGACAGACTGTTCAATAATTAATTATTCTTTTTTACTTATAAATGGAAAATATCATAATCATGGCATCGGTGCATTTTGTCTTTTGATGGAATATAAATCTCCATCATGCGACTGCAGTCACAAGAGAATCAATGCAAATTGCTGGATCCTGAAATCAGGGTTTTTGCAAGGAATTTTCAGCTCGGGGTCGATTGATTCTAAAAAATTATGCTTGACAAATAGGGAGTCCCTTAGGTATATAATATAAGGGTCAGGCAGTAATTATGGTATTCAATGAATGTTTAATCATGGGGCTATGGTCAGTACCACGCAGTAGCTTGAACAAATATGTGTCAGGGACTTACCGACTAGAGTTTTCTGCGAGTCCAAAAATTGTTATCAGGCATTACATAATAACCAGCATTTCATGAATACCTTTTTTACCCCAGACTTTGCACCAAAATTGCTGCAAACTATCCATATTCAGATCGTTTGAATCACAGTTGAATCGAAAGCTGAAATTTCTAGGCGAAACTATCAATATATGTATTGTTGTAAATGCATGAGCTTTTATAGACATGGTTTATTAAGACATCATGGCATAACCTCAATACACTACTCTGCTATGCTTTGTAGTTTACCTTGGGGGATTATGGAAAATCTCTTAATCATGAATTATTAATGAGGCAGTTTCATTGGTTCCGCAAGGTACCAATGCATGCACAGACACCACATACCAATGTTAACCCACTAGAAAAAATATTCTGGTGAAAGCTTGATTTGAACCCAGTCTGCCTTTTCACAACAACTTTTTTGACAGCAGCCTTGACCACTCGCCTATGGAAGCTTAGCTGCCAATAAAGGGTTATTGAAGAGAAATTTATTGCAATATTCAAATTCATTGGAAGAAGAGTCGTCTCCCATCCCGCATGCTTTTTCATTAAACGAAATTATGTCAATCAATTGTTTCCAAGATTAACTGAAGTGAAGGCTTGGAATAAAGTACCATGGTTGCAGACGATGCGTGGGTTTATTATATACCTGTCAGATGCAGTTAGTCACTTACTCCATGCTTTTAAAGCTTTAATTACCACAAAAAATACAACTTTACAAACAATTATGTTAATTACACCTGCAGCGTTACCATTTGTTCAAAAAACAAAACAGCTGGAAAACATTATCAATGTCTTACTCAATTTTTGTCTTTTCTTATAATTCTGACATAATTATCTGCAAAACCATCATCAAATTCTTTCCCTATCATAATCTCTTACAGTAAGCGTACATAACAATGAGTAACAAGAATTCTGCGTGGAACAATAACGAAACATCAGCAAAATTAAGATTTTTTTCTATGCAAAGATCTGAATAAATGGAAACTTAATTACCAAAAAAATGGCAGAATTTGTTTACATATTACAGCAAATATATAGGAAACAATTTCAGACATTTAATGTAAATTAGGTGTATTACAATGGGCCTCTTGTGGGCTATTAACTTCAATTAGAGTCCTGGTTCAACAAAGCTTTATTGATGCAATCTGTCTGTTTATATGAAGGAGGAGAGTCTCAATGGAACTTTTACAGAGAATACCTGCTATGAAAGTTGCAGTGAAATGAGGGAGGGTTGTGCCGCAAAGCAACACTCAGATGCCCATCTGTCTTTTCTCCTTCCAAAATGGGACATAATTTGACCACAATTAAAGCAGAATTCTTGGTCCATTGTTTACAAACATCTTGAAACTGAGATTAGTGAGACTCAGAAAAGCAAACTTTTAATATTGTTGTAAAATTTCTATTACAGAAGAAAATGCTGTATCTGACACAAATAATCTGATCTGCAATCACACGCATGTATGTACGCATGCACGCACGCACTCACGCACGCACGGACACACGCATCTTTCATCAACATTAATTTTATTATTGATATTTTGAAACATTAAAGAATTCTGACTGTCTCAGTCTGGGTCTCAAACTTTGACTCAAGTTATATTGTTAGTCAGAATATGGGCCATCAGGTCTATTCTAAATCTAAACTGGCAACATGATGATGATATGTACCAAGTATTGGTTTAAATATCTATTAACACTTTTTGAGTTTAATGGCGAAGGTTCAAGATTTTGCACTTCTACCATTATGCCAAACTTTAAAGTTTAAAGTGTTACTAAAATACTTCAAAAACGTTTTTGAAAAACAGATGTGCTTAACTCATCTTTTTCAATAAACAGTGGCTAAAAATTGCATAACGTGATCAATATCACCGGTCAATCCAACAATCCAATCAATTTCTGGTATCAAACATAATTGAATTGTTATTGCATGATTTATATTGAACATCTGTGAAGCATAAAATGCACTAAAAGTCTCTTGATCTTATCACTGGTGTAGCTCCACATATAAGGCCTGAGACTCCAGGCCCGCACATCATTTTCCAGTGTGGTCTTTTTCCAACCTTATGTGAATTTTTCAGGGACCATGCAGGGCACTTAAAATTGTGTAAATAGCGGTCCAAGTCTGCCTTAAATTGTGAATTAACCATAGTAAGTATATAAAATTATCAAACAAAGCAAAATAAGCCCCCATTATGGCCCTGTGTTTATTTGAAGGGGTTTTTATGGGAATAAGACTACATTCAAATATATCTGCACTATTGAGTTAAGAATTGACAAACCAGAAAAAAAAATAGGATTGTGAATTTTGGGTACATTAATGTTGTAAAAGAATACTTTTTGGCATTGTGAATGCAGGGGCCTATTTAGTTCAGCCCCTGATATACCTCCCCCTGCCCTTACTTATTGTAACATGGGGGAATGGGGTCCCCATTTTTTTTAACCCAATATTTTTGTTTAATCATTGAATGTTAGTACTCTATAATAACTCTACCAGATGGCCAAATTCCATAATGAATGCAGGTCAATATTTGTATATGAATAAGGTAAAAAATATGTTATTAAAACATCCTAATCTCCGGGCCTAAAATCAAATCTTACTCATTGTCCTTAGCTACACCCCTGGAGCTTGTTACTAAAACATGTGATGTAACCGCGCCAATACATTAATTACGGCCTGGTGCATTAATACTCCCAAAGGGGGAGTTAAACCAGTGATGTTAAAATGCGGATATGAGCAGCTTCCTGGCTGAGGCGTAACATATCAGAGCCTTACACATGTGACATCAATTGAGTTTCTGGGATATTGAGTGCTTGGAAATGCAATTTATTTTAATGGAAATTGCATTTATTATAATTATAAAATATTAATGAAAATATGTATTTATTTGCAGCTACACAAATTTCTCAGATTTTCGGAATGCATAAGGCAATTAAAAAAGCTAACTGTGAGGCAGTTAACATTACGATAGGCAGTTTATAAAACTATTAAAAATGAAATTCTACCAAGAAACAATTCTCCAGAAATAAGTGCGGTAAAGTTAATGGCTTGTATAATTGTACATCGGATGCGCCTGTTTGCAGTTTTTTTTAAATACATGTGTTAAACACTAAGGACTAGGAAAAATTTAGAATATTTATGTGCACTGTTCACTTTAATTAATGTTATTTATATTCTCAAAACATAAAAAGGGTCATGTTTAAACGGGCCTCGATCATGTCTTACGAAAATCCTATCTGAGTTATATAGGATCCCCGGCCTTAAATCTGTTTAAGCCTCTCAGATACTTTCTCCGTGATTCTACATTCTAGACCCAAGTTTTCCAGAATTACCTTTTCACAACCAGGCCCTTCAGTCATGGCCAGGGTTTAATGTTTCAACATCAAAAGGTGCCATCTATTAAAACCTGCCACAGGGTTCTTGTAAATTAACAGCTTCATTATAAAAGCTAATTGAAAATGAGTAGGAATAAAATGAGCAGCACACTTAACCCCTTAATTTTCAATTCCATGCCTGAGATGTGCCAAATGTTAAAGTGTCGATTAAAAGCTGTCATTCCATTTCACATATTCTAGTAATTCCAAGAGTATAATTTCTATAATTATTGTTCTGTGATGATGAAGCCCTCACACCATAGCTTTCTGATCAGCCTTCTTTGACATTTGAGAAAAAGTTTGTAATAGTCTGTGGTCGCTGGTATTGACCAGAAGAGCGTTGTGAGAAAGTCAGTGACACATCAGCACACGCGAAGTTTTCAGGGGTGTCTTTCTTGGTCGCTGGTACAAACTCCTCATGTGTTAGTCAGACGTTAGTCATGCAACGTTAGTCACACGCTATATAGGCACGTGCCAAATGTGTCCACCTCACTCTAGAAACATTCTAAGAACATCCATAGTACGCTGACCAGAATCTTATGGTGAGCGGCCCCTTTACTTTTGTTTGCATAAATGATGATTAATCTTAATTTCTTATTTAAGTAACCAATCAGTGGCATTAAATCATTTGGTTTAGTTGTTAAGAATTGTGGCTTTACATAACTTTGGGGTGTAAAATGCAATTGTCATTGCTCAGGGACTTAAATTAGTGTGCCACCAAAAATTATATATATGGGCTCTAAATAACAATTATAAATACTGGGTGGCGTAGGTTCTTAAATGATGGGTTCTGGTGTATAATACTGTATCTAATTGTTTTCTACATATAAATGACATTATGAAATGATTACTGCAGTTTCAGGATGGGTGACCAGGTGGTATATAGCTATTTTAAGTTCTGTCAATGTTCAATCTACATTTTTATTTACACTGTTTGGAAAAAGAAGATTTTATAGTTCTAATTTGTTACTTAATTAAATTACTAATGATCAGGTACCCTAGAAAAGAAAGATAATTACATTTTACATTTAAGGCCTGAAAAAACAACAAACATTTGGTTCTGGTTATGAAATAGGCCATCATACCCTACCCTTTTTATATTGATCGAGGTATATTTTTAAATTATTTTTTATATTTTTTTTATATTCTTTTTTAAGAATGTGTTTCAATATGTAGTTCAAAACCTCCAATTCTCTTTCCAGGATGATGACAATAACGTTCTTACATAAAGCCTATTTAAAATATAAGATAAAAAGCCTACCTTCAAACCCAGTATTTGTTTTTGAAAATAATGTAACACTAACCAAACCGTTCTTTTTTAAGGCCTTAAAAGACTAAATAGTACTAACAAAGTTTTTTTGTCCTATAATACTTTAACCATAACTGAAATAAAACACTTAAATGCCAAACCAATCCAAAAATCGGAATGTCAACATATATGGTAGTTTCACCTTTCATTCAGAAAACTCACTCCTAGATGGCAAACAAACCCCATACAAAGCTGAGACTCAAAAAAACTTGTTTATGCTTCTTTTTTTCTGAATATCAAATAATTAGATCAATCTCATCTTACATTCTAAATTCATAGAGTTAGCCTATTTATTCATCCATATTTCCGAAATGGACAGTTTGATACCTTTATTAAAATTTGATGTCTCATATATCGCAAAAGCTAATCAATCTGCATGACGTTGAGGAAACGAAGGCACGTCTATAATAACTGTGATCAAATTTCTTCAGATAAAAAAAATAGTTAAATATTAACACCTGAGCATAACCAAAAAATAACAAGAGTGGTGACACTTAAAAACAAGAGTGGTGACACTTAAATATGTCTGTTCAATTTTCTGTTACAATTACAGTCAAACAAAGAAGGCATAACTCAATAATGATTAACGCCAGAGTTATGCACCTTGCTATTCCCATGCATATTGTCTCTGGCAACATGTGTACCAAGTTTCATTTAAATATCTTGAACGGTTTTGGAGTTATGGCAAACATTAAAGTTTTTGTAGCACTATGACATTAATTAATTGTAAAAGAAAAAACATTTAAGGCTTCAATGCTGATAATACATCAGACGTAAACAATTAACCTACCTGAGTGATTCCTTTCATTTCCTGCTTGTTTGTTTTTCGCAGAAAAAAAAGTCTAGGTGTATACCTGACAATACATCTCGACATTATTTTTTCTAAGGAAAACAGACATCAGCAAAAAATGAAAGGTATCACTCAGGTAGGTTAAAAGTAATAAAAATGCATATTTGACAACCATTTAGAATGGATATACAAATATTATGCACAGTATATACCCCTACCCATACCAATACTACCCATCTAGATATTTTAGTGAGTCAATCCATCATGTACCCAAATCCGGCATACCAAATTGTATAAAACATATAATTTGCAAGCATGTGCATCGCCAGTTCTGCCAAATTTATATTCACATCCCCACACTAACATGTACGCACCAACGGGTCCAACCCTTTCAATGCCGCGAGCATACTAAAATGGGAGGGGGGGGGGGGGCATTTCTGTTAGGTGCATGTATGAATGTATGATAAAACTGCAAATTTGTACACCCAGTTTCTGCCAATTAATAATCATACCTATCATACCAAGCCCAAAGCATGCATGCAAACAGATTCCGTGACAGAACGGTGCCAATGTTTCCCAGTAAATAACTTCATTGTGATAATAGCTGACTGTTGCATCAGTTACATTGGGGAAATGCCTGACATTTACCGACCTCATCATAACTCTCTCATTCATGTGAAATATACAAACATAATAAGGCTGTGACAAAAAAAAAGTTTGTTACAAGCAGTGCATTCAGTAAAGTGAGCGTTTATTAAACGCTAGCAAATGTTTTGTTTTGTATCCCTGCTGCAATGCAGCGCATATATACTGCAAGCATCTCGAGGAACCAAACAGCAAACGTTAGCCGTAAACATGTATTATACTGAACAAATGGCAGTTTTCCCATCTATATTATGAATTTATCTCTTAGCCCTTGACCTTTTTTTGAGGGGCCAATTGACAGAATGGGATTTTGAATTAATTTGACCCCATGGACAGGAAGGTTAGCACATTATATATACATCTGCTTTAATATTTGGACTTTTTTCTGTCAGTAAACAAATGAGATAAACAAATGCACGGTCTGAGTGATGGCAATGCTTAAATTGTCTGTTGTTTTCTCCTTCTTCTTCTCATGCTCATAACTCGACTATCAATCAAGCCGGAGTTATGTGCCTTGATATGCGTATTGTCTCTATCAACTTGTTTAACCAAGTTTCAACTGAATATCTTTTAAGTTTATGAGTAATGACCAAAGATTTTGCACAAGGACCGCGCCAGCAAACAACAGAATTAAAGACTAGACATTATATATGCATTGATTTTTCTGTGTTTGAAAAACAGACAAATAAAAAATAATTGAACGAACTCACCCTATTTTTTTTTTTTTTTGGGGGGGGGGGGGGCAAATTTAATGCTTTTTTCCCCAAACACTTTTATTGCTAGGCTAGACCTTAACATTATATCACTGTCCAAAAGGTTTCCCTGAGGTTAAATTGCCTAACAATGATTTGTTCTACAACTCTCTCAAATTAGTTTACAAATACAAGATTACAAGAGAAATGTACCCTCCCAGAAAAAAATGCTGTAAAAGATTACTCTCGGTAAAATGATTATTTACATCAATTATCTTACACATAGGAAATCTACCATGCATGTTTCCAACAAGCCAGAACGAAGTGGTATTGATCAACAATTCTAATAGTTTCCTGAAGGACACAGAACCATTATTTTTCCAAAACTGTTCTACTTTTGATCTCTCTTCCAAAGGGGCACTTAAAATTGACCTGCGCAACTATTGTAGCCAGAGTTATATGTGCCTTTAAATTGATACACATGATAATGCTATTATTTTCCTTTGAATATCTTGAACAGTTTTGGAGAATAATACTGCCCTTCAGTTTAAGCGTTTGCAGAATAACAAAGCTGTTGACACCAGTCCCCACTTTCTCAAAACTTAATTGATTGATTAAGCTTAACAGGCTTAAGTCGCTTATTTCAATTAGCCAAAATTCATATTGAAAATGGATTTTGATAAATGAAAAATGGTTTATTCGGATAATCATACAGATTATTCCTACAAAATTTCTAAAAATTCTTGAAGAAGTTAATATAACACATTTTATAGAACAACAAAAATAGTGAGATTAGCTTAAGAAGTTTCGAGAAATTGGGGCCAGCTCAGGGCTATTAAAATGCCTGAATTCTTTTTTTTTAAACTTTGAAAACTTTTTAAACTTTATTTAAGGAATGAATTGAAAAAATGGACGTGATGTCATACTTTATTAATGGTCAACTTGCCTAATTTTCAACAATAAACTATAATTTCAGGTTTTAAAAATTACCAGTTCACGTATTACAAATTAATTTTTTTTATAACAATGGTCCCTATTGCTCTCTCTAGATCAATGCCTCATTTATAATACAAGTCAAAAACAATTAAACTTAACACTTAACAATCATAACAAGGTCAATGATTTGATCACATATATATACATGGAAAGCAATGATTAATGAGCAAAGCCTGCGTGTTAACTAATAGGTCACTGACTGTCCAGTCATTACTTAGTAACAAGGAATTACATATCACAATTAGTTATAGTTTACCATTCATTAGTTTATAACCTAAATACCGTATATGTCATATAAAAGGCGCCCTGCGTGTGTCTTTTGAGAACCCTTAGTAACTCACAACTTTTAAAATCCACAAAATTGGAGTCAAAAACATGAAATAACAATCAGTATCTGCTGCATGTAGCTAATTTATAAACATAACCATATCCGTGTAAATCAATAAAAGGGTCGACTGAAAACATGCTTAAAACATAAAAACACAACTTCCGGCAATAAAATTGCCACGGTCATTGTGTATAATAACGTAATTTTTTTTTATACGCATGACCTCAGCAGGTGGCACAAAAAGGCAGGCCTAGAATGCCTTTCATCGCCTTTCATCGGAATTTTCCTCATGTTTTCGAGTTAAAGGTTAAGTCATTCATTGTTCATGATACAGAGTCAAAAAGTAGATCCAAGAAAAGATCCCCGGCACCTCAATTAGGGCATCCACGCTAAAATTAATAATTTGGGACCCTGTCTGCAGATATTTTCTTATTCATCAGAAGATTAATTGTGTACAAGAATCTTCATGACTATTAAAGGTATCACTGCCAGGTTTCAAATGCTCCCCTTTCATTCATTTGGATTATACACAATTCTAACTATTACTTATGTTACTCGTAAGATATCATTTGAGGGGGGCTTTAAATTTTCAAATCCATTTTGCAGTTTAATCTTAAAAGGAAATGGAAATGTAATATTGGCTTAACTTCAACCTACAATGTTTCACCCAGCCAACAATTTACTGCTTCAGTTTTTAGTGCAAATGCACTTGTATTATTGCACATTCTTTTACAATGAAAACTGCATTAATTTCCTTGCGTATCGAAATAAGTTCTGGAATGCATATAAATCAATTTATTCCATTAAGGGTATCCATCCATCATTTAAATTTATTTCAATGTTATAATATGTTATGTTTGAATATGGTAAGTTTGCACCAAGAGCTTTTTTATTTAGACAGTTAGACATTATGTTGTTAAAGAAATAATTTAATAAGCAGCTTTATAATCAAGTAAGATTTTTTTTAAATATTACCTCCCTTTGATATAGGAATATTGTTTGTATTACCTCCCTTTAATACATCATGTCATAATAGTGGCATCATTATTGTGTTATTCAAAAACGTAACCCATGCAAAGATGGTTAACACAATAATTATTCAATACAAATTAAACATAGAAATAATATTAATGTTAATATATCTAAAATGCACTAACACTTGCTTGCATCTTGTAATGTTGGATGGCTTACCTTAAAACTGACGGTTTTGAAATATTGCTTTTTCCACAAAATAACCTTGTCTGATGTTGATTACATATAAATGTATCAGAGAATCGTTACTATACAATGTTATTCCACATGTTACAGCTGAAACACATTATAATGTAAAGGTTTATAAGGAATACTGTTCTGAATTTCTTGCAATTTTATTATTTCAGACCAAGAAGGTTGGTGTTGCTGTATTTTCTCAGGTCTGCTATTGCCAGCAGCGGCTGCATAATGGCTTGACCCTGCCATAATGACTTAAAAGTAATTAAATGCCTGCAATTCTCAGAAGAAACAGAGTATACACATGTACATAAGGATTATAACAATGAGATCCGAGTGTGATACCCTAGCTAGCTCAACTTTTCAAGGAGATGTCTTCTTTAACATGTCCAGGTAAAAGAGAGCAATTTTATAACCTGTTCCAATTATTTTTCAAGTGTCTTTTGGTATGATGTGGTTTGGAATTAGAATTCTGGGACTTTCCGAACCCTAAATTGCCGCTCAAACCACTTTCGAAGCTATTAGGTGTAGGAGAGAAAAGGTAGGAGATATATATATAAGACTGATACAATAGAAGGGAGAGATGAACATGTGAGAAGAAAAAGAAGGGAATGGATCAACTGGAAAGGGATAACATTACACGAGACCAGATAACATTACACGAGACCAGATAACATTACACGAGACCAGATAACATTACACGAGACCAGATTACATTACACGAGACCAGATAACATTACACGAGACCAGATAACATTACACGAGACCAGATTACATTACACGAGACCAGATAACATTACACGAGACCAGATAACATTACACGAGACCAGATAACATTACACGAGACCAAGCAATGTCAACCATTTACTTATCATCATACAAAATTAATTACATGTTGGTTTTTTTCTCACCATTTTCATGATGGAGGTCATGCAGAGCCTTTCTGTTTTTATCTTGAGAAGAGATATCATAAATTTTAATTTAATTGTGGCAAAAAAATTAGTGTATGTTTTGCATGGTATTTGGAATGGGAAAAAAAACACTGAAGTTTTATGTCATTATAATAAACAACTATGAAACTGTCGTAAAAATACAGGAAAAAAAAAACAAGTGTGCTTTTATTTAAGTCTCAAATAAAGATGGACAAGCCCTTTTTTGTTTACTGCTGACTCAGCTGCAATCAGCGCCGATATCGACAAACCTGTCCTGAAGCCTCCACGTTTATTTCAATAACCCGTCATAAAAACCATAAAAAACGGAAATGCCCCAATATGATCGATGAAGTAACCAGAATATAATAATCATTATCTCTCATGGACAATCAAATGGGAGCAAGACAAAATTAGCCGCCCTATCGATACTGCTTCAGCAAACAGACCTTTGCTATAACTCTGCCAAAATGGCTTAACAAGACCATTGATTCAATATCAACAATATGCAAACATGATTCCTATTTAATATTGAATAAATAGAAGGCGATGAAAAGTATGGTGGAAATTAAATCATCAAGTAAACACTCTGAAACATCTTTTGATGAAAAGAGTTTAAAGCAATCATGGATTAAATTAATAGCACAATTTGAGCTCAAATGAACTTCTTTAGCTAGAAGAAAGAAATTTTTAGCATATTTTCTGGAGTTTTCAGTTAAAAGCTCTGTCAAATACACTCTAGAATAGACGATTTATAGAATTAATATGGATTCCAACCGAAGCCTTTTACAGAGATTGAAATGACAATCCTATCTTGTTGAGAAAAGATTTATTTATATCTGAGCAGATGAGGTTTCGAAATGAAAGCCTTATTCAAGAGCGTCTAAGAATTTCTGACAAAATCGAACAAATGAGCCATCAAATGTTGCACATGATGAATAACTATCTAGAACCAACCTATTTCACGATAAGAAATACACTCCAGCAGTTGATTTCCTTGGTCTGAGTTAAAAAGGCTACCAAGCAGTTTAAGAGTTAAGAGTTTGGCAAGATTAATTTGTTTATATTTGGATAAAAATATAAATATAATTAAAAGGTAATTGGCCTAATGAAACCAATAGCACAGACACTTATGATCGCTTTGGATTAAAATATCTTCCAACAACCCACAACAGTTTTCGAAACATTAAACTTTCCTTTCAATGTAAACTATAATGATCTTTTAACTGTGTATCATGGTGTATTGGATATAACTGGTCCCCAACTACCACTTAAAGAGTACCCAGGTTTGAATCATGTGGCCAGGAGAAATTTAATGTTTTGGCATTTGCAATGGAGAAAAACGACCATGCAGAATATCTTAATATTATCATAATAACCAAATACAGTCAAACTATTTCACAATCACTTTATACTAAAAGAAGCACAATTAAACTGTTATAAAAATTACAGAAAAAGCACACACTGCAATTTTATCAAAGTCTCATATTTTAATGGAAAGGCCGACTTTTGTTTACTGCTGACTCAGCTGCAATTTATAAGCACGATATCGACAAACCTGTCCTGAAGCCTCCACGTTTATTTCAATAACCCGTCATAAAAACCATAAAAAACGGAAATGCCCCAATATGATCGATGAAGTAACCAGAATATAATAATCATTATCTCTCATGGACAATCAAATGGGAGCAAGACAAAATTAGCCGCCCTATAGATACTGCTTCAGCAAACAGACCTTTGCTATAACTCTGCCAAAATGGCTTAACAAGACCATTGATTCAATATCAACAATATGCAAACATGATTCCTATATAATGTTGAATAAATAGAAGGGATGAAAAGTATGGTGGAAATTATAACATCAAGTAAACACTCCAAAACATCTTTTGATGAAAAGAGTTTAAAGCAATCCTGGATTAAATTAATAGCACAATATGAGCTCAAATGAACTTCTTTAGCTAGAAGAAAGAAATTTTTAGCATATTTTCTTGAGTTTTCAGTTAAAAGCTCTGTCAAATACACTCTCGAATAGACGATTTATAGAATTAATATGGATTCCAACCAAAGCCTTTTACGGATATTGAAATGACAATCCTATCTTGTTGAGAAAAGATTTATTTATATCTGAGCAGATGAGGTTTCGAAATGAAAGCCTTATTCAAGAGCGTCTAAGAATTTCTGACAAAATCGAACAAATGAGCCATCAAATGTTGCACATGATGAATAACTATCTAAGTAAAAAGATGCTGAGGAACTTGGATGAAAAAATTGAAAGAAATACATCAACAATGTATAAATTGATTTCAACATAATATACCGTATTTTCTCGACTATAAGACGAGGAAATTGGAACATGATTTTTAACCCCAAAGTAGGGAACCAGTCTTATTTATAAGGGAGTCGATGAAATATTAAAAAAAGATTCAAGTCAAAATCAGTAAAATTTTCCAGTATATCGTCTGCTGATACAAGTATGGGGCGATTATTAGTAAACAACAACACAATTTTTTTTTTTACATTTTGGTATTATTTTTACAATTATGATATCAAAGAGTAAAACATTTTATTAAATAATTGAGATGCATTACAGAAAAAACATTTTTTGGTGCCAATCTGGTGTATAGTCTCTTTAAAGGATTTTGGGTGCAGAAAAAGATATTAATATAAACATAACAATTATACAAAAAAATATTGGAAACATGCTTAAAATTGCAGCCTTGGCAAATTGCAAAAAACGGCATAATTCACATCCGAGTGAAGTTCAAATTAAGAACAAATTTTAAACTGCAAAAACTTGATAAAAAGAATACTGTTTTTTTCGGACATTCATTTTACAAATAATTATGTTATCAGTATGCAATGCGTTTTGAAATGACAAGAAAATTATATGAGGTAACCAAGCATGAAATGTTAACGGCCATGATTACCAATGTGCATGATAGAATGACAAGCCTATCTGTTCATCGGATACCTTAATTTATTGAGGTTATTTCGAATGACAATAAAGCATTTGGTCAGGTATTATAGTGTGTGGTTTTTAAACCATTTTTAAGAAGACAATTTAAGTCTGGTGGCTTTACCACAGGCCAAAATTATTTTTTTGTGGTTTATAGGTAATAAATTAATTCCTGCCCCAAAAATGATAGGGTTATAAGGTAGGCTTTCTATATGAGGCTGTATGTAAAAAAACTATTGACATTATTAGGAAATGGCATTAAAGTAATCTTCTGTATAAAGCTTTTGAAAAACATCATATAAACGCACGCACGCACGCACGCACGCACGCACACTTTTTTCTTTATACCAAAAAAAATAAAGACGGTTCGGTCGGCAGCTATTCTGTAGGTTAGGTTCAGGTTACCCTAACCATAAGTATATTATTTTTTAAGGCCATGTTTTTCCGTTTTTGTGTAGTCAGAACGCATGCAAACTTGACAAAACATTATATGGTACATAAAAAACTACACATGTAATTGCTTAATGTATTGTTAAGATCGTCTGTCATGATTATTCAAACAAAAGTAGCATGGTTAGCTTTAAGGTAAAACGGACACTCACACAATTAAGGATGATCTTGCAAGTTTATCAGACAGTGACTTAACTTGTATAATTAGTCATTGACTCACTCTTAAATAATGCATTATTTATATAATGAATAAGTTGCATACATTATGTGGTTACAGTGGTTTTCATAGACAATTTAAGCCGGAAAAAAAATGACATTTCATAATGGACTATCTATTTTATGTATACAAAGGTTTCTATATATATTATATAGTCTTTCGAAAATGGGGAAAATATTTTGAATTTCTTTCCTCCGATTGTTTGAAATAATTTTAACAATATCATGGAAATTACCACTTGAACTTTAAGTAGAAGATACTCGACCCAGTCTCTATAAAATAGGCACCAAACTACCGTTTTTAAAGTCCACTGGTAAAAAAACATTAAAAAAATTCAATAAATAAATTTTAAAAAATTCTGTTTTTCAATATGTGGTTTATAAAACTTAAAAGTATTATACAAAATTATACTTTAAAGCCATTACCCAATGATGATAAAAAGGTTCTAACATAAAGCCAGTAATAAAAAAAAACACACACAAAAAAACTTGTTTTTGAAAAGCCTAAGATGAAACCTAAACCAATTTAATTTTTTGGCCTGTTTATTTTTAAAAAGTGATTAAATAATTGAACATACATGTACAATATTCTATGATCAAAATTATCTAAATTCAATTTATATTATCAAACTGATATATAATTGTTATAACCAAAGACATAAGTTTGACAAGCCTGGGTTTAATTCAAGCTTGCAGGGTTATTTCAAATTTCAAACACTGTTATCACTCATGAAATGGCAAGTACATTGTAATTTTTTTGTACATCATATTATTTTTTTTTAAAAGTAGGGGTGGGGTTGGGGGTGGGCAAAAAAAACAACGGGTAACCCGAACCAAATGTTGTTTTTTAGGCCTGACCTAAAACAGGACAGAAATATTTATCAACAGGAGATAATTACACTGGGTTATTAAACTGCCTCCCAAAGCATCTTAGGGTTGTCCATTCTGCAGTAAAACCAACATAAAATGTCAGCTAGCTATCTAAATGGTTATTTATCGACAACAAAATTAAAGTTAACAGAATAACCAAGGAGAAGTCATGGCTTCATGCAGTAAATTTAAGGACTGCACCCAGCAGGAGGTATATGCCTTTAAATAAGACATCTAAATTTCTATAAGATTTTTTTCCATTGATAATAGTATTCCAAAACCTCAATCACAGTGCACTTTAAAGCTGCACTCTCACAGATTGACCGTTGCGACAACTTATTTATTTTTGTCTTGGAATGAGTCAAATTTTGCGAAAATTCTTGGAAACCAGTGATAAAAGAGAACTAGCTGACAAAAGTATACCGGCTCTGATATATGAATTCCAAAATTTAACCAAGCTAAAATGAAAGCAATTTTCCAGTGCAAGTCTCGTGGCCTTCTGTTAATTTCGACCACTGCGCAACCATATACCAATTTTTGAAGTCGTCCAAGGGACATGTTATAACATATACATACAAACATAATAATTCACTATACGAATGAAGCATGCACAAACCTCAGGCCAAACCCCCAATAGAAAGACTTCTAGTGTTTCCTCAAGCAGAAAATACTGTCATAAAGGCAAAGCTCGAGATCCATAAAAACCATGAATAGATCTACTCCAAAGTCATGCATAATAATGAGATTGAGATCTAGCTATTACTATCAATCCAAGCCTTCTTCCTAAGTATAGACAGGGAGGCTCAAGCAAGCAAGACTTTTATGGTTATGATTCAGACGCATGTCATAAACATTGCACGGATTAGTTCTGACTTTGAAAAGTGATGTTCAAAATTTATAAGTAACATGTGGCATACATTCAAGCATATCAGAAAGAGATATATATAATGAATTTTGTGTCTTCGAATGTTAATATGAATGTTTTGGATGTGTGCCACTGGCTTAACAGGGGCATATATATACATTTCCATCTTGGCTAACAGTCATCGATATGGCCTACAAGGACTGGCATAGCTCTACTTTCGGCTGCAACCTGCACATGATTTAAAAAAACGAAAAAACTAAGGGGTAGGGGCGTTAGATCAAAAGGCCCAGTCTTTCTTTTAGGCATTTATTTTGTGAGTGCATGTTGATTATTATTCCAAGAATTGTGGAAAAGGCACCTAAGCATCATATTGTATTTAACAATTCATTTGTGCAATATGCCCCTAAACCGCCCTTGCAAGCTGGACCAGTGAATCAATTTTGGTGGAGCTACCCCTGACAAGCATTAATTTAGGCCTGCAATGTAAACTTCAGATTTTCGGATTGTTGGGTTTGCTGGATAGGGATATTTTTTTATCAAAATCAGGATTGTAATCAGTCTGGTTGACAGCAGGAAAAACTTTGATTTCTGTACACAAAATCTGCGACATTCTCAGGGCTTTTTCTGCCCATTTTGGGAAAAAGACCCTAGACATTTTGGGAAATTTTGCGTCGTAAAAATGCGGAAATTGGGAAATTTTACAGTGAAAAGAAAAAGCTGTCTAGTCTCCTGTGAATGAGGAAATTATTTAATATTAGTTTATTTTCCCTTAAAAAGACCCACAATGACTGAAATATCAATCCTTGGGGTGTTAATATCTATTGCAATAAATCATGACAGATAATATTTCATATCTCTGAATGTGATGAAAATCAATGATTTCTGAGTTCAATTACCAAAAAAACTTCACATCACATAATTTATAAGGATGTTGTAAATGAACCAGTACAGGTAAAAAGAATTTCTAAAAAAAAAAAAAAAAAAAAAAAAAAACAATTTTTTTTTTTTTTTTTTTTGGATTGGGATTTTTTTCTGAAGATTGGGAAAAATATCTTATATTTTGCTTTGGGAATGGGTCCGATAGTCGGACCCGTGGGTACTATAGAAAAAGCCCTGCAGAAATTCTACAACAATTTGTAACCTTTTTCCCAACTTTCTGCATACCATTCTCACCAAGGCTGGCTTCCCACACAGTAAACATCTATACAGCAATAATTTACCACAATTTATTGCCCATTTTTATCATATCAAATAAAAATTACTGGCAACTAGATTGTAAAATAATGATCATTCGGCCTTTAACATGGCCTGTGCCCAACAAGCATGTAAAAATAATATCTCATACCGACAAATTATAGGGATATGAAATATGGTTTATTCGTAATACGTTCCGTGGCAATATAATATATAGCTATTGAAAGCTTAAATTGTTTTTGTACATGTATGTAAATTACGTCGTACGCTTTAATATGTAATAATGAAGGCTTTATAATAGAAGTTCAGGTAACCAAAGAGTCTTCATCTTCTTCCATATTCTGAACTTGGCCCTTCAGAGAACGTATGTAGCTTAACAAGCTCTTCACTAAGCTATTTTTATATAATTTTAAGTTTAAAACTTGAGATGATAATACATTTTTCAATATATGTCAAAACATTATAGGAGTAATTTGACACAGATTTTTAATGCTATAAAATGGGAGCCGGACAAAACCCTTGCCATAAAATTGATTTATAACTGTGTGACTTAATATGGCTAATACAATATTAAATTGTAAGGGGATTTGATGAATTGAAATACTGTATATATATGGGTCAATATCAGCCTGCTTTAATGACAGGGTGCAAATTTGACCCATTTTTGAAATATCAATGGCCTTTTTAAGTTTCAACTCTTTACACTTTTAATCAATACTAGAGGGAGAATTATTGGTGTGAAATTCAACACATACATACAAATGCCATAAAAATGTGTAATACTAGCCATTGAAATAGAGGACCACATTTGGAAGATTATCCTCAAAATCTCAGCATGCCCACACAGATGAAAATCCTGCTTACTGAGCATTTTCTATACTGATTGATTAAATGGAAATGGATATATAATCATCTCAGATTGCAGTGAATTGTTACCCTGTAGCTTGATTTAATGCAAATGGGAAATTTGAGTCTTGAGATAGATTTACATCACAAAATGAATTGAAGTCAAAGCTGAACTTTAAACCCTCGAGAATATATCTTAGTAACTGATTTTAATTAATGAAATAAAAAAATTAACAAGCAAAACCATTACCTCCATGTGCATGTAGAAATTGAAATATTGTACAAGATAAAAATACTTAATATCATAGTCATCTTTAAATAGTTTAAAGTAAACACACAGTGTCACTACAATGACATAAACAATAAATTTGTAAAACAGTACTTAAGATAATAAATTTTACAAGGTTCTTATATGATCCATGTGTTAATGTTTTATTCTGACCTAAAATTCTGCCCCATTCCCAATTATGCTAAAACATATATACTTTTTTCACAAATGTGAAAATAAAAAAAAAACTGGATCCCGAAATCATTTGTGTATGGATTTTAAGTTGGTGTGTTCTTCAGAATCAGACTTCATTACATTCTATTATCTTTTCTGTGTGTTTTTTTTTTACTTTTTTAATTCATTTCTAGACAATATTGAAATGCACAATTTTCCTCAAAATGGGCATTTATCGTAATCTGAAAGGCAGCAATCTGAAAGGCACCCAGCCCTATTCCCAAAATGGTGAAAAAACAGCTTGATCATATATATCATTATTTTATCAGATTATATAGATCACAATGCTTATTCACTCACTTGAAGCTACATATAGGAGTCAATGCAAATTCAGAGACAGTCATAGCCCTTTTGTTTCAAGCCAGCCAGACAATAGACCACTCTTAATATTGTTATTATTCTGAGGGAGAAAAAATCCATTAGCTCTGGCCCAGAGATGCCCAAACATTTTATGGATATTAAGGCATTTATCTAGAAATGGCTAGAGTTACTAGATAACGGATTGTACAACCAAGTAAAGGGTATAGTGTTTCAATAATGGTGCACACAAGTCCTTGTTCTCCCATGCAAGATTAGCGCTTAATTAATCTGTACAATGTTGAGGGTGTGGGTAATTACAAGAAACAAACTGCCTGACTTAAATGGTAGGCTCAATGCTACAATGTTACAATGTAGTGTTCCGATGGCCATGGATCCAAGCCCTAAACCAAGCTCTTTTCCTCCTACATTTTTATATTTTTACTTTGATGTTCAGAACAAAAATTTCAAAATAATAAACATTGATCCTATTTCTAATTTAGTTGTGATGTCATTATACTTTAATCATTATTTATGATACTGCAACTCACGATTTGTTTTCTACCTGGCTCCTTACAAAAATGCAGACACATCGTTAACATGTGAAGTATTTTTGTACCTAGGTAATCATCACAGACATATTTAACAGAAGGTTAGTTGTGTAAATGATTGACAAACCATGATTTGGGGAAATAAATTCACTCCTCTTCACCCTACCTAGATAACTATCATTTGAAAGTCTCCAGCTGAGTGGAGAACATCGAAATACAAAATGAATCAGTTGGAAAGAATTTAATCACATCCACCCTGCAATTATAATAGCCTATTCAAGTCTAATTTAAGATACAAGTAGAATACCTTGAAATTTTTACGTACATGTAGTAAAATAATTGATGGTAAATATTAAAAGATGAATTGTTTTCTAATATTTAGAATTAATATTTTGATAGAAAATAAATAATTCTAAATTTACTTATAACCAGTCAACTCATAAAATGAACCTGTTTATTAATATGAAAGTTCAAAAAAAGATGAAAGCATCAATTTTAGTTTATTTATTTTTTTAATATTTTTAATTTTCATACAAAATTCTTATTAATATTATATAATGCAATAATGCTTACATTTAATTGTATTATAAATCATTTGGACAAGAAACAGTGATGAAACTGCCATAAGAATCAATATTGGCAATGGTAAACAAACATGTACACAGACAACACATACATGTATAACTTGTATACTTACTAATTTCCAATTACTTCGTCTGACAATCTAGACGCATTAAACTTCTTTAATTCTTGGTGTTGAGCAACTGAGAATCCAAAATAGCTGTTATCCGGTCCTTTTTTAACTACTGGTATACTTGTATCTAAGTTAAATCCATGAATTAATATTACACACGTTAATACACAGGTGTGTAATAAAATTGTCTTGGGACACCCCGCCATTAAATTTGACATTGTTTTGGTGACAATTAAAAGCGCACCTGTTCACGTGCTAAATAATTTACACAAATTATAAAACAAAACCGGCATATATAATTATTCAATTTGTTACTCCATAAACCAGATTTTTCCCCTGGAAATACACTTAATCCATTCTGCAAATGCTAAAGAACTTCGCGTGTGACACAATATCAAACATAAGATAGGTTAGGTAACTTGACAATTTTCCTGAACACCTGTGTAGTTGCGTCCCTTGTGACGCGTTATCGTACTAAATAGCGAAAAGATATTAAGCGCACATTCATTGCTCACTAAGACTCCCTGTCAAAAATAATGATCTCATTGTAGTGTTATCGTAGCTTTCGTATCAATAAAAAAAACATCTTAATCAGGGAGTACACATTAAGGGAGTCTTAAACAGTTTAAGTGGGGGTTTCAGGCTTATTTCGAAATTTAAGGCCTTGTATGTATTAACTAAATATTTCCCATTAATGATAATTGAAATTATTTGAGTGTCATAGGTTTGTTATTCTTCCTCATTTATATGGGAATTAAACTTAAGCCAGTGTAATAAAAAAAAGCAGTGAGATCAAACAGAAACCACGTATTGCACTTTAAAAACTTCCTACAAATTTAAGATGTGTGAACTTGATTCGTCTGAGATCCTTGATGAGAATCCTTGATGAAAGATATCACTTGTTTGTACACGACCTTCCCCATACATAGAGTGTGTATTAATATGGGATATGGTTTTAATCAGATTGTTTTATACGGAAATTGTATTTTCAGCCAGTGTGACTATTTTTTTCTCAGATAAAAACAACTGATTATAAGCAAGACAGTGTAATAGCAAACAACAAGGATGTCACACTGATTCATATAATATATTTAATTGTGTATATTTCGATTTCTACATGTCAACGACAGAAAACACGTCTCCGATGCGTTTGCTGGTGAACTCTATATCCAAGAAATCTGAAATGGCGAATATACACACTCATTTCAAACTTATAAAAGAAATATTTAAAATGAATACAGTTCAGAAAAATAAACGTTCGAAAGTTCCATGTAACGAAACTAAGTGGAGATATGACCGTACAATAAAACATAAATGGGAAGAAACGGCATTTCAATGTACTGAAACTGACGCATTTTCAACTGTTCAATCATCAAAACCAATTATGTCGAGTGCATATGGACTCATCAATTAAATTATATTGAAATCTATTTTTAATACACACCCATCATTTCTTTGACATTCTCTGGTTTTATGTCCGTGTTGTTTCGGTCCTCTTTGCCCTGCCCCTCAATAACAACCTTAGTGAGAGAGGAGACAACGACCGACTCCATAAGTGAAATCGATGGTGTCATTTAGATTAAAAATACAAAGTCATGAGTAAGAATACGTGCATTTTCTTTAATAGTTATGTTACCACCGTGCCATAGTTTTAAATCAACGTAGGTGTCAAGGTACTGGGACTGTTTTAATTCAGGAGTTTAGCCGTTAATAATATCCAATCTGTACAAACGTCAAATATTAGAATACGTTGTTATGTTTTAATAATTCCACAACATTGTTTCATTTTTAATAATGGCAAAAGTTCAAATCACTCAAATATGTAGCAATAAAAATGAAACTATGACACTAAGAAAGTTAACGACTAAAATTGAAGACTTTTATTTACCCCCCCCCCCCCCCCACACACACACTCGCACCGCCGGTTAGAGAGAATATGTGACATCCTTCCTGGCCTGTGGGCTTAGTTGGTAACTCTAGCACCGGACTCAGTGCATACAGGGGGGGGGGGGGGGGGTGTCCGGATTGATCCAAAAATTATCACCTAGTTGGATTTTGCAAGTAACTATTTCAAGTAAATATGTGACCTCAATATCATGTGAAACTCAAGTTCCCGACCGTACGATATTGTTGTTGTTTTAGGTTTTAGAAGTATGTACCGCTGATGACGCTGGAGGTATCGGAGATATCATCTCGGAAACTCTCCACAACCACGTTCGTTAAGTCAGTCTTGGTGTCAACGCTCGTCGTCGTTTGCTGTAGAGCCTCTGCATGGACGATCTTGGCAGCGTTGGCGATGATTCGTTGGATGTAGGCTGCCACTGGATATAATAAAAAAAAATTGGACAGATTAAGAGTAAGCCTGAGAAATTTTCGGAACCAATTAATCCTACATTAGAAACTACAGGGACAAGAACAAAAGTCACCCCCCACCCCAACCATACATTTTTGGTTATAAACTGATCAATACAGGTATTTCTGTTAGTATGAATTTGTCCGAGTTGGCTTGAATTAAGTTTTAACCTCCACTTAACTCCTTTGCTGACCGTTAGAAGGCTTTAACCCCAAATTTGTTTTATTTCGATGCAATGCGGTGTATGGCCTGTCTGTGTGATTTGTGAGGTTAAGTGTCTCTCGTTCAGTATATGAATATAAATGTATTTGGTAGAATGTTTGACTACTGTGCTTTCTCTGAAGTGTCCATTGTATTGTGAACCTCCCGTGTTATGATGCTTACAATTTGAGCAGGATTCTGTGATGATACGTGAAATAAATGACAACCATGTTGTTAAAAAGCTAGTTGTAAATCACACCTTTGTCACTAATTTCAGCCTCGTCGTCATCATGGGTTAAACAACCTCTTGGCCTCAGTGCAGGGTCACATGTTATCACTTAAAGAAAACAAAACGGTAATAAAAAAGAATGCCGTGTATAGTGTATAAAATGAAAACAAGTACAATGCCAAATCCAGTAGGCGAATAGCTCTTGGACAGTTTTTGAGTTAAGATGCAGTACACAAAGAAACTAAACAAATGACTATTTAGACATATTATCGAGTAACTGCTTATTTAATATACACCTTTACTGATTGATTACATATTAAGGATCACAAACTTTATAGTTCAATTCTAGTTTACCAATTATCTAGAAAACGGCCCACATGTATGTGATAAATGACGGAATACTCACCGATATTGGTGGAGCGAGAGATATGGACTGCTTCTTGGACTGTCACAGCGTCGACAGGATACCGGGTAACTCCAACATCTTTCTTGGTTATCTCAATGTTTCTCGAGCCGGTTTCGTTTTCTAGGATCTCAGCCTTCAATGGTTCCAATTGCTCGTCGTCGCGATTTATCGATCGACAAAGTCGATTTCGAGCCTTCGCCCACTGTCAAATTAATAAGAAGTATTCTTAAAGAAAAAAAGCAGAAAACATTAACGATTAAGACTTCGTATTTATTACATTTTATAAATTTATTTCCTTTATTTTGGAAATAATTCTGTGGAATCTGGGACCAATGCTCCCAGGTGGAATCGAATTTTCTACTTATATCACTTGGCACAGACGTTTTGCTTACACGCTCGTTGGCAGCGTCCCCAAGTCTAAACACCCAAGCGGAACACGTGGATTTATTCGACTCTGCTGACATTTGTTCCCCTCCTTTTAATTTAACAGTATTTTTGTCTGCAGCTACTGAAACAGGACAGTACTGTAGGTCGGCATTCATGTGTACAGTACGGTTGTCACGTTACGCCGTTGTAATTTAAAGCGCGTCATCAATAGAATCACGTGACATACGCAATGCAGAGCAACAGGAATTATTTATAAATGAATTATGAAATGTTATTCATTGTATTGTTCTTACCGTCTTTGGTTTACTTTGCAAAAAAGATATTTTTGTAGTAATTTGTGTTTTGTATACATCAATTGAACATTCATTCAGATGTTCAAAAATATAAAACAGACATGAGTGCAGTACAGTCCAGAAAAATAGTTTTCTTTTATGTCAATTATAATCTGCATTCAAGATTTGAAACCTGATTACCTATCGTCTGTATATTTTCGGTAGATTAACCCTTTGCGGTATTTATTATTACCAGAAACTTCCGGTAGGAGGTAAACAAGCAATATACATGTCAGTTTTTTTGTCTTTTGTTTCCTCAAGTAGTGAATAAATCATTCAAAATGCTTTCGAATCTTATGAAAGTTCACCATGCCAAGCAAACGGCCCGGAAAGAAAGACAAGGTAATGGATCTAGTGTTTTTGAAATATCTGTAATGTATTTTCGCGAGCACTTTCATCGCTTTCGTTTCATTTGATTTTGATCCTTTTCGGATAAATATCACAGACGATTTAACGATACAGTTTGTTATAATTTGAAACAAATTGTCTATTCGGTTACACAGGTGACAGTTACGATGACAGGACCCACCGTATTGCGCCCCCCCATTTAGTCCAAATAATTGTACGTTGACGGATTTTTTTTAGATTTTTGATATGGCAAATCCTTCACGTACAAATTGTTTAGTATCAAAAGTGGGTAGTTGTTCCGATCAGGATTCCGGGTTAAAGCATATAGCGTCTATAAAATATCATAAAAACAAGAAATATTACCAGATAATGTTATTTTATATTAGTTCCGTACACAAAAAAATAAATATCCAACTTATAATTATGAGTTTGACGGCTTTTTTTCATTTCATTCTGTCAAAACATAACGATATAATACATGAAGGGCACCTGCAAGGCTTTAGGGCACAGTTTTAAATCGCTCGGAACATTTCGGCCATGGCCGAGTTGTTACGATTGTATAACGAGGTCTATCTCGAAGCTTTGTCGGAGGAGGCCGAACTATTACGATTGTATCGAGTTGTTCCCCTTCGCATAATTGTTGTCTGTGTCAGTCAACTTTCGTTTTATTGGAAAGGTAAACAACTTGTTTTAATGCATTAAATGCTTGTTTAGTGCAAAATAACATTTCACTTACATGGTAAAATATGAATATAACTCTTTATGATCAATTTCAACCATAAAATACTTCACTTAAAACAATTTCAATATTTTTAAAACACCCCCGTTTTTTGCACATTCCCGTTTAGACGTTAGGGATTGGAAGAATCCCGTATAACACGTCTATTATTTTAGACTACCCCCCATTAAAAAAAAGAATAGTTATTTTATTTTTATAAAGACCAAAAATGATTGGAACATGATTTATCATTAATAATAACTCACTATGATTTTTTAGACTAGAAATATGTGCTGTAACTGTAAGGAGACGGTGTTAAATGACCAAACAATACTTATCACTTCACCATAATATTTTTAAAACTTAAAATAACTGCAAGAGAAATTTGTGCCGTACGTTTACTATTGAAGGAGGGGTTTAAAAAGGATTAAGTTGTATTTACAACAGAACCCTTCTAAAATTCTACAGGTATTACATAATAATTTCGAATGAAATTTCACATTGATAAAGTTATGGTCCTGATCTAAATTCAATGTTATACAAGTACTGGTTGATGTTACAAATCCAAACTGGATACAAATCCCTAACACCTGTTAAAACACATGTTTGTTTACGGTGATTGATTATTCGATGATCTATATCAATACAGAGGCTTACCTTGGTAACGCTTGGCGAAGCTTCATCTTGTTTTGTTGAGAATTGTTCTACAAAATGCCATTCAGTGTTTTAATACGGTTTTAAGATGTCAAAGGGCATGTTTGAGGCCTTGGGAGTTATGTTGACCTATATTTAAGATATTGAGTAATTATTATGGTTAGCATTTGCAAATCGTCTGTTTTGAAATACAGTGGGAACAATAATTTATTTGGCAGCTAAGTGTTTAATTAATATTGCATACTTATTAATCATAATTTTATGTAGTTGTATTTTCTGGAGTTTGACTTTTGGCAGGTTATTACCAATTTTTTTATGTTATTTTGTTTTCAATTTGTATTTAATTCAATTCAATCTTAAAGCACTCATCTGTTTCTACATCATTTTGTCAAAATTTAGCAGAAGGTTTTAAGAGTTGTACATTATCTTAGAAATAACAACATCAATGCTTTTAATGTGTTCGGTATTGGTGCCTTTCATAGCATAAATTGAGGGTGATTTACTGTCCATAAAATGAACGATTTTCGCCCGCCTTTTGATAAGATCATGAACTTGTTCCCTGACAGATGTTTACATTAACTTTAGGTGTTTCACAAGAAATTTTATCTTACTACAACAAAAACTTTCCAAGATACCAGTAATTGTAAAAAACTCCAAAAGCATTCGGAATTGTGACCTTAGCCAGTAAGATTTATAATGTATGCTTATTTTAAGAATAAATATATGTGCCAAACATACTCATAAAAACACTGAATAGACTGTGTACTGGACCAATAATTCACCCACTTTAGAAAATTGTTAATTTTAAAAGAAATATATATAAAATGTTCCTGACTAAACACAAAAAGTTTTATTTATTCCTTTTTTCTATAAATCTGAACATGTTGCTTTGTTTAAACAAGTTTGAGATTAAATAAATGGTTATAATGCCCATTATTATACAAATAATTATATTTTTTTGAGCAGCCATGATATTATCGGCGTGCAAGAAACGAAATAAATTTATCTTGATTGTATTAATATATTAATAATGTTGTTGTTATCAGGAAGAACAGACGAAATGTTGTATCAAATAACCGAAAGTAGGGTGGCCAATGGGACGGACATTACACTGACATTCAATATTAAAAGTATAAATAATTATTCTAAAATGTACTTAACAAAGAATGACACCATAGCGATAGTTATTCAGAGACGGACATTACATTGACTTACAATATAATAATAGTCATTCTAAAATGTACATTACAAAGACACATGCGATGGGGACAGTCATTCAGGGACGGACATTACATTGACATATACTATACTAAGAGTTACAAGGACAAGTACAATGCAGAGATACACCCCATGGGAACAGTTATTCAGGGACAGACATTACATTGACGTACATGTTTACCGTATACATTAATAGTTATGAGGACATGTACATTGAAAAAACTCACACCTTGGAAACAGTTATTCAGGGACGGACATAACATTGACATATATACTTTGCCATTTCATTGGTAAAAGTATATTGAAATTGTACATTTTCTGAAACTGTATTATAGTCTGTAACAAATGCAAGTTATTTGGAGGCATTTGGTTGAAAAATAAGTCAGTAGGGATGTTACAAAAACACCACTCTCCGCAAGAGGTCCTTCTCATGTTAACCGCCACAATGCAATAATAATAGTATATATTCATGGAAATTTTGGTTGATATTTACAATTTTTGATATATGATCATGTTCCAATCATTTTCGTGTAACCGCATTGAAAATTCATGATTCATATTTGGTGGTTCTCAACCTTCAGTTTAACAAGAGTTGTTGATTGTTTCCCTTTGACCATTAATTTTACAAATTGTGTTTTCTCCTGGACAGACTCAGGTAGTTTCCTGCAATTTGTGTTTTATAATCCCTTAGTTGGCCATAAGACAACACACATTTTTTACTGAATGCTGAAGGAGGTGGATTGACAAGTTTTGTTCACTTAGGAAAAATAGTCTAATTTTAATATGTTAGGCGCTTGTGGATTTTGAGTAACAGTAACAGCATAGAGACGGGTGATAGCAGTTTGAGCCTTAGTGTAGGAGTTTGATCCACAATTGGGGTTTGATGTTATACTAGAGACTGGAAATAAACATGTGGATATATTGTAACAATCCTTGTTACATTTGATCTTGATTTTTTTTTTATGATTTTTTTTTTATTATTTATCGGGGGAAGATAGGTTGGGTCCTGTCAATGTTCATGCCTCCTGTGTTCAGCTAGGTATACTGTACATTTAGGGATTTTGAATGAGTTGAATTTTCTGCCCCATTTCCAATCTGACAAAAACAAATATGTGTATTATAATTATCTTATAAATGTTCTATTAGTTAAATTGATTGTCATTTAAAGTAATCAGAAACTGAAATTTAAAATGTTCAGACTTTGAAATATTAACATTTAAAAATTGCTGTTTAATGGTATCAGATTTTTTTTGTTTATATATTTTGCAGAGAAGAAGAAAAGGGAGGCTATCATATCGGCTACTGCCTTGACGCATGCCTTAGTAGACCACCTTAATGCAGGGTATGGTATTGCTATTATTGGTATTTGAAGGAGGGATAAGGTCTTTTTGTACCATATTGGAGAGTGTAATATCTTTATTTTCGTAAATGCATCTCAGTGGGCAGATCTCTTACTGTGCAATAAGTGGCGTGCAGAATGATAAGGCCTTTAAAAGCAAGTAGTACACCCAACCCTTTGTTATGAAATTATACATAACTTCAAAATACACTGTGTAGTTTATAATTTGTTGAACAAACTTTATGAACTTGAAACTTATCAATTAAATGCACACTAATTTTTTCATAAGCTTTAACTTAGTTAGTCCTTCCTGTGTTGCGATTGCCTACCGTACATGTGTATGTCAACCAAAACTAAAAAGAAATAGACCCAGTTTTTTTTTTAAACGGACTGCACAGTACCCCAAACTTAATATGTATTTATATCTTCAATGTGTTTGAAACATAAGCAAAATGTACTTTCTTGTATTTTTTGACAATATTTTCAGTGTTGCGAATGCAATCTTGAAACAAGAGAAATTGACATGAAGACGAAGATTCTTCAGGCAAACGTAAACCATTTTTACAGTTGCTAAAACTTGTGTACTCTAACATAATTTTATTATGTGTAATACAGTTGTAAAATGTGACACATAACTTCTTTAACATAATATTCCAGTGTGGCAAATGCGTATGTGAACCAGAAGAAGTTAGACACGGAGACCAAGATACTGCAGGCAAATGCGACCCAGTTCTCCAAACAGACGGCGCAGTGGCTGAAACTTGTGGAGGATTTTAATACGGCATTGAAGGTTTCCCTAAATTATATTTACGCTGTCATACAAAAACTTGAACTTTGGCCACATCTCAAAAAAAAAAAGAGTTAAATGTTCCTTTATATGGAATTTTATCTGTAAGATGTGTGAAAGAATTATTATTAAGTTTTGTATTGTAAAAATGTCTACACGTTGAATATCTTAAAACTGATAATAAAGGAATGATGTTATTATAACATAAATTTTTTAAGCAAGTAAGTGTGAGGCTTTGAAGGTTCAAAAAATACCTTGCATTAGAACCAGCTGATCTTATACTAGACATAACTGCAAAGTATTTTTCAACACCGAGAAAAGGTCATTTAAGAACCGGGGCCTCAAATAACAAAAATGATAGACCCATCTTAGGCCAATATAAAATAACTGCTAGATTTTCATCCAATTTGTTTTTCCAATGAGGGCGGGGTGTGATATTTTATTTTTCTTAGATGACTGTTTCACCATTGAATATGTTTTCATGCTCTTTCTTATTTCATAATGGACAATATTCATGTGTTTCTAGACAAACATTTTTACATATGAATGTTATACATCAACACTGTAAGTATGAATAAACATTCTAGTTCAGCATTTTTCAAGCCATCAAAATGTAAAGGGCCACAGGGATGTAAACCTAGCAATTAATTTATAGTTGCCTTATAGAGCCAATTTTTCAGATTATATCTTGCACTCTCTTTTACAGGAAATAGGTGATGTAGAAAACTGGGCCAAAAGTATCGAGACTGACATGAAGACGATATCCAGTGCTTTGGAATACACCTACAAGAGAAGTAGGATTGATATATCACTTTTAAGTGATTTTGTACACTATTTAGCTTGTCTACTTTTTTGTCATAGCCTTGGTGACATTGTCAACAGCAGTGATTTTTGTTTAATTAATTTTACCGCCTGTGCCTTGCAAATTGGGAAAAAAATTTGATTTGGGAAAAATACAAAATCAGCTATAGCTAATACGAATAATGGTAGATTTACATGCTCGAACTTTTTTATGCATACATTATGCTGTGAAAGAGTAAGTATGGTCACAACTTTGTTTATATTTCAAGAAATTCATTGCTTGTTTTATTCATTAACGTAATCTACATTGATCGAATTGGGGAAAAAATATAAAATTTTGAGGAAAATGGACATTTTTCGTAAAGGAAAACAGCCTTAAGAAGGCAGTAAATTGCACCAAAAATCACTAATCAGTGGCATGCACAATTCTCTTACATTGGCCATGTCTCAAAAACTGTTCAAGAAATTCAAATTAAAAGTAGTGCAGTTTTCCAGAGACATTAAATTTTGCAAGACAATTTACAGCAAGGCTCAGCGATCTGGCTTGTAAAATGATTGAGTTATGTCTGTATTCTGACTGAAAATCAACAGGTATTAGGGCAGGGCGCTGCAGAAAAGGGACATGGTGAATAGGGCAAATTGTTTCGGGGTGTGAAGAACTTGATAACTATAAATTTGACAATAAATATTAGTAATGTGTTTAATTGAAGTACTTTTATCTATTAACTGCCAGATATTTTAAGTATGTATTTATAATCATATAATTAAGCATAACTTGAATATTCTTTGAGGTATTGACTTCAAACTTCATATACAGATATATCTCATTAAGGAGAAGTGCAGTGCACAGGAACCATAACTCCGGCTGCAGTATTATTTTAATTATTGACCTTTGTAAATTTTCATTGTAGTCCTTTGTCTTAAGGCAAAGTTGTTACTGCGTAATTTGGCAGAAGATATAGCAGCAGTCTGTGACTGCTCTTGTTTTAAGGACTGTAAACTATAAAGCATACAATGGTATTATATTCTATTTGAATTTACAAATAAATAAACATCAATTTTGACATGTTTCAGGTGAGGGATGATGCTGGATTCAAACTTCTTCTTCTTATTGTGCAATATATGTACCATTGTGTATATAATTGATCCTAATCTAAGGAGTAAAATCTAAGTGTTTTTATTGGACTATAGCATGAAATGAATTTATACATTTAAATCACTGAGGTCTGTTGGAAACCAGTCCAGGCATTTTTCTGTTCATTTTTGGAACACATTTTACAGGTAAATTTGGCAAAAATAATCGCTAAAATCATTGTATTGGGAAATATTTAAAATTACAAAAGTAAATTTAAATACAAATAAAGATTTTTGTATATTTAAATTTGATGCCTAGAAAATATGCCTGCTTTGGACCTCCACCTTGTGAACTGACTTATCACGTACAAGAATATCTGTTTGATAAATGCTATTTTAACTCGAGTGCGCCGCCGCCAAAATGTAACACTGTCACCAAATGATACAACATACAAAGTAACAGCTCTTGAAATTTAAGTCAAATATTGAATTTGAACAAACTGAATCTTACTTGTAATTTAACTAGACATTTAAATTGAAAAAACTTTTTATTTTGCTTTTTTTATTGTGATTTATTATTTGGGTACAAGAGTTGCTACGCTCTCCCTCAAATTTCAGTGGGATCAGCTACTCATTATCAGTCCTATGCATGTATAAAACAATACGAAGGTATTTTCCTGTGCTAAATGCAAAAAATGTATATTTAAGACAATTACAACTACATTAAAGTACAGTTCAAATATTGTTCTGAGAAAGAAAACTGATCGACTTGTTAATAGTTATTGCTTCATGTTGTTTCATATATATGTCCTTGGCAGTAATGTTTGTTTACTTTTGAAACTTGTTAAAATGTAATTGTGCTGATAATGCCATACAGTAATATATATAAATATATAATGTCAAATGACTTGTTTACTTCTGGTATCTCAGTAATTTTTCAGTTGTTAAATTGTAAATATAAACACCATTATCGATATATATATGTATGTATTTAGTGGTCAAGTATAACAAAAACATGCCAAAAATCTTGCATAATAAAAGAACTTGTAGGGCTTTTTATAATCAGTGTTTTATAGATAGCCTTTGCAATTAACCACATCCGATAGACGTGCAAGCTTTCAAACTTGATAATTTAGATTCATATAGCTTTGTATATTATTGTTGTGTCGCCTGTCTAGTCTGGGATAGTCTGGCATACATTTAGGGATCGTGTTGTTCGGTGTTGTTATCATTTGCAGCGTCACAGTTTCATGTCAGCTCTTTCACTGGAGTATCTGTTGTCTTATCTTTACCAAACATGGTTACAATTTTTATTGGTACAATGTCTGGACTGAGTTATATTGATAGCAAGATTACACTATTTATGGTAGAGTTACGGCAGTGGTGTTGCAGCCCTTATATGGTCAAATTTGATAGAATTCACTTTTCCCCTATTTTACATGAACACTTCTTTTCCAATCCTTATTTGCAATGCTTATTTGCATAATTTCTCGTCAAAATTGGACTTGACAACATATTGGCTGGATGTGACAGCAATGGAACAGAACTTGGAACATTTTGCAAGATGTAAAATATTAAACAAAAATAATTTGTTGACATTGTATGTGCCTCTTGTAAACAGGTGCCCTGTGTTCAAAGGTGTTTGCAGCTAACGTTTACCATTTGGTTCGCTCTTGCAGTATATGTGCTGCGATGCAGTTACAATCTTTAACTGATTTTATAAATTTGGGTTTTGTGTAGTATGCAGTCCAGTAATTTTCATGTCTAGGAATCTCGTAGGAATCATTTCACTTTCAACTTTTATCCTTTATTACCTTCTCACAAAGTAAACTAACCTTAAAGGATTTGAACGGGCACACTATAGGCTGTTGCAAATTTTTATTTTTTTTATTAATGCAGAACATAAAATACATGTTTTTCTTACAGATAAAACAATATTTATAGCAATGCCCCCAATTAAAAAACGCTAAAATATTGTTTTTTTTATTTGTACAAAAATCGTATGCTTTCTTTTGCTTTGATCATACAAGTCGGAAGAGTTAAACATGATATTAAGCTTTTCAGACCCATTTAAACTGGTATATGGCACACTTTGTGGATAATCTTGGTTCAAATATGCCATTAGGTCTTGTCTGGTCTTAATTCAGTGACACAAGTATGTACATGGTAACGATGAAAACATTGTTAATATTCTTGATATCATCTTTAATAAATAGAACCTAATGAGGTTGATGATATCCACAATTAATATGTTTCTTAGTAAATTCGATTACTGTTCGTATCGTGTCAAATCAAGGCCAATACTTGAATGTCAACTCAATCAAAGGAATATGTATTTAGCATTCCAATAGCAGCAACGCATTTACCTGGTTTTAGAAGCCTTTGACTTTGTTAAGTGCAGGGTAAGTAGTTGTACAAAGTGTGTTCCGACAGTATTTTTGTAACTTCATTTTTATATCAATTTCCCATAACATGGTAAAAAAATAAAAAAAACACCCAAACAACAAATGTTGGAATGAAAGGCATAAAAGGCGCACAATATTGGTTGATGCAAAAAACTTTTTATTTTAATGCATTGCCAATGACTTATATGATCAAAAAAAATGTATATGATTAAGGTATATTATTTTATATCTTAATATGGTCCGTAATGTCCCTAAATCTGGTCTGTAGTGTCCCTAAATCTGGTCCGTAATGTCTGGTCTGTAATGTCCATGGTCCGTAATGTCCGTGACCCCTTAATATAACAAAAGGCGTTCTAAAATTAGAGAAAGTATCCCGGTTAAGATTTTGCAAATGTCGTTTTGAAACCAGAAAGGAAAACTGGAAGTTGCAAATAGCAAAGCAACTGAAAAAATATTTCAAATGGCATTTTTAAACCAAGGGAAGTAACTCTGTAAAAATATTGCAAATGGCGCTATTGAAACTAATGGAAGTAACTCTGTAAAAAGCAGATGACGTTTTTGGAACAAAGGTAAGTGACTGTAGAAACTATTGTAAATGGTAATTTGAAACTAAAAGAACTGTTTGAGCAAATGGCGTTTTTGAAACAAAGGGAAGTAACACCGTAAAAACTATTGCAAATGGCATTGTTGAAACAAAGGGAAGTAACTATGTAAAATGCAAATGTCTTCCTTGGAACCTAGGGAAGCAACTCTGTACAAAATATTGAAAATGGCGTTCTTAAGCAATGGGAAGTAGCAGTGTAAAAACTATCGCAAATGGCGTTTTTTAGGCAAAGGGAATTAACTCTGTATAAATTATTGCATATGCAGTTTTTTTTTAAACAAAAGGAAGTAACTCAGTAAACTGTTGCAGATTGCGTTTTTAAAACAAAGGGAAGTAAATCTGTTAAATGCAAATGGCTTTTTTGAAAGGGAAGCAACTCTGTCAAAACATTTCTTATGGTATTTTTGTAACTAAGGGAAGTTTTTGTTAAAATATTGCAAATGGCCATTGTTTATTTCAACATCGAATTTAAAAGGGCTTGCCATTAGAAGGATTTTTTTCAACCTATCGAATTGCTTTAAGAATAAAATATGTGGTCTAGGATTTAAATGATAAGGCCATTTAAGTTGTAATTTGAATTGCAAAATAACCGTTCATGGCATTGACGGAGTACGTGACAGATCATTTGATAAAACTCTCGATGGAATTAACGATAAAAAAACTGTAACAGGTGAAAATTCAGCAAGTGCGTTAACCACTGCGCTTACCGGTCAGCCTGTTTTACCCCATGAATAATCAATTTAATGCATATTTTGGGAAGTCATTTGTATATTTTGGGAGGTCATTTGTAATACTTCGCAACACAGCGTGAGGCATATTCCACCATTAAGGTTTTACATTGTATTCGCCAATTGGAACGTTAGTTATCATAAAACATGATTTTAGATGTAAAGTTGATATTACATGATACAATGATGATTGAATAATGGCCATCAGCAATGCTTAATAACAAAATGCATACACAAACAAACGCATACAGTTTCATTAAGTAATGGTCACTCCCAAAATCTGAATTCCATCCACCATAAGCATACATGGTACATAATTTATAACCGCTATTCTACCTTTAATAGTCCGGTAAAATAACAATTAGCCATCTGTTAAAATATTTATTTTCTATAAAAAATCGACATATATTTCCAATACCTCCTGTATTCGATAACATTAGAGCGCTGCATAACGCTTCAAACTTACATGCGCTATTTCTTTTTTGTTCAAAATTGTTTTCAGCGCATTCGGAACTCCCCGGCCATTTTTATCGAAAACAACCTCGGATGAATGCCAGTACATCAGTAGAAGTAGTTTGTATTTTTTTTAATTATGTCATTAATCAAATGTAGTCTTTTAGCTTGTATTTATTGATCTAAGTTTAAATTGATTGCGCGATAAATTAACTACTACGCAGTCTTCTTGCAGCGGACTTAAACATACTGAATTCTTAGTATGTATGTCCATATAAATCCTAGGTTGTTTTTGAGAAAGATGGCCATGTTCCGAATGTTTTCAACGATGCATTAGAACAAAACAATACAACAAATTGTTATATTTTTCAAAATCTGAAATAAATAAGTGCTTCAAATTTCTTGAAAACAAAACTTATGCTAAAAATAATTTTCATTCACCCCTTTTCAGTCCAAAGGGAAACTACCCAAATGCATATGTCAAACAATTTCACGATATGTTTGTTTGCTTTGACATATCAAGTCAAATCAATGTATTATGTTTATAACATCTCAGGTATATAATTATGCCATATCCTTACATATAGCGTATAATTCTGTAACATAACGTCGTTGCACACAGTACTTAGCATTTCTTGTATGTGGTGTAAGTTTGTTTTTGGTGTTTGTATTTGTCTGTGGTTTGTGTCACTAGTTCATTATCGTTTGGGCCCTTGCCTTGTGCTGGGATTATTTTTGAATGTTCAGCTATATGGGTTGTCCCTGTAGTTTTCATTGCATAGTTGCACACAGACTCAATAAGCCATCCATTTAACATATTCAAAACATCGTTATGTGTCAAGTGTGTCATAAAATTTCGGTTTATTAGCTTTTTGCATAAACATTATAACTTTTTTTTTGCGCGGACATATTAAACATTCAGCGATTAATTTGGTTTTCATTTTAATTCTGATTTTATGAAACCTTTCGCAGCACGTTGCAAGTAAACTATCCACACTGCTTCTTTCCGCTTGTATTGCTTAGTTTCTTAAGTTGTCATAGCATGACGTGTTAATGGCAGAGTTGAGGACGTCATAAGTTTTAAAAACACTTAACACATCAATTTCTAGAGCTCTGTTCTGATCGTATTGACTGGTCGATCTTGTTTGGAGTTCCAACCATACTCTTGAGGGTCTTCAATCACAAAAAAAATATCACAAAGACCTGTTTGCTTAAAATGTTTGCTTACTAATTGTGTCATAACATTAAGAATAGCTAAGGATAATTACAATGTTATTCTCAGTTATTCTTACGTTATGAAATACGTTAGGCCTAAAAAAATTGTTTGGTTAGGGTTACATCCTTTTCAAAAATAGGTAGGGTAGGTAGGCTTTTTTTGTTTTGTTTTTTGTTATTAGGCTTTATATAAGAATATCATTTTCATCATTGGAGAATGGTGTTAAAGCTATCTTCTGTATAAGCATTTAAGGTTTAAATTACATATTGAAAAGCAATTAAAAATTATTTTTTTAGTTTTTCATTTCTTTTTTTCAAACTGACTATAAAAACGGTAGGGTCGGCGCCTATTCCGTAGGTAGGGTCGGGTAACCCGAACCAAATGTTTTTTTTAGCAAATTCTTTTGTTTTATCTACGGGATTACGGGATTATATTCCGGAAGCAGTAATTATTAAAGTGATACTCTTATTCAAAATTAATACATACACATGTAAACCAAACATAAATCTTGAGTGATAAACCTTTAACTACTTACTAAATAGTGCATTTATTGATTATATTTATAACTGCTCACACGATTGTAACTGTGTATTTAATAGCTGAAAACGCAAAACCATTAAATGACTGGTGAATGCTAAAAGATTAACTGGGATTTACTATAGTCTCATAAGGTAGGGATACCATGTTTTCTGTACATTTCTTTCAAACTAGGACTCGGTATCCTTCACAAGAGCCATTGGTTTTGACATTATTCATCCTTTTTGGTATATTTAAACAATTGTATTAATTGTGGTAAATCTTATTTGGAAGTAAAAGTGCATCTTTAAATAAAGCCGAATGGAACAAGTAACATCAATCTTTGTGCACTCGTCCGTTATTTGGTTCACACATCATGTATTGAAAGCAGCCACACATATTTGTTTTTATTCCCTGTCTAAAGTGAACAAGGGTTACCTGTAGCAATGGTAATCCGTTCCAATTTAAGTTCTTTGGTTCATGAATAATTGAATAAATGACAGACGAGGCGCTTGTAACGATGATAAAACATCATCAAAATGTGAAATACGAGCATTTTTGGTCATAATTATTTAACAATATGACAGATAATGCTTCATTCTGCCGAAAACAAAACATCGATTTACATTTGTTTTAGCATTCAATTTGACACAATCGCTGATGTTCAATTGTTTTGTTGAGAACATCCGGGAATATTAAATGTAGGCACGTTTCATATTTATTCTTATTTTAGAAGAAAAGGGAATCAGAGGACTGTTAATTGTTCAAAGATACAAGTGTAAAACATAGACATTATAAAAAAAATATATAACGACATATGAAAAAGTATTGAAAATGGTTTTTGAAGACCTTCCATATTAATATCTTAAAGCAAGGTACCTTTTGGTCCGAATTGCACTCGCCCCCCCCCCCCCCCCCATCGCACCCCACCCCCGCACCTCGTTAAAAAGTTATTATTTTAATAGTTATTCATAAGGTCTTTGGATATCCAAAATGTATTCACCGTTTGAAATAAGTGTTCAGTTTATTAATAGCAGTGGGTCCATCATAGCACCAGCTTCATCGGATTTGACAACACGAAAAAAACACTAGACATTGTCAGTTTCTACTAAGTTGTATAAGTGCCATATAATAAAAATAAGCTAAGCTAACTTTTTCCTTTGGGAAAAATAGAGCTGTTTCTGAAATTAAAATGAAATTAGGTTTATAAACTAGTTTTCATTTAGATTAGGTTAGAAATTTGGCTTAATGAACTAAGCTACTAAAGCTTGAAACACTTAATAAAAATAAGAAATAGGGACCTGATGAGTTTTCTTTCCTATGTTCATTTATAGTATAATTTCATATGTCATGTACTGTTGTACTTGTTCATTCACCATGTTTGTATTTATTCAAGTGGTTACGAAGACGATGTATCTAGTACAAGCCTTAGTACAGTATTTGTTCTGTTCTGTAATGTTCTTGCGGAAAACAATCATGTACTATTGTTTTATACCTGTAATGTTCTTGCAGAAAACAACCATGTACTATTGTTTTATACCTGTAATGTTCTTGCGGAAAACAACCATGTACTATTGTTTTATACCTGTAATGTTCTTGCGGAAAACAATCATGTACTATTGTTTTATACCTCTTACAACTCTTTATTATACATTATACAAAGCTGGTTGGCACAATTTTCGCAATGTCTATGTGACCCCCCCCCCCCCCCTCACTAAAAAAAAACAAATTAAAAAAAAAACTGTGTACATTGTATTGTACACAACCTCTGTGTATTAATATTAATCTTATAAAATATTTAAGAGGTTTTATTATAGAAATGGACCCTAAATGGCCAATAAAATAAATAAACAGGAAATAGGACCCTACTGTGATATCATTGCAGTTAGCAGGAGATGCACAGCAGGAGATTGTCATGCCAAACGTTCCTTAAACTAGGCCATTAAAGCCGAGTTTATATTTGGAATATGTAATCGTGTTTCATGAAATCTTATTATTCCATTGACGGCAAAGTTCTGCTCTTTCATCCTTTTAGTAATAAAATATCATTAAAGTGAAAGCTTTCTTTCTAAAAGCTTTTGTTCTGCCCGGAAGACGTCCAGTAAAAACTTTACATAAATGGATTTCATGGAATTCATGTGGAGAGCGACACTTCAAAGAAATAAAAACATATGAAGTACATTTTTGTATAATGAATTAATGGCGGTGTACATAATGTTTCTTTAATCATTTATCGATAAATATTAGAAAGATGCTTCGAACCAGTATTATCTTACCAAAGCATAAACGAAGTGAGAGTTATGGATTTAGCTTTTTTGGTTTACCAATTCCGCCAACAGTCTATCAAATTGTCCTTAAATCTCTGCCAGAATTTTTGAAACTCTGCTTGCATAATTGTACCTACCATTTCTGTCAATGAACTGCTCAAAACAAACTCAAGATTTAGATGTGTGTCATGCTTTCGAAGAATCTCTTGTTTTAAATTACAACGTTTTTCTGTTTTTACATACTGTGCTCGTCAAAACATTTTGGGTTAAGTACGAAGGGGTATTGGGTAGGCAAGGGGGAGTATATTTGTGTATGTACAGTTGAACACCGTTAATCCGAAAGGATAGGGACCCAAAAATATATTCCGAAATAGCGATATTTCGGATACACAATTTTCAGAAAGCGTTCGCGAATTAAAGATGACTTGAAATATTAAGTCATGAAGATTGCAGTGTCGGTTACACGTTACCAATTCGATACATTCGGTTTGAGTGATATTTCGTCTACATGTTTGTTAAAATATTGTTTTATAAATGACAAATGTGTGTGTGTGTGTGTGTGTGCGTGCGTGCGTGCGTGCGTGCCATGCTCGTTCGCCTGTATGTGGTTTAGCTTTTGACAATTATATGACTCAGCAATAGCACAATCATAACTACAGGGACAATCAACGTGGTCTGACCTCAAATTAAGGCATTGTTAACGGTACAAGGCTCAAGCCCGAACAAATACCAAACGAGAGACAAAACGGTACAATACAACACACATTACAGAGCTATCAACATATAGTGATGGGGTATTTTTGAGGTAACCACCATGGCACGATCTGTGAAAATAAGGTAGGAACTCATTGTGGTTTCAAACGAGCAAACTAGCAAGAACAGATTAGAGCATTAAGCTGTAGGTGATATTGTTTTATTATTACTAGTTTTTGAATGATGAACATTATATAAATTTGTCAACGTGAATAATAAAGTTACCATGCGTCTGAAAGGTTTTCTGTTCCCGTCAATTCAGATTATGGATTATGTATGGATTGAAAAAATATCCGATTATCCGTCGACATTGTTATCATAAGAGTGTCTTCATATTGACGATTATACGTAAGCCCACACATCAATGTCCGCATAGAGAATATTGTCTTCCTGTACTGTTCGAGATATGCCTGATCTGTCTGAATATTAGGTTTAAGGAATAGACAAATTTGCCATCTGCTGATAGCGGGAATCAACAATGTGATTGGCTTACTGGACGAGTTATTCGTAAAAGATTTTCAAAAGAAGCTGTGCAGATACTTAGGTCAATTAAGCACTATTGTATAGCTGAATAAATGTCTTCTTCATCATATAAATCAATCATATGTCGCTATCATGTCGGTCAATACTTGGTTCGCTTCCAACGTGAACTTATAAGAAATTTGTATATTTGATTTTGTGTGATTTTTGAAGATCTTGGCGTTGAAGGTTTTACGAGTTTCACTAAAAGCGTGATATGAATGTATGCGTCAAAATTAATGCTGCCGTAATGTACTATAATGCCATGAGGCATTTACTAAATATAAGTTTTATTCTGAAATTGGCATGTTTTGAAATAAAAATGTGATAAAAATAGAACAATTATTAGGTTGCTTTGTAAGTAAATATTCTTATTCAGAACAAAAGGTAACCATATTTATTCTAAATATGGTTTTCTAACTAGACATTTGCCAAATGTTGACATTTCGGCATTATATCGATTACATAAACAACGAAAAATACACCACAGTCGTTTAAAAAATGCATACATTCAAATTCACTTTCATACCGATTTATAATTTCCGCTGAATACATGTCAAATGTCAATCTTATTAGTACATATCGTGTGACGACGCTGTTTATCGACATCATTCGTTGTTTTTCGACTGTTCACCATAAGCGACTCTAATATATTATAAGTTCCCGTTAAAATAAGAATTTGCTTCTTACAGAGCTATGTATTTTGAACATAACGACTTTCATATTACAAAACAAATTGGGTTAAGTTAAAACCAAGTGAGATCGTTATATTAATAAAAGCTTTAATAAATGTTAAACTTAATACCGAATCAGATTATCGCTTTTACGTTAGAAAGTACAATCTAAATAGTCTTACATCAGTTTCATACTGTATGTATTTTTATATAGTAAAAAAAACAGCGTATATATTACATTATTTTCTTGAGTTTCAAGTTTGTAAACAGATCGATAACATGTTATTGTGTAGATAATATTACACCAGGTGATTTCGTGTGTAGCAAAATTTGACTTCTTTACTTTAACTTGTTCATCCTGATTTTATTGATATCTTATCGCCAATATTGAAAAAATAAATTTCGGGGATATAAGTTGGGGGGATTGGGACTGTGTATGATTCTGTTTGAAGGAACAATACATGCTGTTTTATACTTAAATAAACTTAATAAGAAACTTATTGCAAAGCACAATGGTTTATGTGAAAATAAACGAACGTATCCGATAAACTAGTGTCATTTTTAACTGACGTCAAAAAAGACGATAACATTGTTATTTTCTTTTAATACAATAAATCGAAAGCACGTAATTCTTTTTCTTTGTTTTTTTTTTTTTTATAATTGTCATATAAGCATAAATGTCACTGAAAATGAAGATACACCAAAGTGTTTTATAACTTCTTCATTTTTCATTTTTGAATCGTGGTCCTTGCTATTTTGATATAATTCACACGTATGACACATATTTTGGTCCGTTTTCTGCATTTCTGTATCATGTCTCTACCAAATGAACTTCATTTGTCATGTATAAGTATAGTCCATATTGTCTCAAAAAATGAAATCAGTGCAGTGGGAGGATATGATAGGAGATAACAAAGTCTGTTAAAATGATATCATGTGGTTTGAAGATGACATGATTGAAACGTCAAGTATATGACAGAAACGTGTTAATGTTAAAAGGGTTACTGCTTTAAAACATATGCCACTGTGTAGTATAAAGTTATCATGACAAATTGCTAAAATTACTAGGGTTAATTAAAAAATCGATATACTTCTGCATGTACCGCTTCTTTATTCCTGTAGTATATAAAATCACATATATGAATAGTCTATAACAAATATTTTTAACTTTTGAAACACATGTGCTAACTTTACTGCGTTTGGGTCATTTATATACATTTAGATTCAAATATAACAACCGTTTATGGTTAAGGGAAAATCATATTTGAACAATACAATTCCATTTTTTGGCGGACATACAACCACTCTTCACATAAAAAGTTTAAAATATTCATTAATAGGGCCAAAATAAGAAATAACAATGCTACCAATAAAATTTAATGCATCCATTACCCACTTTATTGAAATGATATACAATGAGTACGAAGTGCGAGTTATGTATGATTTCAATAGCAAGATATGTTCTATACTGTCAACCTTATTGCGCAATTAGTATTGTGCGCATTTTGAAAAAGCGATGTAATTTATCGGCATGGTACTAATTGCCCGGTAGTGTGCTCCGACTTCTGGTTCTGGTGCATAACATAACAAAGTAAAATCGCTCCCCAATACAGGACATTCACCCACTAGGTCATTCATTGATATACAAAGTAAAAAGAACAAAATAATGTCAAGAAATGGTTGTGCCTACCCCATTACATATTAGCAGGCAAGACATTCAATAAGCCTACTCGGAAATGAATTTAATGTAAGGTGGTGCCACTTACTACAATATTCGGTTCCATTTGAGCTTAGCGATCCTGCTATAAAACCGTTGAGTCATTGAACTCCCTTAAATGATGCCTGACATTAGTGAAGCAAGACCCTACAATATCAAGTATACTTCCAATCTGAGTGGATAAGAAGCTTTCATTGTCAGCGACAGATGGATACATGAATGGTCCAAGGGGTTTCTTCGCAAAAGCCTAGCTGACATTGTGCTCAGATCTTTCTAACCTTTGTAGACGCAGTCGTTTAATTCTGCCTGTTGAAATAATATATACGATGGAGTTTATTCGAATAGTGCCGCAATATGTCTAGGTATATTCTATGGATAAAAAAATCGAATCCCCATAGATATGTACTAGTTTAAAGATTTCAAAATATTTCGGAACTGCAACTACACAGACCGTTTTAACGTCGTTTAATTGTCGGCATTTTCTATTGAAACACATGTAACCAATGGGCATGATACTCTCTGACACACACGTGAAAAAACACATGTATACCAGTAGAAAGAGTGAGTTATAAGGTCGGACTAAATCATTAAAATAATGCAATATATACGCTGTGTGCATTTTTAACTGTATAAAAATGCATACAGTATGAAACTGATGTAAAACTCTTTAAATTGTACTTTCTAACTTAAAAACGATTATCTGATTCAGTATTAAGTTTAACATTTATTAAAGCTTTCATTAATATAACCGTCTCACTTGGATTAAACTTAACCCAATTTGTTTTGTAATATGAAAGTCGTAATGTTTAAAATACATAGCTCTGTAAGAAGCAAATTCTTAATTTAACGAGAACTTACAAAATATTAGAGTCGCTTATGGCGAACAGTAAAAAACAACAACGAGTTATGTCAATAAACAGCGTCGTCACACGATATGTACTAATAAGATTGACATTTGTCATGTATTCAGCGGTTCGAAATTATAAATCGGTATGAAAGTTCGTTATGAAAGTAAATTTGAAAGTATGCATTTTTCATTTTTCGTTGTTAATGTAATCGATATAATGCCGATATGTCAACATTTGGCAAATATCTAGTTATAAAACCATATTAAGAATAAGTATGGTTACTTTTAGTTCTGAATAAGAATGTTTACTTACAAAGTAACCTAGTAATTGTTCTATTTTTATTTCAAAACATGCCATTTTCAGGATGGAACTTATCTTTAGTAAATGCCTCATGGCATTATGGTACATTGCGACAGCATTAATTTCGACGCATACATTCATATCACGCTTTTAGTGAAACTCGTAAAACCTCCAACGCCAAGTTCTTCAAAAGTCACACCAAATCAAATGTATTAATTTCTTTTTGCGTTTGTTAAAAGAGAACCAGCCATTTACCGACATGATTGCGACATTTGATGGATTTATATCATGATGTAGAAGACATTTATTCAGCTATACAATAGTGCTTAATTGACCAAAGCGTCTGCACAGCTTCTTTGGAAATTCTTTGACGACTAACTCATCTAGTAAGCCCATCACATTGTTGAAAGCGCTATCAGCAAAGGCAAATTGATCTATTCCTTAAACCAAATATTCATACAGGTCAGACATTTTCTCGAGCCATATTGAAAGGCAATATTCTCTATGCGGACGTTGATGTGTGGGATTACGTATATTCGTCATTATGAAGACAATCTATTGATATAGGTGTCCGCGTATAATCCCTGTAGTCTCGATTGTGCTAACATATCACAGTCAGAAGCCAAGTTACATTCAGGCGAACATACATGGCTCACAGACACGACAATACACAAATATACTGTCACATGTACCGCCTACACCTTTTCCCAATGCCTACACAGAACCCCTTGATAACTTCAAAAACATAAGATAAATCTAATTCTTCGGCTTAATTTGAACAGGTCATGCAAATAGTGAAGGGAACATAAATGCAAGCAGATAAACAACAACAACAACAACAACAATTACCTTTATTTGCCATGGTAACATTTGTTACAACAGACTAAAGAATTCAATAAAGCATCGGTAAACAAGATGGTATCGAAGGGGAATTATTACGAAATATAATAATGTTAACATGTACAACTGAAATAAAGCTTCATAAACGTATTTGCGGGTTCAGTGACATGGGTAAAGTTAGTTAAACAATTTATCTTAACATTTTGAAGTAAAATACTTTCGAGAGGAAATGTAGAATATTTGTGGTATTTGTTGTTTTCAGCAAGTAAATAGTTGTCTTATTAAAAACACAACAACAACAGATAATTATACATAAATCGTTCAGTATAACTATGAAAACATGACGCTTTAAAATAGTGTAATCTGGTACAGATCGATGTGAAGTGCGGGTCATTCACGGACAATTATTTCTATAGAACACCATGTAAACCACGTGCAAAATACATTTGTGAATGGATGTGCTTATTTAAACTTTAGAGTGAATGACATTCCAGCGTGGATATACTAGCAGCAGGTAGGTTTGAGCTTTATTTAATTGTTGGTTAGGCAATAACATTTTTAATCAGAAGAATAGCAAATTTGCTTAGATCATTTAAGACCGTGTTATTTATGTCATTAAGAAGCTCAGCGAATTTAATTACATTTGGATTTTGTCTATAATATCTCGGGATCAGGGCTTCCCTTTTGGTGCGAAATTCGGAACATTCTAGTATATAGTGAAAGCTGTCTCCTATGGTATTTGGACAAAAAGGGCAATGTCTTTCGTTGTAGGGAATACCTCGCCACGCATGTGTTTCAATAGGAAATTTAAAGTTACAACTCCTTAATTTATAGATGCCCAAAGCTGTATTTCGTGGAACATCCAGTAATTAGCTCTCAAGCTTAATTTCTTCTTTAAATCTACTGTATAATACACCTTTGTGCGATTCGTTCATTTTCTCACGCCAGACTTGCACGTTTTGGTCTTTTAGGGCTTGTGTTACTAAAATAGAGACATTTTTGCTGGTCAACGTTTCATGGTTATCATAACAAATCAATCGGTCATTTTGATAACAATTTAAAAGACGGTTGGTGGAGTGTGCAAACTGAAAAATCTATTGAAAACATGAACTCGAATGATAGCTATTTCTCCCACTTTCTTTGTGATTTGGAAAGGTAATACTGGTTCGCACCATCTCCGTAATAATAATCGATAAACGAATAAAGAAACATTACGAACATCGCCATTATTTCATTATACTCAATATGTTGATATTTCTTTATAGTGTCATAATCCACATGTATTCCATGAAAGCCTTTCATATAAAACATTTTCTGGACTTTTTCAAGCTGAGCAAAAGCTATTAGAATCTAGGCTTTTACTGATAATGCATTGTACTGTTATAATAATGAGAAAAGCCCGATTTTGCCGTCAATGGAATAATTAGATTTCATGTTCCGCGATTATATTCCAAAAATAAACTCAGCTTTTAGCGCACATTAACATTGCGAAAAGAAACCGTGTCAACCATCTTTGTATTATGTATGATAAATAGCTACAAGAGCTAAGACATAACATTACAGATGAGTTGTATGCAAGAACAAAACATCACATAACTTTATTAAGGCTTGTACTAAATGCATCGTCTTCGTAACCACATTTATCAACACAATCGTGGTGATTGAACAGGTAATACAAAACATAAAATACAGTTGAACACCGCTATTCACAACACCGTTTATCCGAAATTATCGCTATTTTCAAGTTAATATCGGTCCCAATTTTAAACCTTCTTTGTTTAAATAAATTTTTGGTCTTTATTCCGAAATCGCCATTCCGAAATAATCGCTATTCCGAAGCAAATATTACGGTCCCGATTTGGTTTTTCACACCTATTTATCAATTCTTATTTCGATCGAACTCGATCGTGTCAAAGTTGTTTCACACCATACTGCGAATGCACTCGGGCATCGACTTGATGTGACAATGGAGTATAATTAGCGTTTGTTAAAGAATGACATTGAGCACGCGTATGTTACAAACATCGATGTCAGAAAATGAGCGATTCATTTAGGTGATGTAGTGTGTATATAATTGCTGGCTAACACAATCTGAAAATCATTGGAAAATGTCTATCTCATCTGATTCGATCTTAGAACTTAGGTTGGAACTTAGGATGAATTACAATTGTTATTAGAACCCCTTGTTCACTTAGATAAGAAATAAAAAGTGTAAACCTAGAAAAAGAGACAGACTGATCCAACCATAAAGGATTAAAAATGATGATCGGTCCGATTAACCAACCAATCCACCATTGAATCTATTGACGATCGTACGGAGGGTGATCAGACCAAATAACTTACCATAACCTATATTAGTTTTACTATGGAAGCATAGTGACAGCTACAAGGTGCTGTAACTGTAGACTTGGCCATACTTGACATGCTTTAGATGTGGATAGACTATCTACGTTGAAAGCCGGAGAAGTATGACGGCAATTGTACACTAACCCATACCAAGTTGATGAGAGATGTGGATAGACTACCGTCTACGTTGGAAGCCGGAGAGGTATGACGGTCACTAAAGCCTTTACCATACTATGTTCATATATTGCAGCTGTGAATTGAATACGGTCTACGTTGGAAGCCGGATAAGTATTGAGGTGAAGGTGTTCTGTTTACCGCACGATACCGTATGGGACCAGATGTCCTCCTCTACAACAAGAGCGTATAGCAAACCTATCCAGTCTGATATATAATAGCTATCCCTTGCAATGTTACGAACAAAGTTAATATCAGTGATAACAATTGAACTTTACTTATATTATTATAAACCAACGTTTCGGCGCCAAGCGCCTTCTTCAGGGTTATAATAACAACTAAAAACGGACGTTATGTCAAGAACGACGCAACGTCGTTTTGCGGGAAAACGTATGTCATACGTATGCTACTTTTTACTAAACTTTGTAAAAATAATTGTTATAGACGCTTTCGGATTAAATAAATACAAAAAATTCCTATAGTAATATATTATAAAAAAACATATATAGGAAAAAACGAAAGCAAGCTAAACTTATTTTTAATTGCAAAGCAATTCTTTAACGTTAAAGATAGCGTTAGAGTTCATTCCCTGAGGATATAAAGTTTTGAGTTTGTGAATCCAATAAGTCTCTTTACATAAACGATTTATGTTATTTCTAACAATTTCAATAGGCATAAAACTAAAGTCATTTATACAATGCGACACGCTATTAAAATGCTTAGGGTCCGTAAAATTACAAATATCAAATCTGTGACTATTCATACGTTTTGACACAGCTTGTGTAGTTTGACCCACATACTGTCCGTTACATCTTTTGCATGTAATTAAATAATTAAATATATTACATCTTTTGTTGCACAATTGGTATTATTTCGCAATTTGTAGTTATCTCCAGTCACAGAACTTGAAAATTCTGAACCTCTATTGATAGATTTGCAATGAGAACATCTTGATCTTCTACAGCTATTAGACATGGAAATTGTTTCGTCATACTTCGAGAACTTAGCACCAATCAAATGATCTTGTAAGTGTTTTTGGTCGTTTATAAGCTAATATGGGTTTGTAGTTCTGGTGTATTAACTTGACTTCGTCTTTAGAAGATAAATTCAGTATGCCCCAGTACTTTTGTAGGGCATCTTCCTGTGACATCTTGGATACTTTATCAAAAGAAGCTTTGATAACATTTTCTGGGTTGATATTTTTTATATAAACTTAAGTTAACACTCTTTTTTGCAGAAAACGGTCACTTTAAATTCTGTTATCTGTATGCATCTCTGTACTAACCGATATAGAGGAGGGAAAGATAATTTGTCTTTGTTCCACTTAAAACTGTGTGTCGTAGATTCAACATTTACCTTTTCTTTTCTATATCGAGAAACACTTTAAAAAGTTAAAATTATGCATATATCAGGGTGACGTAGCACTTAATCAGTTGTTGACAGATACATGTACAAGTACTATTATCATTTCGCTACCTCTGCATTGCAAATCTTGAATATGTTAACTGGTTTCTGACAGCTAGTAGTTGTTTTAATGGTATAAACGATTCATATTAAGGCATACCAAAATGGCCTTTCTAATTGCAGAATATACCATTTTTTAAAGATCATAAGATTAGTGTGGTTTGAAAAAATAAACGCTCTCCCGTTTCATTGACATCGTACTTTGTCATATCTGTGCTGATAAAATAACAATTAACCTAGTTCCATATGATCGGACAGGAAAACACTACATCTCTTATTCACAGAAAGCTTTTTCATAGACGATCCCTGCCATTTTCTTATTGTTGTACTTATAAAACATGATATCATTTGATTGCAAATTGACTACATTAACCATTGACAATTCCTTACACTTCAAGGATATATTACGGCATTACCATATTTATTGTTTCTCCTGCGACTGGGATGAAGGTTGTGACCCTCAATATACACCACAAGGGGAACAGCGGTCACGAGGTTCCTAGCGCTTTGGTGTCTTCTCAAGGTGTTTTGCATGGCGCTAGGACACAGTTTGAATCAACAACGGTAAGTATTCGTTTTTTTTACTAAATTTAGGCCTTAAGAGTGATCATTACTATATTTGTCAATACGCCAACAAATGTAAATAGATCATTGTAATGAGTTATAAATAATGCATTTGACAATGTCTCCGCGTCAGCAAGTTTTATGACAGCGATGAATACAGCAACCAAAAAGGCGATGAATGTGGCTACAAAAAGTTCAATGAATGCAATTACATGCACAGTGGAAGGGGTTCCGGTTTAAAGTTTGATTTCAATCTGATACCAGCAAAGAGGATATAAACTAGAAAAAAGGTCGAGTAACGCTATTTTAAGTAACATCGGGTTTCGATGTCAGCCTCGTTTTCTTAGGCATATAGTGTATATTTATAGCGTTCTACAGAAAACAGAAGAGCCGTAGTGTTTGTTGAAATGTTTGTGTCACAGCAAGCTTTGGGTTCAATAACATCAGAAAGAGATTTAATTAGGTAATCGTCGATAACTCAATCGGAAGCGTTCATCACTACAATGCAAAATGGACATATCGAAGGCTCCAGATAAAGTTCACCAAAACCAACACTCCTTTGATAATTGCATTTGTTTACAAAGAAATGCCTTACAATTCCTTTTACAATATTATTATAATAATATTTAAATTATAATTGGACCACAAACAAATGCAAACACATCAAAGTTCATTTTTGGACCGCTTGCAGTATATGCCGGAAGGGTCAACAAGCGACAGCCATGTGCTGAATAACCCACTTGTACAGTTGGTTGAAATCCATCGAAATGCCACGTCTGCGTATTCCGTTATTGCCGATGAAGTTATTTTGTAATTCAAATAACTACAAAATTGGCCTTATCATTTAAATCCTAGACCACGTATTGTATTCTTCAAAGCACCTGAACAGGTGGCAAAACGTATTCTAATGACAAGCCCTTTCGCGTTGTTTTATTTCTCAGCGTCGTTATATGTTGAAGTAAACAATGACTAGGGTACACCTATCCGTTAAGTATCAAAACATCCGAGCAATTATCGAGTTAAACAGGAAGAGAAGAAATCTGTCACCACGTAAAAATGTAGCGGAAAGTGTATATATTTAAAAATACTGTATTCGCATTAATGTAATAGTTGATTAGATTTATTAAATGGATTTTCGTTGAAGTTAATTAACTGAAATTTACTGCAAATGAAGAATATATTAAAAAAATAAACTATATATGTTTGAAGACTATATAAAAGGGGTAAGCTCTTACCCAAGTGACATAATGCGAGCAATATTCAATTTGTCAAATTGTTTAAAAACGGCAAACATACACCAATAGCTTTTAAAAAATGAATATTTCGACAATTTATAATTTGGAAACTCTTTTTCGGGAGGATTCACACTAATCATACTAATTTGTGATTAACAAGCTTATTGAAATTGAAAAAAAATACAGAAAATTCAACATTTAATGATAGCAATTACTGGCGCTGAATATTTAAACAACAATGGCCATGATTATGTACACAACGTTCATCGGCTAGGAAAACTACTTAGCTCTCATTTAAGAATTCTGAGTAATGCGGCATTTTCAGCCTGCTTTCAATTCCAAGTAGTCAGTACAAAAAATACAGAAAATTCAACATTTAATGAAAGCAATTACTGGCGCTGAATATTTAAACAACAATAGCCATGATTATGTACACAACGTTCATCGGCTAGGAAAACTACTTAGCTCGCATTTAAGAATTCTGAGTAATGCGGCATTTTCAGTCTGCTTTCAATTCCATGTAGTCAGTACAAAAGAGGCATAGGCGCAAAAATATGAAAAGTAAATTGTGGAGGAGATTTACCTTAATGGGCTAGGGCGAAAAACATATCAAAGATCCGCGCGTATAAGTTGATGATATAATATAAATGTTTAAACAAGATATATTTGCAGAATTGATCATTTGGGAAACTGCCGAAAATTCTTTTTTTTTCCTAAACCGTTAGGCCACTCCTTATTATTTTTTGGTTTACAAGAATTTTTGAAAAAAAATGTCCACTCAAAAAAGAGGAAAAAATCACAAAGCATACTCTCAAAGGGTGACAATCAGAGAACAACATAACAACATTCAAAATTTATACCATGTGCTTCACATGTTAAATTCTTAAACTGCTATTAATGCATGTTTTAATACACTCAAAGTTCTAATTAAACACACAGTTTAAATCTTACATATTGTGCATATAAAACATCAATGAAATTGACTATAAAACATGTATACATGTATAAACTACACTTTTTATCAAAGATACATTGAATATCACTCAGCAAGACATTTGTTTAGCTTTAAGGGTATGCTAAAGCAAAGTGAATGCAGAACACTTAAAAACTGACCAATAATGAATTTAAAAAAAGATAAAGAGAAGGCGCATTTTACGCATTAAAATACACATAAATTGCACTGTATTAAAACAATACATTACATTTTCTAAACATTGTCTCAATTATTTCAATATTGGAAAATTTCAATAAAGTGAAATAATTACCAAATTTGTAAACAAGGAAGTAACATTTTATGAAGACATTTGAGCTTTAATATATTGTGAAAACAATTCCTGAAAAACTAAAAACCAAACTAGACCTAGATTTGAGTAAACCCTTACCATGCGGTGTCCGAATATATTCGGACCTTGTTGTGTGTAACCCGATCCATGCTAAGTCCGGATATTTTCATACCGGGATATTTACCATGGGATGTTCACCAAATCCATTTCAAATTCAAATCTTGAAGCAAATTACTACATCAGTACATAAAATCATACAGCAAAATAATAAATCTAGCATGTGACTTAACTTTATGTACGCTAATAGTAAACTGACAGAGAAATCCATTATTATGTATCGGACATGTTCATTTTCTCCCAACTCTGCCATGTTGTGTATGCGTTCACAGGGCATCTATACGTCACGTTGTAAATTTTTCATTTTAAAAAGTATTCCTTGGTTACAACATTAAATCTCATTTACAGTAAAATATCAAGTTCATTACAAATTGAAATGGACTTACTCAAAATAGTTTTCCGTGTTGTTTTATCTAAATGTTTTGCACAATTACAACTCCCGGCGTCATTAAATGTCATTGACACATGTGTTCAACTCTTTCATTGTTTTTACTCTACTATTAACCGAAACATGAATTAACATGTAATCTAGAATAAACACAAGCTTTACATTGACTCAATGACAAGTATTTTCAAACCATTCTGTGATTTAAAATCCATAAACACCACCGACCATACTTGAGATTAAATTGTGTAACTAGGTCACCGGTGTCAATAGCCATAACCATACAATGTTATAAAATGTTTATCTTACACATAATTTACAGATATTTATGTCTACTTATTCGATGGCAGCCGCTGTCACTTTCATTTTTATCTATAAACAACAATAGTTTCATGACCTAATTTGGCGGGGAAAACAATTACGTGACAGTTAGTGTTTGTGTCGGCTGTTACATTTGTCAATGCTTATTGCTATCGTTATTTTAACAACGCCTGCATATTTTAATTAACTATTTCATACTAAGAATGATTTGACTGCTATCGTCAATTCCGCCATTGCAACGGCACTGCCATAACCGTTGGCTGGGTCACATGCTTTCACTATAAATTGACGAATACGGCTACGGAACAACAAACCAGTCGAGATCTACTGCATTCGTACTCTTATCTGTTCGTTTTTTTTTCGTTTCGCACCAAAATCAATACGGTCGGGAAATAATTTTGATTTTTTTTTACTTTTCAGAAAATTAGACCCGCCGGTTTTGTAAACCAATTTATATAAAAGTAGTGGCCTTAGAAACGTTCTTAGCCATGAATCATGAATTCTTGAACGTAAATATGAAAAACTGCGATCTGATCTTTTGCCAGCAATCTTGTATCACTGGTTTCCAAACATTTACGCAAATATTGGCTCATTCCAAGAAAAGAAAGTGTCCATCTGTGAGAGTGCAGCTTAAAAAATATTGCAAAAAGGTAATTTCACGTCATATTTCAGCTGAATAAAATACAAAATGCAATAACTTTATCTATAATGTTGTGTTCCCACCACTGTCTCTTCAGCGTGCTGTCCTTTCAGCAAAAACAAAGGACCCCGTTGGAAATAAGTGCTTGCACTTTCACGGGTTATCCTTGACATACATACATACAGTCATGAGCGTCTGCACATTAAAAGTGTTTTGAATTCAAAAACAGCGTTTAGCAAATTAAGTGTATCAATTTGGTTGGTGTATTTTATGGAAATGCCCTTTTTAAAATATTTTATTTTCGACGAAGCACATCAAAATATGATGTTTCAAAAAATATCGAAATTTTTTATGATTGTTTAAGTCTAATAAGTGTACTTTCATTTGATATAAGATAGATATAAGTGTGTTAACAATTTTAGGACTCTTCCGTTTCATCTTTGGAAATTTAAAAGAGCAATTTAAAACTCAGTAATTTTTAATAACAAACACCAACCGGATGTTCTCTTGAATATCCTCAATTTATAAGATAAGTGATTTGAAGCGGAATAATCTTTAAAATAGGTGTTCACGTTAAAGCCATATAAGGTATATCATTATTCACTCACTTAAGTTGTAATGTCTTCTTTCAAACCCAAATGAAGCTGTTTTCGATCACTTTATATTTATGTTAAATGATATGTATAAATCTTCACATGCTCACCAGTTCTCTATGAACAATGTTGACATCGTCACGACAAGATGTAGACAAGTAATGCTTCTGGTAGAAAACACAATCCTTCAAAGGATCGACTCGAGGGGTTATTTTATCACTCGCTCGATTGGTCAGTTATGTGGGAATGGGCGAGGGGACTCACGCCTCGAGATGACAAAGAAATAAAATCCAGGAGGTACGAGATGACTCAGTCTGGTTTTAAGTGTTTTTTTCTTTAAATTACTACCATATTAAGGTATCCGAATCACAAATAAGCTTATCATAGCATCGAGAAAAAATGATACTGTATTGCTACTAATAACTTATATGAATAAAAAAAACATGAAATGAACTGGATCGAACGTGAAATGACTCATTTTACTCGTTTGTGCCCCCCCCCCCAAAAGCAAGTGGTGGTAATTGTCTTAAATTCTGCTTCTTTTCATTTAACCCTTTCAGCTGATGGTAAAAAATATGGAGCCACAATGCTTATACACTTTTACACAGGATACCTTATGTACATGGCCGTAAAGCTGAATTAAATTATCCAGTTGTCCTACTTCAACCAACAGAAAAAACGAATCCTTTAAAACATAAATTAATAAAACTTGGAGTTTAAAACAGATTCGTAACTGTGGTACCTGCAAAGTACCAATAATAAAGTGTTGAAAAAATAACATGATTCCGATATGGCTGTTAGATTCACATTCACAATTTTGAAACTTATAGTTGTACTGCATGTCTTTTGTTGAGCTTTGCAGTGTTGTTGCATTATATGCGTGGCCTTCTATTTTGATGGTCGACAGTCTGTGTGACAATGTTTATAAGGAACATGTGATCATGTAATTATTGCTGTAAATGGAATTTCCTAACACATACGGGGACGATTTTCTTTTTCCATGGTGTAAAAAAGCTTAAAATCTTTAAATTACATTAGCCATATTTTGTCATCCAAAGATATATACAATAAACGTCGATATGGAAAAGCGATTGACCTTCTCATCAAAGCCATGGTGTGTGTGTGTGTGTGCGCGTGTGTGCGTGTGTGTGTGTGGGGGGGAGCATTGTTTAAATTTCGGAATGTAGGATTTACAAAAAAATGAGACTTTTGTTTTACGAATGTGATTAAAGATGAGTATCATTTTATGATTGTTTAATACAATTTAAACTAAATGGTCAAGCCCAGTTGTCAAGAAATCAAATATTAATACTAGTTAGAAGCATAAGACATCAATAATCAATTTGATGGGCATGTTTGAATTTCCAACTGAATCTTAATCCTCCGCCACCTTGGCAATAACTTGACATTCTCAGCAGAAAAGAGACCTATTCAAGTTCAACAGACCTTTAAATTTAAAAAGAGAACTCAAGCAAACCCTCTTTATCGGCATTGGAATATAATTCAAATTTAAACCCTAGTTAGAAGCAAAAGATACACCGAATCTTTCTTTGTCCTCCCTCTTCGTGGAAAACGAATTGACATTCTCAGCAGAGAAATCTTTTAATCAAGTTCAACAGACCGGTAAAATTATAAATTTACCTCAAGCATACCCTTTGTATCGAGATTGAGACACATTTCTCGAATTGTGTATCGTTCTCAGACTATGTAATAGTCTTTTATCACAGCTTTTATTGGCCTGAACGAATACTCTACAGTGGATTTAGATTTATTAGTAGTAAAAGGAGAATAAAAGAGCTTGTCTCCGTAATTGCATAAAATAAAATGACATCTAGCTTCCACAGGGAGTAAGAAGTATGTTATAAAATCGGTATGTTGCAGCATATACAAACATGTATATATCGCATTAGAATTTTGTCTGGTTTTATAAACTAGGAAAACATTCTAACATCCAAGCGAAACTTGCTTTCGGTGCCACTAAACCGGGTTTATGTTTAAACTTTTTGCTACTGAGCTTGTTTCTGTAGCTTGACTTGACAATGTGAACGTCCACGAACACAGGTTAATTGTAATTTTATTTAGCAGAATCACTGAGGCATATTTGATGACCACAAAATACCATATTGTTTACAAGTACAGGTCGACAATTAAGCTCGCCAAACAGCTTTTTCTTTAGCTGTATTGAATGATACATTTGTAGTGATTAATTATTGATTTTTTAACTTTTTGAATGTCGTCACAGCTTTTGATCATTATCACGTGATATGCCTGGTTTCTGTACGGCAAAGGGAAGTAACCGCTGTGTGAAGTTTGAAATGGTAGGTGATATTACATAAACACAAATGAAAAAGTTCATATTACGTTACAAAATCTGCATTGCTTTGAAAATAAATTTCGTGCGCTGTAGAATGATAAGTATATTATTAATGCGTATGCTATGTTCTGATCTATTTTTCAAAAAGTTTTATTATTGACTTGAGTTTAAACATAAGGTAAACATTATGGCGGTCAAGTGACAGTGATTACTGTTTGTGAACGTGATAATACTGCAACGCAGCATTCGCAAATTAAACAAATAATAAATATTTATATTTAACAATGAGTTTAAAAAATAAAAAGGCATGTAAAATCGTTTTAAACGGTTTCCTGAATATTTATATATTCCATTAGACATATGTAAGACAGAAAGGTATGGCCAGCCCCAAAGCCGTGGCTTATGCCCCAAACGTAGCAAAAATTGCATTCCATTCCGTATACATTTTCAAATGATACCACAATTACATAGGGACAATAGGCATCGTAATGTAATATTATTATCAAGTCTTAGTGAAATTCATAGCTCATTTTCTCATTTTTACGGATTTCCTTCATTACAAAATAAAGTGTGGTAAATCATTTGAAGTGGGAAAACTAAGATATCGACGGCTCAAACCTTTCATCATATGTTGATATATGCTCAAATACTGTCTTTGATGTCCATGATTTTGAAAAAACTTAAGTAAAGCACAAAAACTAAAGGCAATATCGTGATTGGTTAATTTACATTATCACGTGTACCTATTTGAAAAGAAGTTCCTTCGTTTTCGTGTATGCATAAATTTGAATACCTTCATAAAGAGTATTTTCTTTGAATAAGTTTTAAAAACAAATTTAATATCAAAAGGTTAATCAGTAGGTGGAGCTCTTTTTGTGCAATAAGTAGCGTGCTACAAACTATTATTCAAAACAAATACTGATCACCATTCCTCGTGGTTTAAATTATGCATACTAGCGCATCTATAGAAAAAACCAATATGTAAACACGTATATTTTTTAAATCATAAAGAATAATTACAACGTTCCTCTTCTTAGTTTTGGAGCATGCGAAATAATGTAGTTGATTTGCATGTGCTCTATTAATCTAAGTTAAGGGTGAAGCTTTTCAGTGTTGTATTTCGTTATTGAGTAAAAACACTTTATATGAGCACCATTTATACAGGTGTAGATTAGGGGATAAACTCGTATATCCATGAATTCGAAGCTCTACCTACCCAAGGGCTATTAAATCCTATATAGGGCGACGTTTAAGATGCAGTAAGTGTATATCACATATAAAAATAATACAACGGAAATTACAGGCACTCACCCAATTGCTTACAAGTTGGCCAAACACAGGTGTGATTGCGCATTTATATTTTTTGTCGTAAATCGCTCAATGTTGCTCTAGACATTTCATGACGCTATTTGTAAACGAGACGCAAAAAAAAGAAACTGTCAAACAAGACACAAAAAGACAAGTTTTCCATCCTCGTGTTTATAGACACAAAAATAAAAGCATGAAAACCATTGCACGTACCAGGGTGATATAAATTAAGTTGAATTTGCAAAACAAATGTTGATAAACTTTTATTTAAGCCAGGTCTGGTCATTTTAATAACAAATGTCGTTATGTTCCGATCGTTAAAAATAAATTATTAATTAATTAGTGTTATATAGGCATGTATAGCCAAACGACCCACACGAAAACACATTAGTATCATTTATATCATTTTCCACCTCCGCTCTGACCTTTATTATTTTTTAAAAGCACACTAGCCTACAAATCGTCGGGTTTCCTTTTAAATTAGCTAATGAAATTACAAAATGCGCATTTTGATTCCATACACACAATATTAAATGTGTTTCACTTAAACATGGACATGGGAGTCTTATGCGTTGTAAATTGAATTTACAAACCCTTGTTGTTGGTGTTTTATCTGTCCCTTTTGCATATCAATGACTTCCAAAATGATTTTCGAGTGTAGCTTTCTATTGTAAAAGCCTTGTAATGAAGAAAATATCCAGCTAAAATTGGATAAAAAAGATAGAATTATTTCTTTATGCTCCTGAGAGAAATTTGCTGAGATTGCTCATTTTATTTCATTACCTTTTTTGTAACGACATTTGCCCTGAATTGTCATGAATGATTGAACAGGGAAATGAAACATCTTTAACTTGCTGAGCATGCAAAGAAAATGCAATTTGGGAAAAGAGACTCCAATAAACGTCCGAGATTCTGTGTTTTAGTTATCAAAACAAATGTCAAAGTTCATGCGTTTGCTTGTTATTAATTTTGTCATTCCTGTCGTTTTCAAATGTAATAATGAACTATTTGAGTGCTCCCCTTATTGTCACTGACCTTTAAGAATCTCTTTTTATCAATTGGTGTTCTTCCTTTCGTTGTGTTCAAACGCTATTATGAATATAACTATTTAAGATCTCCCAATAGTGTCATTGACCATGAAACTCATTGTAAGGAGACAAGTTCATGGATATGTCTTTGCAATGACTCCACTGATTTTCATATGCTAGTTGTTATTGGGGACCAAATTATAAATGGTCTTACTTGAAATGAAATCCATTATTGCTTTTTAGACTAGATCGTCCAATTACTTCTATATACTAATCGTATATAAAATTACATCATACATCTCTGAGTTTTTGTTACAAACAAGTGTCTACCAAGTCACGTCTTTTACATTGTAAATTAAAATTGCATTTGGGTCAAAAGTGTTTGAAAAAAACGTTCTCGAAATATATGTTTTAATTGTGTAAAAAAGAATTAAGTGACAAAGATTCGCCCCTATATGCGTTAATCGTACTGTTATGGATATGAAATAATTCCTGTATGAATTCAAAACTAAATTATTTGAGTACTTAAGCAAGAATGGTAGATATCTCTTGAAAGTCGAGTATTGATTTTGAATTAAAAATTTAAACGGGTGAGAATTACCGAACTCGTATTAAACGTTTAATATTGTATTTTTTATGTCGTAATTCCATTGCATATGGATATGTCCATGTTTCAATCTTTTACGAAGAAAATACATCGAAAGATATTATTTTACTCATCCGTCTGTGTACAAGGCATTGAGTTATTGAACTAAAAAAGAGACTTTTAGCGAATAAAATACATGGAATTCAACAACGTTTCGGAAGCAGAGTCGTTAATCGCAATATCACTATACGTATATATATATATATATATATATATATATATATATATATATATATATATATATATATATATATATATACATGTTTTATATAAATATAGCAAACAAACGAGCACGTTGTTGTTGTTCTTTAAAAACCAGGCGGTTTTCTAATAATTTGAGGGTTTTTTATAAAGGCAACAACTAGAGGATAATCGTTGATTTTTTAGTGTAAGATCGTATTTTAAGTCACGAGTGTCATAGAAAACATATCTTAAAAATATAGTTTTTCTATGATCACGAGTTAAATAAAATGTTTACTAAACAATTGCGGATAATCATTGGATAGAAAAAAAATCTTAGTTTTTAGAGTTTGTTTCAAGATACACGAGTCATCCCTCACTGCCAGAGACCAGTTTGTTTCGCTTGAAGCAGGTCATTTTCCGTGTATATGGTAAAATCCATACTTTTTTGTAGACAAATTTTCAAGCATGGATGGGGTAAAAATTATCAGTTTTTCCGTTAATTGTTGTGTGATTTTTTCGGGAAGTCAATATTTACTTTTTATAACGACAACCAGTTGAAAAAGGATATTTCATCAATTTATTTTCGAACAGTTGTTTTCGTCTGTAATTTATTTGGCATGAAAGCAAATGTTCGAACATTTAGCTTCGAAGGTCAAGAAAATGTTTGAAATACAGGATTACCTTTTTTCAATAAACGGTAAGTTTTTTTTTATTCCAATATATCTTTATTTTAACTTATACCACCTTTTTACTATCAAATCATAAGTTTTGGCAACATTTTCTGATTCAAATCTGACGTGTTAAGTTTTGATTATGAGCAAGTTACTATAATGGATTGTAAAAGTAGTTCTGAAAGTTGATATTTTCACTTCTTAGGTTACAGTGAAAAGATCAGTTCGATATTTTCACTGTTGTTATTTTACTGATAGTAATCCATATTCCATCGAAAAGCATAAAATAATAGGAAATATTACCTGATTCGTTCTATATATACAAATATGTTTTTGTGCTGTTTTACATGAAAACTATCAGTTTGTCTTGGGTTGACATGACTGGCATTTTCAAAATTTATTTTTCGACGGCACAGCATTAACTTTTTTAAATGATTTAAATTCTTTGTTCAAATAAAGGTAAAAAACAACAACAGCTTTTTCCTTTTTAGATTTTGATAAACTTTTAATCAAGTAATTAACTTGTTAGTTGGTTAGTTGGGATTCAGTCCTGCTGTCCCTTGGTGTCGGGGAACATTATCGATGTCATTCCCGCAACTCGAAACAACAGTTTTGGCTATAACCCAAATAACCATAACTGTATAGCTATGCATCAGCGTTTTCACACACATAATATTGTTAAAGGAAAGCCTGATAGATGTATACTATTGCTATTTTCCAAAACACAATCGCTCGTTTCAGAAAAATAATAACTTTCTTTAATGACTATTCAAGAAATCACACGTACATAAATAAAACTCATACAGAAATGACCGCTCATCGTGTTTAATATGCAGCGAGGATCAATTGTCAGTTATTTCCGTTGTGCTAGTAAAGAAGGAACTCGTTGATTTAGGAGAGTCCAATTGCCTACGAGTGTGCTTTCAGTGAAAGTGGACCGAATATAAAATATGTCCATTTTCTTTCATGCTTTACGATGAAATATGGGGTTTAAACAGTGAAATAACAACAGTAAAAACATTAATTCGATATTTTCCCTGCAAAATAAGGAGCGAAAATATCAACTTTCAGAACTACTTTTAAATTCCTTTGTAGTTACTTGCCTTAATCAAAACAGAACACTGTACTTTGAACCAGTAAATGTTGTCAATTTTAAAAAAAAATAATAATAAAGAATTGCTTTATAAATTTAAATAAATATATATTTGGAAATTAACAACTTACCGTTTATTACCGGTTATCCCGTTTTTCAAACATTTTCCTAATCTTTGAAGCTGAATGTTTGAACATTTGCTTTCATACCAAACAAATTACAGACATAAACAAACATTCGAACATAAATATAATTTTATATCATCGTTCAAATATATTTTGAACTGTTTGCCGTAATTTGTAGTACGTAAAATGAGCTTCCTGTAAAATTCACTGAACAATTTACAGATAATTCGATATTTTTACCCAACCCACACCTCAAAATTTGTCAACAAACCTTTTTTCAAGCGAAACAGATTGATCTCTGACAGTAAGATGACTGAATATTAATTTTACTATGAAATACATGCAGTCTTAAACTAAGAATAATGTTTAAAATCCAATGAGTATCCGCATTTGTTTTGCTAACACGTTTGACCTTCCAGATTTTCATTCATTAAATAGCGGTGTTGTAATTTGGTTACGTATTTATGCCCATCCTTAAAAAAAAGTGCTTTTATTATTTTTTGGAACATATGTGCACTTATAAAACTTCATTGTTTACTGTTCATTAAAACTTTGCACTAAAAAAACGAGCAAATAATAAGCTATAATAATGAATATCAGAGAACTATTTCTCAGCAAACCGAAAATAGAAAAGTTGACAGCTAAAATTTTGCATGAGGGGCGCCCCACGGGTAGCGGCGTAAAAACCACCCTTTGCAAAAAAGGGGGTAATTCAGAAATCAATAAAAAAAAACAAAAAAACAAAGAAAATTCGTTTATTTCAATGTAAGATCGTATTTAATTTCACTCGTGATCATAGAAAAACTACATATTCATTCGTGGCTTTGCCACTCGTGAAAAAATGTTTTTCTGTGAAATAAAATACGATCTAACACTGAAATAAACAAATATCCTCTATGTCTATGACAAGATATAGAGAAAGAATATGTTAATAGTATGCCACCAAAAATTTTTTTTTGCAGACGAGATGTTTTGGCCATAAAAGATTGCAATATCAGTCATTTCAGAATCGATTTTGGTTTAAAAAGGAATAGAATACATTCTGCGATAACTTTATCTGTATTTATTTATACTTTCGGTCATTTATTTTGCATATAATATATGGACCCAAGCATCAAAATGTCACATTATTCATGATTGCCGCCAATTGTTTGATCAAATGACAAGCTTATTTGTACATCGGATACATTAATTTGACTCCGTCGGCACAGTGTGTCCGATAAAGTATGCACAAAAATATTTTAATGGACATAAAATATAAAACACATCTCTTTACATAACGGACACGCGTATATCATTTGGTTTTATTTGTGAATGAACAGCCTCATTAGAAGTACAGGACTATGTATTTGAAAGGGATATCAACAAGCGAAGAAGAAAATATTTATTGGAAAAGACATTTGCAATAATTTGATCCAATGATTTTGAAGATACTGACGTAAAGATGTGAACGTTCAGAGTTCTGTATAGAAAGTTTTATTTCAGTTCACTTTCAAAACAATTACTTTTGTTTGACATGTTTACAATCATCTATGCTGTAGCTTACGTTGAACAGAGAAAACATTGAAATTAGATGCTGTACGCAAAGAAAAAATATAACAATATTGGCATAAACTTGTTCATTTAAATGATATTAGTCTGTAAATGTTTAAGATATTGAATTTACTAAATATTGCTCAGTCTTGGTGTTTATTTCTTTCAAAATTGTTGTATGATTTTGGATGAATTGTATTTGGGACAAAATATCCATAGATTATGGAATTTCAACCGTCGAAAATCAAGGAAGGCGTATAATAAAAAGGGAAGTTTAGGTCTAATAAATCTCATTCTGTTTAGTTCTATAATCAGCATTTGCACAGATTAGTACGCATAGAAATGATAAACTAGGCTTATTTATATAAAAAAATGATATTGTCAAAAAGATAATCAAGACGAGGATTATCCTTTAAGTGTTGATTAGGGTGCGCCCTTTCGATATTATGTTTGAAGAATGACTTACTCAAAGTACTGAATAAGACTTCTGTCAAGTTGGCACTGTCCTTTGTCGTGTTGCCCAAAGAGTACATTTCATTATTAAACTATACACAACAAAACTATCAATCGGATGAAATACAAAGTGAATATATTTGATGAAAGATAGGAAGCACCTTAACAAAAATAAACAAAGAAATAATAAACATTATATGTTTTTCAAGATAAATACAAACTATTTAATATACATAACATATATATCATTCATATACTTAGTACCAATGTAGTCCTTAAGATTATTACATAATAAGCGTAAAAACATGCAGAAAAGTATTAGATTGCTTCAAGGGTGTGAATAAAATATTGAAGAACAACGAAAGTCATAAATTTTATATTTATAAACATATTATCTTCCCGCAGTACTTTCAGTACTTTGATTCATATTTTATATCATAATAAGTTCGTAAATGCATATATGTATTTGGCTATAAGTATTTGCATCTTTAAGTCAATTAAAGATTATGTTCTGTTCAACTCTTCACAAATGTATGTGAACACAGTTTAAGAAATGTACTTACAATAATGAAAGGGATAATCAATATATAGATACGTGAGGTTGAACCAACTTTCACACGATATTCTCATAACGTACGAATAATTGTATTGGTGCCTACTCCACTCTGGCGTACTAAATAACACTTGTCATACTGATTCAACACGGGTCGACAATTAAAGTCAATGTCGCTTGCTGGTTAACAGTTATTTAACAAAACATACGTCTAGGGCCGCGTAGAAGATTACCACCATCGGAAAATTACCACAGTCTATATTTTTCTGTATTTATAATTCTAGCTATGCTCAAGGTATCCTTTAAACAATAATTAATAACAGACATACACGTATGAATTACAGTTTTCGTTAATTATTGGAATAAAACATCTACAACATTCATATTTGTGAGATGTCATATTCGAAATAAACATTGTATTTGTCTACTAGAGACTAATACATGGACGAAACGATAATATTTTTCAAGAAAAAACAACACAGTATCAAAATCAATTGTTAGATAATATGTTGGATAAATATTTTGTACTGTAGGAGTAGATGTGTATTTAGGAGTCGCTTGTTATATTCGGGATATACTTCTGATCTAATTATCAACCTATTTGTCACTAATAAATTGAACAGAAAAATACTGAGATAGTACTTTATTCGTTACAGTTGGGAACGGTTACAATTAAAATATCTGCAAAAATTGTTTGTGTCGTTTTTTTTTTCTCGCCGGGTTAAGAATAAGTAAATAGGGTGAATATGCAACAATTGGATCGATTGCATGCGCATGCAGATTAGGTATTAAGGTTCCTGAAACACAAGTATGTTAGTTGTGTATGTCTAGTGACCCGATATAAGTTTGAAATCATTTGAAAAGTTTATGATATGTAAAAAATAATATAAATAAAGGACTTAAAATTATAAACTATCACAAACTAGCTTTGTTTTCTTGATATAATGCAACAACGGTCGTTTTCAGTCTGAATATATACTAGCTATAACAAAGATTTGGTAAATTCATGTAAGTAATCAGCAAGCAATTGATAACAAAATTAGATGAGGTCACCAGGAATCAGATTTCAACAGTATTGCTATTTGAGGGATAGAGCCTATATGTTCGTTGGCCCTCGACCTTCTTTGTTATGATACAGCTAAAATGTATATCATCGTGTACTTAACGAGTAAAATACTTAACTATAATGGCTGTCAAACACTTTCCTTTTATCTGTTTTGTGTTCAATAAGATAATATAATATCCAGTACAACTTTATATGGAGATATTTTCCAAAAAGATCAAGATCATACAGCCAGACATAGCGGATGCGATACATGGTTCATGTAAAGACCAGCACTCACAGACAGCTTTCATTTTTGTGATATTTTTTTTATCGGACGCGCAAGCGGCATCATATATTAGACCAAACAGTATTAAATTGGTTCGGTTTAAACGAACGCTGGCAGCGTGAACATGTCTCTAAGCATGTAATGATTAGGTTGTTTTGTCTGTAAATTCGTTTGCATAATTTGCTTTTATTATGTGTGTCGCCTCTGTATCCAGAGACAGTGGAGGCAGATGGTGTTCAAATAAGTTCTTACGGTTCTAAATGAGACGTAATAACACTTGCTACTTTTTGTCGAATATCTGTTTCCAGAGCTACACGTTTTCTATACTTGTGCCACTTAAATTGCAGCTGAAATTATATCGTTAGTCTCCTCCTAAATCGAATGAGACAAGTGAAAATGGATGCGTTTATTGATGTTTTATCCAGAACTCTTGGTAGATAAATAGACGCGATACTGGAAGGCCGTTTAAATGAAGGATCAAAGGCGTTGCTTCAGTTATACTAAATCTGTTGAAGGTCACAAATGGCAACATATTGGTTCTTTTATTTTCATAACTACTTGTTCATTTTCAAAGTTTGTTTAGGTGTAATTTGTTCAATTAACAACTAAAATTGACTGACAACCACAGGAGCCTAGGTTCTTTCACGTAAAATACCCAGATGCCTGCAAAAGTATAGGCATACATGTTTGAAAAAAAGCTGCACAAACCAGAAATTAGAGTAGTTAACCCAAAATTGAACAGTCTTTAATTTTGCTTTATTTTCTAAAATTATAGCTTTCTTTCAACACTTTATAATTCATATATTAAGAAACAGAGATTTTAAAGGGATAAGTCAAAGCAGAGATGAAGGAAATGAGAGAAGGTGAAACTAAAGGATACTGAATGGGGAGTAAAAAGAAATTACTAAAGAGAGATAAGAGAGAAAGAGAGAGAGGAAAGTTAGAGAATATGAGGAGGAAATGTGAGAGGAGAGGAAAATAATAAGGTGTAAAAGGAAGAAAGGGAAAGCTGTAAAGTGAATAAATGTTTGTAGGGAAATGAATAGAGGGGATGGGTCGATTAAGAGGGGGTACAAGCGGTTTGAATAGAGAGAGAATTGTGAGAATGGTAGAGAGGAGAGTCAGAGAAGAGAAGAAGGTAAAGTGAGAAGCGAGAAAAAGAAAGAAGTGTAAAAGGAACGATATGGAAAGTTGGGAGTGAGCTGGGAAAATGGTTAAAAGGAAGTGTAGAGGGCGATGGGTTAATAAAGAGCGAGTAGAAGTGCAGAGAATGGTGAGAGCCAAGAGGATGACAATAGACAAGAAATATCTCGTACTATTCACGACCAAACGTACAAGCACTGGTTCTCTTGGCTTAGTTCAAGACCCACCACCGTCAACTTCCGTATTAATGTATCAAAGATTTAGAATCATTGGATATAATTTCTCATTATATTAAAACTTGGGCGTTAAACGAAATTTATCTATACCACTCCACGTGGAAAAACATAAAACGCGTTAACTGGCAAAAAACTTTAGGTTATAAAAAAAATATTTTTAATGTTTGATTTGAAATAATAATTCATCCAATTGTGTTAATTAGTCGTCATATTCCAGAAATTATGAATATGTTTCTGCCTTCCAGTAGGCATATATTAGCATCAATTACTCCTTACTGATGACTCAAAGACAAATATGCATGTTCATGGCATCAAATAATTGCGCGTGTTTTTGTTACAGTCTTTTTGCATCCAAATTCTTCAAGACTAGTGCTGCTATGTACCCTGTCTAAGGCCAAAAGGTGAAGATTGTTATGCGCACGTAATACGCATTTAGGAAGCTTCGCACCTTCTGACGTTCTACTACCATTTTTTTCTAAAATGAGATATGAACTTATCATTCATTGCGTATATATTTGTCAAGACGCCATTTTCGCAAAAAAAGCAACAATGCGACTTGCAAATCTTTATAAATGGAAGAGGTCTAATCATATTGAAAGACGACACACAATGACAATTAATATTTGATGTAAAATACAATCTGGAGCAAAATATTAGCTTCGGGACAGGTTATCGTGTTATGCGATGCCAATTTATGATAGCTGATAGTTACTTCGGTTTGATGCCGGTTCTGCTGAGAATAAATAAGCTGTTTTGACTGAATTTTGTATGAGTAAACAGAGTTATTGACTTCATCTTTGTTATCTTTCAAATCTTAATACTCTTACAGATCCATATGCATGACATCTAACGTACTACCCGATGCGGTTAAAGGAAGCCGACGCAAGCGCAAATATGCGAATATGATTAATTAGAATAAACTATTATGTCACGTCAACCATTAATGACGCAACGACATTGGTCCAACACTAAATTTGGTCACTAAATTAAATCGTACCAAAATTGCGTCATATCTCACCTGATATGGTTTCCTGAACCTCGTATATCGCATTATCGGGTCATCTACTAAGCCCGTTACTTATAATATTTCGAATAATTTTTCAATCCTGTTAAGACATATGTTACACAGAAAAAGGATGAAATAGACACAAAGGTCATCTGGAATACCATTTTTTTATAAACTTTGTTGAAATGGAGTAGCCTTACTTTAAAATATGTTTAATGAAAAAGCACAACACAGCTATTGGCATATTGTCATTTGCACCGAATTTTGTCAATCAAGTTTAATTTTAATATTATAACGAGAGGCTGAAAGACACATTTTTCCAACAACTCATTATGAACTATATATTGCCGTCTGCATTTCCTACAACTTTTGTCATATACTTGTCACTAGCGTTTTCGTCCATCAGTATACATATTTAATAGCTAAAGCATACTATCCCTGTAACTAACTATTCCAAGGCTATAGTTATTTACTTTTATGTTATCTGTAACATGTTCTGTTATTTTTCTTTTACCTGCAAAACATCTTTCAATCAATGATGTTGTGAGACAAGAAACAAATTGTGCCTTTTCGACCCTGTCCTTTCAATAACAAAACAAATCATTTTGCCCAGCTTCGTCCAAGTCAATAAATATACATCTTTGGCGTACGTTTTACAGCAAATGATATTTGTTCTTGTGTTTACATACACGGGAGATGACATGAAAGCAAACGTTCGAATAATTTATCTGACAGTATGTGTTGGGCTGTATTGAAAATTACAGAGTTCTAGACGCAAAATGGTCGATTCCGTTAATTATCTACGAACGAACGAACTGACTCAAGTATATGAACGTTCTTAAATCAAGACTATTCTCGAAGGTCCAATGTGTTATTTACCTCCTTGCGATATTTCTTCTGTATTCGGAGGGTGTTGGAAAATCTTGAATTACAACAAATTGTATTTACCCTCTACACTTGCATGGGTAAGTAGCAACACGAATTTATCAATGTTCTTGGTCGTACTTTTTTATTTCATCAGACTATATGGTAATTGTGTCGTGAAATTAGACCTATGAGTTTGTAGACTTGATTTGGCTTCGTTGTTTTACTATTAACAGTTTTGATGATTATTTGTTGCCGCTGAATTCCACTGACTTTCTTTTTTACCGTTATATCTGTTTCATATAGACTATTAGTGTCATATAGTTTCTTCTACAAGTTATTGTTTTATGCAGGAAAGTTTTCCCTCTAACTTTTAACATTCATCTTTTACTTGTTTTACTTGTTACAAGATATTACCTAAACATTTCAAAGAAACACCAATTCACTACATGTATCCAGATTTCTGCCACTTTTTGTACATGCATTCTAGTCAAACAGGTCTTGGAATTGGCATCCCTGCCGATCTATTGACGTTAATGAAGTTGAATATGTGAAACATAATATATTTACGGTATTCGATGTGACGGGAATTGTTGATGCCTGATGATTTGAAAGGGTTATAGAGTATGAAAAATTATATCGAAAATGGTTAAATAAACAAGCATTTATGAAAAGTTAAAAAAATAGGTCATTCACGTATAATTTTTAAAATGAAAAAATGCAGTATCTATAATGTAGTTTTTGCCAATTATTTTACAAATTTGTTATCAGCAAACATTTTCCTTTTATTATTTATTAAATTTATATTGTGTCTCCAATTAAAAAGGGTCGATGTCGGACCAGAGTGACTAGCTCATGTTTCGGTCGAATGCCTTAATATGAACATAATATAAAATTCAAATCCAATAAGCAATACGGCCCATGATGAAAAAACACAATACCAACAAATATATACAATTGAATATAAATATATAAAAATAGAGACGGCACATTATATTTTTAACAATGCTCGAAAATTGTAAAATGTGAAAAAAATATGCTCAAATACTACTAAACTTAAGGAAGATATTTTGTATTAAAATAAGATATTATACCGGCTACCCACGGCTGATTATTAGCATAGAATTATAACATGATAAACTAATAAGAACCGGTATGTCGATTTCTAGATTAATATATCACTAGGGGCATCATTTTTAACACCTTGGTTGTTGCAATTATAAAATGAACAATCTTCTTGCATTTATCAACGGTTAATAAATAAAAACATTTTAATTTTGTCATTTATATCTTATCTTTACAAATGAAAAACGGTAACAGAACAATTTTGCGCTTTTATCAAAGATAAGGAGAACTGAAATATGTTTGATATGCAAGAAATAACACCCAATAACTTGGTTATGGAGATATTTGTTGGACATCACAGAGAAAGAGTCACATCACAGAGAGCAAAGAAATTAATAATTGCCTCGAATGTGTTTGACGATCCATGCATAGCTCTTTACGCTGATGTAGTTAAAGTTTTCCCAAGACATTACCTCTGAAAGAGTTTGACATTCTAAAGCATAACGTTCACACAGTGCTTAGACGAACATGTTTTGCATTAATAAAATTGCAAGAAATGTATGAATTGAATACGTTCAAGAGATCACTTACACGCAAAATCAGCTAGTTTATCAAATAAGCTCCGCATATTTGTGTATACAAAGTTCAATTAAAATACCCATGATAAACCCGTTGAGAAAATGGTTTTATGTTTTGTGTTTGAACATATAAGATATTGCATGAGAAGTGTTATATCAGAAATATCGATTGTGATCTTTTTGTACAAATATGTAACGTAGCAGCAAAGCTCTACCAAAAATTCAATTAAATGGCTTGCAAGCAATAACACTCGATCAATAATTTCATAAGACGAAATCCGAAATTTATACCCCGTCATTTTTATGGCAAACAAATCCTTTATCTCTGAAATACTGTTAACAGCATGTAATATTCTGCTCTTGTTTACATACGGGCGAAATGAAATGAGAGTAGACGTTAGAATAATTCATCTGTCTGTGCAGGTTGAACTTTATTGACAGAATCAGTTGTCTAGACGTGAAAAGTTCGAATCCGTTATTTTCTTTTTTGAACTTTCTCCAGTTTTGGGAAAATCTTTCAGGTGTTTTATATGCGAAAGCACTTTACAAAGTTTTTGGTTTGAGCGGTTTAAACAAAATGTCTTGCCATGCTTGGGCTGGGAAAAGATGGTCACCCCAGAAGATGCAAACGAGGTAAACCATCATCCCAGATCACAACAATTTGTCATTGTCAAAGGTATGAGCAATGACCGCAAAATGTTACTCTCAGGAAGGTCCATGTTGACACTCACCGTATACGTCCAGATAACTGTTTGTCCGGATTTATTCGCATGGTTTACTGTTCTTCGTGCTGTTGTTGTGGATAAAGCTAGACATGTAATGGCGTTTTACCACCGTGTATGTTTTTAGTTTGTTTCCTTTATCGAGATACTTTTACGTATGGTAGTGTGATCCGCTTGTCAGCGATTGCATGTTCTAACCATAACCAATCAGAAGTATGTAACCATCAGAATAGGTTACGTCCTACTGATTCTTAATGACGAAATATCTATCCTAACAATGCGGGTTACACTGGATCATTAATTCTGTATAGTATCATTTAATATCATTTTGTAAACCCTGCATCTAGGGCAACAGCCTTGTTAACACTGTTGACCTTTATTAACAGCCATAATTGCAATTTGCACAATCAAGCAAAAACGAGTTATTGTAACTCTGGTTAATAAATACTTGTGAAGCATACGCATTTAGTGCCCCCCCCCCCCTTGGTTCAGATGTGCTAACATAAAGGTAAAAATTGTTATAATTGCAATTTGAACAATCAAGCAAAAACGAGTTATTGTAACTCTGGTTAATAAATACTTGTGAAGCATACACATTTAGTAGTGCCTTTTGGTTCAGATGTGCTAACATAAAGGTGAAAATTATTTAGGTGTAAAAATTAATATGTATCATTCAAATGCCTTAATAAGAATAGTTTACTTCTTTTATCCGCATAAAGCTTGTATAGCAATTGGATCGTTCAGAGCACGTGTGGGGCAAACAACTATATCAGCAACGGTGTGGATAGTCGACACTCAAAGCGCCTGGTGTTCTTTACTAATACGTGTGTTCGTACCATAATCTCGTATGTGGTATTTTACGGGAAAGTGTCAATTACTAAATGCTGTGAGAGTTGTTAGCGTTATTTGTCCATAATATCTGTTAAAGTGCCCTCCCGATTGTGTTATAAATTGTGTCTTTTGGGAATGTTTGTACTTTGCCAAAACCGTTCATATTAAATTGTCGGGCCTAAGACAGCTTTGAACCTAATTCGACCGTACTTGATCCACAGTACTCGTCGTGATATATAGGATAATTGTTTTTTTTCAGTGTAAGATCGTTATATATTTTACCTCGTAAGCACCAAAAGCTATGGGTGGCGTAGCCGCGAGTGATATATTTACTTCTTGTGTTTACGAGGTGAAATACATATCGGGATCTTGCAATGAATGGACATTGTTTTCTTTAATCATATTTCTAAAAAGGATATTATTAGAAGATAACGGTGAAATGTTGTTATCCAGAAAAAACGCGCCAACTTGAATGCGAACGTCACGTCATTTAGGAAATGACGTCGTTATAATTGTGTCACAGCCATTCCGCGCTGACGTTTAATTTGGAATTGAGTCCGGGCTATACTTTCAAAACAGTGAAAAATATCATAATGTTTTTCAATGTTTGAAACACTTTTGTTTTCTTTAATCATATTTCTAAAAAGGATATTATTAGAAGATAACGGTGAAATGTTGTTATCCAGAAAAAAACGCGCCAACTTGAATGCGAACGTCACGTCATTTAGGAAATGACGTCGTTATAATTGTGTCACAGCCATTCCGCGCTGACGTTTAATTTGGAATTGAGTCCGGGCTATACTTTCAAAACAGTGAAAAATATCATAATGTTTTTCAATGTTTGAAACACTTTTGTTTCACTGATATATCTCTATAAACCATCAGAAAGCATTATATAAACTGGTATATTCGTATGAGAATGCTATGTTTCTTCTAAGTATGAGAAGTCCATGATGAACTATCCAAGTTTCGGCATTGTAACTGTTGTGATTTATCCCTTGTTTCGTGTCTGTTTGGCCCTTTAAAAAGAACATCGGGTCTGAACTTGTCCCTGTAGATAACATTGATTTATTAAATAAAGAGTCATTATTAGCATGACTATTATGTTAACCCATCTTTGTTAACTAATTATAAAACATAATAAATAAAACATTTCGGTGTTCAGTTGTTCACAATTTCATTTTAACTACATTGTAATACGGACAACACTTAAGTTGATAGACCCATGTTTTGTCAATTATTGAAGAACCCTTTAAGAGTTTATCATACAGAATAATAACTGTCTCGAATGATAGCACCATACGAACCCGGTACATAAAATGTCCTGCGCAGTACATGTAACGTTTTTACTATTTAAGATGATCTTACTCGATTTATATCAGAATGGTTAAAAAATGTAATTCTGTTAAACATCAAGAAAGTTCTGGTAATTTATTAAGATTGATGCAAAACCATCTGGTGATGGCCTTATATCATAATTGTTAAATACTAGGGATGCAAACGAATATTCGAATATTCGAATATTCGATCGAACGTTTAATATTCGAATGTCAAAATTGGTATTCGAATATTCGATGCTTTTTGTTTGATAAATATAATAATAAACCTTTTTCCTACATCTGTGCTGTTGTATATATTAGCATGTCTTGTTTTTACAACGATTGGCCTCTAATTGCCAGAGGCGTGACGTGATGACACTATACCGGTACACGCGTCATATGTTAATTAGGGACACATAGTCGGAGACTATAAACAGTACCCGTAATTTTACAAAAACTGGCTATAAGACAAGTGGCATCAAACAACTTTCAATTATTTTCGGTAAATTCTAATGACCATTATTGGATAATAAACGGAATCGGCAACCAAAGTGGTGTCATGGCTGTCAATTAAGCTGTGCAGTATTGCTCAAATCGCCGTAATGATATGGATGACATGTGCTAGTTATATGCTGTTTTCCATGTTTCGATATAACATTCGTGCTTTGAAATGTAACTGTATAGAATAGCAATTTAGGTCATTGTTATACAATAGATGGGTCAATATTCAGGGTTATTTTCGTTTTATTATTTATCTAATTTCCGAGTAGGTTTGGTGTTTTCATAGTTATATTTAGTAGATGTCAATCCCAGAACGAGGCCGCTCGTCCTACAGAACGACCCGTTGGTGCATTATGACATTCAACCAGGCATTTACGATCTTCGCCTTTTTCAGTGGCTATTGCTTTTGTTCGATATTTTTGTAAATGGGGAATTTCATTGCCAATGTTTGGAAAAATCCGGGTCCTTCGCGGATACCGGCTACAACGAAGAAGGGTTAAAATGCCCCGGCTATTACTAAAGCAAACAATAAAAGTTGTTTACTACATTTCTTATACATTCATATTGGTAATCGAATATTCGAATATTCGATCGAAAGAATTAACGAATATTCGAATATCAATTTTGCCATTCGTTTGCATCCCTATTAAATACCATGTAGTGCATCTTGCCTGTTTGTTATTGGAATCGTTAATCTCACATTATGTTACAAATTAATGTTATGTGGTATAACACTGTCCTTATTAAAATCATACACTGAAACAAACCTATTTTCTTCTTAATGCATTCTTATAACTTAACAAAAAACCATAATTTAATTGATATGTAAAAAGGAAAGTGCGAGAAATATCAACCAAGTTCATGGCATTTTCTTCCCGGCATTGTAAGCATTTGTGTTAATATTTTTAGAATAAAAACGGGTAAATCTGAAAATAAAAAAAAAAAACAGTGAAATTATATTTCGATAAACTCGCTGTTTCAAATGGTAATTTTATCGAGATATAATCCCCCATTATATTACAATAATCTACGGAAAAGCATGAAATAAGCTTAAGGCTTTAGTAATTGAACATTATTCTGTTTTTGCTTTTTGTCGTATAGCCAAATGGTTTTACTGCATATTATTTACAGTGTATAGGTATTGTGTTACTACTTATCTGTCCGATTATTTTATTTTATTTTCTAAATAAATCAGTGTTTATAACGGACATGGAAACAGACTCGGATAAAAGGATGCCTTTAAATAATATTGTTTATACATTCCAAAATGTTTGGATTTTGTTTGCATTGTATTTTTGAATAAAACGTAAATATTATGATATCTGTTTATTTCATGAATAAACATATTTGATTTTGTAGATTGTGTTAGAAAACATGAAAGAAACACAGATGAAATGCATATCCAGAAATAAAGATCTGTGATTTTGTTTGGCATTTTAGTGTCCAAAAATGTTCCTTTATATTATACTTCATACATTGCGAGCTAACTGGTGTAAACACTGCAATGAATAAGAAACATTCTTTCCAAATAAATGTTAAACAGACTCTTAACACACAAATATAGATCATGAAATATAGCAAAGCAAAGGTCATAAAAATTACGTTTTCCACAAAAGTTACTGTTTTAAGTCGAGGCAATATATTTTACTTTTGACAACAGTGACGCATCAGAGGTAATGTGCAATATTAGTCTTAATTATATATCAGTATATTTTTATATTATATCATAATGATTCAGCATATCCAACTGTGTATAAATAAATATACTATACAGAGACTGAATCTTTAACGTAATACTGTATAATTTGACACTAGATGCACATTGAATACCGCCCCAGAAATACAAACGCTCTATTCAATACTAATGTATGACCAACAAAAGCAATTATTTTAATATGTTTTCTTAAATAAGCTATTTAGTAACGATCTCTTTACACTTAATCAAAATATCATCGCATTATAGATGAAATGACGTCATTGTTGTAAGTGAGCTGTACATAATTAATGACGTAACTATCCTAGTATGTCATAACTTAAGTTTAATCTCAGCGAAAACAGTCGTACCCTAATATCAAACAAAATTAAACACATTTTTTTTTTCAATTTTCTATGTGAAACTTACGCCGCATAATAAATAATAACTTCACCGTTGTAAATGTGTTTACATATTTTAAAGAACGAGGTCATTTATCAAACATTATTTCAATAACTGTTCTTATTATTAGTTTATTCATCGGGCAAAACCATCCGTAACAAATCTTATTTTAATTATGAAAGCAAACGTTCGAAGTATGCATCTGTGTATGCTGTCCTTTATTGACAATTTCAGAGTTATAGACGCAAAATGGTCGATTCCCGTTACTTATCTACGAACGACCTTATCCCAGTATATGGAAATGTCTTGAAAATAAATAAAAAAACAATTCAGACGAAATATTGTCGATTTTTTACCTTCTCTTAAAATTTCTTCTGTATAAGGAGGTTGTTGGAATTGCTTGAATTACAACAAAGTTCATTTACACTCTTAAATGGCTTGGTTTCACATGTTCATGAAATTTGCACTATTCAACGTTTGGTCCTCAGGTTGTCACTGCATTGAATCTCAAAGGATGCATACACATTTCTAGTTGAGTTGTCTATGAAATGTTAAAAAATATGAACGTCAGCTGTGCTGTAATTTCCATTAAATTTCATGTGTAAGAAGGAACTTTAAGTTTAGCCATGTTCTTGTCTGTACCTTAGTTGTCCAATTCCTTTGACGACATGGTAATTCTGCCGTGAAATTTGACCATTGAGACATGACTTGTCTTCATTGTTTTGTTACGAACAGTATTGATGAGTATTATTTTTGGTACTGTTTTGTACCGTTTTTACCATCATTTTTTTCAGACTATTAGTTCCCTAAAGTTTTTTTTTGAGTTATGATTTACCTCAGCGGTGTTATTTTACACCTTCATGTGTTACTAGTTACAATTATTATCTAATTATATCATAACAAAACAGTTTAAGTACTCCGTGTACATACATTGTAGTCAAACAGCTCTTGGCATTGGCGTTGCTGGCAAGCTATCGAAGTAAACCTAGTTGTATGTGTTGAGCGTTATTAATATACGGTATTCCAGGTGCAAATATATGAATATGAATCAATGATGGCTGGTGATCCACAAGTGGTTAGGTGGCATTCGAAAGGGTTATAGAATATGAACATTTATATGCCTTAATACTAACGATATTAACAAATACATACAATGGAACACCTTGGCTGTTGCAACTATTGCAAGAACGGTCGTCTTGCATTTATAAACGGTAATTGATTAAAGACACTTTGATTTCGAAATTTATATATCTTATCTTTACGAATGAAAACCGGTAAGGAAACAATTTCGCGCTTCTATCAAAGATATTGAGAGCTGAGATGTGTTCTATATGCAAGAAATTACACCCAATAACTATATTATGGAGATATCTGTTTGACATCACGGATAAAGAGATGCAAAGAATAAATAAGTGCCTCTAATGTATTTGATGATCCATTCATAGCTCCAAACGCTGATAGTTACTTAAAGTTTTCTCAAGACATTAACTCGGAAAGCGTTTGACAATCTGATTTATTACGTTCAAGCAGTGCTTTGGCGACCATATTCTACATTGCTATAATCGCAATTGGAATGTGTGAATGAAAAACGTTCTAGTGACCACTTACAAACAAAATCAATTAGTAGGTATAAAACATTTTCATTGGAAAGGTTCAGACCAATAATTCAATTACGTAGTTTTCAATCAATATCATGCAATCAATAATGAGGTATTCCGATTTTATATCTTTGCCCCCGATATTTCAATGAAAAGCAAATAACTTTGCCCAAGTACCGTCCATGTCAATACTATTTCCTCGAAATACTGTTAACAGCAAGTGATATTTAGTTCTTGTTCACATACGAGATAAATGACATAAACTAAGGTAAACGTAAGAATGATTCATCTGGCTGTTAAGTTTTACATTTATTGACAGCATCAGAATTCTAGACGCGAAATGGTTGAATACGCTATTTATCTCCTTTTGAACGTTCTCCGGTATATCGAATCTTTTGGAAATGCCTCTGTTTGAACAGATGTGAACTTATGAGCGGCTTACAACGCTTGGGCTTGGACAAGACGCCCACACCCAGAAAATGCACAACAATGGCAAGACCAATGGGACAGGGAATGACTCGAACAATGAAACTATAAGTAGCAAATTGTACTGTGTAGAGTAGAAAATGAAGGGACGTGTGTAGTAAAATAGTTTTTACTTATTGTGTTGCAACTGACTTCGGTACATTCCTAGTACGTCTACACCTTAAGTACCTTAAATATTTATGAACCTGCCAATATGGCTCAGGTTTAATTTAATGACGAGAGTTTGTTACAAATTCATAAACAAGAATATGCCGATTATTCACCTGCTCTCAAAATGCTTTGGACGGAATGATACCGACATGAGAATTGTAACAATCACTGTCTTTACATTCATTTTTGATAATCGTTCTGGTATTTGTTCTTGAGGTAAATGTTGTATTAGATGTACGCCCTTAATGGAGGCTTCATTGATACAGAATCTTATTGCACTATGACAATCTAATTGTAAACCAAATTTACTTTAAAGAAGTAATATTTTCATCTTCCAGTAAATTCCACTATAATACTAGATTTGGTACCCTGCTAGTACATTTTACTAATTTTGAAAGTAGTTCTTAAGGAAGTATAATTTACTGCTTTAATTAGTAAAATTACTCCTTTTTACAGTGAAATGTTAAACTCAAGCTTGCACATATTCGTATATTTGGTAGAAATTATCCGCATCGATTACTATTCTATGTGTAGTTTTCTTGTTGCTATAAAGATAGTCGAATAAAGGTTTTGTACCACGTTGTTAGTTTTAGTCTCTTTTCTTCTACCGAGCCTTTTACTTTTATTGAGATAGTGTTACCTCCTAGTAAGCGACTGATGTTTTTAATCATAACAAATCAGTGGTATGTAACCATATTAAAATCCGAACAATATTACGGTTAAATACTACTGATTTGTAATAAGAAAAATAGTAATTGCTACCAAGCGGGTCACAGTTTATTATTAGTTTTATAATTATAGTTGTATTCAATATGACTACTGAAGAAATACATTACATTTTGTTTGTAAGTCACGCATTTGGGGACAACAACCTTGGTTAACACCTTGATATTTATGATAAACAGGTTCCCTGAACTTTCCCATGATTGCAATTTACACAATCAGGCAGCAAAGAAATAATTAAAATGTTAAGACATTTGTTACTTCTGGTAAATAAACTCAGTAGAACATTTAGTAGAGCCTTTGGAATTGAAAGTGCTGACAAAACGCTTAAGGCGAAAATCGTAGTATGTGTAAAATAATATTTGTTAAGATATAAGTTAAATCCAATTTATTTAAGCTCGATTGTAACAAAAACTGACGCTTATAAAATCCCGCTCGAGTCCGTTTCTTGGCATAAAGGTATACAGGTGTAACTAGTCTGCTATTGTTTTCTTTAAACCTTTTATCGAGTTCTGAGAAATTATTTAAAACAAAACATTGGTCTATAATTTATGCCATTTCGCTGTGAAAGTGAAAATAATAGTGTGAAAAACGGGATTGTAAAGAAGATTTTTACTACAAATTAAAAATGGTAGATATGTTTTGGTGTATTCTTCAGAAATTAATGCACAAAAAATGAAAACCATCGATTGTCATTGGCCCACACAAAAATACGAACACTCAAGTAAATGTTCCCTTTTACTACTGACACTAGTGAAACAAGAACGCCCTGGTGAAAAAAATGACTGTCTGAAATATACTCTATGAAATTAGATTTTGACGCAAACTTCAAACTCGATCTACGTAAAGTTAATGAATGGGAAAAAGTGAAAAATCCTCGATTGGCCCACGAAAATGCAACGATCAAGATCATGCATGTTTTTAATCATTTTTTAAGTTTGGAATAAAAACATACATTTTATACATTAATATACATTACTGTTATTTCCCTCACCGTTGTAAGGCGGTTACCCAAACATAGGCGGTTACCCAAAGATAGGCGGCTACCCAAACATAGGCGGCTACCCAAACAAAGGCGGCTACCCAAACATAGGCGGCTACCCAAACAAAGGCGGCTACCCAAACATAGGCGGTTACCCAAACATAGGCGGTTACCCAAACATAGGCGGTTACCCAAACATAGGCGGCTACCCAAACATAGGCGGCTACCCAAACATAGGCGGCTACCCAAACATAGGCGGCTACCCAAACATAGGCGGTTACCCAAACATAGGCGGTTACCCAAACATAGGCGGCTACCCAAACATAGGCGGCTACCCAAACATAGGCGGCTACCCAAACATAGGCGGCTACCCAAACATAGGCGGCTACCCAAACATAGGCGGTTACCCAAACATAGGCGGCTACCCAAACATAGGCGGCTACCCAAACATAGGCGGCTACCCAAACATAGGCGGTTACCCAAACATAGGCGGTTACCCAAACATAGGCGGCTACCCAAACAAAGGCGGCTACCCAAACATAGGCGGCTACCCAAACATAGGCGGTTACCCAAACATAGGCGGCTACCCAAACATAGGCGGCTACCCAAACAAAGGCGGCTACCCAAACATAGGCGGCTACCCAAACAAAGGCGGCTACCCAAACATAGGCGGTTACCCAAACATAGGCGGTTACCCAAACATAGGCGGTTACCCAAACATAGGCGGCTACCCAAACATAGGCGGCTACCCAAACATAGGCGGCTACCCAAACATAGGCGGTTACCCAAACAAAGGCGGCTACCCAAACATAGGCGGTTACCCAAACATAGGCGGTTACCCAAACATAGGCGGTTACCCAAACATAGGCGGTTACCCAAACATAGGCGGCTACCCAAACATAGGCGGCTACCCAAACATAGGCGGCTACCCAAACATAGGCGGCTACCCAAACATAGGCGGCTACCCAAACATAGGCGGCTACCCAAACATAGGCGGCTACCCAAACATAGGCGGCTACCCAAACATAGGCGGCTACCCAAACATAGGCGGCTACCCAAACATAGGCGGTTACCCAAACATAGGCGGCTACCCAAACAAAGGCGGCTACCCAAACATAGGCGGTTACCCAAACATAGGCGGTTACCCAAACATAGGCGGTTACCCAAACATAGGCGGCTACCCAAACATAGGCGGCTACCCAAACATAGGCGGCTACCCAAACATAGGCGGCTACCCAAACATAGGCGGCTACCCAAACATAGGCGGCTACCCAAACATAGGCGGCTACCCAAACATAGGCGGCTACCCAAACATAGGCGGCTACCCAAACATAGACATCAAGGATTGTTGATGTACAATACGGTTAATAAAATGGCATCAAGTTATTTTTTATACAATATGTAATGCATGGAGAAGAAAGCTTAGCAAGCTGCCACCGAGAGAAACAAATGTGTTTGATGGGGATTAATCTTGCGTGCAAGTAATCAACATGGCACTTTCACAAATATTCTACTCGATAGGGATTAAACAATGATAGATCAAGTCGAGGACGATTATTTGCGTCCGAGGTCGGCGACAAACCATTATCGATTGTCGCTATGTACAGGAAAGGGAGGAAATCGTGGAAAGAAAAACAAACCCTATACGCCAATCGGCAGTATTGGTCAGAATGTATCTTTCAATACATGCATCGTCTTTGCCAAGTGAAAGGGCGTTCAGTTTTGCAGGAATAATTGTTGACAAAAGTTGTAGACACCCTTATTTTACCGAAAGCCAACATAGTTGTCGTACTCTACGTATTTTGATTCAAATGCGTTGTTTTATGTCATCAAACTGAAAAACATATATAATTGACCTAGTATTAACTAAGATGTATGTATTTTCATTTTGTCCTACTCAGAATTACGAGTACAATGCACTTACAGTATTATATTCAGTGCAAGAAGATTTGATTACCGTGAACTCCTGATAAAACGCATTGTGATCTATAGCTAAAAGGGAAATACAACAACAACATGTAATTATACCACACCACGTATGTTATTTCTTGTCAATGTTCGCCTGTTTAAATTGCCACGCTTTCACCAATAATCCACAATTCTTGTATGAGTTTAAGAGACAAATTGCATTGAGTGTTGAATTTTGATTTGCTAATTTGTCACTGGTCAACCCACGTACAATTCATTATAGAAAGGGCATTTCGTTTCCTTGACCACGTTTCGACCCTTTCTATTCTCAAAGCAAATAAGGATTCTACAATAAAAACATATGTTCGTAGAACGAAACAATTTAAGAAAAAAACATAATATATTTACTTCCTTGAGAACCCGAATGTAAGGCTTTTTTCGATTGACAGTTGATATCTAGAGCTACGTATCGTTCATTGCCCTTCGTTCAGTAAGTGTGTTTGTGGCTAACGTTTGCGATCTGGGTCCCGGCTTACAATGTATGCATTGCGAGGGATACTAAACAAAATTGCTAACGAGAGCTACTGTTAGCCCTAAGTGAGCTCAATGTTGTTCTATTTTCACAATCATTTTCCATTTATTATTAATGACCGGGGTAAATCCGACCAGATATCTAATGAAGTCTGCGACGCCATAAACAGGTCTACGACAAACGCATACAAATGTTCTGAAAGTGAATCTTACGATTGATTCAGCTTATGAAAAGTATTACATTGGTTATAGTGTCATCATTTTAAGTGTTATTTTATTAAAATATGTGAAACATTGGTTACAAAGTTACGATCTCTGTTAAAGACAGTCATGGATACTATAATTCCAATTGTTGCGATGCTTGTCTCTCGTTTAGCATTTATTTGGCCTTGATCTTTGCGCCGTGAAACAGGATCTTGGTTTAATTTTAGCCCACTCAGGGCTCGTCCCTGTTGTTTCCGTCATTGTTGTTTATTGACGTTGTTGCTTTTCTTTGTTTTGTTTTCCATCATTACTATTTAGTACAGGAACTTTAATTTTAATTCTCTTTTCAGTGAATGGCGTCCTGACTGAGACAACGAGGACTGGTACTTCCTTGACCTCCGTCGTAGCTACAAGCGAATACGATCGTCCCTTGATATTAGGGCTTACACCTTTTACATATCTGAATAAATTAAGTGTCTTAATTCTGATCCTTCCATACCAATCGCCCTGACAACAGGACGCCTGATTATATCTGCTTTCATGTCGCTAAACATAGAAACGATTTGGCATGGCCTATATGGAAAAGATAGGCCCATGCAGAGTTCTACGTAACGACTATTTATTTTTCCAAATGAAATCAGGCGTCGTTATAAATTGACTTATATGTTCAGACTTTTCAGAGTTTTAATCGACATTAACAAAAATATCGACCAATTCGCAGCCCTCTATGCAATTACATCTCACGTACACACCTTAAACACGAAGCATATACAAAAGCATTATTTGTATGAACGGATTGAATTATGCGTCTTCCACTATCATTTTTTCGAGAGTTGTTCTGGAGACGTTCTGGTACCGGTTAGTCTAAGAACTTCTACTTAAGCTCGATAAAAATATTCGTTTTGAATACTACGTAGCATTGACAAGTTAAAGTTTCGTTTTTATAAAACTAATTTATCAGTTGATTCAGTTTGACTGAGGTCAGGTACGTTTCAAGTGGTGCACAGTCCCCTTCGAAGGTAAGACAGATATTTAAACTCGTTCGTTTCGAATACAACAGCGCCAACCTGCCATGAGTAGTGAGATAGCTTAAATTTAATTTAACATATTCATGTGTGCATTATGAATACTACTAATATTCTTATTCAAAAGAGCTTCATAAAGTCTCATTAAATTCTTACATTCAGCGTCTTTATACTTTTCTCTCTGGCGTTATGACGTTAAAGAGTAACGACTTGTGCGTGATGTTCTCCGAAGTTACGATAAACGAATACGTCTGTCTCTTAACACAAGTCAAGCACTAAACGTTCGGCTTCATACCCTCTCAAATCATTATTAATATGTAATGGTTAGTAAAGTTTGGACTTATTATATTTATAAACAGAGCGTTATAAGTAACTGTGCATTTCAAAAGGTTCTTGAATAACTAAAGAAATGGCAGCTTTCGACGATGATTTAAGTCTGAAAGCGATGCACACATTACATGGGAGGGACCCTTCTGGGTCAGAGTTTTGTTGAAATGATGAATAATTCAGGTGAACAACCTGTAATCATCGAACGTCTATAGATCATGTAAGACACATTTCTAAATCAGCAATCTAATATATATTTTTAAATTATTTTATGGATTCCAAAAAGTCCGACCGTAAAACTAATTATTCTAACTGGTGTACATATTTATTCCCGGGTGTGTCAGAGCCGATCATGCCCATTGGATGCATGTGTTTCAATAGAAAATGCCGACACTTCCACGACGTCAAAACAATATGGTTTGAGAAATAATAGTTGCATGTGTCCGAATAATTTGAAATCTTTAAACTGGGATATCTCTGGTGGGCTTCGACCTATTATCCATAAAATATATAATTGCGGCACTATTCGAATGAAAATGCATCGTATATATATCATTTTTACCATTTCATATTAGTCAGCATTAAACGACTTCATCTACAATAAACATCTTAACACCATGTCAGATAGGCGTTTGCTAAGAAACCTCTTAGACCATTCATGTCTCCATCTGTCGCTGACAATGAAAACTTCTTATCCACTCAGATTCCCAGTATACCTGATATTGTAGGGTATTGCTTCACTGATATGAGGACTTGCGTCACATAAGGAAGTTCAATGACTCAGTGGTTTTATAGCATGACTACTAAGCGCAAATGGATCCGAAAATTGTAGTAAGTGGCCCCGGCTAGGCATATTGAATGTCTTGCCTGCTCAAATGTAATGGTTCGGGCACGAACATTTCGTGCCGTTATTTTGTTCGTGCTTCTTTGTATATCAATGAATGGCGTTGTTTATTTTTATTTTAAATATTTAATTCACATTGTTATGTTCCATATACCTATAAATTTTTGAACGTATCATGATCAATACATATATTTTGTGAACGTTTTCTTCACGCACGTTCGATGCAAATGCAATGTTGATATCCAATGTATAGAGAGATTTGGTAGACTCTTTCTTGTTACAAGTGTATATTGTACTCATCATATCTGTAGAAGTAAAGGACGATCTTGTCAAATAAGCAATAGTGGATTTCATTTCAAGTAAGACCATTTATAACATGGTCCACAATAACAACTGGTACATGTTAATCAATCGAATCACTGCAAAGACATGTGCATGAACTTGTCTCCTTACAATGAGTGTCATGGTCAGTGACACTTATTGCAGCACTCAAATATTTATATTCATAATAACGTTTGAAAAAAACAACACGAAAGGTATAATACCAATTGATAAAAAGTCAGTGACAATAAGGGGAGCACTCAAAAAGTTTATTATTACATTTGAAAGCGACAGGAATGACAAAATTTAATAACAAGCAAACGCATGAACTTTGACATTTGTTTTGATAAAAAAACACCGAATATAGGACGTTTATTGGAGTCTCTTTTCCCAAAGTAAAATTTTCTTTGCATTCTCAGCAAGTTAAAGATGTTTCATTTCCCTCTTCAATCATTAATGATATTTCAGGGCAAACGTCTTTACAAAAAAGTACTGAAATAGAATTAGCAATTTCAGCAAATTTCTCTCAGGAGCATCAAGAAATAGTTTCATCTTTTCTGTCCAATTGCAGCCGGATTTTATCATCATTACTTGACTTGTAGAATGGAAGGCTACATTTGAAAATCAGCATCCAACACGCTTAATATTGCGGTTAAAAGACCTTAATATTCAATAGGGATAAATATATCATCAGCAAAAAGGTTTTGTTAATTTAATTAACAACACATTAGACTCTCAGATATCCATATTTTAGATTATAAGATTATTAAGTTGGACATGAGGTCACGGACGCATTTTGCAATAAAATAAGCAAATTTGAAAAGAATCTTGACAATAAGTAAGGCCCTTATGATTTAAAAAACAAACAAAGATTAAAGCAGAACTTCTAAATGGTATGTCATACCGATTTGTCGTGTGGGTTGTTCGGCTATACAATCCTTCAAAACAAAATATATTTTAAGCATTGGAACAGGACAGAAATTATTATTTTGTCGACAAGAGGAGGCTTATATAAACGATTATCCACTTTGAGACATTTAAGGACTTTATTGTATTATAGAAAACAACTTATGTAAGAACTGTTAAAAAATTTCAAGCTTCTATTCTTGTGTATATAAACACAATCATGTTAAACGTGCTTGTTGTGTTGTACGTGTCTTGTTGTTTTCACAAGTCTGAAAAACTCTTGGATGATTTCTTTTCTAGTATTTAACTGCTGCCTTTGCAATGAAATCTATTGTATGTTTGGAAATTCAATCATCGATGTTGCTCATACGATGTGGGCGTAAAGGCGGTGGGAGTAAGCTTGGTGTTTTGATTTGATTTGAACCATAGATAATAGTGATCGATTTCAACAAAAACAGTAGGATCATTGCGATCACAGCGATAACACCAGAACATCTATACAGGTATGTTCCACAATACCAATTATTGCTAAAAATTCAAAGCATTTTATTGCATAGCTTATGTCATCTATATTTATAAGTATAAAATCAAGTCAATAACAAATAACCTTTTGAAGAAGGAATGAATCAGAAAATATCATAGACACTGACTATTCTTATCATGCGATTGAGCAAGATATTTATTTTCAACGAATTACAGATTTTGCTTCTATCAACTATCGTCATTTTTGTTTGTGTATTATCATCTGCCATTGCAAACTTCACTAGGCAGTTACTTCTCTTTGCCGTACAGTTCACACACATATCAGGAAATGATGATCAAGCCTTATGAGTCAGGGGTTTTGCAAAATTTCTGTGCAAGTGGACGTCAACTTTGTCTTCATTGTTTACTGTGTGCTGTATTCCTACTCCCACAAACTTAGGCCAAAGAGGCTTGGCTATCGGAATGTTTTGCTAATTAATGAATCCAGACCGAATTAAAATGATACATTGTTGTTCATCCTGCACTACACTATTGTTGTAATAAACATCTTAACTTCCCTGTGAAAGCTAGATGTCATTTTATGTGATGCAAAAACGGACACATTCTTTTCTCATTTATTACAAATATATCTTAAACCGCTGTACAGTATTCGTTCAGGCTCATAAAAACCGTGAAAACCTTTCCGCTACCGAAGCCGCCTATTGCAGACCCTAAATTCGGATGTCCACATTACCTCTTCATACACCGGCGAACTACCACAGCAGTGTAAACCGTACTCAAATTTTCGGCTTCTGATTACCGCTATCGTACAGCGTGGGAATACCGCTTATTTTTATCTTGTACATGTTTTGCTAAAAGCAGAGACTTAACTCCCGATTAAAATGCGTTAGCAATTAGGTAAATGTTTCAATTTCGAAACAGTACAATTTATAACACAATTAAAGAAATTAATTACAAACATTATATAGTACATAAAATTATATAATAACACCCTTATAAATCAAGTTTGCATTTCACGAATTAGTGACATATACATTATCCCTAATTAGGTAATGTTCTAGTGAAAATGTACATTTTCCTTTTACTTAAACCCTTTTAAAGACACATTAATACAATAAAATGCATTTTATTGGTTTTATTATGTAACGGCAATTAAAATATTCACTTATTAAATAATGACATTCGGCATAACTACGCTCTGGTTGACTTCGGAAAAATACAAAACTCTCATTAATACACTACGGATATGATGAATTTTGAACAAATGTAGGAATAACCGTAGACGTGTGTTGTAGTAATTTGATTGAAGACAATCATCAGTAGGTAAACACACATGCAAAACAGCGCAATGGTAATCCTGTGATATGTAGGTTTGGTAATTTCATCTTCGGTATTGGCTACTTTTTAATGTTTATAAAACTACTATAGGCGAGTTTTGTAGATAGGAATTACTTCTTTCAATTGTTAAGTACATAAAGGATAATATTATGCATTAATACACTCTGGTAGTTCTAGTACAAACATTTCAGGTATATGTATTTCAAAATTGCCGGAGACGTTTAATGTTATGATCAATCTTGAATTATACCACGTGTGCATGCATAGATACACTATGGCAGTTTTAACTTTTGTAGTAACTCGATATTTATGTCTGTTGTTTTCCTCATAAATACGCTACGGCTAGTATTTGATATTTCTAAAACAGCAATTTTGTACTGTAGTAGAAAAAGGTTTTCCAAAATATTTCAAAAGTAACAATGCTTAAAGATGTTTGTAAGGCAACGTTGCGAAATGTTTTTTTTTTTAATCATATTTGCATGTGTGTGCTTGAATCGAGTAAATTGAAAATCCACATAAACACTCTCTGGAATGCCATGTGTGACTAAACCATGTATGTATAAATACGCTATTTTAGCCGTGCTTAATTTTAATGCAGACATCACATTATCACAGTTTTCCAGGCACGTGTCATTCTTGTAAATTCAGTAATAAAACAAAAAGTGAAACTTATGATTTAAGAAGTGGTGTAAAATGTTTGTGTCTCTAGTTCATTGTTGTTTGGGTCCTTGACGTGTACCCCTTAACAGGGCTATTTTTTACTGTTCAACTAATGGGCTTGTCCCTGTAGTTTTCATTATATTATACATATTTTGTTTTTTTATTTTACACATGCATAAGCGATTACAAAACAATATGTTTTTATCAAATAAATCAGAAAGGAATTAAATAACAATTCTCTATCATGATATTTTACACACATGTTCATTCATTTCCTATATAAATGTATACTTATAGGACTAAATCCAAATACGGATTCACAATTCATTCACATCAAGGTTATAAATTTAGATCAATAGAATCATTTATTTACATCATAGGAACTTGAGGAAACATAGGGATAAATTCAAACATGACGAAATCAATAATGATAATAATTTCTCTATCAACAAAGAACACATGTACATAATTATATAATAGAAAAACATAGACCAAACATAAATCAAAGTATTTGACTGTAACTATTATATTGCTAAAAATATCGCAAGATTTGTCACGGGAAACAACACCAGTATAATCACAGCATGCGATTAACGAAACGGCAACAGAGTCTAGTGGAGTTTCTGGTGCAATGCAATATCATCGGTCTGTAAAAAGAAATCACATATTGATGAATATTTGTTATAAAGACACGTTGTTAGCGACAATTGCATTGTATATGTGTAATTTCGAAAATATGTCCTCATTTTAAGCATGATGTAATATAAAACATTAAAACAAACATTATTCAGAACAAAACAGTTGACACATGAAACAACGTTACTATATTGAAAATTTATTTTAATACATGATTGATCTAAACGGCGCTTTCTGTACTAGACTCTGAAATTCAAGATGTGCCACAGTAGAAATAATTTAATGTATGCATTTTCATGAACTTCAGAGGCCGTTCATTGTTTCGATTTAAGGGTCATTTCAAAATGCAATATATAAAAAACATATTATTGAAAATGTTTTACATACATGAGTTGTTGTTTTCGTTCCTCTGTGTTTCTGGAGCCATAGTCTTGTTGGACTTGACCTCCATTCGGCCTTTCTAGAGGTAATGCCACGATACGAAATAAAACATTCCCTTAAATAAAATAACATTTCATTTGAGTTTTATTTTATAAACATTAGAATTATACTTGTGCAAGCTGACTCTGCACTGCACATTGCCAAAGAGGTCAAGTTAAATGTCGCTTGTTTGTTTGGATTTCCTTATACGTGTGCTATTCCCGCGATAAGTTGTTCAACCTAAAAACAGAAACATAAAACATTAAACAGCTGATTGATTTTAAAAGATGTTGTTCATGTTTCATTATGTTATTTAACGTGATTAAATAACGTTTTAACATTCTACAGCATGTTGTAATATACTTACTGTAAAAAAGTATTACCATTTTCTCAAACAGTTTAGGTAGCCGAGGGTAGACGCTTTATACATGTGAATCACAAGTGAGATGTCCACGGCAAACCACACAAAAAGGTCCACAAACGAGCGTTTGTGTTGTACACTGTAAATGTTGAGATGGTCATGACTGTCTACAACACCCATGTTCTTTTTTAAATAAAAAATAACTTGCGGTTTGATGCATGCTTTTTTCCACTTTCCTTTTGTTACTTCTTCCCTCAAAACCTTGTTCTGTCGGCTATTTATTATATGATTGAAACATGAAATCGGGTTGCACACATGTTTAAATTATTCTCATGCAGTGGATATAAGGTTCCCTTCCGAGGTATTTCATGCCATGTGATCCCCTCTGCTGAACATCCTAACTTTGCCATCTCTTTTCGTGGTCCGATTTTGCGATTGACCAATATTTCCTTCCGGTGTTAAATGCATGACACGAATGTGTAGATTTTTCCAAACGCCAGGGAACTGATGTTTTAAACTTGTCGGCAAATACAACATGATTCGTTATGTGATGTTTTCTGTTCAGTTCTCTACAACTGTTTGAGTCAACCCTACTTCTGTCTTTCGACTTAAGTACACCTGCAGCCAATTGTATAAACAATGGTAAATAATTACCACGTTAAGTAAAACCACCGGTAAATTCCGCGGTAATATTACCATGGTGGTAAATACGTTGTATAAAAGAAATTACCAAGGCGGTAAATTTACCAGGGTAAATTTTACCAAAATGTCCCATAATGCAATAGAGTGACGTCATTTTCCCGCATAGCTGTCAGATTGGAGGTATCTTTTTTATAAAAAAATGAATGTCCACATTTCATTTTTATAAAAAAAACATCTAAAAGGTAGGTTTAATGACAAGATTAATAAAATCGGTCCAAAAAGTTACATGGTAAATATTCAACGAAACAGTACAAAGTATTTATAAACTACTCCGTGGCTAATCAATAAAACACATGCGACACATTAAGGGGTAGGTTTATTCTGTTTTAAGGAGTGTTACTCTTTACTTCATATAAAAAGGGTCAACGAATACCGCAGGAAAATGCGAACATTATTGCAATGATGTGCAAGTCATAATGACACAATATATCTGAATAATTTGAAAACAGAAATTAACTGACAAGTAATCATACTTGCCTACACAAACTACAAAAAATATCTTTGAATAAAATTTAATAGCATCGTCCGTTTTTCTCACGCTGACACCTACGGAATTTATAGTCAGTTTCAACTTGCTATAGAAATGATTCTCATTAAAGTGATCAATAATTCATATCTTTAATCTTAAATGTACCATTGTTTCAGTTTTCCATGTATTTGTTAATTAAAGCTAGGGTCCATTGTTATATTTTAAACTGAAATATTGCTGAAGTTAAGAAAATATGTAAGCAAACACCACTGATTCTTTTAGTGTCAATACAGACACATATTTTAAGTGTACTTGATCTTTTCTATATCTCCTATGTGAAATGTCAATTCTTGAAGAATTTCATTTATTAAATGCTAAATCCAACCACTTTGCAAATTCATAAGATTATTAAACTACATGCGACATTTGCACAATTTATCAGTTATGATTATTATTAATAACCAAATGATCTTAAATCGTTTTCTTTGATCTTGTTTGTAACATATATATACATATGTTTGTATAATTATCTTCCTACCCTAATGCTTGCAGTAACCTCAACTTGGCACTAAAAGTGCAATCATGTATAATTAACATAATGAAATTATTTTTAGTGTCTGCTTATTGATGTCATCATTGTTTCTGTTTAAAATAGAATGAAACATGATCTCTTCATGTTGTTGTCACCACTATTTAATTATAATTTTTAAGAAATTAAAAAACTAAGCTGTCTCATTGTGGATGTCAAATTTAAGTGTTAGAAGTACTTACTCATATTGTCACCAAATTTCCATTTTACAGGAGCATAAAGTAAATATACAAGGAGTGTAGCATTTATTTTCTATTTTCATTAAACTATAAATGGTTATAAATTCAAAATCAAAGTCAATTCGTATGGAGATACCAATAACCAGAACCAGCAATGTTAAACCACATATAAAACACTAGCAGCTCCATGAAGTTCATTTTTGATGTTATCTTGACGGCACATTTGTCATACAACCTTGGTCCTCCAGTGGTGGCAATCTAAAGAAGAGTAACATTATTTAGTAAATTGCTGATTAATGAATACCATTTGGCGCGGATATTGAAATTTGGGGGATGGGGGTGGGGGACGGCGTTCCGGAGAGGCCAATGTTTCTTTAAATTTGAAAGATAAGTTAACAAGAGCGTCGGTAAGAAATGATGGCTTTAACAATAAACAAACCAGTTATTAATATTTTGCTTTCACTCAAATGACAGTACTGATAATTTACAGAAGAAGAAAAAAACATCTTATTATTACCTCACTGCTTTTGGTGTCTTCCATCATGTTTCTTTTCTAACATCACACTGGCTCTGCTGGCTTCCGCTGATGAAAAACTTAAAATGATTATTCATATTCATTATCACAAAATTTTATGAAATAGTTGTGCACAATTGTATTGAACATAAATGTGTTAATCACAGAACTGTACAGTATATGTAACAGTATAATTTATATACATTTTAACAAACTCAAAAAAATCATACTTCGGTATGTTGTCATACCACAGCTGTTGTTTTTATCAAATATACAGTTAACTTTTATATTATCAATGCACTCTATACAGTATTTGGTTTTGTGCCTCTATATAAAAGAAAACTGTAGAAATAGACTATAGACTGAGGGTATTCTTCATTGAAAATGACGTCATAGCTGTCATTTATTCAATGTTTACAGGCGGTTCAATTGATAGTAAATATTTATTTGCAATATACTCAAAATATGTGCAAAGTGGGATACATTTCAACAAAGTAAGGTCGAGACCTGCAATCAAGTGTTGGTCTCGAACCATTGCATTGAAGATTTTGGAATTATTTAAACGCGAAACAAGGTAAATACATTCTTAAGCTTCCGATTTATTGTGTCACTGTTTTTGTACATGAACTGTTTTCGTTGGAATATTTTTAATGCAGTTATTTGTTCACACGGTGGTTATTGGCGATTTCTTACCTCTGTATTCCTGTCTTCTATTGATATGGATGTAATGGAACAGTTTTCTATTCACGAAGTTTCAATTTGTCTTTAAAATCGACAAAATGAGTTGTGAATCGAGCGTTTGTTTATGTCTGGTCGGCCATCTTGAATCTGGTAACTGAGACGGTAAATCAATTTACCCACCTCTTGAAGGAGGGTAAATATTACCGCGGTAAATAGCTTGGTAAAATCTTAATTTGGTTTTATACAATTGCTTACCGCCAATTTACCAGAAAAATTACCGCCGGTAAAATATTACCCTGGGTAAATCTGTTTATACAATTGGCTGCTGGTAATTCCTGAGATACCCCATGACACACGAAAATTTTAAATCCTTTTTGTGGGCTTGTTGGGAGCACCAATGATTCTTGAATGGTGACCGTGACATTTGATCATTGCTTCATCGACAGATGTGTATTGATGCATGCTGTATTTAGTCATGCTGCTTTCCCATACAACTTCCATAACAGGGTCACTGTGGTTCTAATGTAGCCTTGATAGCGCCCATGTGATATTTGTCCGGTTGGTTTATTTCTTTTGCAGTGGTTTTCATTGCAACTGTGCCAGCTATTTGGTATGGATGTTCTGTTGATATATTTGCAGTCACTATGGTTTCCATGATAACATTATAGCGATCAGGTAATAGATGCCCAGTTGCATTTATAAGAATGTTATAGCTAATATTTCAACAGTTAAAGGGAGCGTAACTGTGTTCAATGACCTTCAAAGGCAACGTCGCCTTTGAAATGGGTAGTGTTATGTTGATTACGTGTTATATTTATACAGGAAATACCGCTGCGTAGTTTTGCATACTTCCAGATTCAAGAACGCTACCAAAGTGCACTTAAGTGACTGAATTTAGTTTATTCAATCATGAAATGTCTGCCTTATCGAAGTTAACACACAGTCCGTAAAACAAATCTCACAGTAATACCACTGCGCAGTTTTGCTCATTTCTTAAATTAACAGTGATACCACAGTGTACTCTAGATACAAGAAGAAAACATAATCATGCTGTTTTATTAAAGCAAATTTACAGAAGCCAGAGCCGAATAATGTTGAACGTCGACTTTTAAAGAAATACCGTTGCTTTTTTGCATCGTTATTATATTTGAAAGAAATTCCGTAGTGTAGTAACTGTTTCTTAAAAAATTGCTTATACTAATACTGTTTTTAAAATTCACAATCCTTATTTTAATGAAAAACGTACCAGAAATTTGTGGAAAATGTGCATTTTGCGGCTGTGGAACTGACGTACCTACTATTTCGGTAAGTTTCAGTTGTCTACGGCATTCTACATTAAAACAGTAGCGGTAACCAGCACCCTTGAAAAATTGGTCTGCATTAGGCGGTTACGGTAGCGCGTCGATATACGGTAGCGGTATTCGAAAGGATAAAAGACATTTACATAGTCTTAGAAAGATACTCTATTCGAGAATCTTCTTCAATTCCTTAACGGATTTGGTTGAGATATTTTTATAATTTTCACGGTCTGTTGAGTTTGAATAGGTCTTTTTCCCTGCGAGATAGTCAATTTAATGTAACGTTGATGGAAATTAAAGATCATTTGGAAATTTGAACATGGTTATCAAATTAATGAATGCATTCCTATGCCTCTATCTATGATCTATATTTGACAACTTGGCATGTTCCTTAGTTTTAATTGTGGTAGACAATAAAAAATGATCCTCCTATATATTCTTGTTAAAAAAGTTGCATTTTCTATAATCCCTACATTCCGAAAAGTGATCACACAAACATTGCATGACTCATGACTTTGGTAAGGTCAACTGACTTTCATGAGCGCCGTATATTTGATATTGTTTGAGGGGATATGACTATCGTCATTCGACGATGTTTAAGTTTTTTTACCATCAAATAAATGGAGTTTTTGGAAATTCCATTTTCTGCATATGTTACATGAGCACATTTTTAATGTAAATTGCCAAACCAGACTGCCGAGCATCACATTGAAGGTCACGCATATCACGCAACAACACAACACTGCATGTCTCAACTGAAGACATGGAGTAAAACGATTAATTTCCAAATTTGGCATGTGTAACAGCCAAGCTGGAATCTTATTGTTAAACTATTCTATTCAATAAGTGATCATTTCGACGGCGTATTCAAGTAATAACACGATGTAAACAAAACATATATCATCTAAAACCTCTACTGTGTCGAACATCACAACCATTTTACGGTCGATCTCGCACCTTTCATAGATGTGTTTAACGATCAATGTTTCCTCAATCTCTTACGTGTCCTTTCTACTCTGGCCCTTTCCTGGATTTGTGCCCGGACGGGAATGACCGCCTCCAAAACAGCCCAAACGTGACCTCTTCCATGCCATGCCCCTTTTCAGATTTCCCGCTTCTGCACTTTAACACGACAACAATTTATTAATGTTACTTTGAGAGGATCACATTTTTCAGGAAGTACTGTCACTGTTATGTTTAAACTCCAAAAAACTGACCATAGCCTGATATACACTCAACAAGTGCCGCACTAGAGTACGAGGCAGCAAACACATACTATATACATGTCTTTATGAAAGATCTTAGGGTTACCATCTTCGAATGGTTAGTGAAAACATAAAACTGCTCATAGTCTAACAGACACTTAACATTAGACACACAAGAGTACGCGGCAACATACACATACTACATAAATGTCTGTATCAAAGATGTAAGGGTTACCATATTGGAAAGCTCTGTGAAGTCATTAAACCAACCATAAAAAAAGACCTACTTCACGTCATCTATTAAACAATTTTGTCCTTACCGTGCACGATATATATTTCTCCCACCTCAGATAAGTAGATCTAAAAATTTGGCCATGCGGGCACGGGCAAGGATTAAACAAGTACTCGTATGGAACTCCTTTTTAATTGTCACCACATGATAACCTCCCTTGTCGAAGACCGCTGAAGCATCATGAAAACGCTGTCTTGTGGCAATATTTAAATTCCGAATAAATTATTTCTTGCTTCAAATGGCACCAAAAACAGTTTTAACGCTGCATTCAAGAAATAATGAACGATTTGATATTTACATAATCTGAATCACTAAGCGCATTTCATGACAACCAGGAATTATCACATATCTATACGCATATTATTTTTTCTACGCACAAAAAATTCCAGCGAAAAAATACATTTATGCTTATTTTGTTTAACTGAGGTGGGTGAAAACCTAGTTACGCAAAACATCCTACTCTCGGGTTGGAATGAACCTGTCCAACACTCTCGACAATGGAAGATACTTAAAGACATATTCGTGTTGTTTTGTCAAGGATATGGCACGAGAATTTGAATTTGAACAAGTGAAAGTAAATATGTGACTATTAATCTTGGCAAAGTAGTAACTATTTAATAGTGTCAAATCAAAACTGAGACTTTTGAACGTCGACAGGCTCAAATATGGACTAAAGTGACATACAAGAAAGAATATAAAAACAATATTCAAGCAAGAACTATGACGTCAATGCTACCTGTTGCAGCTAAAATAGACTGAAGACTCATCTAGCATCTGTTTTGAGACCATTGATACTCTCAAGATAATCCACGTATCTTTAATTAAATTATACTGTCATTAACTAGGCCTATTTATGCATGACAAGTTCAAAGTATAACATCCATGCCATTTATAAACGCCTTCGTTGACGCCACGGCATTTGCAATGAATGACAAACATTTGGCCAGATACGTCATTAATGGTATTCTTTATGATAAAGAGTTTCCTCGTAACCAATTCTGGCCAATATTCCACCTTCGTACAACTATAATTGTGAGCCATTATGTGTCTTTGACGAAAACTATCCAAACAATATGAACGAATGTTCTTGATTTTCTGTAACATAATTACCACGTTATATGGGCCGTACATCTAACATCTAATTACAGAACGATCATCAGAAATGAATGCTTAGAAGGTGATTGTTGCATTTTTCATGTCGGTATTCCAGTAATAGAGCAGGCGAATACTCGGCCCATTCCTGCTTATGAATTTGCTTTTTAATTATTCAAGGCACTTTCGGTTTAGCCGTATTTGAAACTGACGGAAACAGTTGCTACACGATAAGTAAAAGCTGGTTTGCTACACACATTCCTTCATCTACTACTCTTCATAGTAAAATTTACTACTCATTTGTTTGCTTGTCCCATTGACCATGCCATTGTTGTGCTCCAGGGCGCCTCGTCTGCATCTTCTGGAAGTGTCCGGCTCGTCCAAGCCCAAGCGCGGCAAGGTAGTCATAGGTCAACATTTGTACAAACCGATCAAATACAAGGCAATGTAGGGTGCTGTAGCACTTGAGGCACTTCCAAGAAATTCCATATACCGGAGAACGTTCAAAAGACGATAATTAGCGGATTCAACCATTCGCATTCAGAATTCTGATACTGTCAATTAAGTTCAACCTCAACAGCCAGATGAATTATTCTTACGTTTACCTTCACGTCATTTCTCTCGCATGTAAACATTAACAAAATATCACTTATTGTTAACAGTATTTTTGGGACATAGTATAGAACTTGGAAGATACTTAGGCAAAGTAATTTGCTTATCATTGAAATGTCGGGGTCAAAGATAAACAATCGTAATTCGACATTATTGATTGCATAAAATTGATGAAAACTACATAATTAATTTATGGGTTTACCTTTCTTACGACTTTACGATCTCATTGGATCTCTCTGATTAAACCGTTCTCATTTAATAATTTAAATGTTCATACATAAAACATAAAAAAACATTTATCTGCGTGTTTATCATCGATTTTTAATTGACCTCTGTTTACAAAAAATGTATTTTCCTACTAATTGATACTGTGCGTAAGTGATCCTTAAACGTATTAAATCCATAAATTCCTTGGAAAAACAATTTAAAACATGGTCACGAAAGCCAGTTGAGAGTAATACTTCAGATTGCCAAACGCTTTCCAAGTGAATGTCTTGGGAATACTTTAACTACATCAGCGTTTGGAGCTACGCATGGATCGTCAAACACTTTCGATGTAATTATTAATTCTTTGGAACCCTAACTCTCTGATGTACAACAATAATCTCCATAATTTAGTTATTGGTCGTTATTTCTTGCAAATAAAACACATTTCAACTCAATATTTTTGATAAAAGAGCAAAATTGATCTGTTACCGTTTTTAAAGATGAGATATAAATTACGAAATCAACGTCTTGATTCGTTAACCGGTAATCAATGCAAGACTATTGGTCTTGTAAAAGTTGCAATAACCAAGTTGTTAAAAAAGTACAGGTTAAAAAATGATGCCTCTAGTAATATTTTAATATAAGAATTGACATACCGGTTTTTATTTGTTCATCATTATAACTAGAAACTTATAATTAGCCGTGGATAGCCGGCATAATACCTGATTTCATCACAAAATCTCATCCTTAAATTTGTATTTAGTTCAGTAGAATTGTTATGATTTTGCAATGCACTACTATTTTTTCGAGCATTGTTAAAAAAATATAGTGTGCGTCTCTTAATTGTATATACATATATTGTGTTTTGTAATCATGGACCGTATTGCTGATTGGATTAAAATTAAATAATATGTTCATATTGAAGCATTCGAAAGAACCATGGGCTATTCTTTTTTTTCTTGATATTGACCTTTTTTGATTGGAGACGCCATATGAATAACGTATTCTTTAAAAAGGAAAATGCTAACTATATTCAAATATGTAAGATTAATGGATCAAACTTCATTAAGATAGAGTTTTTACGAGTTGCATGTTTTCATTCTGAAATTATACGTGATGCCCTATTTTTAAATATTTCTTAAAAGCTTGTTTGTAAAATCATGTTCCAAATGCTACCGAAACACTATTGGGTCACCAAGCATCACCAATTCACGTATATGCACATCCAATACCATAAATAAATTAGGTTCCATACATAAAAATGGATTTACTTCAATGGCTTGTCAGCAACGTCAATGCCAAGGGCTGAATGTATGTACAAGAAGTAGCCGAAATCTTTATACATGCAGTGAAATGGAGTTTCATTGAAATGTTTACGTAATATCTTGTAACTGTAACCAGAAAAACAAGAAGCTATAAACTGAAAGGGAAAATATTCTGTCACCAAGCAATAACGTAAGAAGAAACTGTATGAAACTAATAGTCTATCTGAAACAGATGAAGGTAAAAAAGAAACTCAGAAAGCAATTCAGTGGCAACAAGTAATCATCAAAACTGTTAGTAGTAAAAACACGAAGCCAAATCGTCTCCATACCAATTCATAGGTCTAATTTCACGACACAATTACCATAAAGTCTGATGAAATAGAACATTGCTAAATTCGTATTGCTACTTACACATGCAGTTGTAGGGGGTAGATATAATATTTGTAATTCAAGCCTTTTTAAACCTTTCAAAGAACCTCCAGAAATATCACGAGGAGGTCAATAACAGATTGGAACATTTTGTGTCTAGAATAGTCTTGATTTAAGAATTTTTATATCCGAGGTCAGGATGTTTGTTCGTAGATAAATAACAAACGGTCTAGATCTCTGTAATTATCAATACAGCCAAACACATACTGTCAGATAAATTATTCGAACGTTTGCTTTCATGTCATCTCCCGTGTATGTAAACTCAAGAACAAAATATTACTTGCTGTTAAACGTACTCCAAAGATGTATTTTTATTGATTGGACGATGCTTGGCAAACTAATTCGTTTTGTCATTGAAAGGGAAGGGTCGAAAAGGCACAATCGATTTCTGTCTCACAATATCATTGATTGAAAGATGTTTTTTTTCCGGTAAATGAAAATTCACAGAAAATGTTACAGATAACATAGAGTAAATTACTATAGCCTTGAAATAGTCACATTGATATTATGCTTTTAAAATACGTTTAATACTTTTGAAAATATGTATACTGATGGACAAAAACGTTGGTGACAAGTATAACAAAAGTTGTAGACAAGCAGACGGCAATATATAGTTCATATAAGAATGTGTTGTTGGAAAAAATGTGTCTTACAGCTTTAGTTACGCTATTAGAAAACTTGATTTACAAAATTCGGTGCAAATGACAATATGCCAATAATTCTGTTGTGCTTTTTTTAATATAATATTTATTTTAAAGTAAATTGCTCGTACGTGTGGTCGTGAATAGTACGAGATCTGTCTTTTCTCATTTCATTCTTTTGGCTCTCACTTCTCTCACTACTTCTACACCATCTTTATCAACCAATCCCCCTCTTTACGCCCTTTTAACCATTTTGACACCTTACTCGAAACACTCCATATCCTTTCTTTAACACGTCTTTCTTTTCCTCGCCTCTCACCTAACCATCTCTTCTCTAACTCTCCTCTATCTCTATACCATTCTCATCGTTCTCTCTCTATTCTAACCGCTTCTACCCCCTCTTTACTCTTGATCGACCCATCCCCGCTATTTATTTCCCTTCAACCATTTATTCACGTTGCAGCTTTCCCTCGTCTTCCTTTTACACTTTTTTCTCTCCGCTCACATTCCCTCTCATCTTTTCTAATTCTCCTCTTTCCTTTTCCTCGTTTCTCTTGCTTTAGTCGTCTCTGCATAATCCTATTTATTACCCTTTCGATTCACCGGTCTCTCATTTCCTTTATTCTTGCTTTGACTTATCCTATATCCTCTATGTTCCATTATATATAAACATGAAGTGTTACATTATTTAAACACCATCTGATTCCACTGTCTCTGGATACAGAGGCGACAGCCATAATAATTGCAAATAATGCAAACGAATTTGTGCGTCTGATCAAAACCCACATAATCGAAAGGCGTCTGTGAGTGTTGGTCCTAACATTAACCATATATCGCATCCGCTCTGTCTGCCTGAATGATCTTGTTTGACAATATTTCACAAACACAAAACCGACAGAAGTGAACTGTTTGACAGCTAAAACAGTTAAGTATTATACTCATTTAGTACACATGATATATGGTATAGCTTTATCATAGGAGGTTGAGAGCTAACGACCATATTACAAGATCACCCCAATAACAACATTGTTAAAGTTGGATGCCTGGTGACCTCACCAAATTTTGTTGCTTGCTGATTACTGATATGGAAAATACCAAAACTTTATTATAGTTTGGATGTATTCAGACTGAAAATGATCAATTGCAATATTTTAAGAAAACAAAGCTTGTTTGTAATACTATTAATTTATCATTTAAAGTCCTTTATTTACATTCTTTTTACATATCATACCCCTTGCAAATGATACCAAACTGATATCTGGTCACTAGGCATACACAACTAACACACTTTTGTATCGGGTGCCTTAATACCAAATCGGCATGGCATGCGCACGACTTTGCCCGTGATGGTTACTTGTAAAACAAACAAGCAAACGACTCAAAAGTTGCACACATTATTCACCCTATTTACTTATTCTCAAACTGGCGAGAAAAAACAAACTTTAATTTGTTCCTGAGGAAACAACTCTACTTTGGATCGAGAGGAACACCGTGTGTTTGCATTAATGGTTACGGGGCTGATGGTTGATAATGAAATAAGAAGTAAATCCCGAATAAGCGACTTCTAAATACACATCTTCTCCTAAAGTACAAAATTGAGATCCAACATATTTTCTAAACATTGATTTTGACATCGTGGAAAAAATATTATTGTTAGTCCTTGTATTAGTCTCTAGTAGACAACTACAATGTTTATTTCGAATATGACATATCACAAATATGAATTTTGTAGATGTTTCATTCTAATATTTGACGAAAACTGTAATTCATTCGTGTATGTCTGCTATATTGATGTTTAAAGGTTACCTTGAGAATAGCCAGAATTACTGAAAAATATAGACTGTCGTAATTTTCCGATGGTGTTATTCTTCTACGCGGCCCTAGACGTATGTTTTGTTAAATAACTGTTAATCAGCAAGCGGCATTGGCTTTAATTGTCAACCCGTGTTGAATCAGTATGACAAGTGTTATTTAGTACGCCAGAGTAGAGTACGCACCATACAATTATTCGTACGTTATGAGAATATCGTGTGAAAGTTGGTTCAACCTCACTCTATATATTGATTATCCCGTTATTATTGTAAGTGCATTTCTTAAACTGTGTTCACATACATTTGTTAGAGTTGAACAGAACAGAAAATTTGATTGGCTTAAAGATAAAAAATATGTATAGCCAAATACATATATAAATTTACGAACTTATTATGATATACAATATGAATCAAAGTACTGAATGTACTGCGGGAAGATGATATGTGCCTGAATTTAATTTATGAATTTCGTTTTCGTCAATATTTTATTCACACACTTGGAGCAATCTAATACTTTTCTGCATGTTTATTTGTGGTTCTTATATAATCACTTTAAGGACTACATTGGTATATGACTTATTTTATCTTAGTTTTTTTTGTTTAGGCGTTTCTTTCATCAAATATATTCACATTATATTTCATCCGATTAATTGTTTTGTTGTGTATCGTTTACACAAGAAATGCACTCTTTTGCAACACGACAAATGCAGTGTCAACTTGCCAGAAGTCTATTCAGTACTTTTAGTACTTTGAGTAAGTTATTCTTCAAATATTATTATCGAAAGGACATACACTTATCAACACTTAAATGATAGTGCTTGTCTTGATTATCGCTTTGACAATATAATTATTTTTTATAAACAAAGCTCGTATATCATTTATAATATATGCGTACTAATTTGTGCAAATGCTGATCATAGAACTGAACAGAATGAGATTATTACATCTACACTTCCCTTTTTATCATAAGCCTTCATTGTTTATCGACGGTTGCAATTCCATAATGGATATTTTGCTCCAATCACAAACCATCAAAATAATAAATTAATTTTGAAAGGTATGAATACCAAGATTGAGCAATATTTAGTAAATGTCACAATCTAAAACATTTACATAATAAGTTATCACTGAAAGTAACACGTTTATACCAATATTGTTACATTTTCTTTGCGTACAACCTCTAATGTCAATGTTTTCTGTTCAACGTAAACTACAACATGGTATGATTGTAAGTATGTCAAACATAAGTAATTGTTTTGAACAAAAATTGAAATAAAAGTTTCCATATAGAACTCTGAAAGTTCAATTATTTACGTCAGTATCGTCAAAGTCATTGTATCAAGTTATTGCCAATTTCTTTTCCATTAAATATTTTCTTCTTGGCTTGTTGATCTCCCTTTCAAAATATGTAGTCCTGTACTATCTCCAAAAGTACAGTGTGATTGACAAAATTGTGTCGGAACAACTTGTGTAGAACTTTGGATGATTTTCTAAATTAGCTTCTAATTCCAAATATATTCTTATGGTGATAGAATCATGGAAACTACAAGACAAACCCAGTATCTTTTTGACCATTTTTTGTGGAAAGATATAATAATCATGGCAAAACACACACAAAACAAGAAACACAAAGCTACAAGACAACCAATCATACACAGCAATCTCAATATTGTCATTGTCAAAAGTACGTTCAGTAAAAACTAAGCAAGGACTTAATTGGATCTCAACTAAAACGATTTGGTATATAATAATAGCTGTTATTCATGAGTAATGAAAGTAAAATGTTAACCCAAACAAGATTTGCAAACCTGGCGTTTTAAGCCTTGGGCAAATGATAAGATCACGTTCGGATGAACGTAAACACATTTTGGTTCATGATGGGATACTTTGTAAGGTGTTTTAAAAGGTATGCATCACATCTGAAATGCTTTATAACATATAATCCCATTTTGAGAAATATTTTGTCTTGTACTGCTGATTTTCCTTTTGCAAGAAACCTTTAATTTATTGTTTGAGCATCACAAAATAATTTCAAAAGATCTCGTCTAAGAAAATGCAAACTAGAATTGCAGATAAAATGTTCATTACGCAAATAGTTGGGCCTAATTACCTCTTTGAATTGATGGATTTCAATGTCAAAGTGTTGATCACGATTCACATCCATTCATCGACCAATCTCTCTAGACAAATAAGCCAATCAACAAACGCTTGCATTTTCACAGTTCCTTTTCGCTTTTGAGGAACGATAGTTTTTCAGCTGCATTCAACTAGACATAAATGTAGATATAAATACTTAGCACCTTATTGTCTCAATCGAAAAGCAAGAGCCGTTCATGAGTCAAGACATTTCATCGAACAATACATCTTGATAAAAAAGCGTATACAAAATTCGAACTACGCTCACCATATTTTTTCATTCGAAGTTCTTTTCAACGCCTTTTTTCAGCTGCTTTTCAAAAACATACAATTAGGTATTGATAGCATGACAAGTACGTGTTTAAACTTTTAAAGTTTTCAAATTATCTTTAAAACATATTTTTCTGACTTAAGGCAAACAAGTTCAGAGTGGATTTGTAATTAGCGAAATCGTTGTTAGTTCTTTACGTACTCGTATTGATGATGTGCTCACCTATTTGAATATGAACAAGTCTCACTTCAGTATAATAAAGAAAGTGCTCAATTTCACAAGAGGCGATTTTGACTCAGCAAAGAAGATTGAGTAGCTTTCCGTTAAATTTAACAAACAACGCGACGCAAAAATTATTCTTTATTCCGGCAAACGCGTTGTTTCTCAATTTTGGATAGCACTGGCATACTTCATGCACTTGTGGCTGTCTAAAAATGTTCACGAATAACAATTATGGACCCCGATAGCAATACGGGAACACATTGGTTGATACGAAAGTACGAATTAAATTCTACTTGTTCTCAGAGCGATTTCAACCAGTCCCAGTCTGTCAAGTCTGTCGAAATAACGACAGTTTAAGACGAGGCAAAGGATACAAATACACATTACACCTTACTTATATGTTTTTTATTCAAGTTTTAATGGTTGATATACCCAGAAATTGTTGAATACATCATATATCAATATATATATATATATATATATATATATATATATATATATATATATATATATATATATATATATATATATATATATATATACGTCACTGTTATATGCACACACTTCCGACACAAGTACAATATTTCACGTGTGTAAGCACATGTGAATTTGTAGACGCTTTCCTGTGAAAAACCTCAAGAATACACGAATAAATTCTTATATATTTCAAAATAACGGGGCGATCTAGTCTAATAGGCAATAGTGGGATAAGTTTCAAGTAAGACCATTTATAACACCGTCCACAATACCAACTTCTATATGAAAATTAGTGAAGTCACTGCAAAGACTTATGCATGGTATTTTCTCCTCTGTTTTAACAAAGCGACTGTAATAACGCAAGCTAAGAAAAAGCGATAATCAAGGTTAGTGACAATAAAGGAAGGAATATATATTATAACATTTGAAAAAAGCTACAGGAATAACACCAATTAATAAAAAGCAAACGCATGTCCTATTACATTTGTTGTCAAAACAAAGGCATCTTAACTCGGACGTAAGTTTAAGTTTATTTCTTCTAAATTGCATTTTGTCTGCATGCAAGGCAAGAGAAAGATGTTTCACTTCCTTGTACAATTAATGACGAAATTTTAGGGCCAAATGTCTAAAAAAAAAAGTCTAAAAAAGTACTGAAATAAAATACGCAATTTCAGCAAATTTCTCTCAGGAGCATAAAGACATATATTTCTGTACAATTTCAGCCAGATTTTATCATCATTACTTGGCCTGTAGAGTGGCAGGCTACCTTTGAAAATCAGCATCCAACACGCTTAATATTGCGCTTAAAAGACCTTAATATTCAAAAGGGACAAATATAACATTAGCAAAAAGGTTTTGTAAAACTAATTAACAACACATTATACTCTCCCATATCCATATTTTAGATTATAAGGTTATTAAGTTGGACATGAGGTCACGAACGCATTTAGCAATATAATAAGCAAATTTAAAAGGAATCTTGACAATAAGTTAGGCCCTTACGCTTTTAATAACGAACCAAGATTAAAGCGGAGATTATAAATGGTATATCATACCGATTTGGTGTGTGGGTACATTCCTTTATAACAAAATATATTTTTAAGCATCGGAACAGGACAGAAATTATCATAAAGTCGACCAAAGATGGCTAATATAAACGATTATCCACTTTGAGACATTCCAGGACTTTATCGTTTTATAAAACAAAAACTTATTTAAGAACTATACGCTATTTTCGTGTTAATCATGTTAAACGTGCTTGTTGTGGTGTACGTGTCTTGTTATTTTCACAAGTCTGAAAAACTCTTGGTGGATTTGTTTTATTATAATTAACTGCTGCAATGAATTCCATCGTATGTTTGGAAATTCAATCATAGTTGTTGCTAATACAATGTTGGCGTAAAGGCGGTGGTATTAAGCTTGGTGTTTTTGATCTGAACCATAGATAATAGTGATCGATTTCAACAAAAACAATAGGATCATTGGGATCACCGCGATAACACAAGAACAACTATACAGGTAGTTTCAACAATACCAATTATTGCTAAAAATCCAAAGCCTTTTATTGTGTTGCTAATGCTATCTATTGGTATCTATATGTAAACAATCAGGTCAATAACAAATAACCTTTTAAAAAAGGAATGAATCTAAAAATATCATATACACTGACTATACTTATCATGCTTTTGAACTATTTTCAACGTATTACAGATTTTGCCTCTATGAAATTTTGTCAGTTTTGTTTGTGTATAATCATCTGCCATTGCAAACTTCACTAGGCGGTTACTTCCCTTTGCCAGTTAACAGACACATCAGGACATGAATATCAGGCCTTATGACTCAGGGATTTTGCAAACAACCTGTGCAGGTGGACGTTGACTTTGTCTTTATTGTTCAATGTGTGCTGTATTCCTACTCCCACAAACTGTAGGCCAAAGAGACTGACGCCACGGCATTTGCAAAGAATGACATTTGGCCAGATACACCATTAATAGTATTCTTTATGAATGCAGCTTTCCATCGTAATTCGAATTCTGACCAATAGGCCGCCTTCGTCCAACTATAATATGTGAGCAATTATGTGTCTTTGACGACAAGAAAACTATCAGAACAAGATTAACGAATGTTCTTGATTTTCTGTTACATACTTACCACATTAGTTCTTTGTATCTTTCGCCTCAAATTAATGTTCTATTGGGAGATAAAACGCAATAACTGTTAACCTTTCGGTTCAGTCAGATGTCAATAACAGTGGAGTATAAAGTATTCCTAATGCGTTTTCACGGAATAAATTTATTAATCGCCATTGCCAATGGAAAACCCTTCCCCCTTTTATACTATTAATAAAACAGTTAAAACTGCAGGGACAGGCCAAGAAGCATTATTGCTAATATAAAAAGATATGACAGAACACAATATTGAAGCTAAAGTTATTCCATTTTGTATTATATTCAACTGAAATATGACTTGAAAATACTTTCTTGACCATTTTTTAAAGCTGCACTCTCACAGATGGATCATTTTGATAACTTTTTTTCTTTGAATGAGCCAAGTTTTGCAAAAATATTTGGAGACTAGTGATACAAGATTGCTGACAAAAAATCAGATCGCAGTTTATCATATATACGAACGAGAATTGATGTTTTACGGCTAAAGGCGTTGCAAACTCATTAAAACAAAATGCAATTTTTGGCAGTTTCCCAAACGATTGAGATCTGTTCTTTTGTGAACTATCTTATATAAATAAATTGAAGGCAATGATACCAAATCAGCTGATTCTGGGATAAAAGTTAAAAAGGTGAAAAAAACTGTCAATCTGTGAGAATGCAGCTTAAAGGCCATACGAGTTTTGTATATTATTTGTGGTACAAATTCAATTAATACCAAGAGAATATTAGGCCGCCAGGTATATAAAAGTCGCATTAGTGTACAAGGGTTACCTTAAAATGTATTAGCAAATGTAAGATGAAAATTAGATTAATCGTCTTTAAATCTTATCAAGGAAACATAGAGTGTATTATTATTACTCCGGATGCAAAATATTTTGTTCGAGCTACAAGAACACACATTCAACGCTATAAAAAGGCGCTTGATAAATTAAAGACATAGCTAGAACCATTAATAGTAAAAAAAAACAGGAACAAGCCCAGTTGAATATTAGTTAACAAAAAACGGGTTAAAATTTTCAAACACTGTATGCTAGACACACAATGTACAGACAAAACGAACAGTTGAAATAAGCAACTGAATTACATTGCATTCTACTACATCAGCAGTTTGCGCACCTACGTTTGAAAATTAGAAAAGGGGCATGAAAAGAATGTTTTAAATGGGCTTAATAACCCAGAAAGGTCCGCATTTATTCGACTGTATTAGATGATATCATGGTAATGGAATCTTTCAAAGCGCCGCCTATCTGTTCATCGCCTCAGCAGATTACCGAAAATCAAATCACCAGCGGCAAACGACTATCAAAGATTAGCTAATGACAGTTTCACGTTTGTGGACGAGAAAAGTTAAATCAGATGAATAAATCAGAAAATTGATTAAGAATGAAAAGTGTCTTCTTAAATTAAGATTTCGGCAGAGGACATGTGTACTTTTTAGTCAATTTACCGATTTGCGAGCGAAATATCACTGATCAATAGAGTTTTATAACCCCTAACATCATCTATTGAATAGAAATTGCCCCTTTGAACATAAAATAACATGTTTTCTCATAAATAAAATATTATTGGTTGAACGTTTCCTTTAATTTTCGATACAATGAAATGAAATCCCGCGTAAGAGTGATGTGAACATGCAACCATAAAGTAGATCAAGTAGATCTAGCATGTTCAGCGAGTGGTTTTAGTTTTCAGCTTCAAACCTGTAAAAAGGGAAATGTAGCCAACAGTCTTTACCAAGCTTTGATCCCTCGTTATGAGTAAATAATAAGAAAACAAACACGTGTTATTCAGTGAAATTACAGCGGAATTAGTGTACTTTGCCCGATATGTAATCTTGGAGTTTGTATTGTAATTAGTGATTTATGAAATAATGGTTGATAATTGCCTCATTGGGAATAATAATTGCCTGTCGGTAGTAATATTTCAATTGGGAAATAATCAACCGCAAGCCATGGTCAACCATGTCATCTCCCGTAAAATACATGTGTTTTAGCATCTGTCAATGACTTGAACCGGTTTTAAAAAATAAATTGAGGAATAACGAAGCATACGATTAGCACGAAGTTTGTAAGGTAAAGGTTTGAGATATAACAAATTGGTTTTGATTTACATTATATATTGAAATTAGGATTAATTAGAAATTGAAAATTGCAAACTCTCAGGAGTCACGGAATAAGACGTCATAATTTCCTTCAATTCTGTATAAATATCTATTTTATAAATCGGTTGATACATTGGAAATCTAACTTTTCTGATATCATCTTAAATTACTCGTGAATATTGATGGAATGCTTATCTTCTAAAGTTTGCATATTTTTTCCAAAGACATCATAAAATCTTAAGCAAAGCAGGGCATCAATAAGCAAAAAGCTTTTATACAGATCTTCTTTCAGTCGTGTGAAATGATACAGCAATGTGATATGTTTTCCGTCCTAGCCCTTTCCGGTAATCTGCTCCAAAATTTTCCATTCACATATGTAATGACTACATGGAATTGTAAGCAGGATGGAAATGCCCTATTAAGCGGAATTCTTAAATGAGAGTAGAGTAGTTTTCAACGCCGATACAAGTTGTGTATATAATCATGGCTATCGAAGATTACATATTCAGCGCCAGTAATTGTCTTCACTATATGTTGAATTTCCTGTATTCTTTTTTCGATTTCAATTAACTAGTTAGTCACAAATTATTATGATTACATAACTCCAAGTTTTATCAAAAGCCGAAAAGACGCTTAAGGAAAGGTAAAGTGTGGATTCTCCCGAAAAAGTTTTTCCAAATTAAAAATCGTCGAAATTTTCATTGTTCAAACGTCATTGGTGTATGTCTTTCGTTTTTCGATTTAAACAATTCGACTAATTGAACATTGATCATATTATGTCACTTGGGAAAGAGCAGCCCCCTTATATATATTATATAAACATACGTAGTTAAATCTTTGAATATATGCTTCATTAGGAGACGGACGTATATGTTTGTCGTAACTTCGGAGAAGATCGAGCACTAGTCGGTACTCGTTAGCCTCATCCGAAACGCCAGAGAGAAAAGTATAAAGATTCTGAATGTTATAACTTGATAAGCTGAAAGGAAAGGAAACAATTAATCAATAAAGAATACGATTAAATTAAATTTTGAAAAGTCATCAAAGCGGACATGTATGTAAATCATTTGCCGTCACTTTAGAGAAGTTTGTGTATTTCACATGCATTCCGAGTGAGTCCGATGATCAACACACTTAAATAAAGTTTAATTTGAACTCAATTTGCAGTGGAAATCTATTCAGCATTATTTTTTTTTATTATTATTATTTTTTGTTTGGTGGGGGTCGTTTTTTTCAGGATAGTCAGATAGATTTTCCTACTAAGGGTTGACGCTAAACATAAATTAATTTAGTCAATCAGAAGTATGCTGTTGCATTAGCAGATATAGGTTGTGACCTTATTAAGAGTAATAGTACTATTTTATTGCAGTAGTAATTTATACTACTTAGTATAAATTTCTTCCCAGTCAAGTGTATTGTTGCATAAATAATTCAGATTTCTCAACTGTCAATTGATATTACTACGTGATCTACATAAAGCGTAGTTAGATATCAATAATTCTTACATTGTAAATCGTCCATGTACACTGGAAGTTGTTTTCGGTGGGAAATGGTCGAGGTGCTCCGACTGCGTTTTAGTATAACCGTAGTCGTTACTTCATAGGTTGTAGCAGACAAGCCAGAAACGCGTTTACTTTGACCAAAACACCAGATACTAAACACAAATGGCATTTCTGCGACGTTTTGAATATAACGTTTACTATAATTCAAAACGAACACACGGGTTTCCTCGTATCTACGTAAATTATAAAGGGTAAGCCGGTTAAATATGGTTAGCATCGTGGATGATGACGTTTATCTTCTATCGAGTGACATGAGCGCAGAAATAAACAGGCGTCCTGTTATCTGGTCGATTGGTTTGGAACTGACTAAACTACGACAGCTAATTTATTCAGATATATAAAATTGAACACCATAATATAATATATAGGGACGATCGTATACGCTTGTAGCTACGCCGAAGATTGCGAAATTACCAGTCCTGGATGACTCAGTCAGAACGCCAACCACTGAAAAAGGAATAAAAGTTAAAATTCCTGTATTAAATAATAATGATGAACAAAAAAAAGACAAAGCAACAACATCAAAGAACAAAAATGCTGGCAACTACAGGGACGAGCCCTGAGTGGTCTAAATTTAAACCAATATCCTGTTTAACGGCGCATTATATTATACGTTGGACCTGTTTATGGCGTTGCAAAGATATGTGGTCGAATTCACCACGGTCATTAATAATTATGAATAAAACGTATATACATTCTCTTTTCGTCAATCATATAATCCATTATGGCAAAAGCTTTTTAATTGAAAATGGTTGTAATAAATAAAACAGCCTTGAGCTCAGTTAGTAGCTCACGTAAGCTATTTTGTTTAGTATCCCTCGCAATGCATACATTGTAAGCAGGGTATCAGATGGAAAACCGATGGTCAGCCGCAAATACATTGACGGAACGGAGGGCAATGAACGATACGTAGCTCTAGATGTCAATTGTCAAAGCCTTACATTTATGTTCTTCAAACACGCAAGCACTCGGTATATGAGTAAAACGCGAGAAAGGCGATATATATTCCTTACTTAAGGAAGTAAATAAATTATATTTTTTCTTATAATGTTTTCTTGATTAACAGTCGTGTAACAAACACGTGTTTGTAAAGTCTAATAAAAGAATAAAAAGTGTCAAAACGCGGTCAAGGAACTGAAATACCCGTTCCATAATGTATTGTATGTTGGTTGATCAGTGACAAATTAGCAAATAATAATTCAACAACCAATGCAATTTGTCTCTTTTACTGACACTAGAATTGCAGAGAACTGGCGAAAGCGTGGCCTTTCAAACAGTCAAGCATTGACTCGATATTACATAAGTGGTGTGGTATAATTACATGTTGTTTTTGTATTTTCCTTTTAGCTATTCAATACAATGCGTAAGGAGTTCACGGTAATCAATTGTTCTTGCACTGCGTACGATACTGTAAGTGTTTTGTACTCGTAATGTTGAGTAGGCAACATAAAAATGCACACAAATTCTTTAGTTTATACTATGTGATTTATATATGAGTTTTCTATGAAATAAAGCAACGAACTTGAATAAGAAAATGTATACCGTCGTTTGCATATTTGTCACATAAATACGCGAACATAACATATAAAACGGAATTTATTGGTAGAGTTGCGACACTAGTTACACATTATGACATTTCTCAACGTATTGGGTGAATGAGTTACGAAAAAATGAAAGTTTTGGTCAAATACCTTTTAAAATCATAATAGGTCCTGATAAAAGGCAAAGCACTGGTATGGAAACTATTTACAGCTTGGCAAACAGCGAGATGGCATAAAGATGCTATGCCTTTTACATTGAATACATTCTGTCGTCTTCCTGAATAAAAAAGGTCTGTGCTCTTGAAGATTGCATTTTTTGTTGTCCAATGACAATCGATGATATTTCAAATTTTCTATTCATTAACTTAATATTTCAGTAAGTCTATGTTTCCACCAATGCGTTCTTGTAACACTTGTGTCAGAAGTAAAAGGAAACTTTTGCTTGGTATTCGCATTTTTGTGTAGGTCAATGACAGTCGATGATTTTCAGTTTATTGTGCATTAATTTCTGAAGAATGCACCAAAAACATCTATCATTTTTTAACTTGTATTTCTAACGTTTCTTTACGATTCTGTTTTTCACACTTTATTTTCACTTTCATTACAACATAGAAATAATTTCTAAGAACCATATAAAAGTTTTGAAGAAAACAATAACAGAACCTGTATTTGGTTCATGCCCAAGAAACGGACTCGAGAGTGATTCTGTGAGCTGTCACCTTTCGTCACAGTCGAGGTAAAGGAAATTAGATTAAAATTATATCTTATCTAATACTATTTTACACATACCACGACTTTCAGCACAAGCGTTATGTCAGCACCTCCACCCCCAGGGGTCTACTAAATGCGCTTGTTTTACTGAGTTTATCAACCAGAAGTAACAAAAGTCTTTGCACGTAATTTTACGATGTTGCCTGATTGTGCAAATTGCAATTATCTGATATTTCTTGGAACCTGTTAACCATAAAGGTCAAAACGTAACCAAGTTTGTTTCCCCAAATGAGGAACAAAATGTAATTCATAGAACTGCATCTTTATAGAGCTTATAATCAACTGTGACCCGCATGGTAGTTTTTGTTATTAAAAACAGTATTATGTAACCGTATTATTTTTCGGATTGTAATATGATTAAATACTACTGATTTATAATAATTAAAAAAAAGTCGCTGACTGGAAGGTTACATTTTGTAGTTTTATCTTACAATAAAACATTTGGTTGGTTCATTTTAATCACGTGGTCGTCCTCCATGGAACATCATGCCAAACTGATATTTCCATGCGACGTCAATAAGCAGCTGTTAACATCGACGGCATCTTCTGGGTGTGACCGTCTTGTCAAAGCCCAAACGTGGTAGTCCTCTTATAAGTTAACTTTTGTACAAATCGATCAAAGCCAAAGCCATGTAGAGTGCTGTCGCAAATGAGACAATTCCAAAAATCCCCATATAAAGGAAACGTTTAGAAAGCAGGTAAATAGCGGATTCAAACTTTTTTGCGCATAAAATTCTGATGCTGTCTATGAAGGTCAACCTACTGAATTATTTTACCGTTAATTTCATGTCATTTATCTCGTATATAAAGACGAACATAATGTTACTTGATTTAACAGTTTTTCGGGGAAATAGTATTGACTTGGACGATACTTGGGCAAAATAATTTGCATTTCATTGAAATGTCGGAATCAAAGATAAACAGTTGAAAATCGACATAATTGATTGCATTGATTGAGAAAAACTACGTAATTGATTTATGGTTCTGACCATTCTACCTTTCTAACTATTACACATGTGTTAAAAACAGATTTCATAGGAACTCTCTGATTTAATACTTCTCATTGAAATATTCTATGTCCATAAACAAAACATAAACACCATTTCTCTAAAGGCCCTTCATCGGTTTTTAAATCGACCTTTGTATACACAAAAATGTATTTTACCTAGTAATTGATTTCGTGCGTAGATGATCTTTTGAACGTATTTAATCCATAAATTCCATGCAAACATAACACTGTAAAACATGGTCGCCAGAGCACTGTTTGAACGTAATAATATTCATGCGAAAAACTACAGAAACAAGCTCAGTAGCAAAAAGTTTAAACATAAACACGGGACAAACGTCAAAGACATAGAACATATAAACAAAAATTCACAAGCAAGGAACATGGAAGAACAGATCAAAACTCCACAAACAGCACAGTGAATACATGCTATATATAAAAAACTAGGTATGTTTATCAAGGATTGACCTAGAAACGGTCAGTAAAATTTAAATTTACTGAGGGTTTTAACCAGTTTGTGTGCACAACCTCACTCTCATCCCAAACATCCAGAATAAATAAATAAACGTTTAAACGTCATCATATTTCCAGGTATTTCATCCAACAAGACTTCAGATTGGAGTTAATGTCTTGGGAAAATTCAGCCGCATCAGCTTAAGGAGCCATGCATAGATCGTCAAACATATTCGAGGCAATTATTAATTCTTTGCATCTCTTTCTCCGTGATGTCCAAGGGTGTTATTTCTTGCATATAAAACACATTTCAACTCTCAACATCTTTGTTAAAAGTGCAAAATCGATCTGTTACCGTTTTTCATTCGTAAAGATGAGAGATAAATTACGAAATCAAAGTGTCTTGATTCATTAACCGTTAATCAATGCAAGACGAGCGTTCGTGTAATAGTTGCAACAACCAAGTTGTTAATGAAGTATAACGTAAAAATCGATGCCTCTTGTGATATTTTAATCTAAGAATTGACAAACCGGTTTTTATTATTCATCATGTTATAATTCTAAGCTAATAGTCACCCGTGGCTAGCCGGCATAATATCTGATTTTATTACAATATTTCTTTATTAAATTTGTTATAAGTTTAGTAAAGCCTAAGCATATTTGCAATGAATCACAACTTACTATTTTTCGAGCATTAGTTAAGAAATATAGTGTGCCGTCTCTTAATTGTATATACCTGTATTCAATTGTATATATTTGTTGATATTGTGTTTTATCATCATGGGCCGTATTGCTGATTTGAATGAAATATTATTTTCATATTTAAGCATTCGACCGAATCATGGGCTATTCATTTTGTCCCGACAGTGACCCTTTTTGATTTGAGACGCCATATAAATAACATATTCTTTAAAAAGGAAAATGATAACTATATTATATAAGATAAATGGATCAAACTACATTAAAAGTAGAGTTATTACGATTCGCTTTTTTCGTTCTAGAATAATACGTGATGACCTATTTTTTCAATATTTATTTAAAGCTTGTTTGTAAAATCATGTTCGATATAAGTGTTCTTATTCTCTAACCCTTCCAAATGCTACCGAAACAATATTGGGTCACCAAGCATCACCAATTCACGCAAATGCACATTCTATACCGTAAACAAATTACGTTTTACACATACAAATAGACTTACTTTAATGGTTTACCAGCAACGCTCAAACCAAGAGCTGTTTATTAAGAATGTTTGAGAAATCTTTATACATATAGTGAATCAGTGTTGCATTGAAATTATTACGTAATGATAAAAACCATTTAACCTTGTAACCAATGGAACATGATGGTAAAAAGTGAAAAGTTGCTGACAGAAAATAATAACTCTTAACAAGAAACTGATTGGAACTCAGCGTCTATCTGAATCCTATCTGAATGTTAAAAAGGAGCAAAATACCAGTAGCAAAAATATCACCAAAACTGTTCGTAGTGAAACAACGAAGACTAGTCAAGTCTCAGAACAAACTCATAGGTCTAATTTCACTACAGAATTACCATGTAGTCAGAGAAAATGGCCAACAAAAGTACGACACCGAGAATTGTTAGATTCATGTTGCTACTAACGCATAAATAGGAATGGAAACCTCAGGGACAATCCACGTTGAGTAATTTTAGACACCTGAACTTGAAATGTGTAAACTCCCGTTGCGTTTATGCCCAGTGACACTCGATATACAGAAAAAAGTTCACGAGGAGGTAAGACAGCAGATTCGACCAATTTGCGTACAGAATATTGTTGATTTATTTCCAAGAATTTCCATATACTGCAGTAAGGTCGTTCGTAGATAAATAACGGATTCGACCGTTTTGCGTCTGGAACTCTGTAATTGTTAGTACAGGCCAACACATACTGCCAGATGAATATTTTGAACGTTTGCTTTCATGTCATCCCCCGTGTATGTAAACACTAGAACAAAATATAACTTGCAGTAAAACGTACTCCTCAACTGTATATATTGACTTGGACAAAGCTGGGCAAAATTATTTATTTAAAGGACCGGGTCGAAAATGCACAATTTGTTTCTTGTCTTACAACATCATTGATTGAAAGCAGTTTTTCAAGTAAAAGAACAATAATAAGAAATATACAGGTAATTAGAATTAAACGTAAAAACCTATAGATTGGACGAGTTACAGAAATATTATGTTTTTAAATTACTTCTAGCTTTTAAAATATGTATACTGTTGAACACAAACCTACCACAAGCGTTTTGTATGGTCGTTTTGTTTTGTATTATTCTCGGGCTTGACTGTAGCCCTAGAAGACCTAGTGACTGTATCATTGAAAATAAAAAGTTCAAGCGAAATAGACCCATATAGCGTTCTTGTAGTATATGAGAAGCATATACTTTTTATGAACAGTTTAGATATTGTTGCAATCCCATTCGAAGTGTTGAGTTTTATGTCTAATCGAATGGATACGGTGTAAAGGGATTAAAACCGATAACCGCCAACGGTTTAAATGATTGTGAATATACATGTAAAGAAATTACACTTTGTTCCTTAAATTTAACGAGCCGATGTGGATTTATTCATAAAAGAAGTTTTCACTTTAAGATCAGTTACATATTAACGTTTGAATCATTTTAATCGGTTTATGTACATTATATGTAGCGTATATATTTAAAGTAAATAATTGTGCAGTCTATTTTGTCATAAATGTAGTGAACAGATGGGTCTTTACCAAAAAGAAGCGAATTTTTGTTGTCTATCAATTACGTATTTATACCTTCGCGATTGGTGCACATTTTTTAAAAACCCAGTTTTAAATGACGGAGTAATTTTGTCTGTTTTTTTGGTGCGTCTGTTTCCGCTGAGATAAAATTAAATTGTCTGAAAGATCTAGGAAAGTTTGTTCTATTAACATTGTACAGTACATTGACAACAATTACGTCATTTTATTTTGTGCGACTTTATGTTCATACGTTATACGTAATCGCTTATTTAAAAAAATAATATTGTGCGTATAATACTATTGAATAGAGCTTTCAATATGCATTTTAAGATAATCTTTCAGTAATTCATTGACTCTAGTCACCGTATAGGTTATTTATTTATATACGTTCCAAGCTACATTGATCTGAGATCCAATTAAGACCAATATTAAGCACCACCCATGATATGTCACATTTGTAAAAAAAACTCAAAGGTAAAATATACTGCCTAGAATTAAAAAGGAAAAGACATTATAAAAACTTGATAAACTTGTTAATTGAGGCAGTTTTGAACTTTTTGATGTGAAATAGTTCTTGCGTTGTTATATTCCATGATCAATACGTGTGTGTGTGATAAAATTCCTTTTAACATTGCTTTGCAAAAATGCACCTTATTTCTGGAAATGTATTTTACATTATTGATTTGTATCTGTGTTCCTTTAATATTTTACAACACAATCTAATAAAACCAAACAATGTTTATTCACGAAATAAACATATATCATAATATTAGACGTTTTATTTCATTAAAGGAAGACAAACGAAAGCCAGACATTAAGGATTGTGTAAACAATATAATTTACAGGCTACCCTATTGCTCAATATGTCTCTATGCCCGTTATAAACAATGATTCATTGAGATTAAAATTGGGCGGACACGTAATAATATTTATACACTGTATGTCATAAGCAGTAAAACTAATTAGCCATAAGACAAAGCAGGAACAACAATTAAATGTTGTTGATATACTTAGCACTCGGAACACCTCGGGCATTTTTCCATCGAAAACAACCAAAATTGAATAAGGACCGTTTACAATGTTAGAATCCTTTACAATTAACTTCAATGCAGGTAGATCTCGTGAAAATTTCAATTTAGTAGTTAAACCTAAGAACTTTACTCTGGGAATCATACTTATTTATGCAATAAAAAACTTCACTGCACAAGTATATATACAAAAAAACACATTACAATTTCATGCGGTACATCAAAGTTCATATCATTAGTTAAGAAATCTATATTTTAGTCGGATGATAAACAAGTTTTGGTTAATATTTCTTTAAAAGAACGCAAAGTAGTGAGTGGTGCTTGTATGGTATCACAATGGGTAATTAGACAGTGTGTTATAAGCTAAAGTTATGTGGTATTACATTGTCGACCTATTTGGGATACATAAAAAACATTTTTTAAAAGAAAATCAAATGTCCCTAAGAAGATAGCATGTCCCATGAACTTGTTTCACTATATCTGTGGAAACCGCACGTGATGCTTAATCTGCGAATTGCTGTTTTGTGTTTGTTCATAAAAGTTCTTTTAAAGTAAGACAACTCCATTTTCAACAAAGTTTAAAACAAATCTTTGCTAACATTGTCTGCTGAATTAGTACCTTTAGAAAGTTATCCAGACCCTTAGAACGAACCTTGTGGCATGTTTGTGTGTAACAAACTGCAACTAATTAAACCGGTTTTGAAATTAATGTTTTGATAAATATATGTATATTTAAAAAAAAAACAATTTTGCTTTCTTACTCTTAGTCCACGGTAAGATAATTGCGCTTGTTTCAACTTCATTTAATCTCAACGGACATTGTTGCAGATATTGTGCACAGGCCATATACCCAGTACTAAGGTTTGAAAGTACGATGACGTCAGCAACTTTCTTAACGCTTATATCTATTATTAATCACACTATTGTTTTACATGAACATTCTCCATATTTCTTAAGCTATTCTTGAACTGTTATTGATATTGGCTCCTTTGTAACGATTATCACATGCATGAAAATTGTGTTTACTTATACATATTTGTTTACTTATTTGCTTCGTTGCATAAGTCGAAATAAACTTCTGTTCTGTTCTGTTCTAAACTCCAACAAAGTTCTAGACAATTGGCTTTGTTATTCGCAAGAGAACGCGTGTCAAACCAAAGCAACTATCAGCTAAAATAAATTGGCATCAAATGTTTCGATAACCTACACCGGGCTAATAATTTGCCTATTACATCAAATATTATTGGTCATTGTATGTAGTCCGTCAATATGATAAGATGTCCTCCTTTAATTAAGATCGTCAAGTCGAATTTATTTTCCATTTTGTGAAAGTGACATATTGACAAATTCATAGGGCTTTGATTGAAAACTACCATTTAAGGTCCAATCAGTTGCATTCAGGTTGAACATTGTCATAAAATTATTGTGTTAGCTTTGGTCTAAATGTTTGATTAGGCTTGATTCATCGTGCATTTTAACAGGATATTTGTTAATTTTCTGGATACCTGGCTTGTCACTTCAATTTCCGTTGTTTGATTATATCAGTGGTTCTATTTTTTTGTATTCATGATGTTATGAGCATGTTCTATCCCCCAGAAAAAGCATTATTATTAAATGCTTGGATACCACTCAATTTGTTTAAACACCTAGTGAATTACTGTTTCAATATGCCTTATTGTTGTGCGATGTATGGTTATCTTTCAGTGTATGTCACGCTTTTACTTTGTGCGCTGTATGTCAATCTTTCATAGTGTGTTAGGCCTTATGCGCGCTAACTTTCTATCTATAGGTATATGTTAGGCCCTATCTTCGTGCGGTATGTGTCTGTCTTTCCGAGTATGTTAGGCCTAATCTTTGTGCCTCGCCTTCTGTGTCTGTTAGGCTTTTTTGTTGTGCGATGTATGGTTATCTTTTAGTGAATATAAGGTCCTATCTTTGTGTGGTTTTTGTCTACCGTCTATATTTTAATGCCTCTCAGTGCGCTGTATGTCTCTTGTTCACTGAATATTTAGACTTATCTTAGTACGATGTGTGTCTATCTTTTAGTGTATACTGCGCCTTCCCTTTTGCACTGTGTGTCTATTTTCAGTGTATGTTGCGCCTTCCCTTCTTGCTCTGTGTGTCTATCTTTCGGTGTATGTTGCGCCTTCCCTTCTTGCTCTGTGTGTCTATCTTTCGGTGTATTTTGCGCCTTCCCTTCTTGCTCTGTGTGTGTATCCTCGAGGTATGTTGCCTTTTCCCTTCTTGCTCTGTGTGTCTATTTTTTAGTGTTGTTTGGCCTTATCTGTGTGTGCTTTGTGTCTCTCGCTCATTGTTTGTTCGGCTTATCTACGTAAACTTTAAATTAATTTTGATCACAAGTATCTATGACTGATAAATTTGGTATGGTAGGATTGAGAATATGTTTGATTTACACTATTCTTTGCAATTACTGTTGAATTTTTAAAAGAAAATAATGTACGATTGTGTTTTCAATAATTTTGTAATAATCATATTCCGCAGTGTGTTTTATACTTATCGTTTCTCCTCTCCGCTAAAATAGATCAGAATTGTTTGCACGATGGTAACATACTTCAAAGATTTATATTTTTTTTACTGCGGGAAAAACAAAATCGTATCTAAATAATATTACAGGAACACACTTAAAATCTTTTATTTGATGTAGGCGCGACAAGCATTGCATTTGGGAAAAACTTGAATGGCGCCCAAACTGTAACCGATAAACATAAAAAATTGTAATGATTAAGTTTCCATCACATACAAAAGAACAGACGGTACAATCTGAAAAAGGTTTTACGTCTCACATACAACTGTTATAACATATTTAAACATTATCTGATTTCACTGTCCATATATACAGAGGCGAAAGCCATAAAATATGCAAAACAATGCAAACGAAATTACTGATTAAAACCTATTTATTACTTGCTAGGAGACAGAAGGATGACAACCAGGTTCGGCCGGTATTATATGTGCACACTGTTTGCGTACGTTGAAAACGACCCAGTTACATATAGTTGGATATAATATATATGTCCGCTAGCCCGTGCTTTCCCTGTCAAGACGTATCACAAAAATGAAAGGCGTCTGTTAGGTTTGGTTTTAACATGAACAAAATATCACATTTGCTCTGTTTGGTTGAATTGTATTGTTTTTCAATAGCTTCAGTCTTTGTAAAATGGAATACAATAAAATTTAACTTTATTAGTTTGTCATATAGCTCACGAAAGATAGGGAAAAAGACAACTTTTTGACAACCATTACAATTAAGCATTATAATCATTAAGCATAGGACAATACTTATTTGTATATGGCGTCGCTGTATTTGAACGTAAGAGATTGAGTGCCAACTGCATTAAGGAACTCGACCCACATATAGGTAAATTCTCTAATAGCTCCATTAACAATAATTCCAAGTTCTTATGCCCGGTGAACCCATATAATTTTGGTAGCAAATACTTGCTGGAAACTAATTTTTGAAATACCAAAACAGGTATTACAGTTTATTAGTTCTTTGTTTCAACTAAAACCGTCTTTAAATACCCCGTTTTACATTATTTCAAGGTTACAACTAGTTTGTTATTATTATTTAAGGTACTAATATTTATATTATTTCACATACATACCCCTTTTAAATGAAATCAAACATAAAAGGGGTCACCAGGCACTGATTCGTGTATTGGATACATTTGTACCAAATCGACATGCGCATGCGTAGACTTGTCACATGTCTTTACTCATGTCGGTTACTTTAAACAAAATAAGCTGAATAGAAAATGTCGCTATCGATCCAAAGGTTGGCACAAATTGTTTCCACCTTTTTACTTATCATTAAACTGACGAGAAAAAAATGGCAAAAAAAATGTTCGCCGGCGTATTGATTGTAACCGTTCCCACCTGTAGTGTTTACATTACTATCTGAGCAACTTTCTGTAAAATACAACATTAATTGCAATAATTCTTAACAATTTAAAGAGGCATACTTCTAAAATGGATGGATGTCTATAACATGCCATGCACAATAATTCTGGAACTCGATAGCGACACGGGACAAATTGGCTGATAATGAAATGAGAAATCAATCCTGATAATTAACAAAGCAATTCCCACTCCCACTCAGTCAAGTCTGCTGAAATAAAGAAATAAAAAAGAAAGACGATTGTTTCTATTGATTGAGTCTACATTATTTTGGTTTATTGTGTTAAAAGAATTGCAATGCAGGGCGCAGTTACCTATTACGGATCACTGGGCTGGTTTTAATAACACGTTTCAAAAGTTTTTTTTAACACAAAACTATGTTATTATGTTCAAAAGTATTAGTAAGTTTTACAGATTTTATTAGGCTTTTATAATATATGATCATTTAGATGATTACGTTAAAAATACTTATCTTAGGGAAAGACTTAAATGTTTTATAAATACCAACCATTATGTTGCATATAACAAGCAACCCACAAAAACACATGTACTCATAAAACACAAATGTCTTATCAATCATTTTCCTTATCATTTATTTTGTTATCGTGGATATTCCTTGAAATTCATTTTGTTTCGTCCATATTTTGTCACACTTTAGACTGAAGCAATGAATATCTTCGATGAAAACAAATGTGAATATCTTAGCTGTTTTATTCCAATAATTTACGAAAACTGTAATCCATACGTGTATGTATCCTTTAAACAATTCTTTTAAAGATGACCTTGAGCAAAGCTAGACTCTCTCAGTGTTTATTATAAAAAGTGATTTAAAGGCGCATAAAATAGATTAATGTAAAACATACAAATGCATTATTGTGTTGAACTCATTTATCTTAAATGATGGAACAAAAACATTCAAATAATTTAGTTTCATATAGAGATATACCGACGCTTTTAAACAGGGGAATTTGTGGCAGCGTAAAAAACGTTAAATGTACTGTTCCGCAAATTGAACAAAATATGTTAGTTATCATTGGACAGTATACAGCTATAAATTAATGTTATGTGATATACAATTGTCCTTCGGCATCTCTGTCCGGGATATAAAAACGAGGTTTGCAAAGAAATATCAATGTTAACTATATAAGTCACAGTCTCATAAATACTGGTTCACAATATGTATTGAAATGTTGGTGATAAAAAGTCGTAATTTCCCGAGAATGGTAATCTTCTTAGTGGCCCTAGACGTAATTTATTGTTGACCAGTACCCGTCATTGGCTTTAATAATCAACCCGCGTCGAGTCAGTATGACACGTGTTATTTAGTATGCCAGAATAAAATCACAACCATACAATTATCCGTACGTTATGAGGTGTAAAGGTTGGCTCTTGATTAAGGGATTGTATTTTATAATCTGATTAGATTTAGTGAACATTAGCCGACTTCATGTACACATACATTTGTGAAAAAGGTAACAGTGTAGAAGTTAATTGGCATTCAAAATGAACATATTCATAGACAAACATATATATAAATCTCAACGGCAGTATATTATAAAATATGAAGACATTATAATAAGAAGGTCATGACTACAGCGATGCACCAAATTGCATAGCATTTACATATGCAACAGTAGAGCATGTTTACATTTTTCATAGTCATATAAATAGAAAACCAAAAAAACAACATTTTTCGAACTTCGACAAAAACAAAGATTTCGCTGATTAGGTCAAATAACAATACTATCATGTAACTTAAAATACAATTGTGCTATATTTTGTTTACCTAAGGTGGGAAAAGGCATCTACCATGGACTTGTAACATAGGTTTCTCCCAACCCCGTTGCAGAATGTTTTGTGGAAAGTCGGTAAGCCTTGTTTCCACAAATCACCCTATGCTTAGGTTGGGATGAACCTATCTTACACCAGCGGCCATGGAATGCACTTAAGTCCAGTACTTTTTATGAGGTAGATCGTTCCAGAATGAGACCAAAAGATATAAGCATGCTCTTTATGTAAGGTGTTTAATCTTTTATGTCAATTGAAACTATTATGCCTTATCTTAGATTAAACAACACTTTATCGAACAAATATGCATATTGGATCAGACCCAATGTGTCAACCGAGCCATTGGCGGTTATTATGAATAATGTGACATTCTGATTATTTAGTCCCTTTGTTATATGCAAAATAAATGACCGAAAATATAATTCAGATAATAATCATGGTATGTATATTGAATTCGTACCACTTATTTAAGCAAAATTAGAATTTGACATGACGGATATTGCACTATTTAATGGCCGAAATAGCTTGAATGCAATTCAGTTATTTTATACTGATTACATTCCTCCACATATAAATTCAGTCATGGGATAAATGTGACATTCAATTCTCTTTCATAGAGAGATGAAATGCGTACCAGTCAGCAATCGGAGACTATTCAATCTAAGAGACCCATTTAAACTAGCAAACGGAAATAACTGACAATTGATCCTCGCAGCATATTTAACCCAATTGGCCGACATTTCTGAATGATGTACGTATGTTTTCTTGAATATTTCCTTAAATAGGCTGCCCCGAAGTAAGCCGCCTCCAAAACTTGGCAATTCGTGTCCAGAACTTTTCAGAGCTTTTGCTATTCTTTAACTGACATTTCGGAATTACCACAAAATCGTCCAAGATAATTATGAAGGCTTATTCTGATACCAACGTTTATGATTTAGAAAATAACAACATATCAATCCATAAGCTTTTATTTAACTTCATTATTTGCGTGAAAGTCACTTGAGCCCACAGTATATAATATATTTCAGTTTTTGGGGGTTATAGTCAAAACTGATGGAGGGGATGACAAATGAACTGTTTACGAGGCTGACAGTCCCAGGGCAACAGTAAGACTGTAACCACCGACACCATGAAACAGAAGTTTTGACTATTACCCATACCACCATGAACTAATGATAATTTCATCAGGAAACGGGGTTCTAAAACATCTGCTGAGGTTTCTTTTGAAGATATAATTTGAGTATAAGTAGTTTAAATGGCCCCCAAAATACCACCAAATTGAATTCAAACTACCTCGTCTAAGAAAATGATGCTTAGTTTTCAATTATATGCCCGTAACGTAACTAGCTGGGCATACTTGTGTCTTTGGATTGATTGATTTAAGTTTTTAAATGTTGATCAAGAATCATATCTATTTATCTACTTATCGCTCTAGATAAGTACGCAATCCACTTTCTTTCAAAGTTCTCTTTCGCTTTTAGGGGACGCTATAATTTCAGCTGCATTTTCGATAGACATTAGATTAGATATAAATCCATAGTACCTTGTAGTTAATGCGTAACGCCCATTCATCGACCACCCTCACTAGATAGGGTATCATATCAACAAATCCACCCTCTTTAACGAACATCTCTTTATTTGAACTTTTTTGGAATGGCATAAATTCAGCGGCATTTCAAAAGACGTCAAATAAAATATTATATATAAATACATCCAACCGGATAGTCTCACTCAAACCGCAAGTGTCGTGAAATTATATTCCAAAACAATTCACAAAACGCAAACTTTTTTTATAATAAACGAAACAGTGTTGGCAACTATTTACGATTAGTAAAGTAAAGACAATAATAAGATTTTACAAGAGTTGTCTTTGACTAAACAAAGGAGATTTTTCCGTCAAATTTAACTAACAATGTTGCGCTGATGATGATTCTTTATTCGGACCAACGTTTTTGTTTTTCAAAATTGGATAGCAGTGATCGACTTGTATAATTTCTGATTCTCCTGAAAAGGTCACGGATAATAATCATGGGCCGACAGCAGTACTGAACAATTTGGTTGATAATAGCAATTGTTTACGAGCTTATTACTATTTAAATACCACAAACATCATCCCTCTAAATCGTTTTTCTCTTTTTTTTATTTTTTTATTTTAATTATTTTAGAATTCTATATTCCATATACTTAAAACATTGTTTAATATATCCTAAATCAATACATATATTTCGTGAACGTTTTCTACACACAATTTCGATCCAAATGCAATGTTAATATTCAATGTAAAGAAACGTGATTTGGTAGACGCTTTCTTGTAAAAAAAATCAAGATGTATGATGTCCTTTTATATTTGTAGAAATAATGGGACGATATAGTCCGACAAGCAATTTTGGAGTTAATTTCAAGTAAGACCATTTATAATGTCGACTACAATACCAACTGCCTAATTTATATCAGTGGAATCACTGCAAAGACATATGGATGGACTTGTCTCAATACTAATTTTCATGGTCAGTGACACTAATAAGAAAACTCAAACATAATAATGTTTAAAAAAACGAGGGAATTAAACCAACTGGCAAAAAGAGGAGATGCTTAAGGTCATTGATAGTAATGGGAGCACTCTGTAACATTTAAAAACGCGAGGAATGTCACTATTTATAAAAAAAAACGCATAAACTTTGACATTTATTTTGATAATTTTTAATTCCCATCGCATGTTTAGACATTCAATCATAATTGTTTCTAATGCAATGTGGGCGTAAAGGCGTTCGGAGTTAGCTTGGTGGTTTTGATCTTACCCATAGATAAAAATGATCGATTTCAATAAAACAGTAGGATCACCGCGATGACACTAGAATCAATATACAGGTATTTCATAGAATTTCAACGATATGAATAATTACTGAGAATTGGATGCCGTTCATTGTATATCTAGTGTTTATTATTGTAGTAAATACGGAGGGATTAGTCAGGATATACGACATGTAAAAGTAGCAAAGCATTTAATAAAAAGTTATCATTTAGCATAGTAGCACAATGAACGTTTAAACAAGCACCTGTATTTAGACCAGAAATTAGTTTTACTCAATGATACCGAAATGCAGGAAGCAAATACAATTAAAGCAATTATAAAAACACTGGACGTAGTGGGGAGCGAACACACGCCGGTAGTATCACGAAAAAAATAGTAAAATGGTACCATATCTACTCGCCCACAAGAATGGAAAAAGGTGAAGGATAATTTAACATTTATTGAATACATTAATAGCATCATGCGATATATTCAATTAACCAATCACCTTATAATCTCTTGTTGTATGGCGTTACCTACATTTTCAAACTTTTGATTTCAAAGACAGTACTTGACCATATATCAACATTTGCTGAAAAAATTTCAGCCGTCTGCATCGTAGTTTTTACATTTCAAATGATTTGCCGCATTTCATTTTGAAATGAATAAACGTCCGTAAAAATGAGTAAATGAGCTTTGCATATCACTAAGACACTGGTTATAATGTTGAATTAGATGCCTGGTGGTCATATCTAATTTTGATATCATTTGAATGGATACATTGACAGGATTGCAATTTTAGCCACGCGTGCCGGATAACCAACGAATGTGGGGCTGGACATGGCTCTGTGTCTTACATGTGCATAATATAATATATCTTCTTCAGTAAATCATTTAAACGGTGCTACAGGACATTTATATTCTTGTAAATTGTCATTGTTAAATAGTTCGTTAACTACTTGTTTAATTTGTACATGCATCGTTGTAGCAGTCTCACGTTCAAAAACAGTAAGCCACTATTACTTGACTCCCATAATATTTACCTTATATACAAAAATAATGTTAATAATAAATAATAATGGAGAAGGAATTAATCAGAATATATCTTATGCATATACTTTTTTTAGCATTCTATTAAGCACGATGTTTATTTTCAATGTCATGCATATTTTGTTACATAGTATGAACATGTTAATTAGTGTAAATCCCCTACCATTTCAAACTTTACACGATGGTTACGTCCCTTTGCCGAAAAGTAACTACGCATATAACATGATGATGATCAAAATTCAGTGACATTATTCAAAAAGGTTTAAGAAAAATATCAATAATTAATCAATAAAATTGTATTGTGTATCGTTTACTACAGCTGAAGTTGAAAGCTGTTCGGCGACCCTTATATGGCCGATCCGTACTTGTGGACAATATGGTATTTTCCTGGTCATCGAAAATGCCTTAGTGATTCTCCCGAATAAACCACCACTGAGCCTATGCTTATGCAGCGGAAGTTGACCTTGTCTACATTGCACAATGTGTTTTGCTTTTCTCTTTCATAAACTGTGGACATGGTGATAATCAAAGAAGTCCAACTTCAACACAAATTATTTATTTATGAAACAACGTTTCGGCCATTCGGCCTTCATCATGTTGTATGTATATAATGAACAGGAAATGACGTCAACATCAAATGACGTCAACGTTGATAACGTCAAAATATAGCATACATTTTTGCACAAAATAATGTCTTATAGGATCTATAGAGATACAATTATACTGGTAAAATGCAATATAAATGCATAAACAAACATCAATAAACCAGTATAAACTATGCAACATTAAATAGGTTAAATAACAGTTATAAACCAGATTAATTTTGAGATTTTTTTTTTAAATCTGCAAGAAGAATTAAAATAATATTTTTGAATTCATACCATTAGGAATGACTGTGCCAAGAATGTGCATCCATTTACTCTCCTTTAATAATCGTTTCCAATTGATCTCAATGTTATCAATTGGCATAAAAGAAAAATCATTGATACTGTGGTCAGGAGCATTAAAATGTTCAGACACATTTGTATATGAATCTGGAAAATGCTTTATATCAAACTTATGACTGTTCATTCTCTGACTACATTTTTGTTGTGTATTTGTCATTTTCAAAAATAATACAACAATGTGAACATCTGGATCTATAACATTTAGTAACAAACCCGTTAGTGACAACATTTGTAAGTTTAGAATTCACAAGTATATCTTGAATATTTTTAGGCCGCTTATATGCAACAATTGGTTTGTAGTTAATGAGATCTTGGACAGTTTTACTTTTTAAATATCTGAGTAGTCCCCAGTATTGGTTTATAATTTTACCAATGTTTGGTAATGATGGATTAAAAGTACACACAAAAGGAATAATGTCTTTTTCCGATGATTTAACATTTGGCTCCAAGGCGTCCTATGCACTGATGGAAAATGTTTTTGCAACAACTTCATCTATAACAGAAATTGGATAGTTTCGTTCTTCAAAATAGGTCTTTAGTTTATCACATTCCTCCTGGAAACGGTCATCACTTGATGTTATTCCTCTATAGCGTTTAGCCTGGCTATAGGGGATGCCGACCTTGCACATTTTTGGATGACACGAAGATTATTCTATGTATTGGTGGCCATTTGTTGATTTTTCAAAAACGCTTGCTTCCAAACCACCCTTTAAGTCTTTTTCGATATTGACATCCAAGAATGAAACACATGTTTTAGAGACATTATTTGTAAATTTAATATTTTGGTGGACTTTGTTGATATCGTGAAGAAAAGCCGTTACTTCATCTTCAGAATGTTCCCATATGAAGAAAATGTCATCAAGAAAACGCAACCATAGTAAAGGTTTTTTTAACAGTTTTTAAGAAAATCTTGTTCAAACTTTCCCATAAACAAAGATGCAAAGCACGGTGCCATTTTCGTGCCCATAGCTGTTCCTAAAATCTGTAGGTAGTTTGCATCGTTGAATTGAAAATTGTTCTTTGTTAATACAAGTTTGATTAAGTTTGAGATGTCCTCAATATATCCAAGAGAGTTAGAGTTGTCTTGTTCAAGGAATGATCTGCATGCTGCTATACCATCATCATGTGGAATGTTAGTATAAAGAGAGCTGACGTCAAGTGTCACTAAAAATGCATCTTTTTTAAATCGGATAAAGATCGTAATTTCTTGATGAAGTCTGTAGTGTCCTTTACAAAAGATGGCAAATTTTCCATGTGAGATTTTAAGAAACTGTGGACCAAATTCGCTTGGCTGTCTGAATATTTTCTAGTTTATAAAAGCAGACGAAATTCTAATGCGATAAATTCATGTTTGTATATGGTGCAATATACCGATGTTGTAGCATACTTCTTAACTGCCCTGTGGAAGATATTTATTTAACGCAATTACGAAGACAAGCTCATCTTATTTTGTTTTTGTTACTAATAAATCTGACACCGCTGTGGAGTATTCGATCAGGCCCATAAAAGCCGTGATAAAAGACAATTTACATCTGTCTTGAGAACGATGTGCAATTCGAGAAATGTGTCTCTATTTCGATACAGAAGTTTCGCTTGAGGTATCTTAATAAGTTGAACGGTCTGTTGAACTTGAATATTTTTCTCCATTTTTAGAAGGTCAATTCATTGCCATGGTGATTGAGGATATAGATTCGTTAAAAATTTAGAACATGCATTTAAATTTGGTGGTCTCCTTGATCTCTTTATTTTCATTTTTTTTTAAAACAGCTTCACCTTGACTCTTATCATGCCTGTGCCTTGTTCCAGGCTTCTAGCCTCCGGACTTCCACACATTTTTATTTGTACTTTGAGATGATAAGCTTTTTGTATATCGGAAATCTTAATATTGTATTTAGTACAAAATGGGCTTATATACCTGTTAACATCTTGTCGTGTTGATGTAAACAACATTATGAGAGACATGGAGAGCATGTTAAAATATGTAAATTTCGTTCAACATTAATGTAGAGCCATACAGCTTCTTTGGGTCTGAACGAAGACATCCAATTTAAGCGAGTGAATTATGATTTGGAATATATTCGGATTTCACGCTTTAAAACAATCTTTTTAATTCTCAGAAACGTAACCGAATACTTCTCAATTCGTAATGAACTTATATCAAAAGTACACTTAATTAATATACGACATTGAACACTCAGTAAACTTCGCATAATAATTGCTTTTTTTTGTAAAATACAAAAATAAAACGGATTCTGTACTTTGCATTAACAGTATTTTTGCAATGTTTATAACTATTTAATATGCACAATTGTACGGCTCGCTCTGAGATGTCTTAAAATGATAACTTACTGACTAAAAATACAAATATTAAAATGCACATTTACATCGCCATCTAAGACAGTGTAACAATTTTATTTAAGTGAGTTAATAAAATGATGCATGTGCAGTGAAACTTGTGCGACGAGCCTATTATGTACACTTTTCATAGACTGACACCGTGAGGCACAACACGCGCATGTGGCACAAGACACTTTATTCATATAAGCTTTATAGATTAGGATAAATGCCTTGGAACGGAGGAATAAAACTGATCATAGCCTGTCATCCTCTCTACGACACAAGAGTACACGACACCAGACACATAATACATATACATCTTCATCTCAGCTGTAAGGGTAACATCCTTGGAATGGTTAGTAAAAACATAAACCCAACCATAGAAAAAGCACCTTCTTTGACGATGCCTATTAAACAGTTTTGTCCTTACGGTGCACGGTAAAATATGTCTTATTCGTGTTTTTTTCTCAAGGACATGACAGGAGAATTTTAATTTTAAATTGAACAAGATTAAAGAAAATGAGTTGGCTCGAGAGTGTGTCCTAGTTTGTTTAATGGCACAGTAAAACGTCAAAACATCAACTCGGAATTAAAAGTTGTGAATGTCGACAAGCACAAAAATGGATAATGATTAAAGTGGCATATCAGGAAGAACATAAAAAATAACATTCAAGCAAGAACTATGACGTCAATGCTTCCTTTGGCTGCTGAAAATAGGCTGAAGACTCATCCAACATCTGTTTTAAGAGCATTGATACCCTCTAGCTAATCCAAGTATCTTTAATGTAAATCATACTGTCATTTACTATGCCTATTTCTGCATGGCAGGTTCAATGTATAACATCCATGCCATTTATTATTGCCTTCGTTGATGCCACGGCATTTGCAATGAATGACAAACATTTGGCCAGATACGTCATTAATGGTGTTTTTTTATGAATGCAGTCTTTCCTCGTTAACCCATTATGACCAATTTTCCACCTTTGTCCAACTATAATAAGTCAGCCGTCATGTGTCTTTGGCGACAAGAAAACTATTAGAACAAGATTAACGTATGTTCTTGATTTTCTGTTACATAATTACCGCATTTGTTCTTTGTGCCTTTCGCCTCAGGTTCTCTCGGGTGATTAAACGCAAGAACTGTTAACCTTTCTGTTCTGTCAGATTTCAATAACTGTTGAATATAAAGTATTCACAATGCGTTTTCACGGAATATTTTTATTTAATCATCATTGCCAATGATAAACCTGTTCCCATTTTATAATACTAATAAAACCATGAACACTGCAGGGAAAAGTCAAGAAGCTAGCAATAAGCTAATATATAAAAAAAATATGCCCGAATACAGCATTACATATAAGGTTATTGCGTTTTGTATTTTGTATTATATTCAACTGACATATGACGTAAAAGTCGCATTTGTGAACAAGAGTTACCTAAACATACATTAACAGACTTAACATGAACCCTTGATGATTCGATCAAAGAAACAGACCGTGTATTATTATTTCTCTGCATGCAAAATAATTGTTTTGAATTAAAACCCCCCAATCATTTAAAGCTGAAAAAAAGTCTTATTAATATTAAAGACATAGTTAGCACAATAAATGATAACATAACTACAGGAACAAGCCTAGTAGAAAATGCGATAACAAAAACTGTTTATGTAGCTCACTCCAAACCGCGTCGTATACACTAAGCCGTTCAATCTTATATTTACAAAGTAAAAACAACCACGTCCGATGAAACAAAGTTAATTGTTAAAAAATATTTTATTGATTAACTGTCAATTATTTTGTTCTATTACAAAAAGTTTTTCTTTATGCCCTTAATAGTTTAACAACATCATGTTATACCTCACGTAACAATAATCAAAGGAATTCATTGGGTATCGTCACAAAAAGTAGCTTGTAAATCAATAGTTTTAGTGACGTAAAATTTAGCTAGACTAAACGTCTTTAATAGGATTTTAGTAAACAAGGTAATTAAACTAATTTCTGGACAGTGCTTAAAACATCCATTAGCGGTTGACCTTAGCCGTAGCCGATTGATTTTCGATGGTACCAAGTAACGTATGAGTTAAGAAAAAGGCAGATCCTTTGATAATTATTATTCATGTCTTAGGGCAATTCTTTGCATATGCTAAAGCGATTGACTGTCCCAATTATTCTCAAAATATCTATTAGACACCTGCAGGTAACGGTAATGAAGCTCCAATGAAAAAAAACGCTATAACATTTTGACCACTTAGTAGCTTAAGATAGGAATGATGACCTAAACAGCGATGAATTAATATTGGCGGGTTCCATTGTGTTACATTTAACATTACGTGTTCAAACATTACTTGATATACACATAATGTACAAACAACACGGACAGTTGAAACAAGCAATTGAACTACGTCACATTTTACTCCATCAGTTTATCATCCACCTACGTTTGAACATTTGAAAAGGGGCATGAAAATAATGCTCTAAATGGGCTTAATAACCCAGACATGTTCGCATTATTTCGACTGTACTAGATGATATCATTATAATGGAATCTTTCAGAGCGCCGCCTACCTGTTCATCACCTCAGCGGATCACCGAAAATCAAATCACCAGCGACAAACGACAATCAAAGATTAGCTGATGACAGTTTCCAGTTTGTTGACGAGAAAAGTTAAATCAGATGAATAAATCAGACAATTGATTAAGAATAAATAGTGTCTCCTCAAATTAAGATTTTGGCACATGGGACATGTGTACTATTTAGTCAATTTACCGATTTGCAATCGAAATATCACTTATTAATAGAGTATTATAACCCATAACATCATCTATTAAATAAGAAATGCCCATTTGAACATCAGCTAATATGTTTCCTCATAACTAAAATATTATTGGTTGAAAGATTCCCTTAATTTTCGATACAATTATGCAATCCCGCGTAGGAGTGATGTGAACATGTAAGCAAAAAGCAGAACAAGTAGATCCAGCATGTTCAGCGAGTGGTTTAAAACCACAATTCATTCAGCTTCAAATATATACAAAAGTTAAATGTAGCCAACAGTCTGATATGGTTTTACTAAGCTTTGATCCTTTGTAATGAGTTAATAATAAGAAAAGAAACACGTGATATTCAGCGCATCTATTTCCGAATTAGTGCAATTTGCCCTATATGTAGTCTGTCTAGTCCTGTAGTTTCCATTGTATTTAAGTGATTTATAGAATAATACATGGTTGACCATGGCTTTTGGTTGGTGATTGGTTTTGTGGGAATTATAATTTCCGGTGGGTAAATATTTTTCAAAGGGGGCAATAATCAACCGAAAACCATAATCAAACATGTCTTATCCCGTAAAATACATTGTTTTAGCATTTGTCATCGATTAGCACGAAGTTTGTTAGGTAAAGGTTTGAGATATAACACATTGGTTTTGGTTTGCATCATTATTGAAATAAGAAGTAATTAGAAATTAAAATAGCAAACATTTTTTTCAAGACCCACGAAATAAGACGTCATAATTTCCTTAATTCTGCAAATATATCTTGTTTATACATCGGTTGATAACATTTAGATTGGCAATCAAAATTATCTTATATCATCTTATTTTACACGTGAATATTAATTGAATGCGGATCTTCTACAGTTTGCATATTATTTTTCTTTCCAAAGACACCATACAATTATAAGCAAATCAGGGAATCGGTACGCCATAGGTTTTATATTGAATATTCAGTCGAGTGAAATGATACGGCATTTTGATATGCTTTTCATCCTAGCCCATTATGGCAAATCTCCTCCACCATTTTCTATTCACATATGTAATAACCACTTGGAAAGCAGGCTGAAAATGCCGTATTACTCAGAATTCTTAAATGAGAGCTAAGTAGTTTTCCAAGCCGAGCGACATGATTACAGATATAACCAATTGTCTTGTTATCAGGTCGAATGGTATGGAAGTGACTGAACTTCGACTGATTATTTATTCAGATATGTAAAACTGTACTGCCTAATATCAAGGAACGATCGCATTATCTTTAAGCTACGCCAAAGGTCACGAAAGTACCAGTTCTCGCTGACTCAGTCAGGATGTCATTCACTAAAATGGAATTAAAATTAAAATTCCTGTATTAAATAGAAATGATGAAAACCAAAACCAAAACAATGCAACAACAACAAAAAAGGAAATAATGGAAAAAAACAGGTACGAGCGCCGGGTGGCCTAAAGTTTAACCAAGATCCTGTTTCACGGCAAAAAGATCACGGTCAAACAAATGCTAAGCGAGAGACCATTAACGCCACAATATAAATAATAGTATCCATGACTGTCTTATAACAGAGATCAGAATTTCGTAACCAATGTTTACTTCATGGAAATACTTAACACTTAAATAATGGAATTATAACCAATGTTATAATGTTATATATAATGTTAAGCTTAATCTTAAGATTCACTTTCAGAACATTTGTATACGTTTGTCGCAGACCAGTTTATGGCGTCGCAAACTTAATAATATATATGATCTGATTCATACCGGTCATCAATGATTATGAATATATCGAAGATACATTATCTTTTCGTCAATCATAATTTTCATCACGGCAAAACCTTATTCAATGGAAAATAGAACAACCTTCAGGGCTAACAGTCGCCCACATTAGCTATTGTATTAAGAATCACTCGCAATGCATACATTGTAAGCGGGGAACTAAATTGCGAACGTGGGAACCAACTCGCAAACGTCAGCCGCAAACACATTTACACAACGAAGGGCAATGGACGATACGTAGCTCTAAATTTCAATTGTCAATCTAAAGAGCCTTACATTCATGTTCTTCAAACATGCAACCACTCGGAATATGAGTAAAACGCGAGAAAGGCGATATATATTGTTTACTTAAGTAAGCAAATAGATTACGATTTTTCTTATTTTGTTTCTTGACTTACAGTCGTGTTACGAACATGTGATTTTATTGTAGAATCCTTATATTCCTCCAGAATAGAGTGGGTCAAAACGCAGTCAAGGAAACGAAATTCTATAATGATTTGTCCATGGGTTCACCAGTGACAAATTAGCAAATCAAAATTCAACACTCAGAGCAATTTGTCTCTTTTGTAGACACTTAAATTGCGGATGATTGGTGAAAGCGTGGCCATTTTAACATGCGAACATTGACGCGAAATAACATACGTGGTGTGGTATAATTACATGTTGTTGATGTATTTTCCTTTTGGCTATAGCTCACAATGCGTTTTAACAGGAGTTCACAGTAATCAAATGTTCTTGCACTGCATATAATACTCTAAGTACTCTTAATTCTGAGTAGGACAAAATAAAAGTACATACAGCTTAGTTTAAACTAGGTTAATTATATACGTTTTTCAGTTTGATGACATAAATCAACGAATTTGAATCAAAATACTTAGAGTACGACAATTATGTTGGCTTTCAGAATAATAAGCTTGTCTACAATTTTTGTCAAAAAATATTCCTGCAAAACTGAACGCCCTTTCACTTTGCAAAGACGATGCAGGTATTGAAAGATACTTTTTGGCGAATACTGCCGATTGAGGTATAGGAAAAAAAATTTTTCCACGATTTCTTCCCTTTCCTGTACATAGCGACAATCGATATGGGATTATCCCGACCTTGGATGCAAAGTATCGTCCTCGACTATAATCGATCATCGTGTAATCCCTAGTGAGCAGAATATTTCTGAACAAACTTAGATAAGTGCCATGTTTCATACTTGCACGCCAGATTAATATCAATCAAACACATTTGTTTCTCTCGGTGGCAGCTTGCTAAACTTTCGTCTTCATGCATTGCATATTATATAAATAAAATAACTTGATGCCATTTCATTAACCATATTGTACATCAACAATCTTTGATGTAAATGTTTGGGTAACCGCCTTGCAACGTTGAGGGAAATAACAGTCCCCGAGGGAATTAAATTTGTCGATGGCTACCCAACCTCAAAATGTATGCTTAACTGATATAAATTTAATATATATCATAATAACCAAATGAAACATTATAGTGGATATTGTCGAGTCTGTCGAATCGAAATGAAAAAAATGTATACCGTCGCATAAACGTCACGTAAATACACTCATAATTACTACAAGTACAGTTTAAACGAGGTTTATCGATAGCGTTGCGTTACTAGGTACACGTTATGATATTTTTCAAAATATTGGGTGATAGAGTAATGATAAAGATATTGGTCGAATAGGCTTTTAAATCATAACATTTTATGATAAAAGGCACAGTACCGGTATGGAAACTATTAACAGCTTGGCAAACAGCGAGATTGCATAAAGATACCATGACAATTACTTTGAATATATTATATCGGCCACCTGATTAAAAACATATGTGCTCTTGATGATGGCATTTTTGTGGGCCAATGACAATCGATGATTTTTCTTTTGACTTATGCAACAAAGTATAATTTCATAGATTATATTTCAGTCAGTCTTTTTTCACCAAGGCGTTTTTGTTACATTTGTGTCAGTAGTAAGAGGTCACATTTACTTAATGATTGCATTTTTGTATGGGCCAATTACAATCGATGATTTTCAATATTTTTGTGAATTAATTTTAAACTAATGCACCAAAAAATCATCTACCATTTTTTAATTTGTATTTCTCACGTTTCCTTACAATCCTGTTTTTCACACTTATATTTTGTTTTTCTCTGCAAAATACAAACAAAATAAATTATATACCAATAATTTCTATATAATTTCTCGGAATCCGATAATAGTTTTGAAGAAAACGAAAACAGATTAGTAACACCTGTATTTGGTTTATGCCCAAGAATCGGATTCAAGCGTGATTCTATACGCTGCCATCACACGTCGAACTGTAGCTAAAATATATTAAAATAATATCTTAACTAGTACTATTTCACACATGACATGATTTTCAACAAAAGCGAAATATCAGCAATTCCAACCCCACGGTTGTTTTACTGAGTGTATTAACCAGAAACAAATTGCAATTATTTATTGGATCATGTTAATCATAAAGGTCAAGAGTGTAAACAGAGGTTGTTGCCCCATATGCGGGACATACAACAGACACCAATTCTTCACTCGTCTTATTAATTACACTTAGATAGATCTTGTAATCAACTGTGACCCGTTTGGTAGCGATTCAATTTTTATAAAAAGATCAGTAGGATGTAATCGTTGCTACAAGAACTGAAAAACTTATTTAAAGTTAATTTATTTTACACTTAGATTGTCATAGTGTACCAAGATTCTGTATCAATGAAGCCTCCATTAGGAGCGTACATCTAACACAATATTTACCACAAAAACAAACACCAGAACGATCATCAGAAGTGAATGTGATTGTTCCAATTTTCATGTAACATTTTGTCCAAAATATTTTGAGAGCAGGTGAATAATCGCCACATCATATTTATGAAGTTGTTACAAACTATCGTCATTAAATTAAACCTGAGCCAAATCGGCAGGTTTTTAATTATTTAAGGCACTTTAGGTGTAGGCCTACTGCAAACGTATCGCAATCAGTTGCTACACAATAAGTTAAAGCTATTTCACTACACACATCCCTTCATTTACTCCTCTAGATAGTAAAATTTAATACTAATATTTTCAGTGTTTCGGTCATTGCCTGCCCCATGGGAATGGGACATGCCATTGATGTGCATCTTCTGGGTGTGACTGTCTTGTCCAAGCATGGCAAGCCGCTCATAGGTTAAAGATGCACTCTTACTCCCGAAAAAGATTTACCACAATTTAGTTTTAATTTACCAAAAAGAACAAATAAATGACGAAAACAATGGTTCTGATAAAGGATGCCGTGTTTAATTTGAAAGAAAGGCACAGAAAACACGGTAATTCTACCTTTTGACACAATAGTGAATCATAGTAATTTTTTTAAGCATTCACCAATCATTTAATATTTTTATGTTTTTAGCTATTAAATACACGGTTACAATCTTGTTATCAGTAATTAATATTTTTAGTTAAAGGTTTACCACTCACAGTTTATGTTTGTTGTAATTGTGTATATATTGGTTTTGAATAACAGTGTCACTTTAGTATTTGTACATATTCATCAAATACATAGCCATGTAGACTGCTGTAGCACTTGAGACACTTCGAAGAAATTCCATTGAACGGATACCGTTAAAAAGGAGATAAATAGCGGATTTAACATTTTCGCGTCTACAATTCTGATACTGTCAATAGATTTCAAACTGAACTGCCAGATGAATCATTCTTACGTTTACCTTCATGTCATTTATCTCGTAGGTAGAGAACTAAATATCACTTGCAGTTAACAGTATTTCGGGGATATATTGTTGACTTGGGCGATACTTCGGCAAAATAATTTGCGTGTCATTGAAATATCGGGGTCAAAGATACACAATCGTAATTCGACAATATTTATTGCATAATATTGATTGAAAACTACTTAATTGAATTATGGGTCTGAGCATGCTACCTTTCTAACAAAAATGTTTTATACCTACTCATTAATGTTGATAGATTAATTAATTTTGTGCGTCAGTGATCTCTTAAACGTGTTTAATCCAAACATTTCTTGCAATTATTAGAATGTAAAACATGGTCGTCCAAGCACTAAGTGAACTAAGGACTTTAGATTGTCGAACGCCTTCCGAGTTAATGCTTTGGGAAAACGTAAAGTACATAAGCATACGAAGCTACGCATGGATCGTGATACCAATTCATGGCAATTATTAATTCCTTGCAACTCTTCCTCTGTGATGTCCAACAGAAATCTCCATAATTGAGGTATTGGTTGGTAATTCTTGCATATAAAACACATTTCAGCTTCACGTATATTTGATAAAGCTCGAAATTATTACCGTTTTATTGTTCATAAATTTCGAATCAAAGTATCTTCATTCAATTACCATTTTTAAATGCAAGACGTTTGTTCATGTAATAGTTGCAACAACCAAAGTCTTAATAAAGTGTTAATGTGCTTGTTACATTGTATATATTTGCAAATTTAGTGTTTGCAATCATGGACCGTATAACTGATTGAATTGTAATTAAATTTTATGGTATCTTATCATATTCAGGCATTCGACCGAAACATGAGCTAGTCATTTTGTCCCGACCCTTTTCGATAGGAGACGCCATATAAATTTCTTATATTTTAAAGGAAAAATATTTGCTGATTACAAATTTGTAAAATAGGTTGAACAAACTAGATTATAGACACTGTAATTGCGATTTTTATTTTCCTATTAAACAACTTTTCATAAAAGCTTGTCTGTTGAACCATTTTCGATACAAGTTTTCATATTCTGTAACCTTTTCAAATTCCACCGAAGCAATATTGGGTCACCAGGCATCGGCCATTCACGTAATTGCACATCGAAAACCGTAAATGCATTGAATCCCACACATTCAACAGCATTACACCATTTTTTTGGCAGCAACGCCAAAACCAAGAGTTGTTTGACTAGAATGCGAAAGGTTCCTGGCATAAAACTATAACTTGTAACGAGAACCTATATGAAACAAATTGTCTATCTGAAACAGATATGAATGTAAAACAGAAATAATTTAACGGCGACAGATGATCATCAAAACTGTTAGTAATACAACGGCGAAGCAAAATCTAGTCTCAAAACCAGTTCATATGTCTACCTATATTACAGAATTACGATGTAGTCAGAGGAAATGGACAAGGTAAGTACGACCAAGAACATTGCCTAATACATTTAACTTCCAACACATGTAAAGTGACGTAAACTTCAGTGAGAATGTACGTAAAGTAAATTGTAACTTTCCGTAGAAACATGAACTTCAAATAGGTATACTTCCTTTGAAGTTATACCCAGTGACATCCGTTTGAACAGATTTTGAAAGGTCCAATTTTCATATAACTATAAAACAAAGCCGTTTTAGAGGGTAAATATTATTTGTCTTAATTCAAGCCTTTCAGACAACCTCCATCTACAGAAAAAAGGTCACGAGGAGGTAAATAACAGATTCAACCATTTTGCGTCTTGAATATTCTTAATATATGTTCAAGAATTTCCATATATTTGGATAAGGTCGTACGTAGATAAGTAACAGATTCCACCATTTTGCGTCTAGAATTCTGTAAGTGTCGATACAGCCAAACAAATAGTGTCAGATAAATTATTCAAACATTTACTTTCATGTCATCCCCCACGTATGTAAACACAAGAGCAAAATATCACTTGCTGTTAAACGTACTTTAAAGATGTAATTATTGACTTGGACGATGTTTGACAAAGTGATTTATTTTGTCATTGAGAGGGCAAAGTCAAGAATACACAATCGGATTCTTGCCTTACAATTATATTGATTAAAAGGTACATTTCACGTAAACTAGAATTTATAAGAAATGTTGGTTATGCCCAATAAACATAAGAATAAGAAGTATACTAGTTCATAGTTTAATTCATTTATTTATTTATGACATGAATGTAACTCTATAGGCACAGTTGTATTAATTTGATACAATTATACTTGTTTATAGTTTACTTGTTCGCTATTTGTATTTGTATTTGTATTTGTAAGCCAATGTATTATATGAATTTGATCACGGGTCATGTTGGCCGTTTTCAAATACATACATTATGTGTTATATTTCATTGAATAAACTTTCTTTTTCTGTAAAGACAAGAAAGAAATATCACCTGCTGTAAAATGTTCTCCAGAGATGAAGTGTGAAATGTATTGAATTGGAAAATGCTTGGCAAAGTGATTTGATTTATCATTGAAATGGCAGGGTAAAAAAACACAATCGTTTTCTTTTCTCACAATATTATTGATTTAAAGCTATATTTCACGTAAAATATATTTGATAAGAAAAGTTGGTCATGCCCGATAAACATAAGAATAGTAAAATACAATTGCCTTGGAACAGTAATAGAACTACTGTTTTATAAATTGCTACGTTCTTAAATATGTATATTGATGGCCAAAAACTTATCTCAGTATGTAATATGTATAGAGTTTTTTTCGGTATTGATGTCAATTTAAGGCATGCACTCGAAGTGACTTTACTATACAAAATATAAAGTTTCAGCACACACACACATAAAACGTTCTTGTAGTATATAAGAGGGACACACTAATTTATGTACAGTTTGTATATGTTTGCAATATAATGGGATGAACCACACACGTAAGAAATTTGCTTCTTCTGCAAGTTTAAACTACCCATCATTCGAATAGCTGTGTTGAATTTTGTGTCTAATCGAATGACTGCCGTTTGAACGAATTTTGACTGATAACCGCCAACGGTTTATATTGTTGTGACTTACCCTGTCAAGAAATACTTTGACCCTTTTACGGCAGTGATTTGTTTGTGTAACGTGCAAAAGAGGATTTATTCATGAAAGAAGAATAATGCCTTTTGCACTTAAAAATAGATTACTTGTTAACGTTTAAGTCACAACAAGCGGTTTATGTACTTAACTTGTAACGTCTTCATTTAAAGAAAGCGTTTTAAAATATATCCGCAGGCTTTTTTGTTACAAATGTAGTGAACTAAATTTTCTTAACAATAAGAAGCGCCTCGTTGTCTATCAATTATGTATTTATATCTTCGCGATTGGCACACATTTTGAGAACCCAGTTTTGAGTGACTGCGTTATTTTATCTGATATTTGGATACGACTCTGGTTCCCTCTGAGATAAAACTTAAGTTCAAAGCTAGGATAGTTTGCACTATTATTTTTGTTTAGTACAACAGTGACGTCCATTCATTTTTTATGCAGCGAAATGTTTATACTGTGTGTTAATAGGTCATTACTAAATCGCTTATTAAAACGAAAACAACACGTTAAAATAACTATGTTTATTATGTTCATACAGTACTATTTTAAAGAGCATTTGTATTTCTTTGGCAGGATTAATACGGACCTTAAGTCAATCTTACAATATCGCATTATTGATTCAGTCTCAGTATAGGCTTAAAATTTGTATGAACAATTGGATAAGCTACGTTTTCTGATATACAATTAAGACCAGTATTGACCCTGATGTGTCACAGTTATTTAACTAAAAAGTAAAATATATTGTATAGACTTAAAAAAGACCAGTTATATATTTTGCATAACGAACTCGTGAGGTAATTTTGAGCTTTTGTAATGAACTAGTTTTAGCATTGTGTTATTCCATTGACACTGTTTGTATGTTTAGATTCTATTTAACATTTAGTTGCTCCTTATCTCTACAAGGTATTATACCAGAAATATCGCAGTTTATTAACTTATATATTAAGGAACTATCTTTTTGACACTAAACAAATACCAATTAAGATCTCATCACAGATATATTTTTACATCATTGATATTTGTCTGTGTTCCTGTCATGTTTTCTACACAATCTAAAAAAAACAACAATTTCTATACAAGAAATAAACATATATCATTATAAAAGATGTTTTATTTCAGTAAACAAGAACAACTGAAAAGAAACATTTAGGATATTGTAAAAACAATTTTATTCAAAGGCTTTCTTATTGTTCAGTTTGTCCGTTATATAGGCTGGTTCATAAAAAGCGGGCAGACAAGTAGTAATATTTATACACTGTATATCGTATGCAGTCAAACCCTTTTACGGTAAGACAAAGCAGAAACAGCATCTTAAATTTTTTAAATTTGATTTGTAATTCAGCCATGCTATTACTAAGCAATCGGAACACCTCGGCAATTTTTCATCGAAAACAACATGAAATGTATATGGACGGACTGCAATGTCAGAATGCTTTACAATCGATTACAATGCATGTAGATCGCGTAATAAATTCAATTGAGCAGTTAAACCTACGAACTTTATTCTGTGAATCTTTATTATTTATGCAGTACTACACTTCACTTGCAATCAATGTATACGCTGGTAGAAAGTATATGACAAATGTTGTAGGAAATGAAGCCGACAAGATATAGTTCAAATCTGAGAGATCTGTTGTTGCAAAATGTGTCCAAAAGCCTTAATTACGCTATCGAAATTAATTGGATTGATATCATGTTGTTGAAATGAGTGTCTGCCAATTGCTGTGTTATGTTTGTTCATCTCATTTTTAAGTATCAATTTCCAACAAAGTTTAAAAACATTTTTGCTGTCAAAATTTGCTGAAAGAGTCCGATGAAAAAGGTAATCCTCAGGGAGATAATTTCGCTTGTTTCAGCTTCATTTAATGCCATCGGGAAGATTTGCAGATATTGTATATAAGCCACATTCTCAAAGGTAAGGTTTGAAAGTAAACACCAATGACGTCAACAACGGTTTTTTTTTTACTCTAACACCGCTCAAGACAATCGGCTGAATTATTCGCAACAAAGTGTGCATCAAGCCGAAGCATCTATCAGCTATCATAAATAGGTATCGACTGAGACGATAACATATCGAGGGCCTCAATATATGCCTGTTACAGCAACTTTTATTTGTCATTGTATGTCGTCTGTCAATAAGATAAGACGTCATCCTTTTATAAGGAACGTCAACTCATCATCATTTCATTTTTTTCGAAAATGATATCTTGACATGTATAAAGCTTTGATGGCAATCTTCATCTCTAAGTCCAAACAGTTGCATTCAGATTGAACGTTGTTACAAACATTTTGTATAAAACGTTGGCTGTGGCCCAACTGTTCGTTTCGGCTTGATTCGGCGTGCATTTTAACAGGATATTTGTCATCTTTCGGGTTGCCGGGCATTAACATTTAGTTTCTGTTGTTTTATTATATCAGATGTCCTAAATATCTGGAATGGTAGTGCATCATGATGTATAAAGATCTATTTGCAAGTATAAATATGATTATTTCATGCTTGAGTACCAATCAACTTGTTATAATCGCTATTGAATTGCTGTTTTGCTAGGTCTTATCTTTGTGCGATGTGTCTATTTTGCAATATGTGTTAGGCCTTATCTTTATGCGCTTTGTGTGTAGCATAAATGTCTATTGATATGCGTTTTCTTTGAACGTTTTGTTTCTATATTTTTGTGTTTGTAAGGCCTTTTCTTTGTGCGCTGTGTCACTATTGATTACTGCCGGTTAGGTATTATCTTTGTTCCCTGTATGGCAATCGCTTGATGTCTATTAGGCCTTCTCTTTGTGTGTCTGTTAGGACCTATCCTTGTGCGCTGTCCGTCTCTCGTTCAGCGCCTATTTGGAAAACAATTTGTGCGTTCAGTGTGTTTGTGTTCTAGTGTCTGTTAGGCCTTATCTTTTCTTGCTATGTGTCTTTTATTCAGTGTTGTTTTGCCTTCTCTTTGTTCGCTGTGTGCCTCTCGTTCAGTGTCTGTTATGCCTTTTTTGGTGTGCTGTGTATAAATCGTTCAGCGTTTGTTAGGCCTAACATTGTGCACTGTGTGGCTCTTGTTCAGTGTTTGTTAGGCCTAACATTGTGCGCTGTGTGGCTCTTGTTCAGTATTTGTTAGGCCTAACATTGTGCGCTGTGTGCCTCTCGTTCAGTGTTTGTTAGGTCTCAAATTGTGCGCTGTGTGTCTCTCGTTCAGTGTTTGTTAGGCCTCACATTGTGCGCTGTGTGCCTCTCGTTCAGTGTTTGTTAGGCCTCACATTGGGCGCTGTGTGTCTCTCGTTCAGTGTTTGTAAGGCCTCACATTGTGCGCTGTGTGTCTCTCGTTCAGTGTTTATTAGGCCTCACATTGTGCGCTGTGTGGCTCTTGTTCAGTGTTTGTTAGGCCTCACATTGTGCACTGTGTGCCTCTCGTTCAGTGTTTGTAAGGTCTCAAATTGTGCGCTGTGTGTCTCTCGTTCAGTGTTTGTTATGCCTCACATTGTGCGCTCTGTGCCTCTCGTTCAGTGTTTGTTAGGCCTCACATTGTGCGCTGTGTGCCTCTCGTTCAGTGTTTGTAAGGCCTCACATTGTGCGCTGTGTGTCTCTCGTTCAGTGTTTGTTAGGACTCACATTGTGCGCTGTGTGCCTCTCGTTCAGTGTTTGTTAGGCCTCACATTGTGCACAGTGTGCCTCTCGGTCAGTGTCAGGTAGACCTTCGTTTGGTTGGCTGTGTATATATCGTTCAGTGTCTGATAGGCCTTATTGTTGTGCACTCTGTGTCTTTTTTTTTCTTTTTTGCCTATCTTAGTAGCCTTTAATAGGATATTGAATACATATAGCAATGATTAATTGATTTGGTATTATATGGATGTAAATATGTGTGATTTAATTATTCGTTGTAAACATTTGTGAATTGTACAAATTGAATAGACAAATGTACGTGTATTTCATATTAATATTCATTTGATGTACCAAAGGCAATATTGAAAATATACCATTATGTGATTCTTTTTTTATCATTTCTCCTTCTCACTAAAATAAACAAACAAAAATGCAGGACGGTATCGTCATTCAATGAAGTATAAATTTATTTTTGACTGTGTTTGCACTGAAAGATTTGAAGGTCGTTTGGCGCGGCAAGCATCGTATTACTTTTTTTAAACAATTTGACAGTACCATAATAATATAACAAGAAAGCACTGAAAATTTTGAAGGTCGATAGACCCATTAATTACTTTAGAGACAGAAGGATGACACACGGGTAAGGTCGTTATTCCATGTGCACGCTACCCTAATACGTTGAAACCGAACCAGTTAATGACTGTTACGTCTATATGTGTCAGCTTGCGCGTACAATCCGCGTTTGAATACGAATGTGATGTTTGGTCTTTAAATAAACACTATATTGCATTCGCTGTGGCTGCATGATATTGTTTGACAATATCTCAAGTCTTATGTTCTCTCTATTCGTACAAAATCCAATTTCAATTTTTCAGTTCAACATAAACTACAACGTGCATGTTGATAAACATGTTTATTCCTAAGTAATTATTTAATAAACGAAACTGAAGTGAATCTTTCCGTATCGAGAGCTGAGTGAATTTTCACATGCATACGCTATTATCGGTAAATTAATTGGACCCGATTCCTAAAATGTTCTATCCCAATGAACGAGCATTTTTTTTTTTAAATAGAAAAAAATAATTAAGTATCGTGTAGTACTTGTGTTGATTTATTTGCTCGTTCACTGTATTATTGATTTCATTTCAAATGTAACGCAAACGGTAACACAATGAAGCTTAAAACATTCGAATTGTTTTCCAGGCGTCTGAATGTATAAACGAAGAGGTGTGTTTAATCTTTAAATGCCCATTGAAACGTTTATGCCTTGTCAAAAATTAAAACTACTATTTCGTGATGATATTGTGCATACTCGATCGGCCCACTGTTCTTACGGAGCCAAATGAAGGTGTCCAATGTACAAATAAGCTTGTCATTTGATCCAGCCAATTGCAATAATCATGAAGAATGTAACATGTTGATGCTTGGGTCCCTATGTTTTATGCAAACTACATAACCAAAATATTAAACAGATAAAGTCATGGCGGTTTTAATTAGTATCCCTCATCTAAGCAGCAATCGAATGTGACATGACGGATTTTCAATTGCTATGGCAGAACAGCTTTATTGCAAGTGTTATTGTATATTATTTACATATTCTTCCTGTTTATCTAAATTCAGTCTAAGAGTCCCATTTAAACTAGCTAAACGGAAATAACTGACAATTGGTCCTCGCAGCATATTTAACCCAATGAGCGGATATTTCTGTATGATAAACGTGTATTTTCTTGAATATTCCTAAAATAGGCTGCCGCGAAGTAAGCCGCCCCCCCAAACCTGGCTAGTTCGTGTCCAGAATTTTCCAGAGCTATCGCTATTCTTTAACTGACATTTCAAGATTAACACAAAATCGTCCAAACAAATTCTGAAGGCTTATTCTGATACCAGCGTGAGTGATTTGGAAAATGACAATATATCAATCTATAAGCTTTCGTTTAACTTCATTATCTGCGTGAAAGTCACTTGAGCCCAAAGTATATAGTAATTACATTGTTTTCTGGGTTACAGTCAACACTCTTGGTCCGAGATGGAGGGGATGAAAATGAACTGTTAACAAGGCCGACTTGCCCCGTGCAACAGTTAGGAATGTCATCCACGACACCAAGAGACAGAACTTGTGAATGTTACCCATATAACCATGAAATAATAATAATTTCGTCAGGAGATGGGGGGCTAAATCATCCATGTCGGCAAATATCATAAAGGTAATATAACTAGCATCAATTGCTAAGTCGGAGATAAAATAATCCTTTGAATATTCAAATCTTAGACAAGTAGAAACAATGGGACGATATAGTCAAATAAGTGGAGTTAATTTCAAGTAAGACTATTAATAACATCGTCTACAATACTAACTGCAAAGAATTGACTCCTTACTGATGTTTCTGTGACACTAATAAGAAAACTCAAATAGTTCATAATAACGTTTTAAAACAACGAAGGAATAAAACCAACTGGTAGAAGGAGATGCTAAAGGTCAATGACAATAATGGGAGCACTTGTAACATTTGAAAAAGACATAATAAAAAAAGAAACGCATGAACTTTGACATTTGTTTTGTTAACAAAAACACCAAATCTCGGACGTTTATTGGAGTCTCTTTTCCCCAGTTGCATTTTCTTTGCATGCTCAGCAAGTTAAAGATGCTTCATTACCCTGTTCAATCATTAATGATATTTCAAACCAATTTTCTTTACAAAAAAATGGTGCTTAAATAAGATTAGCAATTTCAGCAAATTCCTCTCAGGAGCATAGAGGAATAGTTTCATTCTTTCTATCCAATTTTAGCCGGATATTTCGTTCATTACAAGGCTTTTACAATAGAAAGATACACTTAACAATCATGTTGAATGTCCTTGATATTCAATGGGGACAGATATAACATTGACAATAAGGGTGTGTAAATCTAATTTACAACGCATTAGACTCTCCAATGCCCATGTTTAAGTAAACAAGATAATTAATATGGATATGAAATCAAACTACGCATTTTGTAATTTTATAAGCAAATTTAAAAAGAAAACCTGACAATAAGTTAGGCAAGTGTGTTTTTAAAACATAACAAAGGTCAAAGCGGAGGTGGGAAATGGTAAATTGTAACGGTTGTTCATGTGGGGCGTTCGGCTATACATGCCTTTATAGCAATTTGTTTTTTAACAATTGGAACATAGCTAAAATTACTAATATTGCAAAAAAATCAGATCATACTAGCACGTTAATCGATTTGCAAGCTTAGCTTCTTGTGTAAATATACCTGTTGTGTTTTTCGATTCTTGTTTGGCTTTTTCTTTTTTTATGTCTTCTTTACAAAAGCTGTCGAGAAATGTCTAGAGCAATATTGAGAAATTTATGACAACTCCTTCAAATGCGCAATGGCACCAGGGGTTGGTCAATTTGTTTGGAACTGGGCTTGTGCTTATACATATCCTTGTATTATTTATAGCTGTAATATAGACTAACTGCATCTTAAACGTCACCCAATATATGATTATATAGCCTAGGGTAGGTAAAGGTAAGAATTCATGGGCATACGAGTATATTCCTTGATCTACGCCTGTATGCATTGTGTTCATTTGAAGTATTTTCCATTCAATAACGAAATACAACATTCAAAAGCTTAACACTTTATTAAGACTATTAAAGCACATGCAAATACAACAACATCATTTAACGTGCGCCTTATTGCACAGTAAAAGTCCGCCTACTGGATTAATGTTTTGATATTAATAGTGTTGTTTTGTTTTAAACTTATACAAAGAAAACACTACTTAGGAAGGTATACAAATTCATGCATAAATGAAAACAAAGGAATTCCCCATCAATTAAGTACAAACATAAACTTCTAAATTGCTCTTGACAAATCGATTGTTGTTTTGGATAACAAAATAAAATAAAATTTGGTTCAAGACGAATATTCAGTGTTTCACTCTAGCATAATTTTAGATAGGATTATAAAATAAAGACATGACTCTTAATGTAAATAGCTTTTCAACCAGTTTTAGTAGTAATGAGCGTATGGAATGGCCTGCTACTAAGCCGCAAGTACTTTTAAGGCTGCATTTGTGTATAAAGTAGTTTGATATCCCCGTACTTTTTTATAGGTCTGACAAACTCTTTGAGAATTTCTTTTATTAGAATTAACTGCTGCCTTTGCAATTAATTATATCGTATGTTTTGATATTTAACAATAATTGTTGCTTATATAATGTGGGGGTAAAGACGGTAGGAGTTAGCTTTGCGTTTCTGATCTGAACGATAGATAATAATGATCGAGTTCAACAATACAGTAGGATCACCGTTATAACACCCGAATAAAATACAGGTATTTAATGGAATTTCAACAAAAACAAGTATTGCTGAGAATTCGAAACCTTCCATTGAATAGCTAGTGTTAATCATTGTAGTAAATAAGGAAATACTTGTCAGGATATATGACATGTAAGACTAGCAAAGATTTTAATAAAATGTTATGATTAAGCACAGTAGCACAATGCACGTCTAAACTAGTTTTCCTGGTAATGCATCGGAAAATACTTTCATTGTATTTTTTTACTCTTTTATACCGAAATTGCAGAAAGAAAATACAATAAAAGCAATTATAAAAAAATAATGTCAATCAACCAATCAACTAATAGTCGTTTGTTGTATCGTGTTACTCTTGTTTTTCAAAACTTTGGACTTCAAAAAAGGTATTTGATCATATCAACATTTGTTTAAAGGTTCCCGCCGTCAGTATCTTAGTTAAAACACTTCAAATGATTTGCCGCATTTTTTAAAAAAATAAATAAACGTCCCTGAAAATGATCAAATGAGCTTTCCATATTACTCTATAACTACTATTACTACTATTATACTACTTTATAAGTCATTGGTAATAATGTTGAATTAAAATGCATGGTTATTCTATTTAATTTTGATATCATTTGAAAGGATAAATGGACGGGATTGTAATTTAAGCTACGCGTGCGGGTAACCAACAAATGTGGGGCTGGCCATAGCTCTGTGTCATACATGTGTATAATGGAATATAACTTCTTCAGTAAACAATTTAAACGGTGCTACAGGACATTTTTATTCTTGCAAATTGTCATTGTGAAACAGTTATATTAACTACTTGACGTTTAATTTGTACATGCTGCGTTGTAGTAGACTCACGTTCAAAAACAGAAAGCCACTATTACTTGACTCCCATAATATTTACCTTATATACAAAATCATGTAAATAATAAATAACGTTTTGAAGAAGGAATAAATTAGAATATATCTTATGCATATACTTAGCATTTAATTCAGCACGATGTATATTTTCAATGTCATGCAGATTTTGTTACATAGTATGAAAATATTTATTGATGTAAATCTCCTGCCATGGCAAACTTTACACGATGGTAACGTCCCTTTGCCGACCAGTCACTACGCATATTACGTGATGATAATCAAAATTCAGCGACATTATTCAAAACGTCAAAGAGAAAATCAATTATTAACCACTAATATTACACCATTATATTGTGTAACTTTCACTACAGCTGAAGTTAGATGCTGTTTGGCGGCCTTATTAGGTCGGCCCATACTTGTGGACAATATGGTATTTTCCTGGTCATCAGATATGCCTGAGTGATCTTTCCGAATACCACTGAACCTGTGCTTATATAGCGGGCGTTGACTTTGTCTACATTGTACAATGGGTGTTGCATTCCCTCTTTCATAAACTGTAGACCAATTTAATTTCGCTTGGCTGTCTGAATGTTTTCTAGTTTATAAATTCAGACGAAATTCTAATGCGATGAATTCATGTTTGTGTATGCTGCAATATACCGAAGTTGTAGCATTCTTCTTAACTTCCCTGTGGAAGATAGATGTCATTTTATTTGACGCAATTACGAAGACAAGCTCATCTTATCTTGTTTCATTACTGATAAATCTGAAACCGCTGTAGAGTATTCGAACAGGCCCATAAAAACCGTGATAAAAGACAATTTACATCTGTCTGAGAACGATGTACAATTCGTGAAATGTGTCTCTATTTCGATACAGAGGTTTCGCTTGATGTGTCTTAATAAATTGAACGGTCTGAATATTGAGCTTGAATATATTTCTCCATTTCGAGAAGGTCAATTCATTGCCATGGTGATCGAGGATATAGATTTATTTAAAAAAAATTGGAACATGCCTATAAATTTGGTGGTCTCTTCGACCTTTTTTATTTTCAAGAACGCGTTTAACAATTTCGGTTCCAACAAACTCATACAAATCCCTTCAAACGTGGAGGTTTTTTGGTTGTGAGTCCTTAGAAGGAAATGGCCGCCCCAAAAACAGCTCCACCTTGACCCTTATCATGCCTGTGCCATTTTCACGACTTCTAACCTCCGAACTTCCACACATTTTTATTGGTACTTTGCGATAATAAGCTTTTTGTATATCGGTAATCTTAATATTGTATTAAGTAAAAAATTGGCCTCTATACTTGTTTACATCTTGTCGTGGTGATAACTTCATGAGAGTCATGGAGTGCATGTTAATATATATATATATGTCGTATAACATTAATAAAGAGCCATACAGCTTCGTTGGGTTTGAAAGAAGACATCCAAATGAAGCGAGTGAATTATGATTTACAATATATTCGGTTTTTACGTGAATACTTCTTAAAAATAATATTACGTATCAATTCACTCGTCTTAAGAAATGTAAGGCATTCTTTAACGAAATGATGCGTATTTTGTTAGGTAATTAAAAAGCTTTGAAACGCTTATTTTAATCATCAGAAAACGTAACCAAGTACATCTCAATTTGTAATAAAACTTATATCTATTTGATATGAAACGAAAGCACACTTAATATACTATATTGAACAATCAGTAAACTTTGCATAAGAATTGCCATTGTTTTCGTTAAATACACCAATCAAACGGATTCTGTACATTTGCATTAACAGTATTTTTGCAATGATTACAGCAATTTAATATGCATAATTTTACGGCTCGCTTCAACATGTCTTAAAATGATAACTTTCAGACTAAAAATACAAATATTTAAATGCTCATTTATATCGCCATCTAAGACAATGTAACAATTTTATTTAAGTGAGTTAATAACATAATGCATGTGGAATGAAAACTTGTGAGACGAGCTCATTAGCTACAAATAGCTATGAACACGTATCATAGCCTGACAAACACTCACCGTGAGACACAACACGCGCATATGGAACATAACACTTTATTCATTTCATCTGTATCAAATAGGTTAAGATAACCACCTAGGAACAGAAGAATAACACTGAACATACCCTAACATCCTCTAAACAACAGACACAAGAGTACGCGACACAAAACACATACTGCATATATATTTTTACACAGATGTTAGGCTAACATCATTAGAATGGTTAGTGAAAATATAAAACAACCAAAGAAAAGGCACCTTCTTCACGATATCTATTCAAGATTAAAGTAAATGAGTAGGCACTAGAGCCTGTTCTAGTAGTTTCTATTGTTAAATGGCACCGTAAAACGTCATTACATCAAATCAAAATCGAACACTTTGAATATGGACAAGCACAAAATAGATAATGATTAAAACGGTATATAAGGAAAAACATGAAAACACCATTCAAGCAAGAACTATGATGTCAATGCTTCCTTTGGCTGCTGAAAATAGGCTGAAGACTCATCTAGAATCCTTTCAAGAGCATTGATAATCTCAAGCTAATCCAAGTATCTTTAATGTAATTCATACTGTCATTTACTATGCCTATTTCTGCATGTCAAGTTCAATGTATAACATCCATGCCATTTATAATTGCCTTTATTGACGCCACGGCATTTGCAGTAAATGACAACCATTTGACCAGATACGTATTTAATGGTTCTTCATGAATGCAGTCTTTCCTCGTTAACCAATTCTGACCAATATTCCGGCTTTGTAATACACTATAATACGTGAGCCATCATGTGTCTTTGCCAATATGAAAACTATTTTGAACAAGATTAACGAATGTTCTTGATATTCTGTTACATAATTTCCTCATCAGTTCTTTTTGATTACCACATCAGTTCTTTGTGCCTTCGGGTTGATTTTCTATTACACGAAAGCAAGCTGACTCTCAGATCTTAACCCGGTAGACTATCAAAATCCTAACCAGAAGCAGACTCAGACACTGACTTTAAATTAACTTACTATCAAGCTCCGGAAAAAGTGTTTTATACTATAATGTTATTAATTAGGTGGTTTCATATTAGACAAATACCTGTGCCAATATGAATCACCTAATTGATAAGTATTGTATTAATTAACTATTACCGTTTTGGTTAAAAACATTCTTATAACTTACCTTTAGTTCACATTGAAGCCGTATTTATCCCTTATTCATTCATGGTGTCTGCTTTTCTAGACTTGACTTTGCTGATTTTGACATGCCTCCTTATAGTGACATTGCACATACTGCAGTGAATAAAGCACTGTACATTGTAAGGAATCATGTCTTTACGTCTTAATTTTGTAAATCGTTTGCCAAAACGTCAAATGTTTCACCTTTGTCGTCCATTTTGACGGCGTACAAAATCATAATAGTCGTAAAATCCACCAACGGGTTACATACAACAGTTTCACAAACCGTACAAAGTGGTGCAATCATTAAATAGATTCAAGTATTCCAAATAAATTTATTCTAAATAAATAAATAGATAAATAATTTGTGTTGAAGTTGGACTTCTTTAATTATCACCAAATAAATTTATACGAAGCACAAAAAATTCAAAACAGTCGGAAAACGGAAAACAAAATGGCTACCTTTTAATAATAATTTCCAGCATATATTTCATATTAGGCGAGTTTCGACAGCCAATGAAAATGGCTCAATTCTCAAATCCTATATTAGGCGAGTTTTGTAGCCAATCAAAACGGGGGAAACTCATATTAGGCGAGCTTTGTTGATATTGGCCGAGTTTGGTAGATATTGAGCGAATTCTGGCATATATTGTCTTCAATTTTCTGGTATTCATACCGAATTAAGATTGGCGGGTTCCATTGTGTTACATTTAAAAGTTTTCAAACATTGCATGATATTCACATAATGTACAGACAACACGGACAGTTGAAACAAGCAATTGAACTACATCACATTTTACCCCATCAGTTTATCATCCACCTACGTTTGAACATTTGAAAAATGGCATGGAAATAATGTTCAAAATAGGCTTAATAACCCAGACATGTTCGCATTTATTCGCCTGCACTATATGTTATCATGGTAATGGAATCTTTCAGAGTGCCGCCTATCTGTTCATCACCTCAGCGGATTACCGAAAATTAAATCACCAGCGACAAACGACTATCAAAGAGTAGCTGATGACAGTTTCACGTTTGTGGACGAGAAAATTTAAATCAGATGAATAAATCAGACAATTGATTAAGAATGAATAGTGTCTTCTCAAATTAAGATTTTGGCAGAGGACATGTTTACTCTTTATTCAATTTACCGATTTGCAAGCGAAATATCACTGATCAATAGAGTTTTATGCCCCTTTGAACATAAAATAACATGTTTTCTCATAACTAAAATATTATTGGTTGAACGTTTCCTTTAATTTTCGATACAATTATGCAATCCCGCGTAAAAGTTCAATTAATGATGTGAACATGTAACCAAAAAGTAGATCAAGTAGATCCAGCATGTTCAGTGAGTGGTTTTTAACCAAACAATCAGCTTCAAACATATAAAAAAAGGAAATGTAGCCAACAGTCTTATATGGTTTTACCAAGTTTTTATCCACTGTTATGAGTAAATTATAAGAAAAGAAACACGTGATATTCAGCCCATCTAGTTCCGAATTAGTGTAATTTGCTCTGTATGTAGTCCTGTAGTCTCCATTGTAGTTTAGTGATTTATAAAATAATACATGGTTGACCATTGCTTTTGGTTCAGTTGGACTAATATATGACTGTTGGTAAATATTTTTTCAAAGGGGCAATAATCATCCGCAAGCCATGGTCAACCATGTCTTATCCCATAAAATACATTTGTTTTATCATTTTTTAACGACTTGAACCGGTTTTAAAAAAAATGCGGAACAACATTTGATATGATTAGCACGAAGTTTGTAAGGTAAAGGTTTGAGACATAACAAATTGGTTTTGTTTTGCATTATGTATTGAAAGTATGAGTAATAAGAAATTAAAATAGCAACTCTCAAGAATCACGGAATTAGACGGCAGAATTTTCTTCAATTCTGTGAAGTATCAAGTTTATCAATCATTACTCAGAATTCTTTAATGAGAGCTAAGTAGTTTTCAAAGCCGATTGAAGTTGTGTACGTATAAGCATTGCTATTGTAGTTTAAATATTCAGCGCCAGTAATTGCCATAACTAAATTATGAATTTTCTGCATTTTTCCAATATCAATTAACTAGTCACAAATTATTCCAAGTTTTATCAAAAGCAAGAAAGACGCTGAAGGAAAAGTAAAGATTGAATCTTCACGAAAAAAAGGGCTTCCTAATTACAAACTGTCGAAAAAGTTATTGTTCAAACGCTATTTGTGTTTTTCAACAAATTGACCATTGATTATGTCACTAGGGTAATGTGACATAAATAGTCTGTAAGTATACAAAGATACAATTTTGAATATATAATTCATTTGTAGTTTACTTCAGTTGATTAATTTCAACTTAAAATCCTTTTAATAAAACATATAAAATTAATGCGAACACAGTATTTTTAATTATATTCACTTTCCGCTCTATATTCCTACGTGTTCACACTTATCTCCTGTTCTTGTTTAACGAAATAATTGCTCAGATATTTTGATAATCAATGGATAAGTGTACCCTATGTTTTTACTTCAACATCGAACAGCGATGAGAAATAAAACAACGCGAAAGGGCTAGTCATTCAAAGAGTTAGTTATACCTGTTGAAGTCCTTTTAAGAATAAAAGATGTGGTGTAGGATTTAAATAATAAGGCATTTTTAGTAGTAATTTAAATTACAAAATAACTCCATCGGCATTTACGGAATACGCAGACGTTGAAGATGGAATGATCAAACTCTCGATGAATTAAGACCAAGTGTACAAGTTGATGATTCAGCACGTCTATTTTCTAAAATTTAAAAGAAAACTGACATTTATTGATAAAAATAAAGTTTAGTATCTGACTGTATTTTCTCATTCATGTTCTAAAAATGACCTTAAACATAGAAATATTTTATGTATACATTGTTTTTTGTAAGCGATCGTCTCTTGATTTGACACAGAGAGCATAGTTTTCACATTTACCTATGTGGCGTTGTCAATGCATGCATTTGATCATTGTACGATATTTATGACAGTTTAAAGTATAAACAATTATAGTGATGACAGTTATATTAACTTCTACTAAGTCTTTCTTGTTTGCTCAATGTTTCTCCACTATTTGGTCTTTAATTGTAGGGAAAATCGCAGTGCCCAGAAAAAACCAAATTATCTAGCTTGTGACACCCAACCAGATTGCCATACGCCCGCACCGGGAGCTTGAACCGGACATGCATAGGTGAGAGTGTTCTATACTGGATAACCCGTTTTAGCTCTTAGGGCACATTTTGCGGGTCATATATTCTAGTTTCCAACATAGAATTTGACACGTTCCACACAAGGTTTTGAATAATCGACAGACAAGTGGCTTACACCAATGATAAAACATCATTTGAAGTTGAAATTAGAACTTAATTGATCACAATTTTTTTGGAAATATGACAGATATTGCTTCATTTTAGCGAATAAAAAACATCGATTAACATTTATTTTAGCATTCAATTTTGCACAACCGTTGTAAAAATGTGATTGTAAAAAATCCCAGACCATTGACTATTATGCAAAGGAGAAATTTAAAAGAAATATACAGAAGTAATTGCAATCGGTTTCTGAATACATTCCATATAGACAAAATGATAACGACTAGCATGATAAGCTATTTTTTATGTAGTACAATCAAGATTAGGTAAGAAATTGGGCTTAATAAATTAAGCATCTCCGTTTTTTTACGCTTAAGAACTTTCGAGAAATTGAACCTGATAAGTAAATACTTGCTTTCCTATATTCATATAGTGAAATTGTATATTTCAAGTTTTGTATTACCTTTTAATTCACCATGTTTTTGTTAATATATGTGGTAATAAAGACGATGTAGCTGTTACAAGCCTTAATAAAGATATGTGATGATTTTCCTGCGGCAAACATATCTGTTATGTTGTTTTTTAGCTCTTACAGCTCTTTATCATACATTGTACAAGGTTGATTTATTTTCGCAATGTTTATGTCGGCTAAAAGCTATGTTTATTTTTGGAATATATAATCGCCGAACATGAAATGTAATTATTCCATTGACTGCAAAATCAGGCTTTTCTCATTAATATAATAATACAATGCATTATCAGTAAAAGCCTACTTACTTTTTATAGCTTTTGTTCAGCTTGAAAAAGTCCAGTAAATGTTATATATGAATAGATTCTATGGAATTCATATTGAACATGACACTACAAAGAAATATTTCTATTAACACTTCATTCCTTAACGATGGTTGTTGTTTATCAAATTCACATTATTTCTGTAAAGAGTGTAAAGTTCCCATCGACATCGCGTGCGTTAGTTCGATACTTCTGTCCTATAATTGGGCGCAATAATACTAATGGGCGGGGCATATTTACTACGGAACTCCTTTTTTATGAAATCGTAGTAAAATGATTGGCAACATGCAAAACTATAATCTGGAGTCAAGCAGTTAAAACAAAATAAGCAACGATAATTTGATTGATTTTAATGTAGATGATTTCATGATGGATGGAACAGTTGAAGAAATATTAAATTACAATGATGACGACCTATTTCGGAATTTGGAATTGACATTTGGTAAAAAAAGCATCTAACAAAACATGAAATCGAGGAAATGAAACAATAACATTGTAGTTCACCCAGCAACCTCCAGAAGAAAGAGCTCAGTTCAACACTAAGTCTTTTCGCGTGCTCTGGCTTTCCTTCTGCGAAAGTTCACGTTATTCCACCCACTGCCACTGTCGTTTCCACAGAGATGTTTCATCCTCATTTAATGTTTATTTCCAAAGAAATCACAATGCACTTGCTGATTTGTCCAACGCCGAATTCTAACATAATTCATACACCAACTGATTCTTCAAAATAAAGCTCAACATGTAAATTAACTGTAATTTCTCTCCAGTTTGAAAACTCGTGATTTAACAAACGCTTGTATCGCGTATCATGCAAGATATAATGAGAACTTTGTAGGTGGAGACATTTTTGTTGTTTTCTTGTTTTGTTAATTTTTCATAACTCAAGTTGTATACTTCTAGTTGTAATACATCTATAGTACGTATTTATAATATACTTGACCTTGAAAATATACAAAAAACATATAAATAAGGAACTATTTTATCTGCGCATTCATTGTTTTATTCTCTCCTTGCACTACTGGCATGAACTGTTAAACCAAAGATTTATTTTATGCTTTCGACGTTATGAAGGAGTACTGTGTAGGCATTGGGAAAAGGCACCTTCTTCACGATATCTATTCAAGATTAAAGTAAATGAGTAGGCACTAGAGCCTGTTCTAGTAGTTTCTATTGTTAAATGGCACCGTAAAACGTCATTACATCAAATCAAAATCGAACACTTTGAATATGGACAAGCACAAAATAGATAATGATTTAAACGGTATATAAGGAAAAACATGAAAACACCATTCAAGCAAGAACTATGATGTCAATGCTTCCTTTGGCTGCTGAAAATAGGCTGAAGACTCATCTAGAATCCTTTCAAGAGCATTGATAATCTCAAGCTAATCCAAGTATCTTTAATGTAATTCATACTGTCATTTACTATGCCTATTTCTGCATGTCAAGTTCAATGTATAACATCCATGCCATTTATAATTGCCTTTATTGACGCCACGGCATTTGCAGTAAATGACAACCATTTGACCAGATACGTATTTAATGGTTCTTCATGAATGCAGTCTTTCCTCGTTAACCAATTCTGACCAATATTCCGGCTTTGTAATACACTATAATACGTGAGCCATCATGTGTCTTTGCCAATATGAAAACTATTTTGAACAAGATTAACGAATGTTCTTGATATTCTGTTACATAATTTCCTCATCAGTTCTTTTTGATTACCACATCAGTTCTTTGTGCCTTCGGGTTGATTTTCTATTACACGAAAGCAAGCTGACTCTCAGATCTTAACCCGGTAGACTATCAAAATCCTAACCAGAAGCAGACTCAGACACTGACTTTAAATTAACTTACTATCAAGCTCCGGAAAAAGTGTTTTATACTATAATGTTATTAATTAGGTGGTTTCATATTAGACAAATACCTGTGCCAATATGAATCACCTAATTGATAAGTATTGTATTAATTAACTATTACCGTTTTGGTTAAAAACATTCTTATAACTTACCTTTAGTTCACATTGAAGCCGTATTTATCCCTTATTCATTCATGGTGTCTGCTTTTCTAGACTTGACTTTGCTGATTTTGACATGCCTCCTTATAGTGACATTGCACATACTGCAGTGAATAAAGCACTGTACATTGTAAGGAATCATGTCTTTACGTCTTAATTTTGTAAATCGTTTGCCAAAACGTCAAATGTTTCACCTTTGTCGTCCATTTTGACGGCGTACAAAATCATAATAGTCGTAAAATCCACCAACGGGTTACATACAACAGTTTCACAAACCGTACAAAGTGGTGCAATCATTAAATAGATTCAAGTATTCCAAATAAATTTATTCTAAATAAATAAATAGATAAATAATTTGTGTTGAAGTTGGACTTCTTTAATTATCACCAAATAAATTTATACGAAGCACAAAAAATTCAAAACAGTCGGAAAACGGAAAACAAAATGGCTACCTTTTAATAATAATTTCCAGCATATATTTCATATTAGGCGAGTTTCGACAGCCAATGAAAATGGCTCAATTCTCAAATCCTATATTAGGCGAGTTTTGTAGCCAATCAAAACGGGGGAAACTCATATTAGGCGAGCTTTGTTGATATTGGCCGAGTTTGGTAGATATTGAGCGAATTCTGGCATATATTGTCTTCAATTTTCTGGTATTCATACCGAATTAAGATTGGCGGGTTCCATTGTGTTACATTTAAAAGTTTTCAAACATTGCATGATATTCACATAATGTACAGACAACACGGACAGTTGAAACAAGCAATTGAACTACATCACATTTTACCCCATCAGTTTATCATCCACCTACGTTTGAACATTTGAAAAATGGCATGGAAATAATGTTCAAAATAGGCTTAATAACCCAGACATGTTCGCATTTATTCGCCTGCACTATATGTTATCATGGTAATGGAATCTTTCAGAGTGCCGCCTATCTGTTCATCACCTCAGCGGATTACCGAAAATTAAATCACCAGCGACAAACGACTATCAAAGAGTAGCTGATGACAGTTTCACGTTTGTGGACGAGAAAATTTAAATCAGATGAATAAATCAGACAATTGATTAAGAATGAATAGTGTCTTCTCAAATTAAGATTTTGGCAGAGGACATGTTTACTCTTTATTCAATTTACCGATTTGCAAGCGAAATATCACTGATCAATAGAGTTTTATGCCCCTTTGAACATAAAATAACATGTTTTCTCATAACTAAAATATTATTGGTTGAACGTTTCCTTTAATTTTCGATACAATTATGCAATCCCGCGTAAAAGTTCAATTAATGATGTGAACATGTAACCAAAAAGTAGATCAAGTAGATCCAGCATGTTCAGTGAGTGGTTTTTAACCAAACAATCAGCTTCAAACATATAAAAAAAGGAAATGTAGCCAACAGTCTTATATGGTTTTACCAAGTTTTTATCCACTGTTATGAGTAAATTATAAGAAAAGAAACACGTGATATTCAGCCCATCTAGTTCCGAATTAGTGTAATTTGCTCTGTATGTAGTCCTGTAGTCTCCATTGTAGTTTAGTGATTTATAAAATAATACATGGTTGACCATTGCTTTTGGTTCAGTTGGACTAATATATGACTGTTGGTAAATATTTTTTCAAAGGGGCAATAATCATCCGCAAGCCATGGTCAACCATGTCTTATCCCATAAAATACATTTGTTTTATCATTTTTTAACGACTTGAACCGGTTTTAAAAAAAATGCGGAACAACATTTGATATGATTAGCACGAAGTTTGTAAGGTAAAGGTTTGAGACATAACAAATTGGTTTTGTTTTGCATTATGTATTGAAAGTATGAGTAATAAGAAATTAAAATAGCAACTCTCAAGAATCACGGAATTAGACGGCAGAATTTTCTTCAATTCTGTGAAGTATCAAGTTTATCAATCATTACTCAGAATTCTTTAATGAGAGCTAAGTAGTTTTCAAAGCCGATTGAAGTTGTGTACGTATAAGCATTGCTATTGTAGTTTAAATATTCAGCGCCAGTAATTGCCATAACTAAATTATGAATTTTCTGCATTTTTCCAATATCAATTAACTAGTCACAAATTATTCCAAGTTTTATCAAAAGCAAGAAAGACGCTGAAGGAAAAGTAAAGATTGAATCTTCACGAAAAAAAGGGCTTCCTAATTACAAACTGTCGAAAAAGTTATTGTTCAAACGCTATTTGTGTTTTTCAACAAATTGACCATTGATTATGTCACTAGGGTAATGTGACATAAATAGTCTGTAAGTATACAAAGATACAATTTTGAATATATAATTCATTTGTAGTTTACTTCAGTTGATTAATTTCAACTTAAAATCCTTTTAATAAAACATATAAAATTAATGCGAACACAGTATTTTTAATTATATTCACTTTCCGCTCTATATTCCTACGTGTTCACACTTATCTCCTGTTCTTGTTTAACGAAATAATTGCTCAGATATTTTGATAATCAATGGATAAGTGTACCCTATGTTTTTACTTCAACATCGAACAGCGATGAGAAATAAAACAACGCGAAAGGGCTAGTCATTCAAAGAGTTAGTTATACCTGTTGAAGTCCTTTTAAGAATAAAAGATGTGGTGTAGGATTTAAATAATAAGGCATTTTTAGTAGTAATTTAAATTACAAAATAACTCCATCGGCATTTACGGAATACGCAGACGTTGAAGATGGAATGATCAAACTCTCGATGAATTAAGACCAAGTGTACAAGTTGATGATTCAGCACGTCTATTTTCTAAAATTTAAAAGAAAACTGACATTTATTGATAAAAATAAAGTTTAGTATCTGACTGTATTTTCTCATTCATGTTCTAAAAATGACCTTAAACATAGAAATATTTTATGTATACATTGTTTTTTGTAAGCGATCGTCTCTTGATTTGACACAGAGAGCATAGTTTTCACATTTACCTATGTGGCGTTGTCAATGCATGCATTTGATCATTGTACGATATTTATGACAGTTTAAAGTATAAACAATTATAGTGATGACAGTTATATTAACTTCTACTAAGTCTTTCTTGTTTGCTCAATGTTTCTCCACTATTTGGTCTTTAATTGTAGGGAAAATCGCAGTGCCCAGAAAAAAACAAATTATCTAGCTTGTGACACCCAACCAGATTGCCATACGCCCGCACCGGGAGCTTGAACCGGACATGCATAGGTGAGAGTGTTCTATACTGGATAACCCGTTTTAGCTCTTAGGGCACATTTTGCGGGTCATATATTCTAGTTTCCAACATAGAATTTGACACGTTCCACACAAGGTTTTGAATAATCGACAGACAAGTGGCTTACACCAATGATAAAACATCATTTGAAGTTGAAATTAGAACTTAATTGATCACAATTTTTTTGGAAATATGACAGATATTGCTTCATTTTAGCGAATAAAAAACATCGATTAACATTTATTTTAGCATTCAATTTTGCACAACCGTTGTAAAAATGTGATTGTAAAAAATCCCAGACCATTGACTATTATGCAAAGGAGAAATTTAAAAGAAATATACAGAAGTAATTGCAATCGGTTTCTGAATACATTCCATATAGACAAAATGATAACGACTAGCATGATAAGCTATTTTTTATGTAGTACAATCAAGATTAGGTAAGAAATTGGGCTTAATAAATTAAGCATCTCCGTTTTTTTACGCTTAAGAACTTTCGAGAAATTGAACCTGATAAGTAAATACTTGCTTTCCTATATTCATATAGTGAAATTGTATATTTCAAGTTTTGTATTACCTTTTAATTCACCATGTTTTTGTTAATATATGTGGTAATAAAGACGATGTAGCTGTTACAAGCCTTAATAAAGATATGTGATGATTTTCCTGCGGCAAACATATCTGTTATGTTGTTTTTTAGCTCTTACAGCTCTTTATCATACATTGTACAAGGTTGATTTATTTTCGCAATGTTTATGTCGGCTAAAAGCTATGTTTATTTTTGGAATATATAATCGCCGAACATGAAATGTAATTATTCCATTGACTGCAAAATCAGACTTTTCTCATTAATATAATAATACAATGCATTATCAGTAAAAGCCTACTTACTTTTTATAGCTTTTGTTCAGCTTGAAAAAGTCCAGTAAATGTTATATATGAATAGATTCTATGGAATTCATATTGAACATGACACTACAAAGAAATATTTCTATTAACACTTCATTCCTTAACGATGGTTGTTGTTTATCAAATTCACATTATTTCTGTAAAGAGTGTAAAGTTCCCATCGACATCGCGTGCGTTAGTTCGATACTTCTGTCCTATAATTGGGCGCAATAATACTAATGGGCGGGGCATATTTACTACGGAACTCCTTTTTTATGAAATCGTAGTAAAATGATTGGCAACATGCAAAACTATAATCTGGAGTCAAGCAGTTAAAACAAAATAAGCAACGATAATTTGATTGATTTTAATGTAGATGATTTCATGATGGATGGAACAGTTGAAGAAATATTAAATTACAATGATGACGACCTATTTCGGAATTTGGAATTGACATTTGGTAAAAAAAGCATCTAACAAAACATGAAATCGAGGAAATGAAACAATAACATTGTAGTTCACCCAGCAACCTCCAGAAGAAAGAGCTCAGTTCAACACTAAGTCTTTTCTCGTGCTCTGGCTTTCCTTCTGCGAAAGTTCACGTTATTCCACCCACTGCCACTGTCGTTTCCACAGAGATGTTTCATCCTCATTTAATGTTTATTTCCAAAGAAATCACAATGCACTTGCTGATTTGTCCAACGCCGAATTCTAACATAATTCATACACCAACTGATTCTTCAAAATAAAGCTCAACATGTAAATTAACTGTAATTTCTCTCCAGTTTGAAAACTCGTGATTTAACAAACGCTTGTATCGCGTATCATGCAAGATATAATGAGAACTTTGTAGGTGGAGACATTTTTGTTGTTTTCTTGTTTTGTTAATTTTTCATAACTCAAGTTGTATACTTCTAGTTGTAATACATCTATAGTACGTATTTATAATATACTTGACCTTGAAAATATACAAAAAACATATAAATAAGGAACTATTTTATCTGCGCATTCATTGTTTTATTCTCTCCTTGCACTACTGGCATGAACTGTTAAACCAAAGATTTATTTTATGCTTTCGACGTTATGAAGGAGTACTGTGTAGGCATTGGGAAAAGGTCTACGCGGTACATATGACAGTATATTTGTATGGTGTCGTGTGTGGGTGTGTGTGTGCCATGTATGTTCGCCTGTATGTAACTCGGCTTTTGACTGTAATATGTTAGCACAATCGAGACTTCAGGGATTATCCGTCGACACCTATATTTATAGAGTGTCTTCATAATGACGGTTATAAGTAATCCCACACATCAAGTTTCGCACAGAGAATATTGCATTTCTGCATAGCTCGAGATATGCCTGATCTGTCTGAATATTTGGTTTAAGGAATAGACAAATTTGCCTTTGCTGATAGCGGCTTTCAATAATGTGATTGGGTTACTGGATGAGTTGTTTGTCAAAGATTTTCCGAAGTAGCTGTGAAGACGCTTTGTATTAAGCAATATTGTATAGCTGATTAAATGTCTTCTACATCATGATCTAACTTCATCAAATGTCGCAATCATTTAAGACAAGTTTGTAGTTAATATAACACATGATGGTTTCCCATGTAGCAAATTTGGACTATTTCGACTATTTCAGCCTCACTTGTTCATTTTGATGTATTTCATTTATTCATTTCCCCGATATTTACAAAAGCACTTGATGGATTCATGTTGTTGGGGGAGGATTTAAGCCTGTCGGATGTCCCCAACACATTAATTAATAAAACAACTTCACATAGTTTGACCAACTCCATTTCTTTAATTGATTGGCATACAGAAACATCAGATCGAAGATATTAAAATCTTTATTGAAAGGCTATACTGAGAACAGACAATGCTAAAAATAAACGTGTATGCCCTAACTACACGAGCTTTCAAAATTATACACAGCGAATAAGGGCTATACATTATTCAAATCATGAAAAATGGTTGTAGTAAATTGTTTTCATCCTGCTGTTAAGCTAATTGTGCAATTAGTAGCCTTCACATATTGAATTAGCGCTGTAGTTTATATGCACGTTACTGATTTGACGGCATTTTGCTCCGCCTACTCTTGACCGTTCTGATCCATAAATGAAAACACTGTACAGCAGTCTCCAATACAGATCGAATGGATATTCACTCACACCGCCATTTATCGAAATAACGCGAATAGAATAATGTCAAGAGATGTTCGTGCCCAATCCATTATATTTTACCAGACAAGACATTGAGTAAGCCTACTCCGAAGTGTATCTTAATGTTATGTGATGCCACTTACTACATTTTTTCGGATGATCAATTTGCGCTTAGCGATCATATTATTATACAATGAAACCATTTGAGTTCCTTAAGTGAAAAAAATAATTCACATTCTTGAAGCAAGACCCGACAACATCAAGCATACTAGCAATCTGAGTGGATAAGAAGCTGTCATTGTCAGCGACAGATGGAGACATGAATGGTCTGAGAGGTTTCTTAGCAAAAGCCTAGCTGACATTGTGCTCAGATCTTTCTAAACTTTGTTGACGCAGTCGTTTAATACTGAATGAACTTCTTTGGGTTTACATGTCCGATTGTATATAAATGAAATAAGTCAAAAGGTTACTTACCACGTCGATAATTTGAGAGAGTGAGAAACCGAACGTAACGTTAAGTGCTTGACTAGGAGACGGACGTATACGTTTGTCGTAACTCCGGAGAATGTCACGCCCAAGTCGGTATTCGTTGACATCAGCCAGAACACTAGTTACTGAAGAGAAAAATATAAAGACATGCAATAAAATAGTATGATGAAACGTTATGTAATACTTAAAACGAATGTATACGTTTGTCGATTCTTCATTGCAGTTCTCCAATGTCTTGTCGTCACTATTAGACGCACGACAAAAACTCAAACCACTGAAAGGAAAATGAAACAAATAAACCAATAATTGTTTCGGGCAGATGCGTAGACGATTGCAAATTGGTCAGTATTTTTGTTGACGTCGACCAAAACTATAGTCTTTGAAAATAAAAGTGCAAACGCTATTACCAGGCAAAGTGAGTTTAAAAAAATATACCAGACATGAGTTCAGCTAAGAAACTGATTACAGTTGCTCACATAAGCTATTTCGATGTGCATCGCAGCACATACACTGTTAGTAGGAAACCAAACCTTAAACGTTAGCCGCAAACACCTATCAATGGTGCACGCAGGGTAGGTTAAAATTAATATACGTAGCTCTAGATGTTTGTTTATCGAAAAGAGCCTTGCATTTGTGTTCTTAAACACACAGGCAATCAGAACATGAATACACGCGACTATTTACTTAAGAATATATATATATGAATCTATTTTGTTTCTTGATTTACAGTTCTAATACAAACAGTTTTTCTTTTGGTCTAATGCTTATTTTGCTTATATTACTTCAGAATAGAAAGGGTCAAAACACGGCCAAGGAAACCAAATGCGCTCTCCATTATGAATTGTACGTGGGTTGACCAGTGACGAATTGGCAAATCAAAATTCAACACTCAATGCAATTTGTCTCCTTTACTTACATTTGAATTGCAAATGATTGGTGAAAGCGAGATCGAACACATTCATCAAACGTTTCCTTTGCTATATATAAAATACTGTAAGTGCATTGTACTGGTCTTTCTGAGTAAGGCAACATGAAAATGCATGCAATAAGTGTAATTTTAGATGAAACCAGCTTATTGTATTAATGTTTTTGATTTGATGACATGAATGAATAAATTGACAAACAAAGCATTGGAATCAAAATACTTCGAGAAGAAAGTTCCTGTCCATCAACTTATTATAACTTCGAGCTTGTTGTAAATGCCATGTTGAATACACGTCAGTTTAATCCCCAGCGAACATGTATGTGTCTCCCGTTGACAACAGCAGCGCATCTTACACATTTACAATATAATACATGGGTCCTTCAAAACACTGGATCGTTATATAAAATATCATTAACTTTTATGTTGGTATTATGCATACTGTACTACAAACAAACTGCAGCAAGAAGCTATTAACAAGGACAAAAACTGCCATCATCGATATCCGATAGTCTACAAAGTGCCTACTTCAACCTATGTGATTTAAGAGATATCCGACCTTAGTCTAAGAAGAGCACGTTCAAGAACCCTTACGCAGTCCCTCTACTTCATATTTTCTCCCTCACCACACGCTGTGTGTTGAACGATGGCTTGAATTTGCAACAAATTGGAGACAATAATACATTTTACTGCAAGGCTCCCTTGGACAGAATCCTTACGAGCATCTCTATTATTTAGTATAGAGGATTTATTTCTTGCAAGGAAAATATACTTCAGCTTTCCCCCTTTAAGAAAAGGGCCAAATAAGGGCTTATATTTTTAAGATATATACAGTTACTGTAATATATAATAATGTCGTCAGGTAACAAGGTACCATTTGAAATATGTGAAAGGAATTTTCTTGTAAAAGTAGCATATGTTGTTGTAAAATTTAGAAAAAAACTACATAAAAAGACAAAGAAATATTTTAAACAAGTATATCACAAATTAAAGTTTTTACCCACAAATTAGCTAGTCATTTTATCTTGTCATTCGATATCACGCTTTTTCGAATTAAGTGACGAGAGTATTTCCGCTTGATTATACATTTTTTCTTGATTATGATAAATATAATTATGGGTTATTTCTTGCTTCCTGTTAATCATAAAGGATACAAGTGTTAAACAAGGTTGTTGCCCCAGATGCGGGACTTACAAAATAAATGTTGAATGTTTTCTTTAGTCGAAATAATGAGTACAACTATACAGCAGTAATAATTTAGTCTGACACGCTTGCTATGCGTTGTTTTTTTGTCATTAAAGAACAGTAGTATGTAACCTGTCCAGGTGGTTACACACTTCAAACTTGTAATTATTGCAAACATCAAATGCTAACAAGCAGTTCAACAACAGCACAAAAGACAAACATTGATCTTGGCGCATACGGAGAGAGCAAACATGGACCTGGCTAATTTTGAAATTTCGTGGTAATTGCTAGTCCCATTGACCATGACATATTGTTGTGGTCGAGGGTGAGGACTTACATATTCTGGTATTCGACCATTTTACGTCTAGAATGCTGATTCTGTAAATTAAGCTCAACACCCAGTTGAATTATTCTAACGTTTACTTTCCTGTCATTTCCCCTGTCTGTAAACAAGAACAGCATATCACTCACTGTAAACAGTATTTCAGAGATATAGTATTGACTTGGACGATACTTGTCAAAGAAATTACGGGGTCAAAAATGCATAATCGGAATATGTTTTACGACATTATCGATTTCATAACATAATTTTGGTTTTGCGCATGCTACAATTTTACGGTTACAAATTTGCAAGAAACATATTAAAATCGATCTTTCTGAATTAAATTTTCCAATCCAATATTTTACGAACAACTTCATACAAAAAAACGCAAAAACTTTCCCAACGTTATTTTATCATATATTTAATTGACCTTTGCAAACATTATGCAAACATTCGGACCATAATTGATTTAATTAGGGATTTTCGTATAAAATTGATATCTTTAACGTATTAAATTCATACATTTCTTGTATTTATAAGAATATAAAACTTCGTCTCCAAAGCACGTATTAGATTTTTTTGTCTAGAAAACTCTTGACTTATTTCCAAGATGTGCAATAAACTGCTGTAAGGTCGGTCGTAGATGTCGGAAATAACGGAAATCGACCATTTTACGTCTAAAACCCGGTAATTGTCAATAAAGGCCAACACTTACTAACAGATAAATTATTTGAACGTTTGCTGTCATGTCAGCCCCCGTGTATGTAAACACAAGAACAAAATTGCTTGCTGTAGAATGTACTCCAGAGATGAATGTATTGGCTTGGTCGATGCTTTGTAAACTGGTTCGTTTGGTCATGAAAATGAAAGAGTTAAAAATGCACAGTCAGTTTCTGTCTTACAAAATGATTGATTTTTAGCTATAAAAGAAAATTGATCAAAAAGGTACGGGTGTGTATGCCAGACAGACAAAATAATTTAATTTTAACACTTCGGCTATGGAACGCTTATAGAAATCATTATTTAGAATAAATATATACTTATGAACCAAAACTTACCCCATCATTTAATATGGGCATGCTAGTTTATATTGGTACCGGTCTTAACTGCATTTTAAGGCAGACCCTATAAGATTTTTATCATTTCAATGATAGGTTTTAGCAAGCTAGGCCAATGCAACGGTAATAATGTATATGAGAAGCTAACAGTATTTTATTGTCGCCTTTAAGGCAATGTATGTTCGAGTTTAACAAACCAATGTGAATTAAATCATCAAATAAAACTAGAATTGAACACTCAAGCGGTTTTTAGGATTCTTTACGATCTAGTCTTAATAGTAACAATGTTAACATTAAAGTAAACGTTCGTGCAGACATCTGCATGCCTTTTTGTCATAAATGTGGTGAAAAGTTGGTCTTTAGAATTAGAAGTGCCTTCTCCGTCGTCTAGCAATTACGTTTTTATACCTTCGCGATTGGCACACATTTATCGGAAAAAGTTTTGAGAGACAGGGTAATTTTGTGTGGTATATTGGCACGACTGTTTCCGCTGATGAAGCTAAGACATTTTGCACTCTAAATGTGTGAAGTGCAATATCAAAATGATGGCATCTTGATTATTATGTGAGGTTATAATCAAAGTGTATGTAGCTAAATATTTGTGGACTAAGTCGCTTACAATATTATTGTTTTCATCCACTGTATTTATTCGTTATTTATATATCGTTATCTGATTACCAACAATGAAGGCCAATATTGAATACCACCCATTGTGCGTAACAGATAAGATCAAAATTATAATTAATTTACTAGACAAAATACAAAATATTGTGGCAAAACTAAGTCAATTGTTATAAGTTGTAATTGATTTTCATTATAATGGCTCCCAAAAACCACCATATTTTGTCTAAGAAAGTGCATACCAGAATTGCTGATAAGACGCCTTTACTAGTTGGGCATAATTGCCTTTTTAGATGGATGGATTTCAATGTCAAAGTGTTGATCATGATTCACATCCATTCATCGACCAATCGCTCTAGACAAATACGCCAATTAACATATCCATTTCCACACTTCTCTATCGCTTTTAGGGGTCGATACAACTTCAGAGGAAATACAATGGTCCTAAACGTATATATGTATGAACACATAGTACCTAACCGTCTCAATCGAACAGCAAGTGCCGTTGATGAGACAAGCCCATTCAACGAGCAATTAATCTAGATAAACAAGCGTATACAAAATTCAACATATTCTTGTATACAAATTCAACCTATTTTCACCAATTAATCATAGTTTAGTATAGTAAAGATTGTGCTAAATTTTTACAACATGCGCCTTTATTCAGCAAAGAAGATTGAGTAACTGTCAATAAAATTTAACAATGCTACCCCGGAATTATTCTTTGTTCTGACCAACGCGTTTGGTTTTCAATATTGGGAAGCAATAACACACTTCGAAAATTTGTGGCTGTCCTGAACCGGTTACGTATACTAATAATGGACCCCGATCTCAATAAGGAGCATATAGGTTGACTTTAGAATGAGAAATAAATCCTTCTTATTCACAGAGCGATTTCAACCCACTCCCTCTCTGTCAAGTCTGTCAAAATAAAGACGGTTTTAGACAATTGGTTTATTTATTGGTCTATGTTAGTCGTATTTCTTTTAAGACTTACAATTGATTGAACAGTTGACTCTTTTTGCTTAAACGTTACTAGGCTACTTCAAATTATTTGCTGAAGAACCTGGGTGGTTTTCAATACGTGTCTTGATTCGATCTAAGAACGTTGAACTTTCGTATTCCCCGATATAAATGATTGACCGATACAGTAAATGAAGTCAATGATGTATTACCATTTTCAATTAAACTGCATATTGAATAGCACCCTAGGCAAGGATACAAATACACATTACACATACTTAATACTTTTATTTTCTAAGCTGTTTAAATGTGATAATGATTTTCATTTTAGACTAATCAAATTTTGTATATAAATTCATGACAATACAACGTTTTGATTGGTTTATAATTGAAGTAGAGACTGTCATTTCTCTTCTTCGACTTATTAATGCTGGATTTCTATAAACACTACTTAATAGAAACTATTAAACACCTCGGTTCATACACCTTCGGGTGCTGACCAGCCCGAAGTATGATGCGATAAAATACATACTTCTTAACTTCTCTGTGGAAGATAGATGTCATTTATTCGACGCAATTACGGAGACAAGCTGTTATATTCTTGTTTTATTACTGATAAATCTGACACCGCTGTAGAGTATTCGTTCAGGCCCACAAAAACCGTGATAAAAGACAATTCACATAGTCTGAGAACGATACACAATTCGGGAATTGTGTCTCAATCTCGATAAAGATGCCTTGCTTGAGGTCCCTTTAAAATTTTAACGGTCTGTTGAACGTGAATAGATATTTTCACTGCTGAGAAGGTCAATTTATTGCCACGACGATGGAGGATAATGATTCATTGAGAACATGCACATCAAGTTGTTGACAAGAGTTTATATTTGAATTATTGATTTCTGGGCTTGTCCCTTAAGTTTTCAGTGTTTTATGCAAACATACAGTGATATTCATTGTTAACCAAATTCGTGTTACAAACGTCACATTCTCAACAATCCGTACAGTTCGATATAAATCACAAACTCTATATGATTCATGACTTTGGTTAGAAGGTCAAAGGGCGACGTATATTGTATAATTCTTTGTCATACGACATTTGACTACCGTAATGCGACGATTTTTAGCTTTCTTATTTTACATCAAAAACCATAATTGAATCTGTTAGTTATCGGAAATTTGATTTTCAGCATATAAAACACGATAACATGTTCCTAATATAAATTGCCAAACTCGACTGTCGAACATCAAAATAGAAGGTCACGCATATCACGCAAAAACACTACCGTATCTGAACTCAATACATGCAGTACAACGATGAGTTTCCAAAATATTAACGTGAACCTAACAGCCATATCGGAATCATTCGAGGTAGTACTACTCTATTCATTCAGATATCATTCCGACGGCTTCTTCTAGTTAATAACACAATGTTTAAAGAAACATTTACAATCTAAAACCTCTACTGGGTCGAAGCTCACGGCGTTTTTACGTTTTAATTGATATCATCATATGGTCAATGATATCGACTATTTGACTCCGAAGTAACCCATTGGAAAAGGCATCAGAAAAGTCAAACTACCATCATATTTTGTTAATCAGCAACATGTCTTAAAACAAAAATCTTGAGAAAAACACTATGGAAATACATTTGAATAATTATAATGTAATATAATCTTCACAAAAGGCATTCAAGATTGATGTAAAGCGATTGATTACACTTCATCTATTTGGTATAAAAAAGAACGTTCACCTAATAGTCGATCTAAAATTATAATGAAACTTCGGATAATACTTGCCAAAAATGATTTTTGTTCGTAAAATACACCAATCAAAACAGTTTTCTAAATTTGCATAAACGACGTTCTTGCTCTGTTTTTAACAGTTTTGATATGCAGGATTTGAGGACTGGCACCACGATGTCTCCAAGATGTTAAAACTCTGACTTAAAAACATACATTAAAATGCATCGCCGTCTAAGACAGAAGGGTAAAAACTAAATGTAAGTGATTTTTTACAATGAAATCTGCGGCGACGAGCCTATTAGCCAAAACTAGCTTTACGTTCGGACCATATCTAGACAGACACTCAACGTGAGATATACCAGGATAATACCACACGAGACATATTTTACAATTAATCTTTATCAGGGATGTAAGGGTTAACGCACTGGAACGGTAAGTGAAACCATAAAACCAACCATAGAGAATGCACCTCTTTCACGGTCAGCATCTTTTTTACTATTTTTTCATTACGGTGCAGGATAATTTATGTTTTGCTCGTGATGTTTTGTCACGGACATGGCGCGATAAATTGAGTTACAGGTTGAACAAGATCAAAGTAAATGTGCTGCCTTGTGAGCTTGTCCAAGCCGTAAAACGTCTTAACATCAAATCGGAACCGAAAACTTTGAACGGTGATAAGCTCAAATACGGATAATTAATTAATAATGATTACAATGACATATAAGGAAGAATATTTAAAAAGCATTCAAGAGGGGGCTTTGACGTCAATGCTTAATGTGGAAGCTGAAAAGAGACTAACAGCTCATCTAGCATCTGTTTAAAGAGCATTGCAGCTCTCAAGCTAATTGACGTATTTTGAATGCTTAACATTCTGTCACAAACTATACCGATTTCTGCATGGCAGCTTACATGAATATCATGTAGTGTAGCACGTCCCAACTGACAAGTTTACTGTCATTTATAAACGCCTTCGTTGACGCCACGGCATTTGCAATGAATGACAAACATTTGACCAGATACGTCATTTATGCTACTCCTAATGAATGCAGTCTGTCCTCGTAATCCAATAATGTCCAATGTTCCGCCTATGTTCAATTATAATGTGTGAGCAATTAGGTGTGTTTGACGAGATGAACACTATCGGAACAAGATTAACGAATGCTCTTGATTTTCTGTTACATAATTACCACATTTGTTCTTTGTGTCTTTTGCCTCGGGTTGATGTTCTCCTTGCTGATAAATCGCAAAACTATTTACCTTTCTGTTCTGTCAGAGGTCAATTACAGCTGAATGTTTAATATTCCCAAATGCGTTTTCACGGAGTTGTTGTATTCAATCAGCATTGGCAGATGGAAAGCTCTTTTATAATATTAATAATTATTCTGTGACAGGCCAAGAAGCCTTATTTCTATTTTGTAAAAGAAATGTCCGAACACAAAACTATAGATAAAGTTATTGCAATTTTTAATTGTGTAATAATATACTGAACTATGTGAACTGACTTAATTTGCTATCCCTAGGCATAGGAAACGAGTTTGGTATGATATTTTCGGCTCATTTTTACATATTTTTCTCTACTTAATAAAACTTCTTAATGAATACCAAGAAAACATGAGGTCACCAGCCTTCCTATTTTCTCATCATTATTAAACGCTTACCTCCATCCATTAACAGACGAAAAAATTTGAAAAATGGTTTATTGGCCTGTCAATCCTTTTGAAGAAGCAGACCATGTATCATTAAGAAATTTGTATTATCCGTTACAATATACATGGTTGGAAAGCAAATGTTTTTTTAAAGAATTTTACATTCAAAGCTTTCAAATCGTTTGATAACACTAAAGATATAGTTAACATTTATAACCAATGATAAAAGGAAACTACAGGGACAAGCCCAGTATAATATGATTTAACAAAGGCCCTTTTAATGAATAAGGTATAAAAACTGCATGAGAAACACACAACGTACATGCAACATTCCATCCTATCAGCCGTCCATCCCCACAACGTTTTGTATCGAAAGAGACCATGAAAAAAATGCTCTGAATGGTCTTAACAACCCAGAAATGTTCTCATTTATTCGAATTTTCTAGATGATATTATGGTCATACAGAAACCCAATTACCAGCGACAAACGACTTTCAAAGATTAACAGATGACAGGTTCTCGTTTGTGGACGGGAGAAATGAAATCAGATGAATAAATCAGACAGTTTATTACGAATGATTAGTGTCTTCCTAAATTGACCCTTTGAAACAGTATAAATGTACCCAAATAGCCAAGATGTTCTGTAATACTTTTTACATATGTTTATTGTGTTTTTCAGAATCTATTTATATTAACTTTGAATCTCAGTATACCACCAGGTTTAACTGTCACATAGGGATCGAAAATCGGTTTAAAATTACAATAAATCATCGAAAATAATCGGTCAAGCCATTTTGATCAATTTTCGATGATGTAATTAAAATCATAAGCTCATTAAAATCGAGAAACTTAAAGATTAACAAGCCACATTTGAATGTAAACAAATGTACTTGAGAATGAATTAAGGTGAAAGCAAATTATAATGTCTTTTACGGTATTTGGGAGTTAATTTTCAATGATAAGCTTGATGATTTAGCTGATAATTTACTTCCGTTTACTGCTGTTTGACCATGTGGTTTCATTACAAGAGAATACAGCCGTATACTGATGATCGATTCCAAGAGTATGCCATTGGCTATCGGCGACTCCAAAAGTGAACGGCAATGTTTTTACAAGACGATTGATTTGTTCCTATTTGTCTCTATTTTTAATATACGATCTTTTCCTATCTTGATCAAACACAGTTTGACTGCATTGTCTTTTCTAAGTGAGGACTTAAGAGTTCAAAACTAATATAAAAGCAAACATTAGTCATACACAACCTTTTAATGAGTTTGTAATTGAGAGGCGTTAAAGCTTGAGAGACCCAAACTACTTGGCATGCGCAAAATAGTATAAAGATAAACACTTTTCAGAACCAAACTGTTGTGTAAGTAACCTTAAGAAACACCTGCGAGACCACAGGGTTTTTAACAGCAAATTGTGGGTAAGTACTTGACAATCTGGGTTTGTAAAGCAATTGGTTATTTGCAATGAACCGGCAAATAAGCTCAGACGAATTATCTTCCGTTGTCTTTTGTTGAGCTTGAAATTTTACGATTTTAAAACTGTAAATTTGAAATCAAACAGTCTGTGTGTGCATGTGCATATGTGTGTGTCTTTGTGATTGGGCGTAGAATAGTTGACGAAACACAGCCCTGGTTCATTAGATCGGCGACAATTCAGCGATTTATCATCAATTTCCTCATACTAAAGTCCGTAGAAGTTTCTTTAACATGTTTTGTTGTTTATATAGCCTTTGCAGACGTTAAACTCGAGTAATTTAATTTAAATATTAGTATTGTTTCGTGTTAGCTGCAAATAAAATGCTTTATCTGTTTTGACCTAATTTCTTTTGACAAGAATGATAATGTTTAATGACCATTCAAAATACATTTGTGAGATAACTTCAAATGTTTTGTAAACTTTTAAAAGAAATAAGGAGCCTGAATCATATCTCGGACAACAACTTTTTCAAAACAGCAACCGCATCCGAAGGTATTCATACACGAATAAGTGAGCCAAAAAACACACATGTTAGGGTTATGAGCAATGCGTTAAACGGTACGTTTTACGAAAAAAATCGTACGAGTCTATGCAAAAATAAAATGACTTTTATACTGGCGTCTAACAGAATGAACAGGAAAACAGTCCGTTTGTCGTTTTACCCATACATCCTCAACCTGAGGCCAGAGGCTAAAACATAAACAACATTACATCCAATAACATCTGTCAACAAGAGTTGATAGTAACCGTTACGTACTCTACATAATGCATACGTTTTAACATAGCAGACATGTATGGCAAACTGTACATGTAAACGTCTAAGCGTCCATCAAGGAGTTTTCTCAAATGCATGTTGCGGGTGTAAATCTGAAATAGGTGATGGATAAGGAAAGTTGAAATCTCCGAATTACGATAGTATCCATTAAGGAATTTAAAAGAATACACAATCCATATCAGCTTGAAAAAGCAATTGACACCCCCACCAATGTTATAGAGACGTTATTTTGTAACCTTTACACAGACTAAAAGGATCAAACTAATGGGCATGTTCTAAATTTCCCAAAACAAACCTTCTCGATTTCGACAGAATGTTCCATGTGAAACATACCTTAGCCAACTTTTAGCTGTATCAGGATTGAGAGAAATCTGAAATTGTTTACCAGTGTCAGACTACGTAAAATGTCTTTTATCACGGCTTTTATTGGCCTGAACGAATAGTATATAGCGGTTTCAGATGCATTAGCAATAACACATGTATTGAATAAATTGTATCTGTTATTGCGTCAAATAAAATGTCATTTATCCTCTACAGGGAAGTAAAGAAGTCTGTTACAACATCGGTATATTGTATTAATGACAAACCTTAAGTACTCGCATTCAAATTTTAAATGAGATAGTCATTGAGGTTGTTGTATACATTAGGTTAACATTTTGGCAAACAGCTTAATTGGCCAACATGTTGTTAAAGCGGGAAAACAAGACACGTTGAACAATGCAGACAACGTCCGCAAGCATAACTTAAGCGGTTCATTATTTGGAAGAACCCCTGAAGCATATCCGATGATGCCGTGGGTAATGCTTTGCTGAAATACAAAAGATTCTTTATTTTAAATCTCCCAAACAGCTCTTTACGGCAGCTGTAGTGAAATATACCTATAGTTAATAATGAGCATCGACAACTGTAGTGAAATAAACATATAGCTAGAACTGAGAAACGACAGCTGTATTGAAAGAAGCGTATAGTTAGTACTGTATAGTTAGTACTGAAAGAAGACAGCTGTAGTGAACGGTACATATAGTACGTACTGAGATACAGCAGCTGTAGTGAACGATACATATAGTTTGTACTGATAAACAGCAGCTGTAGTAAACGATACATATAGTAAGTACTGAGAATCAGCAGCTGTAGTGAACGATACATATAGTTAGTACTGTATAGTTAGTACTGAAAGACGACAGCTGTAGTGAACGGTACATATAGTAAGTACTGAGATACAGCAGCTGTAGTGAACGATACATATAGTTAAAACTAAGAAACGGCAGCTGTAGTGAACGATACATATTGCTAGTACTAAGAAAAGACAGCTCTAGTAAAAAATACATATAGTTTGTTCTAAAAAACGACAGCTGTAGTGAAAGGTACATATAGTCAGGACTGAGGAACGACGGCTTAAGTGAAAGGTACATTTAGTTAGAACTGCGGAACAACAGCTATAGAGGGTACACAACTTTAGGAAAAGTAATGGCATCTGTAGCGAAAGGTACATTTAGTAACCACTGGGAACGTTTAGAAAAACGCAATACATACTTTGAAAAGTATTTTTGATGAACGAGGTAAGAGTTATGTTTCAGAAACACAAATACACAACAACATGACCTCGATGTTATTGGTCAATGGTTAATGTCAGAATACACATTTCTGGAACTGTATAACAGACCATTTTGAGTACGTATGACATGTACGTGATCAATGGACTTCGTTTATTTTGTCTTATATTATGGTAAAACAAAAGCATGGTTTAATCCTCTATGCATGTGTGCGGTTTGGTAGTATCTCTTATCCAGACTGTTTTTCGCCTGCGTAAGTGCTGTAAGTCTCCTTGAACTTTGTCCACTGTCTGGATTTTTACATCGAATATCGATATTCGCTAACGTCTCTCGTCTCAGACTCAAAAACGGAAACATCCAAATGTAACAAAGATAAATGCTATCATTACCTCAGATTCAAGATTGAAAACTAATGTAACAACCAATTATTTGTCATACTTTTTAGCAATTTTCCTGAATAAAATTCAGATTTACATTTAAATAAAGGTTCGAGTTAGACTCAGTCTTATTAAAACATTTTTTAAATGCGAAATGACATCTTTTTTCTATTCTTTTTACATAATATAATTAAAAAGTACATAAAGTTCAAGAAGAAAGTTTTGTGCCAAACTTACTATGAACGCTCTGTTAGAGGAAATATTACAATGATACGATGGAATGCAGTTTTGAGTCATGAGTTTTAACTCCGACTTGAGACTGCATAGGCGAGTTCAGAAATTGACATTAAAGAGGGCGTAACGAAGGAGCATAACCTTTTGACATTTGTCTCATCCAGAACCGAACATAAATTGTTTAACATGTTGGCAGGGTGTTTTATTAATCTTTTAACAATTTCTAGTCTGGTGCAAAATGGTACACTTTGAGCGTATTTTATTACATTTTCCTCCGATATTGTCATTAAAATTGAGCTTCGACGATTTAAGCCTGCCGCCTTAAATAGCTAGTAGACTGTTAATTAACATGGGCCCAGGTTCTTGATTGATCCTTTTATCGTATAAGCTACTGGTGGTATATCTATACTTTCGATTATATTGTTTACTTCTGATTCTTGAAAGAAACAAAATACTGCTAAATACTGGTTATAAGATGTTATGGGTTATATTTATATTTTGCGTAGTGAAGGTTCGCTTTATTCATATCTGAAATTGAGCCGATAGTTTATCTTTTATCCCCGAAAAGGTGAAAGATGATGCCGATAAATGGATGCGTTTGTCTGTTTAACTTTTTCATCCCGAACGATTGGTCGATGAAGATGTGATTCATTAACAACAAGTTGACACTGCAATTCATCAATCCAAAGAGGCAGCTATGCCCAACCAAACACAAAAAGAGGACAGTATCTGCATGGTCTATAGGTATGCATGTTCTTAGACGAGACCGATTGAATTACAGTTGTTGCTTTTCTGGGGATCAATATTACAAACCAGTTAGTCTCTTCATTATCGATTAATACATTAAATGCTAAGCATGTTTTGACAGTTGGCAAACAAACAGGCAAGAACGACAATATTTTTACGCTGCAATGCACTTTACACAGTGTACTGTCATAATCACATGCAGTCTTCTGGCCATGTCGTCTTACCAATATAAAGCACGCTAATTATACAATGGAAACTACATGAACCAGCCCAGTAGTCAAACATTGAAATAAGCTTGCTCATAGGCAACGGGCAATGGCCGAAACGACAATGAACTAGAGGCACAAGTGTATAAACATCACATACATAAATACATAATCCACAGACAGACCAAACACTTATCAAAATGAATTTACCGATACATGGCGGCATAACCGCCTTGGAACTCCCAGTGGAACACGAGTTCACTTGAACACGAGTTTACACCAATTTCATTTTAAAGATATATGACATACAAAAGTTACTCGATCTGAACTAAAATGTTTTTACCGGGAGCCCAAAATACAAACCATAACCGTATCAATTTGACAACATGTCATATTCGCTAAATCAATCGAGATAAACTATCTCAGACTAGACAATCTTTATAACAGGAGGACGTGTTTTACAGACAGTGACAAGTTATAGCGGATGTGATTACCAATCAATGCAGACAAATGAACTGCATCCAGACAAGCTATCGTGTCTCGTAATTTTCATATATCATTGCTGATTGTTGTTTCAGTTTGGGTGATGTTTTATTTGAAGAGGCCAGATAGCATAGTTGCAAGACCTCTCGAGAATTTGTTGGTCTACAAAAAAAAAATAACTCTAACAACAATCAAACCAAAGTTATTTGTATCACAATTGAATAACTAGTCTTACTCTACTAGTATATTAGTCTGAAAATAACTAAATTTTACAAACAAATATGCTTGAAAATGGTTTGGAAACTGATGGAGGTGGTCTACCCTATATTGTTATTAAAAGGTTAGCGCATCGCCGTATTGGAAAAGGAAGAAACAGTTGGGTAAGCTTTACCACAGGCATTCTACGTAGTCTGCTCAGTTAAATAAATGTTTTCTAAAGCGTTGCTGAAATCCTGATGTATTCGTCAGATCGCAATTTTCTGACTCAAAAGCCTTCCGTATGATCTTGGGAGAACTATTTCACTCTTTAATTTGTTTGCGTTAACCCCTAGGTGTCAGCTGAAGAAAAGCGAAATTTCTTAAGTGTTCTAGACATTTTGGAGAAACAGCTTAGCTCGTGACAGCCTCCTCTTATAATCTGGTGTAATATATTTGAGGAATATTCAGGGGAATGATGTACGAGAATCAGGCATATGCAGTCATTGTATTTAAATAATAAATGAGAGATCCATATGTCAGTGTGTGTTTTTTGTCGTCTATTCCAGATTTGAATATATTGTAAGTTCTAAGGTTCATTGTTCAAATGGTACCAGTATTGGCTTGTCCGGGGATCAGCTAAAGAGAGTAGTCCTGAGCAATCTAAAGCAATGTACCGGTATTCATAAAACACCTTAAGTCAGTTCCTAACTTAAAGCTGCACTCTCACAGATTGAACGTTTTTACAAGTTTTTTTTGTCTTGGAACGAGCCAATATTTGCAAAAATCCATGGAAACAAGTGATATAAGACTGTTGACAAAAAAATGGTTTGCAGATATTTAAACACATAATTGCTCTCTCCAAGACACAATAAAAGTGTTGATAAAACGGTAAATCTGTGAGAGTGCAGCTTTTAGTCATTTTCTTAAGTTGAATATTTCACTGTTCATATAATATGATTACTAGATTATGTCTGAAATATGTATTGTCATCAATTTCATGTAATATTCATACTTTAAAATAGTTGTACATTTTTTTTTAAAGTTGCTGATGAAAATGTAAGAAAATCAAATGAACTTAAGAGATGACTGAGGATGTTCTGTTAATATCGCCCATACTTAAAATAAAGGTAGTTTCCCGTGTATCAGTATCTAACACCCGACGTGTTAAAAAAACCCAAGAGATCCAGGTATCGGATCGCCTTGTATATCACTCTGTTTATTCATCTCTGCTGATGCCTCTTATTGCATTGAAACATTCTTAAAGTTGTGCTGGACAAACCGTAATGCAGACAATGGGCGTGGCGCGGGCAGCCGACTATAAAAAACGAGAAACAATTCTAAATTAAGTTATTTTACGTCATTTTGTCAGATCGACACCTTCTTGATTCGTTTTATTATTAGGTAATTCTCCTTTACATATGATAATATACACCTTTAAACCCATCTGATAGTTTGTCAAAAGGGTCCTTGGTCCACTATGTCAGATTCTAACATTATTAATCTCATCTATCAAAGTAGTCCAATGATAAAGATTGTTTTGTTTACTAACTCACATTTAAAACATCCCTGGATGTTTCTAAGGAAAAAAAAGATTTTTATTGTGAGAATATACCTTTACGAAGCTACAATATATATATTTTATTTAGATAGATAGTCGGAAGCACTTTGGCATTAAAATATTCAAATTGAGGATTTGGATGCAAACATAATGAACAGAGAAGCGTCAACCAAGGCATCTTGTATAGAATGTCATTTAGACATTTGAAATCTTACTTATCTTATATTTTCTTATTTTTCGCATAAATATTAATTGAATTATTATCTTGTACAGTTTGCATGCTATCTTTTGTTCCAAAGACATTATACAATTTTAAGAAAAACAGGGCATCGGTAAGGAAAAAAACTTTTATACTGACCTTATTTCAGTGGTGTGAAATGATAACAGAATTTTCGTCCTTTTTGTCCGTGCCCATTATGGTTAAACTCCTCCACAATTTACTTGCTGATATTTTTACGCCGCTTTCGTATTGACTACATGGAATATCTAAGCAGGCCAAAAATGCCATATTACTCAGAATTCTTACATCAGAGGCAAGTAGTTTTCCAAGTCGATGGAAGTTGTGTTCATTATCATGGCTATGGTATTTTAAATATCAGCTCCAGTAATTGCCAACACTTAATGCTGAATTTTCTGTAATTGTTTTTACATTTCAATAAACAAGTTAATCACAAATTATTTTAATGATATCACTCCAAGTTTTTATTTAAAGCCAGAGAGACGCTGAAGGAAAAGTGAAGTGTGAATACTCCAAATTATAAGTTGTCGAAATATTCATTGTTCAAAGGCTTTAGGTGTATGTTTTTAAACAATTCGACAAATTGAACATGTATCACATTATGTTACTTGGGTAAAAGCTGCCACATGTTTATAGTCTATAAACATATATAGTTTAATCCTTGAATATATTCTTCATTTGTAGTTAACTTCAGTTGATTAACCCTTACCTATAAATCTTTAAAAAAACCTTTTAATTAAGGCGAATACAGTTTTCTTTTTATGTTTTCACCTTTTGCTATATACCTACGTGTTGACTTGTATCTCTTCTTGTTTAACGAGATAATTGCTCTGATATATCGATAATTAATGGATAAAGTATACCCTCGTCATTGTTAACTTCAACATCGAACGACTGTGATTAATAAAACAACGCGAAAGGGATAGTCATTAAAAGAATTACTGCCACCTGTTGAAGTGCTTTTACAAATAAAATATGTGGTCTAGGATTTCAATAATAAGGCCATTTTCGTAGTAATTTGAATTGTAAAATAACTTCATCGGCATTAACGGAGTACGCAGACGTGCAGATGGATTGATCAAACTTTCGATGGCTTTCAGCCCAATGTATAAGTTAATGATTCAGCACATTCGTTTTCTAAAAGTTGAAGAAAACTGACATTTATTGATAGGAAAAAATAAATCATAGTTTAGCAACTTTGACTTACATTTTAAGCAAACATTCAATGTATACATTGTCGATTGTAAGAAATCTTCTCTTGACATGACATGCATAGTGTACAGATTCAGCTTTGTAGCTTTGTAAATGCATGTATTTGGTGATGGTAGGATAATTATTTCAGTTTAAACTATTAAACGACTGTTATGAAAGGCAGTTGTATTAGTTTATGTTAAGTCACTCCCGTATGCTCAATGTTGCTCCAGAGTGTGTTCTTGTACTGTTGGGAAAACCGGGATGCACCGAGAAAACCCAGTTGTACGGCTTGGTGACACCCAACCAAACAGCCATACGTCCATGCCGGGGGCTGGAACCGGAGATTCTTTGGTGAGAGGAAAGTGCGCTATACTGGACAACCCGAATTAGCTCTTTGTGGACATTTTGCTCGGGGTCATGTCCTGTTCGGGGTCATGTCTTATACTTTCCACCATAGCATTTGACACGTTCCACACAAGGTTTGAAACTTTATTTGCCAATTGGAACGTCAGTTATCTTAATACATGATTTGTAATGTGAAATGATTATAATACTATTGAATGATAATTTAATAGTGTTCATTTACGATGCTTAAAGGCTAGAAAAATTCACAAACAAACGTATACCGTAACAAAGTAATAGAAACTCCCAAAATCTAAAGAAAAAAATAATTCACCATAAGCATACATTGCACATAATTTATAACTGTGTTTCTAAGATTTAATTCTTAAAAGCCAGGTACAATAATCGATTTCTGTATCTGTTAAAGCATTATTTGCAATAATTGTTCATCTTATTGATTTGAACAATTCTAAATTTAATCAATCAAAACTGTTTCCATAAAAAAACATCGTCGGATATTTCCAATATTTTTCCTGTATTCCATAACATTAGAGCGCTTAATTACGTTTCAAACTTATGTGCTATTTCGTTTTCTGTTAAAGATTGTTAAATCAGTTTGCGCTATGCATTAGAAGAAAGCAATACAACATGCAAATTGTGGCATTTTACAAAATGCCGAAATAAAAAAGTGCTTTAAAGTTCTTTATGATAACTTTTAGTACAAAAGCATTTTTATCCACCCCTTCTCAGTCTGAAAAGAAAATATAAAATGAATAACTCAAACAATTTCATGACAGATTTTTTTTGTTCAATAAATCAATTTTAATCAAGTCATCAGGTATAAGACATCTTTTTTCTCGTAATAATGTGCCATATCCTTACCTTTATACCTTACATATTTATTGGTCGGGTTATGCGTAAAATTTCGGCTTACAAAAGGCTTTTTCCCAGATAGAATATACACCAACCAATAAGATTAACTAAATTTAAATTATTTTATTCTTGTTGAAATGAGGTTCAGCAAGATGCAAGTAAACTATTCACACTGCTTCTTTCTGCTAATATGACTTCGTTTCGTAAATTGACAAGGCACGACATGTACCTTTTGAAACAAAATATTCTGCAAATCTGCTGACATACCACCACGTACGTTTATTTGTAAACCAGATATCAATTGTTAACCGAGAAAAATAACCACCTGAAATTGAAAAAATAAAATGATTACAAATACTTCGAGAATAATTTTCCTGAGCATCAACTAATGACAACGTAGAGGTGAATGCCATGTTGAGTACACGGCACTTAAAACCCCATCGAACATATATGTGTCTCTCGACGGAAAAAAACAACGCTAGCAGCGTATTATAAACATTAACAATATAATACGTCGGTCCTTCAATCGCTGTATCGCTATATAAAAATCCATTAACTTTTTTATATAATGCCTACAGTACTACAAACAAACAGCTTCAAGTAGCTATCAAAAAGGACATAAACTGTCATTAGCGATATCCAATCGTATACAAAGAACCTTCTTTGACCTTTATGATGTTTTTAATATATAATAACTGAAAGTCTACACAGAGCCTACTTTACCCTACGTAACGTTAGCGATATCCGATAATGTACAAATACCTTACTTCACCCTACGTAACGTTAGCGATATCCGATATTGTACAAATACCTTACTTCAACCTATGTGACGTTAGCGATATCCGATAATGTACAAATACCTTACTTCAACCTATGTGACGTTAGCGATAACCGATAGTGTACGAAGAGCCTACTTCAAGCTAGTATGTGAAGTTAGAGATATTCGGTCGTCTACAAAATGTCGTTTATAACCTCTGTAACATAGTTTACACAGTCAACATTATTCTTCATATTTTTTCACTTACCACAAAGTTTATGTTGGACGATGGCTTGAATATGCAACAAATTGGATATAATTGTACATTCATTAGAACGCTCCCTTTGATAGCATTCGAACGAGCATCAATATACTTCAGCTCTTCCCTTTATGAGAAAGGCCAAACAAGGGTTCTCAAACAGCTTTTCGGTTACATTTTGAAGATTAAAAATTATAAACACTATTGTCGTCAAGTACCAAGGTACCGTTTAAAATAAGTTAACTTAATTTTCTTGTAAAAGTAGCACATTACGAGTTGTAAAATATAGAAAAAAACGACATATATTTTCAAGGAAACCAAATTTATCACAAATTCAAGTATTTACTCACAAATTAGCTAGTCATTTTATCTTGCCATTAGATATAACGTCATTTTTGGATGAAGTGACGGCAATCTCTTCGCGTAATTAGACGTTTTTGCCTGATTATGAAATTTACAATTATGGGTTATTTCTTGGAACCTGTTAATCATAAAGGTCAACAGTGTTTACCAAGGTTGTTGCCCTAGATGCGGGACTTACAATTTTTCTTTAGTAGAAAATATAAATACATCTGTATAGCACTAATAACCTACTTTGATCCGGTTAGAAGGCGTTAATTTTTCTCATTTAAAATCAGTAGTATGGAACCTGTCCAGTTGGTAACACACTTCAAATTTGTCATTATTAAAAAACATCAAATGCTGACAAGCAGGTCAAAATTCCTCAATTAAAGTAAAAAGTCTCTGGAGAAAAGAAGCGAACTAAAAGCAGAAATTGTGGTGAAAATCTTCATACGGCTTCCTTTATAACAGCTAGAAATCCACAACAACAAAAAGAACAGCAATCCATTGGAGACATCCGGATAAACATTAATCTTGACGTATACGGTGAGAACCAACATGGATCTGCCTTAGGTTAAAAGTTCTTGGTCATTGCTAGTCCCATAGACCACGACGTATTGTTGTGGTTGAGGATGAGAATTTACATATTCTTGGATTCGACCATTTCACGTCTAGAATGCTGATTCTGTCAATTAAGCTCAACATCCAGTTGAATTATTCCAACGTTTACTTTCCTGTCATTTCTCCTGTATGTAAACAAGAACAACATATCACTCGCTGTTAACAGTATTTCAGAGATATAGTATTGAAAATTATTGCTTTTCAAAGAAATGTGCTGTAACCGTTTTTCATTCTTAAAGATAAGATATCAATTACGAAATCAAAGTGTCTTCAATAATAAACCATTTTCAAATGGAGATTGTTCTTGTAATAGTTGCAAAACGTACACATCGATTCCCTCGTTTTTTTCGTTCTTCTAGAAGTTGACATAACGTTGTTTTTTAATTCATCATGTAATAATTCTAATCTTGTAATCAACCAAGGCTAGCGTACATACTATCTTAGTTTATAACAAAACATCTTTCTTATATGTGTTATAAACATAATAGAAATGTAGTGTATTTGCAATTTATCACAACTTATTACTTTTTCGAGCATTGTTAAACAAAAATAGTGTGTAAATAGCAGATTAGAAAACATTTCGATTAGAAATCTCTTGACATATATCCAAGATTTGCCATATATTGATGTAAGGTCGTTCGTAGTCAATAAAGGTGAACACTTATTAACAGATGAATTATTCGAACGTTTGCTTTCATGTCAGCCCCCGTGTATGTAAACAAAAGAACAAAATATCACTTGCTGTAAAATGTACTCCAGAGATGTATGTATTGACTTAGTCGATGCTTGGCAAACTGATCCGTTTGGTCATGAAAATAAAAGGGTTTAAAATGCACAATTGGTTTCTGTTAAGAATCCGTACCTTTTTGATCAGTTTTTATTTAAAGCTCATCAATAACTTTGAAAGCAAAATTATTGATACGCTGTAAAAGAAAATTAATTAAAAGTTACGGATGCGTATACCCGACAGACATAAAAATTTGATTTTAATACTTCTGCCATGGAACGGTTACAGATATTATTATTTAAAATATATATATTTATGAACCAAAACTTACCCCAGCATTCAATATGGCCACGCTAGTTTGTATTGTTCACAGTCGCATTTAAGGCAATGTATGTTCGAGTTTTACAAACCAATGTGAATCAACTAAAACTAGAATTGAACACTCAAGCGGTTTTCAGAATTCTATACGATCTAGTTTTAATGGTAACATTGTAAACATTAAAGTAAACGTTCGTGCAGACATCCACATACCTTTTCGTCGTAAATGTAGTGAAAATATGGCTTAAGAATTAAAAGTGTCTTCTCCATCGTCTAGCAATTACGTTTTTATACCTTCGCGATTGGAACACATTTATCGGAAATGTTTTTGAGAGACAGGGTAATTTTGTTTGGTATATTGGCACGACTGTTTCCGCTGATGAAGCTAAGACATTTTGCATTCTAAATGTGCAGTGCAATATCAAAATGACGTAATCTTGATTATTATGTGAGGTTCTAATCAAAGTGTATGAAGCTTAATATTTCTGAACGAAGTCGCTTATTGTTTTAAATAAACGTGTTTAAATTATTGTTCTTATTGTTCATGCACAACTTGTGAATAGAATATTTGTAGTTCTGGGGCGGTATTCACTATGCAACTGTAGTCAATATTATATTATAGAATGGCCGCACTTTTTAAATCTGCTCTGGAAAAAATAAGTAAAACCGTGGATTTTAGTGGATAGAGTGTTCGAACTGTGTGATGTTTATGTGCAATGAGCAGTGTAGTATACATGTCATAACGTTACAAACAATTTCTGTGGATTAAATGCATAATCAAGCGGTTTTATGGGTAAACGGAAAAAGAGTAAGAGTTCTCCGGTGAACCAGCTGGATTATAACAACACCCCAAAACGTCAGAGTATGAACCAGTCAAGTGCATCCCCGACCTTGGTGGGGTCTCAAACAAGTGGACAATATCAGCAAATGGCCGGGTACACCCTTGCAGGAACTCTGCCTGGAATCCCTGGGACAATATCGTATGGAAATATGAACAATATGGGGTCACCTGTTGGTCAACACCTGGGACAGGTAGAGCAACTCCCTAATACACCAGTGACACAACAAAACCAGGTCAATATTGACCCATTCGGACTTATACTACAATGGTTTGATCAGGTGGATAACAGACTTCGGCAATTAGATCCCATTCAGCAGTCCGTTAATACCATAATGGCCCGATTATCGGATATAGATCAGAAAGTTGACAATTTCGAAAAGCGAATCATTGAACTGGAACGTAGTCGGAACTTTGATTCGGGAAATATGGACGAAATAGCGAGAAAACAGCGTGATATGGATGAGCTCACGAAACGGTTAAAACGTTTAGAGACGGAGAAAACGTCAGCGGATGAACTTTTCCAGAAGCCCAATGTGACGAGCTTAGGAACAATTTAGTGTTCTTCCGAGTCGAAGATAACAGCGACGAGACACCAATGCGCGCAAGGCAGCCATTTCCGACATTATGCAAACACAGATGAAGGTTGACGGAGCGGCAGAAAGAATACAATTCGATTCAGAACGGCTCGGTAACTACCGTGCAGGCTCTACACGCCCCGTTTTAGTGAAATTTAGCCAGTTAAAAGACAGAGAGGAAGTGCGACGCGCATGCCCAAACCTGCGGGGATCCCCGATCGGTGTAAGCCCCCACTTACCGAAGGAGGTTCTAGATAAACGTAAGAGTCTAATGGGAGCTTACAAGGAGGCCCGCCAGCAGCGGAAACGGGTCTACTTCCGGTACGACAAACTTTTCATCGATGGACAGGAATACATTGCATCGGTGGGAGCGCCACGAGGGGCCGGAAATACAGAGTCTTAGTACAGGAGTGAGAAGAGAATTCGGTTTCTATCATGGAATGTCGAAGGACTAACGAAAGCTAAGAGAAGTAACAAGGATTTTACAAGCTTCATTACAGAACATGAAATTATATGCTTATATGAAACGTGGACATCTAGTAAAAGTAATATTGAATTGAGTGGTTATACTAATCCGATTCATTCATTTAGGCGATATCAACACAGGCGAGCGAAAAGATCAAGCGGGGGAGTAATTATTTATATTAAGGATAATTTACGTAGAGGTGTTAAGCTTATACAAAATGATATCGACTGTCTGATATGGATTAAGTTAGATAAACACTTTTTTAATTTGGATGAAGACTGGTATATTGCAGTATCGTACATACCCCCGGAGAGTTCTCCTATTCATGCTATGTATAACGTTGATATATTTGAGAAAATTGAGGAAGAGCTAGTATATTATTCTGAGAGGGGCAGAACTATTTGGGTAGGAGACTTAAATGGAAGAACAGGGCAAAAATTTGACTTTATAGAGAACGAGCGAATTTTAGATATTGATTTAAATGATGTATTGAATGATGTGCCCCCTAAGAGGCAATCGGCGGACCATACCAGCAATCGATTTGGGGATCTAGTTATTGATATTTGTAAATCGGTTAATCTGTGTATAATGAACGGTAGATCTGGCATGGCCTCAGATCAAGGCCAGTTTACTTGCTTCACGCATAATGGGGAAAGCTTAATTGACTATGTAATCACAAAATACAGCAACTTTGCGTATTTTACAGATTTTACAGTAGATAATTACAATGAATTCTCGAATCATGCCCCAGTAATGTTTAAGTTAAATATTGAATATGGGACACCTTGTAATAAGACGCAGTCTGAAAAAGTGCAGTACAAATGGTCAGCGGATAGCAAAGACAGTTTTAGGTCCGATATATACCAAGGCATTGAAACACTATCGAGAAATATGGATATATGTGACAATGTTGATGATGCTACTTCGACGTTGACTGACTATATTATTGATAAAGCTGATAAATATTACAAACGCAAGGTTAACCCTAAATCCAGCGCATTTGTTGATAGCAACTATTCTGAACATAAAGCTTGGTTTAATTTGGAGTGTAGAAATAAGTTAGTAGCATATAAAGATGCAATAGAGAGGTATAATTGTACAAGAACTGTTGAAAACTTTGAAATTATGAAAAATTGCAAAAAGGATTATAAATACTGTGTGAGAAAGGTAAAGAATAAATACAAGTTAGAACAATGTCGACAAATGAATGATTTACGACGAACTGAACCTAGAATGTTTTGGAAGAAGTTTAAGAAAAGGAAACAACCCGTTGATGAAAGTATTAACTTACAGGATTTTGTAAAACACTTCGAGGCGCTGGCAAAAGTCCCCGAAAATGAACATGATGATGAGGTAGACGAGTTTATAAATGATTTTGATGAAAATACAAACAATAGACAGACCATGTATGAAGAGCTAGATGTGTTAATATCAGATGAGGAGATTTTAGCTGCAGTAAAACGACTAAAAAGGAACAAAGCTTATGGTATTGATAATATTTTAAATGAATATATCATTGAATGTGCGGACATTTTATTGAGACCTTTAAATATTCTATTTAACAGGATCCTTAACGATGGTGTGTTCCCCACAAAATGGTCGTCCGGAATTATAGTTCCAATCTTAAAGAAGCAACCAGCCTCAAATGTGAACAATTACAGGGGTATAACGCTGATAAGCTGCCTGGGAAAACTGTTCACGGGCATTGTAAATGAACGTTTGAAGAAATGGTCGCTTAAGTATGATCAATTGACGGATGCGCAATTTGGGTTCAAAGCAGGCCATAGTACGACGGACGCTATTTTCATTTTACATAGTATTGTAAAGATGTATTTAAATGAGAACAAAAGAGTGTATGCTGCATTTATTGACTATTCTAAATGTTATGATTTAATTAATCGCAAGGCATTGTGGTTTAAGTTAATTAAAGAAGGCATTGATGTTAAATTATTGAAAATTGTTCGGGCAATGTACAGTAATGTGAAATCGTGCGTGAAGCATATGAATACGCTGTCGGACTACTTTAATAGTGATGTGGGGCTATTCCAAGGGGAGATTACATCTCCGATATTATTTTCCCTCTCCGTCAATGATCTGGAACACCACATGCAAGAAAACATAAATAACGGGTTAACACTTGACCAATTATCTATATTCCTGATCATGTTTGCAGACGATTGTGCATTGCTTAGTGACAGCGCTCAAGGATTACAATTACACCTCAATCAGCTCGACAGTTATTGTATGAAGTGGAAATTGACAGTGAATATAGAAAAGACTAAAATTATGATATTTAGGAAAGGTGGGCAACTGACTGGGCGTGAAATATTCACATTTAAAGGGAGCCAAATCGAAGTGGTAGAAAACTTTAATTATCTAGGTTTTGTAATGACCTCAAAGGGCACATATAGAAAGGGTATTGAAAACTTGGCCAGTAAAGGACTTAAATCTGTATGTTCATTAAATAATATTATAAAAGATATGTGTATACCGTTAAAGATGACTTTTGATTTGTTTGATACTTATGTCACTTCAGTACTTAACTATTGCTGTGAACTGTGGGGATTATCTAGTGCTGATAATATTGAGAGACTGCATAGAAAGTTTTTAAAGCAAAAGTTAGGTGTTAAAATGGCAACCAGTAATAATGGACTGTATGGTGAAACTGGAAGGTTACCATTGATAATCAGCAGAAAGATACGCATTATTAAATATTGGTTTAAGCTTATAAGTTGCTATGATAACAATTGTATTTTGTACGCTATATATGTTAATATGTTACGAAAATGTGATAATAACGAAAGTAATTGGCTTTCAAATATCAAAGAAATGCTTCGGCAAACTGGTTTTAATGATGTGTGGTTATTTAGGGACTCGGTAATAAATGTTAAATGCTTTATTGCTCAATTTAGGTTAAGGCTTAAAGACATTTATACTACCCAATGGAGGGAAACAGTGAACACGTCAAGCGGATTATCGTTTTATCGTGAAATAAAGACTGTCTTTGAAATAAGTGATTATTTAGCAGTGTTAGACAACTTTAAGCACAGACAAGCTATTTCAAAAATGAGATTGAGCTCACATAAGCTAAATATTGAAAGGGGCAGATACACACGAATACCAAGACAAGATAGAAAATGTGAACTATGTAACAGGAACGATATTGAAGATGAATATCATTTTATGATTGTATGTGATGTATATAGTGACTTAAGGAGAGACTATATCCCTCCGTATTATACAAACAGGCCTAGCATGTTCAAATTTGTTAAACTACTAAATGTAAAGAGTAAACAGCTCCTGCATAAAATAGCTGTATATATTATTAAAGCCTCTAAATTAAGAGATACTATTATTAATATTGTGCAATAGAATATTGTATCATTTCCTTCTCTCGTGTAATTATATGAGATGAAATGCATGTTTTGGTAATGGTATTGTATGCCATTCTTTGTGTATGTGTACATTTGTGATCTATTAACATGTGAATGATGATAAGCTGTATATGCTTAATTCTTAATAAAATTATGTTATGTTATGTTATGTTATGTTATTATAATATTATTGTTTTCATCCACTATTTATTCGTTATTTATATATCGTTATCTGATTACCAACAATGAAGGCCAATATTGAATACCACCCATTGTGCGCAACAGATAAGAACAAAACTAAAATTAATTTACTAGACAAATTACAAAATATTGTGGCAAAACTAAGTCAATTGTTATAAGTTGTAATTGATTTTCATTATAATGGCTCCCAAAAACCACCATATTTTGTCTAAGAAAGTGCATATCAGAATGCAGATAATAGGCAATTTACTTAGCTAGTTGGCCATAATTGCCTTTTTGGATTGATGGATTTCAATGTCAATGTGTTGATCATGATTCACATCCATTCATCGACAAATCGCTCTAGACAAATAAGCCAACCAACATCCCTTTTCGCAGTTGTCTTTCGCTTTAAGGGGACGGTATAACTTCAGAGGCAATACAATGGACATAAACGTTTATATAAACAAATAGTTCCTAACTCTCTCAATCGAACAGCAAGTGCCGTTGATGAGACAAGCCCATTCATCGAGTAATTAATCTAGATAAACAAGCGTATACAAAACTCAACCTATTTTTGTATGAAAAATTCAACCTGTTTTCACCAATTTATCTTTGTTTACTAAAGTAAAGATTGTACATATATTTTACAACAGGTGCCTTTGGCTCAGCAAAAGAGATTGAGTAACTTTGCGTTAAAAATAACGATACGACCCCGGAATTATTCTTTGTTCTGACTAACGCGTTTGTTTTTCAATATAGAAAAGCAATAGCACACTTCGGAAACTTGTGGCTGTCCAAAAACAGTTACGCATACTAATTATGGACCCCGATCGCAATACGAAGGATATACTAGGTTAACTTTACAGAGCGATTTCAACCCAATTCCACTCTGTCAAGTCTGTCAAAATAAAGATGGTTTAAGACAATTGGTTTATTCATTGGTATATGTTAGTCGCATTTCTTTTAAGACGTATAATTGATTGGTCAGTTGACTCTGTTTGCTTAAACGTTACTAGACTACTGCAAATTCTTTGATATCTGCTAAAGAACCTGGGTGGTATTCAACACGTGTCTTGATTGGATCTAAGAACGTCCAATCTTTCGTATTGCTCGATATAAATAATTGACATATACCGTAAATGAAGTCAATGATGTTTTACCATAAAATTCAATAAAAAATGCATATTGAATAGCACCCTAGCTAAGGATACAAATACACATTTCACATACTTTATCCTTTTATCTTCTTAGCTGTGTAAGTTTGATAATGACTTACATTTTAGATCAATCAAATTTTGTATATAAAGCACGGTGTTTAAATACATGACAAAACAACGTTTTGATTGGTTTATAATTTAAATGACTATGCGTGAATTACGTCTTTCATTTCTCTTTTTCGACTTATTAATACTAAATATCAATAGAAACATATTATATAGAAACGATTAAACAGCTCCGTGCATACACATTCGTGTGCTGACTGCCCCAAAGTCTAATGCGATAAATACATGTTTGTTATAACTGCAATATACCGGTGTTGTAACATACTTCTTAACTGCCCTGTGGAAGATAGATGTCATTTTATTCGATGCAATTACGGAGACAAGCTCTTATATTCTTGTTGTATTACTGATAAATCTGAAACCACTGTAGAGTATTTGTTCAGACCCATAAAAGCCGTGATAAAAGACAATTCACATAGTCTGAGAACGATAGACAATTCGAGAAATGTATCTCAATCTCGATAAAGATGATTTGATTTAGGTCCCTTTATAATTTTAACAGTCTGTTGAATTTCACAGGTATTTTTTTCACTGCTAAGAAGGTCAATTTATGGCCACGGCGATGGAGGTTAAAGATTCACTGAGAACATGACCATCAATTTGTTGAATGTAGTCATGTGCCTCAATTAAGAGTTAATAATTGAATTCTTGATATCTTGGCTAGTTCCTTTAGTTTTCATTGTATTATACAAACATAAAATGGTATTCATATTAACCACATTCGTGTTGCAAAAGTCACATTCTCTATAATCCGTACATTTCGAAAGAAATCACACACTCTACATGATTCATGACTTCGGTGAGGAGGTCAATTGCTTTTCCAAGACGACGTATATTTCATATTTCTTTGTAATACGAATTTTGACTACCGTAATGTGAAGATTTATAGCTTTCTTATATAATATCAAAAGCCATTGTATCATTAAGAAATTGGTATTGTTCATTACAATATACATGGCTGGAAAGTAAATGGTTTCATTTTAAACAATATTACCTTCAAAGCTTGGTTGTTCATATTACAAACTAAGCTAACCCACAATATGATAAATGGAAACAATAGGGAGTAGTCCAGTAGAATATGATTTAACAAATGCTCATTTAAAGAATAAGGTGTAAAAAACTGCATGAAGAGACACACGACGTACTTACAACATAGACAGTTACAATAAGCAAATGAACATCATGACATTCCTCTCCATCAGCCGTCCATCCCCCGAAAGTTTGATTATTAGAAAAAGAGCATGAAAAGAATGTCTTGAATGGGCTTAACAACCCAGACATGTTCGCATTTATTCGACTTTATTAGATGATATCATGGTCGAAATCGTTAGAGCACCTCCTATCTTTGCATGACATCGTCGGATTACCAAAAACCAATTACGTGCGACAAACGACTTTCAAAGATTGGCTGATGACAGCTTCTCGTTTGAGGACGAGAAAAGTTAAATCAGATGAATAATTGAGACAGTTGATTACGAATAAATAGTGTCTTCCTAAATTGACCCTTTGACACAGTAAAATTGTACCCAAATAGCGAAAGTGTTCTGTTATACTTTTTGCATATGTTTATTGTGTCTTTCAGAATTTATTTATATTAACTTTTTAATCTCACTATTCCGCCGGACGTCACGGTAACTATGGATCGAAAATAATCGGTCAAGCCATTAAGAAACTGAAGGTGTATTAAAGAAAAACAAGCCATATTTTAATGTAAACAAATACATCAGATTGAATTAAAAATGAAATCAAATGCTTATGTCTTTTTATGCTATTTGGTAGTTAATTTCCAATGATAAGCTTAATGTTTTTAGCTGAACAATTACTTCCGTTTACTGCTGTTCTACCATATGTTTTCAATGATTAGCTTGAGGGTTTATGCTGAAAAAAACCCATCTTCGGATTACTGTTGTTCTACCATATGTTTAGTTACAAGAGAATACAACCATATACTGATGATTGATTCCAAGATTATGCCAATGGCTATTTGCGACTCAAAATGTAAAGGACCATTACATGACAAAACCCGATTATCGATTGATTCTTGCTTGTCCTGTTTTTAATATACAATCTTTTCATATCTTCATCAATCGCAGTATGACTGAATTGTCTTTTCTAAGTGAGGACCTACGAGACCAAAACTATTATACATGGTTACATTAGGCAGAACCAACATTTTAATGAGTTTGCAATTGAGAGACGTTAAAGCGAGAGAAACCCAAACTATTATATGAGTTAACACTATGCATGCACACAATAGTATATGGATTAACACTTGGCAGACCCAAACTGTTGTGTAAGTAGCGTCAAGAAACACATGCGAGACCACAACGTTATAGCAACAGCAAATTGTTGGTAAGTAATTGACAGTCTGGGTCTGTAAAGCAATTGGTAATATGCAGTAGACCGTCAAATAAGCTCAGACTAGTTTATATTCCGTTGTCTTCGTGTTTGTGAGCGTCTATGTAGAATTGTTGAAAAACAATAAACACAATCGAAGGTATCCATCCACGAGTAAGTGAGCCGAACATGTCACGGTTATGAGCAATGCGTTCTACGGAACGTTTTACGAAATAGAATCGGTGGAAACTATGCAAAAATATTGTTTGTGTTAGCGTCTGACATAATAAACAGGACAACAGTCCGTTCATTGCTTCATTCATACATCATCAACTTGAGGTCAAAGGCTAAAACATAAACATCACAACATCTGGGAACTACTTTCATATTGATTTGATAGTAACCGTTATGTTCTCCCCATAATGCATACATTTTAACATAGTTGACGCATGAGGAAAACTGTATGCCATTCATTGAATAATGTACATGTAAACGTTTAAGCGCCAACCTAGGAGTTAACTCAAAGAAATCTTTTAGGACGTTGCGGGTGAAGATCTGAAACATGTAATGGATGAAACAAAAATATCTCAGAGTTACGATAGTATCCTTTAATGAATTCAAAATAATACACAATCGAATTGGAAAAGCAATTGACATTCCAACCAATGTCATAGAGACGCTAGTGGGTGTAACCTTGACACAGAATGAAAACGATCAAACTAATGGGCATTTTCTAAATTTACCGAATTATTTTTATCCTCCATTACCGTGGAAAATTAATTGACCTTCCCAGCAGGGAAACAAACCTCCTCAATTGTGACAGACTGTTCCATGTGAACCATACCTTAGACAACATTTAGCTGTATCAGGATTGAGAGAAATATATCTGACATTGTTTACCAGTGTCAGACTACGTAAAATGTCTTTTATCACGGCTTTTATTGGCCAGAACAAATTGTCTATAGCGGTTTCAGATGCATTAGGAATAACACATGAATAGAATAACTTGTATCTGTAAATGCGTCAAATAAAATGCCATTTACCCTCTACATGGAAGTAAAGAAGTACGTACAACATCGGTATATTGTAGCATAGGACAAACATAAAGTACTCGCATTCAAATTTTAAATGAGATACTTATTGTAGTTATTGTATACATTAGGTTAACATTTCGGCAAACAGCCTATTTGGTCTACATGTTGTTAAAGCGGAAAAACATGACACATTGAACAATGCAGACAATGTATGCAAGCACAGGTTAAGCGGTTCATTATTTGGAAGAACCACTGATTTCAAAGCAAATCCGTTGATGCCTAGAATACTGCTTTGTTTAAAAACAAAGCAATTATTATTTTAAATACCCCAAACAGCTCTTAACGGCAGCTGTAGTGAACGATACCTATAGTTAATACTGAGCATCGACAACTGTTGTGAAAGGTACATATACTAGTAAGACCTGAAAAAGGACAGCTATATTGAAACAAGCGTATAGTTAGTACTGCGAAACGGCAGCTGTATTAAACGATACATATAGTTAGTACTGAGAAACGGCAGCTGTAGTGAATGATACATATAGTAAGTACTAAGAAACAGCAGCTGTAGTGAACGATACATATAGTTAGTACTGTGAAAAGGCAGATGTAGTGAACGATACATATAGTTAGTACTGAGAAATGGCAGATGTAGTGAACGATATATATAGTTAGCACAGAGAAACGGCAGCGGTAGTGAACGATACATATTGTTAGTACTGAGAAACGACAGCGGTAGTGAACGATACATATAGTTAGCACTGAGAAACGACAGCTGTAGTGAACGATACATATTGTTAGTACTGAGTAACGGCAGATGTAGTGAACGATACATATAGTTAGCACTGAGAAACGGCAGCTGTAGTGAATGATACATATAGTAAGTACTAAGAAACAGCAGCTGTAGTGAACGATACATATAGTTAGTACTGTGAAAAGGCAGGTGTAGTGAACGATACATATAGTTAGTACTGAGAAACGGCAGATGTAGTGAACGATACATATAGTTAGCACTGAGAAACGACAGCTGTAGTGAACGATACATATTGTTAGTACTGAGTAACGGCAGATGTAGTGAACGATACATATAGTTAGCACTGAGAAACGGCAGATGTAGTGAATGATACATATTTTTAGCACCGAGAAACGACAGCGGTAGTGAACGATACATATAGTTAGTACAGAGAAACGGCAGATGTAGTGAACGATACATATTGTTAGCACTGGGAAACGGCAGCTGTAGTGAACGATGCATATAGTTAGCACTGAGAAACGGCAGCGGTAGTGAACGATGCATATAGTTAGTACTGAGAAACGGCAGCTGTAGTGAACGATACATATAGTTAGTAGTGAGAAACGGCAGATGTAGTGAACGATACATATAGTTAGTAGTGAGAAACGGCAGATGTAGTGAACGATACATATAGTTAGTACTGAGAAACGACAGATGTAGTGAACGATACATATAGTTAGTACTGAGAAACGACAGATGTAGTGAACGATACTTATAGTTAGTACTGAGAAACGACAGATGTAGTGAACGATACATATAGTTAGCACTGAGAAACGACAGCGGTAGTGAACGATGCATATAGTTAGCACTGAGAAACGACAGCGGTAGTGAACGACACATATAGTTAGTACTGAGAAACGGCAGGTGTAGTGAACGATACATATAGTTAGTACTGAGAAACGGCAGATGTAGTGAACGATACATATAGTTAGTACTGAGAAACGACAGATGTAGTGAACGATACATATAGTTAGCACTGAGAAACGACAGCGGTAGTGAACGATGCATATAGTTAGCACTGAGAAACGACAGCGGTAGTGAACGACACATATAGTTAGTACTGAGAAACGGCAGGTGTAGTGAACGATACATATAGTTAGTACTGAGAAACGACAGCTGTAGTGAACGATACATATAGTTAGTACTGAGAAACGACAGATGTAGTGAACGATACATATAGTTAGTACTGAGAAACGACAGCTTTAGTGAACGATGCATATAGTTAGTACTGAGAAACGTCAGTTGTAGTGAACGATACATATAGTTCGTACTGAGAAACGACAGATGTAGTGAAATAACAGCCAGTACTGTAAAACTACAGCTTTGGTAAACGATACTGAGAAAAGACAGCTATAGTAAAATATACATATATTTTGTTCTAAGAAACGAGAGCTGTAGTGAAAGGTACATAACGTAAGTACCGAGAAACGACAGCTCTAGTAAAAAATACATTTAATCAATAATGAGAATCGACAGCTTTAGTGAAAGGTACCCATAGTGAGGACTGGGGAACGACGGCTTAAGTGAAAGGTGCATTTATTTAGAACTGATCATGAGGAACAACAGCTGTAGTAAAGGTTACACAACGTTAGGAAAAGAAACGACATCTATAACGAATGGTACATTTAGTCAGAACTGGGAACGTTTAGAAAAATACATAAAATACTTTGAAAAGTATTTTTTGATGAACAAAAATACAATTCAGCCCAATAAAATGTTTGTGATTTATGTTTTCAAGGCACTTGAAAGTTTCTCAGTGTATGTTGTAAGAGAGATGTTTCAGAAACACAAACACACGACCTCGATGTTATTGGGACTGTGTACGGACATCAATTGGAGGTGAAATTACAAACTACACCGAAGACAAATGAGAAGGCTTAGGTCATATTCATAACAAAATTTGCATTGCTTTAAAATAGATTTGTGCTTAATCTTCTATTTAGTATTTTTATGCGTATCTTCCGTGTGGCATTTCCTAATTAATTCCTCTTTGATTTCCTAATGCCTCATGATAATTTTATTACATATGTATGACTGCAAGTTCTCAGTAATAACTGGTGTTTATAAAATTCCATTTAATACCTGTAAATTGGTTTAAGGGTTATCGCGATGATTATTTCTACTTGTTAAAATCGATCATAAGTATATATAATTATGTTTAAAACCACCATCTTTACTCCCATCACGTGAACCGCAATATTGTATTATCAACCATTATGATTGAGTTACCAAACATTCTATAAAAACATTCAAGTCTTTGTCAGACTTATGAAAATATTGCAATGAAAATATTGCTTTGTTAACACTTTGAAATATCACATTCAACTTTTGTAGAGTGCATTAAACTTGAATCAAACCATCCAGAACGCTCGTTCCTATCAAACTTTGTGAAAACTTGTTTTGTACTAAAATAAATGGCCGTATTGATTAACTGTATGCCTATCATGATACGAAATTGTATTAATGTGAACATTTGTCTTGAACTTATAATCTCCTTAGTGTGTATCCATAGTTGTAGAAAACTGCGACGTGTTCATTCATAAACAATTTTGTCTGTATTGATAATCCATTATCTATCAATATATTTTAAGATATAACAATGCGCACTTGTCTTAAACAAGATGGTGTTTTTTATTTCTTTATTCATTCTTAAGAATATTTCAAAAACAATTCATTGGGTTATGAGTTTATATTTGAATGTTATGAATGTTATATTTTACGATTAAAATGTGACTCTGCAATTACTCTCACATAAAATAACAGAGCTCTTACCGTCCAATACGTCGCGTGGGGATATATAACAGCAATATTTCAGTCTTACGCTCGCCATGTATTGCACAGAAAGCTTGCCAAAATAGCTAAATGTGTTATTTGACATTAACCAAAACTGATCGCGTTATATGCAATACACAATATTGATCTTCAAAATGAATGCAATAGCCAATGAGTAATAATGTTTATTAATATTGTGGGTGGAAGTCCGGCGAGAAAATTCAGTCTTTCACCCCTACTACGTTTAATAATTAGACATCGGGCATGAAAAGCACATCCTAGATATGCTTAACAACCCAGAAATGTTCCTATTGATAGAAACGTACCAAATCATATCACGGTCATGGAATCTTTTAGAGCGTCGCCTATCTATGCATAACATCGTCGGATTACCGAAAATCAATTATCAGCAACACACGACATTCAAAGATTAGCAGATGACGCTTTATCGTTCAGAAAGTTTGTGAATGAGGCAGGTTTGATCAGATGAATGTATCAGAAGAATGAATTTCTCTTCTCTAGTTTCCACTTTGACAAAGGGCATGTGAAACAAAAGGATCGAAATGAACCATCTGAACTAAGGGCTTCTGTACTTAATTTGCAGTGGTGTTATTCAATATGCAATCCATACATAGTATGGTCATTTATATCTCGCAATATGATTAGCTGAATCATTTTAAGATCCAATTAAGACCAAAATTTAATACCATTTATGTATATAAATGACTCATCTGGACTCCATTGAAATGAAACATCTTACATGTATCTAGAGAAAACCTGTAATTTGTAAGCACGTCATTTCCTCAACTTTGTTTTCACTTTTACTACAAGGCAAAGTTAGGTTCCCACATAAATGTGGAATTATATGGAACAAGTGACACTTTGAAAATTGAATTTTCATAATATCGACTAACAACCCACTAAATATTTCGACTGTGTTGTAAAGGTCATTTCAGAATAAACATTGTATTTCTGGAACTGTATTATAGACCATTTTTAGTACGTGATCAATGGACTTCGTTGGTGTTGTCTTAAATTATGGTAAAACAACGGCATGGTTTGCACTCTGACTTTGAGACTGCAGGGGCGGATACAAGAATTGACTTTTAAGAGGGCGTAACGAATGAGCACAGCCTTTTGACATCCGCCTCACCCTCAGAATCTAAAATTAAATGTTTAAAATGTTGGCATTTTTTAAAAATTTATTTATTTAATTAATTATTGTCTGGTGCCAAAATGTCTGTAATTTTTAACTTATTTTCTACGATATTGTTACAAAAGTAAGTTTTGAAAATTTACCCCTTAATCGATAAGTGACTGTTTATTGACATGGACCCGGGTCATTCATTGATTCTTTTATCATATAGGCTGCCGGTGCTATCTCTATATTTTCGATTGTATTGTTTACTTCTGATTCTTGCAGGAAGCAAAATACTGCTAAAGCTAGCGTACTTGCACTAGAGTTGAGCCGTTTAAATTTGAACGCTTATGTTAGCTTATATTCGGCCTCATACATTCTAACGGCAAAAGCAATACTGACGCTTAAAATATGTGCTATAATAGACAGACCCAGTTAATAAAAGAGATTGTCTTAAGCGGTCGTTATGTCGACAGACTTGACGGAGAAGGACAGGGTTGAAATCGCTTTATGAACTATCAAGATGTTTTTCTTATTATGTTATCAACCAGTGTGCCCTATTAGTCGTAAGCGGGAGAGAATGAAGACCAATACCAATTTCAGAGGTATGCACTTTTTATTTCGTACCATTACTATATAAACATAGAAAAATAAGTGTGACACTTTGTACTTCCAACATCATTTGCAAAAACACAGGATTCCTCTCAATCCAAAATGAATTTATTGTCACGGACACCAACTTAAGGAAAGTGTCACATTCACCTGCTATCAATTGTTCCTAAAGGATCCAAAATGCAGCTATTTTCACATCAACCAATTAATGTGAAAAACACATAGAGTTCTCATCTGTCAAAAGTGATGTTTAACAGTTTGCAAAATATGTCAGCTAAGACCGATTTCAATTAAAATCAAGATGAAATATACAAACCGTAATACTTTATGTATTATGCACCCTCGAGTACATTTTTTATATTGGTTTGCATATAATGTATACAACAGCAAGCAGATACCCTTTAAACTATACCAGAATTGTATGGGGTCACCATGCATCAACATTGATATTACGGTCAGAGAAGAATTTTTGGGTCGGACATCTTAAATGGGTTGGATTCTATATGTAATTTGCGTAGTGAAGATTCGATTCATTCATATCTGAAATTGAGCCGAACGTATATCTTGAATCCCCGAAAAGGCGAAAGATAATGCAGAGAAATGGATGCGTTTGTCAATTAAACTATTTCATCCTGAACGATTGGTCGATGAAGGTGTGATTCATTAACATCAAGTTGACACTGCAATTCATCAATCCAAAGAGGCAGCTATGCCCAACCAAGTACAAAAAGTCCACAGTATCTGCATGGTCTATAGATATAGTTCTTAGACGAGACCGATTGAATAACAGTTGTTGCTTTTCTGGCGGTCAATATAACAAACCAGTTTGTCTCGTTATTATCGATTAATACATTAAAGATTAAACCTTTATGACAGTAGTAAAACAATCAGGCAAGGACGGCGATATTGTAACATTGCAATGCACTCTACAAGGTGTTCTGTCATAATCATATGCAGTCTGCTAGTCATGTCGTTTTAGCAATATAAGCAACGCTAATAATACAATGGAAACTACATGAACAAGCCCAGATGTCGAATATTAAAATATACCTGTTTATAGGCAACGGGCAAAGGCCGAAACGAGAATGAATAAGAGGCACAAGCGTATAAACATCACATTCATATATACAAAAACCACAGACAGACCAAACACTCATCAAAATAAATTTATCGATACATGGCGGAGTAACCGCCTTGGAACGCCCAGTGAAACACTAGTTCACTTAAACACGGGTCTACTTGGGGCTAAACTTATTTGAATGGCCATATCCTCACATTTGTACAAACATTTGTTGATAACTGTACCCACTGTGAAATACCCAAAGACAAGATCTATAAACAAATGCAAACGTCGGAATTTGTCTTTATGATATGCGACGACCAACGTTCTACACAATTTCCATTTAAAGATATATGACATACAAAAGCTAATCGATCTGAACTGAAATGTTTTTTACCAGGAGCCAAAATTTCAAACAATTACCGTTTCAATTTGACAACATGTCATATCCGCTAAATCAATCGAGAAAAAAATATCTCAGACTAGACAATCTTTATAACAAGAGAACGTGTTTCACAGATATTGACAAGTTATAACGGATGTGGTTACCAATCACTGCAGGCAAATGAATCGCATCCAGACAAGCTAACTTGTAGTGTGATGTTCATATATGATTGCTGATTGTTGCTTCAGTTTGGGTGATGTGTTATTTGTAGAAGCCAGATATTATTTTTGCCTTTTGAAAATTAGTTTGTCTGCATTAGCAATAACTTGAACAACAATCAAAGTATACTAAAGTTATCTGTATAACAATTGAATTACTGAAAAAGGTAGTTTAAATATAGCTACATCTAACATACAAATATGCTAGAAAATGGTTTGAAAACTTATAGAGATGGTAAACCCTATATTGGTATTAAAAGATTAGCGCATCGCCGTACTGGAAAAGCAATAAAAGGTGGGGTAAGCTTTACCATGTGCATTCTACGCAGTCCGCTCAGAGAAATAAATGTTTTCTAAGGCGTTACTAAAATCCTGATTCGTCAGATTGCAATTTTCTGACTCAAAGCCTTCCGTATGATCTTTGAAGAAAAAATTCACTCTGTAATTGGTGTGCGTTAACCGCTAGGTGTCGGCTGAAGAAAAGCGACATTTCTTAAGTGTTCTAGACACAAAATAACCAATTTGGAAAAAAACGGCTAAGCTCGTGACAGCCTCTTCTTATAATCTGGTGTAATATATTTTAGGAATATTCAGGAGAATGATGTAAGAGAATCAGGCATATGCAGTCATTGTATTTAAATAATGAAATGAGAGACCCATATGCCAGTTTTTACCTCTATGCCAGATTTAATGCATTTCACTATATTGTTAGCTCTTAAGGTCTATGTTCAAATGTTACCAGTATTGTCTTTTCCGGAGCTCGGCTTAAAAGAGTAGCCCGTGGCAATTACCGGTATTCATAAAACACCTTAAGTCATTGCCTAATTTGAGTAATTTTCCTAAGTTAAATAATTCACTGTTCATATGATATGATTACTTGATTACTAGATTTTGTCTAAGTAATAATGTACATGGAATACAGTTGCATCCAGGGACTCTTAGTCTGTTTTTACTTATGTTTGCCGATGCTTTAGCGTTATTGTCAGATACTGTATACGGTTTTCAAAAACAGTTAAATTTACTTTCAGAACTTTGTGTCACATACAGGTTAAAGGTTAATGAAACTAAAACCAAAATTGAAAAAAAGTTGGAAAACTTTTAAAAATTGGAGAAATGGTTCTACAATACTACTCCTCTAAAAGTAGTCAATAAAATTTGTTATGTAGGACTTACGTTTACAACACAACATTCATTCAATTGTATGGGACGTGAAAATTGCGTAAAGGGTAAATATGTGCTGGTATCATTGTTATGTTCTTTATTATAAATGTGGTCAACTGTCAAATGCAGTAGTTTTTAAACTATTTTATGCAAACAAGCCTATATGGAACAGAGGTATGTAGTCTCGGAAATTATGATGACCTCGAAAGGGTTCATGTTTATGCATGTAAAAGGTTTATGTGTGTTAAGTTACATACAACAAATGACACTTTTTAGGAGATTGTGGCAGATACCCAATGTATATAGAATCTTATAAACGTTGTGTAAAATATTGGCTTAAAATACTAAACATGCCTGATCATAGATTTGTTAAGAAATGCTATATTATGATGTGTAATGATGACTTACATGGAAGAAATAACTGGGTAACAAAAGTACGTGTATGTCTACAATCCATTTTTGTAGGTTTTGGTTACATTTAGGACAACCAAAACGTTTGTTCGGAAATATATGTTATTAGGTCGTTCACAAATAGATTATATGTCATGTTTAAACAGGATTGGCATAGCAAAGTTAGTAATAGCAGAAAAGTATGCTTATATTTCGAGTTCAATCATTATTTGGATACGAAATATATTTGGATGTTTTAAATATCCGAAGATTTAGATTTATATATGTATCTTTTAGAACTTGTTCTCACGATTTAGAAATTGAAAAAAGTCGTTATTATACTGATATCCCAAGGGAACGACGACTATGCAAAGTATGCATTTTGAATCTATTGAAAATGAATATCACTTTCTAATTGTTTGTGGATTCTACGAGGATTTGCGATCCAAATATATACCATAGAAATATCATGTTAATCCTAGCATTAACAAGTTAAGAATACTTATGGCATCATCTTATGTTAATATAGTTAAAAGTGTCTCTACGTATTTGTACCATGCGTTTACCATGCGTTTAATAAAAGAAAAGTTCAACTTGAAGAATGAAATTCTAAAAATCACTATCTATATAAAAAAAAACATATAGTGTTCATTGTGTTTCATTGTACTGTTGCACAAGATTTTAAATTAATATTGTATGTCTTTATATTGTAATGGGCCGGTGGCCTTAATTTGAATTTGCTGATGAAAATTTAAGGAAATCAGTTGAATTTAACTTGACTGTAGATGTTTTGTTTATGGCGCCCATACTTTAAACAAAGGTAGTTTTCCGTGTATCAGTATCTAACAACCGACGTGTTAAAATGAACCAAGAGATCCAGGTATCGGATCGCCTTGTATATCACTCTGTTTATTCATCTCTGCTGAGAAAACACAATTTCAACAAATTATCTAGTGGTTGTGTGTGCCTTGCCTATCCGTTGAAAATAACCTTTAAATGGATTTGCCCATCATTTATTTGCGTAAACCAAGGCATCGTGTATAGAATATCATTTAGAAAACACAATAATATGCAGTATAAGAGAAAAGCTTCTGATTGAACAAATCTAAGACCACTAAATACATTTCCTTTGATACGCTATAGATAATTTATCGATTTGCAAGCGGAATATCAATGAACACTTGAGTTTTATACCACCCGACATCATCTTTTGAATAAAAATTACTATTTTGAACATAAAACAACATGTTTACATTATAATTAAAATATTATTTGTTGAACGCTGAAATATTTTTTCGATACAATTATGAAATCCCGCGTAAGAGTACTAACAAATATGTGAATATATAACCAAAAAGTCAATCAAGTAGATCCAGCGTGTTCAACGAGTTGTTTTAATATTTATGCACAAAGCTACAGAAACAAGCTCAGTAGCAAAAAGTTTAAACATTAACCCTATAGTGGCACTGGTTTAACGCCAAAGCCATGATTCAACCACAAGTCATTCAGCTTCAAACAACTAAAAAAGGGAAATATAGCCAACACTTGGTTTTACCAAGCTTTGATTCATTTTTGTAAGTTAATAATAAGAAAACAAACACGTGTTATTCAGCGCATTTAATTCCTAATTATGGTAATTTGCCTTAAATGTAGTCCATGAAGTCCTGTAGTTTCAATTGTAGTGAGTGATTCTTTGAATAGTACATGATTGACTATGGGTTTTGGATGATAATTGCATCTGTAGGAATACTAATTACCTGTGGGTATTTATTTTTCAATGGGGCAAAATCAACCACAAGTCATGGTCAACCATGTCTTATCCCGTAAAATACTTTGGTATAGGATTATTTCAATGATTTGAACAGGTTTTGATTAAAATTAATTGAGAAACAACATAGGATATGATTAGCACAAAGGTAAAATTTGAGACACAACACATTGGTTTTAATTGGCATAATGTATTGAAAAAGGAGTAATTTAAAATTTAAAAACAAACCTCTTCTCAAGTGTTTTCGGAAGAAGACCGCATAATTTTCTTTTACTCTGCAAATATATCTTGTTAAAACATTGGACATCTAGTTTACCTTAAATCATATTATTTAACTCGTGAATATTAATTAAATGCTAATCTGTTATAGTTTGCATATTAAAATATTTTCCAAAGACATCATAAAATCTGAAGCAAAACAGGGTACATTGGTACGCAAAAAAGCTTTTATACTGACCTTCTTTCAGTCGAGTGAAAGATACGAATTTTTGTTGATTTACGTTCATGTCCATTATGGTCAATCTCCTCCACAATTTTCTGTTCATATATGTAATGATTAAAGGTAAATATGAGCTGGCTGAAAATGCCGTATTACTCAGAACTGTTAACTGAGAGTTTAGTGGTTTTCCTTGCCGATGGAAGTTGTTTATATAATCATGGCTATTGTAGTTTATATATTCTGCGCCAGTAATTGCTATCACTAAATGTTGAATTGTCTGTATTTTTTCAATTTCAATAGACTAGTAAGTCACAAACTGTTATGATTATAAATCCTTACGAAAATGAGTGTCCAAATTATAAATTGTCGAAATATTTATTGTTCGAATGTAATTGGTGTATGTTTTTCGTTTTAATTAATTTGACAAATTGAACATTGCTCACATTATGTGACTTGTGTAAGAGCTTCCTCTATTTTATACAGTCTATAAACATATACAGATTAATCTTTGAATACATTCTTCATTTGTAGCTCAGTTGATTAACTTCAATTAAAATCCATTTACTCAAACACATAAACTATTAAATGAATTCAAATATAGTATTATATACACTATCTTCTATATTCCTACGTGTTGACATATAGCTTTTTTGCTTGTTTAACGAGATAATTGCTCAAATATTTTGATAATGAATGGATAAGTGTACCCTAGTCTCCGTTTACTTCAACATCGAACGACTATGAGTAATAAAACACCGCGAAAGGGCTAGTCTTTAGAAGAATTATTGCCACCTGATCAAGTGCTTTTAAGAATAAAATGTATGTTTTAGGATTTAAATAATAAGGCCACTTTAGTAGTAATTTGAATTGCAATATAACTTCTGCCTTAACGGAATACGCAGACGTGGCACATGGATTGATCAAACGTTCGATGGATTTCAACCATCTGTACAAGTTGATGATTAAGCACGTCCTTTTCCTAAAAGTTTAAAGAAATCTAACATTTATTGATAGAAAAAAATAAAACATATTGTAGCATCTTACTGTTTTACTGTTATCCATATTCTAAAAACGACCTTGAAAATGAATATAAATGTTCTGTACATAAACGTTCATTCAAAGCACACATTTAATGTATACATTGTCGTTTCTAAGAGATCTTCACTTGAACTGACATAGAGTGCATTGTGTACACATTAGCTTTGTAGCTTTGTCAATGCATGGATTTGTCATAGTAGGATATTTATGTCTGTAAAATGTAATAACAACTATTGTAAAGACAGTTATATTAACTTATGTTAAGTCACTTTCGTATACTCAATGTTGTTCCAGAGTGTGGTCTTGTACTGTAGGGAAAACCGGAGTGCCCAGATAATACTCAGTTGTCCGGCTTCGTGACACCAAACCGATTTGCCATACGCAAACACCGGGTTCGAACCGGAGATGCCTTCGTAAGAGGAGAGTGCGCTATACAGGACAACCGTTTAAGCCCTGAATGCACATTTTGCTGGGGGTAATGTCTTATACTTTCCAACACAGAATTTGGCACGTTCATCACAAGGTTTCAAACTTTATTTGTCAATTGGAACGTTACTTATCATAATACATTATTTGTAATGTGAAGTGAATATAATTTTATTAAATGATAATCAAATAATGGTCATTTACGATGCTTAAAAGCAAAAACCATACAGATACAAACATATACAATAACATAAAGAAATAAAAACTCCCAAAATCTTTAAATCATTCACCATAAGCATACATTGTACATGATTGACAATTGGGTTTGAACCAGTAGATTTCTTTCTTAAAAGCTAATTAAAATAACAAATTGAATATCTGTTAAAGCATTATTTGTAATAACTTTTCATAATATTGATTTGAACGATTCTAATTTTACGGGATCAAAACTGTTTTTATAAAAATAACATCGTCGGATATGTTCAGTACTTCCTGTATTCGATAACATTAGAACGCTTAATTGTGCTTCAAACTTTAAAAACTTTTAATGTGCTATTTCGTTTTTTTGTTCAAAATTGTTAAATAGTTTTCGCGTTGCATTTCAACAAAACAATACAACATACAAATTATGACATTTTACAAAATGCCGAAATTAAAGAATGATTTAAACTTCTTTTTTGGACAAAATAATTTTAATCCACCCTTTCTCAGCCTGAAGAGAAAATACTAAAAAGAATAAGTCAAACAATTTTACGACATCATTTTTTGGCTTGACATATCAGTTCAAATCAAATTTTCAATATAAGACATCTTTCTAGTCGGTATATGTGCCATGTCCTTACCTTTAACGTATAATTGTAACATTTCATAGATGCAATCAGTAGCATTTAATCCATAAACATTCCACAGGTCATTCTTTTTAAATACTGATAACAAATATGATGCTCGGGTTTTTCGTAAATATTGCGGCTTGCAACGCGGTTTTATCCCAGACAAAATATATTCAAACTTATAATATTAACTTAATTAAATTATTTTTTTGAAAACATTTGCAAGCCGATGCAAGTGAACTTTTCACACTGATTCTTTCTGCTGATATGGCTTAGTTTCGTAAATTGCCATAGCACGACATGTACCTTTTGAAACACAATAAAATGCCAATCTGATCACACACTACCAGGGGCGTTTAGTGGTAAACCAGATTCTAGTTGTTTACCGAGAACAACAATCACCTGACAAAACGTCGCCTCTACTTTGGCTAATTCCAAGACAAAATTAATCCCTTTGGAGAGAACAATCACACTTCAATCACCAGCTTGGAACATTACAGCACAAGTTGTGGTTAAAGTCACAGCCACAAAAATTGTTAAGAGAATTCTATCAATTATCCTAGCAACATGTTGCCACTCTAACTTAATTCTCTCTCTGTAGTCTTGTTCAGCTATCCTTTTCTCGTTCATCTCAATTGTAGCATTTACTCGCGTTAAAACTCTCATGAAAAAGGTTTCAACATTTTCAATAGAATTCCCGCCATTTTCCGTAATGTTTGAAAAAGGAAAATTACTCTGAGTTGCTTGTTGACTGCTACTTCCGGCACTGGTGGTACCCATATGTGGAGCGAAGCCATTACAAGATGGCGTTGGAGTGGCGTCCGGTCTTACTCGTGAACTGAACGGATGATGTTCATTAAGCTGGTTCAGTATCTGCTGAATGAAATGAAAACCCGTTATCCATAGATACAACTGTATGGGTTTTAAAAGGATAATCAGTACTTTGCTTGGCCAGGGTTTTTCATTCCTTTGGTTATTTGAGGTGTTTATACGGACATGAGCATTTGTCACCTTAAAGCTTAGAACTTTCCAATCAATAGCATTATTGAAACCACGTGTTCCAATCAGTCAAAGGAAATCAACCTTGCCATTGTTGCTGCAAAATCACGCGAGTGTACATCGTCTGAGAAAATACATTTTTATTTCTATCTCACCCCTTTCCTTCAACACAGTTCATTATTTTCCCACCTTGATTATCTCATTTAATATCTTATGCCTTCCATTGATAAACTTGAAAGGATTATTTCATTAGATTATTACATGTATGTTGTTAAATATTTTGCTTCTTTTGCAAATATTTGCAATTATCTATATGCAATAATTATAACTAATGTATACAATTGTTATTGCATTTCAATAAATATGGTCAGATACGAACATAACTGGTCTTGTGTTGATTTCTGACCAGCCAGGGATGTAATAATCATAGCTTTGTATTACACATACATTCAGTTAGTTTAAAATCAAAATTATTATTCATTTATATTTGTTAAATGGGTGTCTCATACTTCTATCTAAAGGCACTAAAGTCTCAGTCGTCCCGTGTGCAAACTGGCATGATGTCCTCTACTGAGACATTAGCAAATATTATTAAATGGATGATATACTGTACGACTGGGGCATACAACTTTAAACTTACAAACGTCAACTCAAACCATAATAAACAAAAAACAAAAGCATTAACATAATGACGACAACACTCTTTGCAAGATTGAACTACTTACAAATGCTTGAGCTCGCTGCGTGTTTGCCGAGTCTAAACACGTCTCCTCTTCCCCCGACATCTTGAACCGTGTGTAATGGCCGTCGCTTGTTGACCCCCCCGGCATATACTGCAAGCGGTTCAAAAAAAAAGAACTATGATGCGTTTGAAATTGTTTGTGGCCTAATTATAATCTAAATATTATTCAAATGTTCATCTGTTTATGTTTCAAACCACGATGTTGACAACCTTGTAAAAGGAATTGGCAGCATTTCTTTATATGCAAATAAAATTATCAAAATAGTGTCTCCTTATCTGGAGCCTTCGAAATATTCATCGTGCATTGTAGTCATCAACGCTTTCGATCGAGTAATCGACGATTACCTAATTAAATCTCTTTCTGATGTTATTGAACCCAATGCTTGCTGTGACACAAACGATTGAACAAAAAACTAGAGCTCTTCTGTTTTCTGTTGAACGCTATAAATATACACTATATGCCTACGAAAACGAGGCTGACATCGAAACTCGAAGTTACTCAAATTATCGTAACTAGAGCTTTTCTTGTCATTTTGATTTTTTCTAGATTATAGCCTGTTTCCTGGTATCAGATTTCAATCAAACGTTGAACCGGAACACTTCTTTAAATTGCACTATTCATGTAGTTGCATTTCCTTCAACATGCATACAAATACATATACATATCGAAAAATTGTACATTTTTGTAGCCACAGTCACCGTCTAATGGTTGTCGTATTCATAGCTGTCATCAACATTGGTGAAGCGCGGAGCTATTGTCAAACATGAATTTGTATGACTCAGTACAAGGATCTATAAACATCTGTTTGCGTATATACAAATTAAGTAATGATCACTCTTTAGGCCTACATTTAGTAAATATCCTTACCGTTGTTGATTCAAACTGTGTCCTTGCGTGCTGTGGTATTTCTAGCGGCATGCAAAACAGCTTTGAGAAGACACCAAAGCATATAGTCTTGATTGCGCTAGGAACCTCGTGACCGCTGTTGCCCTTGTGGTGTATATTGAGGGTCACAACCGTCATCCCAGTCGCAGTAGAAACAATGAATATGGTAATGCCGTAATATATCCCTGAAATGTCAAGTTTTGTCAATGGTTAATGGAGTCAATTTGCAATCAAATGATATCATGTTTTATCAGTACAACGATAAGTAAATTGAAGGGATCGTCAATGAAAAAGCTTTCTGTAAATAAGAGATGTACTGTGTTCCTGGCCGATCATATGGAACTAGGGTAATTGTTCTTTTATTAGCACCAATATGACAAAGTACAATGTCAATGAAACGGGCGAGTGTTTTTTCTCTCAAAATACACTAATTTAATGACCTTAAGAACAAATTATATTCCGGTGTTTAGACAGGCTTTTTTGGTATGCTTTAATTTGGACATTTATAGCCTTACAACAACTTAGGTGTCCGAAAAAAGATTTGTTAAAAGTGGTATCGAAATGCTTCAATTACATGTGAATTTATATGTCAACTACTGGTTAAGTGCTATCCCATCCAGGTATATGGATAATTTTAAAAGTGTTTCTCGATATCGTAATCACGTGCTATATGTTGAATCTGCGACACTCAGTTTTAAGTAGACATGCATGTACATGTGTTATATCAACAGATAGATGCACCTAATTTACAATTGCAATGAGCTGTTGAAAACCAAGATGACGGCGTTTAAGAGTATCAGTGAGAGATTTGCAAACGTGATGAAAGCCAAGTGCGATTTTTATTTCTTCGGTTATCATGGACAAACACAGGAACAAGTCGATTTTCCGAACCATGGTTATAATCTCATGTAAAGTAACACATCCGATTTTACGATTGTTTACAAATAATAATGTAATATAAAATAATGACATTATACGAATTAAAGGCACGGCATAATACAATACATTAGCTCTGTAACATGTCTGTGGTTTCTCAATTATTTGAGTCATATAAAGTTCCTTTGTTAAGTTAATTATAGTCCAACTTACATCTACCATGTTATATCTTAACACTTTCCTTAATCAGATATGATGAAAATAATCTAAAGAATACATGTATTTGAAAACACACCGATTCACATATAACTGCAGACATAGCAACATGTATTTACTAATGTTTCACGAAACATCCAAATGTCGTTTAAGACAAAATTTTAACATGGACATCTCATCATGCACACTTTTTTTCTATCCGCTAGTCAACATGCGTTAATATTATGTACAGCGTTCGCCTTACTTTCGCATACATATCTTAACTTACCAATAAGTGGCAGTACGTTTGAAGTTGGTGGCATATTCTCCGCAACAAGCATCATAAAGACGGTCATTGAGAGAAGCGTCGTGATTCCCATGGTCACTTTTTCCCCGCTGTCGCTAGGAATATAAAACCCCAAAAGCGCCACTAGGGTGATGAGGATGCAGGGTAGAAACATATTAAAGATATAGAATAGAGGCCGCCTCTTGATGTAGATGTAGAAAGTTATATCGGGGTAGGGTTCCACGCAGCACGAATAGTAAACGACGTTACGTTCTACGTCGAGTTTCAATAAATCCCATTCACTGTTAGGATGGAAGTTCGATAGGTCTCCTTCGTTCGTTGTGATCAGTAGATTGATTTGAAAACCGTCATATGTCCAAGAAGCAAACTGCATAGAACAGTTTTGGACATCGAATGGGAAATACCGTACGTTGATAGCGCACGAGCTTTTAAATATCACCATTGACAACCACGTTATGTTGCCGTCTGCAGTAACTATCACATTTGAACTGATCCAGGAAAAGTGTGTTGTAGAAACGTCCGCGCTGGAAATAGAAAAGAAGAAAGACAGCTATTTGTGTTATAACAACCACGATACATATAGTTTGAAGTCACAATAACATATGAACTTATCCAGAAAAAGGGTTGTTGTAACGTCCGCGCTCGGAAAAAGAAAACATGTCACTTTTAAGTCGTTGAGACTACAAATTAAAATATATTTGTGCAATGGTACAAAGTCTACATTGCTATCCGACAATGACAAAGTAAGCAATAATCATACAGGGTGGCACATGAAATGAATACAAGAATTTGTATAAAACTTCGAGATGCTTTTGTATTGGCCATTGTAAGTTCCATAATTTCAAAGCGGAGTTGGGCTGTTCCATTTGACATATCTACGATAACTACAGTATTCAGGTGTTCAAAAAGAGAATAACGATCTAATAATACCAAGACAAGCGGAGCAGCCAATGATTTAAACATGAGTTTGGTAAAAGTCACAAAACTTCACTGAACAAAATACACAGAATACTTATACATTGACCTATAATTATTAATACATGTTTGGTTTACAGTCTTCAAACTAACCCAAGAGTCGGGTAAAACCAATTTACCACCACTAAACATCACATTTGACCCAATCATTTATCAAATCGAGCAAAGTTAAACCTATAAGCACCATCCGAGCCTGCATGAACTTGAGGAAAGTGAAGAACAAAGCAAAAATAATAATACCAATTTATTTATTTACTTCAAGCATTCAACAAATAAAAAGACACATCAAACGGAGGTACCAAGGTACGATAAAACATGTACTTAAATCCCCCTGACATATGAACATTTTAAAGCTAGGCACTCACAAAGTCTAATATTGTTGGAATTATTGTTCAAAGCAGCAAAGCAAAATTAACAAAAGGAAACACAAAGACAAATTCTCTTTCCCGGCTCTAGATCGGTTATACAAAGACTTTGCAAATAGATCAAAGTACTTTATGTGACCGTTTTCTGGAAAAGTAATGTCAATTTAAGTTTGAAATTTATACTGGGTATATGATGTTTGTTCCAATTGTTATCACAGAGATTAACTTTGGTCGTAATATTGCAATAAATAACGCACTTGTTATAAAGGAGGACATCTGGTTTCCATACGGAATCGTGCGGTAAACGAAGCACCTTAAGGCCGCCGTACTTCTCCGGCTTCCATCGTAGGCCGTAGTCAATCCACATCTGCAATAAATGAATGTAGACCGTAGTCGACCCACATCTCAAATATATCAACATAGTATAATTAAGTCTACAGTTGGCATCATACTTCTTCGGCTACCAAGGTAGAGCATAGTTATCCACTTCTCAAATATATCAATTAAGTCTACAGTGGCAGGACCTTGAGGCTGTTATACCTCTCCAGCTTCAATCGTAATATATATATAGGTTCTGGTAAGACTTTTGGTCTTATCACCCTCTGTACGTCCGTCAATAGGTCGAATAGTGGATTGGTTGGTAAATCAGACCGATCAACTTTTTTAATCTTTAAGATTGAATGGTTCGGCATGTGTCTCGTCTTATATTGGCTGGGGTGTCTCTGTAGTTAAAATATATTTAATATAGCCCAGTTTACCCGAAAGTAGCAGCAGCCTTTCTCTTAATTTATGATATAAAATGAATGAAAATAACTCGAAAAAAGTGTTTAAATTTTTTTCACTTATTTTAACTTACTTTTGAAGTCAATAATTAAGTCATGAAAAAATGGACTAGTAAAATTTGTGACCTGTTCATCACATTTTCCAAATATGTGACAAGTTTGATTTGGTGTTTTAAGATCCCACAGTTCTCAATTAATATCTGATCCCTATTTCAAATTAATCCAGGCAATGACGCATGCCCAGGTAATTGACTGGCAGATCTTTGTTTGGAAATACAGCCATGTTTTTGGATGAACGTTGATGTATTTGTCTTGAAATGGTCTGTATAATATATATTGTATAATTATTGATGATTATCACACACATGTTTACAATGTAAATCCTTAGCTATTGTTACATCATGACACAATATGTGAGTCAACGTACTTTGGATTATATTTCTGAAATTAAATAAAGCCAACTGGAGTAAGTAACATATATCATTGTGTACTCGGTCGTTTATCTGATTCTCACATCATGCAATAAACGGAGTCTGTCACTTTTTATAGGGTTACACAAAGTTTTCTTTTTATTTCTTGTCTTAGTGAACAAGGGATATTTATAACAATTGTAATTCGTCCTTATAAGTTCCGACTTACGTTCTTTGGTTCACGAATTATTGACAGACAAACGGATTATATCAATGATAAAACATCATCAGAAGTTGAAATAAGAGCTCAATTGTTCACAATTATTTGAAAATATGACAGATATTGCTTCATTTTACCGAAAACAAAACATGATTAACATTTATTTTAGCATTAAAATTTGCATGATCGCTGTTAAAATGTGGTTGTAAAATTCTCCCATACCATTAACTATTGTCCAAAGGAGAAATTCAAATGAAGCATACGAAAGTAATTGCAATCAGTTTCTGAATACCTGCCATATATTTATCATAATTCAAGGTATGCTTTGGGTCTGAACTGCAACCCAAATAACAGTTATTATATTCTATTGTAATACACAAGGTCTTCGGAAGTCCTAAATCCATTCAACGAATGTTTATGTCGCTGATCTGGTCCTAAAGTATCAATATATATAAAGTTCTTTATAACCATTTTAAGCTAAGCTAACGATTATTTTTTTTGGTATAATTAGTGCTTTTTCGGACCTTAAAAGGTCAAAATGATAACAATAATCACGATAAACTAATTTTTATTTAGAACAATCAAGATTAGGAAAGAAATTGGGCTTAATGAAGTAAGCATTTCAAGCCTATTACGCTTAAGAACTTTCGAGAAATTGGAACCTGATGTGTGTATACTTTGCTGTTCTATGTTCATATAGTATAAATTTATATTTCAAGTGGTTACAAAGACGATAGACTATGTATCTGGTATAAGCCTTAATAAAGATATGTGATGTTTTGTTATTGCGGCAAACAGATCTGTAATGGTGTTTCTTAGCTCTTACAGCTTATAATCATACATTACACAAGGCTGATTTTTTTCGCAAAGTTTATGTGCACTAAAAGCTGTGTTTATTTTTGGAATATATAATCGCGGAACATGATATCTAATTATTCTATTGACGGCAAAATCGGGCTTTTCTCATTATTATTATAAATAATGCATTATCAGTAAAAGCTTGATTTTTAATAGCTTTTGCTCAGATTGGAAAAGTCCAGTAAATGTGTTATATATAAATGGATTTCATGGAATACATGTGGAAGATGACACTACAAAGAAAAAAAAACTTGTTAAGTATAATGAACTAATGGTTATGTACATTATGTTTCCATATTCGTTTATCGATTAATATTAGGGAGATTTCGAACCAGTATTATCTTATCAAATCACAAAAAAGTGGGAGAAATGTCATTCGAGTTCATGTTTTCAATAGCTATTTCAGGCTGTCAAATCCACCAAAAATCTTTCAAATTGTTCTAAAAATGACCGATAGTTTTATTCTCTGCTTGGATTTATGTACTGATCACTTCTGACATGACCTGTTCAAATTAAACCCAAGATTTAGATTTATCTTATGTTTTCGAAGGGGTACTGTATAGGCATTGGGAAAAGGTGTAGGCGATTCATATGGCAGTATATTTGTGTATTGTCGTGTGTGTGTGCCATTTACGTTCGCCTGAATGTAACTTGGCTTTTGCCTGTAATATGTTAGCACAATAGAAATTGACGATAATGACGATTATACGTAATCCCACACATCAATTTCCGCATAGAGAATATTGCCTTTCTGCATACCTCGAGAAATGTCTGAATATTTGGTTTAAGAAATAGACCAATTTGTCATTTGCTGAAAGCGGTTTTCAACAATGTGATGGGCTTACTGGACTAGTTTTTCGTCAAAGATTTTCCGAAGAAGCTGTGCAGACGCTTTAGTCAATCAAGCACTATTGTATAGCTGATTAAATGTCTTCTACATCATAATAAATTTATGTCGCAATCATTTCGTTCGATCACTGGTTTGCATTCAACTTAAACGTCAAAAGAAATTGTAAATTTGACGAGTTTCATCAAAAGCGTAATATGAATGTATGCGTCCAAATTAATACCGTAGCAATGTGTTATAATGCTTAGATCACCAGCCATTCGGCAACTTTAAATGATAAAATCCAATCTGAAATGGTCATGTTATGAAATAAAAAAAATATATGATAAAAATTAAACATTAACTAGCGGGAAAACAAATAATGCATATTATTTAGAGTAAAATGTAACCATAATTTTCCTCATTTTGCTTTTCTTACTTGATATTTGCTAAATGTTTACATATCGGCATTATATCGATTACATTACATTACAACGAAACATGCAATAAAGTCATTTGAAATTGTATACTTTCAAATCACTTTCAAATACCTAAGAACGGCTGAATACATGTCATATATCAATCTTTCCAGTACATTGCGTGTGGCGACTCTGTTTATCGATATCGCTCATTGTCAATCGACTGTTCGCCGAAAGCAATTTTAATCTCTAACAATTACCCGTTGAAAAAAGATTAATTCTATTTCCGAGGCTATGTACTTTAAACATTACGACATATATATTTCTAACCGAATTGGGTGAGAATTTTACTTGAATTAAAAGCTTAAAAAAACATGTTAAACCTAATACCGAATCGGAGTAACACTTTAATGTAAGGTATTACACTCTAAGGAGTTTAACATCAGTTTTTCACATGTTTTGTAAACATGTTTTTGTGTACTTAATATAACACATGATGATTTCGCATGTAGCGAATTTTGACTATTTCAGTCTCATTTGTTCAGTCTGATGTATTTCATTTATATTATTTCTCCGATATTGACAAAAGCAATTTAGGGATTTATGTTGTTTGGGGATTTGTGCCTGTCGAATGTCCCAACCACATTAACTTCCCCTTACAATTGGAATTCGTCTTTAAATAAAACATATGCAATTATTATGATTTACCTGATTGAGCCAACAATTGGTGGTTATTATTTGATTCTTCTCGTCCTGAAAAAGAAACACATATTAATAAAAGTGATTGTAGTATCACGAGTGGGATGCTTTCAATGTATAAAGAGAGTCGTGATGATATAAATGTCAAACTATTATCGGCTAAAATCCTGCTTAGGTTTACCTACAACTAGTTTGTTAGGACAATATTTAACTTTTAAAGCATCTATACTTGATGTTTTATAATTACCTAAATTTATGTAGACACTTATAGTTGGACACAATGGTCGTCTGTCAATACAATTAGCACGAGATGAACTCATATCATTTTATACGCATGTTAAACATGACGTCAACGTTATTATCTTCCATTACAATATATCGAAAACTCATACTTAATTTTTCATACGTGAGTAGCGGTCCTTGGTATTTTGCAATGATGAGCACATATGGCTAATATGTTGGTAATTTTTCTACATTTCTGTTTCATGTCTTTACCAAAAGAACATCAGTAGTCATGTATAAGTATAGTATATATTTTTTTCGAAAATGAAATTCATTGTGAGGACATGATAGGGCTAAGTTCAAGAGTTCCTCAGATACTTGAGTTGTAAATATTCTGGTGGAAAAAGAAACTGTACACTATACTAAATCTGTCAAAATAGTAGCTAGTGGTTTGATGATGACGTGATGTTTACGACAATTATATGACAGATAAATGTAATTGTTTAACCAAGAGCTACTTCCTCAAATAATTTGACAGATTGCTGAATTTAACACAATGCTATTGCTTGGGACAATACTTTTTTTTATATTTATGCATGTACCGTTTCTTTATTCCTCTATTATGTACTATAACATACAAGAAAGGGCTGTCTATAGTCTATGGCCAATAATTTTAACTTTCGTAGGGCATGCGCTTACTGATATGGAGTTTTGGCAACTGGCCAGTTTCTACATGAAAATTGAAATATAACAACTTAACATCATTTGACCAAAACAATTTCATTTATTGATGGGCATACAAAACTATCATGTCGAATTCACTCACTCACACCGTTATTGATCGATATACAACATAACGCGAACAGAATAATATCAAGAGATGTTCGTGCCCGATCCATTACACTTTAGCAGAAAAATACATTCATTAAGCCTACTCCGAAATGTATTTTAATGTTAGATGATGCCACTTACAACAATTTTCAGAAGTGAAAAAAGTATTCCCATTACTGAAGAAAGACCCTACAATATCAAGTATACTGAGAATCTGAGTTGATAAGAAGCTGTCATTGTTAGCGACAGATGGAAACATGAATGGTCCAAGAGGTTTCTCCGCAAAAGCCTCGCTGACATGGTGCTCAGAACTTTCTAACTTTTGCAGAAGCAGTCGTCTATTGCTGAATGAACTTCTTTTGGTTTGCGTGCATAGTTAGTTATTCGGATGTATATAAATGAAATAAGTCAAAAGGTTACTTACCACGTCGATAATTTGAGAGAGTGAGAAGCCGAACGTAACGTTAAGTGCTTGACTAGCGTTAAGAGACGGACGTATACGTTTGTCGTAACTCCGGAGAAGATCGCGCACAAGTCGGTATTCGTTGACGTCCGCCAGAACACCAGTTACTGAAGAGAAAAATATAAAGACGTGCAATAAAAGAATTTGATGAAAAGTTATGTAGCACTCAAAACGAATGTGAACCTGTGTGTCGATACTTCGGTGAAACTCCGCAAAGACGTACGATAAAACTCAAATTGCTGAAAGGAAAGGAAACTGTTCAACAAATCATTGTTCTGAGTACATCAGACGTTGCGTCATAATACGAACGGACGTGTTTGTAAGCCATTTGCTGTTACGTTGGAGACGACTGCGTAATAGAAGTTGGTGTGACAAGACACTGAATATAATATGTCTGATGGCGTCTGGTTAAGCAATAACCACTAAAATGGAATAATAAAGACATAGTATTTAAATAAAACGCAATGTGGTATTTGATACGATCAAGTATACATATAAGTTTTAACTTCGGAAAGAATTGCGCAGTAGTCGGTACTACTTGCAATTGACCAAAATTTAAGCAATTTATCAACTATGTTAATCAAACTAATACTTTTATTTTTTTAATATATAAAACGTTAAATGCCACGTAGTATTCAAAACGAACGAATATTTGTGACGTGCCATCGTAAAAGTTCTCAAAATAAAATGATAGTATTAGCCGCAATAATCAAAATCCGCTGAGATAAATTGTGCATTGCTTGTTTACAGGCGTGTACGTGTGAAGTTACTGCATAGATAATTGCAATTGGTCAGTATTTTGTTGATATAGACCATAAAACATAAGTGAATATATAGAGGCGCATGATTTCATTCGCGTAGATTAAATATACGTGTCTTAGAATTCTGAATTTGCGTTTCATTCGCGTTTAGTCGTTACTCTCTAGATACTCGCAGATTAGTAAATATGCGTTGACGTCGACTCAAATACCAGAGACTAAATAGAAAAAAGAATCTCAGAGGCGTATGTGTTGTATAAGACGCAACGTTTTAGTCAAGACGGACACATGCATTTTCACGAAGCTACATAAACAATCAGGATACGCATGAGTTTAGTGAGAATAAAAGGTTAATATCGTGGATGATGAGGTTTACCTGGCAAGGCAGGACATTTATCGAGTGATCTGAAAGCAGATTAATCAGGCAACCTGTTATTAGGTAGATAAGTATGGATGTGACAGAACCATGACAATTAATTTAAACAGTTACGTAAAAGGGTACGTCTAAGCATCACGGGATGATAATACGTAGACATGTGTAATTTGTCGGAGGTCACGAAGGTATCCAGGCCTCGCTGACCCAAGTCAGGAAAGCTGAATATGGAATTAAACTTTAAAATCTTATATAAAACTGTTATGATAAAAAAACAAAGAACCAACAACAAAATCAACAAAAGCAAAATCAACAACAACATCAACGATGGGAACTACCAGGACAAGCCTAGTGACCTGACATTTAACCAAGACAAACAACACCACAAGAAGAATGATATTTACCAAGAATGTGTTTAGATAAGAGCTGGCGATAATTAAAGAAGTCCAACATCAACACAAATTATTTATTTATGAAAACATGTTTCGGCCATTTGGCCTTCATCAGGTTGTATAATATAATAAACAAAAAATGACGTCAACGTCTATCAACGTTAGATAAGAGCAAAATTCCGAAACACCTTAACGCACGAAATACCTTATGGAAACACTATCCACTTAACATAATGAAACTTTAAACAATGTTATATCAGTCGTAAAGTTCAGTTTTAGAACATATTTGAATGCGTTTGTAATAGACCTGTCCATTTTGTCGCTAACGTCAGTAGATATGTGGTCTGATATTCAACGGTCTTTTAAAATGTTGAATACTACATGTTTGATTTGAAGAGGCGCTTTCTAGTTATCATTTCGTCAATTATATTATTCATCACTGCAAACGCTAAAGCAAAATGGGTGTATCGAATTAGATAACAGTTGCTCACGTTAGCTATTTTGTTTTGTATCCCTGTTGCATCGCAGCTTATACGCTGTTTGTGGGAAACCAAATCCCAAACGTTAGCTGCAAACAGCTATTAAAGGTGAACACAGGGTAGATGAAATATAAGTAGCTTCAGATGTCAATTGTTAATCAAAAACAGCCTTACATTTGTCATTTTCAAACACACAGGCACTCAGAACATGGATAAAACGCAATTGTTTACTTAAGTAAGTATAATTATGTTAAAAAAAATCTTTATTTTTTCTTGATTTACAGTACTGTTACAAACATGTTTTCTTATTGGAGAAACATTATTATCCTTCAGAATAGAAAAGGCCAAAACACGGTCAAGATAACGAAATGCCCTTTCTAAAATAATTTGAACGTGGGTTGACCAGTGACAATTAAGCAAATCAAAATTCAACACCCAGTGTAATTTGTCTCTTTTACTTACATTATAATTCCAAATGATTGGTGAAAGTGAGATCGAACATGTTCATCAAACATTTCCTTTGCTAATTATAATACTGTAAGTGAACATTATTTCTTAGTAAGGAAAAATGAAAATGCAAACAATAAGGGTTATTTAAGTGGATACTAGTTTATTGTATTAATGTTTTTGTTTTGATGACATCAACTAATAAATTGAAAAAATAAATCGAATCAAAATACTTCGAGACGAATGTTCCTGCCCATCAACTTATTACGACTTGGAGGTAAATGCCAGGTTGAGAACACGTCAGTTGAATCCCCATCAAACATGTATGTGTCTCTTGCTGACAAAAAAATCGCTAGCAGCGCATCTTATATATTCACAATATAATACGTCGGTCCTTCAAAACACTGGATCGTTAGATATAAATCATTAACTTTTATTTTTATATTATGCATTCAGAACTATGAATATTTATAAAGGACCAGCGACTTTTTTATAGCCCGATACGTTTTTTGAAAGTATGTATACCAAAATATATATGAAAATCATAACAATTTTACAGCTCTGAGTTAATAAAACAAAACGCTTGCCTATTATTATCGATTATAACAGTAGCAACAAATCCGTTTATGAAAGTGTGATTAATTATATGTTCCTGGCATGAAAATGAAAGACTTATAAATCATGTTTTACCATTAAGTCTGTAATAGTATCTTTATAACATAATTCATTGGTGTCTCTTTTGTATTCCCTTTTGTGGAGTTGAGCTCGAGAAACATTTATTTTTATGTCAGTCTTGGTTCGTGTTATTTTGGAATGACATGCTATGCCGTCCAAAGACAACGATAAAAACATGTTCAATGGCTTAATTCTAGATGTATAATGAGATATTCATTCAAACGCTGTTTTAGAGCTCAAAGGAACCGAACAAATATTCTGATAAATTGTTTCACGTATACTATTGAAATGGCAAAATCCTAACGTACTCATGAGGAAAATCAAATAAAAAACAACAATTTGATAATTTATAAAAAAATATGTTTCTATCCAAATCGGCAATACAAACATGCTTTTGTGCAAAAAAGGTCCCGACAATCCACGTACTTTCTTCACAATAATTTTCAAAGGAAGGTTTCAATTTTTCTATATGATTGGAATCAATATAATGACAAAAGTTGGTTTTTCGAAATTATTCGTACATCTTAAAATATCCCCGGATGGTTTTAAATGTTTATGTTGCTAGGTCTATGTGTGAAGTGGGAACTTCGTTATAGTGCACTAGAGGTGATTTATATTATGTATTAGATCTCGCAGTCCACTGCATAGTTTGAGGCAATATACGGCTAGTTTTTGTTGTTGTTGTTTTTGTCGAGAGGGAGGGATGAAGGGTTTTAATAGTACGCAGTTAACACATTCAGCAAATTTGTTTTACACATTTGTTATACCACCACCCCTTTGCAGCGGGGCTGTATAGGAAGCACAGTATCCGTATGCACGTTCGTCCTGGGTGACTCATTTGTAAAATTCTACTTTTATCCATAACTCCATATGTTTGTGAGGTATTGACTTCAAACTCCATTCTCATATTGACTGAGTTGAGGAGTGTTGTGTAAAAGAAATAATAAATAATATAATGTATGGCATTTTTTTAATAGTTATTGCTCTTTGTTCATGTTCATACTCCACATGTCCTTTGGGTTTCGATGTCTTGCTGTTAAATATGTTGAACCGTAAAGGACCGTTCCAGAGATGCTGTAGCAGTGAATAGAAGGCTAGCTTTACACATCAACTCAATGGTTCTTTATATGTTGCTTTACTCTACACTAATTAAACAAATACCACATGAACCATACTTATTCTGATATGAATACATCAACGGTAAACCTAACAATTCATTCAACTTAATTTTGTGCTATCCTTTAAAAGACTAAAAGGAAATTTCATACCTTATTTCACAAATGTTATATTACTTATTTCTGGATATTAGAACTTAGGACACTTAACGTAAATGATGCCTTTTCACCGACATAGAGCCTTCTAGAACATACATAACTCCCAGTAATACTTCCAATGTTGTGGAATGGGAGAATTGATCACATCCAGTGATAGCTCTTGTTAAATTTCCTTTCTATCTAATATGTGCCAGTGCGAAGGTGAGTCGATAATAAGTCGAGATTAAGATAAATACTTAATCCCAAATCATGATTTGTTATCTATAGGTTAATTTAATGTGGCTATTTAACATAAGTAGCTGCGAAGTGGATAAGTCCGGAAACCGATATCATGAACATTTATCTTTAGGTTAATTACAGAGCATATAGGTAAATACACCTAGAATTATGAATATCTACAATGAACAAGTTATGTGTCTTCAGAAAATACAGAATGACACCGATCCAAAACTATCACTGCAATAATAAACTCTTTTACAGCTTTGTATAATTAAATCACAACGCTTGCTCATTATCTTCTATTATTACAGTGTAAATTCGTTGATAAAACTGTGGTGAACTATGTGTTCTATCAATCATGTTTTACCATTAAGCCAGTAAATTATCCATATAGCATAATTCATTGGTGTCTCTTTTGTATTCCCTTTGGAGACGAAGAGCTCGGGAGGCATATTTTTTATGTTAGCATTGTTTCGAGTAATGTGGCAATGTCATGCTATGCCGCTCAAAGACAAAGATGAAAAAAACTAGATGTAAAATGAGATATTCTTTCATATGCTTTCCAAATCTCAGACGACTTTAGGTAATAAAAAGAAAATTCGATACAAATTAACGCGTACATTCTTCAAGTGGCAAAATCCTAACGTACTCATGAACAGAATATCCAGAAAAACAACAACTTCATAATTTTATTGAAAACCTGTTTGCATCCAAATTGAAAATATGATAGTGCAAAATTGGTTCCGACTATCCATGTTATTTACAATATACTGAAGATTCTTTGCAATATTTTTGAATGGAAGGAAGTTTGAATATTTCTATACAATATATCTTACTTATGCTCTAATAACAAAAATAATTTGTAAGTCGTTGATAAAGAGGCCTTAAAATCAGAGAAAATCAAATTTTTACCTGACTGTGCAATATTTGCAAAATTTAAAAGTAATATCTAGCGCTGAACACAAATGTTTTAATTACGTGAAGAAATGCGGATGGATAACAGATATTCTTAAAATTTGTTCATAGCGATAATAGTCTTGTCTGTCAGATCCTTAGAAAGTTAATTTCATATCTACAAAGCAATCCAATGGCAATGATCGTTTTTCGAAAATTCCCAGACATTTAGAATATCACCGGATTGTTTAAAATGGGTTTATGGATATGTGTAAACGGCAACAACCAGTAACAAGAGACTCCGCAATGCGACGAAACCAAGTTTTCAATAATTGATTGTAGAACTTCAGCCTTCGTTGTGTGATTCAGTTTCAACCGTTTTTCTATTTTTAGTAACAGCGACCTTGATCTTGACCATAGGGACACCAAACGCAATCCCATGATAGGTATCCATAAAAGTTTCCTATATATCAAGAATGGTCGCATTATGTTCATCATAACTAAAATTATTTTCACAGTTTAGAAACACTGACCTGTACCGTAATCCCAGGGGCCATAAATTTAATTCATTGAAATGTCTCCGTAAATTATACTTAAATACCAGGTTTGGTCACTATTTGCACAACATAACTAAATTTATTCGATATAGACGATGATGGTGACGCCGCACGCCAGCCCGCCCGGCCAAACAGCGACGTACACCATTCTTATAAAAAACGGTACATGACGGTTTGACCAGGCTGTGTGCCATTTCGATTTGAATTGTTTAAAACGGCATAACACGGCATGTAGAAATGTTTGCATGTTTTAATTAGAATAAAGATATCAGCGTTGTTGCACGTATAGGGTGATATACAGGGCGATCCGCGTATGTGTGATAGCCGTGCTCTTCCGAATAAATTCAGTCTTTCTTTAAGCATGCTCGCTTAAAGCACCAATAATAGGGAGACTACTTCCTTGGTTTAAAGCACTACGGAAGACTCTAAATTTCGTTTTACTACCCTCTTATGCCGAGCGCCAGGCAAGAAAACACTTATATCATTTGAACCTATCGAAGCGGAGTTTATCCATGGTGTGGATGAAATAAGTGGCATATGGTTTTCTCGTTCCGTTATTTGAATGGACCAATGACTGCACATTCCGGATTCTCGTTCATAATCCTCTTGAATGATTCTCAAATAAATTATACCAGATTATACCAAGAGTCTGTCACGAACTGAGCCGTTTCTCTTAATTGGTTATTCTCCGTCGAGAACACTTTTGAACTGTCGCTATTCTTCAGCTGACACCTTGGGATTACCACAAACCAATTACAGATTGCAAAAATCCTCCTGAGATCATAAACAAGGCTCATTTTGATCTAAGCGGTATTCAGTCGGAAAATTTGCGAACGGATAAACACATTTGGCTTTCGTCAACGCCTTAAACAGCATTCATTTTACTGTTGTTCACATTAGGTAGAATGGTCATGACGAGGCTTATCCAACTGTTTACAACCATAGTTCATTTAGGTGCATGTTGTTATAAACACTAAATTCAATGCTGATTATTTCACTTTTTAGCCAGAAAGAATAGTTCATTATATCCAAAGTTTCGTTATATCCGGAGCATATTATATTGTATTCTTTTTAATTGAATAAAGTTGGACGAAACTTGGGCAACAAATGTTTGTTATATTAAGAGTCGGTATATCTGGAGTTAACTCTATTGCGTTTTCGTTTCGGCGATGCGTTGACCCAGCGTAAACCAATACAGTAAAAAAATTCGAACAATTTTCCTAGCGTTTTTGTCTGTTTGACCTTTTTATTGTCAACCTTATAAAGTTTGTATGTCATTTGAATTATCAAGAGGCCCTTTTAGCAAAGAAAAATTGACTAAAATATAAAATTGATGTCTAATCAGATCATGTAACGAGATGACTTTAACCGATACCTCCTCAAGAGCTTTTGCAACAATAATCTCTGGCTTCTCCAAAAGAAGACATTACCCAAACTGAAGAAAACATTAGCTATCATACATTGGCATTGCAATACACGATAACTTGTTGTCTCGAGGCCGTCTATTTGCCTGCACAGATTGGCTATTACGTCGACTATTACTTGTCAATGTCTGTATAACACGTTCTCATGCCCTCATGTCTCAGTGTTTTTTTACGGGTAAATTTCATGTTGTCAAATTGGTATGGTTATGGCATTAGATTTCGCCTCCTGGTTAAATATTCCAGTTCCGATTTAAAACTTCTATAACTTACGTAAGCTTACTGTTCCGTCATTTTTAAACACTATTTGACTCATTTCGAAAGTACCTAACTATTAGCACCATGTAACATCGGATTCATTGCCCTCTTACTGATTTTCTGTGCAGTAAAGCTAAAAGAATATCGACATATAAGTAGGGAACGAAAACCCAAATATGAAAACTACATTCTCGGTTTAACTAAGACGTTTTAGTCATACTAGTACTAGGAATTTCTGAAACTGTCTTTTAATATCAAGCACCACTGTACTTAAAAATATCAGAACATCTACAGTGAAGCTGCTGAAGCCGTATCTAATATCAAGCACCACTGTACTTATACATATCAGGAAATGAATATTTACATTGAAGCTGCTAAAGCCGTATTCTAATATTAAGCACCACTGTACTTATACATACCAGAACGTGAATGTCTAAATTGAAGCTGCTGAAGCCGTATTCTAATATAAAGCACCACTGTACTTATACATACCAGAACGAGAATATCTACATTGAAGTTGCTGAAGCCGTATTCTAATATTAAGCACCACTGTACTTATACATACCAGAACGAGAATATCTACATTGAAGTTGTTGAAGCCGTATTCTAATATAAAGCACCACTGTATTTATACATACCAGAACGAGAATATCTACATTGAAGTTGCTGAAGCCGTATTCTAATATAAAGCACCACTGTACTTATACATATCAGAACATGAATTCGTACATTGAAGTTGCTGAGGCCGTATTCTAATATTAAGCACCACTGTACTTATACATATCAGAACATGAATACGTACATTGAAGTTGCTGAGGCCGTATTCTAATATCTAACACCACTGTATTTATAAATATCAGAACATGAATATCTACATTGAAGTTTCTGAAGCCGTATTCTAATATGTAGCACCACTGTACTTATACATTTCAGAACATGAATACGTACATTGAAGTTGCTGAAGCTGTATTCTAATATCAAGCACCACTGTACTTATACATATCAGAACATGAATACGTACATTGAAGTTGCTGAAGCCGTATTCTAATATCAAGCGAAACTGTACTTATACATATCAGAACATGAATACCTACATTGAAGTTGCTGAAGCTGTATTCTAATATCAAGCGCCACTGTACTTATACATATCAGAACATGAATACCTACATTGAAGTTGCTGAAGCCATATTCTAATATGTAGCACCACTGTACTTATAAATATCAGAACATGAATACCTATATTGAAGTTGCTGAAAGTCTTTCACCTTTTTTAAAGATAACAGTTTTGGTTTTAGTTTCATTAACCTTTAGCTTGTATGTGACACAAAATTCTGAAAGTAAATTAAAATGTTTTTTGCAAACACAGTATCTGACAATAACGCTATATCATCGGCAAACATAAGTAAAAACAAACTAACAGTCCGTGGATGCAACTGTTTCCATGGACATTATTATTTAGACATAATCAAATAATCAAGTTATCATATGATATGAACATTGAAATTTTAACTTAAGAAAATTACTCAAGTAAGGCAATGCCTAAAGGTGTTTTATGAATACCGGTAATTGCCAATGCCTACTCTATTAAGCCAAGCTCCGGACAAGCCAATACTGGTAACATTTGAACATAGACCTTTAGAGCTAACAATATAGTCAAATATGCATTAAATCTTGCATAGAGGTAAAATCTGGCATATGGATCTCTCATTTGATTATTTAAATACAATGACTGCATATGACTGATTCTTGTACATCATTCTGTTGAATATTCCTCAAATATATTACACCAGATTATACGAGGAGGCAGTCACGAGCTTAGCCGTATTTTTCCAATTTGTTTATTCTGTGTCTAGAACACTTAAGAAATTTCGCTTTTCCTCAGCTGACACCTAGGGGTTAACGCAAACCAATTACAATGTGAAATATTTCTCCAAAGATCATACAGAAGGCTTTTGAGTCAGAAAATTGCGATCTGACGAATACATCATAATTTCAGCAACACCTACATTCATTTAACTAAGGGTACTGCGTAGAATGCACATGGTAAAGCTTATCCCACTGTTTATTCTTTTCCAATACGGCGAGGCGCTAACCTTTTAATACCAATATAGGGTACACCACATCTATAAGTTTTCAAACCAATTTCTAGCATATTTGTATGTACGATTTAGTTATTTTCAGACTAATAAACCTTTTTCAGTAATTCAATTGTTATACAAATAACTTTGGTAATATTTGATTGTTGTTAAAGTTATTGCTTACGCAGACAAACTCATTCTCGAGAGGTCTTGCAACAACACTATCTGGCTTCTCCAAAATAACAAATCACCCAAACTGAAGCAACAATCAGCAATCATATATGAACATACGATAGCTTGTTTGGATGCAATTCATTTGCCTGCATTGATTGCTAATCACATCCGATATAACTTGTCAATGTCAGTAAAACGTCATCTTGTTATAAAGATTGTCTAGTCTGAGATATTTTTTCTCGATTGATTTAGCGAATATGACATGTTGTCAAATTGATACGGTTATGGTTTGTATCTTAGGATCCTGGTAAAAACATTTTAGTTCAGATCGAGTAGCTTTTGTAAGTCATATATCTTTAAAATGAAAATTGTGTAGACTCGTGTTAAAGTGCACTCGTGATCCACTGGGAGTTTCAAGGCGGTTATTTCGCCATGTATCGGTAAATTTATTTTGATAATTGTGTAGTCTGTCTGTGGTTTTAGTATATATGTATGTGATGTTTATACGCTTGTGCCTCTAGTACATTGTCGTTTCGGCCCTTGTCCGTTGCCTATAAACAAGTTTATATTAATGTTCGACTACCGGGCTTGTTCATGTAGTTTCCATTATATTATTAGCGTTGATTATATTGCTAAGACGACATGACTAGAAGACTGCATGTGATTATGACAGAACACCGTGTAAAGTGCATTGCAACGTAACAATATCGCCGTCCTTGCCTGATTATTTGCCAACTGTCTAAACATGTTTACCTAACAATCCGTGATAAACATAACGGTTTTTTTATATATAGTATGTAGGCACTGTGCTGTTTGTGGAGTTTTGTGCTGTTCTTCCATGTTTCTTGTTTGTGATTTTTTGTTTTATGTCTTTGGCGTTTATTCAGTGCCATTAAACTGGGTTTATGTTTAAACATTTTGCTGCTGAGCTTGTTTCCGTAACTTTTCGCATAAATTCTAATCTTTAATCTATTAATCGATAATGACGAGACAAACTGGTTTGTTATATTGACCGCCAGAAAAGCAACAACTGTTATTCAATCGATCTCATCTAAGAACATGCATATCTATAGACCATGCATATACTGTGGTCTTTTTGTAAATGGATTGAGGAAACGCATTCATTTCTCGGCATTATTTTCGCCTTTTCGGGTTTCAAGATATACGTTCGGCTCAATGTCAGATATGAATGAATCGAACCTTCACTACTTAAAATACATATATAATCCATCACATTTAATAACCAACACATTTAAGGTGTCCGTCTTCCAAGGAGGATCAATCAAGAACCTGGGCCCATGTTAACTAACAGTCCACTAGCTAATTTAGTGGACTCTCACTTTTAATGAAAATATCGGCGAAAAAAGTAATAAAATACGCGCAAAGTGTACGATTTTGCACCAGACTAGAAAAAATATTAAAAGATAAATAAAAACCCGGTTTTAACATTTAAAGTTCGGTTCTGGATGAGGCGAATGTCAAAAGATTGTTCTCCTTCGTTACGCCCTCTTTAATGTCAATTCCTTGACTCGCCTCTGCAGTCTCAAGTCGGAGTACAAACTCATGACTCAACACTGCATTCTATCGTATCATTGTAATATGTCTTCTTACAGAGCGTTTATGGTAGGTTTTGCACAAAACTTTTTTCCTGAAAGTTACACTATATGTACTTTTTAATTATATTATGTAAAAAGAATGTCATTTTGCATTTAAAAAAATCAGTTTAACTCGAACCTTTATTTAAATGTAAATCTGGATTTTATTCAGGAAAAATGCTGAATGTGTGACAAATAATTGGTTTTAACATTATTTTTCAATCTTGAATCTAAAGTAATGATAGCATTTGTCTTTGTAACATTTGAATGTTTCCGTTTCTGAGTCAGAGACTAGAGATGTTAGCGAATATCGATATTCGAAGTGAAAACTCAGACTGTGGACAAAGTTCAAGGAGGCTTACACCACTTTACGCAGGAGAAACACAGTCTGGATAAGAGATCATACAAAACCGCACACATGCCTAAACGATTAAACCATGCCTTTGTTTAACCATAATTTAAGACAATTCCAACGAAGTCCATTAATCACGTACATGTTATACATGCTCAAAATGGTCTGTATTACAGTTCCAGAAATCCGACGTATATTCTGACATGACCCTTACAACACAATCGAAATATTTAGGGGCTTGTTAGTCGATATTAGGAAAAGTTAATTTTTAAAGAGTCACTTGTTCCATATAATGCCATGTTTATGTTTTACGTTGGAACGTAATTTGCCTGGTAGTAAAAATGAAAACAAAATTGAGTAAATAACGTATTTACAGATAACAGGTTTTGTCTAGATTTGTCTTAGATGTTTTATTTTAACGGGGTCCAGATGAGTCATTTATATACATAAATGGTATTCAATTTTTGTCTTAATTGGATCTTAGAATGATTTAGCTAATCGGATTGCGTGATATAAATGACCATACGATGGACTTAAATTGCATATTGAATAATACCCCTGCGAATTGGGTAAAGAAGCCCTAAGTTAAGATGGTTAATTTCTATCCTTTCGTTTCACACGCCCTTTGTCAGAGTGGAAATTTGAGACGGAAAATTATTTCTTCTGATTCATTCATCTGATTGAACCTTCCTCATTTACAAACTTTTTGAACTAGAAAGCGTCATTTGCTTATCGTTGAAAGTCGTTTGTCGCTGGTAAATGGTTTTTTGTAATCCGACGATGTTATGCATAGATAGGGGACGCTCTTACAGATTTCATGACCAAGATATGATTCGGTACTTTCCAATCAATAGGAACATTTCTGGGTTGTTAAGCATATTCAGGATGTGCTTTTCATGCCCGATTTTTAATTATTAAACGTAGTAAGGATGAAAGACTGAATATTCTCGCCGGACCTCCACCCACAATATTATTAAGCAAAATTACTCATTGACTGTGAATCATGTACCTTCATTTTAGCTTGTAGAGATTTTGGTGTGTATCGTGATTAGTTCTTGTTAATGATAAATAACACATTTAGCTGATTTGGCAAGCTTGCCGTGCAATATATGTCGAGCGTATGACTGAACTATCGTTGATATATATTCCCACGAAACGTATTGGACGGTAAGACCTCTGTGTTGTATGTAAGAGTAATTGCAGAGTTATATGGTAATCGTAAAATACACCTCAACATGATATTGTATACATACTATGACAACTTCTTAAAATCGACTATACATGAAATGTAACAGTACCATTCATAACATTCTATTATAAACTCATAATCCACTCATTTCTTTTTTAAATAGTCTTAAGAATGAATAAAGAAATAAAAAACAACAACATTATGTTCAAGACAAATGCGCATTGTTATATATTAAAATATGTTGATAGATAATGGGTAATTAATACAGACATTACTCTTAAAACAAACTAGTTTTCACACATTATGAATGAACCCGTCGTAGTTTTCTACAACTATGGATACACACTTACGAGGTAATAAGTTCAAGACAAATGTGGTGCACATAATACAATAGCGTTTCAGGATAGGCATACAGTAAATCAATACAGCCATTTAGTTTAGTACGAAATATGCTTTCACACAGTTTTGATAGGAACGAACGTTCTGGATGGTTTGCTTCTAAGTCGAAAACACTCTACAACAGTTGAATATAATATGCCCCGTGCTTACAAATCATTGTTTTCATCGCAATATTTTCATAAGTCTGACAAACACTTGAATATATATTTTTATAGAGTGTTTCGTAACTCAATCATAATGGTTGATAATTCAATATTGCGGTAAAGGTGAGAGTATGGTTTGTGTTTTAAACACTCTTTTACTAGAGCTGTCATTTCTCGGTACTTCCATTATATACCTTTCATTACAGCTGTCGTTTTTAAGAACAAACTATATGTATTTTTTACTGGAGCTGTCGTTTATCAGTACTAATATTATGTATCGTTGACTAAATCTGTCGTTTCTTAGATATAGCTGTTATCTCACTACAACTGTATTTGCTCATTACAAGCTATATGTATCGTTCACTACAGGTACCGCTGCCGTTTCTCAGTACTAACAATATGTATCGTTCACTACCGCTGCCATTTCACAGTACTAACAATATGTATCGTTCACTACCGCTGCCGTTTCTCAGTACTAACAATATGTATCGTTCACTACCGCTGCCGTTTCTCAGTACTAACAATATGTATCGTTCACTACAGCTACCGTTTCTCAGTACTAACAATATGTATCGTTCACTACCGCTGCCGTTTATCAGTACTAACAATATGTATCGTTCACTACCGCTGCCGTTTCTCAGTACTAACAATATGTATCGTTCACTACAGCTACCGTTTCTCAGTACTAACATTATGTATCGTTCACTACCGCTGCCGTTTCTCAGTACTAACAATATGTATCGTTCACTACAGCTGCCGTTTCTAATTGCTTACTATTTGTATCGTTTAATACAGCTGCCGTTTCGCAGTACTAACGATACGCTTATTTCAATACTGCTGTCGTTTCTCAGTACTCACTAAATGTACCTTTCACTACAGTTGTCGATGCTCAGATAGTATTAAATATAGGTATCTTTCACTACAGCTGTCGTCAAGAGCTGTTTGGGAGACTTATAATAACGATATTTTGTATTTACACAAAGCAGTACCATCGGCATCATCGGATATGCTTCAGGAGTTTTGGAAGATATTTACACAAAGCAGTACCATCGGCATCATCGTATATGCTTCATGAGTTTTGGAAGATATTTACACAAAGCAGTACCATCGGCATAATCGGATATGCTTCAGGAGTTCTTCCAAATAATGAACCGCTTAAGTTATGCTTGCTGACGTTGTCTACATTGTTGAATGTGTCTTGTTTTTTCCCTTTAACAACATGTAGGCCAATTAAGCTGTTTGCCAAAATGTTAACCTAATGATTTTAGTCTGTGTAAAGGTTACACACAATAGCGTCTCTGTGACATTGGTGGGAATGTCAATTGATTTTCCAAGCCGATATGGATTGTGTATTATTTTGAACTCCTTAAAGGATACTTTCGTAATTCGGAGATTTTAATTTTCTTTATCCATCACCTGTTTCAGATCTACACCCACAACATGCCTTTGAGCAAACTTCTTGATGGACGCTAAGACGTTTACATGTATAGTTTGCCTCACTCGTCTGCTATGTTAAAATGTTTGCATTACAGGGAGTGCATAACTGTTACTATCAAATCCATATGAAAGAAGTTCTTAGATGTAATTTTGTTTATCTTTTGTCCTCAGGTTCAGGATGTATGGGCGAAGCAACAAACGGACTGTTTTCCTGTTCATTCTGTCAGACGCCAGAATAAAAGTCATTTTATTTTTGCATAGATTCCAACTATTCTATTTTATACAAAACGTACCGTTGAACGCATTGCTAATTACCCTAACATGTGGTGTTTTTGGCTCAACTATTCGTGTATGAATACCTTCGGATGCTGTTTTGAAAAAGTTGTTGTTCGAGATATGATTCAGGCTCCTAATTTCTTTTAAAATTCCACAAAACATTTGAAGTTATCTCACAAATGTATTATGAATGGACATTAAACATTTTCATTCTTGTCAAAAGAAATCAGGTCAAAGCAGAGAAAGCATTTTATTTGCAGCTAACACGAAACAATACTAAGATTTAAATTAAAGTTCTCGAGTTTAACGCGTGCAAAGGGATTATAAACAGCAACACAACATGAAATAAAATAACTTCTACAGACTTTAGTATGAAGAAATTGATGATAAATTGCAGAATTGTCGCCGATCAAATAAACCGTGAGTGTGTCAACAAGTCTATGCCTGCACTCACAGACTAATACGCACATGCACACACATACTGTTTGACTTCAAATTTACAGTATTAAATCGTACAATTTCAAATTGAATGAAAGATAAAGACAACGGAATAACTGGTCTGAGCTTTTTTACCGGCCCATTGCATATTGCCAATTGCATAGCAGACCCTGACTTTCACGTATTTTCACATAATTTGGTGATGCAAAAACGCTGTGGTCACTCAAGTGTTTCTTAATGGTACTTACACGACAGTTTGGGTCTGCCAAGTGTTATTTTATATATTATTTTGCGCATGCCAAGTGTTACCTCATATAATAGTTTGGGTCTCACAATCTCAGGGTGGGTCTACCTAAGGTTGACCTATATACTAGTTTTGGTCTTCGAAGTTCTCACTTAGAAATTATATCAGTCATATTTCGTTTGATTAAGATATGAAACGATGGTGTGTTTTTTAGTTTTGTTAAAGTGACACTCTTATACAAAATCAATATATATAGATATATAATAAACATCAATTTTGAGAGATAAACCTTTAACTACTTACTAAATAACGCATTTATGGAAAATTTACTTACTGATAACATGATTGTAACCGTGTATTTAATGGCTAAAAACACAAAAATATTAAATGATTGGTGAATGCTTATAGATTTACTATAATTTACTATATTCTCATAAGGTATGAATACATTGCTTTCTGTACCTTTCTTTCAAATTAAACTTGGTTTCCCTCATAATAACCTCTTTTTTTACATTTATCATCATTTTTGAAATAATATAACAATTATATCAATTTTGGTAAATATTATTTGGGAGATAGAGTGCATCTTTAAAAACTAGTCTTTCAGTTTAGGAGTCGCCGATAGCCAATGGTACTATCTAGGAATCGATCATCAGTATATGGCTGATTTCTCTTGTAACTAAAATATGGTAGAACATCAGTAATCAGAAGCTTTATGCAGCTAAAACACTCAAGCTTATCATAAAATATTGACTTCCACATAGCGTGAAAAAAACATAAAAAGAGCTTTTATCTTAATAAATTCTGAAATACATTCGTTAACATTTAATTAAGGCTTATAAATCTTCTTTCTTAAGTTTCTTTATGTAATTTAGCTTATGATTTCAATAACATCATCAAAAATTGATCGAAATGGCGCGAAATGGCTTGACCGATTATTTTCGATCATAGATTGTATTTTTAAACCGATTTTCAATCCCTAGTGACAGTGACACCTGGCGGAATAGTGAGGTTAAATAGTTAATATAAATAGATTCTGAAAGACTCAACAAACATATGCAAAAAGTATTACAGAACACCTTGGCTATTTGAGGTCATCTGCACTGTGTCAAAGGGTCAATTTCAGAAGACACTCTTCATTCGTAATCAACTGTTTATTGTATTCATCTGATTTAACTTTTCTCGTCCCCAAACGAGAAGCTGTCATCAGCCAATCTTTGAAAGTCGTTTGTCGCTCGTAATTGGTTTTTGGTAATCCGACGATGGCATGCAGAGATAGAAGGCGCACGAAAAACCATGATATCATTTAGTAAAGTCGAATAAATGCGAACATTTTTGGGTTATTAAGCCCATTCAGGTAATTCTTTTCATGCTCTTTTTCTTATTATCAAACGTTCGCGGATTGACGGCTGAAAAAGTGGAATGTCATGCAGTTTAATTGCTTATTTTAACTGTCCATGTTGTCCGTACGTTGTGTGTTTCTCATGCAGTAGTTTTACAACTTATTCCCTTAAATGGGCCTTTGTTAAATCATATTCAAATATAGTTTATATTTATCATTAGTTGAGTTAGCTATGTCGTTACTATGAACAAACAATTTGAAAGCTTTGAATGTAAAGATCTTTAAAATGAAACCATTTACTATCCAACCTTTTATTTTGTAACGGATAATACAAACTTATTTATGATACACGGTCTGTTTCTTAAAAAGAATTGGCAGACCAAATAACCATTTTGGAAACATAAAGTCTGGTAATGTTTTAAGTAACCCTTTAACAATGATGCGAAAATTGAAAGCATGACGACTTAATATTATCTTTGTATTCATATAGTAGGTGTTAGTAGTATGGAACATATGTAGAAATGAATCTAAAATGATATACCAAACTCGTTTCTAACGCCTTTAAGGATAGCACAATATGTAAGTTCACATAAGAGATCAGTAGATTATAATACAATTACTAATTGCAATAACTTTATCTATATTGTTGTGTTCGGTCATTTCTTTTACATAATAATAATGAGGCTTCTGTGCTTGTCACAGTTAATAATATTATAATAGGGAAAAGGGCTTTTCATTTGTCAATGATGGTTGAATTAAATTAACCCGTGAAACACATAGGGAATACTAAATATTCAGCGGTTCTTGACCTCCGACAGAACCGAAAGGTTAATTGTTCTTGAGTTTTATTACCCGAGAGATCATCGAACCGAGGCGAATAGCAGAGAGAACTAATGTGGTTATTATGTAACAGAAAATCAGGAACATTCGTTAATCATGTTCCAATAGTTTTTATGTCGTCAAAGACACCTAATTGCTCAAATATTATATTAGAACGAAGGCGAAATATTGGACAGTATTGGATTACAAGCACATACTGCATTCATTACGAGTAGCATAAATGACATATCTGGTCAAATGTTTGTCATTCATTGCAAATGCCGTGGCGTCAACGAAGTCGTTTATGAATGGCAGTAAACACGTCATTTGGGATGAGATACACTATATGTGATTCATTTACATTGCCATACAGAAATCTGCATAGTTCATGACAGTATATTTAGCATGTTAAAATACGTCAATTAGCTTGAGAGTTTTAATGCTTTTAAACAAATGCTAGATGAACCGTTAGTCTCTTTTCAGAAGCCACATTAAGCATTGACGCAAGCCCCCCTCTTGAATGTTTGTTTTAATATTCGTCCTTATATGTCATTTTAATCAATATACATTCATTATCCATATCTGAGATGGTCACCGTTCCAACAATAGAAACAACTCGGACAAGCTCAAAACCAATACATTTTTTTAAATCTTGTTCAGCCTGTAACTCAATTGATCGCGTCATGTCGGTGATAAAACATCACGAACAAAACATATATTATTGTGCACCGTTAGGACAAAATAGTACAATAAATACCGTCAAATAGTTGCATTTTCTACGGTTGGTTTTATTGTTTCACTTACCGTTCCAGTGCGTTAACCCTTACATCCCTGATAAAGATTAATTGTAAAATGTGTCTCGTGTCGTATTCTCCTGGTATATCTCACGTTGAGTGTCTGTCTAGATATGGTCCGAACGTAAAGCTAGTTCTGACTAATAGGCTCGTCGCCGCAATTTACCTTGTAAATAATCATTAACAGTAAGTTTTTACACTTCTGTCTTAGCGATGCATATAATAATGAATGTGTTTTAAGTCAAAATTTTAACACATTTGAGACATCGTGGTGTCAGTCCTCAAATCCTGCATATATATGTTTCTTTAAACATTGTGCAATTTACTAGAAGAAGCTGTCAGAATGATATACGAAATTCCGATATCTAAAAGATTCACTTATGGTTTTTAATCGTTTATAGGAAAGCTAAAAGTCTTCACATAATGGTAGTCAAATTTCGTATTACAAAGAATTATACAATATACGTCGCCTTGTCCTGCTCACCAAAGTGAACTTTGTATACGCCTATGACTCATTACGGATTTTAGAGAATGTGACTTTTGTAAGACGAATATGGTTAAGAATGAGTATTATTTTATGTTTGCATAATACAATACAAACTAGAGGAATAAGCCCATATGTCAAGAATTCAAATTGAAACTCATGTTAAGGGCAAATGACTACAATCATCAACTTGACAGGCATGTTCTCAATAAAGTTTTACCCTCCATCACTGTGGCAATGAATGACCTTCTCAGAAATAAACCAATTCAAGTTCAACAGACCGTTGAAAGTATACGGAGACCTCAAGCAAATCCTCTGTATCGGGATTGAGACACATTTCTCGAATTGTGTATCGTTTCAGACTATCTAAATTGTCTATTATCACGGCTTTTATGGGTCCGTACAAATACACTGCAGCGGTTTCAGATTTATTAGTAATAAAACAAGAATATAGCTTGTCTCCGTAATTGCGTCAAATAAATGACATCTATCTTCAACAGGGTTGTTAAAAAATATGTTACAACACCGGAATATTGCAAAATATACAAATATGTATTTATCACATTAGACTTTGGACCAGTCAGCACCCGAAGGTGTATGAACCGATGTGTTTAATAGTTTCTATTTAATATGTTTCAAAAGAAATTCAGTATTAATAAGTCGAAGAAGAGAAATGACAGACCTATTTCACGCCTCTCCGTTTAAAATATAAACCGATCAAAACGTTGTATTTGTCATGTTTTTATTTACCGCTCGTTTTATACAAAATTTGATTGGTGTAAAATGTAAGGCATTATCAAATTTAAACACCTAAGAAGATAAAAGAATAAAGAATGTGTGTAATGTTAATTTGTATCCTTGCCTTGAGTGGTATTCAATATGAAATTTAATTGAATCTTACGGTAATACATCATTGACTTCTTTTACTGTATAGGTCAATAATTTATATCGAGTAATCCGAAATATTCAACGTTCTTAGTTCCAATCAAGACACGTATTGAAAACCAACCACGTTCATTAGCAAATATCAAAGAATTTGCAGTGGTCAAGTAACATTAAAGCAAACAGAGTCAACTGTGTAATCCATTGTAAGTGTTAAAAGAAATACGACTAACATAGACCAATAAATAAACCAATTGTCTTAATTCGTCTTTATTTTGACAGACTTGACAGAGAGGGAGTGGGTTGAAATCGCTCTGTGGATTAGATGGATTTAATTCCCATTCTAAAGTCAACCTTTTTGCCCCATATTGCGATCGGCGTCCATAATTAGTATGCGTAACCGTTTCAAGGCAGCCACAAATTTTTGAAGTGTGATATTGCTTTCCAATAGTGTAAAACAAATGCGATGGTCAGAACAAAAAATAATTCCGGGTTAGTGTTGTTAAATTTTATTGAAAGTTACTCAATCTTCTTTGCTGAGTCAAAGGCGCCTGTTGTAAAATTTTAGCACCATCTTTACTATACTAAACTAATAATTTGAGAATGGCACTTACAAGGCTATCTATACCAAAGTTTATGTCTTTTGAAAGGCTGCTGAATATAAAGCGTTTGAAAAGAAGTCCGAGTAAAAATAAACTTAATTATGTTGTATATTTCATATAAATTAGGCTGTTTTTTGTACACAATTGTTTTTCTAGATTAATTACTCGATGAACGGGCTTGTCTCATCAACGGCACTTGCTGTTCGATTGAGAGAGTTAGGTTCTATGTGTTCATATATGCGTTTAAGTATGATAGCCGGTGATCACACTCCAAAACATATGTTTATTTAACTACATAAAACAGATAAAAGTACAATTCAAACAAGAAACACACACACACACACTTGATACATTTAAAGTATATGTAAGTAAAAAAAACTAGGTTGAATTTTTCATATAAAAATAGGCTGAGTTTTGTACACACTTATTTATCTAGATTAATTACTCGATGAACGGGCTTGTCTCATCAACGGCACTTGCTGTTCGATTGAGAGAGTTAGGTACTATGTGTTCATATATACGTTTATGTTCATTGTAATGCCTCTAAATCTAAATCGACCCCTTAAAGCGAAAGAGAACTGCAATGTTGACTGGCTTACTTGTCTAGAGCGATTGGTCGATGAATGGATGTTAATTATGATCAACACTTTGACATCGAAATCCATCAATTCAAAAAGGCAATTATGCCCAACTAGATACGTAAAGGGCATATTATCTGCAATTCTTATATGCATTTTCCTAGACAAAATATGGTGGTATTTTGGGAGCCATTATAAAGAAAATCAATTACAACACATAAAAATTGACTTAGTTTTGACACAATATCTTGTATTTTGTCTGGTAAATTAATTTTAATTTTGACGTTTTCTGTTACGCACTAGAGGTGGTATTCAATATTGGCATTTACTGTTGGTAATCAGAAAAAGGTATGAAAATAACAAATAACAACAGTGGATGAAAACAATCATATAATATTATAATATGAACAACAGTTGCATAGTGAATACCACCCGTGAACTACAAATACTCAATTCAAAAGTTGTGCATGAGCGATAAGAACAATATTTTCAACACGTTTATTTAAGACAATAAGCGACTTAGTCCACAAATATTTAGCTATACACATATTGAATAAAACGTCACACAAAAAGCAAGATGACGTCATTTTTTAATGCACTGCACATTTATAGTGCAAAATGTCCTAGCTTTATCTGCGGAAACAGTCGTACCAATATACCAAACAAAATAACTCTGTCGCTCAAACCTCTTTCCGATAAATGTGTGCCAATCGCGAAGGTATAAAAACGTAATTGCTTGACGATGGAGAAGGCACTTCTTATTCTTAAGCCATTGTTTCACTACATTTACGACGAAAATGTCTGCGGATGTCAGCACGAACGTTTACTATAATATTAACAATGTTACATTGCCTTAAAGGTGACAATAATATACTGTTAGCTTCTCATGTACTTTGCTATACATTATATGCTGAAACCCATCATTGTGAATGATAAAAAAAATCTTCTTGGGTCTGCTTAAAATGCAGTTAAGACTTTGAACAATACAAACTAGCATGACAATATTAAATGCTGGGGTAAGTTTTCGTTTATATGTATAGATATTCTAAATAAAGACTTTTATAACCTTTCCACGGCTAAAGTATTAAGATTAAATTCTTATATCTGACTGGCATACACATCTGTAACGTTTTGATCATTTTTTATAGCTAAAAATCAACAACTCTGTAAGAGAGAAACCGATTGTGCATTTTTAACCCTTATATTTTCATGACCAAACGAATCAGTTTGCGAAACCTCAACCAAGTCATGACATGACAGCAAACGTTCGAATAATTCATCTGTTAGTAAGTGTTGGCCTTTATTGACAATTACAGGGTTCTAGACGTACAATGATCGATTTCCGTTACTTCCGACATCTACGAAAGACCTTTCATCAAAATATGGCAAATCATGGAAATAAGTCAAGAGTTTTCTAATCTGCTATTAGCACGCTACTGTTGTTTGACAATACTCAAAAAAGTGATAAATTGCAAATACACAACATTTCTATTATGTTTATAACACATTCAAGAAAGCTGTTGAATGAAATAAGATAGTATGCACGCTAGCCTAGGTCGATTACAAGATTAGAATTATGACATGATGAATTAAAAAAACAACGTTATGTCAACTTCTAAAAGAAAGAAAAAATCCAAGAGGGCATCGATGTTTACCCTTTGCTTTTTGAACATCTTGTTTTTTGCAACTATTACAAGAACAATCTCCATTTATAAATGGTTTATAAGTGATGATATTTTGATTTCATAATATCTTATTTTCACGGATGAAAAAACGGTAACAGAACAATTTCAAGTTACGGATAGGTGAAATGTGTTTATATGCAAGAAAAACACACAAAATAACAACATAATTGTGTTTTTGTTAGACATCACAGAGAAGGAGTGGTAAAGAATTAATAATTGCCTCGAATGTGTTTGACGATCCACGCATGGCTCCGTAAGCTGATGTTCTTAAAGTTTTCCCAAGACATTAACTCGGAAAGCGTTTGACAATATAATGTCTTACATTCAAACAGTACTTTGTCGACTATGCTTACATTGTTATGTATCGTAAATGCAAGAAGTATATGGATTGAATGCGTTAAAAAATCACTTACGTACAAAATCCCTAAGTAAAACAAATACGCTCCAAATGATTGTGTATACAAAAGTCAATTAAAAATCATGACAAAATTACGTTGATATAGTTTTTACGGTTTTATGTATAAAGTTGATTGATAAAGTTAGATATGAGATTGGAATGGTTAAAGTGACACTTATATTCAAATTCAATATATACACAAGTATACTCTTTTTCAAAGTCAATACATACACATGTTTAATAAACATAAATTTTGAGTGATATATATTTAACTACTTACTAAATGATGCATTGATGGAAAATATTGATTATTGATAACAAGATTGTAACAGTGTATTTAATAGCTGAAAACCATTAAATATTAAATGATTGGTAAATGCCAAAAAAATTACAATGATCTACAATAGTCTCATAAAGTTGAAATACCATGTGTTCTGCACATTTCTTTCAAATTAAACACAAAATCCTTCACACGAACCATTGTTTTCGAAATGTATTCATCATTGGTTGGTATATTTTAACAATTGTATTAATTGTGGGTCATCTAATTTGGGAGAAATAGTGCATCTTTAATTTAGAAAGATCGATTCTAATATTTTTGCAAATTTGTTGCCGGTATAAAGGTTGCATGTGCAGAGCCAAAATTATGTTATGAAATTGATAATGTCATAAAACGAATTCCGAGTGTGCATTCTTGACAAACAGTTTTGCCAAGTATCGTCCAAGTCAATACTGTTACTCTGAAATACTGTTAACAGCAAGTGATATGTTGTTCTTGTTTACATACGGGAGATATGACAGGAAAGTAAACTTAATTGACAGAATCAGCTTTCCAGACGTGAAATAGGCGAATCACATGTGATGTAAACGAGGTTAATCATCACTCTCGACAACAACATTAGGTCATGGTCAGTGGGACGAGCAATGCTCACGAGTTTCATATTTGGTGCTTCCTGCTAATAAATATATGTATTCAAAAAAGTATAAAAAACATGGCGTAAAATCCTCCGAAAAATATTAATCCTTCAGAAAATGCTGGTTTAATGTATTTATCTAAACATAATGACCTTAAAACAAATCCTGGTTATTCAGACTTCACAGTACTAGGTTAGATAAAAACTTATTTATCGAGATTCCTTGTAATTTACTTATAGATAAAAGTTCATGATTTTGTTTTCTCAATTATTCCTCTTCTCAGCTATTTACATTATATAGCCAAATATGATTAATCTAAAGATAAAATTCATAGTTTGGTTGTTAATGATTGTGTTTATTTCGTTTGCTTATTGTTCAAATTCCAACCGACCAATATTAAATAGCCATATGTTCAGAATATGACACAGTTCTGATATTTAACTAATATACACATTTACATTGATTAATATAACACCCTCCGGTCCTCCCTGTTGAACAGCCCAACAATAAACAGTACAATGTCTGAAATATTCTGCCTCAATAAATACAGTAAAACATAATGTTGTAAAGTTAATTCTCTTTTGAAACGATATCTAACGTATATGAGAGTGTAAATATGAACAATGAAATATTTGCATGTTATCGTCAGCTTCTAAAATTCAAGAAATCACATCGTCCCCGATGTTAACCAAAGCAGAAGTTGGTGTCTACTTTTACATGCTGTAGGTTTGCTCTCCAGCTATTTTAACTTTGTGAAAACAATCTAACAGGTAGTTTATACATAAGATAACATACTCTCGTAAACTCATTTTCGTTGTTTGATCGCACTTATAAATTCATGGAAGGAATGCAATGAAGTTTAATAATTTCTTAACAGGAAAAAGCATACACCAATAAAGCACGTGGAAGATGTGGTGAGACCTGTAATTAAAGGAAAATCCCAAATAAATTCAACCAATGGCAAAAACGAAAATTAATATCATCTTCACAAATCTTAACTGGTGAATCCAACTAACAGATTTCATGGCATTGATTGTTTGTGTTTCGCTTAAAATCAAATCAAAACATTTTCGATACGTCCGAAGCCATATTTTAAGTCTGTGTAAGCGTTTTCAATAGAACGGGGCTATGATGTAGCTTCCTTGGAAAAATTAACCGTTTTTCAAGCATGTGTACTACACAATATATGATATCAGATGAATGAAGATTTCATTCGACATGTGAATATTGAAATACAAATTGCAGAAGTGGCATTCATTATTTAAGATCCACTCTTATTCCCACATTAGATTTACCTTAATTAATACAGTTGTTTTGAAATTAAAAGAAATATAAATGAATGCCAAAAACAATGGTTCTTATGAAGGATACCGAGTTTAATTTAAAAGAAAGGTGCAGAAAACATGGTATTTCTACCATATGAGACTAAAGTAGATCACAGTAAATCTTTTAACACTCACCAATCTTTTGATATATTTACGTTTTCAGCTATTAAATAAACGGTTAAAATCTTGTTATCCGTTAATAATATTTCCATAAATACATAAATAAGTTGTATCACTCAAAACTTATGTTTGTTATACAAGTGTGTGTATTGATTTTGAATACGAGAGTCACTTTAATCAATATAACTGTTAAATAGTGCATGTATCCAAGTAACGCGGGTACACAGATTGTTTGAAACCGATACCTCGGATGCTCATTTCAATTTTAAGTTTCAAAAATGTGGTTTTGGTTTGAATGTGACTGTTCATTAACAGTTTTGGTGATAAATGATCCCAGTGTTGATGGTAAAAGGTCTAATTTAAAGAAATAAGCCTGAGGTTTTCAGCAATGTGATGCGGAATTAAAGGATTCCTTGCAATATATATGGAAAATATTGATTATTGATAACAAGATTGTAACAGTGTATTTAATAGCTGAAAACCATAAAATATTAAATGATTGGTAAATGCCAAAAAAATTACAATGATCTACAATAGTCTCATAAGGTTGAAATACCGTGTTTCTACACATTTCTTTCCAATAATCACGAAATCCTTCATACGAACCATTGTTTTCGAAATGTATTCATCATTGGTTGGTATATTTTGACAATTGTATTAATTGTGGGTCATCTAATTTGGGAGAAATAGTGCATCTTTAATTTAGAAAGATCGATTCTAATATTTTTGCAAATTTGTTGCCGGTATAAAGGTTGCATGTGCAGAGCCAAACTTATGTTATGAAATCGATAATGCCATAAAACAAAGTCCGAGTGTGCATTTTTGACAAACAGTTTTGCCAAGTATTGTCCAAGTCAATACTGTTACTCTGAAATACTGTTAACAGCAAGTGATATGTTGTTCTTGTTTACATACGGGAGATATGACAGGAAAGTAAACTTAATTGACAGAATCAGCTTTCCAGACGTGAAATAGGCGAATCACATGTGATGTAAACGAGGTAAATCATCACTCTCGACAACAACATTAGGTCATGGTCAGTGGGACGAGCAATGCTCACGAGTTTCATATTTGGTGCTTCCTGCTAATAAATATATGTATTCAAAAAAGTATAATAACATGGCGTAAAATCCTCCGAAAAATATTAATCCTTCAGAAAATGCTGGTTTAATGTATTTATCTAAACATAATGACCTTAAAACAAATCCTGGTTATTCAGACTTCACAGTACTAGGTTAGATAAAAACTTATTTATCGAGATTCCTTGTAATTTACCTATAGATAAAAGTTCATGATTTTGTTTTCTCAATTATTCCTCTTCTCAGCTATTTACATTAAAGAGCCAAATATGATTAATCTAAAGATAAAATTCATAGTTTGGTTGTTAATGATTGTGTTTATTTCGTTTGCTTATTGGTTCAAATTCCAACCGACCAATATTAAATAGCCATATGTTCAGAATATGACACAGTTCTGATATTTAACTAATAAACACATTTTTATTGATTAATATAACACCCTCCGGTCCTCCATGTTGAACAGCCCAACAATAAACAGTACAATGTCTGAAATATTCTGCCTCAATAAATACAGTAAAACATAATGTTGTAAAGTTAATTCTCTTTTGAAACGATATCTAACGTATATGAGAGTGTAAATATGAACAATGAAATATTTGCATGTTATCGTCAGCTTCTAAAATTCAAGAAATCACATCGTCCCCGATGTTAACCAAAGCAGAAGTTGGTGTCTACTTTTACATGCTGTAGGTTTGCTCTCCAGCTATTTTAACTTTGTGAAATCAATCTAACAGGTAGTTTATACACAAGATAACATACTCTCGTAAACTCATTTTCGTTGTTTGATCGCACTTATAAATTCATGATAGGAATGCAATGAAGTTTAATGACTTCTAAACAGGAAAAAGCATACACCAATTAAGTACGTGAAAGATGTGGTGAGACCTGTAATTAAAGGAAAATCCCAAATAAATTCAACCAATGGCAAAAACGAAAATTAATATAATCTTCACAAATCTTAACTGGTGAATCCAACTAACAGATTTCATGGCATTGATTGTTTGTGTTTCGCTTAAAATCAAATCAAAACATTTTCGATACGTCCGAAGCCATATTTTAAGTTTGTGTAAGCGTTTTCAATAGAACGGGGCTATGATGTAGCTTCCTTGGAAAAATTAACCGTTTTTCAAGCACGTGTACTACACAATATATGATATCAGATGAATGAAGATTTCATTCGACATGTGAATATTGAAATACAAATTGCAGAAGTGGCATTCATTATTTAAGATCCACTCTTACTCCCACATTAGATTTACCTTAATCAATACAGTTGTTTTGATATTAAAAGAAATATAAATGAATACCAAAAACAATGGTTCTTATGAAGGATACCGAGTTTAATTTAAAAGAAAGGTGCAGAAAACATGGTATTTCTACCATATGAGACTAAAGTAGATCACAGTAAATCTTTTAACACTCACCAATCTTTTGATATTTTTACGTTTTCAGCTATGAAATAACAATCTTGTTATCTGTTAATAATATTTCCATAAATACATAAATAAGTTGTATCACTCAAAACTTATGTTTGTTATACAAGTGTGTGTATTGATTCTGAATACGAGTGTCACTTTAATCAATATAACTGTTAAATAGTGCATGTATCCAAGTAACGCGGGTACACAGATTGTTTGAAACCGATACCTCGGATGCTCATTTCAATTTTAAGTTTCAAAAATGTGGTTTTGGTTTGAATGTGACTGTTCATTAACAGTTTTGGTGATAAATGGTCCCAGTGTTGATGGTAAAAGATCTAATTTAAAGAAATAAGCCTGAGGTTTTCAGCAATGTGATGCGGAATTAAAGGATTCCTTGCAACACTATCAAAGTTGCAACATGATGCCAAAGATTCATAAATCATTTGATTAAAACCATTTCCAAAAGAGAGAACATTACTGTTAAAGTTGACGTTTTTAATTTGACCCGCACTTTAAACATTATATCAAAGGCACCCAGACACATTTCCATTAAACGATTCTGTTCAGAACGAATGCAAGGGACAGCCGTCTTTCACCATTTCAATTCAATGCATCCAGCACTTAAGAAACCTTTTATAGAAATAAACACATTTATTATTATGAGAGATGCTTTTATAAATGTCGAAGCAAGAAATCCTAGACAAAAGACATTGGTTTCAATTAACAGCAGAGGACATAATATATTTTGTCTGGCTCTCAACGGATGTCAGAGTCAATCATGTTTTGTCACTGAATGACCAACAGCCATTAAACATTCCCACCCAGACAAAAAGATGAGTTTTGCAGGATATAAAAGCAGATTGATGAATGTATGCTTTGTAATTCCTTGTGCCATATTGAGTTCTTTTATCTATATCGACACGGAATATCGTGACATAATGATTCATACATAAGTCAGAGAACGTTCTGAGAACGTTTCAATACATTTAAAAGTCGACTGGATTAGACTTAGTAATTATGTTCTTTAAAATAAATATATATTTTATTTCATTTTAGGGGAACAGGATAAGTAGCAATTCTGATAAATATGATTTATTAATATTGGAAACATGCCATACAGTTACCAACATGTGATCATACTTTCAGATAATTCTGTTAGGCTATTTCCAAGACAGGTTGTCTAATCGTGATAGATAACTCTTTGGCTACTTCTAAGCTGCTTGTCTAATTGTGATAGACACTTATTAAGCTTTTTACATGACACCTTATTTTGATAGACTACTTTTAGGCTTTTTACAAGACGGCGTGCCAATTGATGATAGACAACTGTTAAGCAGTTTCAGAAAACACTTTGCCCATATGCAGTGCACAACAGTGAGGTCAATCAAAGACGGTATGTCTACTCGTTGTAGCCTACATAAGGAAATTGTTTTTTTCCAAAACGAATAGTATATTTTGGGGGAGGACTGCATGAATCAATGGCAATTTAATGACGTATTGCCTATTCGCAGTGCTTTATTGTGAGGCCATTTCCAACCCTGTATGTCTACTAGGGGTAGACTAGATTAGGAAATGTTGCTTTTTTTCAAGACGGATTGCCCATTTTGGGGGTAGACTGCACGAATGAATGGCAATTCCAAGACGTTTTGACTTTTCGTAGTCTCTACTGTTAGGCCAATGCCAAGACAGAGTTTCTATTTGAAGTAGACTGCAAACACAATTGTAGACGTATGTTAGGTCATTTCAAAACCGGCTTGTCCATTTGTGGTAGACTTGTGTTAGATCATTTTAAAGACGGGTTGTCTAAGGGGGCTGACCGAAAATGGATTTAAGCCTTTTTCAGACACGACGTTTTAGTCTCTTGATGTATGTTTGCATGTTAATTTTCATTTAAACACACATCATACCATTTTTATCATATTCCAGACCACAGACTGAACCTCTGCCTGTAAAAACTACACTTTCTGTGGTTCTAGAGGCTTAAATAATTTATATATATTTTACTTTTATAATGTAAAGTTTTTCTGTTTCTCTTTTCATCCGCCATTTCTTCTTAAATCATGAACTATTAACATCCCCATAGGGGATGCAACTGATGAGGTCAATAATCGAGCTAATGTCGTATTGTATTTTGAACGCAGGGAACCCAAAACCCAGAACTTGAAAATATCCCCAAGAGGGTGGATGAAACTAATGACGTTTCGTATCGAGCTAATGCCATATTTTATTCGGAACGCTGTAGTGCCAACATTTAGTTCAACAACAAACCTCGGGTTTTCTTTTATATTATTTTCGTTGTTTCGAGGGAATTAGCCGAGTGAAGATGCTTAATTTACCGGGTGATTTTACGGCTCGTGGGCCCATTTCTACTCCCTTAGAACCCCTTATTTCTGTGTCTTTTCTGAAACTTAAGACAGGAAATAAAGATAAAATATCGTCAATTGTCTTTAAGATGCAGAGTTAAAGAAATCTAAGAGCCCTTCTCCACAAAAAGGTTGTGCTATTTTTAAGGTTTTAACAAACTGATAAAAAAGGGTTTGGCATGAAATCCTACATTTAGCACAAAACACATAAAGAAGGATACCGTCAAGGGTTTTTTCTATGCACGTTTGTACTCTCAATGTCACTTGAGCTGAAAAATACCACTGTTGGGCCCACTTTTATCAAACTGTACAGTTGAAACATACACAGCGGCAATAAGGGGATGTACTCAAAACCCAGGGTGGATATAAAAGCTCTTGGTTCAAGGTACCTGCCCTGTGCTCAGTTAAGGTGTTGTGCATCTGACCTATTTAATTTGGTTCCCCGTTGCGCTGCGATGCGACATAGATACAAAAAATAGTCATTTAACATAAGCGTACTAGAGCAACTGTTACCTAAACTGAATTCAGTGTTAATGTTTATCAAACTAAGAAGTGTATATCATAAGTGTCATTGTATTATCATATCTACATTCTGGCTATTGGCTACGCTACCCGCTTTAACATTGATCGGGCAATATGAAGGTTGATTTTTACACAAGCAAAGAATGACACACCTTGGTTTGATTTCCTGTATGTTTGATCATAATGATAAATAGAAGAAATGCATCGAAATTGAATCAGATTTCAGCATCCAACCAGTTGGAATGAAACATAAAACAACTGAACTAAATCAAACTATTATCTGCGTACATGAACAATCATCACAAAATGAAGTTTAAGTTGTCTATAAGTATGACTTGATCTATATTATCTAATCGTGTATGTGTATACACCAATTTCACAAGTTTTTCTTGATCCATTCAAAAGAACCATGTTGTTAATAAGTAAAGATTTCCTTGGAAAAATAACGCTTACAAAATATTAACAATCGAATAAAAACACAATTCATACATAAAAATCATTGTTGTAACGTTTTATAACCCTGAAATCACCCTTACGTTCTCCAACAGATATATTTCGAAAGCTAAAGTCAGATTATTTAATAAAAGATATAAATATGCTTACAGCAACTACAATGTAAGCAAATGCATTAATCTAAGCAATATCAAACAGTTTCCAAAGAAGAGTAAAACAGTAGTATTATGGATAAAGGAAAAACAACTTATTGTTTCTGATAAGTAATCTGATTAATGGATAAACTTTGACAGTTTTTTCAGCGACCTTTTTAAGTTTTCAGATAATAAATTGACATTATTTTGCTTTGTTCAGCACGTGTTATAAATTAGGTTAGATAAATATGGACCTTAAGTCTGACTTTTTAACTAAGTTTCTCCTTGCAAACGAAAATTGTTATAAATTACAATAATACTACAAAAAAAATCTGCTTACTACTTCTTAATGCAAATGACTTAAATAACTCCAGTGCAGCATATGTAAGAAGGATGAAACGGTATTTTTAGCGATATTTTTAGTCGAGTTTATATCTGACTGACTGTTTGTGAAATTGCTTGGTTCCATTTCGATATCTCGTAACTTAATGTCTAAACATGCTAGAAAATTGGTTGAAATATGAACAAGATGGTATATTTTCCCCCATATATAAGAATAAATGGGATAAGCTCATCGGCAAAGCAAACAAACAATTAGCAGTAGGCTAAGACTCATCATGTGCATTTTATGCAATGCGTACAGATAAATGACTGTTGTCTATGGCGTTGTTGAAAGTCTGATGTAATCATCCGATCGCAATTTTCCGACTCAAGAACGCTTAGATCAGAAAAAGCTTTTTGTATGATCTCGGGAGAAATTTTTCACTCTGTAATTGGTTTGCGGTAATCCCTACGTGTCAGCTGAAGAATAGCGACAGTCCTTAAGTATTCTAGACACAGAATAACCAATCTGGGGAAAAGGCTGAGCTAGTGGCAGCTTTCTTACTTGTTAATTATATTTGAGGGTTTTTCAAGAGAGTAATGCACAATGTGCAGTCGTTTTTTCTAAATCATAAAACGAAAGAACTCTACCTTACTTATTTCCTCTAAACCAAATGTAATACATTAGACTATATTGTTAAAAACAACTCTCGGGTTCACAAATACCGGTACTCCCTTACTTGTCGCTCGCCATAACGTTTGGAGCTCCTCTGCCATTTATATCGAACACAACCTCGGATATATATGGACGGTTTACATACTCAGAAATGGATTTGTTTAAGTCCGCTGTAAGAAGATCGCGTAGTAATTTAAATAAGAAGCTTAACTTAATGACTTAAAACCCTTGGGAACCTGAACCATGTATGCATTAATACACTTCACTGACAATCAATTTAAACAAAGATCAATAAAAACAATTTAATTAATGATATGATTCAAAGATTTATGAACTACTTCTACTGATTTACCGGTATACATCCACGGTTGTTTTCGATAAAAATTGTCGAGGAGTTCCGAATGTCGGCATTAGAGGGTAGAACGTGGCAATGTAGAGTACTCAGAACTGATCAAAAAAGGAAGATAGTTACCCGTGTATCAGTGACGTAAACCGGGCATGTTAAAAGTATTAAGCCATGTTTCAATTCAGAAAGAGCTCGGGTATCATTACCAGCTCGGATCGAAGAAGAAGGTGAGTCGGAAGCATTTTTCCATACAAATATACTCATGTTGTTGACTTTGGTGCAAGCAAAATTTTAACAAATTATATTGCTATCTTGTGTTGGTTACTTGTCCGTTGACAGCTTGCCTTGGTAATGGCAGACGCGTAATTTTTTATCGAGATATTGTTTACGTACCTCATGATTCATGTGAATGAATATCTCATTAAACATATTGAGTCTAGCTTTTACACATATTTCTTTTTTATTCTTGTCATTGGGTTGCAAGTCATATAATTTCCAAATAACACGAAACAATACTGAGACAAATAAAATGTTTTCGAGCCCAACCGGAATACAAACGAAACACTAAGAGATTATGCTATCCAAAATCTATTACAGATGTTAAAACCATGATATACATCAGCTGTTACTGAATGTCAATAATACTCCTGAACGCCATCCTGAAAAGAGATGGCATTTAACCTTTTAGACATCCCACTTAAACGTGACAATGCTGTGAATAGAGTTATGTTATTTGTACACTGCACTCCCTATATCAATATGCTTTATCATTGTTTGACAATCTAATTCTTACGTTCAAACAGTACTTTGGCGACCATGTTTTACATTGTTATGTATCGTAAATGCAAGAAATGTATAGATTGAATGCGTTAAAGAGATCACTTACTACAAAATCCCTAAGTAGAACAAATACGCTCCGAATGATTGTGTATACAAAAGTCAATTAAAAATCATGACAAAATTACGTTGATATAGTTTTTGCGTTTTTGTGTATGAAGTTGATCGTACGATATGGGATGGAAATGGTAAAAGTGACACTCATATTCAAATTCAATACATACATATGTATAACAAACATAAATTTTGAGTGATATATCTTTAACTTCTTACTAAATTATGCATTGATGGAAAATATTGATTATTGATAACAAGATTGTAGCAGTGTATTTGATAGCTGAAAACCCCAAAATATTAAAAATGCGCTCTTACTCCAAAAAAAGATTTACCAAAATTAATACAATTGTTTTAATATACCAAAAAAGAAGAATAATTGTCGAAATCAATGGTTTCTATTAAGAATACCGATTTTAATTTGAAAGAAATGTGCATAAAACACAATATTTTTACCACATGAGACGATAGTAGATCGCAGTAAATCTTTAAGCATTCACCAATCATTTAATATATTTGCGTATTCAGCTATTAAAAATACGGTTACAAGCTTGTGATCAATAGTTAATAATTTCTATTAATGCATTAATAAGGAAGTAGATAAAGGTTTATTACTCAAAAATTATGTTTCTTATATTTGTGTATGAATTGATATTGATATTAAATAAGAGTGTCACTTTAAAAAATTGGTCAATGCCAAATGATTTACAGTGCTCTACAATAGTCTCATAAGGTAGAAATACCGTGTGTTCTGCACATTTCTTTCAAATTAAACACGAAATCCTTCACACGAACCATTGTTTTCGAAATGTATTCATCATTTTTGGTATATTTTAACCATTGTATTAATTGTGGGAAATCTAATTTGGGAGAAATAGTGCATCTTTAATTCAGAAAAAGATCGATTCTAATATTTTTTGCAAATTTGTTGCCGGTATAAAGGTAGCATGTGCAGAGCCAAAATTATGTTATAAAATCGATAATGTCATAAAACAAAGTCCGAGTGTGTATTTTTGACCACGTCATTTTTTGACAAGCAAATAGTTTTGCCAAGTATCGTCCATGTCAATACTATATCTCTGAAATACTTTTAACAGCAAGTGATATGTTGTTCTTGTTTACATACGGGAGATATGACAGGAAAGTAAACTTAATTGACAGAATCAGCTTTCTAGACGTGAAATAGGCGAATCACATTAGATGTAACCGAGGTAAATCATCACCCTCGACAACAACAATAGGTCATGGTCAATGAAAATAGCAATGATCACGAGTTTCATAGTTGGTGCTTCCTGCGAATAAATATATGTATTCAAAATGTGTAAAAAAAACATGGATGGCGTAAAATCCTCCTTAATCGAATAATATTAATCCTTCAGAAAATGTTGGTTTAATATATTGATGTAAACATAATTACCTTAAAACAAATGCTGATAATTCAGAATTCATAGTATTATGTTAAAACAAAATTAACTGTAATGCGTATTTATCGAGATTCCTTGTAATTTACCTATGGATAAAAGTTCATTATTTTGTTTTCTCGAATATTCTACTTCTCAGCTTCTTACATTAAATATCCACATATGATTAACCTAATAATTATATTAATTTCATTTGCGTATTGGTTTAAATTCCCACCGACTAATATGAAATAGCCATATGTTCAGAATATGACACAGTTCTGATATTTAACTAATATATACATTTGGTGAATGTGTCAAATGTCTACAACCTCCGTTCCTCCCTGTTGACCAGCCCAACAATAAACAGTACAATGACTGAAATATTCTGCCTCAATCAATACAGTGAAAAACATAATGTTGTAAAGTTAATTCTCTTTTGAAACGACATCTAACGTATATTAGACAGTATAAATGAACAATGAAATATTTGCATGTTAATGTCAGCTTCTAAAATTCCAGAAATCACATCGTCCCCGATGTTTACCGAAGCAGAAGTTAGTGTCTACTTTTACATGCTGTAGGTTTGCTCTCCAGCTATTTTAACTTTGTTAAAACAATCTTGCAGGTCTTTTTTACACAAGATAACATACTCTCGTGAACTCATTTTCGGTGTTTGATCGCACTTATAAATTCATGGAATGAATGCAATGAAGTTTAATAATTTCTTAACAGGAAAAAGCATACACCAATAAAGCACGTGAAAGATGTGGTGAGACCTGTAATTAAAAAAAAGTCCCAAACAAATTCAGCCAATGGCAAAAAAAGAAAATTAATATCAATCTTAACTGGTGAATCCAACTTACAGATTTCATTTTCAGAAATGGCATTGATTTTTTGTGTTTCGCTTAAAATCAAATGAAAACATTTTCAATACGTCCTAAGCATTATTTCAAGTTTTTGAAGAGTGTTCAATAGAACGGGGCTATGATGTAGCTTCCTTGGAAATATTGACCGTTTTCAAGCACGTGTACTACACAATGTATGATATCAGGTGAATGACGATTTCATTCTACATGTGAATATTAAAATACAAATTGCAGAAGTGGCATTTATTATTAAAGATCCACTCTTACTCCCACATTAGATTTACCTTAATTAATACAGTTGTTTTGAAATTAAAAGAAATATAAATGAATTCCAAAAACAATGGTTCTTATGAAGGATACCGAGATAATTTAAAAGAAAGGTGCAGAAAACATGGTATCTCTACCATATGAGCCTAAAGTAGATCACAGTAAATCTTTTAACACTCACCAATCTTTTGATATTTTTAAGTTTTCAGTTATTAAATAAACGGTTACAATCTTGTTATCTGTTAATAATATTTTCCATAAATACATAAATAAGTTGTATCACTCAAAACTTATGTTTGTTATACAAGTGTGTGTATTGATTTTGAATACGAGAGTCACTTTAATTAAGATAACTGTTAAATAGTGCATGTATCCAAGTAACGCGGGTACACAGATTGTTTGAAACCAATACCTCGGATGCTCATTTCAATTTTAAGTTTCAAAGATGTGGTTTTGGTTTGAATGTGACTGTTCATTAACAGTTTTGGTGATAAATGGTCCCAGTGTTGATGGTAAAAGGTCTAATTTAAAGAAATAAGCCTGAGGTTTTCAGCAATGTGATGCGGAATTAAAGGATTGCTTGCAACACTATCAAAGTTGCACCATGATGCCAAAGATTCATAAATCATTTGATTAAAACCATTTCCAAAAGAGAGAACATTACTGTTAAAGTTGATGTTTTTAATTTGACCCGCACTTTAAACACTACATCAAAGGCACCCAGACACATTTCCATTAAAAGATTGTGTTCAAAACGAATGCAAGGGACAGCCGTCTTTCACCATTTCAATTCAATGCATCCAGCACTTAAGAAACCTCTTATAGAAATAAACACATTCATTATTATGAGAAATACTTTTATAAATGTCGAAGCTAGAAATCCTAGATAAAAGACATTGGTTTCAATTAACAGCCGAGGACATAATATATTTTGTCTGGCTCTCAACGGATGTCAGAGTCAATCTTGTTTTGTCACTGAATGACCAACAGCCATTAAACATTCTCACACACACAAATAAATGAGTTTTTGCAGGATATAAAAGCAGATTGACAAATGTATGTGTTGTAATTCCTTGTGCCACATTGGGTTCTTTTATCTATATCGACACGGAATATCGTGACAGAATGATTCATACTTAAGTCAGAGAACTTTCTCAGAACGTTTCAATACATTTAAAAGTCGACTGGATTAGACTTAGTAATTATGTTCTTTGAAATAAATATGTTTATTTCATTTTAGCGAACAGGATAATACCAATTCTGATAAATATGATTTATTAATATAGATATCATACCATACAGTTACAAACATGTGATCATACTTTCAGATAATTCTGTTAGGCTATTTCCAAGACAGGTTGTCTAATTGTGATAGATAACTGGTAGGCTATTTCCAAGACACCTTGTCTTATTTTGATAGACTACTTTTAGGCTATTTCCAAGACGGCGTGCGAATTCATGATAGACAACTGTTAAAAACGTTTTAAAAACGATTGATCTATATGCAGTGCCCTACAGTGAGGTCATTTCAAAGACGGTAAGTCTATTCGGTGTAGCCAACACAAGGAAATGGGGTTTTTTCTAAACGAATAGTATATTTTTGCGGTAAACTGCATGAATCAATGAAAATTTAATGACGTATTGTCTATTCGCTGTGCTTTATTGTGAGGCCATTCCCAACTCGGCATGTCTATTAGAGGTAGACTAGATTAGGCAATGTTGCTTTTTTCAAGACGGATATCCCATTTATGAGGTAGACTGCACGAATCAATGACAATTTCTAAGACTTTATGACTATTCGTAGTACTCTGTTCTGTTAGGCCAATGTCAAGACGGCGTTTCTATAAAACATAGACTGCAAACACAATGGTAGACGTCTGTTAAATCATTTTAAAGACGGGTTGTTTAAGGGGGCTGACCGAAAATGGATTTAAGCCTTTTTCAGACACAAAATTCTAGTCTCTTGATGAATGTTTGCATGTTTATTTTCATTTAGACACACATCACTTCATTTGTTTCATATGTCAGACCATATGCCTTGTCATATGCTAGCAATTTTCTCCCTATAGTTTACGTTATTTTTTCTAAATTATATTTCCAGCAACTGATTCAGACTGAACCTCTGCCTCTAAAAAAACTACACTTTATGTGGTTCTAGATACTTATATAATTTATATATATATATTACTTTTATAGTGTATTTTTTTCTGTTTCTCTTTTCATCCTCCAGTTCTTCGTAAATCATGAACTATTAACATCCCCAGAGGGATGCGACTGATAAGGTCAATAATCGAGCTAATGCCGTATTGTATTTTGAACGCCGGGAAACCAAAATCTAGAACTTCAAAACATCCCAGAGAGGGATGCGACTAATGACGTTACGTATCGAGCTAATGCCGTATTGTATTCGGAACGCTTCGGTGCCAAAACTAGTTCAACATCAAACCTTAGTGTTTTAAACGGATTTTAACATTAAAACATGACAAAATATACAGATATTATTTTCGCTGTTTCGGGGAAATTAGCCGGGTGAAGATGCTTAATTTACCGGGTGATTTTATGGGTCGTGTGCCCATTTGTACTCCCTTACAACCCCCAATTTATATGTCTTTTTCTGAAACATAAGAGAGGAAACAAAAATATCGTCATTTTTTCAAAGATGCAGAGTTAAACAAATCTAAGAGCCCTTCTCCACAAAAGGGTTGTGCTATTTTTAAGGTTTAAACAAACTGGATAAAGGGGTCACAAAACACATAAAGAGGGATAACATCAGCTTTATTGGTATGCACGTTTGTACCCTCTATGTCACTTGAGCTGAAAAACACCACTGTTTGGCTCACTTTTATCAAAATGTACAGTTGAAACATACACAGCGGCAATAAGGGGATGTACTCGTAAATCTAGGGTGGATATAATAGCTCTTGATTCAAGGTACCTGCCCTGTGCTCAGTTAAGGTGTTGTGCATCTAACCTTTATAATTCGGTTCACCGCTTGCGTTGCGATGCGACAGGGAAATGAAAACGGTTTCTTAATGTAAGCTAACTTGAGCAACTGTTACCTAAACTGAACTCAATTCTAATGTTTATCAATCTAAGAAATGTATATCATATCATTACATTGCCATATCTACATTCTGGCTATTGGCTACGCTACCCACTATAACATTGATCGGGCAATATGAAGGTTGATTTTTACACAAGATAAGAATGACACAGCATGGTGTGATTTCCTGTATGTTTGATCATAATGATTAACAGTAGAAATGCATTGAAATATAATGAGATTTAAGTACCCCACTAGTTGGAATGAAAAATAAAACAACTGAATTAAATCAAACTATTATCTGCGTACATGAACAATCATCACAAAATGAAGTTTAATTTGTCTATACGTATGACTTGATATACATTATCTAATCGTGTATGTGTATACACCAATTTCATAAGTTTTTCTTGATCCATTCAAAAGAACTATGGTGTTAATGCGTAAAGATTTCCATTGAAAAATAACGCTTTCAATATATTAAGAATCGAATCAAAGCACAATTCATACATGAATATCATTATTGTTAGATGCCATAACCTTGAATACACCCTTACATTCTTCAACAGATATATTTCGGAAGCTCCAGTCAGATTATTGCATAAAAGATATAAAGATGCTTATAGCATATGCAACGTATGCAAATACATGAATATAAGCAATATCAAACAGTTTCCAAAGAAGAGTAAAACAGTAGTATTATGTATAAAGGAAAAACAACTTTTTGTTTCTGATAAGTAATCTGATTAGTGGATAAACTTTAACAGTTTTTTCAGCGACCTTTTTAAGTTTTCAGATAATAAATTGACATTATTTTGCTTTGTTCAGCACGTGTTATAAATTAGGTTAGATAAATATGGACCTTAAGTCTGACTTTTTAACTAAGTTGCCATTTTCAAACGAAAAATGTTATAAATTACAATAATATTACAAAAAAAAAAATCTGCTTACTACTTCTTAATGCAAAGGACTTAAATAACTCCAGTGCAGCATATGTAAGAAGGTTGAAACTGTATTTTTAGCGATATTTTCAGTCAAGTTTATATCTGACTGACTGTTAAAAACATTGAATGTTTTCATTTTGATATATCGTACCTTTATGTCTAAATATGCTAGAAAATTGGTTGAAAAATGGACGAGAGTGTATATTTCCCCCCATATATTGGTAAACATAGGATAAGCTCATCGGCAAAGCAAACCAGAAATTACCAGTAGGCTAAGCCTCATCATGTGCATTTTATGCAATGTGTACAGATAAATGACTGTTGTCTATGGCGTTGTTGAAAGCCTGATGTAATCATCCGATCGCAATTTTCCGACAAAAGAACGCTTAGATCAGAAAAAGCTTTCTGTATGATCTCGGGAGAAATTTTTCACTCTGTAATTGGTTTGCAGTAATCCCTACGTGTCAGCTGAAGAATAGCGACAGTCCTTAAGTATTCTAGACACAGAATAACCAATCTTGGGAAATGGCTGTGCTAGTGGCAGCTTTCTAACTGGTTTAACATATTTGAGGGTTATTCAAGAAAGTAATGCACAAGGTTCAGGAAAAAGCAGTCGTTTTATCTAAATCATAAAACGAAAGAACCCTACCTTACTTGTTTCCTATATACCACATGTAATACATTAGACTATATTGTTAAAAACAACTCTCGCGTTCACTTATACCGGTACTCCCTTACCCCGTCGCTCGCCATAACGTTTTATGCTAAACCATAGGATAAAGTTTTATAAGATTCAATTGTGTAGTTTTCAAGTTATGGTCCGGATGATAAAAATAGCAAAAGGGCAATACCTCTGTAATGAGTTAAAATGGAGTTATGGTTCTTTACAGTACACTTCCTCTCAGTATGTTCATCCTGACCAATATTTGTTAAGTTATGCTCCGGACAAGAAGATGCACCTGGTTGGGATTGAACCAATACTCTTTTTGGTGGAGGCGTACACCTCTATCACCATTCAACCACAATAGTTGTAATTTGCTATTGCACAGCATGAAAAGCGATGTTGTCTGCAACTGCAAAATTTTGTTTTATTCTCAAAAAACTAACAAACCATTGCAGCTACACGTTGCAAGTTATTCTTGTTACGTTTATCGGGAACTTGCCCGTGTATAACTAATTGATATAATTGATATAATATCGATTAACTGGACATTATGTGTTGTGGGCCCTAAATATATATCTGTGTAGTAAGTTATTTTGTTTGTTCAGTGAACTTTTTTGGTTCAAGTTAATGCATTCTAAAGGCTGTTTCCCCTTGCGAAAAACTGACCATTATTCCCAAAGTTTTATATTTTTTGCCCAATTCGATAAATAAAAAATACGTTAATGAATAAAAAAACAATGTATTTTTAAGCTGGTCATAGGTAGCACGTACAAATACTACCGTACAAATGTCTAAATTAAATCAGACTTGCTATCTACATATGTGGGATGCACTGCTGTGCTACCTACGAATATATTCAAGGTTTATAAACAAAAATGGCGTAAGATCCTCCTTCAACGAAAAAAGACTAATATCTCAGGAAATGGTAGTTTCATAACCACCAAGCCACACTATTGATATAAACTCAATGACTTTATACAATTGATGATAATTCACTCTTCTCTATAGTATGATGAAATCGAGCATTCATGCGTATTTACCGAGATGGTCTGAAATTAACCTGAAGATAACAGTTTATGATTATTGGATTCCCGGCTATTCCACTTTTCAGCTACTTATTAAATAGCCATATATAATTAACCTAAAGATAAAAATAAATAAAAACACATGATTTTGGTGTAAGTAGTGTTTTAGTCTCGACTGCATATTGATTCCACTTCCCATCGACCAATATTCAATAGTGATAAATACCTACAGATATGACACAGTACGGATTTTATAACACATGAGTATTAGAAAAAAGAAAAATGTATAAAGTACCCTCCGTCCCCCCTGACCAAACAAACAATTAATCCTTTAAGGTCAGGAATATTCCCAACACCTCTTTGAAAAGAAATCTAGATATCTTTAACAAAGTACAAATGAACAAGAACTCAAAACTATTTGCCTCGTAATACAAATTTCTAAAATAACCAATACCTGAAACCAACTCACACTAAATGTTTACCGAAGCAGAAGGTGGTGTTTACTTTTACATGCAGTAGATCTCTCCAGCCATTTTTCCACTGTGGAAAAACAATCAAGTTTTTTGGGTAAATAGTTTTTACACACGATAAAATACTCTCATAAACACCTTTTCGGTGTTAGATCGCACCGATACGTTCGTGGTATGAAATGCATTGAAGTTTAATCACATCATAACAAGAAAAAGCATATACCAATCATGAACATGATAGATGTTGTGTGCATGTAATGAAACGAATCAACCCTACATATTCACCAAAGGTCGAAAATGAATATAGAAAATAAATCGTCGGTTCAAATCTTTATTAATCGTTCTAAAGTATTTTATTTTCCGACACAACAAATGATTAGTTAATTTGGTTTTCACTTAAACTCTAGTTAAACATGATACTTAAATATCGAGAGCAATTATTCTAGACTTAATAATGTGTTTAATAGAACGGTGCCATGATGTAGCTTACTTCGAAATGCAAACCGTTTATTTGGACACATGCACTTAGATTATTTAACTCTTCATTCTATATTTAAATGCAAAATTCAGAAATGCCACACATAATTTATCACAAGATCTGTTTAAATAGAAAATGTTCATGTATCTTATTAACGCAGGAACACATTTTTAAGATTCTAAAGATTCTTTGAAACCGAAACCTTGGAATTACATCAAAGTATCAAAGTATTGGTTATAGTTTGATAGTGACTGTTCATTACACCTTTGTGCTGAATAATCTCAGTTCACTTTTAATGGTAAATAGTCGCAGTTTTTATGATAAATGGTCTATTTCAAGAAAATAAACCTAATCAAACATCACTGTGATACGGAATTGAAGATTTGGTTGCAATGCTATCGAAATTGCACCATGAATCTCAAGATTCATAAATCATTTGATTTATAACATTTCAAAATAAGGGAACCTTACTGCTAGAATTGACGTTTTTAAATTAACCCGCTCTTTAAATATTAAATCAAAAGTTCCCAGGCACATTTCCATTAGGATATTGGGTTAAAAACGACTGCAAAAGACAGCCGTCTTTCACAATTTCAATTCAATGCACCCAGCAAATTAAGAAACCTCTTATAGAAATAAACACTTTTTTATAATGAATAATCATTTTTTAATGTCGAAGATAGAAATCCTAGCCAAAAGTCATTGGTTTCAATAACAGCCGAGGAGATGATATATTTTGTCTGACTTTCACGGATGTCAGAGACAATCTTGTTTCGCCACTTAATGACCAACAACCATTAAAGATTCTCACACAGACAAATACATGAGCTTTTGCAGGATATAACAGCAGTATGACGAATGTATTTTGGTAAACCTTGTACGGTAGATTACTGCATTCGCTATTTCAAAGAAGGATTGTCTATTTATGGTATGTTAAAAAATATAAAGGCCATTTTACCTATATCAGTATCTGGTTTACAAATCTTTCAAGCAATGACTCCTAGTAGATTTTCTGGATAGGAATCTATACAGACAGCTAATTTATGTGAGCTTTACTGGAATAAAAACAGGAAGTAAAGAACAATTATCTTCAATTTTCTTTTGGATACATAGGTAAACAAATCTAAGAGCCATTCTACTACCAAGAAGGCTTTGCTATTTTTAAGGTTTTGACAAAATGAACAAAGAATTTAATTTTATTCTAAAATCCTACTGTTTGCACAGTTCACATAAACAAGATTAAATAATTAAACCTTAAACGCCAATATATACTGTTTCGATGAAATTCTTTGGTTTGATTTTGTAAAATAAGACGATAAAGTGGTTAAAGATATCAGATGTTTCTTTCCACATTCACTGTCCACTTGAGAATATTGTTAAAAATACTACTGTTGATCCCACATTTGATCAAAATGTAATGTACAATTTTACTCAGCGTCAATGAAAAGGGTCAGAATTGGTCTTTATCAAGCTAACAAAAAACTTTAATTTGCATTAATTTATATCATTATATTATCATATATATTACTAAAAGTATACATCAATCGAATCTGTCTAATAGCTAACCGCTTTCTCATCGATAGGGAAATATGATTGCTGATTTTAACATAAGATTAGTATGACACACCGTGGTATTGTTTCCTTGATGTCTGATCACAATGATTAACAGTATAAAATGCAGCTCAAAATAAATGAGATTTCAACAGCCCACCAGAAAACCATCTAATTCTAGAGTGCTGTTGGAATGAGAACTGCTTTAAAGTGACACTCTTATTTAAAAATCAATGCGTACACATGTCTTACCAATGTACATTTCATGTGATAAACCATTACTACTTACTTAAGTTATTGAAACTATTAATTACTGATAACAATATTGTAAGCGTGTATTTAATAGCTGACCAGGAACAAATAATATATGATTGGTGCGTACTATAAGGTTTAATGTGATCCACTATGTTATCATAAGGTAGAAATACCGTGTTTTTTTGCATCTTTCTTTAGAATTAAAGAAGGTATCCTTCATAAGAACCATTGTTTCGACATTTATTCATCCTTTTTTGTATATTGAATTAATCTTATTTGTATATTTGTATATTTCCCCCCCCCCATATATTGGTAAACATAGGATAAGCTCATCGGCAATGCTTACCAGCAATTACCAGTAGGCTAAGCCTCATCATGTGCATTTTATGCAATGCGTACAGATAAATGACTGTTGTCTATGGCGTTGTTGAAAGCCTGATGTAATCATCCGATCGCAATTTTCCGACTCAGGAACGCTTAGATCAGAAAAAGCCTTCTGTATGATCTAAGGAGAAATATTTCACTCTGTAATTAGTTTGCGGTAATCCCTACGTGTCAGCTGAAGAAAAGCGACAGTCCTTAAGTATTCTAGACACAGAATAACCAATCTTGGGAAATGGCTGAGCAAGTGGCAGCTTTCTTACTGGTTTAACATATTTGAGGGTTATTCAAGAAAGTAATGCACAAGGTTCAGGAAAGTGCAGTCGTTTTATCGAAATCATAAAACGAAAGAACCCTACCTTACTTGTTTCCTCTATACCAGATGTAATACATTAGACTATATTGTTAAAAACAACTCTCGGGTTCACATAAACCGGTACTCCCTTACCCGTCGCTCGCCATAACGTTTTATGCTAAACCATAGGATGGAGTTTTATAAGATTAAATTGTGTAGTTTTCAAGTAATGGTCCGGATGATAAAAATAGCAAAAGGGCAATACCTCTGTAATGAGTTAAAATGGAGTTATGGTTCTTTACAGTGCACTTCCTCTCAGTATGTTCATCTTGTCCAATAGTTGTTAAGTTATGCTCCGGACAAGAAGATGCACCTGGTTGGGATTGAACCAACACTCTTTTTGGTGGAGGCGTACACCTCTATCACTACACCACATTAAACCACAATATTTGTCATTTGCTATTGCACAGCATGAAAAGCGATGTTGTCTGCAAATACAAATTTTGTTTTATTCTCGTAGGGTGTTATATTCATATACATAAAAAACTAACAAACCATTGCAGCTACAAGTTGCAAGTTAATCTTGTTACGTTTATCGGGAACTTGCCCGTGTATAACTAATTGATATAATTGATATAATATCGATTAACTGGACATTGTGTGTTGTGGACCCTAAGTATAATTCTCTGTAGTTAGTTTTTTTATTGTTCAGTGATTTTTTTGGTTCAAGTTAATGCATTCTAAAGGCTGTTTCCCCTTGCGAAAAACTGTCCATTATTTCCAAAGTTTTATATTTTTTGCCAAATTTCATAAATAAAAATTACGTTAATGAATAAAAAAGTAATGTATTTTAAGCTGGTCATAGGTAGCTGCTATCTGCATATGTGGGATGCACTGCTGTGCTACCTACGAATATATTCAAGGTTTATAAACAAAAAAATGGTGTAAGATCCTCCTTCTTCGAAAAAAGACTAATATCTCAGGAAATGGTAGTTTCATAACCACCAAGCCACATTATTGATATAAACTCAATGACCTTAATACAATTGATGATAATTCACACTTCTCTATAGTATGATGAAATCGAGCGTTCATGCGTATTTACCGAGATGGTCTGAAATTAACCTATAGATAACAGTTTATGATTATTGGATTCCCGGCTATTTTCAGCTACTAATATTAAATAGCTACATATAATTAACTTAGATATAAAACAAAACATGATTTGGGTGTAAGTAGTGTTTTAGTCTCGACTGCGTATTGATTCCACTTCCCATCGAACAATATTCAATAGTGATAAATACCTACAGATATAACACAGTACGGATTGTATAACACATGAGTATTATAAAAAGATGAATGTATTAGGTAACCTCCCTCCCTCCCGACCAATCAAACAATAAATCCTTGAAGGTCTGGAATTCCCCCAACTCCTCTTTGAAAAGAAATCTAGATATCTTGATCAAAGTACAAATGAACAAATAACTCAAAAATATTTGCCTCGTAATACAAGTTTCTAATATAACCAATACCAGAAACCAAATCTCACTAAATGTTTACCGAAGCAGAAGGTGGTGTTTACTTTTACATGCAGTAGATCTCTCCAGCTATTTCTCCACTGTGGAAAAACAATCAAGTTTCTTGGGTAAATAGTTTTTACACACGATAAAATACTCTCATGAACATCTTTTCGGTGTTTGATCGCACTGATACGTTCGTGGTATGAAATGCATTGAAGTTTAATCACATCTTAACAAGAAGGAGCATATACCAACTACTATGTTTAAGTTTTGACAAACTAAACTAAAAATAAAGTTTTTTTTATAAAATCCTACTGTTTGCACAAGTCACATAAACAAGATTAAATAACTAAATCTTAATCGTAAACAGAGAGTGTCAACGGAATGCTTTGGTTTGGTTTTGTAAAATAAAACGATAAGGTGGTTGAAAGATATCAAATGTTCCTATTCACATTCACTGTCCACTTTAGAATATTGTTAAATATTCTACTGTTGATCCCACATTTGTTCGAAATGTACAATCCTACACAGCGTCAATGAAAAGGGTTCAGGGTTGGTGTTTATCAAGCTAACAAAAGACATTAATTTGCATTAATTTATATCATTATATTATAATATATATTACTAAAAGTATACATCAATCGAATCTGTCTAATAGCTAACCGCTTTCTCATCGATAAGGAAATATGATTGCTGATTTTAACATAAGATTAGTATGACACACCGTGGTATTGTTTCCTTGATGTCTGATCACAATGATTAACAGTATGAAATGCAGCTCAAAATAAATGAGATTTCAACAACCCACCTGTAAACCATCTAATCATAGCGTGCTGTTGGAAGGGGCAAATAATATATGATTGGTGAGTACTAAAAGGTTTAATGTATTCTACTATGTTCTCATAAGGTAGAAATACCGTGTTTTCTGTACCTTTCTTTGAAATTAAACAAGGTATCCTTTATAAGAACCATTGTTCTCGACATTTATTCATCCTTTTTGGTATATTAAAACAATCTTATCTGGGAGTAAAAGTGCATCTTTACACAAAACTAATGTACCAATCACTGTATTCAATATGTTCATAATGAAAAAGAAGTTATTATCTTACACAACACAGTGCATGTTGTTGTTTAACTTTAATTATCTTTCGTATGATATATTATTCATTTTACAATATATATAATAGTGTATGCGTATCTTTATACTTCTAAAGGTTGTTTTGATTCAGGCAAAACAACAATGGTGATCATGCGTAAATATATCCTTTGATGAATAAAGTCTTAAAAATCGAGTCTAAACATAATTTATACATCAAAAGCATTATTGCTACATTTCAGAAGCGTGCGAACACCCAAACGTCAAGATGAGATCTCCTTCTGCAGCCGAAAATGTATATAACTGGATAAGTTATCAACATATTAGCTTTTGGCAAGTTAGCACATACATGCAAATTGATTTGTCAGCAGTAAATATTTGGATACTCATTGACCAATCATGAATTGTCCATGCTAACGTTAACCAAACAAAAGACGTTACAAGTCTAACACAATTTGCTTTGGAAGCTCAACTTCCTTTATTGCATAAAACATAAACATGCTTGTAGCAAAAACAAAATAAAATAGGCATGAATTTTAGCAGTATCAAACAGCTTTTTACAGAAAAGAAAAATGATATTATTATCGATAAACGAATCTAATAACTACTAGTTTCTTATCATGTTTGCATAGTCGATTACTTACTATATAGTACTTTAATAGGTTATTCTGGGTTTTTTGTTTAGTTTTCAGATAAAACTAAAATGTATCCACGGATGCGGACTTGGACACGGCTGCCGCCCCCGCATGCCGCGTTGGCAAAATCGCAAGGGCAAATATTGTATCCATTCTCCATAAATGTGTGTCAAAATTGTGAGTTCTACATTTTAATAACATCAAATTTGACTTATGTTTTTGAAGTTATAAGCGACACAAGCTCAACGTTTATTGAACGTAGTTTAAAAGGTTGAGAAATGATGTATTGAGTCATTACACTCTTCTCATTGTTTGACTATCTTTGAATGATTAACAGCTGTCCCAGACAAAAAGAATATGTCGTATCATCGGCTGTTTTGGAGGACCAATGCTTTGACATTAAAGTTCTAAAGCCACTCAATGCATAGTAAGGGTAATCTTACAGAAACAATGTTAAATAATATCCAAGGCTACTGGGCACATGTCTCATATAAGCCTTCAATTTTGGGTAAAGATTGACTAGCTTTCCTGAAACAAAATTGATATTTGGGTTTGATAACAATCCTTGAAAAACATACATAGGTTTTTATGTATAGTGTGTATGCACTGTTGTGTTTGTAGAATTTTGTGCTGTTCTTACATGTTTCTTGTTTGTGATTTATTTATGTTCTCTGTCTTTGGCGTTTACTCAGTATGTTTAAACCGAGTTTATGTTTAAATTTTATGCTATTGAGCTTGTTTCTGTAGTTTTTCACATAAATATTGATATTTTGGTGTGACATTTATGTTACCAGAACATCACCCAATTTTGATAATGCGAAGGGCAAACACTCAAGTACAACGTAAGAAATATCAAGCAGTTTAGAATCACGTTTATAGCTGTTTGACGACGGTTTCTTTTTTATCTGCCGTTTCAAGATAAACATTTATATTAACGTCATTTTTGATGTCTGTTCACGTGATACCTCTGTTTTGACAAGATGGATACCTTATCTAAAATATTAGTGTCTAAATACTGTTGACAACGTATAACCTAAAATTTACGAAATTGTTCTATTTATAACAGCTGTGTATTTTCAAAAATAATCGTTCAGGTGACCGTTATCAGCATTTGACATATATTTCTCAATCGTAACGTTTATTTTAAAACTAAATGATCTGTTGACCATTATCAAGCTATAAGTAGTCTATATGTAGTAGTCTTAACCTCTTAGTTCTTTTATTCGCAAGAATGAAAGTGTAGGCTGAATGCTTCCTTATCGGTCTTTTTGAACACGATATTTTAATGGAATTGTGTCTGAGAATACGTGTGGTAATGGTTTACTTATAATGTTAATGGCGCAATTTGATTTGAAATGTACTTTTAGAAATAAGGTACTTTCATTTTGAAATGCTTAATTGATTTTGGGATTGATATTCCTAATGCTATATGTTGCCCTTATAATGAAATTACAACAACATCTTAGTTGTAATCATAAGTATAAAAGACTCCCCGACAATAGCGTGTTGCAAGACATCAGTTATTTAAACCACACACTCAATTAAGGCCATACAAAATTGCTTTTCTATGTTTATGTTAAACGCCAACCCATAGAACGAAACCCTATCTAGCTATCCTGAAAACACCAATGCTAAATGAGTGACATCCTATGTAAAATAAAGCCAAAAGAGCATACATAGTCCATTTGCAATTGTCAGACATATTTCCACTGCAAAATGAGTTCAAATTAAACTAGTTTGTAAGTGTGTTGATCATGAGAATCATGACAATCCTACATAACGCCTGATTTTCTGATATCAAATGCCAACAACACTACAAAGTATGAAACATGTTGTTTTTACTTGTTTTTTCTGTAGCCGAGTGAATTATAGGAAAAGGAAATTAAAACTATTCGACAAGATCATATCAAATGTGCCCAAACCCAATTTGTCTGCGGATGCTTAACACAGAAACGATTTAGTAAGGCCTTATCAAAATATATTGATGGTGCGTCCTCTTTCAGATGTTTTATCATTAAAGAAGCCAGTCAGTGGGTAAAAATATGAGCTTACTAAAAGAGTGACAGATTGTTTCGAATATATTGGCATACAAGAAGCGTGTCAGATAGGATAAAATATGTAAGCATTCTGGAAACGTCTCAGGCGGTTGTTATAAGGTGGATGAATTCAAAAAAGACCCCAGAGATGCGAACACACAAGTTTTAAAATTAAACAGCGGATGATAACAAAATATCTAAACTTTCATCGTGTGTGTTTCTTATGTTTAATCATCAAATATAGTGTTTATAATGTAGGGAAATGCAGTATCAAGGCTAAAATTTACTCTGGAAGTTCAGAATAGATGTGCAAACATTACTGTTTCCGAATAAATCAAAGAGGAGGAATTTAAGTTTAAACTACATTGTATATATGTTTAACAACGATTGTGAAAAAAGGTATATGAACTTACACTTAGTCATTTTCGTTAAAACAGATAATTTCATTGCCTGAAAAAGGCACTGCGTTAAATCTTCATTCACTTTTCAAAAGAAATCTCTAAAGAAAGTCATCGTCGGTAGCTCCAATGTTAGATTAAATAGCTCTGACTTTATTCTTTGTTGACCAGTTTGACAAACCATTGCGAACGTCTCGTTCGTTTGACACCAACGTTCGACGAAACTAACAGTTCGACATATTTGATGTTGTTACAAACCATACCTACCCTACGTTCAGTAAGGTGTCAGCAGCTAAGGTTTGCGATATGGTTCCCGTCATGCAGAGTTTATTCTGCGATGCAACAGGGATATAACACAAAACAGTTAACTAACTTTCACTTGCCTAAGCAACTGTAACCTTATTTAAACTAATCGTAATTCAATTAGTTTATATACTGCTTGCCTATGAAAATACATTTGTCTGTTGTTGTTGTTTTCGTTTGAATTCAATGATTTTAATTGATGATAACACTGTTGTATATTATGTAGAAGGACATGACCTCATTCTGAAATTAGTTAATTAGGTGTTTGAAATAGAACACAGACCTTTACTAATATAAACCTCAAAGTCATTTAAGTGCCCAAAAGGTAAAGACATGCTACTAATCCTGTTCATTTTTAAACGTATAACTTTTATTGAACATGCATTATACCAGTTGTATTGATTTTCACTAATATTCATTAACTGTATACAATAGTTATCTATCGGTTAGTAGATGTGGATAGTTATATGCATTAACAGTGTGCTTGGATTTGAAGTACTGTTACCCCTTGAATAAAAAAAATATTCACATAACAGAGGCGGTTCAAAGAATTGACGTTAGAGGGGGCATAACCTAGAAGCACAACCTTTTGACATTCGCCAATCTCCCAGGACCGCAATATAATAGTTTAAAATGTTAGCAGGGCGTTTGGGTGTACTTATTCTAGAATTTTGCCTTTAAATCGTATTTTATTACTCTGTATTCGCCGGTATTGACAAAAAATGACGATTAAAGTGGGTCCCTCGGCTCCGCTAGTGCATAATACGTTATTTGATATGTTACATAACAATATTAAATGGTATCTTGATGCACGGGGTGTGGGAAGATGGTGTTGTTATTGGGGCATTTGGAAGGTCAGTTGAATTTGAGAAAAAAAAATATGTATAAAGTATAGTAAACAAACATATTGAAGATTTCAAATTAAACAACCTGTTTTATGATTTTATATATTGGAATATTGAAAACTAAGTTTATTTAACAGATAATACAATTTTGATTATGGTTATGAAAATTTTATCATAGTAAAGTCAAACCCATTGGCTCAAAGTCGCTTGGCTTGAATTCTTCGTTGGGTCGAACTGGATGTAAAGGACCGATTTCTATATACTAAAGCTAAAATATCCCGCTTGGCTCGCATTTTCCGAGGCTCGAAGTATTACTGCCGGTTCCTTGGAGTTCGATCCAACGGGTTTCGACTGTAATGATATGCAAACTCATATAGATAACGTCCTATGACATCTGCTGACAAATGTGACAGATGGAGATATGTGCATAGTATGTTATATCAATCATATGCAGCAGCCATCAGCTGCTGTCGTTATCTGATATGAATGTCATACGTCTTACAAGCACAAGCACTTTAATAACTAAAATAGGTATCAGCTTTAATAACGATAGCTTGATGACACAATGTCAAACGGAAAATACACTAGCGGGTCCAGCGGGGGGCGTACCCGGTGCGCACCCTCATCAGATTGTCCAACTTTACTTTTTATTTCAAAATTCGGACTAGAATTTGTTTAAATTTCCCCGAGTAGTACCCTTTACCACCCTGCCAACAATTTAAACCAAACAAATTTCACTTCTGAGGGAGGGGCGCAAGTCAAAACATTACTTCCCCTAAGATACGCCTTCTCTTACGTCAAAGTCTTGGTCCGCCCCTGAAATTAAGTAACCAATACGCATACGACGCGTGACAAAGGATAGCGAGTTTAAACATATTTTCGAATCTAATTTGGAATTTGATGCAGTTGTAATAGAAAATAGCCAGCTGCACAAATCTTTATTTTCTGTAATGAAAATAGTTCGCAGAGGAGATGATAAAGGTGTCTGGTGTAGGATAGAAAGGCAAAAATCGTTGTGGGTGAATCATAAATACAGCGCTCGTTTTACTAACATATACGATGTAGCTGACTTTTTAAAATGACAAGTGGAAGTGCTCCATCTTGGGCTAAAAAGAAGGGGGTAACATACTGCTGCCCTTTTCTGGCACTCTGCTGCCTTTGTATCTATGCTCCCTGTGCACTTTTGTTTGACAGAGCCACCTTTCATGATTATTATGACCGCTTTTTGATATTTATTGGACATATAGTCAAGTCAATACTTAGAAATAGATGTACAAGTAATATATATACATAGTTTTGACACTTAAGTAAAGAAAACAGCTAAGGTATTCATAACAAACGATTAGCATTAAAAGTTGTTATAACATATACACAATATCAATTGAACATTGATCCTTGCAAGTGTCCCATTCAATGCGCATCAAAGGTGCCCTTTCTGACCTAGCACCCTGCCCTGTCACTCATACATAACGAAATATCCGAAACTCAAAAGGTTTGCTCTACAGGGCCAACCCAACGGCATAAAAATGTTTCAGGTAGTGAAATTATAATGAAATTACAAAAATCAATATGTCGTTTACAGGACAAAAAAGTCTTTGATTTCATAAAAAGGAATATAATAAAAAACATCCTTTTAAACACAAATGATATATATATATATATATATATATATATATATATATATATATATATATATATATATATATATATATATATATATATATATATATAAATAGTATTGGTACAATTATATGACATTTTATACCGATTGTATATAACGTATAAGAATGCAACCCGTATTTTGATAAAGCTGTGGCCTACCACACTAAGACAGAAAATGTAAACGCACAAACCTTTATCAAATTTTTCATTTATCATGAGACACTAGATAAGATACTCTTTATAACCAATTGTGAGGGCATTACTCTCACCCTCGCGTATCTAAAACACCTAAAAAATTCTACCCGAATATAGCCTGACAAATATTTTGTAAACAACATGTTTCAGATTCTGCGTACTAAATACTCTCGATACTTCTAAGATACTTCTCGATACTATAAGAATGCAACCCGTATTTTGATAAAGCTGTGGCCTACCACACTAAGACAGAAAATGTAAACGCACAAACCTTTATCAAATTTTTCATTTATCATGAGACACTAGATAACTAGATAAGATACTCTTTATAACCAATTGTGAGGGCATTACTCTCACCCTCGCGTATCTAAAACACCTAAAAAATTCTACCCGAATATAGCCTGACAAATATTTTGTAAACAACATGTTTCAGATTCTGCGTACTAAATACTCTCGATACTTCAGCTTTTGTGCCCGGCATACAATTATCTTGTGTTCCGAAAAGTCCTTTCAAATTTTAAATATCACGTACCAAAGGAGATACAGCTTCAATTTCACCACTAAGAGCTGAGCAGGTAGTTGAAATATCAAGTAACAAAGATTAGAAACCACCTATTCACAGTTCGATAGCTTCCAGTGCAAAAAATAGTTTGTTGACAGGCTATTTCCACGCTGACAGAGCGGTTATTGACCATCAAAACACATGGCCTTAAATTGTAGCCAAAACTTACCATACTCTATAGATTATCAAATAGAAGTTCGTGTAGCCATGTGCATTTCTAAACAACATCTTATGAACAGAACTATGAAAATGTAAGCTTAAAATAATTTAATTGTCAAATGCGTTTAAAACAAAACAGAGTATTTTCAATCACATATTTAAATAATAAACAACTTTTATGGAGCTCAAATTTGAAGCTGTGATGCTGTTTTGCTAAACATTCACATAACTTTTTTGCAATATCTAATGCTTTCACGCTTCCACAAACCTTTTAACCATTTTTAAAAATATAGTTTTAGAAATCCACAGGAGGACAACAATTCGATTCTCAAAATTATCTTAATTGGCAAAGGTTGTTAAGATTTCAAAGTTTTACGAGGTGTTAAATTGTCATTACTCCTCGATGAGTTTGACGAAACCCGGAGGTTGCGTGTTCGTGAACGTGTACGTGTAAGTAGACATACAGATAAAACTTGCAGTTGAGATTAAAAAACGCTGTTTTCGCATAAACAACTCCCCTTATGCAAGCGTTCTTGTAATTCTAAATTGGACAACGTACACAGAACTTGATGACATAGTGCACAAACAAGAAGATCGTGAAGTAATTTCAATGCAGCATTTAAACCTTATGACTTAAATCTTTGGAAGATTATTTATTTAAACAACAATACACTTCGCTGGCAATCATTTTCAACTAGATATACAAATACTCGTTAAAACACTAGAATTATTTTATACTATTATAGAACATTTTATGAACTACTTCTAATAATATACCTGCATACACCCAATGTTATTTTCGATGGAAAGTGGCCGAGTTTTCCGAATGATAACTATCATAACTAACATTTTGAACAGTAACAGCGCTAAAGAAGTTCTCAATGCAAATTACCGAAAAACAGTTACAAGTTATTTCAATTTCATCAATAGCCGTGGTATGAATATATCTTCTTGAATTTCTTAAAGCAATAAACTTTCGTGAACCTTTTGTTTACCAAGCAATATCTTATGTTTGCTTGAGCATGCAGTAAGTCTGTTTTGAAGCAGGTTTGAAATATCAATCTACCTTCCCATTTTCTCATCGGGATGAAAATGAGAGACGTGATTTTACACAAGATAAGTGCTATTATTTTACTCTCCCGGTGTTTGATCACACTGATACATAGAATGAAATGCAGTGAAGTATAATGACATTTCAGTAAGCAAAAACTAATCTTGATAAAAAAAACGATTGTAGTCGGTTTTTGTGATTAAATGAGCATACAGCATAGAAAAGCACCTTTTATCTGCTAAAAACGCGTTTCTGTTCGGGTTTTTTGCTACAGTCTAGTAAACTCCTTCTGCGAAACATTGATATATACAATCTGATCTTTTATTCATTTTCAATTGCAAGAAAAAAAGCAAATTGTCCAAAGCTTATATAAAATTTAATCGTTGTGTGCCCGGAATTCACAAAACTGGTCTCAATGACTCGATTGTTTCCTAAGTATCGTGTGTATATTAAAACGGTATAATTTATTTGTACCGGAGGATTAGCTTAGGAAAACCAGAATATATTTCATCCCGGGCTTAAACTATGGAATCTTACCTACTGATATATCACATCGCTTACGACACATCCATCTTTCGAAGTTTTTGCTCATTTTTTCTATTCGAAATTTACAAGGGTTGTCTACCACGTTCATCTTAGCTGTATTTAGAATACCACACATGAAGCGTGCGCTGGCTATTTCTTAAAGTGACACTCAAAATCAATACATACACATGTAAAACAACATAAATTTTGAGTGATACACCCTCAACTAATTAGTAAATAATGCATTTCTGCAAACTAATAATTACTATAAACAATATTATAACTGTGTTTTTAAAAGCTGAAAGTGAGAAATAGCTGTGAATGTGCATTTTTAAAAAAATTAAGGGCAATAACTCCAAGGACAATTGACCAATCGAATTTTTTTTTGGACGGGCATCATTCCAGTATAGTGGTTCATATTTATTTTAAGTTTCATGAAATTCTACCGGCTAGTTACTGAGAAAACGCAGGTGACGGACGGACGGAAGGAAGGACGGACAGAAGGAAAGACGGACGGACGGACAACGCCATTTCAATATTCCCTTCCCTATTTCATAGGCGGGGGATAATAATATGACTTAGACTATGAAAAATACATATTAGCCTCTCAAATCCCTATTATCTCGTTATTTCAAAGTGCCATTCACGTTGTGATTTTGATAGTTATCATTTTCATTATTTTAAACATTTGTAATCTCTGTTTTGATTTTTCTATATTTTTTCTGATAGTAAACTATCTACCATTGTAACCTTACAAATTATTTTTATGCGTCGTCAAGAAACTGTTATAACATGTTTACGACAATAAACAATTATGTATGTATGTCTGTCTTAAAACGATGCGATGGCCAACAACCTCATATTTAAGTGTCTGTTCTATTCTTGGTAATGGTCGTTACTCATTCAGAGATAATACTTAATTCTTTTTATGCGCTTGGAGAATAGCAAGGTATAGTGTGTCTAATATTATTAATCTGGGAAAATGTAATATGTTACCTTTATACAAATAGGCATGGAATTGATGCGCATTTGTCTTCTTAATCGTTCAACAGACAGGTTATGTCCATATCAGGATATTTAATGGGTTCGTATCAATGTATCAAAAATGATGAAAAGTAATTCGAGGAATTTGCAGACGAGGGGGCTTTTAAAGTTGCAAAGGCTCAAACATAACACTCATCTCTCTCATCCGTATGACATTCATTACATTATCGTCTTTTAACCCGGTATTTGGATTATTGGTAGTGCCAAAGAAATTCATGAAAAAAGAATTCCGCTTAGAACGTGATACTTAAAGCATTGACTTGAATACATAAAGTATAATTGTTATCACGATTTAAGACCTATGATTTTGTATTGTCGGGAAAACAAAATGTTTGATTTGTGAGCCGGGATTTAACGCATGTCATCCCCATCAATTAGACTCGGATAAAGGATGCTTTCTCTGAAGGATTCTTTGAAAAGATGGAAAATACTTCAAAGTTAAAGCCTTGCTCATATATTTACAATATATCTGCCAACCACTCTTTTAGTCTTCCATTCGACCTCCCTTGCTAAAAAATTATAAAACTTAATTCAGACCAAGAAACAGCCTAATGGCTTTTATGTCCTAAGATATGTGTTTCCTACTCTGCCAGTAATCGGTCAAACAATACACACAATTACATTTCATTGCATCCACTTCCGTCATTATCTAACAGCCATATGCAAACCGTCTTACATGGCGTTTATATGCTAAATATTTCCCATGGGGTATATTTGAACGCGTTTATATGGTGATTGCAAGAACTTTAAATTATGAAAAAATGCCAATACATGCGTAGTTTGTATTGAAAGGTACAAACTAATATATGAAGAAGCTATTTCAGCATCAAGCATCAGATACAATAGGAGTGCGAAAGCTTAAAATTTTATGTATTTCGCACGAGTAGGCTATTTTGTTTAGTCTATATGTCATGAAAATTTCAGTAGGGCAAATGTACTCCGCCGCCAAACTTTATATTTGCTCCCCCTCCCCTCGGGTATTCGCACTTATATCTACATATTTGTCCCTCGGGAATATTTGCTCGCCGTGGTAAATCTCTTCATGTTAACGGCAAAATAGAAATGACTTCTTAGTTTTCTAGTATGCTCATAGCATGATCGTTTGATTGTATAAATTTATCAGAAACGCTCCTTTTATTAATTTCTACCACCATGCCAACTTCGCACATTTGATGTGCTTTGAAGCAACTTCTGTATATTTATTTGATTATGTGGAATGCTTTAAATCCGACACTCATATGATTGTATTCTATGTTAAGCGTCTCAAGAGAATATCTATATTGTTTCGTAGTCACCATTCGCAATTATATACAATCCATTCCCGCATGATAGTAATGTTGGACAAACTAAATAGCAAAACATGGAACTATAGAAACAAATTAAGCCATCAGCCTATTCGTTACATCTAATATGAAACATGATTTCCCTAAACTAGTATCATGAGTGTTTGATTGTATATATCTATTTGGCATGCTCCTAGTATCATGTTTTCCACTATGCTTAACTCAGACTTTTAAAGTGCTTAAAAAGAAATATACTTAATATCTATTTGATTGTGTGGAAAAGCTGTAAGGCTAACACAAATTTGTTTCGTTCTTCGTTTAGCGACTTATAAGAATATTGTTATTGTTTCATAATCACCAATAGCAATTATATCCATTTAAGCATGATACTCTAGAAACAAATTAATCCATCAGTCTTTTCCTTTTATCTAATATAAAATATGATTTCCCAAAAATGGTAAAGTTAATTTATGGCTTCATTTTAAAATTAAAATCCAAAAATGGTAAAGTTAATTTATGGCTTCATTTTAAAATTAAAATCGCATAGCACTTGCAATGTACAACAACATCAGTCCCGTTTTGATTCAAACTGTTTACTGCCAGTAACGAAAAGTGCACCACTGTCAACGCTAAGTGGTACCTAAGGAATATGAATTATATTACTATAATATGGACAGAGTGGTAAGGGGTGAGTTCAAATAGAACCATTTGAAACAGCCTTCTTTCAAGAAATAAACAGGAGACCACTCTTTTCATGGAAACTAACACTTTCAAATGTTATTGATAATGACTGGTTTACAGAGCCATGTAGAACAGCCTTCTTTTAATAATATGACCAGGAAAAGACACTTTTCAGGGAAATGCAAACTTTTTCAAACAAATTGATAAATGGCAGGATTGGCTTACTTGTGCAGTAAATGAAGTTAGTCGTATGATTTGAAAATACTTTTGTCATCCTAAATAACCTGAGACATGTCTATTCACGGATGTCTGATGTAATCAGATATCATTACTGAATGACTAAAACTATTGTCTTTGACGTGCGAAGCCTCCCAAAACCGAAACTTATGAGGTTAAGAGGGGAGGGTATTTTCAGTCTGACATGGTGCAGATAGGTGGATTCTATTCATTCCTTAGTTCACTTGAAATTAAGAAGGGATTCGCTTAAAACATTTTTGATGCCATTTGAAGCGAGAAATAATTTAAGATTGAAAATGTTGCCACTAGACAAGGTTCCCATGGTTCCACAGACGATGTTTTGCAAGAATGGAGGTAATTGCGTGATGACAATTAAAAGGTAGTTACATAGGATATTTTATCATTGCCCGTTTTTTTTATCTAAACCTCGTTTCCCTAAACTCCCTACGCTCGGTTTGGGATGAATCCATCTTACACGAACGGCCATGAAAGAAACTTAAAATCTTCATTGTCGATCTCTAAAGCTGTGAAGGGTTTTTGTTACTCTGTTGTGAGTACCAACCTGTAAATAAAATCTAATTGCGTTTACTTGATTTGTGCTCAAGGAAAAAATCGCGCACGAACTTCCAATACACGTGTTCCTGTAACAGGATGCGAATTCGTATAAATTTTAACGAGACGACTATCAAACATTCCATAATAAATGCGTTTATTTGGTGCATTCTTTTAAATTATGGCAACTCACATTCCAAGACCATGGCAAACAATTCCTGATTGATTTTGGTTTCTTGTTTCAATGGCTTTATTGTCATTAAAGTATTAATGTTTAAGTTATCGTGTGATAAAACCCCGGAAACGTGAGAGATTCTCATTTTTTTTGGAAATATCGCACTATCTGCTAGCTTAGTTTAACAACGGCACTTTCTGCTCGAAGTGCAAGTCAAATTATAAGCGAACACATTTAGAAAATTGTTTTGTCATCGCCCAATTTTTAGACATAGCTTTTTGTGATAATCTATTAAAACCGCGCTTATATAACTAGTCTTGGTATTGTGTGTAATTCAAAAAATAGCAGTTTGGGTAAAATCAAAATAGATCAACCCAATCCAAAAAAGCTAAAGCTTAGCTTTAAGCTTATAATAATTTAATATTTAGTTACAGATAGAATCACAGCTAATGGCACAGCGGTATTTGCCTTAAAAGAGCAGCTTTTGTAGATTCAAAAACAACGGTTTAGAAAAAAGCCGAGATTTTTTCCTTCAAATTCAAATGTAAAAACCATTGTTGAATGCGCTTTTGCTCAGATCTTGACTTGAAGCGAGCATTCGAGGATATTAAACTTACGAGAGTTATTCGCTAGAGAGATTCCTGATAAGTGTTAGTACTCAGCTCATGCGTGAGAATGTTTTGATGAAAAGTGATCCTTCAGCTAGGAAAACAACACTGTACATCCAAATATCCGTTCGTTGACAGTAAATGTAAGTGCAACGCTCTCAAACACCCCAAAGCACCGACTTAATTGGCGTTCTATTTTCATGAGATATATAGCTCTCTTCGTTGCGAATCAATTCAGTGACCATCAAAGATACTGACTTCTGGAACCCTTCAACAAATGTTCATATATATAATGCTGAAATATTTTCCTTGAAGTTCATGATTTGAATGGCGTTAATAGAAACTCTTCAACAAAAGGCTTGAAGTGTTGATTATCCCACACCTTTTAAAGAGTTCTTGTGGGCGATTGGTTATATTGTCATGTGTTATGGACTGTACCGGCGTGGGTTCCCTCCGCAATAAAACTCGTTTTTAATACTTTTTTGTCTCTGTTTTTTTCTGCAATTTCGGTATCAAAGAGTAAACCAATTATATATTATTTATATGCATGAAGAATGATCCAGTCCCTTCAAATTAAAATATTTTTATAAACAATCAGACAGAAGAATAATGAACTTTAGGAGTATAGTTATATCAATTTCCCAACAATGGATATAAATTTAGACGAAAATAATAACTTCATAACTATTTATCCATGATGTATTCCCTTCTCGAGGGACAAATTGCACGCAAAATGAATTATGTTATTTTCTCCGATCTAACTACAGTAAGATTAATACAGTATTGTCAAATAATAGCAAGAGAACAATTTATACAACTGAATATTCAATATACAAGTGCATGCAAACAATTGTTTTATTGTGCTTAATGGTCCTCCATTTTTTGATTCGGTAAAAGAGATGGTGTTATTTTTAATTTAAAATAAAAATGGTGAAAAATTACTGCACATACGCGGCAAAAAGGTAGAAATGCGACAGTGTGAAAACCCGACAAAACACCATGTGGAAGTGGGAAATGCTAAATTGGCAGAATTGAGCAAACCAGACAGTACAGACGAATATAAATGGAACTCTGCTACAAAAATCTACGCCTTTATGTCAACAGAACACTTGATCGTCTTAAAGTCGTGCGAACCCTTGAAAGAAATTATATCAATAAATTGCGCATTGTAATATTTCCCTTAATAACTTACGGGATACGGATATAAAAAATACTAATATAAGTCGGAAAAGTGTGTTTACCTAATTACTACGGTTTTCTTTAACACCATAGACCACATCATTGTGTAGAATTTTGCCGACGTCAGTGGTTAATATTGATAGTGTTGTGGCTATTTTGGCTTCACAATATTTTGGCCGATACTCAGAAGGTTGCTAAAGCCAACAACGTTGAAAATAGCATCATAGTTAGCTTTCAAATATTTACTGCTATGAACGTTTAATGGTTACAATTATTATATGAGCCGCGTCGCGCGATTTTGGGCCTTCGGACATAATTATTACAAATGAAGTAATCATTCATAAAAAAAATGCCAAAAATAATGATTTTTCCTATGTAAATCAATTTCTTCCTGACTTCTTTCTTTTTAAGGTTTGTCATTGGTGCATCATTTTCTCGATAATTTATGACCATTGGTTTACTCATGTTTCCATAGCAACCATGGATTTCGTCCCGACATATTTTGACTGGATTGATAGTCTGTGTTTAAAACGGCCAAATGTATTAAAAATACAAAAATGATTCATTATTTTTATTTTTATTTATGTTCCTTAAAGATTCTGTGATAAGAAAATAATTTAAATTATAAGCTAGTTGTAATATTGATACAATAATTTTGCACGTCATTTGAATAATGCACTTTTATTACGTCGTCATTTGAATGACGTCAAATTTAGTATTCAAAATGCGCAATACATGATCTCACTTGTAAACACGCAACTTACGCAATTTAAGTGATATCAACATGAAATTTTTAGAATATCTTTTTGAAATTACATGGCATTCAAATACCTTAAAACATTGTAATAGCAAAAATATGTCCGAAGGCCCAACATCGCGCGACGCGGCTCATATGTAGTATTCCTAACAGTATTTGAGACAAATGTTTACCCTGTACAATCGAACCACGTTGACTCAAACTCCTAGGGTGTGGCGAAATACTTCTTGCCTCGGGAAATTCGAGCCAATCGGAAATGCTTATATTCAGTAGAAAGGAATCGGTCGTTTACATTCAGGTCAAACCAACGAGGAAATTGAGCCAAGCAAGTGCGAGTCAACAGGGTTAGACTCTTATACTTTTATTTGAAATTATTTTAAATAAATCTTTATATATCATTAAACATTCCCTATTTAAAAGTTATCAGTGATGTCGTTAATCCTATTGTTAATTGTAACTAAGTTCTGAACAATCGACTCAATGTGAAATAAATGAGCTGAAACGTATAAATCATTAATTGGATTAAAATAATGAAAACACGGTTATTTCGATGTGGGGGAAAAGGGTTTCATACTAATATCTCTATCACCTTTATACAAAATCTCCCGATAGATAAATGATTAAGATCTTTCTCCCTAGGAGGCATACGGAAGTAGCCCGATAAATAGGTGGGGAGATAGGTTTGGGGATATGTGATAAGCCCATACCATTTTGAATTGAAGTGCTAGTTTTCTCTGCGCTCAGTAGAGATTCAATACGCAAAACTATTTGGTGCTTGCATTTTTGTGAGGGCCAATGACAATCGAAGATTCTTACAAAATTATGTTTATTTATTGTACGTATATCGATTCTGACTTATGAATTAAAAATAGTTTCACGAACTATATATAAGTCAGTCTATTTTTCCACCAAGGCTTACGTCTTCAACTAGTGTCAGTAGTATAAGGTAGAATATACCTAGAATACCTAGAATAATGCTGCAAACAAGTATATTGGACTTTAAGGATGTCTAACCTTCCACACAAATTAAAAATAAAGTCCAGAAATAGCTTTACATATGACGAACGCTCATATTGACAACAATGGTAAATACATGACTTTAAATACCTGAAAGACAATAAATCCGTTGGAACAACTACGAAATAACTGTTCAGCACCTTACATTGTTGTATGAGATTTTTTTTTCTCGCATGCAGAATAGTTTTCATGGTCCTTCAATTAGTTTTGCTTTCATGTTTGCATGTAAGCCTTTAGTTTTACGCTAGAATTCTATATAATACAAACTTACATTCTATTACTAGAATCGCAACAACTTTAAAATTGCGATTGTTTGTTACATTTTATGAGGTGTGCTCTTTTGATGTAATTATGTTTCGACTGGAAATTGATTGAAATCTAGGAGTGAATTCTCGGGTAATATGCTGTGTTTGATTCTATCCATCAATAATAATAACACCGCACTAACACGTAAAGTTAATAATTGTAAACGTTTCGGCATAATGTAATTATTGCAAAAAAGTAATTCATATTTTTTGTATTCATTTTTCAATTCTATATATTGGCTATGATCATTCTTTCAAAGAAGAATATGGGAAGGAACAGAGCGACCCGTTTTCATAGTGTTTTCCTTGGCCTTCGGAATACTTTTATATTGCTCACGACATAAGATGTGTGCCAAATTGTATAATAATAATACTCAATTACATAATATGCTGTAGAATAGTCTTTCTTTGGAATCTTCTATAAGAAAATTTGCTTATAAAAGTTGTAAAAATATATACGATTTTTAATAACTTTTGATGCTATGTGGTTAAATGAGTTGAGACTGAGATTGAGATTTGACTTAAGTTTTTTCGTGATATTGGGGCCAGGTCTTTCGGGATGACTTTGTTTAACTCTTTAAATTTAAATTCTGCCAGCAGTTGCTGGATGTCATTACCAGTGTTATGTAATCGGTGCTCAATTTCAAAAAAGATGTGTGCCTTATTGAAATTTTGAATTTTTTCATGTGAACTATTGTGTCGTTGTGGAAAGTCTCTTTGAACGCTGTAAAGCAAAATCGTGGTTCCCAGCCCAATTAGAATACGGTTTGTTCATTGGTTGACAGCAGGGTGACAGTCTTACTGTATTACTGTATTAAAATAATTCGTTTTGGTTAACATCTGGGAGGTTGCATGTTGCTTGTACAAGACATTCTACTAATCAGTATTTATAAGTGCTTAGTGTTAATAATACAATCAAAACCCCTGTCCCTGTCTGCCTGCCTGTCTGTCTGTCTGTCTGTCTGTCTTTCTGTCTGTCTGTCCGTCTATCTGTCTGTTTGTCTGTTTGTCTGTCTGTTTGTCCACACGACAATAAATACTACGTACATAAGGGTTTCAAGACAAACACAGGGGAGTGAATATTGTTCAAGGGACCATGTGGACTTCTTTTCTCAATCAGATTATGATATGTTGGTCAGAGTAAGATATATGTTGGTCGGCTAATATCAATAAATAACTGGACCGATTTACTTTTTCCCTTTCCTGCGAACAAGTGTTTTTTAAAAGGCACATAAATAAAGTAAATACAATATTTAAAAAGACGTACCCTACCTCATGTACATATTTAGGAATAGAATTGTACACTTATGATTTATTTGTATGTGTATCACCTAGCGAATACTTCTCGCCCCTGGCCCCTTTAAATTCCCAAACGTGTTACATTCTGTTGCAATGTATAACATTACTGTATAATTTGAAAGAAATAAAAGATGCGAGGATGTAACAAAAAAAAACTTGAGTTGTTTTCTCTAGCATTTTCAAGAGGCGAGGAACAAGACCGCGGTGTCCATTATAGAATTCCGTACATTCCGAATCGTTGTTTTATTCGTTAAATTTATATAGTCGGTCTTTAGGTTTTCTCGTCAAATCTCGTTATATTCTCGCTTTGTTTATGGAATTCCAGGAGAACACTGCTAGGTTTACTGTTTTAATTGATTTAAAGAAAGATGCCGAACATCTAACAAAGACATCCCGTGTTTCCTTCTTGGTCATTCTTAGGGACGAGATGTCACGTAATGCTACTTTTCACTTAACTTGTTGGAAGTCTTTAAGCTATTAAACAACAACCGTTCGAATGTTAGTTCTTTATTGTTCCACGTTCTTTCTAAGTATAATAATAAGTTCTAAATATAGCATGACATTTAAGGTAATCCCGCATCCTGACGGTCGTCCATTAAGGACCCAAGGCCGCTTTCGTTGCCTTGCCTAACCCCTCTGTTTTTACATCCAAAATCATCTCTCTTATACTAATTTGTTGTCTAAATATGACAGCTTTACAACCCCAGGAATACACGTTTTTGTAATTAACATGACCATTTTGTACATTTGTACCAGGTCGGCTGTCAACCACCTCCATATTCAAATGACAATCAAATATGCCCTACATTACTAAACATACAGTATGTAGACACATATCCATTTAATTAAATCTTAATTATATCTTAAATATAACTTTAATTAACGTATTACGGTATTACGTCACATTCGTCCCCACATCTTAAATATAACTTAAATTAACGTATTACGGTATTACGTCACAGAGACCACAAAGACACTAACAAGAGTCCGTGCAGAGTCCTATTCTGGTACAATTATAGTTGACATTCGGAAAACCTTGACCATTTTCCATCGAAAACATACCCGGATGTATTCGGTTCATTGCTAGAAGTAGTTCGTAAAATTTGAATTGTAGCAATAATTTATTGTAGTGTTTAATGTGTATTTTGTATTACTTACTTTACATTTATTGGCATTTAAGTGTATTATTGCATAAATAATTAAGATTCCCGACAGTTAAGTCCTTACGTTCAATTGCTTGATTGAAATTACTACGAGATTTACTTGCAGCGTAGTTAAATTTGATATTTCTGACATTGTGTACCGTCTAATACATCCGAGGTTGTTTTTAATTGAAAATGGTCGAGTTTTTCCAAAAGTTTCATTTCAAATAAAAGTGCATAGCTTGCAAACACATTGTTCAAATTCGACAGCAGTAATCCGTTCTCATTAAGAACATAAGACACGACAACTCTCGTCTTTCTCCAAACGGATCTCAAAGACAATCCGTTTTCATCACTGAATGACCAAAGCCATTAACCAGTCTGGAATAGCCAAATAAATGTGATTCTGGACATTTGAAAGCGAGGCTCTAATAATGACTGTATGTGTTAAATCTTGAATGTATGTAATGCCCTTGGCTATTGCGTTGTTTCTGTTGATTTGTGCATGTAACATGGTCAAGTGTATAGAGAAGGACTTACAATGCTTTTGATGGTTTTGTTATGCACTGGAAACTACAGTGACATTGCAACGTTAGTCACGCGGTAAAATGTCGTAGGTAAAAAATAAATAGTGTTACTATATAAAACTGTTTCCGAATCCAACGGCTCAACATGGCTATACCGCTATTAAAAACCACGACTCAACATTAAAACACCGCTACCAGAGACCACTGTTCAACATAAAAAACCGTAACAAAAAACAACGACTCAATATGAAAACACCGTTACAAAAAACAACGACTCAAATGAAAATGCCGTTACCAAAACAAACAAAGACTCATTATGAAAAAATGTAAAAAAAACAACGACTCAACATGAAAACACTGTTAATAAACACAACGAATTAACATGAAATCTCCGTTACCAAACACCACGAATCAACATGAAAACACCGTTACAAAAGGCCATGATTCAACATAAAAACACTTCCAAAAACGTGGCACTACATGAAAACTACGCAACCAGAGACCACTGCTCAACATGAAAACACTTAACCAAGAAAACTGGCCCAACATAAAAATTCCATTACCAAAAAGACTCGCTCAACATGAAAACAACGTTACCAAAAACATGGCTCAACATAAAAACATCGTTACCAAAATACATGGAACAACATTAAAGCATCGTTACCAAAACAACATGGCTCAAAAATGAAAAACCCTTTACCAAAAAAACATGGCTCAACATGAAAAATCCTCTACCAAAAGACCACTTCTTAACATGAAAAGACCGTTGCCAAAAAAACTGCGTTTGTTTACAACAAAATAGAAGATTGGATAATTATTTATAATATGTCGCTCTTTTAAAAAAATAGAAGTATCCATAAAGAGTAAACCTCCTCAATAAAGCCTGCATCTGGCCTGCCCACTTAATAGTTTTGAAAACTAAAACACAAACACTTTCTATTACATAGCGGTTATTTTTGCCCAAGCGGGCGATTAATATATGAACTATGTAGTTTCTTGTCCATTCCTATTGGTCAACATCATATTTTGTCAAATGAAAAGGCAGTACTCTTCAAATGTGCCAATACACTTTTTTCAGTAAATCAGCAGTCAGCCGTAATTGATTTAATCGGGTGAAGCGGTAATTATATACAGCGGCTGGCCTAGTTAGTGGATAGTTTGCAAAATATTATATGTAAGATTGTTAGTTTGTTGTAGAAAAAACTAATAATATTTTACTATTACCTAACTATTCAAAAGTATATACTCATGTGTTTTACCGTTGGGTGTATTAGTTTAAACTTAATGTATTTAACAGCGATTGTGAAATAAGTTATTACAACATCTTATTTATCACTCTCGTTGGCACGATTAATTGTGTTGTGTGGTAAACCGGGGTGCCCTGAAACCCACCTGTCCAACTTGGTGACCACAAACCAAACTCACATACGCCCAGGCCAGAAATCGAACCCGGGTCGCCTAGGTAAGAAGCGAATGCGCTTACCGGACACCTTGGGTGTATTACGCTTATCCCTCAGCCAATCAAAGGTAAGATTTACGTTTAATCATTTAGAACGCTTCTGACGCAAACAACCGCAAACTTCCAGCTCAGTCATTTATTAGTCATATTAAGTTGGTGATTTAGAAGCTCGCGTGTGCTCAATGGTTAATAAAGATGTATTTCGCGCTCAACATTAAGAAATTAAGATTTTATAATTGGTCTATTGAACAAATAGGAGACCTTGGACAAACACTGACTATAAGTAAAGGATCTTATATCAGACCTTATTTCTGCGAGGTAAAACACTGCTGGCTCTTTGTACTGGAAAGCTCGCCAATAATAGTGTGTTGGTGTGTAACTTGCTCTAATTACTCAGTGGGAGGGAAAACATCTTCTATGACATAAAAGCCAAAAAGCTTCAACTCGGATTATATACCTTCTATAAATCTTCTAGTAGATTAAAGAACTTGGATAAAGGGAGACAGGATTAAACATCTCATTATGTGAGAAGGCGTTGTAGCGGCAATTTTCCTTACACTTTCTTACAAAATTCTCCAAGAAATCTTCTTTGAAACCAACCTTTACTGTCATTAAACATTAAAAATGCAATAATATAAATACCATCAATTATTACTTCTTCTTGTCCATGATTAAAGCAACGGTGCACCAGATGATCAATTTGCACGAAAAAAAAGAAAATTGTCGAAAACTGTGATAAACTTGGTATTAATGTGTACAATGCGTGATTGGCTAGTCGGTGTTATCACATGATATTACCGAGTTAGATCTATAGCTTAATTATGTCAGCCGTTTAAAGAAAGCCGTCGTAGCTCAGTGTATACGACGCTAGACTGCAATTTCGGCGACACGGGTTCGAATCCGGTCTCCGACACAATTTTTTTTTTACATTTTTTACTTTTTTACAATTATGATATCAAAGCATAACACATTCTATTAAATAATTGTCCTGAGATTCGTTACAGAAAAAAAACTGTCCCTTTAAAATGAGTTTCATGTCTGAGATCAGATTCCTAAGAAAAAGATTCAACCGCAAAACTTGTTGACTCGACTTTTTCTTCTTCTAGTGAAGTATTTATGATGCAATCTGCTGAATTGTATTTGTAATTTTAAAATTATTTCCATTTTTATAATTGTAAAAGGAATTCAGAATTGTGATATCGTTAACATTTTCTTTGTAAAGCGACTGGAATAAAGATTGATTTTTTTGTAATCTAATAAAAATGCTCTTCTGAGTCTGAGTCAAGACTCATATAATCAGCGGCTAAGAATATTCCAAGAGATGAAACGCTTGGGGTTTATTTAATGTAGTTATTGCATAAGCTTAACATTAAATTTGAAAATCCCTTTCAATGCAAGACGAAAAGTGGTTTTATGAATTTACAGGAAAAACCTTGGGTTTTCGTCTTAAAAAGAAGTTTATAAAAATATATTTGTTTCGATTTTATATCAACTACATATATCAATGTAACTTGCTTGAAACAAAATATCTTAAAAAAAAATATAGACCCCATGCTTTCCAAATGACATGTGTGTACAAAAAAATACATTTTTGTTTAAACAAAAGTCCAGTTACCAAAGCCTTATTGTAAGTTTGTTAAGGGTACCGTATTGCAGAGTTTTACACTGGTGCACGTTGAAGAACCAGGGTAGCTCTAACCAGGGTTACATTCTGTCTGTGCACTATGCTCCAAAATCCTTAAATGGCTAACAATCGTATACTCGCATTCGGGCAAGGTACATTGCCTTGCCCGAATGCGAGTATAAATAAGCTTACACACCACCAACCAAACTTAAAATTAATAGCAAGAAAATAACCACAAAATACAGACATTACTCTTTTGTAACTAAGGTATCCATATTAAAACGCATTCCAAAGAGTTAATATATACAGAGTTGAACAGACTCATGCTATGGACATTAGTAAAAAAATCCTTCACCTAATGGTGACCTTTTCGCAAGGGGAATAGTTTGAAAATTGACGAATTTAGGATGGTAACAAAAATCGTCACGCAAAGTCGTAATTTGTTTTTAAAAGTGCAACATAAATAGCCATACGTTAGAGGCAGTAAGGTAGACTTGATCGCTATTTGCTTTGCAATTACAAATACGTAAAGAGTTAAAGATGCACTCTTACTCCCAAATAAGATATACCACATTTAAAATAAATTGTTTAATATTCCATAAAAGGATGAATAAATGTCGAAAACAATGTTTTTTTATGAAGGATAACGAGTTTAATTTGAAATAAATGAGCATAAAACACGGTATTTCTACCTTATGAGACTATAGTAGACCACAGTAAATCTATAAGCATTCACCAATATTTTTGCACTTTCTGCTATTAAATGCACGGTTTCAATCATGTTATCAGTAATAAGTATTTTCCATAAATGTATCATTTAGTAAGTAGTTTAAGGTTTATCCGTCAAAATTGATGTTTGTTATACATGTGTAGGTATTGATTTTAAAGAAGAGTGTCAATTTAAACATGTGTTTTATGTAACGAAACTACTTTTTCACGCGTTAGTTTTTAAAATTACTTGCGAAAGGGCAACTGCCGTTTTTGATTTACAGGAATACTGATCGATAATTTCAGAACACTAAAGGCGTGAAAATAGGAAGATGAAATAAATACGATAACAACAAAAGCATGTAATTTGTATACGGATAAAAAGTATTAGCAATATTTTGGCTCTTTTTAACTGGGGAATGTGTGGCCACGTAGCTATTAATCAATAAAACACGAAGACTTATACATTAATATCTGCACACAAATGATATGTTTTTATCATTAAAATCAAATGAGTAAACATGATAATGCAATAAAATTAAAAAAAATAAAAGCATAAACAATGTTGGTGCGCCTTAGAAGCGTCGAAGAAATTATTATGCAGTTTCGATGGAAACAAAACCTGGGACCTATTATCGATTTTAGACGTAAATTGAAATTATCATAGTGCAATAGTTTCATTATTTTGGTACGTATACTTATATGTGTCAATTGAAAAAAACAACACCCTGATGTCTTGCCTTTTGTGATGTTTATACAGATTTCGACTAAAATCCTTTACTGGAACGACTCCCAAATGTTTTAAAACTAATCCGTACCATATGCAACTTACTTGACATTTATTGTGAACAAAAACATTGGCGGGCCATGAACTGTACCGTTACAGCCATCGTCGGATACCTCCTATAAACACTACACTACACTATAATGTATGAAGTGTAACGGTAGAAAGTACCGTGGTTGCCGACGATGATTTACAGCTTAAGACCTTACCTCAAGGCTTTGCGCTCTTAACACGTAAATGTTTGAAGATATTTTATACATTAATGTTTGAATACTGGTTAATGGGGCACAGTTCAGGTTAAAGGGGCACACTTCAGGTTAAGGGGCAGAATACAGGTTAAAAAGAAACACTTCAGGTTAAAGGGGCACACTTCAGGTTGAAGGGGCAAAATGCAGGTTAAAGGGGCACACTTCAGGTTAAAGGTTCATTATACTGGTTAAAGGGGCACACTTCAGGTTTAAGGGACACAGTACTTGTTAAAGGGACACACTTCAGGTTAAAGGGGCACGCCACTGGTTAAAGGGGCACAATACAGGTTTAAGGGACACTCTTCAGATTAAAGGGGCACAATACTGGTTAAAGGGACGCACTTCAGGTTGAAGGGGCACAATACAGGTTAAAGGGACACACTTCAGGTTGAAGGGGCACAATACAGGTTAAAGGGAGGCACTTCAGGTTGAAGGGGCACAATACAGGTTAAAGGGACGCACTTCAGGTTGAAGGGGCACAATACAGGTTAAAGGGAGGCACTTCAGGTTGAAGGGGCACAATACAGGTTAAAGGGACGCACTTCAGGTTGAAGGGGCACAATACAGGTTAAAGGGACGCACTTCAGGTTGAAGGGGCACAATACAGGTTAAAGGGTCAAACTTCAGGTTGAAGAAGCACAATACAGGTTAAAGGGTCAAACTTCAGGTTGAAAGGGCAGGGGCACAATATTGGTTAAAAGGGACACACTACAGGTTAAGGGAAACACTTCAAGTTTAAGGGACACACTACAGGTTAAAGGGGCATAATATATGTTGAAGGGACACAGTACTGGTTAAAGGGGCACAATATAAGTTGATGGAAAACAATTAAATATTTAATGCATTTTTATGTTATAGTCATTTGATTTTAAAGATAAAAACAATTTTATCTTTAATTTTTATTTATATTTTGCTACAGAAAAGACTTCTAGGAAAATGTAAATTGATTGGTAACCGATTACTTTCGGAGAAAAATAAAAAAGGGAAGTAAAATAAATAAATTTCTGCGCTCCCTCCCCATTTTCATTCTCAAAAAAGTGCCTAATCAACTTAAGATTTATTGTCTTAGCCTAAGATCATAAGAAACAATTAGAAGTACACGGTGATATTATTTGTTGGAATTCATGGCTTGAAAAGAATTCCACACAACCTACTCTCGCCTTTGTGCACGGGGACTAGCTGGAAATACGACAATTTCATGACTGTAAACATTTTGTCACGTTAAGTAATAATTAGCACCCAAAATTGCATAACACGCGCTGATACTATTACATATACACATTGTTTAAAATAATTTTCGCATCGGCATTCTTGCTTCGAGGAACGTTTCAAGATTTCAGATTTTACAAATGACGTTAATAATTTTTGCTGTCAAATGCACGCCTGCTAAAGGCTTGGAAGAGTGTTTCATATTACATAAGAGGGCTTAATAAACAACGAGGAGTGGTCTTTGCTAATACTAAGTCAAGCTATTACAAGCCATTGAGATCTGCTACGAACATGACAAAGTTGGAGTAAGAAAAAGGATGGCACGTATTCAAAAATGATATAAAAAATCCGTCCTTGCTTAAATTTTAAAGGTTAAACAAGTATATCATTACTTTAAACATAGGAAACAAAAAGGTAAATTGGCAATAAAAAGTACTTACAGAATGTGGCATCCTGCATACTATACCTACAATCAGCTATTGTCCACGTGAATACATATATATACACAAACTTATGTATGTAATTTAAGTACTGCTTTGGATTAATCAGAAAATATAAAACAATTCGCATTTGCAACTTTTATAGACTTTAAGGTAACAAAAACAGTTTTAATAATTGTTCTTAAGGTTTATTGATAAGTTTTATGTATTCGTTTTATTATGTTAACATTTGTGACATAAAAAAACATTTTAGTTTTTTAAATTTTGTATTAAGTCTCCTATAGCTCTAATCTGAGTGGCAATGTACTCGTGGATATGTTTATTATTAGTGATATGAACTGTATATTTCATGTACATTGATTATACGTAAATAAACTATTAAATATATGTATGTATTTCTTAACACCTTGCGTTCAGGGACAACCTGTGAAAGTGCAAACACTAATCTCCAACGGGGCCCTTTGTTTTGGCTGAAAGGACAGCACCCGGAAGATGCAGTTCGTGGAATATAAAAAAGTCCGGGTGCGAAACCCTAGCTATTTCGAAGAGATCCCTTGATTATTTTGCGTGCTCAGCATAAAGCACCGATAAACGGGGTACAACTTTCCTGGTTAAACCAGTACTGAGTACACTACTTTTCAAAGCTCTACCCTTTAAATGCCAAGCGCCAGGCAAGGTAGCTACTTGTTCAAACTTTGAAAGTCTTTCGGTAAGACGCAGCAGTGGATCGAACCCATGAGCATCCGCACAATAGGCGGACGCCTTAACCACTAGACCACTTATTATACACGTGAATACATAACAAACTCACTTATTGAACTGCAATACATGGTACATGTATGTGTACGCATAGAAAATAACGCAATATGCTAAACTGTATATAGTCACCATTTTCAACTGATGGTGTTTACCATTTACATATATGTAATTGAATTTCAAGATTCCTAGTTAACATGGCACCCTGAAAACAATGTTTAAAACAAATATAAGAGCAGTTAATACATATAACCATTTTCAAAAGACACACAATACGATTTACAATGACATATTTTCAATATTCCTAAAACAAAAATGTTAGCATGAAAACAATAACATGTTGAAACCATATAAAATAGCAGATAATACATATTCACCATTTCTAGCAGAAAGTGAATGCGATTCAACATTCCTAAAACACATACAAGGTTTCCAGAATACATCAGCATGTTACAAAAATAAACACACAAAAGAGCACTAATGCATATTCGTCATTTTTATTAGATGGGGAATACAATTCTGAAAAAATAACACATGGAAGTATGTAAAACAACAACATGTTTTGAAATATATAAAACTTACCTGATAAAAGTAAGGACACCGCCGCTTTCAGCATTATCATTTTAAATCCGAATTGCGTCATTTTCATCTATTTACGAATTTCACTTCAGTAAGTGTACAGGCTAGAAGTAGAAATAGAAGCAGAATATATCTGGCAAACACATCTCAACTGTTACACTTTAATGCATTTACTCCAAGCTTTATTGCGGAATTAAGTCAGCTCCTGGCACAAAAAAAATCTTTAATTCCTACTGGAGTTTAGTTCAACTCGAAATAAAAATGAATTATGAAATTATATTGTGATTGAATGTTCACAAATGTCTCACAATTCGATCAATTTGAAAAGAAATATCAATCACCATCGATGCCATTTCCCCCCCAAGAAATGTGCTTGATTTTTCCCTGGGAATATTATAAAATTATAACTTTAGCGTAATCACCATTAAACAATATATTGAGAACCTATAAAATGAAAAGTAAACACTTGCTAGAGATATAATTTAAAACAATATTTTTTTTTAATATCAGTTTTTCGCATCGATCACAAGTCAATAAATTATAATCATGAAATTCGTTAATAATAAATCATTATTTTTTTGTGTAACATCACTTGCTTTTAAATTCACAAATAATGCGTTAGCCAAGATAATATACACTCGTAAAAGTAGCTATGAGCACCATTTAGCGCGGAATGCAGGAAAGTTCCGTTGACCATAAACATTTACTTCCAGGAAATTTCCGGGGCCTATCTCACCAATTCATCAGATTCTTATCAATCTTATGTGCCGACGGAATCTGTCCATTTAAAATGCAGCAGAAAAGACGAAATGGCGTCTGAAAGATCCCCCCCGCACTTGTAGCTTATTCCATACATACAGATCACCGTTCAATAATAATGTTCCCCGTTTAACTCCAAGAACAAAACGCTCAAATATTGTAACAGTATGTACACTTTTATAATAAATACATATTTATCAAGATATTATTATATTTCAACAACAATTCTCACACTAAATGCAAGGCTGTTGTTTGTTTGGTTGTGGTTTCAAATTCATTAATCTTGAGCTCCTGAAAAATATATACCTAACTGTGGTGAAATTCCTAATTTAAAGTAAAATACATACCGTTTGACAATTATAAATAGCTCTTAAAAGCACTGGCAATTTTTATAAACCTACTCAGTTAAATATAAGTCGTAGAATTCGTTTCACTTCTAAATCCTGATATCAATTAGCATATAACTATTGTGTATGCTTTCCTTTTTCTTCCGTCAATATACTTTCGATCAATATAATTTGATAAAACTATTAAATTTCCTTCACATCAGAAAATATTCCACGAATAAGCGAAATTGACAAAGATTATTAGTTGCCACATAATTAAGTTAATTTTATGGTGTAATTCCCCCTTTCTTTTTTTGAATAAAATTATGCTAAAGTTTAATTTACACTCAAAATATATTCCGATTTTACAAGAAAGTCACCACAGTCGCCCGGCGCGCATCATGATAATTTCCTATTGACCATATTCCGATCATGCGATATTTTCTTCAAGATGAAGTACCAAAGGTCGACGGTATTTCTTGCCTCTCAGCATCCATACTCCTTTCCGTGATCGCTAAACCATTTCCAATAATCCAACGTCGGAGCTTCCTATGTTCCCTGAATTAATTACTGTATCAATTATTATATGTTTCTTGGTGTATTTTTATGTACCGTTGCGTCAGCTAATGGGTTTTTTCATGAACACACATCATAGGACAATTATTTTTTTAAATTATTAATTCTCAAATTTGGACCCTTTGGCCGTTGGCCTGTATGATTTCTGCTGAATAAGTCACATTGTCGTCAACATCAGTGAAGATTGAACTTTAACATGATGATGATGATGATGTTGATGATGACGATGATGATGGACGATGGTGATGATGATGATGATGATGATGATGATGATGATGATGATGATGATGATTTAAACAAACAATGTGCTCTGGAAAAACAAAGACAGATGTGAAATATATATTTTATTTGGCCGAAATAATAAACTGCTAGATTGGAAATGATATTAACATAGATATAAAGCTAACGCCATAGGAAGCCATAGGACGCCATAAATCCTCCATCTTATGATACACGATATCAGAAAGCATAATAAAGTGAGAACATAATGCAATATTTAATATCTTAAAATAAAATAACAATGAAAAGAAATTAGAATTAACCATGATAGCAAAGTTATGATAAAGAACATGCCATACAAAAAGAATAATAAGAAGAACTGGGTGAGAGGGAGAGTGAATACAAACGTCCGAACCGGAATAAAACTGTGACAAAGGCCCCGAATAATGAAGGGTGGACGACTTAACCTACGGCAATGAGAAAGAGTTCCCTTCCTTAATAATGCTTTTATAATTATTTCTGGATGAACAAGAGGGTGTCAGTAACGCTTGGATTTCAAACATAAAAAATCCAAAACATCACAAACTTAGACTCTTTCGACTGTCATCTGGCAGAGTAGCAATTGTCGCACTAAAGTAACTTCCCATAAGATCTAAATTGTGCATGAATTAATGCCTTTTTGAAATAACGAAACATTCTTATAACAAGGCCAAATCAATAAAGGAATTTTATAACAGCAACAATACAGAGAACTCAGATGAGTGTATAACTCATGGATTTCATGGACTAAGATAGTACATGTGAACATTATGAACGATAACCTTCAGTTAAACATCAAAACCAAAATCCTTAATTAATGATAAAAAATCATGTGGATCGAAAGCAGAAAAAACACTGTCGCACGTACGCACGCACGCATGCACGCAAGTACTTATTCAAGCACATATACTAGTTAACTGATTACAAGACCTAATACATGTAAAATAATATACAATAAAAGGCAAAAGAATTACATACGATAATTGTACAAGGAAAAATTGTATATAATACGAAGAGCTCGAACAAACTGTATGTCAAATACGTACATGTACTGAAGTAACATGTATTGTTCTGTTATATGCTAGGCCTCTATTACGAGCTTTTACAAATCGTTACATAAAACTTGGGTTTAAGCCAGGTTTTAAAAAAGGACAGGGTGTTGCAGAAAATGGACAGGGTGCTAAGAAAAAAGCGCACATGACATATCAGGCTATGAAATCCTAAACTATTATAAATGTGACAAAATGTCATTCAAGTACGTTTAGATTGTTAATCCAGACATGTTCACTTGGTATGTACGTATTATTCATATATCATAAAATATGCTTTATAACAAAACATAGGAAATACTTGAATATCTAAGAACCTGTCACACTGTGGCGACTTTCGGCTACGAGTTGTTGCGAGTTTCAACTCGCCTCAACTCTTCAGGTGTCGTGTTGGACTCGAATCCTTGTCGTTGCATGACGAAGACATGTCTCCTCATAAAGAAATTACTCGGCAAGCAGTGGCGAGAACTTTAAACGGTTGAAAATTATCGTACGAGTTTTCGTCTCGTACAAATATCGAAGACATGTGGTAGGGGTATCGAACAAACTCGAACACTTGTGGTAGACATGTCTTCACTTGTCGTCGCTTCTCGCCGCGTCTAAAAGTCACTCGACAATGTACGATTTTAGCAGCGACTCAGGGGGACATTATTACGATCTCTGCTTGAGATTCGTTCGAGTTGTTGTGTGTTTGTACGTACCCTTCGACATGTCATCGAGACTGTTGCGACTTCCGGCGAGTTCAATGTGATCATATCAAGAAAAATCACTGCATCATTTCTTCTGAAGATTCCAAGAGGTAAACATCACTGTGTTTACAATAGGTAAACCATTGTTAGACTAGTCATGCCTTCAAAGAGAAAAGGAAAGGCTCCGTAAAGACAAAAGGTGGCTGTGGAACAAGATGTTGATTCTCCACCCCCTGCACCAACAACACCTTTGAATTTCTACGAAGCGTCACCTCCGCTGATCAACTGGAATTTAGTCCTGATGTGCAGCACCATCTGTATGAATACCCTATTCGCCATGTGTCGTCCTTTCTCGTACATTCTCGTTGCTCACTCTTAATAACTCGTCATGATATCCTGCACATATCGGCATATTTCGTAGAAATCTCTGTGGTTGTCGAAAGAGTGTCGAACACAGATCGAACCGATGTTGCTTAAACTCGGGTTTAACACACGAATCTCGTACTATTCTCGTATTCACATGGAAGAGAACTCGAGCAGGGGTCGAACTGATGTATCCAGCATCGGAATCCGCGATCATCTCGTGGCATTTTTGGCGAGTTATAATACACCAGCACTCGTGGTAACTCGTGGATGCAAGTCGTGACAGTGTGACAGGGTCTTTAAAGCATTCAATTCTAAGAAGGGAGAAGGGTGCCCATGCTAGTTTCCATGGGGGCAGAAGGGTGCTTATAAAAAAACACTCTTCCATATCCCTTTAAAATCCTAATAAAATAGACAAGCTGGAATTGTTATTATGGAAAAAATGTTAAAATAAATATGTTTATACGATACTACATTTTTTCTTATACAATATAGATAAATACAAAACACTTCTTGAATATGGTCACCTTCAATAACAATTATCTTATATGATGTAATCTATCAAAATCCTTGCGTAGTAAAATATCAGTAAGTGAAATATATATAAATATATAAAAAATGTCCATCTTAACCATGCACACGAACAACAAAACTAAACATGTGTTTTAAATTGTTGACTTATGGCAAATATACTTTATGTTAAAATGCTTGCTACAAGCGAGGCACTTGTCACATCTATTACAGAAAGTCTACTTTGACTTCAACTGCATTTCCAGTAGCCTTGTCTTTGCCCGTCACCTCAATTTCGGTACCTCCAAATTTCATTTGAACGTAAACGTCACGATCACACCCTGTGCCTGATATCGGGACACAAAGTTTTCCAATTTGAAAGCAGCCGCTTTCGGTTACCAGCACAGGATTTGTCTTCTTTGTTGCAAAAATATAAAAGTCAATACTTGTTTGGTCACTACTTGTAGGACGGTATTTTTGTTCGTCTTGAGTGTCACCGATTCTTAATGATTGTCCCGCTTCGACATGTTTATTGAATACACTCTTACATTGGACAACACCGTCTTTCCTAATAACTTTGTTCGACATAGGATGTTTGCTTTCATCAAAAAGGCATCGTGTTTTTACCCCATATGTATATTTACTAATTCTTTCCGTGATCGCATTTGGGCTATGGCCAAAGATAACAGCCCCTTTCAGAATGGAAAGTCCTGCCTCATCCGGAATGATGACTTTCAACGAAGAAAATCGACTCTGAATCGTGTGCTGTAACAGGGGAGATTCTGAAAATCCACCGACCATTACAATAGCTTGTATACCTTTATTTGCATCTTTTTTGAGTAAATCTGCAACGTGATCAGCCGTGGTAGAAACTGATTTTTGGAAAAATGTCCTAGCAATCGATGCGGTCATCTTTAGTTTATCTCCAACAACACTGACCTGATTAAAAGAAAGTGATGTCAAGAGGATAAAAGCTAATATGAACAAGAGATATTTGTCAAACATTATGCCCCGCTGAGCGCCATGTTGTCAGGAATATATGGACTGTGAGACAATTGAATGAAATATGCATGGACCGAAATGACAGCTGATTTGTCGCTGACATTGGATGCTGTTGAGGCAGGTTTAAGAGTATGACCATTCAAAGTTTGAGGATAGAGTGTGTTATGACCATGACCTTTGACTCTATGACCTCAAAATCCATAGGAGTCATCCGCTGGTCACCAAAAATCTAAATGTTAAGTTTGAGGGCCATGGGTGCAGGCATTGACAAGTTATCACACAGAGAAGCTTTTTTCGTTCAAGGTCACTGTTACCTTGACCTTTGACCCGATGACCCCTAAAATCATAAGGGGTCATCTACAGGTCAGACACAATTCCAAGTCAAGTTTGAGGGCCAAGGGTGCAGGCATTGACCAATTATCACTTGAAACATTTTCGCATTCAAGGTCACTGTGAACCTGACCTTTGACCCAATGACTCTTAAAATCAATAAGGGTCATCTCCTGGTCAGGCCCAGCTTACATGTCTAGTTTGATAATCATAGATTCAGGCATTGTTGAGATATCACTGGGAGAAGATTTGTTAACTTTTTTGCGTTAAAGCTTACTGTGACCTTGACCTTGGCCTGATGACCTCCAAAGTCAAGAGGGGTCATAAACTGGTCAGGCCCAACCTTCATGTCAAGTTTGTGACCATAGGTCCAGGAATTGTCGATTTTGCTTTCAAGGTCACTGTGACCTTGACCTTTGACCCCTTAAATCAATAGGGGTCATCTACTTGTCAGGCCCAACCTCCAAGTCATGTTTGATGGCCATGGCCGCAGGCATTGTTGAGTTATCACTCGGGCAACCTTTTCTCGTTCAAAGTCACTGTTACCTTGACCTTTGGCCCAATGACCCCTAAAATCAATAGGGGCCATCTACTTGTCCGGCCCAACATCCAAATCAAGTTTGATGGCCATGGGTGCAGGCATTGTCGAGTTATCACTCTGACAACCTTTTACCATTCAAGGTCACTGTGACCTTGACCTTTGGCCCGATGACCCCTAAAAACAATATTGGTCATCTACTGGTCAGGCCTAACCTCAAAGTTAAGTTTGAGGGCCATAGGTGCAGGCATTGTCGGGTATCACACGGACAACCTTTTACCATTCAAGGTCACTGTGACCTTGACCTTTGGCCTAATGACCCCCAGAAACAATAAGGGTCATCTATTGGTCAGGCCCAACATTTAGGTCAAGTTTGAGGGCCATGGGTGCAGGCATTGTCGCGTTATCACATGGACAACCTTTTACCATTCAAGGTCACTGTGACCCCCCAAAAAAAAGGAGTCATCAACTGGTCAGACCCAACCTCCAAGTCAAGAATGAGGGCCATAGGGGCAGGCATTGTCAAGGTATCGGACAACCTTTTAACATTCAAGGTCACTGTGACCTTGACCTTTGGCCTAATGACCCCCAGATACAATAAGGGTCATCTACGGGTCAGGCCCAACCTGAAGGTCAAGTTTGAGGGCCATAGGTGCAGGCATTGTCGCGTTATCACATAGACAACCTTTTACCATTCAAGGTCACTGTGACCCCCAAAAACAAAAGGAGTCATGTACTGGTCAGACCCAACCTCCTAGTCAAGAATGAGGGCCATAGGGGCAGGCATTGTCAAGTTATCTGACAACATTTTACCATTCAAGGTCACTGTGACCTTGACCTTTGGCCTGATGACGCCCCAAAACAATAGCGGACATCTACTGTTCAGGCCCAACTTCCATATCAAATTTGATGACCATAGGTCTAGGCATTGTTGAGTTATCACTCGGACAAGCTTTAAAATTATTTTACCATTAAAGGTCACTGTGACCTTGACCTTTGAGCCGATGAGCCCTAAAATCAATAGGGGTCATCTACTGGTCAGGCCCAACCTTCATGTCAAGTTTGATGACCATACGTCAGGAATTGTTGAGTTATCACTCGGACAAGCTTTGGTCTACCGATGGACCGACCGACCGACCGACCGACATGTCTGTGCAAAGCAATATACCCCTCTTCTTCGAAGGGGGGCATAAACATGAACAAAATAAAGGGCCTTGTTGGTAAAATTATAGAGTAATATCAATATATTGTTTTTTATGCAGCGGGTAAGCTATGAAGATAGGCAAAACTGTTATATTTACAATGTCTTCAATAATTCATTACATTGTCAATTAACCAAATTACATGTACCTCATTTCCGAATTTCGACAAAGCCGCTGTTTCGACAACGTCTTTGCCTGTTTTTTGCTTCGCCGTTGTTAATAAAGACAGCGGAAGTCTAATGACTACTTTCGATTCACTCTCATGTGTGATACTTCTTTTCTTCACCTCAAATCTTTTCATCATATCGTTGTAATCGTACAAGTTTGATTTCTTGAATGAATCAATGACGTCTGTTCCTAAAACACGTCAACCACATTTCGCAAAATTAATATTGTATGTGCCCTATTGTACCGCTGTATGAAAAACGATTTATTTAATAATACATTGAAAACTAAGAGGACTATGGTCTCAACTGCTTATTTTAAGGGCACACACAATACATTGGTATTATGTTTCAATGTACTCTTTTTATTCACGGAAATCTATTTCCTGGAAACATAATTTTATATCTGAGTAATATTTGGATTTTTGATGTGTATTACAATTTCCAAACCAATAAGCTTAGTACTAATTCAATACCTGTAATAAGTGTAAGGAAATCCAGAAATGCATCATCCACCTTCGTGCCTCCCCATGCGCCTCCGCTTGCTTTGTATAGCTCCTTAACTCGTCCTTGACCTACCACCTCGTGAGCGGTGACGTCAATTGTGCCACCTATAACAGGTCATAACCTAAGTTAACGTAGTAAATTTTAAATACACATCAGATTATTATATAAAGTATGAAAAACAGAATTTGGTTTGGTAGAATCTGTTCACTGACGAAATGTAGCGCACATAACACAGACTTATCATGGATCCCTATAATAAATGTTAGAAAATACCAAAGGACCATACTATGATACATTTTACAACTGCATCGCAGATAGTGAATACAATTTAATGCAGCAAGTGCTTATCAAATGACGATGTAATGATCACGCAAATAGATAGCGGTAAAACTATCTGTGTGTGTATGCTAAGAACTGCGGTATGGTGTATGTATGTAGTACCAATTCGGACTGAACAAGTCTTGAAGAGGTTTGTATAAGATAACATTAGTCAGATTAGTAGATATTGTACCCAAACTTTATAAGTGATAAATACCTCCAGCGTCTAAAACGAGGTATCTCTTCCCTGCCGTGAACTTTGCCAAGGACGTCTGGTTTCCACTCTTTTCCACGGACAAATGGCGACAAAATAAAGAGGCGGCCTCAGGTTCAAGTGCAATTGTTAGTTTATCAGCCAAAATTCCAGCCTGAAATTATTATCAATACATATATTTCCTTTCCGATTTCTATGTTTACATTTGATAGCTTTAAAAATAATTAAACGCTTTGTATATTTGTACAGGTACATGAAACAGGCATGGCAATTTATTTTTAAAGACCGAAAACTCATCCTCAATACACTTTTATATTTTATCAGACTTGACGGGTGGGTAAGACGGGTCTCGCCAATTATCGTATATCATTGCTTATACCTGCTGTCATGTGAGAATCAAAAACTTCATTTTATACTGGAGGAGAGATCCTCTGAATACACGCGATATCGGGCCCTTGGATATTATGAGATATCGCTTTCCTGACGTCCTGTATCACGTCGTGTTCGGTGTGCAAACGCGCATGTTTATAAACCGAGCGAGACGTGTCACCTTAGAGTGTTTCTATGTCTAAACCAACGACATTAAACTTCACTTAGAATTTACATGACATTTCCCGAATTTTCATTTAGGATATACTTCATAAATAAATCGCATTTATGATTAAGTGCATTTTCTTGAATCTAAACACAAAGTTTATATGGAAACAAATTTTGATAAACATCAGTGTGTAAAAGGTGTGTAAAAGGTGGAATTCAACATATGCTACTATGCTGATATGGCTTAGGTAAACGATGGATTATTTAATACGGCCTGTTGTACTTTCACTATTGCTTATGGAAGTCAGTATCGGTTTCATTGAGACTGTTTACTATCTACGCCCCAACTCCAAACACTATTTCATTATATTAGTCACTAAATATAGACCGAACGGTGAGAAACGTTTTTCATAGGTTCACCTCTATGGCCGCTTCCCTCATAAACTGTTTGGCCCCGTCGTCCCAAATTGCAGGAACAGTCAAAACCCAATGTATCTCACTGTCTTTTATCATGCCCAAAACGCGGTCGTTTGTCACTGCCAGGAGATCGTCTTTCAGATACCTGTAAAACACAAATTCAGTCAAAATCATAGCATTTTGTGGGTCCCCTATTTAGTGTCTTTGATGCCTTAGCCTATGAACAGAATCTGCTACTATAGTCCATTTACTTTCTATTGTATTAGTTATACACTTCAATCTTTTTGCATTGGTAGTTCAGCTTATAAATTATACCATTCCACTAAAACAAAATAAACATTATTTTAAACTACTTATAAATAAAGGGAGACTTTTATTTTTTATGATAATTGTGATATAAATATAATTTAACAAGAAACCCTATATTATCTGTTGCTTCAAGTATTGTGTAAACTTATTCTTTTTAAGGACACTATACTTACTTTATAGAAAGAGCAAACACTGTTTTTGCTAGCAGTGATTTTCCCTGGATATCTTCTATTTCGGTGTCTCTGTGGATTGTCTAAAAATTGACACAAACTCGTCGTTATTACAATCATACAATATTTATTTTAGTTATTCTTCAATCTAAGCATGTCAATTTGCATTGATATCTTACTGATTAGATACTGAAATATATGTACAATGAACTCATAATTTTAGATAAGTGTCATTCATAAGCAGTGTGCGTATGTGTCATAAACGTTGCACTCAAATCGGAAGATAACCACGCATGTTCAATGTTTTATCATAAAAGCTATACATTTAGACAGTAAAAAATTTGCCTTGCCTGCCCTAAAAGCCTCATCTTGAAGCGTTTGAAGAAAAAATATCCCTCGTCATTGTCCTCTTCAAGCAGGTCAGAGTACTTCGTCTCTGCGTCAAACCCAAAAGCATGCAGCGTTTTTCCATCGGGTTTAATTAAGGCGCATGTAGGACCTATATAAATTTATATACGTCTGTGACAAAACTCGTAAAATGGAAGATATTAAAGAGGAAGATAGTGTTCTACATTTTCAATCCTGCATAGCTCTGCACTTTCAGTTAGTAAAATGCCAGAACATTTATATATACAACTTTATAAAACATAACGTGTTCATTGTTTTATATATATAGTATCACTAAATATTCATTGAAAACAATATCAACACAAACATGTAATATGTGTTGTTGTTTTTTAAAACTGTTATATAAAAAGAAGTAGCGGCATTGTTATAAACTGTTTAATGACGGCACGTAGTTTAGTTTTTCATACTTAGTTCAAGTTAGTATGAAAGTGATATATAGGTTCAATTCTGCATAATTATTGATTGTAGATGCATCGTTTTCTTTAGTATATTAAGTTAATTATCATATAAACCAATGACACACGCCGTACCTTTCGTTGATTCCTCACCCTTCCATTGTTTTGCAGAAACCTTGGTAGGATCACTGTCATACTCGTGTTGGAAGGAAAACGCCCAACTAGAGTATGTTGTACCAAAGTCTATGGCGGCTACTAGCACCGGGCGGGACTAGAAATGGAATAAATGGTGGTAATGAAAACCTTGTTTACAATTAAAAGCAAAACGTATTAATTATTTGACACCCAATATCCGAAAGGTCATGGTAAGCTTTCGTGACATAAACAAATTTCATTTCCAAAGTATTTTGGTTTGATAAGGAGTTGAGCATTTTTATAAAAAAGAGATTGTATCATATTCTGGCAATTATAGCATTTGAATTATTTTCGGAGAAGTCTTTTGACCACATTACATTCTTTTTTGTTAAAATGCTCAAGACTTCAAATTTAACAATGCCTTGTGATTATATATTGCACAATAACCAAAAAGACACAATACATTTTTACGAATAACAATTATAAGCATAATTATAAACAACATGTCTACTGTTAGTACTGCTAGTCAAGTTAACAAGTTAACAAAACTCAATCCAGAAAACATAATTTTTGTAACAACGCGGATCGTCAATAGATAAAAAAAATGAAACAAAACGCATACCATTTTAGGAAGGTTTTACTAGTCCCCTTCGAAAAGTAAATTTACATCAATTAAATCACTTATTTTACGAACTTTTGATATTTGAATTATTTTATCCGTACACAGCGACGAATGGTTATTCAAATCAAATCTAATGAAGGCCGATAAGATTTTTTTTGTTTCAATTCCATGAAGAGGTGTCCAGTTTAACTTCCTCTTTCGATTCGTACTTAAGATAATAAACTTAGTACAGTTCTCAGTATGGCAAAGATCACAAATACGCCGACAAACGCGTGCGCACACGCACGTACGTACATGCAAACATGCACACACATCGCGCGTACAAACACAACCACACACTCATACACACACACTCGCGCGCGCACACACACATACGTGCGCACGCACGCATGTACACACATACGCACACACATACGCGCACACTCGCGCAAGCATATGTCGACGGTAGCTCAAGCCGGCATAAATTAATTGGGTTCTGTTGTTTTGCCAAGTAATAACAACCAGCCTGCAATAAATATCCAAGATATTTATTTATGAAAATAGGATATGACTGAAAGTCAACAACCGAATATGGCAAATGCACAGATTCTAATCAACAATACGTAAACAATACAACAAAAACGAAAACAACTAACCTGCAATAAATATCCAAGATATTTATTTATGAAAATAAGATATGACTGTTGTCAACAACAGAATATGGCAAATGCACAGATTATAGCCCTTGACACATTGAAAACAGTCATGCGTGAAAGGTTAGTTGAACTGAATTAGATTGATCACAGGACAGTAGGGGCGGATATTTAGTTGAGAAATAATAAGACTCGTAGAATAGAGATCACAAGACAGTAAGGGCGGATATTTAGTTGAGAAATGATAAGACTCGTAGAATAGAGATCACAGGACAGTAGGGGCGGAGTTTTAGTTGAAAAAAAAAGTACGGATCATAAAATAGAAATTACAATTCCAAATACAAGACATTCTCCCCCTACTTCGATAAAAAGGCTCCTGACCTTTTTGTTAAACAGTCTGAAATAAATCAATAAAAATATAATAAAAGCATCAAGCATTAAAAGAAAATCACAAATACATATTCAGAAATAACATGCAGGCCGGCTGGGCTACAACTCATGAATATACACACACCGAAGGTAAGTGTATAACGTTTTATTAGCACCTGAGGTACGTTAATAACTACTGTGACATAGCTCTCCTATTACTCTCTACAAACATAAGCCGTAGGGTAAGTAGTTTCCACATATCAAACAACCAACTTTCAAACTACTACCAAAGAAGGTATTGACCTTAATTCAACACATGTAGCTATTTGCTAATAACCAGAGGTGAGTATTTATAAATATCATACAGGTAAGTACTACACGAGCACTACTTCACAGCTACAAATAACCATAGGCTAGAGACTACGACTGATACAAAAAAAAATCAGAAACATATACCACAGGTAGGTCAAATAAAACATTTCGTATGGCAATAATGAATAATCATAAACTGGCTCAATATAGTATCAAACTGTAACTCTTTTAAAATCCTGCACTTTAAAATCGTCAGTGCTAGTCATCTACTAGGCTTCTTAAACTTTCCAATCCCCTGTAGTCATCCACTTTGGAGGTTTACGTTTCATTTGTGGTCTTGGAGTGCTCAACGAATCATTCACTGTTGAACCTCGCTTGGCTTGGATGGCGTAGGGCGCTACATCTGGTACATCTGTGGACTTGTCAGTTTCTTCGACCTTTCCATCAGGTACATCATCTACTTCAGATGAATCGCCGGCAGCATCCAATACAATATAATCAACACTCTGATCGTCAGTGAGAACTGTATCATCTTCTTCGCCCACGTGCTCTTCTTCTAAATCTCCTCCGCTAGTGGTACTTATAAACGGGGGGAGATGGTTCCGATGTTAAGTCCGAGACTTCTTATAATGTGTCCCTTCCCGTTTGACCTCATACACAGGGATGTCTTCCAGAGGTTTTCGTACCACGATGTATGGGTGTGGTTCCCATCGATCTGCCAACTTTTGCCTTCCCCGGATGGAAACATTTCTAACAAGCACACGATCACCGTAAAGGAGGATTGAACTTCGCGTGCGGTTGTCATATGTTGCTTTGTTGTTTGATGACATCTTCGCAGCGACTTCCCGGGCCTTGGTGTAGGCGTATTGGAGACGGTCTTGCAGTTTAACCACCTACTCTGAGTGTATGTTGGATGACAAGCTGTCAGTGTGGAGCCCAAGTAAAGCATCAATGGCCGGTCTGGGATGCCTACCAAACATCAGAAAATACGGAGAAAACCCGTATTCTCATGATGAGTGGCATTATATGCATGTACGAGGCTAGAGACGTGGGCCTTCCTGTCAAGCTTTTGACATTCCATAAGGGTCCCTAGCATCTTAAGTAACGTCTGATTGTATCGTTCGACCATTCCGTTACCCATGGGGTGATAGGGGGTGGTCCTAGTCTTTTCTACAACAGCTGAACTACAAAGCTTCGTTATGAGGGATGACTCGAAGTTCCTTCCTTGATCACTATGGATCCTGGCAGGAAATCCATAATGGACGACGAAGTTGCCAAAGAGAATTCTTGCAGTAGTCTTTGCTGTCTGATTGCGGGTAGGGTACGCCTATGCATAGCGACTGAAATGATCCGTCAAAACTAGCACGTTCTCAAAAACCTTCTTTGGATCGTTCCAGTGAGAGGTAATCAATACAGATAATGTCCATTGGAACTGTAGACGTAATGGGGGACATCTCTGAAATAGATACGCGGGACTTCCGGCGAATGCAACGACCACAGTTTCTGACAATGTCCGCGACAAAGCTGTTCAACACGGGCCAGTAGAACCTCTCTTTAAAGAGGTTCTATCTCGCCCCTGATGTCCTAGGTCATCATGTAGGGCTTTGAATACTTCACCCGAAGTGCTTTAGGCAGCAGCAGCTGCAACCGATCTACTCTATTCATAGTCGTCTTCCGATACAGTACACCTTGAAGCATCGTAACATTCGACCGCTCCTTAACATAAGATGACATCTGTCGGTCGATCGGCTTAGCCGGTTTGATTCCGTGTGCAATATGGTCTGCAATGTTAGAAATGGTTGAAACTTGGCGCTGTGCCTTATGCCAATCGTAGGAAGATAGGCTGTATGAATCAAGGATGTCATTTGGTATATCCAAGTGCTAGCTTAGTGGCGATAACTCCGGATCACGTACAGTTTCTGACAGAGGGACTGTTTCGGCTGTAGCGGCGTGACTGATTGCCTGGATAACTTCAGTTGGAACCACACAGCTAAGACCATCAGCATCTATGTGATTCTTTCCCTTCCTATAGGTGATGCTGAAGTTAAAGCTGAATAGGGCAGCTAGCCATCTGTGACCAGTAGAGTTCAACTTGGCGGTAGTGTTCACGTAGGTAAGCGGAAGTCATGAAGCTTTTCAGTAACAGACCACTTCAAGGCAAGAAACTCAAGCCTGTGAGCGGGATAGCTGCGCTCACTCTGCTTCAAGCTTCGCTCCTTGTCGCTTTGCCTTTGGTAAAGAACGGCGCCGAGTCTAACTGTATGTAACGTGAAGGACTTTGTATAATCAACATATCCCAGCAATGGTGGGATTGTTAGCTTTTCTTTCAGGTCATCAAAGGCCTTCTGTTGTGACTCCTCCCACTTGAATGGTACTTTCTTGACTTTTTTCGAAATATTGCGCTTCGTTGGTTGTCCTACGAGGAAATCATTCAACGGTCTAGCTATGGTTGAAAATCCCCTGATAAAACGTCTGTAATAATCTGAAAAAAACAAGAATTGCTTGACCTCTTTGGTGGACTTTGGAGTAGGCCAGTTCTTGACGGCCTCCGTCTTCTTTGGATCGGCCTTGATCCCCTCTTCCGACACAACATGGCATAGGTAGGTAGTTTCTTTTTGTTAGAACTAGCACTTGCTTGGCTTGATTTTCAGGTTGTATTCAGCGAGACGTTGAAACACAGCATCGAGGCGATCAAAGTGGCTATCGAGGTCTTGACTACAGATGATATCATCGAGGTAGATACGGCCTCCCATGCGGTCTCCCATGCAGCGTTCCATGCAGCGTTCCATTAAGCGTTGAAACGTTGCAGGGGCGTTGTAAATACCAAAGGGCATGCGATTACAGTCATAGAACCCGAGACCCTACACTTCAAAGGTCGTCTTCTCCTTGTCATCCTCTTCTAACTCGACTTGCCAATATCCTGACTTCATATCAAGTTTTGAAAAGTACTTCGCTCTGGCTAGCATGTGTCTTCGACGCGTAGAAGAGCGTAAGCATCCTTCTTGGTTCGAGAGTTCAGTTTTCAAAAATCAATACAAAAGCGTATTGTGCCGTCCTTTTTCCGAGCAATAACCACATTTGATGAAAACGGACTGTTAGACTCTCTGATGGCATCGATGTCAAGCATATCCTTTAAATGTTGCTTCACTTCTTGAAGCAGGGCTGGAGGAATTCTTCTTATTGGATCCTTGAATAGCTCTGGGTTATTTAACTCTATCCGATGTTTGACCGCTGAAGTGTTTCCAAGGTCCAAAAACGTTTTAGGGAATATGGCCTCCCACTTGTCAAACAACTTGAGGACCTTCAACTGCCGGTCTGGTGTCAAAGGCGATGTGTTCAAGTTGACTCCATACTTGATCTTAAATTCAATCTCTGTTTTATTGTCTTTATTTTCCCTTTCAGATGCGGTTTACTGATGAACAGATGCTGATGGATCGTTAGATGTAGGTATTTCTTTTTCAGATACAGTTTGTTCAGGGTTCTTATTTCTCTTTTCAAATAAGGGTGCCGACCTCAAAACACTCACTTCCTGTAGCTGGAAAATTGGTGTCCTAGCCTTTATTTTCACCACAATTGCTTAACGGTTACACACTCGTACCGGAACTCTTGTCGTTTTCCCTGGGTTATTAAGAGAAACTACTCTTGGACATATGTTAGGTTTATCAGGGCCAGCATTCTCAACATCCTCTGTTACAGCTGAGTCAACATCGTTAGACTCTCTGACAAGATCTGTTATAATTTTCATTTCCATTTGTTGCAGTGTAGTATCCTTCATGGCCTTAACAATTCCAATACAAGCATTACTTGTCATATACAAAAGCCACTTCCCATTCCTTTGGAATTTCTCCAACTGTCTCACATCTGTACCATCTTGCACTCTCTCGAATTATGTTCATGCCGACAATTGAAGGTACTTTGCGGTTGTCATTCGTACCTTTCACAATCAACAACAATATAGTCAATGGTTGCATTTTAGTGTCAGGCAACCTAATATTGGCCTCTATATAGCCACTATATGGAATCTGGAGTCCATTTGCACCCGAAACATTGAGTTCAAAGGCATATAAACTCTTTAAATCAGGCTTTACTTCCATTGACATGGAAAACTCCTCAGACAGCGTGCTTATCATAGATCCAGTGTCTATTAAGGCTTTCACACACTTCCCATCAATGTCAATGAAATGTTCATTGGCTGATCTAACTAACCGTTCATGTAACTTATTCTTTATCACCGTAGGGCTATCTACCTCTTTGCTTCCATCGTGCCTCCCGTTGAAAGCTTCTGTCCGTTTAAATCATCCTCTGTATTCTCAGTTCTCATTTGATTCTCTCCTGTTGGCCCTTCTTTCCGATCCTCATTCTGTCTTCCTATTTATCCTCTTTTAGCTCCTCTGTATCCCCTTCTAAAGGGTCTTCTATAGTTACCATTGTAACTGTTTCCCCGTGAGTACTGATTCTGTCCTTTTATCCTTCCTTGCTCACTTTCCAACGACTTCATTCTTTGCAGTAATTCCTGCATCACACTTTCTTCTTTCTGTTGATTGACAGTAACTTTAGCCTATTTTGATCTATCTTTCATTCTTTCGCAACCTTCTTCTGCTTCTTCTAACCTTGCCTTCATTCGCAATGACTCAAAGGTATCCGTACTTTCATATGCCACTCTCGTAGACATGTTTAACTTTTCTGATCTAAAGCCTCTCCAGAACCTCTCTATAAGTTTTCTATCCCTCTTATGTTCGTCTATCTCACCCTTTTCTACGGCCGTTGAATTAGTCTTTCGATCCTAACACCCCATGTTGAACATGGTTTGCCTTCCTTCTGCTTAGCAGAATAAAAATCTTGCACCACCCTGTTTTCTGTTTTCACATCCCCATAAATTTCACTGAGTTTCATCATAATCTTATTTGCGGTGGCCGATGGCTTTAAGGTAAGTAGGACTTGTCTTGTCTCATCTTGCAGAGCATTTCTTATTTTCTGTACCATTGCATAATCAGGGTGTACTTTGCTGTTAGGAAGACATGTTACTTCATTTTTCCATTGCTCAAATACTTTACCTCGGAAATTTGGTAGTTTCGGTGCACCAGGTTTATATGTATACTGCTCAGATTAAGTTCATTTCTTTTCTCATGATGCATTTCAACTCTCTTTTCTTCCTTTACTTTATAACCGTCTCTTTCACTTCTTTTGCTCTCAGCTCTTTCCCTAAGCATCTGCTCCTTCTCTTTTAGCAACATCAGTCTCCTGTTTAATTTCTCTCCATGGGCTCTTTTCATTTCCAAATCTCTTTCAATTCGTTCGTTTTCATTTCTTGTATCATTTAAGTCTTCCTCATGTTTTCAAAGGTTCATATTCTTTCTAACAACTCCTTTTCTGCTCTTTCCTTCATTTCAAGTTCATGTTTCAACCTTTGTCTGTTTTCCATCATCAGTGTTTGTTTTCTACTGTCTTCATCTTGTAGCTTTCTTAGCTTAACACTCTCTCGTTCATGTCTGCTCAACATCTTACTCATAGCACTCTTCTGCTTCAGTTGTCTCAGAACATCACTCCTTTTCAATCCTTGGGCCTTGTTACTACGCTTGACTTCAGTTTCACTCACTTCATCATATCTCTTATATATGTTCAGCTTTTCTCCCTATCTTCAATGAGATTGTCCAATAAATGCATAAGTGCATACAATGCACAACACTTCAATCAAGAAATATTAATACACAATGAACAATAAATAAATCTGTCACTTGTTGATCAACTCTATACAACTGTCATAGGATCTATACGTAACGATCTACATGTATACGATAAACTAATCGTATACTTCTACTCTAAATGTTTCTAGTTATACATATGATAGATAACTCTCTAATTATTATGAACTACAACTGCTATATGAAATCTTCATAATTACTTCTACTACTACAATTCTGCGGTAACAACACTCCTTTTAATTAACACTTTTATTTCTCAAACTACCTCCACTACTTGGATTCGTAGTCCACAACGTTAACCACTCGGCTATTGCCTCTGATAATCTACATCTAGTATAATAATCGATCACACTACAGCGAGTCGCCTACATCTCCAATTACCTTTTATAGGTAAAAATTTAAACCTATAAATTTAACCGTCTCAAAATGTATGTAAATTTTCTAGATATATGATTCTGCAAATTTTACAATATTTTAAGTGTACAAGTTCACGCGAATTGTTCAAAAATACGCGAAAACACTCGGCGACGACTCATCATTTCAAATTTATTGCAAATGCTTTCTCATTGTCCGCATTATTTTAATTTAACATTCAAATGTAAGCTTTGAGTTCTAGTCACATTGCATATCGCCAGTTGACATAAGTTGACAAAGTTTGACTTTCAGAAGAATGGACGGTGTTAAGGGACTTCCACAGTGCAAACGTGTAAGAAGAAAAGGCGAAAACAAACATAATTCATTATCATTTTTTTTGCTGTAATAAGGAGTTAAGCAATTTTTGATAGCATTTGCATTTATTCGGAGAAGTAGTTTGACCATATGAATATAATTTTGTGAAAACATGTCACGACTTTCAAATTTAACAATCTCTTGTGGTTTCTTGATAATATCTTTCTTTCTTCAGAAAATTTAATTCACTTCCTGGTCATGAAAATGTCTTTCTTAAGATACAAACAATAACCACAAAGTCACAATACATTTTTACGAACAGCAATTATGAGCAAAATTATAAACAACATACGTACTGTTAGTATAGACAAGTAAACAAATTAACAAAACTCGATCCAGAAAACACATTGTTTGTAACAACGCGGATCGTCTATAAAGAATTAAACAGAAAACGCATACCATTTCTGGAAGTTTTTACTAGGCTCCTTTGATGAGAGAATTGTACATCTTATTCATCATTTAAATCACTTGTTTTACGCTGTTTTAATATTTGATTTATTTCATTCGTACACAGCGACGAGTGATTATTCAAAACAAATCTAAGTAAGGCCCGGTCGATAAGGAATTTCTTTGTTCCAATTCCATGAACAGGGCGGGTGATCGACAACATTACTTTCTTGAAAAAACAACAGTGAGAAATAGCACTACACTTTACCATTTATTTTATAGCACTGCGCCGTACCAAAAATGAAATACGACAATTTTACTGAGCACTAGTGCTTTGTTTGATTTTGAAGTTTGTCATTTAACATGAAATGTAAATTGGCACTACAAATTTGGAGAGTTTACCAATAAAATAACTTTCTTGAACAAAAAACAGTGAAAAATAGCAAAATGCACTGCAATTTACCCTGTCAAATCGTGGTCATTTCACGTCAATTCAATTTCCCGTGCACATGTAACTTTTGTTCTAAAATGAGTTTCTACTCGACGTAGGTACCGAAAGATGTTGAAAAGGTTCATACCTTTATTTCTGCATCAAGTTTATTCTAAAAACGGAAAAATAATTAAAAACTTACTTATTTACATCCAAGATGGCCGGTTTTTGTTTACATTTGGAATGGTACGGTGAAGGTCGATTACCCGCCCTGATGAAGTGGAATCTAGTTTAACATCCTCTTTGGCTTCGTACTCTAAACACTTGTACAGTTGTTTTTTTCTCATTTATGTTTCACTCAAGAATACATATTAACATGACTCTAGCATTTATAAATAAGGCAATTTTTCTATCAGTATGGTAAAGCTCACAAATACGCACACACGCGCGCGCACACGCACGCACGCACATGCAAACATGTACACACATACGCGCATACGTACGCACTCACGAAAACACACACACACACCCTCACACACACGCACGCACACACATACGCGCACACGCACTCACACGTGCGCACACATACGCACTCAGTCGCGCACGCACACACATGCGCACGCACACGCACACACATACACGCACATGCCGTCACACACGTGCGTGTATACGCTCACACGCCATCTCTGACTGTATCAATTATTATATGTTTCTTGGTTTGGTGTATTTATACGTACCGTTGCGTCAGCTAGTGGTTTTTTTCATGAACACACGTCTTAGGACAATTACTTTTTTGAAATTATTAATTCTCTAAATTGGACTCTTTGGTCGTTGACCTGTATGATCACTGCTGATTAATTCACAGTTGTATTGTTGTCAACATCAGTATGAACTTGAGCAAGCTGATGATGATGATGATGATGATGATGATGATGATGGTGGTGGTGGTGATGAGGATATTTGATTGTGGTAGCGACGATGATGGTAGCGACGATGATGATGATGATGATGATGATGATGATGATGATGATGATGATGATGATGATGATGGTGACGATGGTGGTGGTGGTGATGATGATGATGATGATGATGATGATGATGATGATGATGATGATGATGATGATGATGATGATTAAAACGAAACAAATTGTGCTCAGAAAAAACTAAGGCAAATGGAAAATATATATTTATTTTGGCCGAAATAATAGGCTGCTAGAATGGAAATAATATTAACATAAATATAAAGCTTATAATTATTTTCGAACGAATAAGAGGGTGTCAGTAACGTTTGGATTTCAAACATATAAACTTCAAAACATCACAAACTTATATGCACTTTTGAGTGTCAGGCAGATTAGCAATGGAATCATAGTTGTTGCACTTACAGTGACTCGCTAATGTTTCTGGGCCAAAAATTAGTTTTGTCGGTAATGCATCTGAAAACACTTATTTTATCATTATTTTACTCGATGATATCGAAATTGCTGAAAAATACAGTTAAAGCATAAACAAGAATTTTGGTTTTAGTGGGGTTCAAACCACGCCGGTAAAGTCATAAAAAATCGAAAACAGCCGGGTAGTCCACACGGCCATCGGGACTTTAAAAATGTGGTGGATAGGTTGACCTTTTCAGGATACATTGATAACATCACGTGATAATGTCATACAACCAATCAAGCAACACTACAACCGTAATTAATTTTCAGTCGCGTTATAAACGCTAACGAATATTTGTGGTCTTCAAAGGCGATATTTGGGTAAATATCAACATTTGTTGAAGGATTTTGGTATTTTTGTTTTAACGCTCTTAATGATTTTCCACCCTTTATTTCTTATTTAAGAAAAGTGCATTTTTCAAACAATGTACGAGTCACTTTAAGTTACTTCACATAAGATTTAAATGTTGCATGAATTCATGCATTTGTGAAATAACAAAACATTCTTATGACAGAGCCTCAATCAGCAAGGTGAGTTTATAACAGCGACAATACAGAGAACTCAGATGAGTGTATAATTCATGGATTTCATGGATTAAGATAGTACATATGAACATTATGAACAAAATCCTTCAATTAAACATCAAAACCAAAATCCTTAATTAATGATAAAAAAATCATATGGATCGAAAACAGAAAAAACACAGTCGCATGTACGCACGTACGCATGCACGCAAGTATTTATTCAAGCACATAAACTAGTTAACTGACTACAACAGCTAATACATGTAAAATTATATACAATAAAAGACACAAGTAATTCATACGAGAATTGCACAAGGAAACATTGTTTATAATACGAAAAGCTCGAACAAAGTGTTTGTCAAAAACGTACATGTACTGAAGTACCTTTCACTGTTTAGTTATAGGTTAAGCCTCTATTACGAGCTTTTACAAATCTTGACATAAAACTTGGGTTTAAGCCAGGTTTTAAAAAAGGACAAGGTGTTGCAGAAAAAGTAAAAGCGTGCTACGAAAAAAAGCGCGCATATTATCAGGCTATGAAATCCTTAAATATTATAAATGTGACAAAAAATGTTAGAAATGTGTTTCATTCAAGTACGTTTAGATTGTAAATCCAGACATGTTCACTTGGTATGATCGTATTATTCATATATGCTTTATGCCAAAACATAGGAATTACTTGAATATCAAAAGCCCCTGTCACACTATGGCGACTTTCGGCTACGAGTTGTTGCGAGTTTCAACTCGCCTCAACTCTTCAGGTGTCGTGTTGGACTCGAATCCTTGTCGTTGCATGTCGAAGACATGTCTCCTCATAAAGAAAGTACTCGGCAAGCAGTGGCAAGAACTTTAAACGGTTTAAAATTATCGTACGAGTTTTCGTCTCGTACAAATATCGAAGACATGTGGTAGGGGTATCGAACGAACTCGAACACTTGTGGTAGACATGTCTTCACTTGTCGTCGCTTCTCGCCGCGTTTTAGCAGCGACTCAGGAGGACATTATTACGATCTCTGCTCGAGATTCGTTCGAGTTGTTGTGTGTTTGTACATACCCTTCGACATGTCCTCGAGACTGTTGGGACTTCCGGCGAGTTCAATGTGATCATAGAATGAAAAATCACTGCATCATTTCTTCTGAAGATTCCAAGAAGTAAACATCACTGTGTTTACAATAGGTAAACCATTGTTAGACTAGTCATGCATTCGAAGAGAAAAGGAAAGCCTCCGTTAAGACAAAAGGTGGCTGTGGAACCAGATGTTGAGTTATCATCCCCTGCACCAACAACACCTTTGAATTTCTACGAAGCGTCACCTCCGCTGATCAACTGGAATTTGGTCCTGATGTGCAGCACCATCTGTATGAATACCCTATTCGCCATGTGTCGTCCTTTCTCGTGCATTCTCACGTTGCTCACTCTTAATAACTCGTCATGATATCGTGCACATATCGGCATATTTCGTAGAAATCTCTGTGGTAGAAGAAAGAATGTCGAACACAGATCGAACCGATGTTGCTTAAACTCGGGTTTAACACACGAATCTCGTACTATTCTCGTATTCACATGGAAGAGAACTCGAGCAGGTGTCGAACTGATGTATCCAGCATCGGAATTCGCGGTCATCTCGTGGCATATTTTGGCGAGTTACAATACACCGGCACCTGTGGTAACTCGTGGATGCAAGTCGTGACAGTGTGGTAGGGTCTTAAAGCATTCAACTCTAAGAAGGGAGAAGGGTGCCCATGCTAGTCTCCATGGGGGCAGAAGGGTGCATATAAAAAAAGCATATCCCTTTAACTAAAATCCTAATAAAATATACAAGCTGGGGGAATTGTTATGATGGAAAATTAAGTAATAATACAAAAGTTTGTAAGATACTACATTTTTTCTTATACAATATAGATATATACAAAACGCTTCTTGAATATGGTCAACTTCAATAACAATTATCTTATTTGATGTAATCTATCAAAATCCTTGCGTAGTAAAAAAATAGTAAGTGAAATATATATAAATATATAAAAATGTCCATCTTAACCATTCACACGAACAACAAAACTAAGTGTTTTAAATTGTTGACTTACGGCAAATATACTTTATGTTAAAATGCTTGCTTCAAGTGGGGCACTTCTATGACAGGAAGTCTACTTTGACTTCAACTGCATTTCCAGTAGCCTTGTCTTTGCCCTTTACCTCAATTTCGGTACCTCCAAATTTCATTTCAACGCAAACTTTACGATCAAACCCTGTGCCTGATATCGGAACACAAAGGTTTCCAATTTTAAAGCAGCCGCTATCGGTTACTAGCACAGGATTTGTCTTCTTTGTTGCAAAAATAGAAAAGTCCATACTTTTCTGGTCACTACTTGTAGGACGGTAATTTTGTTCGTCTTGAGTGTCACCGATTTTTAATGATTGTCCCGCTTCGACATGTTTGTCGAAAGCATCCTTACAATGGACAGCTCCGTCTTCATTAATAACTCTGTTCGACATAGGATGTTTGTTTTCATTAAAAGTAAGTCGTGTCTTTACCCCATATGTATATTTACTAATCCTCTCTGTGATGGCATTTGGGCTATGGCCAAAGATAACAGCCCCTTTCAAAATGGAAAGTCCTGCCTCATCCGGAATGATGACTTTCAACGAAGAAAATCGACTCTGAATCGTGTGCTGTAACAAGGGAGATTCTGAAAATCCACCGACCATTAGAATAGCTTGTATACCTTTATTTGCATCTTTTTTGAGTAAATCTGCAACGTGATCAGCCGTGGTAGTAACTGATGTTTTAAAAAATGTTCGGGCAATCGATGCGGTCATCTTTAGTTTATCTCCAACAACACTGACCTGAATCAAAGAAAGTGATGTCAAGAGGATAAAAGCTAATATGAAACATGAACAAAATTAAGGGGATTGTTGGTAAAAATATAGAGTAATATCAATATATTGTTATTTATGCAGCGGGTAAGCTATGAAGACAGGCAAAACTGTTATATTTACAATGTCTGCAATAATTCATTACATTGTCAATGTAATCAAATTACATTTACCTCTTTTCCGAATTTCGACAAAGCCGCTGTTTCGGCAACCTCTTTGCCAGTTTTTTGCTTCACCGTCGTTAACAAAGACAGCGGAAGGCTCATGACTACTTTCGATTCACTCTCATGTGTGATGCTTCTTTTCTTCATCTCAAATCTTTTCATCATATCGTTGTAATCGTACAAGTTTGATTTTTTGAATGAATCAATGACGTCTGGTCCTGAAACGCGTCAAAACACATTTCGCAAAGTCAATATTGTATGTGCCCTATTGTACCGCCGAACGAATAACGATTTATTTGATAAAACAATAAAGACGCCTCGGACTATGCCCTAATCTGCTTATTTAAACGAACACTAACATTATATTTTATGTATGGTATTGTGTTTCTATGAATTTACTCCTTTTATTCCAGGAAATCTATTTCATAAAAACGTATTTTTATACACATTTATCTAAATATTATGTAATACATTTGTATAGTTGATGTTAATTACAATGTCCATACCAATAAGCTTAGTACATGAGAACTTAATATATACCTGTAACTAGTGTAAGGAAATCAAGAAATGCATCATCCACCTTCGTGCCTCCCCATGCTCCACCGCTTGCTTTGTATAGCTCCTTTACCCGTCCTTTACCTACTACCTCGTGAGCGGTGACGTCAATTGTGCCACCTATAACAGGTTATAACCTAAGTTTATGAGGTATATTTTACATGCACAGCAGGTAAGTATATGAACTATGGAATAGATATAAAGTGCATTCGAAGTATGAAAAGCAGTCTTCGGTTTGATAGAGACTGTTCACTGACGAAATGTAACGCACAAAACACCGACTTACCATGGATCGCATTAAGTTATGATAAAAATACCAAACTAGGAAACATTTTACAACTGCATCACAGGTAGAGAATACAATTGAATGCAGCAAGTGCTTATAAATTGACGATATAAATGATCACTCAATTATTTAGCGGAATACTGGATATGTTCTAACCATCGATGTGTGAGTGCTAAGAACTACGGTGTGGTGTATGTGTGTAGTACCAATTTATTTGGACTGGACTAGTCTTGAAAAGGGTTGAATAAGATTACGATAGTAAGATTATTAGATAATTTACTCAAGCTTTATAAGTGATAAATACCTCCAGCGTCTAAAACGAGGTATCTCTTCCCTGTGGTGAACTTTGCCAAGGACGTCTGGTTTCCACTCTTTTCAACAGACAAATGGCGACAAAATAAAGAGGCAGCCTCAGGTTCAAGTGCAATGGTCAGTTTATCGGCCAAAATTCCAGCCTGAAATTATATATCAATCTTTTTTCAGATTACTATGTTTAAATTTGATCGCTTTGAAATTTACATGATCGTATATTTGTACAGGAACATGAAACAGATCGCAATTTATGTTTTCAAGACCGAAAACACATCTTCCATACACTTTTATATTTAACCATACTTGACGGGTGGGTCAGACGGGTCCCGCCAACTACCATATATCATTGCTTATACATGCTGACATTGAGTATAAATTTATACTGGAGGAGAGATCCTTTGGATGCACGCGATAAAGGGGATTTTAAGATGGGTCCTGTATCACTTCGAGTTCGGTGTGCAAACGCACATGTTTATACACCGAAGGAGACGTGAAATAGGTCGTCGGATCCTTTTAATATAGGTCTGGTTTGATACTTTCTTCGTTTAAACGAAATGCTTTTAGTTTAAGCCAACAAAACAAAACTGCACATTTTATGTGAAAATTCCCGGAAACGACGTCATAAATCAATCGCTGCATTTTCATGAATATAAAACACAAATCAGCGATCAAATATATTCCAAATATAGTACTCCAAGGAAATAAAGTATATTGTTTATAGAAATATGTAATTGACCATTAATTAATAATGTAAAACACACTAAAGAAAGTCAAGTGTGTAAACGGTAGTGAAACAAGTTAAAAACTATGCTGTTACGGGTTTTCGAAAGCAACAGTATCTACAGGGTGATACGGAGTTTTCAATACGGCGTGCGTTTTATTTTTCTCTTTGGATATAAACAAAATGTAGTGAAAAGGTGATTATTTGATAGGACGTTTTTCTGGTGACTTATATTACGTCAAGTTCGGTGTGTAAACACGTATCCGATCGAGACGGATACATGTTTACTCACCGAACGAGACGTGATGCAGGTCATCGGAAAAGCCTTTTATCGTCCAAATATTGTATATCTTCCGATCAATTCCTGTTTTTTTTATTTTTTGGTTTCAATTCGGTGTCAAATTCGCGTGTTAAATATTACGTCCTTTTGTGAAGAAGAAGAGGAAGAAGAATAGTTTATTTGAATTTAAACATACAGTTCATCATCCATCAACATGATCATACATATATACAATAGTCAATATACCATTTAGTATTACATTTAGAATACATTACAAGCATATCAAATATATACTATTACTAAGGAGAACATGCATCAAAACATATTGTCAAAGGAAATATTATACTTGTATCAATGATAACACATATTCAATTTATGAGCATATAGCATAGTTTTAAGTCTTATTTTTATGAAACATACATGATACAAAAAAGCAATATCAACGAAACAACAACAACACATCATTGATTTAACAAATTAGTTCGTATTTTACGCGCACAATTTATGAAAGTCACTATTTTCAGAATTAGTGTCTCATTTCTTGTGTTTATCAACTCTAAAAATTGTATCATGTTAGGTCTTTCAATATAATATTTGGGTAAATATCGCTTGCGTATAACTTTATATTTATTACAAATGCACAAGAAGTGATACTCATCTTCTATGTCCCCAGTATCACATAGTTCACAGTATCTTTGATTTCTGTCAATGCGATTTCTTCCATATCGCCCATTTTCGATTCTTAGACTGTGACATGATATTCTCATTTGTGTAAATAATTTTAATAAATAGTGGGGAATATTACTATTAAGATAGATTTCGTATTCAAAGCTAACCTTAATTTCCTTATACACATTTAATACTGAATTTTTCATTATATCATCTCTCCAGTTTTGCATATAACAATCATATAATCTTTGTTTAAAGCTTAGTAAAAATATATCTTTATCGACTAAATATGGCTGTTCCCACACCTCACCAAAACCATATATATACAACAAGTTTTTCACATTTGACAACCAGTTATTTTTGTTATTCAGTAAATCATTCAAGGAACATACATATAATGTTTTCATTATGCAATTCTCTGAACACAGCAATTAAACCAGTACTTTATTATTCTATAATATATATTTATGAATAGCGGGCGTCTTCCCAGTTCACCGTAGATAGCAGCATTACTTGCAGACAATTTAACACCTAAAATTCGTTTACAGAAACGCAAATGTATACGCTCAATTTCTTTGGATTTTGTAAAGCCCCAAACTTCTGATGAATAGTTGAGTATAGACACTACAAACGCATCAAACAATTGGCATTTTGTCTTCGCTGTAAAACTAAACTCTTTTAAATTGAACAACAGCACGTTTAATGCCTTTAAGGCATTTCCACACAATAGATGTACATTTGAATTAAATGACCCATAACAGTTAAAAATCGTTCCTAAATAATTAACGTTGTCTACAATCTCTAGAGAAGTGACACCATACATCCAGTGTTCATCATTTCGTAAACGACCGCGACGTCTAAACACAATAATATTTGTTTTATCAACATTTACTCTTAGTCCCCATCTATCACAGTATGCCTTAAGATTGTCCAAGCTGCGCTGCATGTCTTCTACTGTTTCGGCTAAAATCACCATATCGTCAGCATACAACATTAAAATAAGACTGATTTCCTAAATTGTAATTCCACTATCAATGTTTGACTGTAAATATAGTTCCAGGTCTTCTATAAAGATGGACCAGAAAAGAGGAGAACAAATATCACCTTGCTTTAAACCGACCGATATTTCGATAAAATCTGAATATTGATTGCAATGTTTAACTTTAGATCTAACAAAAGCATACATAGATCTCACAGTTCTAAGCATTTTACTGTTTATTCCTATTTTAGACATCTTTAACCACAGAGCATTTCTGTTCACGCTGTCAAAACATTTCTTCATGTCCACGCATGCGCAATACAGACGAAGTCCGTTATTTAGCCTCGTATCAATTAAGGATTTTAAACAGAATATGGCATCAGTAGTTGAAAAACCGTTACGGAACCCGAACTGTGCATCCGTTACTTTGTTGTATTTCTCACACCAACTAGTCAGTCGTTTATTTATTAATGAGGAATATATTTTTGCTAAACAGCTCATAAGAGTTTTTCCCCTGTAGTTGTTAGTCACCGCGTCGTCGCCCTTTTTGAAGACAGGAACGATAATTCCTTCCATCCATGGTGTTGGGAAATGACCCGATGAAAAAAATGAGATTAAATAGGTCTGTCATATGTCCCGCCATTATATCCCGAGATTCAATAAAATATTCATTAATAAGCTCATCCATTGATCCAGCTTTTTATCTTTTAAGGTTTCTGATCGCTTCATTTACCTCTTGTATTGTAATTTCTTCATCTAGCTCATTATATATTGGGTCATCATCAGGTAACTCTTGGTCACAGAATTGTTCACTCTCGTCATCGGTTACAATGTTTATTTCGTCGACCAAGTTTTTGAAATAGTCGTGAAATTCATTTACACTCAATGATTGTCCTTTAGATGATTTATTCTTACAAAAATACTTCCAGAAGTCTTTCGGTTTCTTTGTTTTCAGGGCTTCAATTTGTCTCATTTTTCAAATTTGTAACGTTTCTTTTTACGCTTTATCAACAGTTTATAAAGCCGTTTTTTCTCGAGTAAATTTACTCTATTAACGTCATTTCTTTCTCCGTTAAACGTATTTAACGCTACGTTGTACTCGTGTTTAGCTGTATAGCATTCGGCATCAAACCAACCTTTTGTTTTAATGACTGAAGTTGTAGAACGTACTTGGTGAATATTTACTCTCCGAGAACATGTTTTAAATAACGGGCTTGCTACATCATTAATTAGGTTAGTGAATTGTGTGGTAACATTGTCAATAGTTGTTTGCTCCGTGATCTGTACATTACGGAAAATATTATTAAAATATGGCAATTTTGTAATAAGATTCCTTCTGTAATCGGTTCGTTTGTTACCATCCCATTGTATTCGCTTTGTTTCACTGCAAATATTTGTGTATTGAAGTAAAGGGAGGCTACTTCAGCGAAACAAGTCAAAAGTCAGAAGAAAAATGAATACAAAAGATAACTGAACCGCTAATTATTTTACGAGTATAAACAAATCGCCATTTCTTGAAGACTTAAAGTGGCCATTTTAATAATAAAAGTGAATGTTCATGGGATTTTACGACGATCAGCAGAACTGAGGGAGGTTCGTGAGTCAATCGCTATTACTTTCGATGACGCGAGTTCGCCTTTTTTATTCACGAGCTGCTCGTCTTTTGAATGATGATACAATTTATTATCTTCGAATTTGCAAACAACTAGTTGTCTAGATAGATCTGAAGTGTTTCATGCATCGTGCTTATCATCATGTTTCTTTGAATAACATGTCCTGAAATAGTTATATGCCACTGGTGGCGTCAGTTAAAACAGGTAATATTATGTATCCAATCTCTGATATCTTTTTACCAGTTATTTTTGTCATGTTATTTAAGCGACGCGAAAGTAGTTCCTAGAGTACACACCGTACTAGCATGATGCGGAATTAGAAAACGAGAGTTTCACTGTTGGATATGGAAAAAGAAATTTATGAGTACAAATATCAGTCTCGATATGATTGAGACTGTGAATTGATAGTATATGTAGGAGGAACACGTAACTAACTAACTAATACATTATCCATACACATAAAGATAAGTTATGTGTTGATGTTTTTAAATAGTTTAACCTCTATGGCCGCTTCCCTCATAAACTGTTTGGCACCGTCGTCCCAAATTGCAGGAACAGTCAAAACCCAATGTATCTCACTCTCTTTAATCATGCTCGAAACGCGGTCGTTTGTCACTGCCAGGAGATCGTCTTTCAGATACCTGTAAAACACAAATTTAATCAAAATCATAGCATGTTGTTTGTCCCCAGTTTAGTGTCGTCGATGCCTTAGCCTTAGTACAGAATCTGCTACTGTAGTCCATTTAGTTTCCATTGTATTAATAATAAACTTCAAACTTTTTGCATTGGTAGTTCAGCTTATAAATTATACCATTCTACTTAAACAAAATAAACATTTTTTAAACTACTAATAAATAAAGGGAGACTTTTATTTTTATATGATAATTATGATATGAATATAATTTTACAAGAAACCCTTTCTTAACTGTTGCTACAAGTATGGTATAAACTAATTCTTTCCAAGGACTCTATACTTACTTTATAGAAAGAGCAAACACTGTTTTCGCAAGCAGTGATTTTCCCTGGATATCTTCTATTTCGGTGTCTCTGTGGATTTTCTATAAATTGACACAAACTCGTCGTTAATACAAAACAATCATACAATATTTATTGCAGTTATTCTTCAATCTTAAAAGTTTAATATAAATTAACATCTTACTGATTAGATACTGATATATATGTACTTGAACTAATAAATTTAGATAAGTGTCTCTCATAAGCACTGTACGTATTTGTCATAAATGTTGCACTCAAATAGAAAGATAAGCATGCATTTTCAATGTGTTATAAAGTAAGCTATAAGTTTAAACTGTACACGATTTGCCTTGCCTGCCCACAAAGCCTCATCTTGAAGCGCTTGAAGAAATAATAACCCTCGTCATTGTCCTCTTCAAGCAGGTCAGAGTACTTCGTCTCTGCGTCAAACCCAAAAGCATGTAGCGTTTTTCCATCGGGTTTGATTAAGGCGCATGTAGGACCTATATAAGTCAACATACGACTTTGAAAAACATTTTTTGGTGTTGAATAAATGTTGTAAAAAGAAAATGATTGCAGATTTATATTTTATTTTGTCTTTGTAGTTTCCATATCTTTTATGCATTTAGTTTAGTTTCCATTCGTTATTGCTTCTCTATGACCACGACATGGTAATTGATTAGTTATATATTTTCAATCTAGCATAGCTCTGCACTGTCAGTTACTTAAATGCCGAAACCTTTATACATAAAGGTTGATAAAACATAACGTATATATAGTATCAATAGTAGTAAAATATATAAAACATCACACAAAGGAATTTATGTAGTTTGCTATTACATCTAAAAGCTTCGTCAATAGCTAATAAACGACTCAAAAACAGGACGTGGTGTCAACGTCCTACACTGGTTAATGGCGGCACATTGTTTATGTGTTTTTATCTCTGTTAGATAAGAAGTGATATAGGCTCAATTATGTAGATGTAGATGCATCGGTTTTTAGTACATTAAGTTAATTATCATATGAGCCAATGGCAAACGCCGTACCTTTTTGTGATTCATGACCCTTCCATTGTTTTGCAGAAATCTTTGTAGGGTCACTGTCATACTCGTGTTGGAAAGAAAAAGCCCAACTAGAGTATGTTGTCCCAAAGTCTATGGCGGCTACTAGTACAGGCCGGGACTAGAAGAAATGGAAGAAAGAGTGGTAATGAACACTTTGTGTCCATTAAAATTACAGTGTGTGTATACCACTTGATAAATTGCGTCATAAATGATTCGGCGGCAGGCAATATTTTGCTGCGATTTAAGACTTAAAACAATGATAACTTTTCATTTTCATTACCATTTTAAATGAAACATAGCACAGTCTATGCCGCTAACGAAGCCCCGCCATCGGTCTTTACCATATTTTGATTGAGAGTTTAGTTTCTTATAACACTTCGACAAACCTTTCACGATACGGCCGTCTGACGGAGCTCTGTCAAAACATTGTTTTGGAAACAGGTTTGTCGAAGTGTTTGATGTAACTAATCGCCTTATCAAACTCCGGTTATAAAACAAAGGTGGGGCTCTTTAAGCGGCATAGACTGGCCTTTATTTCATTTAAAATGGTGTATTGAGCGAAAAGTTCTCTTTGATTTAAGTCTTTATTTTAAGCAAAATATTGCCTTCCGACGTAGCATATATGACGTAATTTATCACGTGGTATACACACACTGAATTAAAAGCATAACGTATTAATTATTTGACACCCAATATTCCGAAATGCCATGGTAAGCATTCGTGACATAAACAAAATTCATTTCCAAATTGTTTTGGTTTAATTAGGAGTGAAGCAATTTTAACAAAAGGAGATTGTATCATATTCTGTCATTAATAGCATTTGCATTATTTCCGGAGAAGTTTTTTGACCACATATTCTTTTTTTGTAAAAATGCTCAAGACTTCAAATTTAACAATGTCTTGAGGTTTCTTGATATTATTATTTTTTTCATAAAATTTAATTCACTTCCTGTTAATGAAAATGTACACAATAACCACAAAATCACAATACATTTTTACGAACAACAATTATAAGCATAATTATAAACAACATGTATACTGTTAGTATAGTCAAATTAACAAGTTAACAAAATTCGATCCAGAAAAAATTATTTTTTGTAACAACGCGGATCATCTAAAGAGAATGAAACAAAACGCATAACATTTTTGGAGGTTTTACTAGTCCCTTTCGAGAAGTCAATTTAATCAATTCAGTCTAATTCATCATTTAAATCACTTATTTCATGCTCTTTTGACTTTTGATTTATTTTATCCTTAAACAGCGACGAGTGGTTATTCAAAACAAATCTGAAGAAGGCCTGGCCGATAACGATTTTTTTTGTATCCAATTCCGTGAAGAGGTATCTAGTTAAACTTCCTCCTTCGATTCGTACTAAAGATACTAAATCAAGTACAGTTTTTTAGCTCACCTTAGCCGTAGGCTGAGGGTGAGCTTTTAGGATCGATGATTGTCCGTCGTCTGTCGTCCGTCCACACTTAGTTTGTTAACACTCTAGGGGTCACATTTTTGCCTCAATTGTCACGAAACTTGGTCATGATGATTGCCCCAGTAAATGGACGGACGATTTCGAATATGGGTTATCTGGGATCAAAAACTAGGTCACAGAACCCAAATATGGAAATACCTTGTTAACACTCTAGAGGTAACATTTGTCAGCCAAAATATCCTGGAAATTTGTCAGTAAAGTTGTTTCGATGATTTCTAGCTCAAGTTCAAATATGGGTCATCTGGGGTCAAAAACTAGGTCACAGAGTTTGTTTTGGTGTAATAAGGAGTTAAGCCATTTTTGATAGCATTTGCATTTACTTTCAATTCAACAATGTTTTGTGGTTTCTTGAAAAGCTCTTTCTTTTTTTTCAGAAAATTTAATTCACTTCCTGGTAATGATATGTCTTTCTTAAGATACAAACAATAACCACAAAGTCACATTATATTTTTACTAACAGCAATTATAAGCATAATTATAAACAACATGTATACTGTTAGTATAGTCAACTTAACAAGTTAACAAAACTCGATCCAGAAAATATAATTTCTGTAACTACGCAGATCGTCTAGAGAATGAACCAAAACGCATACCATTTTTGGAAGGTTTTTCTAGTCCCCTTCCGGAAAAGAAATTACATCTTATTCATCATTTAAATCACTTGTTTTACGCTGTTTTAATATTTGATTTATTTCATCCGTACACAGCGACGAGTGATTATTCAAAACAAATCTACAGAAGGCCCGGTCGATAAGGAATTTCTTTGTTTCAATTCTATGAAGAGGTATCTAGTTTAACTTCCTCTTTGGGTTCGTACTTAAAATACTAGTACAGTTGTTGTCTCATTAATTGTTTACTCAGAGGTCATATCAACACGTACATAGTCATTGTTTCTATCAGTATGGTTTCAGCACACATATACGCACATACATACGCGCACACGCACATGCAAACACGTCGCACATATGCGCATACGCACGCACTCACGAAGACACACACATAAACACACACACATACACACAAACAAACACACACACATACACGCGCGCGCGCGCGCGCGCGCGCACACACATGCACGCACACACATACGCGCACACGCACGCACACGCCCGCATACAAACGCACACACTCCCCGTCACGCGCACACGCACGCGCGCGCGCGCACACACACACACACACACGCACACGCACACGCTCACGCCATCTGTGGCTGATATTGCCGCCTATGTTAATCAAGAAAAAAATTGGTGTGTTTTATTATGATAATATACTGTCTGGCTGCTACTGCCACTGCCGCCTATGTTTATCAAGGCATAGCGTACAGACTCTCAAGAATGCCAGATACCATTTCGAAAGTATTAATTCATTTTATATGTTAAATTAGCGTAAACAAACCCTCCAAACACTTTGCTGCTACCCCTTTTTATATTTCGCCTTCTTCTGAACGTCTGGAAAATGCGGAATGTTTCCAGGAATGGTACAATTAACAGATATAGCTGATATTTTTGCAACATTAACGGGAACTTTATTTATAAATATTTATTTTGAAAAAGAAACAAGAAAAAAACAGGAAATAAAAACATTGTCTGTGGAACATGCAGAGCTTTATACAACCGAACTAAAATATATTGTATAGGTTATAGTTAAAGATGCTCTAATACTCCAAAATAAGATTTAACTAATTTAATACAATTGTTTAAATATACCAAAAGGATGAACAAATGTCGAAAACAATGGTGCTTATGAAGGATACCGAATTAAATTTGAAAGAAATGTGCAGAAAACACGGTACTGTTACCATACCAGACGATAGCAGATCACAGTAAATCTTTTAACATTCACCAATCATTTAATATTTTTGCGTTTCCAGGTATTAAATACTCGGTTATAATATTATTATCAGTTATTAATATTTTCCATGAATGCATTATTTAGTAAGTAGTTGAAGGTTTATCACTCAAAATTGATGTGTGTTATACTTGTGTATGTATTGATTTTGAATAAGAGTGTCACTTTAAATAATAGTAAGAGCTTATTTTGGCTCTAATTGCTATTTAGTCAGGCGCAGCCCGGTGCCGACTTACCATTATAAAACAAAACAAGGTCAGGTGGTGTGTAAGCTTATTTATGCTCGCACTAGGGCCTTGCCCACTCGGCAAGTGCTCCGTTAAGATTGTTAGTCATTTTAGGTTTTTTGGAGCATAGTGCACAGACAGAATGTAACCCTGGTTAGAGCTACCCTGGTTCTTTAACGTGCACCAGTGTATGACACTGTCACACGGAATCCCCATTTAACGTCCCTCCCGGCAGACGATTAGTATTTTTAGTGATGGGACGTGAAATCGAACCTGTGACCCGTGAAGTGATACGGATCCGCCACATATATATAATTGATAACAAGATACCAATGCTAACGTTTGCGTAGTGTTCGCGAGTACATGTACTTCTATCATAGCCAGTGCGCATGCGCGAGGTTGTTTATAACTCACTGAAGGTTACACACTACTTATTCCTTTCGCTATGAATTTCAATGTAAATAGACAACACTTCTTTTCTTAAAGTTCAGTTTAAATCAAATTGGTTAAAAGAATAAAGAAGGTATGTCCACTTTGATGTGGTTAGTTACCGTTATGTTTTTTTACGGAAACCATGTTGCACCACGCTGAAAGTTAGCCTGGGTTACATGCCCTTACCATTTCATTATCGATTAGTTATTGCGTCTGCAATTCTTCTTACCTGAAATAATTGAAGGTCAAATGATGTTAATGCTACACGCCTACAGACATGTGAAACAATAAATTTAAATTTAAAAGCAAGTAGCTTAAAAATTAAAAAAGGGAGAAAAATACTAAATACTAAATTTACATTAAAAGTTGTGTTTGAATAATTCACCAGTCAATTGTAGCCACGCCCCCCCCCCCCCCCCCCCCAGGCAGGGATTTGCTGGACCGAAAGTCAAAGTCCCCAATATTCCCCAGATGAATTTTCCCAGTAATGCATCTGAAAACACTGATTTTATTCATTATCTACTCCATGATATCGAAAGTGCAGAAAAAAATACAATTATTGTACAAAAAGGAATTTTGTATGCAAACTAAAGGTGGCAAATAATTTGAAATATAGGTTTAACACTCCCAATGATTTTCCATACTTCATTTCAGTTTACAATAAGTGCATTTTACAAAAAACATAAGCGAGTCCCTTTTATATTAAATGTATACAATATTTAACCGAAATAATTTTCACCAGACATGTCAACATTTCAGAAGTTGAGTGTGTTGTGCTGGTTTAAAAGTTAGTTCTATCCAACGTTCAATGAAAAATACGGTATTCATGTTGTTATACTTGGATCTTATACTACCAGTAGAAGTAGAAACATAACTTTCATAAATCCTAGTATAAATGAACAAAACTGCCCAAGCTTCTTAGTCCCACTTCATACTGGTAAACATTAGTTTCAGACAGTGCTGGCTTGATTAGACTGTATGATAATGCTTGTCATGTCTCCAGTATGAAGTATTATCTGTATAAAACAGGGGTGTCACTGGATACCATCCAGTTCATTGTTGCCAAGTTTAGGACACAATGTATCCATAAGTTTTAGATACCGTAGTATGTCGTTTTTACTCGATTTTTATGATAGAACTACAAGCGTATATAGCTTGGTTTAGTATCCGAAATTGGCATTACATTCGCATCATCCGAACACTATAACAGTAAAAATAGTAAACCAAAATGCAATTGCTAAAAAAAAATCTATGACAAAATCACTGCTGCGCTACAGTTACATGCTTATAAGATAACTATTATTTTGTATTTTCAGCCAATGGTCCGAACATTTATACTTTTCCCCTATCCGTTGTACTTACACTGGAGGTCGCCTTCTCTTCGTCTTCGTCTCGGCCTCAATTAGCCGCAATAACTTCCGGTAGAACTCGTTCACCAGTAAATGTCAACAAATAAAAGTCTCACTATGCCCAATGGCTTGGTTGTCGAATCAATTCACCGTTGTCATCGCATGGTACTAATTCTCTATGTACTTATACACTTGATACTTGTTAATTTAGTGACAGGCACTTAAACGGATAGCTGATGTTTACATAATTAGTTATTGTTTATATGTTACAGTATTTATTATTTTTAATCTCTTCTTTTTAATCTTTCAAGCAGGTTCAAAATGCTGGGCACTGACTATAGTTGGATTTGTGATCCCCAAAACAGTTTTTACACTTTTGTTTGTTTTGCATTTTCCTACATGGGGTTCTGCACACATATATATATATGTCCAAATTCTTGGCACTGGAAGCACCTTATAGGAATATTCCTCTTCAGGTTCTGTATGCCTGTACCAAAATTGTTTTCTTTCCGAATGTGAACTTACTTTGAAAAAGGTTTTGTTGGTCTTCAAAAGATTCACACTCTACAATTACAACTGGCAAGGGTTTGTGTGTATCTCTGTATCTCAGTTTGCTGCTACATCTGTTTGTGTTTTTACCTCTTCACCAACTGAGTCTACTTGTATGTTTGTTGGAACATTTTTAAATACACACAATGGTTTAGGTTTGTTTTCATGAACATTCAATGAATCTGTATTTGTTTTGAATGAGCCCTCTGAAAACCTTTGAAGCAGATTTTCCTTATCACATTGGTTCTCTGTGTGAACTCAAATTCCACCTCTTGATAAGGGGTAAGCGTATTTTGCTTTCACCTTCTTGTGTTTTATCATTTCCTTTTTAATTTCTCTGCTGTCTTGGAACTCTGATGGCGCTGTTATTCCATCAATTATTTTGACAATTTGTCCAGTTTTGCAGGATATCTTTTGATCTGGTCAGGTCGCCATTTTAGGGCCACGCCAGACGTGCTCTTGTTGTGCAGAGTACGCTTGGTACCAGACAAGCTGAAAGTAAGCAAAGTTCGAGTCCAGCAGAAAATATTTAATCTCTGAGATATTCAAGTTTATTTTATGTATTTTTCATTTCAGGTATTGAACTGAATTCAAAGCATTACAACTATAAATCATGTTTATTATTTAGACTTAAACAAACTATCAGTCTGAAGTAGCATCCTTATCTTAGATATAGAAAGTGCATCATGGACCACATACGTGTACTTAGCATTTAGTTATAACGTACCTAATTAATAAAGCCAATTAGTATTTGGCGGTTGTTTTCATAACTCAATGGAAATTCGGCGGTTGTTATGGTTTAATTAATGTTTGGTTTTCAGACCGCTTAATTCTTAATTATTAAGTGATAATCAGTCTTGCGATACCATTAACATAGGCCTGCGTTTGAACACTAGACAAATGTATTCCAAGGAGGCGACAGTTCGTTAAACTTGTAATACGTAAGCTAGAGTTTTTCGCGAAAACTCTGTTTGATTATTACATATGATGTAACAGCCCAATCAACGAAAAATGGGCAGTCACGTAGGCCAGTAACAAAAACAGAGTGTATGAAAACTTACCTTAATTTAGTGTCAGTGGTAAATAACAACAAATATCAGAACAAGGAACATTATCCCCGTCGTAGAAATATTGCAAAGTGTTACTGTAAATCTTCGTTTCACCGGACATGAAAGTCGCAAAATTGTTAAGTGTATTTTCGGAGCGAGTGGCGGGGTCTAGTATTTGTAATGGAATCATACTCGTAATTTTAGGGTGCCATAAAAAGTTATTTGTTTCTAACTGCGCCAATCCCCTTCCCGTCCGTCCTTATACTGGAAACCGATTATTTTTATCCTAGGTGCGTGGGCTTCATTCTGTAATGGCAAGAAAAGAATCTAAATATTACTCTAGAATTGTGTGGTGTGTGTGTGCGCGTGCGTGCTTGTGCGTGAACGTGTGGTGTGGTGTGCGTGTGTGTACGTACATGCGTGTGTGCACGTGCGCGCGTGCGTGTGTGTGCGTGTGCGTGTACATCCGTATGTGTGTGCGTGCGTGCATGTCCGTGTTTGTGAAAGAGTTCATGTTCTAAAAACGCGACTTAAATGTTTGTTTAAAGAAGAAAAAGGGGATAAGGGAGCGACGTGCTCTATTACATGACCCAACCGCAAGATAAATTCACTTTTTGTTCATATTGAAGATCAAAAAGGCCTTTAGATCTTTATATGTTTAATTTAACCATTTGGCTAGTCTTTTTACATATAAAGGAGTGAAAACTATTTGAACAATTTTGAAAAACAAATGTGATTCGACAACGTATTGGTCAACTAATCGAGTTCAGCAGAACCTCCCATAATCTTATGAAAAAGCTGAGTGCGTTAAAACACACTAGGTAACACATTTATCTGATAATCAAGAATTTCATGGCTGTTCCAGTGTAGATAATTTGATATATGAATTTCTAAACACACCGAATTGGCAATTAATCTAAGCTTGTCCTAGTTTTTTTCTTTCTTTTAATCAAAGTATGGAACTTAAGATAAGCCATCCGTCATTTAAACAAAAAAAACGCTTCTGGTAAATTTTCAATTTAAAAGCTCTAAATGTTAAGTTTAAAGATTTCAAAGAGAGCCTTTTCACCGTTATTATCATAAAAAAACTAAACTACTTCGCCACTCGTGAAAATATGTTTTTCTATGACACTCGTGAAATAAAATACGATCTTACACTGAAATAAACAAATATCCTCTATATATTTGCCCCCAATAGTGATACATTATATTTGCATAGATTCGCCCACGAAAAGTATTTGCGATTTGTCTTTCAAAACCTGAATGATTTACAATCTAATTGAAAAACACCGACATAAGTATTCTGTAAAAGGATTGATTTCTGTATTTCTTACTTAATTCAAACCATTCGGAGCTCCTCGGCCATTTTACTCGAAAACAACCTCGAATGTATGCAGGTAGTTCGTAAATTTTTGAATTATTTGATTAATTAAATGTAGAGTTTTAGCTTGTATTTATTGTTGATTGCTAGTGAAGTGTATTGTTGTATTGCAAACACAATTAGGATTCCAAAGAGGAAAGTCTTTAAGTTTCACTACTAAATTAAATTACTACGCGACCTACTTGCAGCGTAGTTTCTGACATTGTAAACCATCAATATACATCCGAAACATACCGATTTGGCCAAAAAAAAATGTTTGTTTACGGTAACCTTCCCAAAATTTCTAGGTAGGGTAGGTAGGGATTTTTTTATTTTTTACAAAATCTGTCGTAATTTCAGAGTGTTTTCTTGCACATGGCAGTCTTTCCTACATTACTGTCATTGTCTGACTTTGTTTTATCATATAAACAATAATTCTGATTAAAATCTGCATTTATCCGCCCTTCGTAACTCTCTATTCGCTAAAGAATATTTTTTTGGCTCAGAAACGGAAAAAAAATAGTTAGGGTCGGTGCATTTTTATAGGTAGGGTCGGGTTACCCGAAACGGACATATTTTTTTAGGCCTTTCTGAGAATGTAAACCGACCATATACATCGGAGGTTGTTTTTGAGAAAAATGGCCGAGGAGTTCCGAACGAAATCAAACAAACTATTAGTACAAGATATCAAAACGTCGAATTAATATTATTAGCGTGTAAAAGAAATCTCTTTTTTTTTTGTTTACTGTAAAATATTTAACACGCTTGCCCACAGTGGTCAGACTCAGGGAGAGCAATATTTTATCAGCATATAGAGAGCTGTTTTTTTACATTCTGTACCCTGTGCATAGTAGGGGTGTTAAAATAATAATGTTACTTATGAATTTCAAAAAAGAAAAGAAAAAGTAAAGAGACGTCAAAATAGCGTTGAATAATTGACGTCACATTTAACCAAACTATTTCATGTTGACGGCGATTTCGCGGACTAACGTTATTACGTCACTTCCGTTAAACATCATTTTTCAAAATGGCGTATCGAAAATGTGTGAACAAATGACGCTTAATACATTTTAAACTATGGATTACATGAGGACGAAACCAAAAACACCGACAAAAGTTCGAGCCAGACGGGAAGCGTTCAGTCCCGACGAGATTCCGACGAGAGATTCACCGAATAAACACCACAGCCGACGCCAATCAAATACACAAGTCAACAAAAGAAACATATTATCTAGGGCCAGGGACACTGAACGGCTCCGACGACATGTCAGAAGTAAAAGTGAGGATCTATCCGGCAGACGACAAAACGGTGCAACGAGCAGACGCCGTTTGCGTTTCTCATCCGCCGACAGATTACCAGGACGTGAGGCGTTTGTGAAATGTGAACGAAACACAAACGCGAGAAACAATTCTGCGACATACTCGGATATATCTCTTTCGCCAACAGAGCGGCCAAACGCGTTGTCCAAAAATATATACAATTTGTGGAGACTAGGTCGTCTGTGTGATGTCATCATAAGAACAAAAGACGACACTTTGTATGCGCATAAACTGATTCTTGCAGCTAACTGTGAACGAAAATCTGAGCTGATAGACTGTGATCAGGCAACATCAGAGATTAACATTCCAAACGTCCAAGGGAACACGGTTAATGAGGCGCTGGCATTCTTTTACACATCAATCCTGAATGTAAGTTCTGAAAATATTGAAGAGCTTTTGGAAATCAGTAACTATCTGGGAGCAAGAAAACTTAGAGAGAAGTGCATTCTTTATCTTGCAAACATTTCGCTTAACAATGCTATTGAGCACCGGGCGATCGCAACGAAATACGGACTTTCAGATCTTGTCGATGAAATTGACAGATACGTGCACGACAACTTTACTACGATAGTTTCCACGGACAACTTCCTTGCCAGTGATTTCAGCAGAGTGTATGGCATTATTTCGTCTGACATATTGACCGTTCCAAACGAACTCGAAATATTTCACGCATGCGCAAAATGGCTGGACTTCGACCGCATGGAACGAATTCGCTACGCAGTTTCACTGATGGGTCTCATTCGATTCAATTGTATCGCGCCTCAAGATATTGTGACTGACATTGAACCTGTGAGGTTCGTTTTCGACATCCCAGAATGCAAAGATTTCCTATACAACGCTTTCCGTCACCACGCGCTGTGTCGGGATATAAGTAGCACAGTAAATATGGCTTCCAGGAGGCAATCAAGCGTAAACCTGTCACGTGATCAACCAGATTTGGCTCATGTCCAAAGTCGTGTTCCAAGCGAGGTGCCAAGTCATAGACCAAGCAGAGTTCTTGGTAATGCGCCGAGTCGCGCGCCAAGCTACAATCCTAGTTTAGCATTACAACCTGGTATAGTGACAAAACCGGACAGTTTCAGCAGTGAATCATCGGAGACTGAGTCGATTTCAAAGAGTGAAAGTCAGGAAAGCAAAACCGCCGAGAAGGTGAATAACTTTGAACTAGGTCAAAAATCGTCGGCGGTATATCATGATGTTGCCGACGACGTTTTGTCGAAATCAAGCAGAGAAATTAGACCGCACCAGCATGTCTTATCAAAGCATAGCAGACAAAGTGCATCTCGCATAACGTCGGATAGAGATATTGACAAACTTGCTAATAAGCTATCTGGCGTTTCCATGGTTTCCAAAAAGAAATTTTCAAGAGCCGATCTCGCAAAGATCAGTGATTTCTTTGACGGTGGAGAGAAATCTAGCTCGGGGACAAGCAGTAAGTCAAGTATTAACCGTGAGAACGTTAATACAGTCGAAAAAAGGCCGTCAAATGTAAGCGTTCAGAAAAGCGCTTCCAAACGGACACATTCAAGAGAGGACATTTTAAGTGCACAACACGACAGAGCAAGTTCAAGGGCGTCGTTCGAAGGAATTGATCGAAAAGTAAGCCAGACAAGCATTATGCCTGTAAGCGCAGGGTCATGGTCAAACAAATCTCAACAGTCACATTTGGAGCACAACAGACTCGAGTCTGCAACAAATCATGGCCCATGGGACAATGAACCTTTAAGATCTAACGTGAGTGGTGAAATAATGCCCTGTGAAATACGAGGACGTCAATCGAGCTCAGCTCCAGACATCCATCATACATTATCGTCTGCTCGATTTCCACGCAAAAGTATTCCAGACCATTCTGATTCTGTGAAAAGTTTTAAAGCCAATAGTAGTCCGTGTATGAGCAATGCAAGTGTTATAAATGATAAACATTTCAGACAACACTCTAGTACGTTTCAAAGGAAGAGCAGCCCTTTTACACAACAACAGAACACCTCAAACACCCAGTGGAGGACCGTTAGCAAGCGCCTAGAGCAAATTTATGAGCTGTCTCCAATCAGATCGGAATCGTCTCGAACGTCGTCCAAAACAGCTATTCCATGGCCGCCACCTCCGCCACCGCTTCCCGTAAAATCACTTTCTTTAAGGATTGTCATTGTAGACGGAAGTAGTCCTTACACTCATGACGAGGACTCAGGAGGTTTTACGGCCGGTGCCGTCCACGAATTTGATGCTGAAAGAAATTGTTGGGTCTCTAAAACGCAACTTCCGATTTCATTGGAATACGCAGCGACAGCGTCTATGGGAGGAAACTTGTACATAATAGGAGGGCAACGTTCAAATGTCGACAATCCAACGTCTGTAAAGGACTGCCATTGCTACGATTACCAGACGAACTGCTGGCACAGAGTGGGGCCGTTGAAGACTGCCCGCATACGTCACGCTGCCGTTCCGTTAAATGACGAAGTGTACGTCATCGGCGGGGAAGATTGTGTCCAGATGAGCATGAAAACGGTTGAAGTGTACTGTCCAGAAAACGACACGTGGGCGTCAGTGACGTCAATGACGGACGCCAGAGTAAACCCGGCAGCCGTGGCACATCGGGGGCGTATTTTCGTTGGCGGTGGCGTGTTGGACACTGATGAGAGATTCCTCCTTGACACGTTGGAGGTTTATGACCCGAAAACAGGAAGTTGGAGCTTCCGGTATCCGCTTCCTGTAGCAGTCGCTGGTGCTGCGTTCGTTGAGGTCGATGGCGTCATATATATGGTCGGCGGTTACGTTATGAAGGATGGAGAGCCGCTCAGCGTGGATTCCATTTTCCGGTACTGTGACGAAACGGACACCTGGGAGCCGTTCGCAACCCTGCACGTACCTAGGCATTGTACGGTGGCGGCCGCGTTAAACGATCGGATATACATCATCGGAGGGGAGAGCTCCGTCACTCTTGGCAGCGCCATCACCAATGTGGAGTGTGTCGATGTGAAAACCGGAAGCCATGTGACTGAGATCGCTCCGCTTCCGGTGCCGTCATTTGGTATCGCAGGATGTTTGATTGGAAATGAATGATCCAATCTCACCTAAAACCTTTTTATATTCAGATATCTGATGTACACATTTTGAAACATGGTAACTCAATATTATGTTGACAGTATTAAAAAGGGAGAAATGCGCAGAAGAAGAACATATCAATTTCATACCGATAAAGATATTGCAAATAATCGATTCAGTTACTTATTTCAGCTAAAATAAAGAAAAGTCGAACTGCTATACATGTGTCTGTGATGTTTTTAGGTCAGTTATTTTTCGTATTACTATTATTGATAATCATTATGCTTTAAAGCTGCACTTTCACAAATTGAACGTTTTGACAACTTTGTTATTTTTGGTCTTGGAACGAGGACATTTAAGCGAAAATGCATGGACACCAGTGGTATAAGACTGCTGACAAAAAATCAGATCAAATATTTCATACGTAAGTTCAAAAATTGATGTCTTATGCATTTTTAACCGTTAGTAACGATTTTAGCCATAAAACATTAATTTTTGAACGGAAATAGGAAAATCTGAAGGAAAATAGGCTCATTCCAAGACATAAAAATAAAAAGGTTGTCGAAACGGTAAATCTGTGAGAGTGCAGCTTTCAACAGATAACAAGATTACATTGGGTCACTAGGTATTGACATTTAAAATTATAGCCAACTGCTGAATGAAACGACAAGCTTTTCTTGCATACCGGACATGTGTTTCCGGTCATGTGAGTGCTGGAAAAACTTTCATGTACCCCGTGTAAGATGAGTCACGCGCAACAACGCGCCACTTCTTATTTCTATTATTGTATGGTTTATGAAAAGAATATTATGCCATTTCAATTAAGCGCAATCGAATATATAAGTATGAAAGACTTTAAAATAAAATTGGAAATAAATAAACGCGATTTTTGGAGGAAAATTACTGCGCTTAATGACGTCATTAAACAATGACGCACGCGCTTTTTGGTGAAATGTACAAAAGTGCGTTTTCTATGTCAATTTTTCCAAAAATTGATAATTTTAGATATGCAAGATAAAATATCAATCATGTTTTTCCGGTCCGGATCGAAAAATCCGACCCTCGGGCACGCTGCGTGCCCGGTAACTCGGCAAGCCTCGTTACCGGCTTACGCGCGTGCCCTCGGGTCGGATTTTTCTATCCGTACCGGAAACACATGATAGATACTTATAATTCGCACATTGGATATCTGAAATATGCATTTTATGAAAACAGTGAAAACTCGCTATGTCGAAGTCATAAGGACCTCGGGAAATACTTCGAGATAACGAACATTCGATGTAACCGAAATACAAAACATGTCTTACTTAATCCAAAATATTGTTCCACGTTTTCGGAACATCGAGATAACAGAGTTCGACATAACGAGTTTCGACCATATTTTATAGATTAAATTTACAGTGCTATGATAGTAATGCACATCACAAAGTTACCCACAGAGTTGACATAACTTCAACATTTTAGGTGTGATATACAGTCGAACCCCTTTTGGCTCGAGCTCCTAGGGACCAGCGAAAAGACCTCGAAATTTGAATAATTCGAGCCAAGCGGTAATGCTAACATTCAGTTTAAGGAATTCGGTTCTTTACAACCAGTTAGAGTCAAAGAGGAATTCGAGCCAAGCGAGTTCGAGCCAACGGGGTTCGACTGTATGTGACGTCATCATCGAAAACGAATCCTGTGGGGGTAAAGGTGACGTTTTTTGCGAGGTTTCATTCGTGATAAGCAGACAATCATTGCTACTTTACATATGTTCGGAAAGGTTCTTTAATATAATTTTAAACTTTGTTATGAGTTTGTTTTGTAGTTCTATCTCTTGGCAATAATTTGATTTGTTTTTGTTGTTAACTGGACGCATTATCTCAGATGACGTCACTTACCTAAGAAATTTGATTGACTCTTGATTCTAAGGCCCGGTTGTTCAAAACTCTCGTTAAGGATTTAACGTTAACTATCATTGTTAAATGTTACGCTGTCAACGTTAAAATGAACGTTAACATTAACGTTCACAAAAATGGGTTGTTCAAACTTAACACTTACGCTTACAGCGATAAAGTAGGCGTTAACTTAACGGCTCTTCTAACGTTGGTCTGGACCAACGTTAGAGTCAATGTTAAATAGTCAGTCGACGTTAAAAATGGATGAGACAGTTGGTGCTTTTCTCAACAACAGAAGAAACAAGAGGATTAAATTATTTCTTTCGATCCACATGAAAAGTAATGACTTAGAAATGCCGCTACTGTTTTGATATCTATGCGATTGAATCAATTGTACAGCTGCTTGCCCAAGTCTTTCAACGTAAGACATAATGGTCAGAAGCTGTGTCAGTCCGGGGGCGAGCAAGTGTGTTTGGTCAGAGGTGGTGAATTGATTAGATATGTCGACTATACTGTCCCTGACATTTGATGCTATCCTCTGACTGGTCACTGCAAGTTGAATCACCAACCACATTGTATGATTCGTTATATGCATGTTGCAATAATTAAATAAAAACTCTTAAACCTCAACTTTTATTGTTTATTCTTTACATTTAGTTAATGGGACACAACCATAAACTAATTAACGAAGACAGAGTTCGAAGAAGGAGAACTCTGCAGTTTCATCAGATTGACAATCTAATAAAGGGGCTGTTCCCTGATTCGGAGTAAAAAAGTGCGTAATTTCGCGGGGCTGAATCCCACGTAACAGAAGCATGTATGGTTAAAATATTGGGGTGTGAGTAAGGGGGCTGGTTCAACATTCGAAATTAAAAGTTAAGGAAAAAAGCCACGTCACTTTAATAAGCTAGCAAGAACTGTCCCAGAACATTACCAACTTCTGCAGCTCTTTGTCATACAAATGTGACCTTGACCTTTGTGTGATCAAGTGTGACCTTGACCCGTGAGTGTCTACTTGTGCACATGACACGCACAGGTTTAATTTAAATTAAAAAAACACAACAACATCGAGCTGTCCAAAGAAGTATTGCAATGTGTGGCATTGACATTCAATCGTAGAAAAAACATGAGCTCTTTTGACACAATAATACAAAAAATAAAATGACAAAAAAAGAAAATAAGGTAATTTAAGGTATTTCACCCCTAACGGCGAGAAATTGGAACTACACTTATTATATTGTTTAGGGAAAGTATGTCTATATATATATTCAGCTCTTCAAATTTCAATGATGTCGCTCATATGACTTTTCTATGGATGCTAATCAGCGAATACAACACCAAAATAGTGCCAACTATATTTTCAACGGTTGTTAAATAAGTACTTCAATCATTCTAACCAAGTGTCATGAGGATCCAAGGAAATATGCAACTTTTATTGCATATATAGAGTTACTTACTAACACTTAACTTTGTGATGTACTTTTTTATCCTTAGATGCCGCGTATCTTATAAGAATATATCATGTGTTTCCGGTACGGGTAGAAAAATCCGACCCGAGGGCACGCGCGTAAGCCGGTAACGAGGCTTGCCGAGTCTGTAATGTCTAAAATTATCCAAGATATCATCTACAATGTCATTGAGTCAATGATTTCAGGTAATCAGATGGAAAAAGAAGCCCCTACTGCGTAAACATAGTTTTTCTTACTTTCGATCTACTGACCTAGTTTTTACCAGAAAAATACACATATTCCAACTTCATTGACATTTCAACACAATCATTCTGACCAAGCTTCAGAACCATCAAATAAAAAAGCAGTTTATATTGTGCATACATGGACACGTTTCTTTCATGTCCGAAGAAACTTTTTCGAAATTTAACCTTGAGACCTATTTTGACCGGAGATGACCAAAGTTTGAGAAAGATTGCGACTTCTTCAAGACACTATTTATCATCAAGTTTCACAAAGACTGTATGGAAAGACCTCTTACATAAAAAAGGTTTTGGAACCAAGATGTCCCATATTTGATAATGGTCAGATCTTCACCAATACAACCACAAGGGTTTCACAAAAATCGGACAAATATAGCAACCTGTATTGCGTACACAAGGTTTTTCTAAGATTTGAACCAAGTGACTTCACCATGACCATCATTCTGATAAAGCTTCACAAAGATGGGAGGAAAAACAGCTATTGCATCATGTGCATAAACAAGGTATCCCTAACAAGAGGCCCTAAAGGGCCTATGGTCTACTGGCATGGCTCTTGTGGTCATTTTCAATCCAGAGTACGTACGTTTGAGTAATAGGCAACAAATATAGTTCACTTTTAGTGTTTGGGTTAGCTGAAAACGCTGCACGTTCAACATCTGAGGACAGGAAGTGTTGTAAGCAGATTAGTTGCATTAACTATTTTAATGTGTCAAGTAAAGGTAATCTGAGGGTAAAAAATATTTGCTTTCAAAACTGTACTCATCGTCAAAATTTTATTTCTGTAGCTTTAAAAATAAAAAGTCGGTCAAAGTCAAGGACATCCGAGGACAACATTAATGCTTGCTTGCAAAACTGTTTACATGGTCAAAATTTCATTACTGTAACTTTAAAAATTAAAAAGTAAGTCAAAAGGGGTGGGACCAGCTTTTGCCCAAGGGGCATTATTTTTCAATTGCATCATATGATGCTCCACAACAAATATCAAAGGTATGGGCCTTGTGGTTTGAAACAAGAAGATTTTGAAAATATTCAATATAAGTCTTTAGGAAAATTGTGACACCCAGGGCAGTGCCAGTTTTGACCCAAGGGCATAATTTGAACAACCATGGTAGTGGACCACTAAATAAAGCCTTGTTCAAAATAGCAAGGATTTGCATAGTGGTTTCAGACAAAAAGGTTTTTAACATTTCCCAATTTAAGGGGGGGGGGGGAGTCCATCCCTTACACCCTTACAAAGAGAAGAGAACTGTTCCCTGGGCCTCCGCCAACGTCGCCGAGGTCGTTTGCATTTGCCGCACTGGTCCTTTGCGAGACAATCTCCGTGGTGGTGGGGGGGGGGGCGGGGCAATGACCCCAGGGGCATAATTTGAACAAACCTTCACAAGCAATTGTGACTTTACATGTAAACTTGGCTAAAAATAGACTTCGCTCAAGTGGACTTGGCTAAATATAGACTTAGCTTAAAGTAGCATTTTTTTTATACTTTCAAGACCCATAATCCAGGCATGCATGGGCAGATCTGGCTGGTTTTCGAAAGGAACCGAGCTGGATATCTAGAAACTGTACAAGTTTCATCGAGATACAATCAAAAATGAAGACTGTATCGTGCTCACAACCAATTGTTTGTTTACACAATAGCATTTTTTATACTATCAAGGGCCATAATCTAGGCATGCATAGGCAGATCTGGCTGGTTTTCGAAAGGAACCGAGCTCTAATGGATATCTAGATACTGTACAAGTTTCATTGAGATACAATTAAAACTGAAGACTGTATCGTGTTCACAAGAAATTGTTTACAGACGCACGTATGCACATACTACATACGAATTACCATCGCATTATAAAGCTCTTCTGGCCTTTGGCCAGTAGAGCTAAAAATGGTAATACTCTGATAGTATAATTTTTGGATTAAGATGAATGTATACACTATAATAACAGTGTTTAAGATATTCTTTGTGTAGAAGAATGAAGAGTTCCACTTTTTTATGTTTTATTCTCTTAGTATCTTATCACAGACAAATAAATAAAAATAAGATCACAAAAAGTTTGAAATAGCTACCAAAATGACCATCCCTATAGATACCCAACAAATGCATAATATGAGATTTCTTAAAATGTGGTAAATAATAATACTACTATGCTACTACGCTGACATACACTAAAACGTCAATGTAAAATAATAGATCTAGAACTAGCAAAATTTTAAAAATAAAACTTGCTTTTACAAAAGTTATACAGTCATCCAAAACTAAAATTAAACATTTGCATACAGAAAAAGTCAAGAAACTAATGTTAGTTTTACATTATAAATCCTCAAACACTTTATCAGTATATAGTTGGAAAACTATTCATGAAAATTCTAGGTTCTAGGTTTAGACAAAATAGCATGATTATTATAATCATTATAATCATTACAAAACTCAATTTCAATTTTCATAATGTCCTAGATTTTAACCTTTTTTAGTGTTCATGATGATGTCTCCGCCATTGGGATCACTGGATGGATTCTTTTTTAATCACTAAGAAATCTGTGGACCAAAAGCACCAGCCAAATTTCCATTTGGTCATTAATTAACATTTAACATCTACATACCACTCAATAGCAACTTTACTGAGCAAGTTTTTTAAATAAATAATACCTTCACAATTATATTTTTTTCTTAAAAATCCCAAAAATAAAGATGCAGACACTTTAAAAATTAATGTTTAAAGGCTAAAAGCCATACTTATGCTTTAAAAAAAATGATTATTTCTTTGCAGTAAACATCAATTTTTGAACAATAATATGAAAACCTGCAATCTGATCTTTTGTCTGAGCAATTTTGTATCACTTGTTTTCAGACATTAAGGTAAAAATTGGCTCATGCCAAGACAAACAATAAAAAAAGTTGTCAAAACTTCTTCTGTGAAAGTGCAGATTTAATAAAGACACAAAACAAAATGCAAACAGAAATTACAATACAATGCTACAAATTACATGTATCAATGCCTTGATAGAATTACACCGTCTTTTTTAAAAAGCATGTTTACTGAGCAAGTATTTAAAAAAACATGTTACACTAAAGTCTGTAATAAATTACAAAATCTTTTGAAAGCATGTTTACTTACATTGTAAATGCAATAAGCTTATCGAAACAATTAATAACAAAAATCTAAATTTGCAATAAACTTGGCAACAACTGAAATCTACCTGTATTTATGTAACTAAGTAAGGTATTTTTTTTTAAATGTTATGATTTTTAACAACCATCGTTCAAGCATGAAATGTCCCAAATTTCATCAGTGCTAATAAACAAATTGCCATTCAATTTTTGCTTTTTTTATTGAATCAACCATCAATTTTACTAAAAATAAGGAACTAGAAATCTACTTAATTACTATCCAACTAAATCTGTCTTCATATTATTTCAGATTAGTTAATTAATATGTATTTATGAGAACAAGTTCAGAAACAAAACTTGAATAAAATTCAAACAAAACTTGAATAAAATTCCACAATTTCATATCTATAAGCTTTCAAAAATATTTTATTCATATTGTAATAAATGCCAATCTTCATCGATATTTTTCTGGATTCCAGGCGTATTTAGGTTTTGGTTTTCCTCGTCGCTTGGTCCTCTTTTCGGATGCGGGACGGGGAATGTGTATTGGTTGCCATGGCATCGGGTTGTAGAATGAGGGTACAGGGTACGCACAGGTGTCGTGGTAGCCTGAAATAATAAAGGGATTGTTATAAGTGTATATACTCATGAATCTAAAACAAAATAAAGCAACCTTTGACATATATTTATTTAATGCATTCCACATTCATAGAGATTTATCGGTGAAATAGAATTGATATTTCACTGTTTAAAAAAGTATCATTGTGATATTATCTTCACTATTTTGATATTTAAGCCCACTCTACTTCCATACCAATCGTCTGCATGCCAACGGCTGGAACACAATTTCACTGACGCCATTTCCGAATTGACATAATGTTTGTAAACAATTTGGCGAGCTTTTCTAAAAGACTACAATTATTAAACTGTCATTTTCTATCCTTTTAATATAATAATAATTTAATGAAAAAAAGTTTACTTCCATGTCCAATCACAATAAATTTCACCCCGTGAACACCAAAAGTTAATATTTCAATCCTAGCTTTGCATTTCAAGAAATATAACCTTTGATGCTGACAATCAGTAAAATATATTGCGATCTTACACCGAAACAATTATCCTCTTTATTCGCACTAAATTAAGTTCAAAACAACACTAGATAACATGTTTAAATTACAAACTTATTTAAATTATTGCTATCACAGTCTTTTTGCAAAAATTCTTTCTTCAATAAAATCTCTCTTCAATAAAATCCCTCTTCTAAAATATTAAGTACGTATTCATAAACAGGCTATAGTTTCATTTAAATTTGAGGTGCTATATATTCCATTGTATAAGCTATAGGAAGACAATCGTCAAAATCTGAATTTCTTATGTAGTACCATTGAAAGCAAGCCCCCGTCCGCCCTCAATTCCTTAATTCATTTCTCACACTAAAAATGTGACTCAGCTTTATTGACAAAATTTATGAGAGAAAACACATGCATGTACTTCTTCTTTTGGAAAAAAAAACATTCAGAACTGTAACTCATAATTCAAAACAACCATAAAACATTGTGCATAAAAAAAGGTAAGACATGAGAACGCAATAAGTTTAACGTGATAAATATAACTTTTATTTCACAAAGATTATTTTGATTGATAGATTTCAAAAAGTCCCTGATTTGTGGCCACAATGAAAAAACTGTTTGTTCGGGGTTTACCCTGTACCCACAATTTTGTAAGAGGGTAGATAAATAAATAAGGATTTTTTGTTCAATCTTTTTTTAGCTATTTATTACCATATGACTGTAGAAAATAACTGGAAAATATTGACACTGCAGGTGGCCATTTTTTTAATTGGGCCAATTTTACTGAGTTGGTCGAGTAACCACAAACAAATGTCTTTTTAAGCATAGCCTCAGAGCACTTTTTATTCCATTCCCATGACTTTTTTTCTCAAAAAAAATCATAATGTTTGAAATATATTTTGGATAAATACATTAAATGAGTTCTCAAATTCATTAACTTTATTTCTAAACATTTTGCTAAAAGTTAAACACTTCAACCTAAAAGAATTTAACATTCAGCACTTTAAATCTAAATCAAATTAACTTCTTCGCACAAAACTGGCATTTTTATACTTACAACACATCTGCCGAGCTGCACAGCAATTTCATTTAAATCATAATTGCACTAAAATTTAGATCCAAATTTCATTATCATGGCTTGTGAATGAAAAACCCGTTTTTCCGATATAACACTTTGTAATCTGACACGTCCTTTCAAAATGACAGTGTAAACTTAATGATTAAGATAAATATTTGATCCTCAATATCCACCAAGCTAGAGTCATGCTTCATTTCTCTCTATTTCAATTGCCTACTGAATAATGGCCGACCGTAACTAATATAAATAACTCCCTAGCAACTGGGAAAGTCAACCGTCAATATCTGCTTCTGTAAGAGAGCTTTCTGATCGTTGACAGTAGTTATTGTTTTAAATATCAATTATTTAAAGGAAACTTGATCTTCAGAGGTATGTTCATTGTTTTATATTTGTCCTGAGTGACATATTTATATCTGTTTAAGAGATTAACTGGTTTAACTTTAAAGAGATTAACCAGATTAGGAGATTAAATTATTGAACTTGTCACAGAATGTGACAAATTGCATTTAATCATAACTTAAAACAATGACTTATCGCAACTAAATATAATCAAGAGTTATATAATACCTAAATAGACTACAAAAAAAGCAATTTGATGGTTCAAATACCAAATTGAATGCAAATTTACTAAATACATTCGAAAGAGGACATGAAGGTTTTCTACTGTCATGTTCCATCATGTTTTTGGGCTTCTGTTATGATTTGCAAATGCTGCTATAAAGCAATTAAAATCAATAGCTGATTGATTTGATTTGGTGAAATTTTTAAATTGACAGAATTGCAGTGTTGTAATCTCAAAATCAAATCTGCAAAAGCCAATAAAATGCTATTCCTGTGTTTAACAATTGACTTTTATGTATGGTTAATGTAAGGTTGTCGTTTTCTTTCAGGCAAATTGCATTTATTGTTATTAAAAGCCATATACGCATGGGTACTAATGTATGTACTGGCTGTCATGCAGAAACAATTGTTGAAACAAAATGAATCGTTGTAACATGTATCTTTATTATGAAACAAAATGCAATGGAAAACAGAAAATTGAATGTACAGTCATACTCACAGCGGAGGGGTTGGGGGTTACAAAATGAGGTCCTTAAATTGTTGGTATTATTTTATATTTATAATGCCTGCCAAAAGGTTGGGGCGACATTAAGTAATTATAATATTGAACAATATTTTTCTTACATGAAAAAACAGGTTTTCGTGGAGGATTTTAGCAAACTGTACCCTGAGGTCTCAAAATATCTTAAGATATTAGAACAGTCTTATTGACATAATTGTGTAATTGTTTATCTTATTTTATTGATCTAACTTTCTTGCTTAAACTTGATTTACAAAACAACAGGGTTTTTTATAGCAATTAAACCTTTAATTTTTTTTTCCTTTAAACAACCCAAAAGAAGAACATTACACAATTTAATCCTATATACAAATTGTGTGCAATAATTATGTCCTTGAAGGACTAAAGTGTCTTCCAAAATTTGGGGCCATGAGATGTGCCCTGATCATTCAGCTGAAACATTTCAATAAACAACCAAAGAGAAACACTGAAATACTTTTAGAATAAATCCGTTTTTGAAAAACAGGTTGCCATGGAGAACAGCAAGTTATACCAGGCCCTTGTTGGGTGTGATGAGAGTGAAGCCTTAAAACAACTTGAAGAGCCCGAGGAAGGGTTTGATGTTAGCGCCCGCAATGAACGAGGCGAGACTTTCCTTCATGTTGCTGTGCGAACTCTCAAATCCATACAGGTGGGTGGAAAATATTTTGTATTTATTTTTTTATTTTTTTAAATAAATTGTGTAATCTTAAATATGAAAAAAAATCTCCCATAATGAACAGGGCACAAATTTGGAAAACAGCCCCATCTGGCTTGTTGACCTCAATGCCGAATTACAAACACTGCCAACCTCCATCCATGTTGAGGGGAGATGCATACCGATCAGTCAAGGTATGGTGAGATGATTGATATATTGAGTTTCAATTTGTCAAATTAGTCTTATGTTCAAATACTAGGTTATAAAGGCACTGATGGACAAGGTCGATATCACGACTAAAGATGAAGATGGAAACACTGCTGTAGAAAACATGTTTGATGATGAAGATTTTCCAGAAGAAGGGGAGAGTGTGTTTAAAGAGGCCGTTAAACGGAAGATCAAGGGTATGAATGTTATTACTGAGTTTGTTGTGCAAAGAAATGTTCACAGAAGATAAACTACCAAACATTTGCTACATGGAAGATCTTGTTTTAATTGAATGATTTCTTGGATTGATTTTTCTTAATTCTAAATATAAAGAACAGAAATGTAACCCATAAAAATGGTGAATTTCACTTTTCTGTTTTCAGAGCACTCAATTATAAAGGGTGATTTTTTTGCAATAATCAATTTGCAAGTGTCATCCTTTTTTGGTCCCTCTAACATATATGCACATAATTTTACTTTAATAAACCTTTGAAAACCTTCATTTAGGTTTAAAGAAGAAAGAGCGAGAAGAGATGCTGCTGCGAGGCTGGCTTGATCTCTGGTTAGATGACGACGATGATGATGATGACGATGATGAAGAAAAGAAAGAATTCAACTCAACAGTCAAACAAACAGTGGTAAGTGTTATAACTGATACCTGACTTGATACTTTAGCATCTATACAGTATGATCAAATTTTGTGTCATCACACACAGTTCGAATATTTTATATTCATAATTAGTCTTTAGATTAATTACGGTAATTCCTTACATCATAGGTTACCTATAAATTTCAATATGTCATACTGGCAATAAAAGCTTCTTTTTGAATCAGTTTTCAAGTCTGGAGTACAATTGTAAGTTAAACCTTTGGCTATTAGGAGTGAAGTTTCAGGAACACTTCTACAAATGGAATTAAACTGTGAACTTCAGAAGAATTGATGTAGCTGAAAGACTAGGTCCTTTGGGAGCATAATTAACAGTCCCAAATGAATTGAAGTTTCACCATTTCCCCATAGATATGGTATATAATAATCAACAATTCTAATTCTACTCTGTAGGGTCAGGTTGAAGACCTTCACAAGGCTGTCAGGGAGAGCCAATGGGATCGAGTCAAGGAACTTATGGAGGATGGAAAGCTTGTGTGCGCTGCTGACAGGACTGGGTTACCTCCCTTGCACGAGGCAGTCATTCTTGGCCTCGGTGATATTGTGGAAAACATCGCTAAAACCTTTGCTGAGTCTTTGAAAGCTACTGACTCTGTATGTATAAACATTGGGAACTGAGTTTGAAGCATTTTTCTCGCCATAAACCTTGATGTTGGTCTATTTTTTTAAGAATCAAAATTTAAAAAACTGATCACATTAATTAATTACAGGATAGTTTGTCAAAAATATAAAAAATCCTGCTCAATATTGAAATTCCGTCTTCCACAGTAACCTACTTTCCCAGCGCTCAGATGTCTCAACTACTTTTTATTCCAGATGGGACGTACTGCCCTACATTACGCAGCAGGCAGGAGAGACGGAGGTCACCTGTATGAAGTTCTTGTTAATGCTGGGGCCGAAGATGATGCTCAAGACATTGTGAGTTATAACAAGACAAAGTTGTGTCCACTTACATTTTATTGAGAAATATCTGTCTATATCCAATTTGTACTTTTTCATATCTTCAGAAATGTTAATCTTTCTGATTTGTAAACTAATTATATTTCTTCAAATATTTATGCCAAATCTTCTACATGTACTATTTTTAAACATTATATTAATATGTTCACAGTAGTTTATAATCTCAAATGAACAGTGAACAAGAGCACCAATCTTGGTTCACTTTTAAAAAAAGGGAGTCAGGTTTTCAGCAGGTGATTATATTTTTAATTATTTTACTGAAAAGAGTTTATTGTTGACCTTCTGTTAATGTCTTTCTTCAGAACCAAAAGACGCCCAAAGAAATCAATGAGAACCCTGACCTTCTTCCAGGGGAGAAAACTGCTGAAAAACTGCAGAAGAAACTGGCTAAACCAGTGCTAACATGTCAAAGGAAGAAACAAGCACAGACTCAGGAAGAAGATGCCACGCAAACAGCTGAGGGTGATGGTAAGCTTATAACTTTAGCAAAAAACAAAACAATGCAGCATTGAAAGAATGAATGTCAATAATCAGCAAATTTTGCTTGTTGTGTTTGCTCAAAGATGTAATTTAAAGAATGGAATTACAACCGAAATTACATTGCTTTCAGATGAGAAGCCAAGTACACCCCCAAAGTCTGCAACCCCGCCACCCGCCAAGAAACCCCAGATGCCACCTGTTGACCCAAACAAGCCTGTCCAGATGTACATCTCTCCAGACGTTCGCCAAAATCCCCCACCCACCACTGTCGATGGCAAATATGTCTCTGAACACCTCGGCCATGCCCTGACTATCGCCCTGGCTCAGATTGCTGAACAACGCCCATGGGATCCTATCGAATACCTGGCTCACTTTCTGTACAAATACCAGGAAAATGCCAACCATAACAAGAGGGTATGTCTTTCGCATGTTCTACATTGCCTTGATGAGGATATTTCAAAACTGTATTTTCAACCCAAAACTGTCATCTTATCTCTATAAGAGAGCACCAATCCTTCTACACACATAACATTTCATTAAATACAAAATGTACACTGTAAAATATCACCATAATAGGCCAACAATTGTGACCATCAAGTTTATAATGCATTTTGAACATAAATGACCTTGATTTTCTGAAGCAAGGGGCAAAGTAGTCTGATGGCAATAACAATGTCCATCATCATGTATATCAACGCACAATCGATTTATAAATCAATATTATCAATTTCCAGCAAAAGGCGATCCTCTCCCAGATCCGTGAAGAAGAGGAGGCTAAGAAACAGGAAAGAGAATCACGCGATAAACGGAGGGCAGAGTTACATCGCCTCCAGGAGGAGGAACGGAGGCAGCGTGAAGCCGCCGAGGAAGAAAGACGGAGGAAGGAGCAGGAGGAACTACAGAGGAAGTAAGTCACAATGCTGACCAAATAGATCAATAAAGCGATTAATAATTACATAAATGCAAGCAGCAACCAATCACATATCTTGATTATGGCATAATGGCATGCAGCAACCAATATCTCATCAACCAAACTGTTATTTCAATTCTCCAGGGCAAAAGAGGCAGCCTTGAGCCAACAACCTGGCTTGGAAACAGTGATGGAGGACAAAGAAGAAGACGAGACGCCCAAGGAACGATCCCACAAAGATGAACATGGACAGACAGAGCTCCACAAACTGGCAAGCCAGCAGGCGGCAGACCTTACAACGCTTCTGAGCATGGGTTACAGTCCAGGTGAAAGGGACGAGAATAATAAGACTGCAAGAGATATTGCGGAGGAGAGTGGAGTTAAAGAGAATGTAGAAGCAATTGGTAAGAAGGTTTTCCTCACATGATGCTGGAATAGATTTGATAAGGTTGAGAGGTAGAATGTACTAGTTGCAGGCTGTGTTTCCAAGTGCTCTATATATTAAGATTCAACTACTCAATCAAATGTAAGAAAATATCCAAATAACCCATTGGCTGCAAACTATTCCTTTTTCTTCCAGACAAATATGTCCAGAAACTTGTGGAAATGGAAGAATTGGACACTCTTCAAGACCTTCTCCTTGCTGGCTATGACAAGTTTGACGTCGTCCTTGATCGCCTCAAAGAACAGACAAATACACTGCCAGAAGATACACAAACATTCCTTAAAGAACTATCTGAATTACAGGTAAGATAAGATATAGGTTTCAACTTAAGCTGGCAAGACTGAAATCATACAATGTTTAACATAAGCTCTGCATAGCTGATTGGTTTAATACATGTATATTGTCACCTTAATTCAATGACTACATATCTGCGTCTCTTTCTTTATGCATTGCAGTTATCAAGTTATTGCACTAGGGTGACGATTATAAAAAAGGGGCATTTTTAGACATGGCCTTAAGTACAACAATTATTTTCAGTCATAAAATTCATTTCATGAGTAAATTAAGGAACCATATTGGTTTTGGTCTTAGTGTTAATTCCAATATGAAAACAAAATTGATTTTAATTCTGACCCAAGTCTTAATGCAGTTTGATCTGTTTACAGTGGTTATCTTTAAATACAATAAGTGAAACTGGGATAAAGAAACACTCAGCAAAATCATAGAAATAAATCCGTTCAAATGATACACATGAAATTATAACAAATCCATAACAAATGTGTATATTTCAAGATAATTCATTCATTTAGGAACGAATCTCAGCTGTGTTTAAAGCTGTGCAGACAGAAGGACTTCGAGACTTAAACCAGGCTCTAGAGCGCAAGAAACTCGCAGGTGCCAAAGATGTCCAAGGGAGATCACCCCTCCATTTAGCAGTGCTTGTTGGCCACAAGGAAGCCGTAGAACACCTGGCATCAAACTTTCCTGTGACATTGAAGTGTAAAGATAACGTAAGTACTACCAATTATAGAGACTATTGAGGAAAAACGTAATGCCACTGTGTTCTTAACAATTCAATCTCACTTTAAACATCTTCAGGTTAGCAGTCATTCTCTGGATAACTTACCCCAGTAAATGGTTTGGTTCAGTAAAATAGATAACAACTGTACTTTTTATGAAACATTGTCAAGACTTCTAAGGTATTCATCTGCTTACATTCTATATCATAAATGCAAATTTAAATATTGGCTTTTTCACAGCTATTGAAAGGTAATCTAAATTAAGAAAGTCTTAACAGTTCTAATGTCATTTTGCAGCTGGAGAGGACCCCCCTACATTACGCTACAGCTGTCTCACAAGAGATGGCAGAACTTCTGCAGAAACATGGCGCTGATGCACTGGCACAAGATGCTGTGAGTTTCTTACTAGCTATCATCTAATGCAATGTTAGCTTTAATTTTACGTGTTTTTTTCATGAACAATTATTGTATGATTTCAATTTAAAACCCCCAAAACTTATGTCGAATGTCAAAACCACTACACTGTCTTTAATATTAAATAAAAAAATATGACATAGATATTGGTTGTGTAAAAGCCCATTATAAAGGAGCAGACCAGAAAACAAATTTCAAATTCAACTTTTCAATTCCAGAAAAAACACACACCCGCATTCTACAGGGATAATCCAGAGGATGTGCAAGCACTGAAAGGTTCCCTGCCCTCTCTTTACACTGGTACCCAGCAGGAAACCGGCCAACAAGAAATGGGTGAAGAATCACAAGGAGGAACCAGCCAACAGGAAGTAGATCAAGATTCTCAGCCGGGAAATGGACAGGAACAGGAAGAGGGTCAAGAAACACAACAGGAAGCAGGGCAGCAGCAAATGGAATAGTTGAAGCAGAATTTTTCCACAACTCCAATTATAGGGAAAAGAACAGCACTTATTAATACCTAAAGACTTCCAAATATTAATACTACTGAATCAAATTTATTTTTTCAATGGGTTTTTGTCTTTTATGTGTGAATTAGCATATGCTTGTAATAATATTGCTTTATCTTCATTTCCAATTTGTAGATCTATGGGTTTCATGTTTATGTATAATATAATCCTACATGTTTGTATGTATTAATTATGTGATGTTTAAAAGCAAAAATCTTTTATTATTAACAAGAAACATTTGCAAGATAAAATGTAAATATATTGGCAATACTTTATTTTTAAATATTATACATTTATACATAGTATTTGTACTCTGCATTTAGAACTATGTGTGTGTTTTTTACAAAAATGATTTTAGAGTTATCATAATATGATATTTTTTCTCTACGCAATATACTTATTCTACTTTTTAGATACTGCATTTTACTATTTTAACAGGTTATAGATCTATTTTATTTTGATCAATAAAACCAACTTTTAAAATATCCAATGTTTTGTGATCATTGTCAACTTGCTAGGTTCTTATCCAAGTACTAAGGGAGTAAACCAGCTCTTCACTTATTAAAGAATTATCTTCCCAAATCATTGTAACATTATTTCAACAAACAAATTAAATGATTTTGAGAGACTGCAACCCAATTTTGGCTTTTAGCATCAATTTTCTCTAAGATGACCTATTGACCACTCATATACTGACCATGATTTACATGCATACCAAATTTTGAAACCACAATAAGTCGTTGAAAATAAGTTGACTAGAAATAAAAGTGTGACAACATCGCAGAAGCCAATGCTGCCCGAATATTCAGGTTTTCATACGGCATACTGGTAAGCCATAGGATGATTGAAATTTAACCTACAAATGAAGACAGAGACCTTGCTTTTGAATAGAGTGGATCAAACCAAGACATTCTTAATTTCTTTCCAAAGGAATTCTAGTCTACTGACACAGTTTCATGAACATTGTCTTTTAGTTAAAATATTTTATAATATTATTCTATAGAATATATAATTGAAAGTAAACTGTCATGTAGTAGTTATTCTAAGTAGACCAACAAACTGGCATTAATTTGTAAGAGCACTGCCTAGTTTGTTAGGTTTAACTCAATAATTATCTATTAGGCCACAACAAATTGATCATTTGTTCTACGGATTTTGCCCAAAAAACGTAGGAGCGAGCGAGCGAAAAAAAAAATTAAAATACTTTTTTTTTAAATTTAAGGCAATTCAGAGGCGAGCGCAAGGCGAAAAATAAAATAAAAATTAAAAAGTTTATTTCTTACTAAATTTATCATGCAATATGTCAAGAAATGCTTTTTAATTGCAAACATAGGTTCTTAGTTTAAATATAAATGAAAAGGTTTTGATTGTATCACATGAAAATCTGTCTCAATATATAACAAATGGCAATAAGATCCAGTGCTTTACTATTACTTAAGACACTGCTGATTAAATTGCGGGACAACACAATTGAAGCAGTATTAAACAAATCTGCAAATGTGGCACCGGTCATTATATTAGAGCAGGTGGTGGAATAAAGATGTTTCCCTTTCAAGACCTCGCCTTTAACAAGTGGATAAGAACAAAGAATTGAGAAAATTAAAACAGTCATTTTACTTATAAAAGGTTTTATTTTCTGATTTTACTGATGTTATTTTTATACTGTACATGTATGTGTAATGCACTAGTCAATTGTAACCACGACCCCCAAGGTCCGGGGAATAGAGGGGACTTTGACTTTCGGTCCAGCCAACCCCGGGGGGGGGGGGGCATGGTTACAATTGAATGGTGCATAAATACAGACTGTTTCTGAAACATTTACAAGTCCTTCTATTTTTAACAATTACGAGTATAAAACTGAGAAATGCATTTTAGAATTTAAAAAATAACTCACGAAAACATGTTCATTTGTTGTAAGTCGAGTGTCCGTGTATTTTAATATAAGTTTTGCACTCAAAATCTGATTAAGTTATTATTTAACACTAAATTTTGAGTACAAAACAATGAATTACTTAAAACACACATAAATAATTATTGCCTTCGACGCTGTGAAACTGTTGTTGTTTACTGAAGACTATAATCCATTGACTATGACACTGATTTTCAATTAAAAATGTGTATTTTTATATGTGTACGAAAACTGAAAGTATCCTGCAAATTAATACCGGAAATAGATAACAATGGTGCGTCCTGCAAAATATTCCCGACAAAAAAGACTGTCAACAAATATCGGCTGTTTTGCGGTTACGAGAAAAGTTTGCTCGCGGAGAATGTAAAGCATGGAAATACCTTCAAAAAAGGCGAAATCGACGCTGCAGGTTCAAATTTTAAGTAAAAAAACTTCAGATAATAGAGGAAATTCAGAAGTAAAAAAAATAAATAATATGCGCGGCCAAATAGTAAGTGCGGGCGCAAAAAAAAAGTTTTTTTTTTTTTTTTTTCGTTTTTCCAATTTTAGGTGCGGCAAATCCGACGAACAAATGATCAATTTGTTGTGGCCTTATGACAAATTTATGAGCCTTGCTACGCATATGGTCATGTGTACAAATTTCCATATTGATATTTTCATAATTCGCCACCGATGACACCAAGGCTTCAAGAACCTCACAAGCGGAAAACCATCATTCACTCACCTGTCAATTTGCCATCAGTGTATCCAAAACTATTGGGCAGTGGCTTTGACTTTGCGTCCGCTCTTTTACACCATTCCTCAAACTTCTGCTGGGCTGCTATCCTCTGATCTTTCCTTAACTTCTCTTCTTCTTGTTCTTTCAACTAAAAGTACACAATAAATAATAAATACACAAGTTAAATTACATTAAGACAAGGGGTTAATGTAGAAACTGATGCTACAGCAGGATATATGTTTATGGAGGAAAAAAAATTGTTCTGAACCATACCCACAGTGGTCCGTCCTAGTTGTTCACCCTAGATGATTTTTAAACATTTTTCAACACGTATATGTAGGTAAAAATTACTCTGTCTAATAACATAGCCCTTATTTTCTTGTTGTTTTTCCCGTTTAGCTTAGATCCTTGTGCATTTTAACAAGTTATAGAACTTTGATTTTTTGGCTGCTGGTTTCAAGGATTTTATTGCCACAAAAAATAACTCAGCCTCTTACACAATTTCTTAGCCAAGGACTCCCATTTTGTCTCCCACACTGTAACTGTGCATCCTTTGACACTAAAGATAAGCTTCAATTAATTAAATCCCTGTATTATTTCCACAGACCCCTTATTTGTTAATCATGAGGGCCAATGGACCATAGCTGAAAATTACTAGGAAAACCCTTGCTGTGATTCTGTTAGAGGTAAACCCGTGTCATTATCGGAAAACCTTGTTTTTATTACGAAAACCTTGTTCTTATTACGAAAACCTTGTTCTCAATTGGAAAACCTTGTTGTGCGTACGAGAACTTGTTGTTTGTGGGAAAACCCTCATGATTGTTAAAATAAATTGTTGTTAAGAGTGAAAACCTTAATATCAGATAAAAAAACTTGTTTGTAGGAAAATCTTGTAGTAAGTGTGAAAACCTTGTTATTTGTAGTAAAACATTGTTGCTAGTGGGAAAATTTGTTGTTGGTGGGGGACCTTGTACTTTGCTGGAAAGCCTTGTTGTTTTGTCTTGGAAATTTTGCATCGTAAAATTAATCATATTACCTTCTCCTCCTTCTTTTTCCTCCTCTCTTCCAACCGCTTTTCTTCTTTCCAGTCGTTAAACTTCCTCTCTGCTTTTACCCGCTCCAACTTTTTTTGTTCCTCCAGTATCATCTTCTCCGTTTTCGTGCGCTGTTTCTCTACACGTGTCTTTAATTTCTCCTCAAAGTTCTTCTTGTCCACCCATTCTTGTCTCACCTTCTCTGCATGCTCCAGTTTCTTTTGTTTCACCATTGCTTCCTCTCGTTTTTTCTGCTTTTCCTCCCGAACTTTCTGTCTCTCCTCTCGGAGTTTTTGCCGATCTTCCTTGACTTTCTGTATAAGCCATTGCTCCCAAGGGGAAAGGCCAGGCTCTGGTGATTCTGTCTCAGTAGTATCATCTGTGTATGAGGATTCAACATACTTTCTGTAATAGAGGAAAGAAAGATATATAATTCAGTATTGACATTCCAGGGATTTCTCTATGTTGCCGAATTATATGCGTATAAAGACTTTTCTGAAAAATTGAAATAAAGTGTAAGGGGGTTTCAATCGTCGGAGAGTTCCCATTGGGTCATTTATTTTACATATTATCGTTGGAGAGTTCCCATTGGGTCATTTATTTCACATATTATCCTCGGAGAGTTCCCATTGGGTCATTTATTTCAAATATTATCGTCGGAGAGTTCCCATTGGGTCATTTATTTCACATATTATCGTCGGAGAGTTCCCATTGGGTCATTTATTTTGCATAATAGTTATCAACAAGCATGATACTAAAATGACATGATGGAATGAGCATGTATCAAAATTCAATAAAAATTAATAGAGCTGTACAAGGACTAATATATCTGTGGGTCAGATTCCTTTAAGCAACAAGCAAATACCTTAAAAATTATTTTAAAATAACATGGGATCAGCATGTGAGCAAACCTTATGATCTTTTTCTTCCCGACTTTTTTCTGTGTGGTGAAGGTGTTATTATGGATCTCCTTTTGGTTTTTCATGGCCGGTTGCCTATTTTCCTTGCCCGACTGATGACCCCTCCTCGGCAGTTCACGTATCTCGTTGGGAAAATCTTCGTCATCTTCACTGTAATTGATTATTTCCGTAAATAATGGGGTTTACATATAAGGTACCAGGCAACATGTTGATATAATGGTGGGTTCTGATGAACCCGCTAACAATATTTATCAAAATACCAGTAGAGACAACTTACAGCAAGGCTTCCATAAAAGAAAGTTTGTAACTGTATTAATTACTCCTTAAAACTTGGAAAAACGTCCAAGTTGGGTCCTTGGATCCATACATATGTAAACTTCCATAATTTTGGAGAAAACTTCACAAGTGAAGGTTTAGAATTTCAAAATAACAATAACTGATGTCAGTCTTACTTCATAACCATATTTTCAATAGGTTAAAAGAATTATTTGAATATATTGTTGTTGGTAATTTATTGTTGCAAGTTATTTAATTTTTAACATAAACAGTTGGACAAAGGTTGAAGCATTCATAGTCTTAGAGAGGTCTACATAAACTACCACAATTTATAGAAAAACTTCCAGGATTGACAAATTTCTTAATACTACTGGGTGTGGCAGTTAAAGTTGCATTGAACATAAGTTGATAATACATGACATGCAAATAATTGTATAAATATGCAGTGGTCGAAATTAACACAAGCGGCAAGTCCTGCACTAGTAAAATGTCTTCTGAATTTACATGTTTGTAATATAGCAGGGCTTGTACATCCAAAGGTCTAATTTTGATGATTGAATATATATATATATATTCACATTAAATATGATGAAAAACGAAACTGCTTTTGAACCTTTGAACGTGTTGGATTTAGTTGAAATGTCCTTCTTACCAAATAACATCCATATCAATGAACATGGTTTTAATCAATTAAGTTTCAAAGAATGTAACATAGCCATTTGAATGCAGGCCCAAAACCTTATCAGGAGCTCTGAATTCAGAGGGAGCTCTAACACCACAAGGGATTTATAGTGAAATTCTTGGGTTTACAAGCAATTGGGTGAAGGACATTCCCAAAGCCTTGAAACAGCATTTTGGGTATTTTTTATTAAGTTTGAATACTACTACTACTGTCAGTGCTCCAGCCAGGATTTGAAAAGGGCAGGGTGGAATTTTGAAAAGGGCAAGCTACAATAACATGAGTCGGGTAGGGGCAAACAGAGGTGGGTATGGACGGGTCCACCCCTGTCACAAGGGGGGTTTGGGGGTCTTCCATAGAATTTGTTTCATACTCAATTTAAATCATTTTACATGATTTCCAGATTTTAACAAAATGTTTTATTCTTCAAATTTAGAAGGGTCTGTTTGAATAATTATCAAAATTAAAAAAATATTTTTGTCTGTGGTAGTATGATTTAAAATGTACCTGAGACTAATATAGCTGTCATGATCAAGTACTGATGTCAGTGAAGCGGTTGAACCCCTGGATTCTAGCGATCTTGACCTTGGTCCAACAATAGCCTCAGGGCGCATCCAACTGGGCTTCGTAACTGTAGCTGTGACAGGTCGCGGGCGCAGATTTGTTGCCCTCTCATGTGATCTGTCAAAACATGGAGTGAATTATTAAAACTTTTCTAACATAGAAGAGGAACCAAAGCTGAGCATCTTTAAAACAAGAGTTGATAATTTGCTTCAATTTCAGTGAAAGAACAAGTTAAGGATAGATCATAGGATGCCCTAATACATGGGCAGGGATCTATTTTTTTACAATACTGTGACTCCGAACAATAACTACCTTACGATCAATTGCCAACCTTAACACATTAAATCAGCCCAATTGGGGTTTAGCACACATGATTCGGTTGCTGAAGACCTGCAGAAAGTTGTGAATTGATATACATGTATTGAGGCCACATATTCAATGGATCATTTATTGACTAAAATACACACCAGGGGGTGTATACAGTGCTATGCTGTAGCAGATACTGATTTCTGTTAAGTCGTTTCTTTGCTCTCAACTCTGCCTACCATTTGGTTGATGGTTTTTTGTGTAAAGCATACTCAGTATTGATATTTAAGACTCTAAACACGACTGCTGAAATAAAGCAGAATTTCCAGATCTGCTGCAAGGAGAAAAATGGTTCTTTTTTAGTGCGCACTGGGTTCTCAAAAAGGCACAAATACAAGTATTGCAAATTGTTAGGAGCAGCACGCACACTCACTGCTACCTTACAGATAACTTAAACAATGCATGATTTGTTTGAATATTCTTGTTCCAATCTCGTTTTCAAAGTCATCAACATTGAACTTGTCTTAGTAATGCAATTGAAAAAAAATAATAGAAGGCCACAGTTGCACAGCTGAAAATACAACAACAATCAGTATTATTGTCTGACAATGATGAAGGTGCTTGCGCTTAATTTAAAACCGGTTACTAAAGGCGAAATGTCTCTAAAAACTTTTCGCTAATTATTTGCCTTAGCAGTAGTTTAAGTCAATCCCATACTGATATTGACTTCACAAGTCGCCAAAATACGGCCATTTCCGATGTGCAATTATGATGTTGATTGCCAGGGATAAACGAGTAAATACAATTATCAGTAACGGCATTTTTATTACAAACGTTTTGATTGGTTCTTGATTTGCAACAAGGTACAATCAAAATCGTCAGCACTCAATATTCTTCGTCTCCAGTCAAAATGGCGGGAGTTGGTGGAATTATCGGAATACCAGAAACCGGAAAGCACCTTAATGGTGGCGGTGTTTAAATATTTCTTGCGACACGCAGTGTGTTTATTTTAACTAAACGACATGTCCGTTTAATGTTTATGTGAATGAAATCAGGAAACCATTAAAACCAGTTGACATTCACTTTTTTACTCTTTTTGTATACTGCATATATTTTTTCGGACAGGCAAAAACTTCCAAAGTGCCCGTCAACCGGAATTTTTATAATTTTGGAAAGACTGATACAATGTATCAGATTTAATTGATGATGCATGTCATTTGTGCCAATCTGACAGAGAACCTTCATACCTGATATATGTCCCAATGACAATATTATTATCTGTAATTTTCACAACAGTGCTTTATCTCAGCTATTGAACTATTATTATTAAGGCTTTCCAATCATTATTTTAAACAGAATTCAAAAAAAAAATGCCAAACAGCAAACCAAAACACTTTGTGGCATGTCTGATATTATTAGTAATAAAACACTATTGTCTCCTGCATGTGCAATGTCAGGGGCTGACCACACCTGTTTTTGGTACTTGGTACACGGTCTTTTTACGTTTTTTCAGTACTCAGGACTCCAGACAATCAGGACTCCAGACAATGTACACAGAAATTCAAAATAATATGGATTAGTCCATTCAAAGTTTGGAATTGTTCCGTACAGTTTCCAGCTTTATAACCATGGAGGTTTTGGCTCGCAAGGTGTTAGTTGGTGCAGGATCACTCACTCACTAGACTCCGTCAATGCCCGAAATGCCAATAATGCGGTGGTTTTATATTCACGCCAAATATAGTGGGGAACGGGCCTTACCTAGGGTACCTGGGGTGCAGGGGCTTTTGGCGGGGATTTACCTCAGTTGCCCCAAGGGAACCAGGGTTTTACCTGGGCTTGGCTGGACCAAAAGTCAAAGACCCCGCTATTCCCCGTACCTGGAGGGGCCGTGTTTACAAATTAACTAGTGCATCATGTGCCTTAATATTGAGTGAGCCTGCTGACTGTTAAGTTGGAAGTGCTGCTATTATTAGTAGTATTAGTTGACACGTTTCAAATTATGTTTACATGAAATAAATATGGACAGTATTAAATAAGAAATTTGTACCTGCTTCTTCTGTTCATTTTACTGAACACTAGTATTTAAACGAATAACATGCAAAAATTTCATTGACAAATCAAGTCACAACAAAGTAAAGAGCAGGCGCGAACAAAACAGGAAGTGGGTATGCTGGCTTTGGATTGGATAAAAATCGTCGATTAAAAGGAATGCTGAATACTCCTTCATAAACTCTTTCCTCGTTTGCAATATTTTTTAAAATCCATTGAAATTGTTTACTTGAATTTTGGGTATGAAAACTGTATTATATGATTCACTTCGTAAAAAGGAACACAGCTTCCTGTTGCCTAGTAACAGTAGGTTACACACCACCAATTATGACTTAATCAATATCCACACAGCGTTACATCCCTTGACTGGGTACGTTCTCAATGGAAATTGGTAAAACCGGAGGGATGTTTAAGTACAACCTCTTTACAATAAAATAAAATATGAATCTATGACGTTACACATAATATGTGACGTCGTCAGCGAAAATGAGTCCTGTTGAGGTAATCACGTTACCGAGATAAAGCGAGAGTAAAAAACAACACGTTTTCTGAGCAATTATCGTTTTGTCAATCAACTATTTTGACATTATTTTTTCAAAGTATTTACAAAATCGAAGTGTATACACTCTATAAAGGAACATCACTCTGCTTCCAGTTGATTATTGTCGATAATATTCATGCTGCCTGACCTTAAATCATGACTAATCGCCCTTGATCGGAAGGTGTCGCTCTCCGCAATTTTGATGAAAACATGTCGAAATCCGTACCAAAGATATGACGGTTTTGCCGGTTTATTCACTCGGCATTAGCATGTTTTTCGGATTAATTACACGGAAAAGATTATTTGGAAGGTAATGTATGCAATTATCAATGTTGTCATCCTTTATTTAAATTGGCATTTGATGTTTATTTTAAATAACCTTTTGACAGTTTGACCCGGAAGTATTTTTTTCGTAACAACAGACAGTTTACAGATATTATGGCGGAAAATTTGAAAAACACTTGAAACTTTTATGAAAATGTCCCAGTTTAGTCAAGCAAGTACCATCCCCTATGAATTAAGCCAAGACCATTTATTTCGCGAAGAATTATTAGAAGTTGATAGACTTTATTTTCATGAAGTTTTGTGTCCAGAGGGTGGTGCAAGTGAGATAGAATTTAGTCAGTCTGATTCAGAAAATGATTCTAGCCATGAAAGTAATTCAGTAAATGATGAATCAGATGATGATGAATGTAATACAGAGACTGTTCATTGTGAAAGTTTTGACCATGATTTAGAACCCACTGAAGAGGATTTAAGACAGAGAAAGAAAACAGATGATTTCTTTACTCAGACCTGCAAGTGTAAAAAACTCTATGGCAAACCATGCAGTCAAGTTGTGGATGGTAATGATATTTCTGACTTACATATGTATTCAGCTGGTTTGCAAACAGATGAACTTGATCTTGTTATTAAATCAGCCATGTTGTGCCACAGAAAAAATGGCCAACAAACTGACAGTAGTAAACATAAACGGCAGGCGAGAGTTAGGCCCAGTCAGAAGTTTTATGTAAAGGGAGTTGAAGTTTGCCGTGAAGTATTCTGTTTTGCATACAACATCGGAAAGGAGAAACTAAAACGAATTGGTCGGTCTCTTGACAGTGATGGATTGATTGCTAGGACTCATGGTAATACCAAAAGACTACCTCATAATGCTATCACATTTGAGGAGAGAGAAAATATAAGAAAGTTCCTCATCTGCTATGCATCTGACAATGCAATGCCCCTTCCCGGAAGACTTCCAAACCACCGCAATAGTAAAGTGATGTTGTTGCCATCTGATAAGTCACAAGCAGACATTCATGTGGAATATGAAAAAATAGACGGTGCAAGAAGTATTAGTCTTAGTACTTTTACCAGAGTATGGCGGGAGTTGTGCCCACATATTGTCTTAGCGAAACCAAAAACAGACTTGTGTTTTAGATGCCAAACATTTTCTTGTAAAATTTCACAAAGTGGTGCCCTTTCTGAAGATGATAAAATGACACTTCTTGATGAATATGAAAGTCATGTTGAAAGTGCTAGACATCAGAGGGAGCAATATAGAATGCAGTGTGATGACTCTAAAGTTACATGTAGTGAAAACATTACAGTTGAAGGTGTGCTTTGGTTAATAAATTTCTATGCGCTATAGTATTAGCTGTCTAATGGCATGCCTCAAGATTTTCTAGTCTTAAAATTAAAATAGAATATGTTAAATTCTTTATTTCATTTTAATTGACATGCTGGCCATTGAGTAATCATTTTTTAAAATGTCCATCTGCATCAATAATAGTGACTTTTACATTTTACCGAAGTTTTTTTATGCCTGTTATGCTTGTATATATATACTGGACATGTAAACTTTGAGCGTATAAATATTTAAAACATGGATAAAATTTTGAAACAGAATGAAAAGATACCCATCAGATCATTTTATATTACTTATATATTTCCTTCTAGGCCAACAATATAAATTGTGAAAAATATATATTTTAGGTGCAGTATCATGTTCCTTAGATGCAACCGTCCACTACAGCTGGGACTTTGCACAGCAGGTTCATATTCCACACCATAGCCAACAGGTTAGTTTTTTTTCTATCAAGTACTGTACAAGGAAATATTTTTTTTCACTGAACTTACCAATTTATTGCAAGAGATAATCTTTTTTATTGGATTTATTGTGCAGTAATTTGCATGATGTATCATACTTTTGAGTGCCTTAGGTTTACTGCAGTAAATGTATGTTTCAACTGAAATGGTTTCATATTGTATTTATTGAATGTAAATACTGTTGTCAAATTTATGTTGTCAAGCTTTTATCTATTACAGGTTGGACCCCTGTATTTCAAAACTGCCAGGAGATGTGAGGTATTTGGAGTTTGCTGTGAAGGATCTGGTAATTCCCTTTTTTACAGTTTAAAATTGCAAAATGTTCTCTGTCATTATAAGATGTCCTGATGTCAAATGTTAATAATTGAGAATTGAAAGAGCACTTCTTAGCAATAAATGTTTTACTTCATTCAAACAAACTGATTAAGAATGTAACATTTCCATTGGTCAAAAGCCATCATGTTCATATCAAGATCTGGAATTGGATGTGTTTATGAACATTTATTTGGTATATATATGTTAGTTATGAGAAATGTTTTTTGTATTAATGTTGAATGCTGGTGCTGTTAAATTTTGCTTCTGTTGCTGATGGTGGTGATGATTAAGAACAGTGATAAGACGATAAATATTTTTCAGAGAAACAGGTGTTTTACCTTGGTGATGAGGGTGTTGCCCCAGGCAAAGGAGCAAACACAGTTGTCAGCTACCTCCACCATTACCTTGAAAACTACGGCCTGGGTGAGGAACATGCCCAGTTCCATTTTGACAATTGCCAAGGACAGAACAAAAATAATGCAGTTCTTGGTTATGCTGTGTGGAGAACATTGACGGGTGAGAGTTGTTGTGTTTTAGTGGAAAAATAAAATATGTTTCATGATGTAAACTAAATTATGTTATTGCTTTTTAACTATCTCAAAAGGTTTCCAGTAACACTATAGATGAGTGAAACAGATGTATAGCTTTAGATGTTTTCAATTTGTTGTACTTAAAAAATAAACAACAGATAAAATTCAGTGTTTAATTTGAAATAAAGAGACCTTATAACAATTAACACTTCTATTACAGGAGGGCATAAGACAATCCAATATTCATTGATGCTAGCCGGCCACACCAAATTCTCATGTGATTGGCATTTTGGAGTGTGGAAAAACAGATGGAGACACATGGATGCAGAGACAGTTGAGGTATTCAGGGAGTTAGATGTTTACCACACCAATATTTTAAAATAATAATAGACATAAATTACTTGCACATGTTTCAAGATTTATTGATTACCTTCTTTTTAATACAGTTATAAACTAATAAGAAGTGGCATGAAAAAAATGGGATTTTTTATAGTTAAGATTGAAAATAATAATATATGACTTGGGTTATATTAAATTGATAATTATATGAAATAAGTTCATGTATTATCATGTATATTTAGATATAATAGATAATTGATAAATTCACTGATGCTATATACTTCATGTAGGCATTTCATTGTGCAAGAGTACTGCTCAGTATGATCACCATAGAGCAATAACACAATAACTGCATATAGAAATAGTAGCAGATATTGAGTTCTTGCACTAAGGTGACACTATAATATGTCATATTGGATCAATTATGCCTGATATTCATTCATCATGTAATGCTTTTCTTCAAAACAGGAGGTGGCTTCCACAGTAGCAATGTCATCCCGTAATGGCCACAACATCCCCCATATTGTTGATGGCAACAGCAAACCAGTGTTGTTCTATGACTGGAGCACCTTCTTCAAAGGCATGTTCAAACCATTGAAGAACATTTCGAAATACCATTCATTTGAGGTGTCTTCTAACGAGCCTGGGGTTGTAAGAGTAAGGAAGTTTGTTGATGCCCCTGAGGAGAAAATTAACATACTGAAAACCTGCCAAGTGGATATTTGTGTTATGCCAGAGCAGATCTTTGGTGAGGGAATAAATGCTGAAAGGCAATGGTACTTGCATGATGTAATAAGAGACTTTTGCAGATCGGATCATGCTAAAAACACAACATGCCCTTTGCCATTAGTTGCAAAAGAAGGCTATTCAAAGGCCAAAAAACAAAAGTTGAAATAGGTAACTTTATTGAGAACACTTTCTGTGTGTGTTTCAGCAAAAGGTATAGTTTGTGTCTTGCTATAAACAGATTGGCATGTATAAGTTGAAGTTTAATGTTTTCATTTTCATTCAAAGAATATATTTCTTAGTGTAACATTGATAAAATATTTATGATTTTGGATAAAATATTTATGATTTTAGGAATGTATGGTTTCCATGGCAACCAATAGTAACAAACTTGATTGATCATTGAATACCTATGCATAAACGTGTATTTCATTTATGGGAATATCATTGAACAGTTGGCCATCTATATGTAAAGTATGATGGCACTCATATTTTCCATACATGACTGCAGTATAATATTCAAGTGTACATTATAAATCTACATGTTATAACTTTATAGTTATACATACATATAGTTTCAATGTTCCTTGCTTTATGTTTGTTCTCAATTTTGTCAAATAAGGCATGTGTCAATGCTTTCCTTGTAAATACATTTCAGTCTGTGTCATCTTACAACTCTAAACTAATGAAATGAGCAAAAATATGAACTATCTAGGTATAAGTAAGTTTCTATGGCAACCAAATAAAACATGTCTTCTTATTGAAATAAAAAAAAAATTGATTTCACCAGACAAGTTACATCTTTTAAATAATTGCTTGTTTTAAAATAATGTGTTTGTGTTTTGATCAATACAATGATAAGCTCACTACTTTTGATCAATTTACCTTGTTTAAGAAAAGTGGCAGATTTTCTTCACAGGGTCTATTGTTAATTGCTGTAAACATTCTATTTTACTACATAGCTGGCTGAAAATTTAATGCTGTACTGAAATATTTCCTGCAAACATAACATATCAAATTCAAATGTGATTTTATGTATTTAAGCAGTTTTTTGCGTTTATTTGGATAAATTTCTCGTGAAAAAATTGTAGTCATGGCAACCGTTTTTATGAAATGCACATGTAGTGTTACATTCTCCATAAATGATGTTATTGATGTTATGATAATGTTTCCACAAAAATAAAAAGTGTTGCATTCTATTTCAATGGAATACAGACTCTTAAAATCAAGGTAGTTGTATTTACTTATGTTTCCATTTCCTTCATTGTTTTCGCCATTTTATAACAAATAGTGGTATCGCGAAATTTGTCCTCAATAAGTCAATTTTAAAGATATCAGCTTAAAACTTCAGGACTTTATTTCTGAAACATAGCACATTCAGAAAATGTAAAAACCTGAAAATGTCATTTTTCCTCATTAGGACCCATTTTTGCAGACTTGGTCACATATGACTAAAATCGTTAGGATAAAAGGACACGATATGTAAATGTATACATGCATTTTTTTATTTTATAAATCGGCATAATAAAAAAAGTTATGTACATAAACAACTTATGTTTGGCTTTGCTGGATTAAGGCGATTATTATGATGGAAAATTTTATTTAAAAAAAAATAAATATATAGCACTGATCGTATTTTATAGATTCATACTTGTTTTAGTGGAAATCCTGATTTGATTAACCATTAGAAATAATAATGTATAACCTTGTTACAATAATTTCTAACGCTATCATTACTTACATTCGAATACTTGTAGAATTATATACCATTATTCCATTTATGTAATATAATAGTATAATAATTAGTTCATTTAAAATCAGCCTAAAATCATGTTTCTATTAATCTTCAGTATTATTTACTTAGGGTTACTTTTAGAGGAATTATGAGATTTCATGACTCTTCATGAACATTCCTACATATGTGATCATTAGATAATTTACGGTATTTATGAGGTCATGATTATTATTTACTGTTAGCTGTTATTTCATGATGCCGGTCACCTTACCAGTCATGTGAATATTATAGAATTGTTGGTTCTAAAACAGGTTTTAATGTTTTTTCTCAATAATTGAGCAAATACTGATTCTCATGAACATTCTGATTTTGGTGTTTGGCGTGAAAAGTTCTAAAAATAATATTTTAAAATTGTATTTGAAGAAAAACATTGAAGGTGTTTGCTTCTTTTATTACTGTTCTAATTGTATTGCAATTGGGATTCAAAAAGGTGTTATTTGACTTAAATATCGCTGGAATTAGACATGGTATTTTAACAAATTGCTAAAAATGTAATAACGTTCATGTTTCAGAATAAGCATGGTATATGTAGTAGTGGTCAAACGAGGTCTTTGATGTGCTTAATCAACTTGAGAGTATGCGTACGTCCGTGTGCGTGCGTGCGTACACACACACACACACACACACACACACACACACACTTCTTCGAATGAAGACTTAAATCAAAGATAACTTGTATTTTCCTACACCATTTTAAATAAAACAAAGGGCAGCCTATGCCACCTGAAGAGCCCCGCCTTCGTTTTATTTCCGAAGTTTGATTAGGTGATTAGTTTCCTCAAACACTTCAGCAAACCCGTTTCCATAATAATGTTTTGACAGAGCTCCGTCAGATGGCCGTATTGTGAAAAGGTTTTTCGAAGTGTTTGAAGAAACTAAACTCTCAATCAAACTCCGGTAAAAGACCGAAGGCGGGGCTTTGTAAGAGGCGTAGACTGCGCTATGTTTCATCTAAAATGGTGAAGAAATAGTGAAGTTATCTTTGTTTTAAGTCTTCATTCGAAGCAAAATATTGCCTTCCGACGTAGCATTTATGACGCAATTTATCACGTTGTATACACACACTATAAAAGGAAAGTAAGATAATGTGGAAAAGGACGTTTAATAATGTCTTTTGTATGCAGATTACTGTCCGCAAGATATGTTTTTGTCACTTTTTGGTCTAAAAATGGATATCATTCCAGTTCACAAAATGAGTCAAATTTCTGTCCTTTCAAGTACCCCACTAAACATAAGTTGTAAAACTGTACTCGATATTTTTATTGATTTACTTCAACTCTTCTATCTACTTTTGTGATTATGTATGTGTGTATTTGTAAGTATTCTGTTTCTGGACCATGTCATGATAATTCAAATTTTATGTCATTTTTTTCAATATCAAAATTCTTTTTCCATATTACTTAATGTACTTTTTCATAATTTCGCAATATAAAATAGCGAATAACATGGATTGGCTACGAGATATTCGCGATATATCGAATTGTTTTTTTTTCTTTATAAATGAAGCACACTGTTCAAGACCAATCAAAAACCTAACGTTAAAAAATCAATGAAACTAACCAGTCTCTCTTGTTCAATATAAGGTCTTCTTGTGCCTCTTCTTGGTTGCAGGGTACGTCGCTATTTCTCCACTGTATTATTATCTAGCTATCATCATATTTTCAGTTGCGCTTGTGGTGGGTACTGCTATACATATTACAGTAAAACCTATAGTTGTACTGTAGAAGTCATCAGAAGCACAGACTGCGGACTTTTCGGGTGGAACCGTTGTCAACGCGTTAGGTAATAACCCATCTGAATGATCACCATATATTGACTTCGCTAGAGTTAATAACTACTTAAAGAAACGCCTTCTACAATTTGTAGAACTGACTCTAGCAGAAAATGGAACTGGTTGAGTACTTGAGATGACTTCATCAGTTTATGTTGTGTTTTTTTTTAAATATCCACTATTGTTTTCAAGTTAATGCTAAGTTAAGTCAAGTTAAGTCTGATGCGGCTTATAATTTTTATATTAGAAATAATTGATGGATGTTTGGACAAGCTTGAGGTTATGTCCGTGTTAAATACTTTACGCCCCTAGAGGACTCGGATTCAACTGAACTCGTATCTAACTGACCGTTCGAAGGCGGTTATCCATTTTTTATCAGTTAAAGACCTAGTCTAAGCCTTCTATAAGTGACCCCCCTCTCCCCCCCCCCCCCAAAAAAAAAGAAAAAAAAACGAAAGAAAAAGTTTATCGAACACAACCTCTGTTTATTGATCTTAATCTACCTGCCTTGATCCCTCTTATCAGATCTCTGATCTGAGTATCCTGCTGTGCAGTTTTGAAAGTTTTATTATAGAAATGGACCCTAAATGGCCCTGAGCCAATAAACGAATACACAGGAAATCGGCCCCTACTGTAACAACAGTGCAATTAGCAGGAGATGAACAGCAGGGGATTATCATCATGCCAAACATTCCTTAAAGGCCTAGTTTAAGCCTTATATTAGTGACCCCCCACCCCTTACACTGTGTATAGTACACAAGCTCTGTGTATTGATTGCCTATCATGTCGGATCTGAGTATCCTGCTGTGCAGTTCAAGTTTTATTATATAAATAGTCAACCCTTTATGGCCCTGAGCCAATCAACAAATATACTGAAAAAGTGGCCCTTACTGTGAAACCAGTGCATTTAACAGGGGATGCACAACAGGGATAATCATGCGAAACATTCCTTAAACAAGGCCTTCAAATAAGGCCTTTAAGATATTCTGATGAATGTATGGTCCGTTTATGCTGTTTGTATTTATTAGGGATTGCAACGAGTAGTAAAATTGGTACTCGAGTACTCGGACAATATTCCGATCGAGTACTCGGGTACTCGATTACTCGGATAACTTGAATTGGTTTTCGGGAAATACAAGTTCGTGTTTACATGTGTCGTTCATGTTGGCAATCTTCATCTTTAAATAAGACTGTCAGTATGTACCTAAATAAAAATATTCAATAGAAAAAAACTTAATATGTTTTTCCATGCTTTTAATTTGTCCTTTTCATTTCATTTTATACAAACATATGTACTTCAATATGAATCGAAAGTAAAACTCTGCTCAAATTCGAGCGTCTCGAGGATTGAGACTGCACTCAACTATAAAAAATCATTCAGAATTACAATAAACGAACAATATTTATAAACTTATTTCGTTGTTTACTCTACGAAATAATATTTAAAATGACAGTTTTTCATACTGAAATAGTGTTGTTTACCTCATAAATATTCATTATTCCCGAATAAAGATATCCTCCAATCATTTTTGATAATCATTGCCAAATATGCGCCATTCAGGAACCAAAGCTCGTAAGGGTCGTTACTAATTAGCGCGTCACCGTCCATTGTTTGGTGAAAACTCTCTAATTGGTAAACAATACAATTGTGTCGGAGATGTCCCACTATCTATACTTCGCTAAATGACACCAGTGCTATTTACAAAATAGCGCCCTTTTTGACAATTGCAACGTTCACAACAACTGTCAATAAATTTATTACGGTCAATTTCGTTTACAGCGGGGATTAAAGGGACCGTAAATTGTCCTCTTGGCAACTATCCAGTTCTGATACTTTGTCTGTAAATCGTGTATTTTGTGATTTTTAAAGAATATATTTTTTTCCCGAGCATTCGAGTAGTGATTTGGTACTCGAGTACTCGGACCATCGATCGAGTACTCGGGTACTCGTTGCCATTTACAAAGAATTTGCGCATTGTATTGGTTCAAACATATGACCTTGAGTAATTGAACACTTGACCTTTTGCCAAATGTTCGTTTCATTTTCCTCATGTTGATAGAAGGACACCAACCAATTTCAAGACATAATTTAGCACTTGAGTAATATGTATATTTTGACATACAAAGTCGTATGTGAATGTTTCAAACTGTCTTGAAGACCTACGTGTATGATTTTTGCAAGAAATATTAATTTTCTACACTGCCGTCCTAGGTCTTTACGTTTCAAGTTTCAAGGACTTTAAGAATCATAATACCTCCATATTCCGAAAAATAGCCTTAATACAATTTAAAGTTTGGATATTAGTACATAACACATAGTCAACCTTGACCTTTGTATGTATGATAGAAAAATACAATATAACCATCATTTGTGTCATCTGTATTGTAAAAAAGAGTTGTTTAGTATTAAGTAACGAAACCGTTTTTCTTAACGAAACGTTACCAAATTTCAAATATTGATTTATATTTTAACAGGCTTCATTACTACTTGATTGTTTGTTTTTGTACAACTCGCGACATCATTGATATTAGCAAAGTACCTAGGTTTTTCTAGTGACCCGTCTAAACTGGACATGTCACACTAACTAACGCGATGCTTTAACATGATCAAGATTGATATTCTGTCTACGTATCGTAGATATTTGGTATAACATGTTCCCCTAGGTACGATTGCAACGTTGTTGATTTCGGGTTTGATCTACCTCTTAACTTGAATATGCATACAAAAGACGAGCTTGTTTACAGATATTGCGCCAAAGTTGTGGGCCTTCCTTTAGGGATGTGTACTGGTTCACAAATATTAAGTAAGAGTTGTGGGCCTTCCTTTAGGGATGTGTACTGGTTTACAAATATTAAGCCAGAGTTGTGGACCTTCCTTTAGGGATGTGTATTGTTTAACAAATATTAAGCATGAGTAATGGACATTCCTTTTAGGGATGCGTTCTTGTTTACAAATGTTCAAGCCAAAGTTATGGACCTTCCTTTAGGGAGTGTACTGGTTTACAAATATTAAGCATGAGTAATGGGTCTTTCTTTTAGGGATGCGTACTTGTTTACAAATGTACAAGCCAGACTTGTGAGCCTTCCTTTAGGGACGTGTACTTGTTTACAAATATTAAGTCAGAGTTGCGGGTCTTTCCTTAGGGATGAGTACATGTTAACAGATATCAAGTCATAATTGCGGGCCTACCCTTAGGGATGAGTACATATTTACAAATATTGAGCAAGAGTTATTGGCCTTCCTTAAGGGATGTGTACATGTTTACAAATATTAAGCCAGTGTTATTGGCCTTCCTTTTTTGTATGTCCCCGACCTCCCCAACTCCCAACAATTCTGACAGCTGCAAGACTATGACACTTCACTGTTTATTTCTTAAGAAACTGACAAGGGTAAAGGTACATTATATACACTACTTTTATATAGATTGACAGTCTTGTCAATTTGCCTTTCTAATCTAACGTCAAATGTCTCCATTTCTCAAGAAATCTTTTTAGAAAAGGCCTTCAAGGGTTTAGAATACAATCAAACCCCGTTGGCTCGAACTCACATGAACTGGCGAAAATACCTCGAGCCTCGAAAATTCGAGCGAAGCGAGAATCTGACATTCATTTGAAAGAAATCCGTTCTTAACTTCCAGTTCGAGCTAACGAGGGAATCGAGCCAATCGAATTCGGGCCAACGGGGTTTGACTGTACTTTCTTTATGAATGAAACGTGAAAGAATAACTCTTAATCGGTTTGACTCATAACCGAACTTCACTCAAAATGTAAAAACGCACGCATAATGTAGCATCGTTAGAGTGATATTAATAAAATAATCGCTCTATTTCTAAACCCCATTTGTCATATATGGCCACATAATGAGTCTTGTACCGCTGAATTAACCTCAGAGTGATAGTTTCAATAGTTTAATTAGTTTAGTTTGAAAGTTTAATAAATTGTTCAAATTGCAATTCCAAAATACAGTTAATGAATAATTGAATCTATTCAAACTTTAAATATGATTTTCTCAAAACATGAAATAAGGCAAAATGTTAACAATAAACTATACCCGACGGACAACGACCGATAGATCACGGAAGCTAACCAACAACACGTTATGTTCATTTGCGCTTCATGATAAGCTCACACATTACAGCCATCTAATATTTCTGCAGATCTTCATCAAATATCCGTTCAAATACATTCATTTGTCAACCGACTGTTGACTTAACTTTTGACATTGTATTCAAGTATGGCCAACTTAATGTTCAAAGCACTTACGTCATGCTGATCAAATCTCTGTGAATTCCGCCGATAGGTTGTCATAACTCCCGGTCTGAAAGTAGTCCAGTTCAAGCTTCTCCGCCATGAACAAATAGTCCGCCCATCTAGAATATGCTAGATAAACCCGCAACCACATCTGTACCCGGATATAGGCATCTGAAATAGAAGAATACAAAACATCGAGTACCCATACATCTTGTATAATTTTTGGATAATTAATACTCTTTACTCAATGTTTTCTTGGTAGATCAGTTTAAACAGTCCTTGTTTCAAGTTCAACCGCCTTGGGTTCGATTCCTGGCTAAGAAATAGTGATAAATAGGAAAGGAATGACAAAGGGCAAGTTAGAAACCGTAATTATCTTTTACTTTTTACATTCTGTAGAAAATCATAGCATACAGTAACATGTTCAATCTCCTTGTCTATATGAGTACACATTGCTAATGTTGGTTCTTCTTGGTAAAATGTTTCCGCTTCTATCAGCTACTGTAACGGTATATTTACACAGATTCTGCATTTTATGATGATATTAGTTATGATATGGTGGACATTTTGTTGAACGCTTTCAAAACGACAAGGCGGTGGACGACAAAAACAGCTATAAACTAATGCAGTATTAGCCAAAGTTTGAATAACTGATTCATCGTTTAAGCCTTGTTAAAAGAGCACATTATCGCTCCTAAATTATCACTAATTGAAAATTTCTATAAATGCGAAAACGAGATCCCTACAATACGACACTAAAACAATGGCGATCTACGGAAATGCAGTTGCCAACTAATGCTGTATTAACCAAAGTTGGATTAACTGCCTTTTCGATTGATCTTCATATATCCTACAACGACACCATAGTGATCTAGATCTGATAAGCGCTTGCGGAGGCAGCCCCGCTCATGAAAGTCTCTCTAAGCCGCCTAGGTCCCTGTCGCTACCTGCACATAGAGTTCTGAGGATATATGTCACAGATTTCTAAAAGGCGTCGAGCGCGTGTCCACCAAGGTTGAGCATAGAGTCATTCCACTTACAAGATAACCTGAACAAGCGCTACCAAATCTAGACAACCGTACCATCGCTATATTTAAAATAATCATTTGCATTATCACTCATTTATTTTATTTTCTGAATTTACTTATTTCATTTAGGTATAAACTTCATCGATACACCATCGCATTAACATTTGTTTGAGTGATGCTAAATCGAAAGAACCAACACATGCTTTATGAAATGGCCGCATTAAAATTGACAACTTTAACAACCGTGTTAACTAATAAGCACATTGTTCGATAAAAGAAGCAATAACACACTAGTACATAGGACTTACGGAAAAAACTATACAACATTGACATAGTTCATATTTTTAAACAACAATAATTATTTTAAATTATACAACTTAGCTTGTTTCCTCCATTTCTGCGTCAGCCCAAAAATTGCAAGCTACTGATACTTCAAGTATTTTAAAGATGTGTGAAATATAAATTAATACATTGCATGGACTGACTAATCTGTTACTGATGGTTTACCCTCAAGTTAAACCACACCCCTAAAGCCAAAACCCCTACACTATGTTATTATAAAGTATAAAGAAAAACTTATGGTTTCACACATCGGTAAAAATCGCTCATCATTGTTGGTTGTGGTGATAATTGCTTAACAGTGTGCTACATGCTTCTATAAGAGAAAGGCCTTTTGTTAGTTTCATGCCCGCGGCAATTGGCAATATGTTTAACTTTCAATCAAAACCGTTTCTCCCATTGCCACGAATGCGAAACAATGGCTCCAGCTCTTTTAAAAGCTGTATACAAAAAGACCAATGCCACTTCCAAACTAGAGACTATTTTATAATGATGGCCAGTCTTTGCCTCTAGCTCAGAAGTGTCATTGTTTTTGCTTATGTATGTACAGATCCAGCTGGAGTCATTGCTTCGCATCCATGATGAAGAAAGCCTGTACATTCATAACGAACTATCTCAAGTCTGAGCTTAGCCAAAATGGAAATCTTCATTCTGGGTGAATATTGGTGATTAATGTGAATATTATTTTACAGTAAACATGTACTATTATTCACATTTTTTGGAATAAATGGAATGTCGATCATTCTTTGAAATTTAATATAACTCATTTTCTGAGTCTAGAAAAACGGTTAACAAATATGTAATCAATATGTTTAGATATTTACCCTAAAACAATTACCATTTGATAACCTTTATACCTATTTGGAATAAAACGTACGATTTCAGCCAATCAAATTGCAGATAGGCAATCATTATCATTACGATTTTCTACTTTCGCGGGTGTTAAAAGGTCCACCTACTGCAACTTCTCCGATACACACCCCTGTGTTAGATTTTGCGTTGACAATGTGTCAGCCAATTAGGTTGTATTCTAAGTCACTTCCGTGTCATGACCTGAGGTAAAATCTGAATGACTAAGAATCGCTACGATCACCATTCCCATTATTCAATCATTGAGATTTTACGTCTCGTATGTAACTATAACGTACACATTTTTTTTCAGAACTATACTGTATATTAAATGCGGAGTATTCAATGGATTTTAAAACGAGAGGGTACGGAAGATTTATTGTAAATATGTTAGTGGCAATGACACGGCCACAAAACGCCAGCTCCGCCAATTAACGATGGTGCAAAGAAAAGCTGTCGACACTTCCGGCTCAGCGCTGTGTTTACTTCTGCTACAATATCGCTTAAACCCGACGTGAGGCAATCACGACTTGTGTTTATAACATAAGTGACATGAGATAAAAGTGACAGAAATTCGCAGTCAAATCGAGATAATAGAAGACATGAAAAAACAGAGATACAAGAGATACGGATGCAATACCCTAGCTCGATAAGAAAAGATTTATTGGTTCATGAATGTGCTCGGTGTAAATCACCGATACACGGGATACAACTTTCCTGGGTTGAACCAGTGCTGAGTACACCACTTTTCGAAGTACTACCCTTTAAATGCCCAGCGCTAGGCAAATGGGGCTACTGGTACCATATTTCAAAGTATTTGGGTAATATAGCTATTATAGATACAGGCTATTCCATTTCAGTCCGTTGACTAGTTTCCATCTTTATAGGTATTGGAGCTGAATAGTTTGTGATTTTATGCCGGATTAACTTGATCTACTTTTGTGTTTGCATTTTTACCCGAGGGACGAACCGTTGATTGTCTTATTCGAAACGCGCCAGATCTGATACTTACGTCTGTAAATCGTAACGTTCGTGAATTTTATGAAAAAAATCGAGTACTCAAAGTAGTCAGATGATTGATCGAGTACTCGGGTACTAGCTGTCATTTCTAGTATTTATGTATGTGATGTTTATATGTTTGTGTCTCTATTTTATTGTCGTTTTGGCCCTTGCCTTGTGCATTTAATGCACCAGTCAATTGTAACCACGCCCCCCCCCCCCCCAGTTCCGGGGGTATACCGGGGATAGCCGGGGAAATGGGCCGTGTTTTTACCTTCCAGGTGGCCCCGCAGTGCCGGGTGACTGCGGTGGTTTTGTCTTCACGCCAAATATGGCGGGGAAATTGGCATTATCTAGGGTCCCTTGGGTGCGGGGGCATTTGGCGGGGGTTTTACCAGCAGATCGTCCCCGCAGGGCGGAGATTTTGCCCGGGCTTGGCTGGACCGAAAGTCAAAGTCACCGCTATTCCCCGGACCTGGTGGGGGGGGGGGGGCTTGGTTACAAATGACTGGTGCATAAAATAAAGAGGTTTTATTTTTGCTTTTTCGACTACTGGACTTGTTTGTATAATTTACATTGTATTATCGAGTAGTGGTTACTTGGGCGATTCTTTTTTCTTTTTATGATTGTTTACAAAATATATAATTGTTAATGTTTAAATCTTTTAATAAAAAAAATGTGACAGTTACGTTTAAAGGGTTAGTAATTTAATTTCTTTTACAAAAAAGATGTTCACGCCTGTAGTGTATTTCATTAAGAATTCGTATCTAGGAGATATTTTCAACTGTGTTTTCGCCTTGTTGAAAACGTCTCCTATGCATTTGAATGAAACTGCCCCGCTCTTGTCACTGGATGTTAGGCTAAAATATCAGTGAATAATGATACCAGCCATTAAAAAATAATTAAACTTCTTCTATCTAATCAAGGAAGTAAGCTGCCCCATTACCTTCTAGTTTCTTTTTCAACAGATTCATTAACGACAACAACAAAAAAATGAACACCGTACATAAACATCCTTTATTAAGTCCTATAAAGGGGAGATTTAAATTTTATATTCTGCAATCTCTACCTTTTCACTAATCAATGTACGCCGGAGCCAATGCTTTATATGATGTCCCATGGACTCAAATGTCCTGCATTTGGTCTATTGACCAAAGGCGTGAAAGTATACTCTTTATGTAATGTTCACTGCTCAGATATCCTATGATTTATTTTACAGTTACCAAACACAAACCTGTTACAGAGCGGCACACAATCAAATCTGCTGTGATGGATATATGAACCCCGACTGTTCTATTCGTAAGCTATTGTTTACACAAATTATTATTTGACAAAGTAGTTGGCCTTCCATGTTGTCTTTACTTTTCTTTTACTTTATTGAATAATGTCAATATTTGGATGATGATATGTCGATACTGTAGTTATGTTGATTGTTGTTTAATAATTCATAGTGTTCTAAGAATACACATTCTTTGTGCGATAATAATGATAAATGAGCCGCACTATATAATAAATCCTTAACTTTACATAGATACCATGAACGCTCCTTAAATAATTAGATGATTGCCACTGCGTAATGCTGTTTTTAAAATCATGAACTTTTCTATCTACTCATGAACAGTCATTTATCAGTTCTAAATCCCAGAAATTTAGTTCATGAACAGAACTTCAAAATTGTTCATGAACAGTTCAAAATTACAATAAGTACATCGCAAATATTTAATAAATTCATGAATTCATAAAGAGTAGTTCACGAATGTTTAATGAACTGTCAAATTTATTTCATGTTCTTAAATAGTACTTAACAAATAATGTAAGTGGTTCAAGAATAATTTATGAACTGTCAAGTTCCTGCTGAGTTCTTGAAAATTAAGCATTTCAAAACGAACGGGGCATAAAAATTAGGCTTTGAAAATTTGTCAGACAGCATTTTAAAATTAACTTATTCAGATATTCATATTGACCGTATTCTAACTCAAGTTTCTGGTTGTTTATAACTGTAGAATTATGGAATATGACAAAAAACTTCATATTATAAATATTATTCCACAGGAGAGTTCTAGAAGAAAAACATTTTTAGCAGATAAATTATAATTAAAATATTTTGACATTCAGTTTTTGAGTGACATCATTTTTGTATTGTGTATTACGATGGACAGACACATATACATTTTTTGTTAGTTACAAAAACATGATTATTTTGTTTTGTGTTGATACAAACTGTAAAACTTTGACTAAATTAATGAAATTCAATTCTCTTACTTTGTAATGCTTGTTGTGTGATTACGTCATTGTGTCGAAACAGTAGTTAATTGATCTCCGCTATTAGTCAGTGTGTACATGTAAAACATTGGCTGATAGCTGGTATGATCATTAATGTATGTGGTTCCAATCCTCTTAGCAATAAAGAAATCCATTAATTGTTTAAATCGCTGCCAACTGTCAAAATCGCCATGTCTATGTAACACTGGTCGCTTACATAAAAGAAAAGTAAATATTCGAGAATTAAACATTGTGTTCGTCAAATCATCGCTATAATTTGAGGAGTGTTATCTCATTTTTTTCAATTGATAGTTTTTAATAATTTATTTAATCTCCTAAATTGAAAAAGGGAACCACATGGATTTTCCCGCCATTTTTATTTTTTACTAATCAAAGTCAGTGATGCACATCTTTGCACAAACGATGATGTAGGCGGTTATATACAGGCACCGATCACTTTGAACTTTGTTTGGAACATCCAACCTGGTGAGTTTTTACCTACCACTTAATCACGTTGTTAAACAAAATTGATATTAGCTCCTTAGATTTAGTTTCTGTCATTAGGCAATAGTTTTGTACGATAAACTGATAATGTGTAACTCTAATGTGACAAGTGCATAACCATTAGTCTGTTTGAATTTTGTGTCTATTTTTATATTTAAGAATATATATATTTCTTACAAAAAACATTCAATACAACTGATTATGATACTGCTACATCATCGTAAAATTTTGTTTTGTGCTTTAGACTTATATTTCGTCGGAAAAAGACAACTTATAAAAGTCGCGAAAATGTGTGACAGTTTGTAAATCATTACGTGAGGCATTCAAATTATATTTCTTTATCGAAAGTATTCAATAGGAATTTATTATGATTGCAATTTATGATATCGATGGAAGACTTCAATGACTAAAAAACATGGCATTTCAGACTAAATGGAGCCTAGTAATACATGGAGCCAAGTAATGAACAAATAATTGCCCCACTACCAGTATGTGACAAATGTTAAGTGGTCAATATAGCTGTTACCAGTATGCCAGACCCCTGTCATCTTACAGAGCCCAACCAATCAACGTCCTATATAATTTCTGCGATATTTCAGGTATTGATTTTTCTACTCAAAAGTTGACATTTGTTATTAACTAATTTTCATTTAATTTGTCGGCTTAAGCTAATCGCCCTGTAACTCACAATGCTTCAAGTTAAAAAAAAAGTAAATTGGCATGATTTAAAAAAATGAATGAGGAATATAATTAAAACTTAAGAATTATCATCAACATTTAAATTCAATATCAATATGTTTTTCAGGTAAACAGACTAAAAGCAATGGGGGAAGACGTTTAAGCTATTTGAGAATGAAAGTAAGAAAATAGGAGGACCATAATGTCACCGGAGTTTAGAATCAACCTGGTTGTTCCAAATATATGTCCGTCAAAGAAAACATCAACTTTGACAATTTTGAAACTGTAAATAAAACTGATATTCGTCATCTAAACTACAAAAGAAGTGAAAAAAACTGTTTCTGTGTAGAGAAGGTTAATCACGTCTAGATTCAAAACAAATCATCACCATGTGTACTGAGAGTTTGAAGAACTGAAGCTATATGCATCATATCCTCATGAAAAACAAGAAGTGTAGGACTCAAGATACACAGTCAAGTAAAACGCTACTGTTTTGAATGTGTTAATTTTATATACCAAAAGACAAGCTCTAAATACGTCTGCAGAAGGTAGAGTGTAAATCGTGTAGAAAAAAAAACTGCTGATGCTACCCAATAAATCGCTGTGGGGTTAATTGGTACAGGATTAGTTCTTGAAGAATTTATTAACTTTTTAATGCCAGTCTTTCAGCTTTCGAACTGTTCATGAACAAATGTTCAAGAGTTGTTCATGAATAGTCCACGAAGATAAAATGGCACAAAGGGTTTGCACTGGAAATTATTCACGAAAAGTTTATGAGGTATAAAAAATCAGGAACAGTTCATGAATTTTCAGTAATTGAACAGTCATGAACTTTTTGATGCCAGTTGTTCATGTTTTGTTTCATGAACTTATCATGATTCTACAGTTCATGTTCTTTTTATGAACCCTGCATGTTCATGAAATAAATATTTAAGATCCTTTCATGAATTTTTGCCATCTTATCCCAATGTACTATTCATGAATAGTTCATAAAAATATGTTTGGACAATGCATGAACATAACAAGATCTGTTCATGAACTGTAAGTGTTCATTTTGCAGGGGATGGTTTTATTAATGACGCCACGCTAATCAAGTGAGAAAGTAATACTGATATAAACAGACCAGAGATTTTATTAAAATAAGCAATGCATTGTTTCTTGTCATCATAAATTTATACAAAAAACATGAGTTATAAACACGCCATTTAAATGTAAACATTTCGTGTCAATAGTGAGGATTTTAATGCAATGAAGTTGCAACAAATTATGAGAATGAATTAATTTTACAGGCAATAGTTAATACATTATTTGGAATGTAAAAAACAAAAAAAAGTCCATCGAATTAGTTAAGTCGTCTTTTGTAATTTTTTTTTTCTATATACCGTGCACTATTAAGCCGTTTAGTAGCACTTTGCATTTTAAGCAATTGTAACAATTAATATGTACTTTGATTCAACCAGTAGTGTCTTTTAACAATTCTTCTTCCTCACATCAATAAAAATGTTACAGTTCAAAAGGAAGTGAAACTCATTTTCTTTCTCCATGTGTAAAAGTATTTCACACTCATTTTTCCGTTTTCTTAAGTTTTGAATGTTTCATATTTACTTTACTGTTCAAAATAAACATAATAACTACAATATTTTTCCACAATAGTCAAAATCTACATATCTTTCAGCAATTTGTAGCCGCTCGTGTGGTAAAGATCAAATATGTGGAAGTCCTGGACACTGTGTCTGTAAGTATTTTCTTCCGTTTTATTCGTCTTTAACGGCTAGCTTTTTTGCACATTTAATTTAATGATCAATTTCCTGTTTCGGAAAGACTATACTTTCAACAGCTTTCAAAAAGTACTTTACACGTTCAACATTTGACAAAGGGAAGACTCAAGTGCTAAACAGCTCAAATCTTCCTTTTCTTACCCAATAAAACACAAGAAAAGCCCTCGTAAAACATAATCAATCCAATGCAATACAAAGAACAGCTGTATCTATACTATTTTTAGTTACAACGCCATTTAATTTCAGCATTACGCGCAGGGCGAACATACTGCTCATATAATGGTTCCTGTGTCAACCCTAACAATTGCCCCTGTAGTCAAGGTTACACGAATCCTGAGGTTGATTTTGAAGGTAGGCATGTAAAAATTGCAAAGACATGATCCATACATACATTGGTATGGTTATACATATTTTCCCAAATAGATAGTTTTGTTTCTCTGAGTCTCTCTTCTTGGGTTTTAATTTGGCTACTATATAAGTGTACTTGTTTGTAAACACGAATGTTATATTGTTGGCAATGTATTTAAGATTACTTTGGTTAAATTTGCGCGTATATTTTTTATCGTTACCCCTGATGGTCAGCTTTGTGACGAAGTGGATAGATTATCCGACTGAAAATCAGGTGGTAGCTGTGTCGAGTTAAGGAACAGTAAATTCCTACAATACATCTTCTTTGTATTAATGTTATAGTTTGCAATAAATGTGCTCTTAATTTACAATGAATTTCAGTGGTAACAAACTGATTTTCTACATTTTTACATTCTATCCTTTTAATACATTAAATGACTGAAATTTCCATGTGAACTATTTTGCAATATAATGAAACATCATTATAATGTGAATTCAAACTTCTTGCCTCTAAACAGGGAATATATTTAATTTTTGGCTTGTCCCTATAATTTACATTGTATCATTCATCAGCGAAAATAAGTCACAAGATTTCCTATTTTTATCGTTGCTTTGAATAACATAATGTCTTTTACAATTAGAACCAGGCAATCGAACATAAATTTAAAGCTTGAAGGCAGGATCATTTCTTATTCGATGGCATGGATCTGTTTCTGATAACGACATTTCCGACTCCTTTTCGCTGACGATAGTATAATTATGATTTTGATTATCTATTTTCAAAACCATAGATATTGATGAATGCAATGATGACAATGGCCAAACGTTAGTATGCTTTAGTTTCCCTTTTATCAATACATGTTTAGTTTAAATGATATTTTAGTCACTCTCGTTGGCACGAAATTACGCGAGAGTGTAGTCTTGTTTTGTGTGAGAAACAATTTTCACTGACCTTAAAACGGCAAATGCCCATACATTTACCAATGTCGAGACATTGGTCGTTATGTCATGTTTGTTGGCCTCTAGCGTTGTTTTTCTTGTTTACGTGTTTGACCTTGGTCCGTGTGATTTTGATATGATTATTGTAACATTCTGAGCTACTGCGCTTGTTTCTGTAGTGTCCATTGTTTCATAAACGATCTTTTGATTTCTGATTTGTTTTTTGTCAATGTGTTGAATGAACTGATGGGTAGGGAGAGTGGGATTAAACCATACTACCAGCACTCAACCACACACGTATAAATTCAGAATACTCGTTTTGTAAGTTAAATTATTTATTCATTTTATTGCAATGAAAGAAGATAAATACTTTTGCCAACAAATTGATACACGTCTCATTTGTTATATAAATGAACGGGATAAAAATATCTTGCTTGTTCACATTTATTATTTTTTATGATATTCATTTCTATATTCATTTAGAGACAGGGACGAATTCTCAAACGAAAGGTATGCACTTTGGTTTTGGCAATATTTATAACATTTATGAGTGTAATTAAAAGCAACGAGAAGTGTATTCTTTGCACATTTAATGTTATGGTTGGTTGTAGGATGTAGACGGCATGGTTCGCCGGTCAAGACAGTTTGGTATTGATTACTGTAGTATCGGTTTCTACTTTTTAAAAGAAAATTCTGCTGTCATTTGTTTTATTCTACACAGAATGAAACCTGTTGCATGTGTTGGGTATAACTTGAACGATCAGTTATGTTGGCTGTCCTTGCTGTGTGATACTTAGTAGTTGGTTTATGCCGTTTAACTGCACCTGTATATTTAGAGACGCACTTCTAAAGTCAGACGTGCACTTCTAAATAAAAAGATGCACCACTAAATAAGTTAGAGATGCACATTTGTGTGTTGAGTTGCAGCCCTTTGCCGATCTACTCTCAGCTATAAGTGACTTTTTATACATATTGTACGGCATACACGTCGCTATTCACCCTCTTTGATAATTTTAAATGCGCATAATCTACGTTTATTAATGCCAACAATGGTGTAAACATGAAGTAAGTAGAAAGAAATTAATAAATGCATGGGTGCATCAAATGCTTATTAGAAACGTAGATATAACTTTGACATACTGCATATGTCTGATTTTATTGCAGATGCTCTTGGTTACATCGTGGTTGTGATCAATTAAACGAGTTCATTTTAAAACGATGAAAAAGAGGCTCTGGCGAGTTTTTATCGTTTTAATTGACTAGTTTAATAAATTTGATATAAAATAAACACGACTTTGAGATTCTATTTATAACATAACTCATTTACGGTCGGAATCTATGTCAAAGTTTCTTCAATACACTTCTTTTGTCATAGTGCGAAGAATTTACACTGTGTGTTATTAGGATGATTCATACGCGTGAAAGAAAAGCCCGACATAAAATCATTTTGTTAACACAACTAACATTAAAGATGTCGCAAGGTTTCACTTTAAACCAACAACGAAATATATTACATTCCATTTACGGTAAATCAAGCATATGACGTCATAAGTAAACACGCGAGTGTGTAAGGTTTGGCGGTTGAAGTTTAAAAAGAACATAAGTCAGTGTCATAGTCGCTTTCAATAGTGCGAATTCGCTTTATAGCTGGCCGATTACAGCATGCATTTTTGTCAGTTTAATGGATGTGCACAGGGACGGATTTCATGTGGAATAAGTGACTGTGACAGTGTGTGAACTTGAACATAGCTGGCGAACTGCCTAGAATGAGCATTTTGCAAGGAAGTAGACGGGGTTATTTCCACTGAATACAGGATGCTGGACATTTCCTTGTGTTGATTCGGATTTTATAAGGCTATAGTTGTTTAAAGATGCAATGTTCTTGTGTACCGATGTTTGCATACTCTGGTTCGCAGGAACATTGTTGTCATTAAATTTCGGGACGAGGTATTTTCTCGCGCTGTGATCAGGGAGGTGTTTGTTTGGATTAAGCCCGGCCTTCTTCCCCATTCGTTTCATCGTGGAGATGAATTTGTTGACACCGACATGATTTCGTTTGATACATTGTTTCTAATGTTTGTTTACATTTTTTGACCATTTGTCATTTTATCCGCATACAAACTGGACGAACTAATACAAGTATTTGGAGATGAGTTGAATTAATCTGCCTGTCCTTTGATGTGTCAAGGAGACGATCTTGTCGTGACCAACTTAATTAATTATTTTGCAATATTTTATTGTTCAAATAAAGCAAACTATTAAAACTGGTTTAAACTCACCGCAATTTACAATAAAAAAACATTATTTATGTCTTAACACTTCATTTGTCATTTAAATTATGCAGTTTTGTTTGGATTTTCTTCTACTTTACCTGTCACGAAGATCATTCCATCTACGCATTTGACCTTCTTTATTATATTTTTGATCGTTTTTTCTCTATGTACACTCATGAATTTAAAGTAAGTAAGGTCAACATGAACTTAACATTTGTCCGTTTTTTTAAAATCAACATAAGAGAAACATTTACTTAGGTTCATCATTACAACACGACGTATTTCCTTCACTAGAAAGCCTTTATTGAAAGTGTAGAGCATAATAAATTGGGGAATACTATCAAAGCCATTTGTACCACATAGGCAATACGAGGAAGGTTCCTGCGTGTCCTTTTTTGTTCGTCATTTGTTTGAATTTATCATGCTTACATTCTGATTCCGCAACTGATCCAAACAAGCGAAACTGAGTTTTAAAATTGTATCATGGGCCAAGCAAGGATAAAAAAGTACATGAAGCTGAGCAATGCGAACCTTATTTTATATGAACAAAATATGGTATGTTATACAAATATCGGGACAACGAGAAAATCGAGCCAAGCCAGTTTAAGCTAACGGAATTTGAGTGTACGTTAATTACATACAAATACAAATATTCGCGTAGAGACAGATTAATCTTTTCTATTTCCTATCACTATTCTTCGCACGTCAAAGCGGTTCGTGTATTCACAAAAAAAACTTTGACGAAATTTTGTATTTTTTAGGTTTTGAAGCTAAATGATTTGTGATTTTAAAAACAGGCTGAACATGCAGGATCTACTTAATCTACTTTTTTATTACGTTTTCGACGCATTGTTTGTACTCCTACGCCAGATGTGGCCACTGTATCGAATACATTGTGGATATGTTTAACTATTAGTTTTTCTTATAAGAAACGTATCTTATTTACTAGCGTAGTTTAATGAATAGTACACAAGTGGAACAATCAATGGTCCATCGACTATAGAATATATAGGAAATTTATTTTGTGGTCTCTGTCTTCTAGTTAAAAAGTCCATGGTTTTAAACTTGTTCTTGACAAATTAGGCACTGTTGGTATATTTTCATATTTTACCATATTATGTATAAAAAAAATAATGGACAATATGTTCTATTATATATACAAGATAGAGTTGTCTAATTTGATTAATCAGGTAACTTTGATAGTTGGGAACACATGTTTAAGTTTCAATGCAAGATATGATGTATTTGCTGAGATATTGACTTAAATTTCACAACATGCAAAACCTAAGCCAACATTTCTTAATAATAATAATACTAATAATAATACTAATAATAATAATAATAATAATAATAATAATAATAATAATAATAATAATAAGGGGTAATGATTTGCAATTTTTTCTGCCAATTAGACTTATTTTACTAGTTATTTTAGTAGGTCAATTCTCAATGTAATATATGGTTTCCCTTCCGGGTTTTGAAAAGTTGTCGCAACTTGGCCAGGAGTCTAGGGGGCGCGCTAAGCCCCATTGAATGACAAAGGCAGCGCCTTTGTGGAAGCTCCTGGTGTTTAGGCATTTTAAGAGCCTAATATTGCATTTTAACATACCTAAACAGGTTGATATAAGACAGACAATTACAAACTCTGATAATGTTGAGCTTTATTTTGTTTATGATTCCTGCTAAATTTTCTTACGATTCAGTGTCATTCCCCTCATTTAAGCCGTAAGGTCCCAAACCTTGTTTAAAATATGTTTGCTATAAATTTCAATAATTCCATCTCATAACAAATTTACATTGAAGGGAAGTCATTCTCAGTTATCAAGTTTAATGCTAGAAAAAAGCTCCTTACATTTTATTTTAAATACTCATATGAAGGCGAAATGGTGTTTGGCAGAGCAATTCCACTAAAAGTCAAACTATTAAGCTAAATGACTTTGGTGAACGGAATGGGTAAATGATATGATTGTTCGATATTAATTTTCGAAGAGGGCACTTTTTGGTTTAAGATACAAAATATTGACTTTCATTAAGCAAGTAGGGTATTATGAACACACAATAAGAATATTATGAACAATTAAATCACTTACATTTTCTTAATGAATAAATAACATTCTTACGCTCTACTAAACCTAATAACTAACACATCACAAATTATTAAATAACACTTCATATTATAATCATAAACAAAGGAAACTAAAAACTAAGTTTAAGCATACATTTCAATCGTTCCATTTTTATAACTTGCTTATATTTACGAATATTTATCTGAAAAACTACAGAAACAAGCTCAGTGGCCAAATTTTAACATAAATCCCGAATAATGGCACTGGGTAGATGCCAAAGACATAGAAAACATAAAAAGCACAAAAAATCACAAACAAGAAACCATTATTGAGCTATATTTATTATTTTTGAGGATTATTTGAATGATTAAACATTTGAAAGTTACAATACATGTGTATAATAAAGAAAATAAACATAACAAAGCATTACACCAGATTTTCTAAAATGTTTCCACTGTATATGATGTTTTTTCACAAAACGAATCTTTAGCAGAATAAATGAATCGATTACAGCCTGAACAGATCACAACGAATTTACCGTTTACTAAACGAATTGCTATCATTTTATTGAACAAACTTTTGTACGTATTGTCTTAATTGAGCCGTTGTTAATTAGTTAACAACTCATTTTTTTATTGATATTATAATTAAAAATATTAAAATATATTGTATTGTACTGCTGTATCTATGAGCTTCAGATACGCACGTGTGGTTGGCAAGGGACAATGATCTCGTCTACAACTGGAGAAGTAGGTAATAATTTTTTGGTTGGTTGATCTGTTGTGCAGTATCACTTCAAGTTCCTTCTTTTAGTTCATTTTAATTCATTTAGTAAAATAAATTAAAACAAATATCATGCCTAAATATCACAAACATTAAACGCACGCACACACACACACACACACGCACACACACACACAAAGTGAAACATTTAAGAAGAAAAAATATTAAAGTATAAAATCTTCAACAAACACTCGTAAATTTAAAGATCATGTACAACTATTGTTTTGAAAAACCAAAATATTAAGAACAAAATCCATGAGTAATATCACGATAAGTGTATTTTGTTTCAATGTATTTTGTTTCAATGTTGCTCAATAACAAATGCAACTGAGTAACTTAATGAACTCATCTCTAAAGCAAGTGCAGTAACTGTCCGTCTATATGCGCATCCTTTTCTAGACCCGTTAGCATTTATATCTAGTCTGAATGTTTGATTTAATTCTGGGGCTTTAGTAAACAATGGTGACCTAGGAAAAAAGGTTAATAGTAATGGTGTTAGCAGGTGCCCTGGCATCAACATTATCTATTGATTTACAACACATAGTTCTGATTTTTGGATTAGGACAAGAATCAGTAAGATTCAAGTAGGTCAAGTGATTCTATATAATTATACGGACGTACTGATTACGTTATTAGTCTTTCTTTGCCTCAGTCAGAAGACCTTGCTTTTCATCTTCACTATCTGAGCTTTCTGATGCTGACTGCTGTTCCTCTCTCGTAGGCTGCTCATCGGAGACGTCATGTTCCAAAATTGGCCTTTTTATTACCACCGGATTTGCTCCCAAGCTTTCATCGTCAACATGCGTGTTGTTGTGCGTCTCAAACGCCGTTCTTGCTATTTCCACGAGGCGAGCGGTCTCTGCTCTTCCTGTCTGTTCAACGAGACGTTTTAATAACCCATCTTCCCTTTTCAACAGCATGTATGGGGAATCAAATTCCTCAATCTTCCCATCTTCTAATACCTACAGAAACAACATACCATGTAAACACAAAAGGCATTGATGGGTATATGGAGTTATGCACATGTGTAACATCAGAGCACAATGTCTTAATTTTAACTTTAACTTGCATAACTGGCGAAAACCTTGGCCTTATTTACACCCCTACATGTAAAACAATCTTTGATTAGTTACTCTTATACTGATTATTTATAAAACAGGTCTCCATGTCAATACTTTCAGTATTTGATTTAGCTAATTCGATTTGAAACACATATATTACAATAAGATACCATATGATATACATCAGTGACTGTTCAAGTATTTTATAGGTTTGATTGTCATGGTTTTGCTTCAATTTGATTTTTCAAAACGTTTTGTAATGCTTCAAAGGCATTTTCAGCTGTAATTCATCGATTTTAATTTTGGTCCTTTTCACAATTTCTAACATAGAGATGTCATGAATTATTTTTAATTTGACAGGTATGTTTTATCTTACTAATACATTCACTGAAAGCAGAAGCAAATTTTGTCTGTTCTTGATTTCAGCATGAAAATACATTTATCAAAGCCAAATTTATTTGATACGAAAAACAGTTATTGAACAACGCCTGTTTCTGGCGAAGGTGTGAGATTATGCATTCCAATGTCGACAATGGCATTAGGTCACCCCAATATCCTTTTTGTAAATAAACGACAACAACAGCAATGCTAATGAGATAATGACAAATCCCTACAAGAAGCTTGTCGGAGTCCATTATTGTGTGAAGGCGGTGAGCGATGGTAAGGACTGTACATCCTCGAAACTTGTCCCGGATGGTCTGCTGGATCAATGCATCTGTCCTGTTGAATGTAGAGGTAAGATCTATTTTACGTTGCAATGATAAACAAATATGATAAATGATTATTGGCTTTAATAGCGAGAAACACAAACTTTTAAATTCTGCCATATACATGTTAGAGAAGAATATAAAATACCATTCACAAGCCATTGATTATTCCTTGGAGATAACTGTTTCTAGCCATTGAAGAAGCTCCAAGCGTTGATGGAACTAGAGACCCTTTTACCCAGAGTCAAATCGGTTCGGGGTACATTAAAAATGCTATAACATATACAAAATCCTCTTGAAAATTGCTTTATTTTTTATAACAAACCTGGTATCGACATTCGCCGTAGCCTCGTCGATCATAAGGATCTTATTGTTGCCGAGAATTGCGCGCGCAAGACAAATAAGCTGACGCTGACCCACGGAGAAATTTACTCCGCCCTCCGACACAGACGATTCTAGGCCTTTGGGGAGCTCATCTATGGCATGCTTTAGCTGGACCTGTAAAACGAAATGCAAGATGTTATTGTACCTGTAAATCAAAACAAATGTATATGCCTTACTCAGGTTACTTACAAGTCGGATTTTTCTCACCTTTCAACAATAGTAAAAAATGGCTAAAACAAATACATGTATTGATAAAGACAGAGGTTTGAAACAATGATTATTGAAACTAGGTAGATATTTACTTATATTTTCATTCGCCCAGTCCATTGTATATATAAAACTTGACGTTTATATTGTATGATACGCAAGGAGTTATGACATCATTGTTTGTTTCAAATTGCGATCCGATTGGATTAGAGCGACGTCATTTAACCAATGATATACACGCGCTTCATGGAATTTGCTCTCGAACCCCACTGCGTTCATTTAAGGAATGAATTGCGGGCTTGATGTCATTATCGGGGTATGAACGCAATTGGGCTGGTCAAAGTGTGTGGAGTCCGACGGAATTTCTAAAAAGCAAAGCATTTTCTGCTATCAGACGAAAATGAATTCTAATATTGCGGACGACAAAAGGGAATTCATTCAAACGATATAAAATAGGTGTTGAAGTGTATCATAATGTCTTTCTACTAATGTTGAGCCATTTTGCTATTTGAAACCGACCTCTTCTATTGCCTGCCACAGTGCATCATCGCTATGGTTACCGAAGGGGTCAAGGTTCCTTCTCAGGGATCCTTTGAATAAAACTGGGTCCTGCAATGATAAAATGGGATAATGTTCACAGGGGACTGATTTTATTTGCAATAAGAGCATTTTCTTTGACCTCAATTATAATATTGTGACTAAGTGTTTGCAAATCGGACATAAAACAGAATCGATGATCGAAAATAATCGGAGTGGTTATTTCAATCATTCGAAACTGAAAATATAAGAATTTGAGCAGTTGCAAAATTGTTGTACAGGCAGTTATTAATGACCTCGAGAAAAGACATTCTATCAATCAGAAAAATCTTTCCCTTTGAAAAAAAGTTAAAAAACACTTAATTTTTAACAGAATCATAATTAAGAATTAATTTAGCAAGTTGTTGACGCTACCGTAATAGTTATTTATATATCAATACACCTGCATACAAGTATTGATAATAGTCAGGAGGACCCAAAGAAAAGGTTTTGAGATTTTATGCTTCGGTAAATTTGTAAGGATTAGACATCTCCTTTTTCCAATTAAACGTAACACGTGCAACACGAAACCGGTAGAGAATAAAAGATCGAATCAAACTGTCTCATTTGTACCAAAACCGAAGTATAACAAAAACATAACGCATTGGAACCAGGAATGGCGTTAAAACAATGTCACATAGTTTGAGTGCTAGAGATGTTGCTATACTTTTCATGTATCCGAATGTACAATTAGTCGTCTGAGGGTTCAGAATCATTTGACAGGAAAAGTCAATGACAGACCACGTTCCGGTAGGCCACGTATAACAACGCCGAGAGAAGACCGTTATATCGTTACGACGTCAAGACGTAACAGGCTCATGTCAAGCAGAAGGCTAGCTGGTCACCTCAGGAATACATCTGGTACGAGAGTTTGCTATAAATTCATCCGTAATATGCTTTGCGCGGCTCCGCTTTATGGACGTCGTCCTTAAGTTGGTATACCTGAACGTTAAGGCATCGACAGGCTCATGTCGTATGGTTAATAATTCCTCAGCGATGGATCCTTTGGAGGAAGAACAATGATCTCTTTACGGTTGCACCTCGATTCAACCTTTCATTTGCCGACGGACAGGTGCTTGTATGGAGAAGAACTGGTGAAAGACTCGATCCTGAAAACGTCTTTCAGCGTACTCGTCACGGAGGCAGTAGCGTTATGATTTGAGCGAGTATTTTACAACATGGACTGAGCCACATATGATCGCTGCGAATCTCAATGCAGTGTAACGCTGTTCCAGCAAGATAATGCCCATTCACATACTGCTAGATAAACACAGGGTGTCATTCACAGGAACAATGTCGCCATTATCAAATGACCTGCCAGATCTCAAGACCTTTCATCCGCTGAACACATTCGGGACCTCGTGCGGAATATCAGAAAATGTTATGATGTCAACGACGTAGGTGAATTTGACCGTGTGTTGCACAAAGAATAGAACAAAATTCCACTCCAAACAGTAAGAAAACTGGTCGCAAGCTTGCATTGCTGCACGCACTGTTAATAGAGTTCATACCCGAAATTAACTACGCTGTGAGAGTTTTACTCGGACCCCTTCTTTGACTTGACGTCATAAATTACGTCGATTAACTGCTTTTTTTGTTTTAAAGTCATAATAATGGATCTAGTGGTATGTTTCTGAGTTTATTTGTTATTTTGCGTAAACATAGAAAAGGCAGGTCGGTTTACACATTTTTTAAAACTTTCTTTCCTTCTTTTACATACTCTTAATTCCTTTGGTTTTCGTATGTACTTTTTGTGTGTGTTTTAGTGTCCAGACTATATTTGAGAAGCCATGCTGGTATGGACATATCTCCGAATACACTGTTCACACAATTAATATAAGGCTAATTTTTAACATGACGACATGATTAAATCATGATTATTAGCAAATTAATGATGCTCTCTTACTCCCAAGTAAAATGTACCACAGTTCATACAATTGTTTTAATTTCCGAAAAGGATGAATACATATAAAACACAATTGTTGTTATGTAGAATACCACTTTAATTTGAAAGAAATGTGCAGAAAACATGGCATTTCTACCTTATGACATGACAGTTGATCACTGAATATATATTTCAGGACGACCAAGTCATTTAGTACTTGTGCTTTATCAGCTATTAAATACACGGTTACAACCTTGTTATCAGTAATCAATATTTTCCATTAATGCATTATTTAGTAAGGTTTATCACTAAGAATCTACGAAATTTGATCTCATACCTGCGGAATAATGGAGATATGTTTTCGTAGCTCATGCAGTCCAATCTCTTGTATATTAACGCCGTCTATCATGATCTGACCCGTCGGCTCAACCAAGCGGAACAACATTGTGATCAGAGAGCTTTTTCCAGCTCCTGTGCGCCCAACTATTCCTATCTGAATGTATAATTAATAAAAAAAAAATATTTTAGTAGTTTTTATTGCAAGAAACCTGATTTAAAACACCATTGTGGTAATATTTGTTGAGTTTTTGACTTTTAGGGCTAATGCTTATAAAACATTTTCAGGGTTTAAAAAAGTAAATATAAAGAAAAACTTCCAATTCATTGCAGAAGCCGCATTCTAAAACTAATGTCTCCAATTAAGAAGAGCATGTTAGAATAAATGATATGTAAGAGTGTAAGATTCGGAATCAGCGAATTAAATAAATACGAAAAAACACAACAAACAAGATAGCGTATGGTTTAAAGTACCTGAATTAACAGAGCTAGCATTAATCTATTAAATACCTTTTCGCGTGCCTTGATAGTAAAGGAGAGGTTATTCAGCACTGTTGGTTCCTCCGAAGAGTATTTTAGACAAGCATTCTTTAAAGTGATTGCGCCATTTTGAGGCCAGGACGGGGGCGGCTTGTGGTCGTCGGAGATCTCTAGTGGGGCCTCCGAAGGTAGCCTTGCATAATCAATCACCCTCTCCACTGCGATCATCTGTAATGTAGAACAAAACTATATATTATATCATTGAGGAATAAACATGTTAATAAATGTTCTGACAGAATACTATTGTGATGAAGAAGACAAACTATTTAATATTAGAAATTTGTTTTGATGTATTGGGTTAGCTGAAAAAGACAATACCAAGTGGGTTAACCCAATATTATTTCTGCAAAAAATAAGAATGTATTAACCTGAAATTCTCAACACGTTTAAACTGCCTTAAGTTTTAAAAGGTATATGGCGGCCATATTGGGTGAAATTAATTGGGTCTCGCTTTCTCTGAAACTCGACATATCGATATAGTTTATGGTTTTCTCACAAAGTCCACAATAGTTCTACAAGAAGGTTTCACATCAAGGGAATTCCAGAAACAAAGTCATGTTATGGCTACCTGGTTTTCGACCTCTACACTCTGCCTGACACCCCACTGGAACATGCCCATTATGGTAATGGCATACGTCATAGATAGGCCAACTAGGCCAGCGTTCAGATCTACAATATTACCAATATTAATTTGAAATAGGCATCAGAGCAACGGGTGTATCACATGTTGATGTTATCTAAAAGCTAATGAGTCAAGAACAATGCCTAATCTGTCCCTCAAATGTTCACTAGTTTTGCAATTTGGGTCAATATAATTCTTTTGCAGCTGATGTTTCTATGCCTTTTTTCGATTGGTCCAACATTCGGACCAAATACAAAAGTCAAAGTAATGTTTTTATTTGCCGGGTACAAACGTAAGGTACAGTGGATCCGCGTATAAAATTATAATAAACTAAATACGGAACCAAAGCAATAAGTCGTCAAAGCTTATTGTCAAAAGTTACAAGGGTCTATAATATGTAAGATTATTTTTTTACGCCTGAAAACGGCCTATAACAGTGCCTGAATCGGTATCTCTAACTAGGTCCCTGTGTTATGATCTTTAATTGAAGTTCTGCTCTATATGATGTTTCAAGACGTCAAAAGGTAGGGTTTGAGACAATGACAATTGACATTGATATAAATTAGATTGTTGTGAAAGTTGTTTTTGTCATTTTCGTTGCAAATCTATCAGGTTGATATTTAATTTCAGATTGTTTTAATAGAACACCCAGCACGAAAATGGCAAAATATCGTCGATTTGCCGGATTCATTCTAATTTGGTAACTTGACCCAATAAGGATGTTTGAACTGGTTGGACTGGTCCATTTGAAACGTTTATTTTCCGTAATGATAAGACCTCAACCTTTCATTACTTCAGAAAATGACTTCGATTTCATGAAAATCCGTTGGTGTGTTTTTCACGATTATTAATGCGTTATTTTAATAACTGTATATAATATTAAGAAATTTGCTTTCAAAACGGCGTTCATACCTTCGTGTCAAAAGCCTTTCGTTATTAGCATAATACACACAGAAGATACCTAGTAAATGATACCGTTATATAATTGATACTTTCTATAGTTTTCAGTATTGCTTACATTATTTTATAACTGCGAAAAAACCCACTTGTTTATAACCAGCAGATTTTCACATCTTCGTGGAAATTCATGTTTAAAGTTTAAAAAAACATGCCCTACTATTTGTATAGCACTCAGCAGTTTTAAAAAAAGAAAATCGCTCAGTCAAACATTGCTACGTGTATTACACAAACACAGTGTGGATATACACAAACACACACACTTTACTCACAATCAGCAGTCAAAACGCAGCAGAACGAGACGGCACTCGCAAACACGAAACACAACCAGTCTAGACGTATAGCGAGCCATCTGGACGATGCGAAAGATAGGAACAATGGCTCTGTATGCAGGTCCTGGTGCGCGTCAAATTCCTCGATGAATGTCTTCTGGACCCCGAAAGCCCGAATTGTATGAAGACCCTGCAGACTGGCACTCAGGTGGGAGAATACTGGACTTCGTGCTGTAAGTAAAAATTCAAGTTTCAAGTTTTATTGGCAAATCGGCAATTTGCCTATGGCAATTTACAAACGGTATAAAATACAACGATATGGCCAAGACACAAACGTATATTTGAAATTGATGTACATACTGATATCTTAATCGTTGCAAACTGTTAGATACATTATTAAAATTATCATTAAAATCAAAGAACATATTTCCATAGCTCAGCTTTAACACCAAAACCATACCAGAGTATTAATATTTACATTTATATTGACTTTTCTACAATGAGCATTGCTCAGTATAAATTATGTAAAAAAACAATTAAGAGAATGGTTGCGAAAAACGTTACTAATACGGGAACGTGTAAGTTCGCACTATTTTTTTGCATTACGTCATCAAGCTATGTGTGTACTTTACAAGTTTAAAGAAGCATGCACGGAAGCAAGAAGAAAATGACTAAATACAAGTCGACATACAATTTGGTGCATGGTTAAAGAATGAGTTTGCAAACAGCATTTAAACTCCTAGGTGACTTTCATGTGTTCAGCCACACAAGCAATGAAAATTTTACAAAAATGCAAGTTGTAACTTTAAAATGAAACTTTACCAGTAGCATTGGTTTGTATTAATGATGGATGGATGACCTTAGCTGTACAAGTAACTAGCTATACATACATAAAGCGATATATATATATATATATATATATATATATATATATATATATATATATATATATATATATATATATATATATATATATGTGTGTGTGTGTGACGACGCCTGTAGAAAGGGGTACAAAGTCGGCAATTTCAATATCGAGAAAAATTGGGTTTAAAGTTAATATACTGAATTAAATTGTTATTAGTCACCATTTCTTTGTTAGATTTATTAAATTTAACGTAATACAAATGTTTGAATCGCATCCGTTAAATATCCATATTCTCCGACATTGATGTTACCCATAGCGACGAGATATAATAACAATCCAGAAAGTATCCATCTACATCCAGGCCACACGAAGGGGAGGCGATCTTGCAATGGCCCGTGTGTTTTTGAATGAATCAGTTAGTAGTGAGTTCGTAAATGAATGAATAAAAGAAACCAGAAATAAATAAGTATATAAGTAAATAAACAACAAATCTAATTACCACAGTTTCAACATCGCGGACGACATAGATATAGAACAAATCTCAACATATCATTTATTGGAATACTGCGGACGACATAGAAGTAGAACAAAACCAAACAATTCATCTGTTTAAATAGTGCCGATGATATAAATAGCACAAATCCCAGCATATCATTTATTGGAATACTGCGGATGGTAAAGAAGTAGAATACATCTCATAAAACTTAAATTTTGGTCATTTTTCAAAATACATTTGTTTCAATAGTGCGGACGATATAGAATTAGAACATTTTATTTATTAGAACACTGCGGACGATATAGAAGTAGAATAAATCTGATGAAACTTAATGTTTGGTCATTTACAACAAATTTCAATATATGCATTTGTTTGAAAAGTGCGGACGACATAGAAATAGAACAAATCTCGTTAGTATGAGATTCAATTCCAATTAAAATTTGATTGTAAAATTATGGTTGATATTTTGTAAGTGTTTTGTGTGTTCAGTTTTATTCGTATAGAAAGACTCTCCAGGTGCTGCTACTGTTTGAAAACGATGATTGCTAATTCATGGTCGATTGGTGTTATAATTATTACCGGAATATTTACTTATATACTTATTTATTTCTCGATTCTTTCATTCATTATTTACGAACTCACTAATTCATGTGTTCAACAACACACGGGCTATTTCAAGATCGCCTCCACTTGGTGTGGCATGGATGTAGATGGATACTTTCTATCGCTTATGATTAGAAAAGTAATCCCTTGTTTTATTTCTATATCTAAAAAATATGCCACTTTTTGACACTTTTATCCATTAATTGATCGACTCCTGTGCTTCTTTAAATCGTCATAACCACAAAAGTACTTAAGATTTTGACCTCAAATTTTCGCCAAAATGTAAATGTCATTTTTGCACCTTTGTTCCCCTTTTTACAGGCTTTGACATATTTATATTAATATACAAGCACATGTGCATTTACAGGCAGTATTTCACTACTATGATGTGATTTTTAATTGCACAGGTAGATAGCTATTCATACATGCACATGTGAATGTACATGGATTTTTATTCAACCTCTTATTTAGTACTTTCTTTAACGTACATACTTATTTAAACTCTTGATCTAGCAAAAACACCACACGAGATTGCTAAGGCTGGTTACATTTCAAGTTCACCAAGGGGCATAACTTGTTGATTATTTTAGCCAGACATACTCTATATGCATATAGTTATTCAACAGGACTGAATTAATTTGAAATAATTATTTGATATTTTTGTATAGTCAATAGTAAAAAATTGTGCTTGACAACACCTTGTCCACTATATGTATATCAATTCGATGATAAAGCTCTAGCCGAATCAAAGACTGATACTCTTTTAAACTAAAAACATTCCTGCCCGGAGAATCGGAAGTTTAATATATAACTAATTTTCATCAAATATACTTTTACTAAAAAGAGCAATAAGTAAGCTAAGCATGTATTGCAAATTGCAAATAAAACAAATATGGGTCAGAAAGTTTCAGCACACATAACTTCGTTCCGTTCTCCATTTAACCGACTGATATCTAGGCTTTGAGGAGTGTCAGTGTCATAACTATAAATAACGATCATTATTTAAAAGCTATGATTTTCATGATAATTCCGTCTAAGTTTATGCTTGACAATACTGATGCTATGGCATTACCTCAGATGTTTTTGTTTCGATAACAAATAAGCTTAAATGGCACTTGAATTTTAAAAGAGAAATGTGGCAGTATTTTAAAAGGCAATGATTTGATGGGTTGTTTTATCATACAGTGTAATACACTTAAAACTGTTGTTTACTGGCAAGTTTGTTGCTCCCAGAAAATATTGTTTCTATGCTTGAACATAAAATATTACAGAAACAACTATAAGTCCTTTTGGCGGCATATTTATTGAAAACAATGTGGTATTTAAACTAAAATAGTAATGTCAAGAGATAATGGCAACATTCCTTTTCAGTCCTAAACTCTGTAATCTGTAAAAGTGTTGATAGAATGCAACAATCAAAAACATAATGCTTCACTAACTTGTTGCAACCAGTCGCTTTATATCCCTCGAAGTGCGTATGTAGTATCGCCTTATAAACACGAACAGTACAATCAACGGGCCTACTACCAGAAACGCCCACGGGTTTACGGCCCCAGCCACGCATACAACACCCAGAATAAGAAGTGCGCACTGAATAAAGAAAAAAAAGTATCATAAATGAATTTATCATCATAAAATAACGTCATCATTTATTTTAATTTGCATAATGGGTTTCTGTGCAATTTTGGACTTGTATTTATTAATTACAATGTAAGAATTCCAAATTGTGGCAACATAGCAAAATGTTATAAATTTAGAGCTATATATCATCAAAAGAGTATAAACGATATAAAAAGATGAATATCGCATTCAAGGTGATAGGAAATTTTATCTACACGTATTATAACATTAAAAAAAACTTTTACAATAAGTTCCGTATTGAATGTCAACTGGAGTTTTATCCTCCATTTTATTATTAATACAAGTACATGCATTGTTTTGCAAATAGGACGGGCATTTCAGATGAATTTTGCCTTGATGTAAAATTCAGTCTGGCACCACCATGGAAATTGAGTCCCGCGCTATATAATAGTTATATTTCACTCTTATTATAAGGAAGATACCGCATGACTTTTTAATAGAGTGCAATCGTATTTATATATTTCTACAAGAAGATCAATCACAAATGAAAATTAACAATGTTAAACCGCGAATTTATAGAAAATATAAGACGTTAACGCTGAATTAAAATCAATATGTGTTATGAGATCAGTAAAATCATCTACTCCGGTCGGGATAGAAAAAATGATTCTAGGGCTTGCTGCGTTGTCGTACTTTTCAGACCTCGTTACACGCTTACTCGCGTTCCCTCGGGCCGGATTGGGACGCATGATGAATATTATTAGAATGCTCTGCATTAATCACCACATTAATACAACGCATAATTATCAGGAAACGAAATTTATACTTCAATAACATGGATAAAAAAATTCTAAATAATTATTTCAACTCATGCATAAAGACGTTGAACATTCAACTCCACAAGAACGCCACAGAGAAGAAAATGTCAACGCTCGTCTGTTTGCTGTTGTTGTTTCGTTCAAAATAGGGCCAAGTTTCAATTGAATATCTTGAACTGCTTTTGAGTGATGACCGAAGTTTAAGATTGTGCAGGCACACGAAAACAACGACAGCAAGGGTATGAACATACCTCTACCGTTTCTCTTAAAAAAAATCAATAGAAATGCTCAACGCTATTCCAGAGCATGAAATAAGCAGGTTTTCTAAATGATATCAGTAACATATTTACAGGCATACCTGTGTGAAATCAAAGAACGTGTGTGGAAGATGGTCGTCCATATTGCCAATATCCTTGGAAAATCGGTTCAGTATACGACCTTAGTTATATAGATAATTTATTACTTTTAACGATTTTATATATAATTTATAAATACTTACCAGCCTCTAGGTTAGTGAGCAAAAAGAAGATTTTTATAAAACAAAATTAGAACCTAATAGGCAAAATACAATCAACTCCATAGAAAATCCCAGACAAGCATGTAAATATGGTCAAAGGATTTTTTGTTTATACAATATAGTTGGTTACATCTTAACCTTCATAATGCAAATCATTCAATTTCGTCGTGCATTAATAATTTTTAAAAGGCTCATCGATTTAAATACATACCTACAGGGTTTTTGTCAAAAAATCCAATATGTGATCGTAGTATGCTGGTAAACATTGTATTGTGTAGAGCTTGCGAGGCGTCAATTGTGATCTTAAAGAACATTAGAGCCCGCAGAATGCCAAACAGAAACATTGCAACCATAATTCCACTGTAGACTGCAATGTTAAAGTTGGCGTCCACTTTCGGAATGGTAACGTTGGTGACATTATAACCATCGGCAACTAGACTTGCATGTTTTTCAATGGCTGCATAGTGAGCTTCTTCTTGATTAGACCTGTAATATGTTTTCTTCCTTGTATAAGATTGCAATAATACAATAGAAAAATACAGGGACAAGCCCAGTAGTTGAAAAAAAAAACTGTTTGGGGGCAGAAGGCAAAGGCCCAATGACAATGAACTAAAGACACAAACATATTAACATTACACACACACACAAGAACAAAACACCAAAAACAAACTTGTATCACATTCATAAATACAAAAACTACAAACAAACCATACCGGCTTCGAACCTCGCCATTTAAGCTGTCATTTATAACACTTTTTTACCCAGAATCTCTTTAACACTCACCAGTGTGGCCACCCAGAATCTCTTTAACACTCACCAGTGTGGCCTCCCAGTATCTCTTTAACACTTACCAGTGTGGCCACCCAGAATCTCTTTAACACTCACCAGTGAGGTCTCCAGGTATCCTTTTAACACTTACCAGTGTGGCCTCCCTGTATCTCTTTAACACTCACCAGTGTGGCCTCATAGTATCTCTTTAACATTTACCAGTGTGACCTCTCAGTATCTCCTTAACACTAACCAGTGTGGCAATCCAGTATCTTCTTAACACTTACCAGTGTGGCCTCCCGATATCTTTTAAACACTTACCAGTGTGGTTTCTCAGTATCTCTATACCACTTACCAGTGTGGCCTCACAGTATCTCATTAATACTTGCCAGTCTGGCCTCACAGTATCTCTTTAACACTCACCAGTGTGGCCTCCAAGTATCTCTTTAACACTTACCAGTGTGACCTCCAAGTAATTCTATAACACTTACCAGTGTGTCCTCCCAGTATCTCCTTAACACCTACCAGTGTGGCCTCCCAGAATTTTCTTAACACTCACAAGTGTGACCTCTTAGTATCTCTTTAACACTTACCAGTCTGGCCTTACAGTTTCTCTTTAACACTTACCAGTGTGGCCTCCCTGTATCTCTTTTTGACACTAACCAGTGTTGCCCCCCCAGTATTTCTTTAACACTTACCATTGTAGCATCCAGGCATCTCTTTAACACTAACCAGTGTGATCTCCCAGTATCTCATTAACACTTATCAGTGCGGCCTCCAAATGTATCTTTAACACTTACCGGCGTGACCTACCAGTATATTGTTAACACTCACCATGGTGGCCTCTCAGTATCTCTTTAACACTTACCAGTGTGGCCTCCCAGTATCACTTTATAACTCACCAGTGTGATCTGCCAGTACCTTCTTAACACTCACCAGTGTGGCCTCCCAGTATCTCATTAACACTTACCAGTGTAGCCGTCATGCATCTTGTGAAATCATTAATGTTCGTGGGGCATTAATGTTCGTGGTTTTCGTAGTATGTGTAATGTTGTCAGTGTAATGTATATAACAGACCCAAAACGGGATGGTTTAATATAGCTTTATTACATTCATACTCATACGCACACGATCTTGAATCTAATCAATAACTGAACTATCGACATACATGCAACTGTTAGCCAGAGGCGTGCTTATCATACACAGAGGCAGGGTTTACCAATAGTGGGCTCTGATTGGCCACTACATCCCTCCTTTACATGGATTTGATTTTACTTATATGAAAAAAAGATCAATAAATCATATAAACATATTTTCATGAATTATTCATAAAACATTGTATTATTTCTTTTTAACAGAAACTATCATTTTCTTAAATATCATTGCAATAATCAAATCACTTGCAACCATGTATTAAAATAAACAAGATTATTGTCTGTCTATAAATTAACCTCTGACCCTTTTTCCTCACAAATTTAGAAAATGTCAGGTAATAAAACTGTCTAATAGCACACACATTATAGATCATTAAGAACAAGAATTAAGTTCGAATGTTAGATAATCTGGCTTGTCTTTATAACATTAAGATGATATCATGTAAATGGTTTGACCGGGAACAGATTTCCCAGCAAATGTCCGTTTAATTATCATGATGTGGTTGTAAATCAGTTTCGGATCTCTGCAATGTTTTGGTCCATCGGACGCTCCCAGAATTTTGAAGTTAATTGTTATTACTCCCCTGAAATGGTTAACACACTTCACGGATTGAGTTTATTAGCATTTTGCATGGGAATAGTTGTGTGTGTGTTTTTTGCTATTAACACTCTATTATTATCTAGAAACTCATTTATACTATGCAGGCATTATTATGGCCTGGATAAGAAAATCACACAATTAACACTCATTCAATCACGATAACGTATCGGCATCTGACGATGTCTGTTTGGTCGCCGTTGTTCGTTTTCGTTGTTTTGCTGCTCACGCGGTCCTGAACGCTGTTTATGTTGTTGGCTGTGTGTGGGCGGTACAGGTACCAACTTAAAGTGTGCGGCGTCGCGTGTCATTTCACGGCCATCATAGCGTACTGTGACCATGGATCCCTTTCGTCTGACGACGTATCCCCATTTATGACTGAATGGCGTTGTTAATTTATTTTGTTTGGGTTGTTTAACAAGGACCGGATCGCCTGGCTGTAATGTACACGGTTTTGCCTTCCGTTTCTCATCGGCATACTTTTTGTTCTTTTGCTTTGATTTAGTATCCCTTTTGCGTACATATATATCATTTCTCGGCACGATAAATGTTGGAAGCTTTGTCTTCATTTTGCGATTGAACATTATTTCAAATGGCGAAAGTCCTGTGCTTGGATGTGGGGTTGATCTGTAATTCATTAGAAAAATAGTAAGTTCAGATTTAAAGTTCTTTCCAGACGCTGTAGCAGTTTTCATTGTTTTTACTAGTGGCTTCATAAATGCTTCTACCAATCCGTTGGCTTGTGGGGCTAGAGGGGTCACCTTCCGGTGTTTGAACCCGATACTGTTTGCAAATTGCGTAAATTCATGGCTATTGAACGGCGCTCCGTTGTCGGATTTTACCACACTTGGAATTGAGAACATTCCAAAAATTCTTTCAAGGTGCGATATGACATTTTGTGCAGTCAGGCTTGTTAACTTTTCAACTAATGGGTATCTACTGTAGTCACAGATAACTACCATAAAATATTCTCCTGTGGGAAACGGCCCACAAAAATCAACTGACACTTCATCCCACGGTTTCTTTGGTAATGGGCTTGGCTTGATCGGTTCTACTGTCGTTTGTGGTGATGCGGACATGCATGGTATGCAATTTTTGCATTGTTCGTCGACTAGTTTGTCCAGATAGGGGAACCAGCAGGTTTCTCGTAAGAGCGCTTTTGTTCTGTTTCTCCCTTGGTGACCTTCGTGTGCTAAGGCTAATTACTTTTGATTGCAGGCTGTTTGGGATACACAGCTTGATTCCTCGTAGGAGAACGTTTCCATGCTCTGTTGACAGGACGGTCAGTTCGTCTGCAAGCTGCTGATAACAGTTATAGCTGCCATCACCGGCGCATGTTTGCTTAATCCACGTGTTGTTTTGAAGCGCGGATATTATGCATGTCAACACACAATCTTTGGCTGTGGCACTTGCCACGTCTTGGAGATTTAATGACTTGGGCACTGCGGCATTGGCAATAAAATTCACATATTCCTCAGCTATGTTTTCGTGTGAGTAATTATTTATTGGATGTCGGGAACAGTAATCTGCTATCATTTTATTTCCAGGCATGTGCTTGACTGTAAAATTGTAGGTGGTAAGTCTCAATCGCCATCGTTCAAGTCTAGCTGACTGTATTTGTTTAGAGTTTGTGCATATTGAGAGCAGGGGTCTGCAGTCGGTTACTAGCTGGAATGCCTTTCCATACAAGTAAATGTGAAAATGTTTGCAGCCCCAAACACATGCAAGCATTTCTCGTTCTGTTTGGCTGTAACGCTTTTCCACTGGCGTCAATGACCGGCTTCCATATGCGATAACTTTGTTTTCTTGTATTAATATCCCTGATATTCCCTCGGGGCTTGCATCTACCCATAGTTCTGTGTGTTTTTTCGGGTCAAAATAGCTCATCACTGTATCGCTGCATAGCGCTTGTTTCAGCTGGTCGAAAGCAGTCTGCTGCTGATTTGTCCATTTAAAATCGCTGCTATCTTTCAATAAATCACGCAGGGGTGCCGTAATTGTAGAGTACTTGTCAATGAACTTTGAGAGGTAATTGGTCATACCTAAGAATGACCTTAATTCACCTGTAGTCTTCGGCTCGGCTATATTTTGAACTGCTGTGATTTTGGCCGGATCGGGACTTATGCCTTTGTCCGAAAAAACAAAGCCATAGAATTTGACAGAGGTTTTACCAAATTCGCACTTCTGCTTGTTGAGTGTGAGATTTTTGTCTTGCATTCGTTGCAGTACGGCTACGAGTCTCCGATCATGTTCGTCACGGTTTGGTGCGTGTATTATAATGTCATCCGATATGTTCAATGTTCCCTCGAGACCTGTAAGCACTTGTCGTATTTCATTCTGGAATATTTCTGGCGCTACGCTTACACCGAAATTCAGTCGTTTGTACCTGTATAATCCGACATGCGATGCAAACACTGTCATGTTGCGTGACTCCTCGGACAGCTCAAGCTGGTGAAATCCTTTATTAAAATCCACTTTGGAGAACACCTTTGATCCGTTTAATTCCAGGATTATGTCATCAGTTGTAGGCACTACATGACGCTCGCGTTTCAATGCTTGATTTGCTTTTCTCATATCTACACAAAGCCTTATTTGGTCTGGAGCGTTTGGCTTTGGTGCTACAACAATGTTCGAAACCCAAGGTGTCGGCCCGTCCACCTTTTCAATGACATCTTGCTGTTCTAGTCGTATTATTTCCTGTTCCACTTTTTCTCGCACGTGGAATGGAATTCTTCTAGCTGGTTGTGCTATAGGCACGACGTTTTCGTCAACATGGAACTTGATTTGTTTGTCTTTTAATTTGCCTAGTCCAGTGAACACGGACTGATATTTGTCACATAATTCCTCGTATTTGTTACTGTTCACTGAGTTTATTACTGGCACAATACCGAGTTCAACAGATGTCTGGTAACTGATTAATGTCACTGATGATCCCTGAACAACGTGAAATTCTGCTGCTGTCACTTTTGATTTAGTTTCCACTGTAAATGTATATTTGCCTTTTATGGTTAACGGTTTATTTTGTGCAAATGCGAACACTTCTATGTTTGTTTTCTTCAGCATTGGCCTTGGTTTCATTTTGTTAACAACATCTTGGCTGATTATGTTTATTGAACTTCCGGTATCAATTAGAGTTTTCGTTTGAACACCATTTATGCTTAATATTATCTTTGGTACTTTGTTATCTGTCAAAACGTTGACTCCAAATAATGTGTCTGTATCCGACACCGAATGCTCCTTTTGTGCCTCATTTTCCACCTGGTCAATTCCATGAACCTGTGCCTTACGCGTTCGTTTTCTGCATACGCCAATAAAGTGGTTTGGTTTACGACAATAATTACATGTCGCTCCGTAGGCTGGGCACTTGGTCTGATGTGGATATATGCCGCCACAGTTTCTGCACGTTTGTCTTGATTGTGACTGTTGTTGACGTTTTCTTTGTGCTGAGGGTGGATAGCTATAATTTGCATGTTGCGATTTTGTGTGTTGCGGTGTGACTTTAATTTTGTTTACGTCGCTGTATTGCGGTTCCATTGCTTTGGCTTGTCTGTCCGCAATTTCCATTGTTCTTCCCATTGTTAAAATATCTTTAAGCGGCTTGTCTTCTTCCAGACATTTAAGTCGTAGTTTCTTTGACACGCAGCCTTGGATGATTTGGCTCTTTATTTCACCGTCTTTGTCCGAAAATTCACAATTGTCTGCCTTGTGGCGGAGGCGAGTTGCAAATTGGTCTATTGTTTCGGCGTGATGTTGTTTTAGGTTCCTAAATTCGAACCGCTCGAACTCTCTGTTTTTCTTCGGTTGGAAATAGCCTGTTAACCCTTGCTTGACGTCATCGTAGTTTGAATCGCTGTCTCCAAGATTCAATGTTTCGTATATTTCGAATACTTCATCTCCGGCATAGTGAAGTAATAGCGCTTTCCTCCGTTTTTTGGAGTCAATGCTAAGTCCTGTGAACAAATTTTCCAACTTTGTCACGTATTTAGTCCATCTTGTGCCAAGGGATGTTTCCTCCCCGTACACATCAAATTTCGGGAACGGCGCTAATCCAGCCATTATGCGTTAATCCTGACACTGACGTATTTCATATGTTAATCTACTAGCACTTTAATCCTCAATCCTCGTCGCCAATGTAATGTTGTCAGTGTAATGTATATAACAGACCCAAAACGGGATGGTTTAATATAGCTTTATTACATTCATACTCATACGCACACGATCTTGAATCTAATCAATAACTGAACTATCGACATACATGCAACTGTTAGCCAGAGGCGTGCTTATCATACACAGAGGCGGGTTTACCAATAGTGGGCTCTGATTGGCCACTACAGTATGGGTGATCCACGAATTCAAGATCCCGCGAAATATAAACCCTTCATTCACTTTTTCAATTGCCATGTTATGTACATAGTCATAGTTTATTCGTTACAGAGGCCGCAGTATACAGCGTAAATATTCGTCTCACTGTATCTAGAACGATCGCAGTTGCGATTTTATTTTTTTTCAGAAATGAAAAACCACGAATTTAAGTACCCATGAAATTGTAATTTTTCGGCAAACCACGAAATTTCATGCCAACGAATATAAATGATTTCACAGTATCAGTGTGACATCCAAGTGTGTCATAAACATTTACTGGCAACCATGTATCTCATAAACACTGATCAGTTCATGTTACCCAATATTTCATATATGCTTTCTAGTACAGACATTTTGTATTTTATAAGAAAGTACCAGTATATCCACCCAGTATCGACCTTACTAAATTAGGCGCCAGTATCTCATAACACTTAATAGTGTATCCTCCCAGTATCGCATAAACATATAAGGATGTAGTATCTTATATATTTCTATTAGGTCTCGTAAACACTTACCAGTAAGACAGCCACCAATCACTGACAAAGAACGCACCCTGTGCAACCAAACAGAGGAAAAGCAACAGAAGTATTTTAAGTATGCCTGCCCCTGCTTTGAAGTATTCGACATAAACCTTGACTTGAACTGTTCCTTCTTGCTTTTTTTCTACTTCTGGCAGTTGCTCTTTTTCAGCCGAAAAGTTAAGATTATTTTAATTTGGCAAATTCCAGTTTTCACCAATTTTCAGTTATTATCTTTTCCGCTTCATCAGGAATTATTGAAAACATTTCTTAAACATTAATAATTTAAATTTTCAAATGGTTTTAATTTTGGACCTAACTGATTCGTGAACAATTGGCAATCTTTAAGCCTGGCACAGGTTAAACAGTCAACTGTAGATTGTGATAAGAGGTATACACGAGCTGACATGTATCACTCTTTTGAAAGGTGAACCATATGACAACTCTCAATATCGGCATTGCTTGTCTTAATCTCAACATTAATATGTTTGACTTTGAAAAGAAAATGATTATTATTTGATAATTAAAACAAATAAAGCATCTGGTGGGGGGGGGGGGGTCCCTCGCGCCGCAGTCGAATCCACGACCGCAGTGTTATAAAAGCTAGCTTAACATGTAGACATTAGTATGTGTTATACCTGGTCACACATATTCTTAAACTTACATCAGATTCAGCCCCAACGGATTCCAGTGATACCACAGAGCCCTTACAAGACTCATGCAGAGAATTTCTGGAACATGAATCCAGCCTTTCTCTTGGGTAAATATCTCTAGTCACGTTACGTTTCACCTGATCATTTGACTGCTGGTCATCGGAGACAGACAGCTTGCTATTTGACTTGCTTTGAGTGCAACTGGAACGTTTGCGCTGTACCGCCTGGATGCCAACTAAGCCTGGATCTGAGTGAATTTCCTCAAGTTCGTCTTCCTCATGTTTTAAAAGGGAGGAGAAATCTATTCCTGATTTGGACAGTTCTTGGAAAGTGCCTCTTCCTATCATCTCTCCCTGAATGACAACCATTATTATTTAACTCTTATCAAAAGGGACAACGTATATTTGCATTATTGTTACAATTTTAAGCAGCTTCTGTTGACTTTGTTTGTATAAAGGAATATCGTTTATTCATATAATTGGATGTTAAAGGTTTATCTATAAGGAATTAAAAGGGTCTCAGAGTGTTAAACTACAAACTATTTATTTATCAAAAAGACACACATTTGTGTAGTAATATATCCAACAATATAATTTTTGCTATCAAACACAAAACATTTCAGGAAATGAAATAGTCATTTGCCGATAAATAATGATGGCTTATATCATTTTACCTCTTTCATGATAAGTATTTGCTCTGCCTCTTTTAAATATTGAAGTTGATGCGTGACTAGAATTCTTGGTTTCGTCTTCAAATACCCCTGAACTACACTGTAAATGTAAGTTATGTATAACAAATGGTACGACAACCACACGTAAAAAAGAAAGAGGACCGACCACAATCTTTATTTACTTACCGCTTTACGCTTAAAAACAATATCTACAATAAGGAATGCTGTCCAAAGTTCAAGAGAGCACAAAATATCAGCACTGATCTTGGTATTTTTAATGCTAACATTTTAATTCACATAAAATACTGAACACACTATATGCACACTCTTAAAGTCATACAACACGTTTAGAATATTTTTTACATAAGGATAAGATGAAGTTCTCAGAGAATAATTTAGTTCAATCCAAGATTTTAGAAATGTTGTAGCACTGGTGAAGCTTTTATAGAAACTTGATTTACCCACATTTACCCATTTTTGCTCTTTAACAAAAGTATTGAAGAGTTCTCTCTCAAATTCAATAAGAATCTTGCTTATTCTAAAACTTATTTACATGGAATAAATAGAAATTCTTAGAACATTCTAAACTCATCCTGATAAATACATTCTTAAAATAGGGGGAAAAGTTTAGTTTAATACATTTATGTCACTAACAATGGAAAATGATTATTAAAATATAAAGAACTAGGTATTAAAAACAAAAAAATATAAAAAATGTTTGATAACCAACACTTAGTAAGCTTTTGTAGATTTTACAAAAGTCTTTGATAAAGTCGAATGTGAGATCTAATTCACCTTTTGCTTTAAAAATGATTAATTAAATGGCGCTTGAAAACAGTTATTTAATGCTGATAGAAAAAAATGTTACATCCTAAAAGTATAGCTAGTGTTAAGCAAACATAAATGTACCTCTTAGGACGTGATTATGTAAGACAGGTTAGGCTGTACAGGTTTGCTTTTAAAACGATTTTGGTATTGAATGCACATGATATTCATCATTGTAAGTTAAATTATGACATATAAGGCATAACCTACTTTTCAAATAAGTGCCTGCCCACTGCAGTATCAACAGCACTGAGCGGATCATCTAGCAGGTACACATCCGCGTCCATGTACAGGGCCCTGGCGAGGCTTACCCTTGCCTTTTGACCCCCACTCAGGCTTATTCCCCGGTCACCAATCAGGGTCAGGTCACGGTGGGGCATGATGGCTATATCCTAGGACAAAATGTCGAGAGATAACAGCAAAAACATCAGCAAAAACAACAACAACCTTTAATGCATCGGCGATATAACATCGCAACAGCATTACACAATAAGACAAGCATATCAAGTATATCAAATATAGAAATGTAATGTAATATTGGATAATCTTGACGGTACAATGACAGGTATATAAACCTTATATAAGTCAATATGAAGAAAAGCTACATTATTTTTGGGGTCGACAGTAACAAGAGCATTTTTACTTATTGTTTAATATTCCACTGTGGATAATAAAGTCAAACATTTTAATACACAATAATTATTGAATAACCTTGTCGCAACAAACTCAACTTTATTTACTTGAAACTTGAAGGATTGTCCCTTATGTATTAATTACAATGAAGTAAAACATTATGAACGTTTGTTTTGTTAAATGTACACCTTTTAAGACATCTTTGGAGAGCAATACATGATGTTTTTGAAAGGTGTGGAAGATTGAAATGAATTAATGATATTTAATATATAATACATGGATACAGAAGAATACCTAACTGTTAACATTTTGATTGCTTGATCAGATTGCTTATTGTATTGATAAGACCTACTTTTTATTAGAGAAGGTCAAATCAGATAAAAACTTAGTACTATTTATATGAAGAATTTATAGTCCTTTAAACTCATTGTGAAACCTAAAGCTTTAAGAATGAACATGTTAGGCATTAGGCAATATTTAAAATATACTATTGAACACAATTGCTATCACACTATCGTTATAGCTGTTTGTATATAATGCTTGTAGTGTTTGGTTTATGATTAAAAACGAATGTCATGAACTAGCGATTCCAAAAATAATAATAAAAAACATATTCCAAGAATCTCCTCATAAATTGGCCATAATTTTCTACATATTTGGAAAAAAATGTAGTACAAAAGCAGATGCGAGAGAGAGGGCCATTACCTTATTGAGAGCACAAGCCTTTATAATGCGGTCATACTTTGCTTTCTCGTACTTGTTCCCGAACGTTATGTTTTGTCGAAGGGTAGCAGAGAACACCCATGGAAGCTGCGATACATACGCTACACGCCCTTTCAGAGTGATCTGCCCCTGGGAGCTTGGAAGCTCCTGTAATATTGCCATCAGCAAAGAAGACTGTAAAAGAACCATATTAACAAGTTAACACAAGGGATATTATAACAACATTGTTTTTGAAGTATGTCTGAAAAAAATCCAAACTATGTTGATATTCCGTGCAACACTTATAAATCCTTAATATGTCCATTTTACAGCCCGTTTGTAAGAAACATATACTTTAAAGTAAAATGTTCATTGTAATGTTTTTAACCTTAAATCATTCTTCTACATCTACTATGCATTTGATTTCCAAGTTTGTATCCATGTAACAGCCATATAGGTATCTTTCACAGGTATGCGGGGCAAATAGAAAGCATTGTATCTTTCTGAGACAACATTCTTACCACTGCATATCCTTTTTAATTGAAACATTTATCCGAGCAATGTTTAACCCAAGGAGGGGTACAAGAGATGTCCAGGATTGGTCTTAATACAAAAGCCCTTGTCTGTTTCCTAGATCCGACACCATGAAAATATCTAAATAACTGAAAGTTAACTCGTGTATGACCTATAAAAGTCGTTAGCTTGCCCAATTAAATTCCCGGACAAAACCTAAAAATAATGTCACTGCCCTAATCGTGCAATCTCCAACCAGGCTTATGACAGCCAGTTACTTGTAAAATAAATTCCCCAAACGGAACGTTAAATAATTTGGCTCTTTTAACCTAACAGTCTCTAACCAGAACAATGACAGCCCGCAACTGACCAAATTAATTTCAACGACAAAGAAACAAAATAATAAATCACTTTACTCATATAACCTTGAAATATCTAACCAGGCCAATGACAATCGTCAACTTGCCAAAATAACTTTCCTGGCCAAATCGAAACAAGTAATTCGGCTATCATAACGTTGCCATCTCTAACAAGGCCAATGACAACTGCCAACTGTCCATATCATTTCCATTGATACAACCTAAAATTGATTTATTAAAACCTCAAAAAAACTTTCCATCTTCAGCAACTCAACTGAAAACCAGCAACTTGACGAACTAATGTATCAAACAGATAATCAAATAATTTTGGCTTCAATAACCTTGCATTCTCCAACCGGGTCACTCACAGCCGTCAATTTGACAAAAATAAAATCGCCACCTTACAAGTTTGACCCAAATAGCATTACTTTCTCCAACAAAGCCCCTCACAGCTGTCAACTTGCTAAAAAATCAATCACAAAACCTTCATTTTATTTGACTCAAATAACTTTGCATCTCAAACAAACCCAGAAAAAAACGTCAACTTGCCAAATTATTTTCCCAAGACAAAATCTAAAAAAGTTTGTTTCCCATAACCCATAATATCTCGAACCATACCAATAACAGCCACCAACTTGCTAAATTGATAATTATTACTAAACCTAAAATACAATTGTTTCCGATACTTTTAAAATCCCAAAACAGGCAAATGGCATCCAACAGCTCCCCAAACATATTTCCCTGTACGATCCTAACTTCAATCTCAATCAACCAAGGCCAATGAAATCCACCTATTTCCCTGACAAAACTAAATTTCGTTCCAATAACCATGCCGTCTCCAACCAGGCTTATGATAACTGGCCGAATTAGTTTCCCAGATATACATTGAATTAAATTTTACTCCCATACCTTTGCATTCTCCAACAAGGCCAATGACAGGCAACGTCCTTCCAAATCATATTCCCTGACCAAATCTACCACAAATATGAATCCCATAACATGGCATTCTCAAAACAGGCAAATTATGTCCAACATTGCCGAAATTAAATTCCCTAACAAAATTTATTTCTGGTATGACCCCTTTTACACTGCCATCTGTAACCCGGCCGATAAATTCCGGATGCTTGAAAAATAATTTTAGGACAAAACCAAAAATTAATTTGACACCAATAACCCTGCCTTACTTGCATTATGGTTTTTCCCTGACAAAAACTGATATAACTAAAATGACATAATTATCTCCAACAAGACACATGGCAGACGACAATTTACCAAATTAGTTTCCATGAACTTACGCAAATCGACTAAACAAATATGTTTTTACAATCAACATTACTACGGCGTACCTTGCCAGCTCCAACTGGGCCTATCACAGCCAACAACTTGCCAGGTTCAACTTTGGCAGACACATTCTTCAATGTTTGTTGTTCCTGCTCCTGTCAATATAAAACACGTGTACAATTGCCAATCGTGTACACCTAGGTGTAAATGTTTGTATTTTATGCTCATACCTTACATGTTTTTCCAAAGAAGTTTTTTATATTTTTAGTAAAAAGATCAATGGAACATGACATAGTTCAATAAACGACATCAATACAATCGGAATCTTTCTTTTGTCTGTTATCAGTTTTTTGACCGTCGCAAAGAGGCATAACTCCGACAGTAGTAATTAGTAAAGGTAAACGCGAGTTATTTCTAAATAATACGAGAGTGCTTTGTACGAGTGAGTTATTTCAATCACGATGGTAGTGAGTGAAGTAACTGTCCTCTAACATAATGTAAGGGATACCGTTTAATAACTAGCAATGTGTATAGCTTTATAATTAACCCCAAGCTATTTATTAAATGGTTACGCTCGACCTACATGTTACCGTTTAGATGTTAGAGCACAGATGAAATAAAGAAATACTTTTAAACATGGTACAGTTCGTAAAAATACTTTATAATCCTCAAAAGCAGGCTCAGTAGCTAAAAATGTAAGAAGACATTGTCCCCTGTTAAAATCCACTAGTTTGACGACTAACATGAGTACAGCGGAGAAACACATTATACGAAGCAGCACAGACAGAGCACACACGCATCGATACAGAATATGTTGGAGTTCTGTTTTAGAACGGTCAGCAAAACAGGACTTTTTCGTAATTTTATTAAACCAAACCAACCAGATTCCATCTATTAAATATAATCAATCAATTGTTAATTTTCGGAACGTTCTTCTCTTATTAGAATGGTTTATAACAAGATATAAGCTGTTGTCAGATTCAAAGGTAACTGAAGTGTTACGGTAGTCGCTTGTATGTGTGCGAATCGGAAAGTGTGTGATTAGAGAATGAAAACGTATTGTGGACAACCGTTGTGAAAATTCTTAGAAATGCATGTATTCTGGTGATCATAATGTTTGAAGACATGCAGATCTGAGGTAGGCTTGTTCTGTTAAAGGCTTAGAAACATGATTATGAACACTATTATGAGCAATAGTAGATTCCATATGACTGTAGAGACATACAGATTTTCGCAGAGTGTAACGTTGTTTAACAAATATATTTGAAACTGTCTTTGCAAATATTGTTGCACGTTCCAAAGGAGAATGTTTGGCTGCCCTTTCAGGTTAAGGCTTATTTTTTTTTTACACAACGACACCAAGGAAGCCTACAACACCAAGACTATTATAATGAATATACCAAACAAAGTTATCATATCTTTTGTTAATGTCATACAAAAAATAGGAATTTAAAATCGAGGAGGAGATTTTAATATCAAACTCACTAAACATACCTGGTCCCATTTAGCGGACACGTTGTCAATATCAACCATACAATCAGCAGGCGTCACACTTTCTCCATCATTTCCTGGAGAGCTTGTACAAGGGTGTTCACTCAGTAATAAAAAATTCTAAAATCAGCGAAACACAAATGATAGTTAAACCGGTAAAAACAATATCTTTTATTATCACTTTATTATAAGCGATTATTTTAATCAACAATTTATAGTTTATAATACACAATTATAGGCTAGATTAATCAATTATTCACAAATTCAAACATACATACATGCAAATCATTACAGACAACATCATTACTATTACAATAGCAGTATATGTGAGTTGACAATATCTATGATTTAAAAATATCTATGCTTTTAAGGAATACTTATAAAAATCTCATCAACAAAATCATGTCATATTAAGTGCTAAGAAAACGAATATACGAGACTTAATGTATAATTTGGCTCACTAGAACAATAGCAAATGACAGTCGTAATGATAAATAGCTAACGGGTATACATGCAATATGCACAGATGACTGCTGACATTCCCCGTCTGAATGTTATACATGAGTGTCCATGGATTTTACCCATGGATTTTTTTCGGAGAATTTCCATTAAAATTCATTTAAAAAATCAACGCGGGATATCAAGATTATTTGGATTGACTCCACGTAGTCCTACTTCTGGAAATAATATCGCAATAGGGGGAAACACTTCGGAAAGGTTATTAAAAAGACACCGGAAAAACACTAAACATCCATATTGTCCATGGTAGCTGTGAAATATTAGGAGTATTTGGACATATTTCCCAAACGTGTACAAAGGCAGAACAGTAGCGGAAACCATTAAGGAAATACTTCGGAACAATTTTACGTGGAGCTCTCGCAGTGTTATCTCCATTTAGTTTAAATAGCTTAACATTAAAACAATATATGACCTATAAATATCTATATAAGAAAGTTTGAAAACAAAAATGAACATTGTTTTCCTTTGAGTAAGTGTTACATTACATTATGTGCAGTGTTTTTCACTGTTAACCTTTAAACAAGGTTTAAACTGACACCCTAGTAAAAAATAATTGAAGTCTAAATCGTACTTTAACCATCATCATCAGGTTTCAGAAAACTAGTACATGTGATGTTTTCCAGATTACTTTCAAACTAATAACGATTGAATAACTAAGTTGTGTAATGGATAATGATTCAGTTTTTAGCAGTGCGTGGGCAAATTCGTTTTGTTCCCAGTGCTCTAGCTATTTGGGACAAGTCAAATTCATTTTCTCGTAAATGTTTTCTCCTCCTTTATATATAATACCTGAATCCTGATGAGGCTGACTTGAGCAGCAATTGAATTTCTTACACCAGGTAAAGTGAATCGTAGTATGATTTTTCCGATCTCATTGAATAATGCAATGACGACGAATAATGATCTAGCACGCAAAGGTTCTCTTGAAGCTACCAGCAAGACAACTACAGCAAATACGAACAGATGTCGTCCACTGATTGTCACGGTTTCCCACGAGGAAGATAAATATGAAATCTTCCTAAGTACTTGCACCTCGTTTCTAAAATATACAGTATCATTATTTTATTTCTTTTGGATAACAATTAAATTAAAAACCCTTTACATAAGTCAAACAGACACTTCGACCTTAATGGGTTTTAATTATAGCAATCCCCCTAAGAATAGAGTTAATTCTTAATGAGAGCATTTCCGTTCATCAAATTGTCCTTCGAAATACAGAAGTTAATAGGCTATATTCAAAAACGTTCCCATTAACATTAAATTTTTCAGACTTCTCAGACTGAACCCGGTTTTAACCATTAAATGTATGTTAACTCTTAACAATTTAAGTCCCACTACTGCAAAAGTGTTCTATCCTGATATACCAGAGTAGAGATTTAAAATTTCAATGCTCAGGAAGTCAGGTACTCTACCAATTGAGCCAACCGATCAAGATAACTGTTTCGTCTTCTACCAAGTTAACTTACCAGCCCATATTACTATTTTGTGCTTTATCAACAGAGCTATTTAGCATGCACAAGGTATAACTGTGGCATAGCAAGAAGGCATGGCCCGAGTGAGTTGTGTAAGTTATATGCCCCATTCACACGCTCTTACCTAGATTGTGTTCCCATCTTCTCACACTGGCCCCGGTTATAACCACTAAATGTATGTTAACTCTTAACATTTGAAGTGACACTACTGCAAAGGTGTTCTATCCTGATAGACCAGATTTAAAATGTCAAGGCTAAGGAAGTCAAGTGCTCTTCCAATGAGCCAACCGAAACAGATAACTGTTTCGTCTTCTACCAAGTTAGCTTACCAGCCCATATTACAGTTTTGTGCTCTATCTACAGAGCTATTCGGCCCAGTTAATTTGTATGTGCTCTACCAACAAATCTTTCCGACACATCTATCTCTATTTAGCATGCACAAGGTATAACTGTGATATAGCTATACTGGATGTTTCATAACCTGAATCTTCTGTATGTGTCAGAATGGCAAAACAACCATCATAACTGACGGCATAGTAATCAATTTTACAATCGTGTGAAAGGTTGTTGTGTGTCAGGATTGAACAAAACAACCGTTCTAAATACTCATCTGGGTGATTTTACAAGAATGTGAATCTTCCTTTTTTAAATCATACAAGTATAAAACAGAGCCATAAAAGCATTCCTAGTACAAGTTTAATTAATGTACAATATGAAATCAGCACGGACCCTGTAAACTTCATTTCATATCAACGTGCATACACCAATGGCAATTAATATGTACCAAACTTATGAAACAATGGACACCATGATACGATTCTGACATACATATATCATTTTAGGTGAGCAACATGTAATCTTATAAAAAGATATTTGCTATATCATAAGTGTAAAGATACATTTTAATTCGAATTCATGTTTTAAATGAAATAAATTCGATATAGATTAATAAGGTCACAACTAATTGTTTGTTTCCGCCTTTATTGACAAAACCAAATACATGAAGTAGATAGGTAATTATTTTATTCAGGAAATAGGGCTATTGTTAAATTCCTGTTCACACTGTTAACAGTGTTAAAAAATCCAAAAAGACTATAAGTAGGAACAATTTTGTCCGGTGGATACTAAGTCAAAAATCACGTCATCGTAATGATCTATTTATAATTAATCTTTAAGGCAAAACTTAAAATCTTACCTTCTAACTTTCTTAACAAGATCACCAAACGGCTTTTCCCAGCAATACATCTTTATGAGACGCATTCCTGCAATGATTTCATTCATAAGCCCAACACGTTCATCGGTGTATCCGGCTGTTTTTTGTCTGTGGAAATAAGCAAACATAATGAATTCAACTTCAAACAGAATATTCAAAGCTGCCATTTATAACAAACTCATTAGAAACAAATTGTTTAACAAATCATCAGAAAATACTAGCTCTGATCAAATCAATTCATTATAAAAAGTTTGCCAATGAAAATTTCTCCAAAATTAATAAAACTGTATAAATGTTTACATTTCATCATTATGACTAAAGAAAAACAACGTCAAATGCTTGACAACTTCGAGACGGCTATACATCGGAAATTACTGAAACGGCTTTTCGAACACTTCATATCAATTTTACCAATAAACTTTAAATTTTAGTATGGTGAAGACTTGATTACGGCTGTTCAAGTTAAAGAGCAGACATTGTCAGATAGCTCATTTTAGATTTACAATTCAGGTACCCGTAAATCAGCAACGACTGAAGCGTTCTTGCAGGGTTTCAAACTAGTACAAGTTGTAACATTCCTTATACCCGATTTGTACAAATAAATAGTTAAGAATTTAAATTTAAAAAAAATGTTTTTTTGTGTTTTTTTTTTTTGTATTTCTATGGTCATATGTGACAATTCAAGGGTCATAAATTGTGAGTGATTGAATGAAGCAACTTTGATGGCAATCATGCTTTCAAACTTGTTCGATAAATTGCGATTTTCAATTTAATATTTTAGTTAAGTAAACATTGACAAGAGATGCTTAACTTCGAGAGAGCAAACAAGTAAGTGAAAGGCACTCATCTGTGGATGTCATAATATGCTATGCATTTGATATGAGCGTATTGAAAATTATTGTTATCAAAAATAAATATGAACATGTATCATGTTGTTTTTTTCTGAAAACATTTTCCAAGTATGTTGTCTCAGTTACCTGAATCTTGAAAACAACTTTCCCATCCAAACCTGGACAGGAATCAACAACAACATGACAGCAAAGCCAGCAAATGTGGATGGGCCAAGCTCTCTCCATAGTAATGCTAGTACAACTATCGCTTCCAGGGGACCAATCCACAGATAGTGTAGAAATGACACAGGCTGAAAAGTGAAATTGTGCCATTATGGTGAGTTGCTCATACAGCTTTTCTCAGATGGGATCAACCAACAGGATGTGTAGAAATCACACAGTCTGATTCAAATATGTGCCATTGTGACAGTATTGCTAAAATAGCTTTTTCTTCCATTGGTACTTTTTAAGTCAATGTCTCCATGACGGTTACCTTTGACCAATATACCCTAAAACTAATGGATAAAACCAACATTCAAATCAGTTTGAAGTCGGTTCAAAAGTAATTTATCGGACACGAACGTGTGACGTCAATGAAATGGGTGACGACAACGCCGGGCAAAGTAATCCTTATGATTCTGCCATTCTTCAGAGTCTATATAAAAACACAGCTCCTCTCCTTAAGCTGTATTTGCTTTAAACAAAAGCAGTTCCTTCGCAAAATGTTCGCTTGTTAGCCGATGACACCAAAAGCTATGTTCTTTTAGTCAATTACGTCAAAAGCTGCGCTTTTTTGCTAAAACTGTGATTTTTCAAAACCTATTTTAACCAAGCAAATATACTTCTTTAGAAATAATACGCGTTTTCGCCAATATCTCTAACATGTATTTAAGTATACAATTATTTAAAACACGAAATTTAATGAAAATTGGACAAAAAGAATACCTGACTTAATCTGTTCACATCGTTTGAAACAAGATTGACAATTTTGCCTGTCGTTGTCCCAGTCAATCCCTCATTACTTAACCGCAAAGCCTGTATTATTAAATTGACACTCTTAATCAAAGTCAATACATACACATGCAAAAAACATACATATTGAGTGATAAACCTTTAACTAATTAATAAAATATATATTTATGGAAAATATTAATTACTGATTACAAGATTGTACCTGTGTATTTGATAACTGTAAACGCAAATATATTTAATGACTGGTGAGTGCTCAAACATTTACTGTGATCTACTATCCTCTCATAAAAAGGAGCAATATGTTTTCTGCATATTCGTTTAAATTCAACTCGTAATTCGTCATAAGAACCATTGTTTTTGACATTTATTCATCCTTTTAGGTATATTAAAAGAATTGTTGGAAATCTTATGTGGGAGTAATAGTGCATCTTCAAAGTCTTATTGATCAAATTGTTTCCTGAAGTGTTAGGAAAACCAAGTATTTACAAAAGACTTGATATTTATGTTGTATCACGGTATTTTCTTGAGACTTTGAGCCATCAATCCTGTCGATACAAAACAAACAAACAAAAAGTCCTTATTGTACAGTCCTAAATTACATGTTTTCGCCATCACATCAAATATATTAATCATGAGTATAAGTTCCTGAACTATAACATGGACCCAAAAACATACGTCATAGCACGGGCGTCACTATTCTATTTTAGGTCAAAGAAAACTGTGACGTCATATTTCCCGCGTACGATCAGTTAACTATAAGACATTTTCCCGCTTGTTGCCCTTTTATATTCTTACACTCGGAAACTTTGTGAAAATATACCCTGCACAAGTTATACAACAGGCAAAAGTGAGTTTGTTTGAATACCTTGATATGAGATTTTTAAATTTGTTTCATGTATCATGTGGATATATGCGTGTGCCTGTTTTTCAAAGAAAATTTTGCAAGAAGATTCCAATTCCTGTCCAACTTTCCCACTTAAAATTCCAAGGAGATGGAAACATTTGTCCAACTTTCCCACTTAAAAGGTGCAAGGAGATGGAAACATTTGTCCAACTTTCCCACTCAGACAAATGCAAGGAGATGGCAACACTTTCCCAACTTTCCGATTTAGAAAAAGGAAGAAGATGGCAATACTTGTTCAACTTTCTCACTCGAACAAATGCAAGAATATGGCAACACTTGTCTAATATTCCCAGTCATAAGGGTCATAATTGAACAAATATTTTACAAGAATCGTAGAAGTAAGTACACTTATGCTTATTGTAATTCAACCAATATGAATACCATTTTGTATCTGAAAAGTGTAGAGCTTAATTATAAGGTTTCGTTACTTAAGTTGAAAACATTCATGATACTGGCTATGAAAAACCCTTGACCGTTTTGAAATATAAAAAACAAATATACCAGAGTTAAGAAATTAGTCATATTTACCTTCCTATACAATAGAGAGCTACACGCAATTCTTATCTTCATCCCGATCCTCTGAACGCCGAAAAAGTAAGGGTGATGTGTGATGGCAAGGATTAGAGTGCACAGGCTCACCCCACCCGCGTACAGAAGGCTTTCGGTCTTCGTTACTTCGGGCCCGGGGGTGAAATAGCGAATTAGACCTCCTAGCAACAGGGGCTGGACTAATCTCGATGTCTCCTGGAATATTAACCTTTGTAATTAAATCTCAACTAAAAGGACTGTTGCTGTAGTATTTGATGATTTATATTTAGATGACACACAAAGATAATACAAATTATTGTTTTGAATGACCAACATTAAATTAATCGATAAGAGACAAGCGAAATTAAATTTTGATATATTTTTAACTGCCGTTGACAATACCATCATACTAATTCTAAGGAAAGGTTTGGTCTCATCAGTATCTGATCTGGACAAATATCAACACACTAACCTCACACATAAGAACTAGCCCAAATAGGATGTATTCAAGCCCAAACATCCGAATCAGTGCATATAGCAAATTTGGTTTACCGCCACCAGCTTGTTCTTTGGCAACCTCTTTTGCCCATTCTCTGACATGCAATATAATAAATTATGTAAAGGTTATAATTATTTATTTCATCTTGAGGCAAAGCTAATATAAGAGGTAACGTATATCGTACATATTTGATAGTAACACGAATGTCATTTTACCTACATATGAATATTCAAAGTTAAAAAAAACGTTTGAAGAACATGATTACCATAATTCCTATAGCTGTTTATTACCAAATATACATTTATATACATATATGCTACCGTTTACGATTATTTAATCATTATTTTTGCAACATTTTATGTTTGAACTTCCAAGCTTGTTAAGCTTTGATGAAGGTGAAGTAACTACAATGGATTTTTTAAAGTAGTTCGTAATGATATTTTCACTCTTTAAGTGGACTTCATTCAGTGGGTTTTAACCGATTTGACAATATTTGCTTAATTATTGTTTCCCTTTGATAATTAACTGCACAATTGTTGTTTACGTTTCATCACTAACTTCATAATTGTTGTTTCCCTTTGATCATAAACTTCATAATTATTGTTTCCCTTTGATCATTCACTTCATAATTGTTGTTTACGTTTGATCATTAACTTCATAATTGTTGTTTCCCTTTTACCATTAACTTCATAATTGTTGTTTCCCTTTGATCATTCACTTCATAATTGTTGTTTACGTTTGATCATTAACTTCATAATTGTTGTTTCCCTTTTACCATTAACTTCATAATTATTGTTTCCCTTTGATCATTAACTTCATAATGGTTGTTTACGTTTGGAAAGGCTCAGAGTTTCCAGCTGTTCGTGTTTTTAATTCTTTTATTGGTTATATGACATTACACCTATTACTATAATTTGGAAATAGTGGACTGATGATTCTTTGCGCATTTATAGTAAAGTTCTTTTGTTAAGGTGTCAATAATATGTGGATGGTGAAGCTAGTTTTATATCAATTTAATGTTTTAGTAATGATATTTCATGGCTGTGACTGTGTATTTCCTTTAGAATAATCTAATGCATCATCTGTAATAGATCTACGAACTCTATCTATTCACTATATTTACGTTGCAGTAATTGTAGCAGTCACAGCACAGAAACTAGTAACAAGAGGGCCATGATGACCCTAAAAACTCAACTAAGCAAAGGACCACAACTCGGTGATAAAGCATTAATTAAATGTTGCAATTTTAACATATTTTTACTGATGACGATGCCTTGTTTTATATTTGTAAAGGGACATGCAATGAAGCTACCTGTAAAGCCATTTTGTTGTTGCTAATCAATCTCAATGCCTTGTTGTATTTTTGTATAGGGTCGTGTAATGAAGCTTCCTGTAAAGTTTCAGTGAATTTGGCCTGGTAGTTTTAGAGGAGATGTAGTTAAATCAAAACAGGAAGTTGGTCAGATTGTTTTTGTGTTGTTGATCAATCGCGACCCTTGTTGTATTTTTTGTAAATGGTTACCCAATAAAGCTTCCTTTAAAGTTTCATTGAATTTGGACTGGTGGTTTCATTGGAGATGTTCCTTAAAGCAAAACAGAAAGTTTGCCACTTGTTGTTGTTGTTGTTGATCAATGTAACCCCTTGTTGTATTGTTGTAGAGGGTCACCCAAGGAACCTTCCTGTAAAGTTAAATTGAATTTGGACTGGTTGTTTTAGAGGAGATGTTTTTTTAAAGCAAAACAGGAAGTTGGCCATTGTGTTGATATTTATCAATTGTGACCTCTTATTTTTGTAGACGGTCACTCAAAAAATCTTCCTGTAAAGTTTCATTGAATTTGGAGTGGTAGTTTCAGATGGGGTGGTTTTTAAAGCAACACAGGAAGTCAGCCATTTTGTTGTTGCTGTAATTTTTGTTGCTGTTGATCAATCGTGACCTTTTATTCGTTTCTTGTAGAGGGTCACCCAACAGAGCTTCCTGTAAAGTTTCATTAAATTTGGACTGGAGTTTCAGAGGTGATGCTTTTTAAAGCGAAACAGGAAGTCGGCCCTTTTTGTCTTTGTTTATGTTAATCAATCGTGACACATTGTTGTATATTTGTAGAGGGACATCCAAAGGAAGCTTCCTGTGAAGTTTCATTGAATTTGGCCAAGTAGTTTTAGAGAAGATGTTTTTTAAGCAATGGTTGATGGACGGAGGGACGGACGGACGGACTAAGACCGATCACGATTGCTCATCTTCAGCACTTCGTGGTCTGGTGAGCTAAAAACGGCGTAAAGGCCTTAGTAACGACTTAGGTCTACAATCGGTAGGTTGTGTTGTAATTTAACCCCTATACTTGTTATGTACTTTGTATGTGTAGTATGTGTGTGTTCTTGCCAATATATTGTTATTTGTTATCATTTGGAAACAAAAGTAAGAAATTTGGAAAAATACAGTTTTATTTTCACGATCGTAAAGTATTTATTTTGCACCAATAGCAATAAGTTAAGGAGTTAGATAACTCTGTCGGGATATGACACCAATTGTATAAGAAATCGCTATAGAGCACTCAAAGTCAATTTGGGCAAATGTTGACGAATCAAGGGCCATAACTAATTGTAATAGCGTAAAACTGGCTGTTGATCGATCTGTGTCGAGATGATATCTGAATAAACATTATGTGCAACACTGATCAATATTACGTTAGATAGCCCGGAAAAACAATGCCACGCTATGAAGACGACGCATAAATAATGACGTTAGTCAATCGTCAAAATCACTTTTCAAGCTGGTCTCCAAGTCTGCCTGATTGATCCTCCTCGACCACATTATACATGTCCTCAGCCTCCAGTTGTCCTACATAGCCTTTCCTGAACAGAGGGTTCATCCACCTGAAAAAGAAACACTGTCAGGGCTAAGTGACATTACAGACACTATTATAAATGTTATGTCCTTTTTCTCCACTTGCGTTACACAGCCCATCCTAAAAAAAGGGTTCATCAACCTGAAGAGGGAGAATAGTAAAGTGGCATTGCTGACATCATTTGTCAGTTCGCACATTGTTCTCCAAACATGTGGTTGAACACAGCTCTTCTTAAACAATAGCTTAAGATAAATGCATCAAATTTCATTTTAAAAACGTATTTCATTGATTGAAACCAATCAGATAACATGTGTGGCTGTGGATAAGTCAACATTCGGTTTATCTATAGAGTGTTTAGAGTGTCACAGAATGGAATGTCGTGGTATGGCCTTCAAAGATAAACCGTCCATTATTAGTTTATGCTCATTATCTTAACTTGATTGTTAGTACAGTTGCAAAAAGATATTAATCATATTATCAGATTCCGTTTCCTTAATATAGCCCAAGCGATTTTTTCCATGGTTGGGCTCTTACCGACAACCGACCTATCTGGATGGAAGAAAAGGTAGTACACCTATCATTTTTGCAATCGTCTTTATTGCCTTTTTAACTATAGCTGGCCTAAAGTCAGGTTCGGAGGGAGATACCCGATGTAAAGGTACATTTTACATAGTCACTTTCCGTAATTTGATTGCTTCGAAGAAACCTTGTTTTCTTTCATAAAAAAAAACTATAATTTCTCCTGCAACGGTACAAATACCGTTCAAACAAACAATTTATGAAGAAAACAATGCATCTTTTTATCCACATTTTACGACAGATACAATAACAATAAGGCTTTTGTCTATATTACTTTCTAAAGAAAATCGTTGCAAAATACATACATTTTAAAGCAACATGTAACTATAGAATTTAAACTCATAGTCTCAAATAAAGATCAGAAACGAGTTTCAGATATATTTAAAACTGAAAGTCTTCTTATTTAGCAAGAGAACAAATTCATCAGTTTAGTAAACTAAGCGTTTAATTACGATAATACTCCATAATTCGTTTACACGAAAATATAACTATCTACCAAAGCATTGTCAAACACGTTTCCACACCAAATACCAAAAATACTGCATTCTGTTTCTGCGAAAATCTGTATATATGAAGGAACAATGTCTACGCTTTACGACACAGTGTTTTTCGTCGAAATTTTAAAACATTGTATTAAAAAGTAGAAACACAAAACTATATTTACTGAAGGGTAAATATCAATGGTAGTTTAGGGCTTAAAGTAATTTTGTCCTGTGCAAATGATGATGATGATGATGATGATGATGATGATGATGATTCTTATTTTTTTATCAAGCTACGTATTGCGACATGCTGTTGAAATCTATTGATTTATCGCAATATATTTTGCAATCAATAACGATCCAGATTTGAAGTAGAAATGAGATTATGCTAAGTATTTCGATACAAGAGTATTTGAACAAGTTTCAATTCAAGGTTATTAAAACAACTCGGTACATGATAACATAACAGCATGGTTGTATGAGAGAACGCAATACGTGATAAAAACAAGGCTGTTTTAAAGAAGAGAACATGCAATATACAAAGCAAAATTAAACGGAACAGACATATGTTTTTAACAATGTTTTTTTACAAACAATTGAAAATTAGTTAATTGTTCTTCCTTCTTGTATAAATAGTGTTTCCTTATTCAGTATAGTCACGACTCGGGAATTCTTTCTCGATAAACGAGTATAAATGGCTCAACATATCACCTAAAATGACACGTTCACCTGCCACACCATATAGGTCACCGCTATGGGTGAACACGTTAACTCGTTCAACTCACTCGCAAAATCAGTCAAGCAATTGGCACAAGTTCCGTTTTCCGGCATGGTCGTGTACTCACTAGAATGAAAGAAGGCGGAATACCACCGACTGGCTGGGAACACGTCCGACTTCCATTTCATACAAGTAACCAGCCAGGAAAAATAATACTAATTGAAATTACTCGAAAAGTAGGCTGCAAATGGTCACAAATCCCGTCAAATTGCCCAAAATCGACACAAAACCCATATTCCAGATCGATCTGGTACTCACTATAGTGACAAAGCCGGAGTACAACCTAGTCAGTGATGTAGGAGACACGCTAACCTACAACTCTATATTAGTCACCATTCAGGGAAAACTCGTTTACTTGTTTAAAACACTTTCAAAATCTGAAATGGCCCAAAATCGGCACGAAAACGTTTCCCGCCTGGATCTGGTACTCGTTAAGGAAACGAAGGCAGAGTACCACCAAGATGTTGGTATAGATTACACGCCCACCTACCACCCAATATAGGCCAACATTCTGGGAAAGCTCACTGAATCGTTAAAAGCACCCACAAAAATAGTCCAGAAATGGCCTGAAATCAACTAAAAACCCGTTTTTTCGGCTGGGTCTTGTACACACTAGATTAAAGAAGGCGGAAGACCACCTATAAGGGATTGAAAGAGACAGAACTACCTACAATCCAATATAGATCACCATTCGAGAAAAACTACATAACTTTTTGAAAGCACTCCCAAAATGGGCTTTGAATTTGCCGAAAACTGACACAAAACCATTGTTTCTGCTGGGTCTGATACTCACTAGAGTTCCACCTAGAAGGTGATGTAGGGGATACGCCCACTTACTACTCCATATAAATCACCATTCTGGGAAAACTCGTTAACTTCTTAAAATCATTCGCCGAAAGGTCCCAGATTTTAAAAAAAGTCGACACAAAACCCGTTTTCCGGCTGAGTTTGGTATTAACCAGAATAACGAAAGCTCAGTTCTACCCAGGAGGTGTTGTAGGGGACATGCCCACCTACTACCCCATATTTTTGCCCACTTCGAAAGGGCTTTAAACGAATCAAGTTTGCGAGTTTCCCCAGTATGGTGACCTATATGGGGCTGTAGGAGTATGTGTTCTCTACAACACTAACTATGTTGTATTTCGCCTAAACCTCTCTAGTGAGTACCAGACCCAGCCGAAAAATAGTACTTGTGTCGATTTTTGTGGAATTATGGCCAACTTCGGGAATGTTTGAAAGGAGTTAAAGAGTTTTCCGAGTATGGTGACCTTGATGGGATGGTAGGTTTACGTGTCCTCTACAACACCTACTAGGTGGTACTGCACCAAAACAGATGGGCGTGTCCCTTCGACGCAAGACAAATTGGTGTGCGCTCAGTTATGGAGATAAACAATGTTCGGAAAGATAATATGCACCCTTCCGGCTGTCCGGCTAACTCTGAATATTCTTTTTTTGACTAAAAAACAAACACAATGATGCTTACCCCACGCACTTCGTTAACCCATTTGAAAAGGATCATATAACATTGTTTTGTTTTATTATCCAAATTATTTGGAAATGATATTATTATTATTATTATTATTATTATTATTATTATTATTATTATTATTATATTTCATATTTCTATAGCACTCTTTTCATACATAAAATATGTTCAAAAGTGCTTTACAATGTAATATAAAACAATAGACAAACTAAAATGCTTATAACAATATTAACGCTAGTCAATTAAAACAAAGTGTTTATGCATAGTACATATGTACAAAATTAATATAATATAAAATGTTTGAAATAACTATAAAATAATAGAATAATTATTTCAGTGTTAGTGAAAACCAATAAAATTTAAAGATAAAGTAACACCAAGCAGTTAAATCCCGGATAGATCCATGCACTCAGAAATAAAATAAAAAAAAACACTTATCGTCCATAATACTGTATAAAATAGTGGGTTTTCAGAGCCTTCTTAAAACTTTGCAAGGTGTTACAGTCTCTGATGTCAGATGGGAGGGCATATAAGAATAATAATACAACAAATTCATGTTCACCATTCATAATGCATTTCATACGCTGGTGCACCCTACCTAAAGGCAACTCCATGATAATCATAAACTTACTTAAAATCTCCATCAGTATCTTCTAAGTAATAAAGTGATTGACCTTTGGTGCATGTAAAATCAACATTTAGGTCTTAAATATTGCTAATGTCACTAAAACATTTCTTTTCGCATTCATTATTGTCCTTGAACAGTGTTGAAATTTAATTTAAAACTTAGTTCGCATCTGAAATTTAACAGTTAAGAATACGCTTCAAATCTAAAGAAATTCTGTAGTTACGAGGTAATATTTCACTGGTTAAAACAACCTGTCGGGATAACATGCCTCTCCCAGTACAAAGGGTATTCAGACTTTCTGTCCAAAAACGAGTGCCAATGATATCATGTCACAGAACAGTTATATACTTATTAGCTGTCAAATATAAAAGTGGCTAGCATGAAACGTCGACAATATATCTGGTTACTTAGTAGTTTTTCAGTCGGTGGATTGGAACGGAGTCAGGCGATAGTCAGATATGTAAATAACCTTTGACCTTAACATTCACTGAAAAGGTGCGGTAATACCCACTAAGCTATAATAGGTTTTAAAAAAAGTATCATACTGAATGTTTTAACCGCCACTCGAATTCTGGAAATAGTAACTAACAAAGGTGAGTAGATATGCATTGCAATGTAATTACCCCCCGCCCCCCACACACACACCTATTTTCTTTCTCTTGTAGTTATATTGATCTACATTGGTGTGATAAATTAATAATAAATATTAAAGTCATAATGCATTTGTTTCCAATATAACATCTTTTGAAGAGCTAATGGACTTCCAATTGGTTACTTCATGTTATCAATAGTTTGTTGTTTTACATGTACATGTATGTATAAATAACAATGAAAAAACGCAACAGTATGACTGCAGTATATTTATGACCACATACTTTTTTAGAATCATATCTCTTTGGCAAACGGTTTTACCAAAAACTCACATGATCCCAAAACGATCTTATACCATTAGCAGAAAAGTCATTTCTACGAAGGTTCATACAAGCTCATAATCTTTGGCATTGTTTGTAAAATTGGTAATGCAAATCTTGCAAGCGCTTACAACAGAATAATCTCCGGAAGAACTTTACTTCAGACATTACGCAATATATATGAAAACACACTCATAACACACTCATAATCATCACTTATCTACATGTCGTCGCCATGTTTGTCATTCATCTGAATAGAAACAAACAAAATGTATGGAAATGTTGTGAGCACGTGTACTTTTTGTTGAGTCTGTTTTGGCCGGCACGCATTATTTGGAGTATGCAGTTAATATACATTTAACTACTGTGTAGAACAATGCATAAATTATTGAGTTTAAGTGTATATTTGAACAATGTATAGCTATTATACAGTGACAGTGTCACGTATTTCCTAGGTATTTTCTAATGTCATCATAAAATAACGTACATGTGTTACAAACCCTTTAAATCATTCTTTGGATACTTTATGAAAATTTATTCCAAACTACATGTACAGTTCATAACTCATACCCGAATATATGTTTGTATAATCATATCATCATCAGATTACATATTCTTATGAATAATTTAAACAAGATACGTTCAATTTTGGTTATCTTACGTCTTGAATTTATAAACAAAGATATAGATACATACTCATAAATATATACTTTTACGAAACTGGTTCAAAGGGCACTTACAGGGTAATTTCAGTTTTATGATTACAAATGGTAATTTAAACTAGGCCTGTGTGAGTAAAATGTGTTACTTAAACAAGCCAAGTAAGCAATTAGGTATTTTTAGATAACTGACAATGACTTGTCACTAGTGTTCGGAATCGGACAGAAAAATTTCTATCGATAATCGGATTATAAATCTGATCAATGATCGATAATTAATCGATTTAATTATCATTTAATTTGCTCATCATATTTAAGGCAATAAGATATAGTGCATGCACCAGTTTTAAGCACTGATGTTCCCTTTCAATATTATTTAGGATTTCTTTATATAAATTACATTATTTATTCAGAAAGCGAAATCTTTTAGTGTTTACAAGTTACTATAACAGTACATGAGACCACAGGCTCTAATTATTGTCTTACATTTAGGATTGCATGTACATGTGTAAAATAAACACAAAGAAAGATATTAATTTATTTTTTACTAATCAGTCAGTAACAAGTACAACAAGCAGTTGAATAGTCTATATGTTTTACAAGAACAGTTTCTGTTTTACAGGAACAGTCTCTTTCAGAAACTGAGAAAACTAAATTCTTACATGGTTAGAAGAAAACGGAAACATGTTTTAAAAAGCACTTTTAAACCACAAACATGAGAAGTTGAGAACCAATCCTTTGGCAGTTAAATTACAAAGAAAATTTGTAATAAGGTACTGTAGTGAACTATTGACTTTATAAGAATATATGTACATAACTTAAGATAGTAATACCTTAACATTTCAACATAAACTAGAATTAACAAGAAATAAGTAAATTAGTCGGTAGCGGTTACGTCCCTTGTTTCTATAATCGATTGTTCAAATTTCACTATCGATTGTCGCCGACGTAGGCGTTTCCGATGAATTGTCGATTATAATCGATCATCGGCACAACACTACTTGCCACATGTAATACCAAAACGTATTAACCAGTTGATACGAAATAGACTGAATATGATACAGTGAAAAAATCCACTTACCAGAAAAACAGTTTTGAAATTGGATTCGCCGTAAGAACCGGGTTTGGCTTGTTATGCTCCAAAGACTCGTCCATCGTGTCTCTTGGTTATAAATGATAAATTAAATACTGCCAAGAATGTTTACCTAGAACATTAATTTTGATGTTTATGTCTCCCACCTCAGATTAGTAGATCCAAAAATTTAACCATACCACAATTTCTTATCTTGCCCACGGGCAAAGATAAAACAAGTACCCGTATGGAACTTCTTTTTGATGAACATCACATTGTAATTACCTTCCTTTTTTAAGACTGTCGTCTGTTGAATCATAGAAATCTTCTCTTGTAGCAATATTTAGAATGCTAATAAATTAGTTCTCGATTAAAAAGTCACCATAAAAAAGTTTTCACGCACCTTTCAAGAAATAATGTTTCACTCTCTTCAGAACTATTTAAAGACCGATTTGACTATAAACATAACCTGAAACACTGCGCGCATATCCATGACAAGCACGAATCATCACATCTCCATACGCATTTATTTTCACTACGCACAAAATAGTTCCAGCAAAAAAATACACTTTTACTTTATTTTGTTTATTTAAGGTGGGAGAAAGAGCATCGACCATAGCCGCTCGTGTAAGATAGGTTCAGCCCAACCCTCGCGCAGGGTAGGGATGAACCTATCTTTAACTCTCGGCCATGGAATATACTTATAATGTTGTACTTATGACAACCACTGATATGCACAAATTAACATTGCCAAAACTTCTATTACCTATCCATGTAAACAAATATCGAAGAAAATGAAGCGTAAGTGCTTGATTTAATGAATATACATTTTTATCAAATAATTTCCTTGACATTAAATGCAATTTCAGTCACACAGATTAAACTCTACAATTATTATATACCAAAATATCAAACGCTTATGTAAACTTGATATCTTCCTACAAAAGCATCACGGTAACCCGGAAGAAAAAATGTCATTGTTTAATGCAAAATACATCGAAATGCCTTAAAGATTTGCCTAAAGATAATACAGTCTCGCTTACTTTAAACCGAAAACAATATACATAATTTATAATATCATTACACAGCACAAATTGTAAGTGAAAAATACATAGATAGCAGAGGGAAATAAAAGGCGTATATAATGAAATACCTTAAAGCCACAGTTTCACTCGAGATTAACAAATAAGTGAAAAAAGTGTGTATTTAACTGTGATAGTCTCAAATAATGGATGATAAATTCCCGAGGCCCACGCGATGCGACCCACGAAATACCTAACTGGTCTACAGGCTTTTTATAGGCAGATAAGTGGGCGGAGCAAAGCAAATATGTTGTTTTGTGTAAAATCGCAGATAGGTGCTCGCGCATGATTTTGTGAAATGCAGTTTTTGTGCATGTCAAAATTAAAGGTCGTAAATCATTAGGAATGTTGAAACTAAGATACTAAAAAATGAAACCTTTCAGCAAATGTTGATCAATATCGTCTTTGAAGACAACAATTCCCATGCTTTGTTGTTGCATGATTGGTTGATTTATATCATCACGTGATTTTATCAAGGTATATTTAAGATGTTAAAATATCGCCAACATGTATTGAAATCCCCATGGTCTAGTGCAATTTCGATATATAGAGTCGAATAATGATAAAATAAAGATTATTACTATTTTACTTGAAAAGCTGTTCAAACCAAACACTTATTAAAAATGCATTTATTAGTGTTTTACCTACATAGAATTTTAGGTATTTAGGAGGTCACTTGATGTGCAAATTGTTGCATTTTGCTTTTGCATTTTTATCATACTGGGGTTTTAAATTTCAAAAAATAACGAGAAGCCATTTGAATATACATACAAAAAATGAGTTTACATCACTAAAACATAAAGTAAATTTAAGTATGAAGGCATATTGTAATTTAGTCGTTTATGTACAAAATCCGATACCTTATCATGCGATTGTATAGCTCTTATTTGCATGCACTCAAACTATGGGTAAGATAATAACATGGTACATTATGATAACAAGATATATTAAAATGACTTTTTTTGACATGAAATTAATTTATAGAAAGTTAAAAGATAAAGTTATTGTTCAGCAACCAATAATTGTTACAAATAGTGTTTTGTTTTAAATTACGAAACTTCCGAAGGTCTTACTATAACAATATATTTATATATGTATTTACCATTTATCATTACATATTGTATATAAACGTTGACAAAATATATGAAAAAAATGTATGTATATGTGGACGATGCACATTGTGCAAGTAGGAATACAATTTCTGTTCTATTCATGAGTAAGTTAAAACAATGGACTTATTCACTCGACCTGAAATGTCAGAAGGTAACAAATAATTACACAAAAGCTGCCTTAATTCGTCTATAAATATATGGTGTGTATGCATGTAAAATGTTCCTTCTAAAATTCTGCATGTTAAGCATTTAATTATGGTAGATTGGACGTAATTTCCATACTACTCACTACGTCTTCCTGCGTAATTCGCATCACACAGTGTCGAAGTATGCATGCGCATTACTATAAAAAAGAAAGAGAAAACAAACGAAAATAATGGGACGAGCTGAGTAGCAAAATGTTTAACCAAGACACTGATTAAAGCAACAGGGACCAATACTTAATATCACACGCAGTATAATATTGCATATGTTTAGTATATGTCAATACAATTTTGAAAAACATTTGGCATTATATGATATCACGCAGACAAATGTGTAGACTGGTTATCTCTTTGTCTTGGTGATAATAGCTTTAATGACTATAAATAATCATCATATCGTTATGTTTAACCAATCAAAACATTAACAATTGAAAAGAACACTAAATATTGCTCATGGGTTCCTGTTCCATGTTTTATACATATTGAATGCAGGGGTTATACCAAGCAATATGCTACTAGTAATAGCAAGGATAATATTATAGAAATAAGATTTTCAATTAAATTTATATTAATTGTGTTTAAAAAGCGCTCTGCCATGCGTACATAAAGAAACACAATCAATCATTGTGGTCTGAAAAGTTTGTTCCTCTCCTATAAAATAAGTGATTTGAAATAATATCAAATGGGGAGTCTTCAAGCTTTGAAAACTATATTTAAGGAATGAATTGCGGGATCGATGTCATTATCGGGATATGAACGCGATTGGGGTGGTCAAAGTGATCATGTAGTCCGAAGGACACCATGCGTACTTTGACCAGCCTAATTGCGTTCATATCCCCGAAAATGACGTCAATCCCGCAATTCCTTTCTTATATTTTCATCAGTAGTGCATTATTTCATTCAAGAATTGTTTAAAATACTTCATTGAATTTAAGAAAACCTTTCTCACCCATTATGTAAATAGAACAACCCGCCCGTAACATGTCACACTGTCGTATAGTTAAACAAACGCCCGCTCCATGTAAATAACTTTACTAATAATTTCAACAGCGTTACGCTTCCAGCCGGATCATAACACAGGGAGATACTAGCGCCCTCCCTATTCAAAGCCCCCTGCTCAAAGGCTTTCCTGCCCAGAGGCTTCCCCTGACTAGCAGTCAAACCGACCATTATATACCACACTGCACTAGACAGGTTATGAAAGTACCAGACAGGTTATGCAATCTAAGTACATACACCTGTCCCTGGAGTATGGTATCAGTAACACTATGTAATATGCGGGAAAAGATCAACCACTTGAAATCACTTTTAAACGTAAAACTGATTCGCTAGTGAAAGGAATACATTTAACATATCATAAATTAATACTTTCTAAAATGTTGATTGATTTTTACGGGACCCTCTGACACAATACAAACAATACAAAGATCAACACTTTTCATGAATATTGTTATGCCATGAATCGCGATCCGAACATATCCGAAGATGTCGCGATCATCGGATGATAACTGCAATTGCCGAAAGGCAGTTTATTTAAGGAATGGAAGTTGAGGTGTAAACATAAAAATAAACAATTTTAACTTGTCAAGGTAGGATACGGATACACGTACCGGTTTTATGTTCCCACTGTCCGAGCGGGGGAGCTAGGAAACAGTAGCGTGTAATATATCTTCCTCTACCATCTACAAGTACAAAATTGCTGTAGGAGACAGCAAAAAAGGCTCGCTCTAAATCGATTCATAGCAAGTGTTTTGTGAGGGGGCGAAATGGGCAGTTTCAGTACTGACACATGGAAATTTTTATCAGCCTAGGTTCGTTTCATTACATATATATAATGCAAACATGGATGACTTCACGAATCATATTTAAATAATGCAGGACATATTTCAAGCTTTATTTTACTTTAAGACAGATTTTGAGTAATATACATTGTAACGTTTTGTAATGAGAACTTTGTTTGAAAATATAAAAAAGCTACATTTTGTCTATTTTTAGTGCTGAAATCAGAACGAATAGGCACTATAAATGATTAAAAGGCTAATTTGTTCTAGTCATTTTAGACAGGAAACAATGAAATATGGGACAAAATGAACTGAGAAATAAAAAGTGGAACTTTTATTCAAAATTTAAAATTGGAACAATATAAATGCATGTTAAATAAAAGAAGTGACTAGAAATGAGTGTGACATGATATCCAGAATGCAATCAACAATATATGGTATTGAAACACAGATGTGTCCTTCAAGTATGAAATATACAACATGTTATACACAGTTTCATAACATATACAGGTGTAAAAAACCTGAGAAATAGCAGACGTAAAGTCTTAAAAGAATAGTATGAAATGGGATAAACGGAAGTTCACATATATACATATTTATAAACAACAAAGCACAACACAGTGAAGCAGTCTTTGAAGAGTCCAATACAAAAGGCAGGATTGGTTTTGAGAAATAAAGATTAAAGTACATTAGTTTTTAAGATGAAGAATTTTAACAGCAGCATACAAATAGATGATTTCAAACTTTTAAATTGAAATGCAAAACAAATGTTGGTATTTTTTTGAATATGAATAACATTAACATACAAATGAATGCTTTTAAAGGGTTAAGAAGCATAACAATTTGTAGGAACAATTTTATAAAATGAGCATTTGTTGCAAATGCGCAAGGTATTTTACATTTTATTCTAGCAGTTCGATGATAACGAATGGGAACGATAATGTCAAAATTTAAACAGCAACGGGAAAGGATTATTAAAAAGTTTTATAAATGGAATAAATTTAGTTGCTTCCACAATGAATCTTTGTGTAACAAAAGTTCAACGTAAAGGTTGGTATACAACAGAGTGACATTCATTTAAAGAACAAAAAAGCAATTTTATACACAGTTATATACACTGGGAAATAGTTATTGAAAACGAAGAAAATGTTTACAATGTACATGTAAGAAAATGAATGTGTGAAATGATCATATTCGAAGGAAACGAAGAAACATGTATCAGCTATTCCAGTAAAACATATCTCACAGGGGAAAACAATTATTAAAATAGTACATGAAAGGGTGTGTTTGTTCGGTAATTTGACCTTAGTAGGGTAAAACTGCTTCTGTATGGGGGTGAACTAATTAAAATAATCTTCCCAGTTGTTAAATGTTTAAATGGAATAGCCATAAGGACAATGGCACATAATCTGAGTCTATAAAAGTGTAATCACATCATTATGCAAGGGATATAGGTAGTATAAGTGTTTTGTTCAATGTCAACAGGTGCATTAGTTATTAAGTAACTAACAGAGTAAGTAAGTAATACTGTAAATCTAATGCATAATAATTATAAAATTGATAAACCTTTTCAATATGAGAGTTAAATAACATCAAAAAACAACAGAAGTAACTCGTAAATATGGTAAAGTTGTAAACAGTACAAAGCAATGGCAAATCGAGCAGATTCATAATGTACATCCGGTAAATGCCATAACAAACACACATAAACAAACAACTGCATGTGAATAAAAGTGAGCCTTAAACTGTCACTGAATAAACAAAAAATGAGCTCAATTACTGTTCGAGATCAATATTAAAAAACAGGAATTAATAGCATGTAAATCAAACTGCGGCCTTCAACCGTCAGAGATTATAAAACAGTTTATCCGAAGTGCTATTGGAGATTAATACTGAAATGTAGTTAACAACAGCATGTAAATCAAACATGCGGCCTTCAACGTCAGACATTATAAAACAGTTTGGCCAAATTGCTGCTGGAGATCAATACTGAAAATTAGTTAACAATAGCATGTAAATTGAACTGCTGCTTTTAACTGTCAGAGACTGGACAACAATTTGGCAAAATTTTACTGGTGATCAATAGTAAGAAATCAGCAACAATAGCATGTTAATCAAATTAACATTTCAAATGATCTGTATAATGATACTGCATTGTACATAGTTAGCTACATATTTACTGATTGTGTTTAAATTCACATATACAAAGTTAAAATAATGTAGAGCAATCTGTGTATTAATGTGCACAGCGTGTAAATATTGGTGTCAAAATGCAGAAAGTTCAAATATGAGTTGTGCAAAAGTTGTTGTGTCAATGGTTGATAAAATAGATTAAAATGTACCTGTTTAAAGTTTGTTCAACATGTTCGAAAGTAAATATAGTAAAATGAGCAAAAGTTTTTTTTGTCAATAGTCATTATTTAAAGAGTGAATAGCACCTGTGCAAGGTATTTGTAACCGAAAATCGAAAGTTCAAATAAAAAGTTATGCAAAAGTAGTTGTGTCAATAGCCATTATGAGTGATTTGCACTTGTGCAAAGTATTTGTTAGCAAAAATCGAAAAATCAAATACAAAGTTGTGCAAAAGTGGTTTTGTCAATAGCCATTATGTGGAATTTGATTTGCACTTTTGCAAAGTATTTGTTAGCAAAATCGAAAGTTCAAATACTTTAAGGTTAGCAAAAGTTCCAATGGCAATAGCCATTATGAGTGTTTTGCACCTGTGGGAAGTATTTGTTAAAAAAAATCGAAAGTTCAAATACTAAGGTGTGCAAAAGTTGCAATGTCAATAGCTGTAAGGAGTGATTTGCACCTGTGGGAAGTATTTGTAAACACAAAACAAAAGTTCAAATAATTAGTGTGCAAAAGTTGCAATGTCAATAGCCGTAAGAAGTGATTTGCACCTGTGGGAAGTATTTGGGAGCAAAAATCGAAAGTTCAAATACTAACGTGTGCATAAGTTGCAATGTCAATAGCCGTAAGAAGTGATTTGCACCTGTGGGAAGTATTATAAACAAAAAGCGAAAGTTCGAATACTAAGGTTTGCAAAAGGTGCAATGTCAATAGCCGTAAGAAGTGATTTGCACCTGTGGAAGGCATTTGCAAACAAAACGCGAAAGTTCGAATACTAAGGTTGGCAAAAGTTGCAATGTCGACAGCCGTAAGAAATGATTTGCACCTGTGGGAAGTATTTGTTAACAAAAAGCCATGTTCAAATAATTAGGTGTGCAAAGTTTGCAATGTCAATAGCCGTAAGAAGTGATTTGCACCTGTGGGAAGTATTTGTTAACAAAAAGCAAAAGTTCAAATACTTAGGTTTGCAAAATTTGCAATGTCAATAGACGTAAGGAGTGAATTGCAACTGTTCAAGGTATTTCTTTTTAAAAATAAAAAAGCAAATACTAATGTTGACTTTTCCTTAATAATATGAATGCTTTTTGATCCGAAATCTGTTTTTTTTAAATTTGTTAAACTCCTCACTTACCCGAAACATGTCGCCAAGAATAAATGTTTCACTCCCAAAAAAGATCGTTCCTCAAAGCTAAATAAAACATGTATTATTTAAACGTTTTAGTTTTTGCTGCCGGCCCTTAATTTATTCGGAAATAAAATGTTTTCAAAGTCAAAGTTTGCTTACAAACTAGTGTCTATTTATACCATTTAGACTATAACGCTTGTTGTCGGTGCGCACGACATTGGCCGTAGATCAGCAGCTGCAATTGAAGAGGGAATAAAATGGAGAGCCAGGAGGCAAGCCACTTGTCAGACCTGGTGAACGTTCAGTACGCACATGCCGTCAGTTTACAACAAATAGACGAAACAACGCAATAACTAAATCCGTAAAAGAAAGCATTAATTACATACCCGTCTTTGTTTGAGCTTCTTTAATCAGAATGTAAAATAGCTGCTGAGAAATGCGTCAAAACGTGCTCTTGTTTACAAACAAACGCGAAATTACATCGACGTCGCGTAGAATTGCTTTGCGCATGCTCAACAATTGAAAGGAGTTATTGACCTCCGGGCCTTTGTTTATACGCCTCAAAATCAACAAATTACATTATTTCTTAACAGTGTTTTCCAATCAGGTAAAAGAAAAACTTTTTACAAAAGATAAATCGAAATCACTCTAACAGTAGTCAAAATAGTATCTTTCTCTAGTTCTAAATTTAACACTTTACTGTGCATACACTTACAATCGAAAGGCTAAAATCAATCATTTTCGTCTCTAGTACGATCTCATAAACCAATCACTAGGTCAGCATGGGTTGTTTCTGTAGCTTTTTGCGTAAATATCAATTTCAACTATTTAGATTTTTTCCTGACCCGGTCCTAGATGCAGTGTAAACGCTTTGTTTCGCTAGTTTGAATCCATTGCGGAACAAAATCCTAATCAAGATAAATAAAATTGAAGATAAAAGAATCAATAAACGAGAAATTAATAAGTTTGTTTGCAATTTTGAAAAAAGATGACACGCATTAACCTTCCTTGTATCGTCCATTTAGTAGGGGACGGCGTTGATGGTTGATACAGCATCCTGTTTCCGTTTCATTTTCAGCCGAACTGTTTGAAATGCTTGATATTGTTACAACTATTTTGATAACATAACACAATACTTAAATATGCACTCTTACTCCCAAAAAGAATTTACCACAATTAATACAATTGTTTTTATATATCAAAAAGGATAAATACATGTCGGAAACAATGGTTCTTATGATGGAAAGCGAGTTTAATTTGAAAGAAAGATCCAGAATACACGGTATTTCTACCTTATGAGACGATAAAAGATCCCTGAAAATCTTAAGCATTCACCAACCATTTAATGTGTGCGTGTTCAGCTATTAAATATACGGTTACAAACTTGTTATCAGTAATTCATATTCTCCGCAAATACATAATTTAGTAAGCAGTCAAAGGTATATCACTCAAACCTTATGTTTGTAATACATGTGTATGTATTGATTTTGAATAAGAGTGTCACTTTAAAATTCCTAACTAAAGTGAATGAGTTCCTTTAAATCAATAGCACATAGCATTTTAATATGGCTTTGTAAACACAATTCAATAGTTCACGGCTCGCTATTTTTTTCATTTATATTTATATAGTTTCCTTTCAGTTACCATCTTTTATAATATGCTGTTCACGTATGTAATACATAAAATGTAGGGTATGTAAGGGGTCATTTTTCTATGGGAGATCTTTATTTTTCTTTACACTGGCTTTGACAAATATATGCATTTTCTATCAGATCATAGTAATGGTTTACGAAGTTGAAAGTGAAATAATGATAAAAATGAACATTGAAATAAATTACATGAAGATTCTATTTTTATTCTTAAACGTTATATCACGCTGCGTATCCCAATAAATACATAATCCTGTGCAATCGTGTCATTTGGACCTATATTTAAATAGACATCCAGGACTCAGAAGCAATATGTCATTTTAACATACCTATAAATAGATAAGTCAAAAATGACATTTCCTACGAATTAAATTTAAGACAGATAAAACAAAATTCCTGACTGTCTATAAAATTATGTATTCAACATTAAATCCTATTATACTGCAGAAAAAGACAATGCCATCTAACCAATGCACATTGTTAATTCCATGGGAACTTACAATTATTTTTTTTTCATCATTCATATTGTTTTTTGAAGATAACATTTTGAAGAATAATACAATAAATGCATGTTTATCATTCATAATGCATTCTGAACGATGGTGCATACTCCATACTCAAACAGTTCCATGATAGGCACATGCTTACTTAAAATCTCCGTTTATGTTTTCTCAAAGTTATTTACCTGTGATGCATGTTAGAACTGCATGATTTGAAGTGTTTAAATACATGTACTTCTTATGTCACGAACATTCCCCTTTCTCTGCCTACTTTATTATTGTCTGTGAACAGTGTTGAAAATCGCTTTAATTCAGCCATAAGGACAATGGCACATAATCTGAGTCTATAAAAGTGTAATCACATCATTATGCAAGGGATATAGGTAGTATAAGTGTTTTGTTCAATGTCAACAGGTGCATTAGTTATTAAGTAACTAACAGAGTAAGTAAGTAATACTGTAAATCTAATGCATAATAATTATAAAATTGATAAACCTTTTCAATATGAGAGTTAAATAACATCAAAAAACAACAGAAGTAACTCGTAAATATGGTAAAGTTGTAAACAGTACAAAGCAATGGCAAATCGAGCAGATTCATAATGTACATCCGGTAAATGCCATAACAAACACACATAAACAAACAACTGCATGTGAATAAAAGTGAGCCTTAAACTGTCACTGAATAAACAAAAAATGAGCTCAATTACTGTTCGAGATCAATATTAAAAAACAGGAATTAATAGCATGTAAATCAAACTGCGGCCTTCAACCGTCAGAGATTATAAAACAGTTTATCCGAAGTGCTATTGGAGATTAATACTGAAATGTAGTTAACAACAGCATGTAAATCAAACATGCGGCCTTCAACGTCAGACATTATAAAACAGTTTGGCCAAATTGCTGCTGGAGATCAATACTGAAAATTAGTTAACAATAGCATGTAAATTGAACTGCTGCTTTTAACTGTCAGAGACTGGACAACAATTTGGCAAAATTTTACTGGTGATCAATAGTAAGAAATCAGCAACAATAGCATGTTAATCAAATTAACATTTCAAATGATCTGTATAATGATACTGCATTGTACATAGTTAGCTACATATTTACTGATTGTGTTTAAATTCACATATACAAAGTTAAAATAATGTAGAGCAATCTGTGTATTAATGTGCACAGCGTGTAAATATTGGTGTCAAAATGCAGAAAGTTCAAATATGAGTTGTGCAAAAGTTGTTGTGTCAATGGTTGATAAAATAGATTAAAATGTACCTGTTTAAAGTTTGTTCAACATGTTCGAAAGTAAATATAGTAAAATGAGCAAAAGTTTTTTTTGTCAATAGTCATTATTTAAAGAGTGAATAGCACCTGTGCAAGGTATTTGTAACCGAAAATCGAAAGTTCAAATAAAAAGTTATGCAAAAGTAGTTGTGTCAATAGCCATTATGAGTGATTTACACTTGTGCAAAGTATTTGTTAGCAAAAATCGAAAAATCAAATACAAAGTTGTGCAAAAGTGGTTTTGTCAATAGCCATTATGTGGAATTTGATTTGCACTTTTGCAAAGTATTTGTTAGCAAAATCGAAAGTTCAAATACTTTAAGGTTAGCAAAAGTTCCAATGGCAATAGCCATTATGAGTGTTTTGCACCTGTGGGAAGTATTTGTTAAAAAAAATCGAAAGTTCAAATACTAAGGTGTGCAAAAGTTGCAATGTCAATAGCTGTAAGGAGTGATTTGCACCTGTGGGAAGTATTTGTAAACACAAAACAAAAGTTCAAATAATTAGTGTGCAAAAGTTGCAATGTCAATAGCCGTAAGAAGTGATTTGCACCTGTGGGAAGTATTTGTGAGCAAAAATCGAAAGTTCAAATACTAACGTGTGCATAAGTTGCAAGGTCAATAGCCGTAAGAAGTGATTTGCACCTGTGGGAAGTATTATAAACAAAAAGCGAAAGTTCGAATACTAAGGTTTGCAAAAGTTGCAATGTCAATAGCCGTAAGAAGTGATTTGCACCTGTGGAAGGCATTTGCAAACAAAACGCGAAAGTTCGAATACTAAGGTTGGCAAAAGTTGCAATGTCGACAGCCGTAAGAAATGATTTGCACCTGTGGGAAGTATTTGTTAACAAAAAGCCATGTTCAAATAATTAGGTGTGCAAAGTTTGCAATGTCAATAGCCGTAAGAAGTGATTTGCACCTGTGGGAAGTATTTGTTAACAAAAAGCAAAAGTTCAAATACTTAGGTTTGCAAAATTTGCAATGTCAATAGACGTAAGGAGTGAATTGCAACTGTTCAAGGTATTTCTTTTTAAAAATAAAAAAGCAAATACTAATGTTGACTTTTCCTTAATAATATGAATGCTTTTTGATCCGAAATCTGTTTTTTTTAAATTTGTTAAACTCCTCACTTACCCGAAACATGTCGCCAAGAATAAATGTTTCACTCCCAAAAAAGATCGTTCCTCAAAGCTAAATAAAACATGTATTATTTAAACGTTTTAGTTTTTGCTGCCGGCCCTTAATTTATTCGGAAATAAAATGTTTTCAAAGTCAAAGTTTGCTTACAAACTAGTGTCTATTTATACCATTTAGACTATAACGCTTGTTGTCGGTGCGAACGACATTGGCCGTAGATCAGCAGCTGCAATTGAAGAGGGAATAAAATGGAGAGCCAGGAGGCAAGCCACTTGTCAGACCTGGTGAACGTTCAGTACGCACATGCCGTCAGTTTACAACAAATAGACGAAACAACGCAATAACTAAATCCGTAAAAGAAAGCATTAATTACATACCCGTCTTTGTTTGAGCTTCTTTAATCAGAATGTAAAATAGCTGCTGAGAAATGCGTCAAAACGTGCTCTTGTTTACAAACAAACGCGAAATTACATCGACGTCGCGTAGAATTGCTTTGCGCATGCTCAACAATTGAAAGGAGTTATTGACCTCCGGGCCTTTGTTTATACGCCTCAAAATCAACAAATTACATTATTTCTTAACAGTGTTTTCCAATCAGGTAAAAGAAAAACTTTTTACAAAAGATAAATCGAAATCACTCTAACAGTAGTCAAAATAGTATCTTTCTCTAGTTCTAAATTTAACACTTTACTGTGCATACACTTACAATCGAAAGGCTAAAATCAATCATTTTCGTCTCTAGTACGATCTCATAAACCAATCACTAGGTCAGCATGGGTTGTTTCTGTAGCTTTTTGCGTAAATATCAATTTCAACTATTTAGATTTTTTCCTGACCCGGTCCTAGATGCAGTGTAAACGCTTTGTTTCGCTAGTTTGAATCCATTGCGGAACAAAATCCTAATCAAGATAAATAAAATTGAAGATAAAAGAATCAATAAACGAGAAATTAATAAGTTTGTTTGCAATTTTGAAAAAAGATGACACGCATTAACCTTCCTTGTATCGTCCATTTAGTAGGGGACGGCGTTGATGGTTGATACAGCATCCTGTTTCCGTTTCATTTTCAGCCGAACTGTTTGAAATGCTTGATATTGTTACAACTATTTTGATAACATAACACAATACTTAAATATGCACTCTTACTCCCAAAAAGAATTTACCACAATTAATACAATTGTTTTTATATATCAAAAAGGATAAATACATGTCGGAAACAATGGTTCTTATGATGGAAAGCGAGTTTAATTTGAAAGAAAGATCCAGAATACACGGTATTTCTACCTTATGAGACGATAAAAGATCCCTGAAAATCTTAAGCATTCACCAACCATTTAATGTGTGTGTGTTCAGCTATTAAATATACGGTTACAAACTTGTTATCAGTAATTCATATTCTCCGCAAATACATAATTTAGTAAGCAGTCAAAGGTATATCACTCAAACCTTATGTTTGTAATACATGTGTATGTATTGATTTTGAATAAGAGTGTCACTTTAAAATTCCTAACTAAAGTGAATGAGTTCCTTTAAATCAATAGCACATAGCATTTTAATATGGCTTTGTAAACACAATTCAATAGTTCACGGCTCGCTATTTTTTTCATTTATATTTATATAGTTTCCTTTCAGTTACCATCTTTTATAATATGCTGTTCACGTATGTAATACATAAAATGTAGGGTATGTAAGGGGTCATTTTTCTATGGGAGATCTTTATTTTTCTTTACACTGGCTTTGACAAATATATGCATTTTCTATCAGATCATAGTAATGGTTTACGAAGTTGAAAGTGAAATAATGATAAAAATGAACATTGAAATAAATTACATGAAGATTCTATTTTTATTCTTAAACGTTATATCACGCTGCGTATCCCAATAAATACATAATCCTGTGCAATCGTGTCATTTGGACCTATATTTAAATAGACATCCAGGACTCAGAAGCAATATGTCATTTTAACATACCTATAAATAGATAAGTCAAAAATGACATTTCCTACGAATTAAATTTAAGACAGATAAAACAAAATTCCTGACTGTCTATAAAATTATGTATTCAACATTAAATCCTATTATACTGCAGAAAAAGACAATGCCATCTAACCAATGCACATTGTTAATTCCATGGGAACTTACAATTATTTTTTTTTCATCATTCATATTGTTTTTTGAAGATAACATTTTGAAGAATAATACAATAAATGCATGTTTATCATTCATAATGCATTCTGAACGATGGTGCATACTCCATACTCAAACAGTTCCATGATAGGCACATGCTTACTTAAAATCTCCGTTTATGTTTTCTCAAAGTTATTTACCTGTGATGCATGTTAGAACTGCATGATTTGAAGTGTTTAAATACATGTACTTCTTATGTCACGAACATTCCCCTTTCTCTGCCTACTTTATTATTGTCTGTGAACAGTGTTGAAAATCGCTTTAATTCAGTTTACAGCTAAAATGTAAAATGTTAAGGACACGCTTTACCTTAAGTAATTCTGTGCTTAAAAGGTTACATATACTATGTAAAACAACTTGTCTGTATTACCTGCCCATTCCATTACACAGAGTTCTCAGATTTTTGTCCATGACAAATGCCGTAAACAATGATATCATTATACGAAAAAAACAAAAGTTACTTATTAGATGTGAATTATTCTGTCCGTTTGAATGGTAAAATCCTTTTTGACTATCGCTATAGATGGTTTGGCCAATTGTACAGCATGTTTTATAGCTAATAAGTAAATAATTGTATAATATTCATGGTTCATATCGAAGTGACTGTATTCTAAATGTAAACCCTGAGTTTTGAGTGCGAATACATTTTACTTGTCAACTGTTATCAAAGTCCTAATTGAACAAAATATACATAAAATGTGTTAACATTTCCACAATGTAAATGTTCTCATGTGTAGGTTTTTCGCCAATGGTACTGAAAAATCGGATGGTCCTTTAACGTGTCCATACTTTTAGCAGAAGATTAATAATTACGAAGATTGATATTTACCAAGAAACAATACATGTATATATGTGCTTCTGTGTACCTGTGTTCCTGTTGGCTGCGAAGCTTGAAATGAAATATTAACTCGTAGATTAAAACGATTGCAAAAAGTAAAAATAAGTCAAATCTTCAATAGTTGATTGGAACAATAAGAAATTTATTATTTTTAGTAAAACTGCTCTAGTATATAGTACAAATGTAGTTTGTTAAATGAATATGCTGATCTTTTTTTCAAGTTAGTAGTTTTTTTCCTTATCAAATTAACGTCTATGAAATGAACATTATTAAAAAACAATAAATACACAGACCTCTCTCCTATATGTTTCAATAAGGCTTTTTTGTTGTTGTAGAAAGTCCAAATGTTCATTGAGGTTGACACAAAGAGTTAAATATGTATACCAGTACACTTGTTTATATTGAAATGTTTGATGTAACACTTTGTATTGCATTTATTATTGTTTGTATGAATGCACATTTGGGCAATAAAAACAGAAACAAGATTAATCACCGATTTAACTTTTGCGCATTAGTCAACAAGGAAGACATTAAAAATGAGTTTGACAACGAAACACTGAGGCGGTTTGTTAACCAAACCCTTTAAGCAAAACGTACGCGGCCCAAAGTCTCCGACGTGCCTGTTCTATGGCATTTGACATGTTCTGCAATTTGACCCCGGCTATCGTCTATAATATATAGGAAATATTATGTACGATCGGGTAATGTTTAGAGTTGTATCACATCGAGCCAAGTAAGTAGATTTTGACATTAACTTAAGGATAATTTATTTTAAAAACTAAGATCTTTTAAAATGGGGCCCAGTTTAAGATCGAAATAACTGACGCCAGCAAAGAGAAAAGATAGTAACTCACAGCTCAACAGACATACATTAAGTATTATTATTATAATGTGTTTTTTTAATTATTTCTTTTTATCTATTTTGTGTTCTTGTTGAATATTTTTTTCATGAAATTGTACAAGGAACGACTAACACTTTTCCTTTTAGCTAGTAATGCGCATGCGCACAACGCAACTTCGTTGACAGTGTACAATACGGAAAAGACGTCCATATTAGATATAAACCATACAAAAATTTAAACGTAAAATACATCCATACGAGAAGAATCTGTATACAAACGTTTTACGCTAGGCTCGGTTTGGTTGTTTGGCACCATCTTATTACCTCAGTTTTAGTTTTAAACGTTTCCATGGCGAAAAGGGTATTTTTGATTCAACCTGTTTCCATATCTAGCAATAAAATGTTACTTATCATAGTTTGAGTCTTTAAAGTATACCAATTAAATTGTATAGCGTTATAAGGTATTGGATGATCATTTTTGCAATGGAATGATAGATGGAATATTATAATGCTTTCATACATAACGGAGTTTCATCTATTCGCTTTTTGTAAACCGTCTTTTATCTATATTCTATTGATGTCACAATTGTGATGTTGTATGAAACGGTATTCCAACCACATTTTTTAGAGAAAGCAAAGCGGTATTAACTCTTTGCAAGATTTCCAGGTACTAAGGGGTATTTTGCATTAACAATTTGGCACTGACTTATTTTTCAAGCATTACTGCCATGGCACAGGTAGACATATTTAGAAGTAAAAGGGACTCTTTTATGCAGGCAACCATTTTGGTTGAAATGTATTTATTTTCTATGTGTTATCTTTGAAGAAACACCAAACAGAAACCGATAAATATTGGTGCGAACAGGTATGTTTATATTGACAAGAGTAGAATAATTGAATTTTAAATAACGTGTGGAAAAAAGTGCATTTACTGGTTTATCTTTTCAATTTTATTAAAACTGAACTCCAATCTGAATTGTTGATAATGTTTCTTTATCGAAACAGGCATTTGTTCATATTGAACATGATTTTGTTTTTTCATATTTGACCCTGTTAATACTCTTTTAAACAGTACCATTTTGTTAGTGTTACGTTGAATTGCTTGATCAATCGGAACACCTTAGTAATCTGCTGTCTGATGTTTGCCGAAGACAGCATGGTAACGACTTTTAGACTTATCAATTAAACTTTATCCCTTTAGAAAATAGTTTAATTATCAAACGAAATTCACTCTGTTTTTTAACGAATGCATTTGACTACCTCTACCTTCCAACTGATAGATATACTAAAGAAGAATCATTTCTATTTTACCTAAATAAGTAAAACCTAATAATGTGTCTATGTACATGTTGAATGATTACAATTAAGTTCTTTTTTATCTGTATACTAAATAACATTAATTTCAAATGTCCTATAAATAATCAAATATATACATAAGTGATTCATTTGAAGCAAACACATGACAAAATAATAAAAACAGGATCGTTTTCCAAGGTGTTACCAAGAGGGCAAGGTTATTGTTGATGCTTTCGTTTTTATCACAAATATGATCCGCTTTAGATCAGGCAAAAATGTAACCAACTCGTTACTTGTGCGATGTCAGCGCAACAGTTGGTAAACATGTGCATGTTCATGTGTGTGCAGTTTCAAAGGGACTCGCTCACAAATTATACAATAAAATTAGCTATCAAGTTTTCAAATTGCGTCTAGATATAGTAACTTTTGTTAATCATGACGGATATTCAACAGCAAAAGACAAGTTCCCTTCTGATCAAAGTTTTCATTTGTAATTAAAGCTCAATATCAATAAGTGTTAACCAGAGAACTATTGTCGTTTAGTTGGTTTTTGTTTGTTTGTTTTTGTTTGTTTTTTGTTTGTTTGTGTGTTGTTGTTTTGTTGTTGTTGCTTTTTTGTTTGTTATTTTGTTGTTGTTGTTGTTGTTTTTGTTGGGGGGTGGGGGGAGGGGGCATGTGAGCAGATTCAATTCCCTATTTTGTGTCAATAACAACTTTACATATTTACAAAAATTAGCGAACGCACACATTTGTTTTCTTTACAATTATTAGACTCCATAAACGTAAAAGAGTTCCTTTAACTGCAATGAAACAAATGCTACCAGTGTGAGGATTTTCATAATAACTTGACTTTTTGCAGTTTTCTAAGAAAAGATGTTTATCACTCATAACGTGTGCAAGCTACTTATCATATTTTATATCTAAGGCCACAACAAAATGATGTTGTTGTGATCGTGTTTTTTTTCTAGCGAGCTCGCGAAAATCTTTATTTTTGATTTTTGGTAGACCTAATCATTATGATTTTCAATGTGTTTAAAGGTCAGGCTGTTCAATCATCCAATACACTTTCCCTACGTAAGATTTTGCGTTGATGTATCAGCCAATGAGGTTGTAAGCCAATTGGATATCATCAAGTGAATTCACTTCGCCAATTCTTTATCATTAAGAATTCTCTTCATTGCATCTAACTGTTACGAAGAGGACCTAGTAATAAAGCGATAAAATGCTTTATCACGCATAATTCTTGTTTGTTAATAATGTGTATGGAATGATTTTTGAATACGAGTGTCACTTTACGTATTTTGCTTAATGGCTTGATATCTTTGCTATTGATATTCTTACATTTATTATTGGTAATACTGTTTTTGTATAACCGTTCACCTGGTAATACTAAATTTCTAGAAGATAATTCTTACGATTTATTCACACTTCCTTCAACCATTCAAAGCTCTGAACCTTATTTAAAGTCCGCTTGAATTGAAATTGAAATCATCCATTGCATATCAAACTTACAGTTTTTCAGTAACTATGCATGATGTATAGGACTTAATCAATAATGTACGAATAAAAAAACACTTAATGTTTGCTTAAATGTATTTTGCGCAAGTTAAACAACATGTTTAAGAAAATAGCACCCGCAACAACTTTTTTCTAGGTTCGATATCATGGCGTTTTGAAATAAACACATGGATAAACAAACGGTGCTGTAATCTGATGATTCAGATATCTTTTTGGTGTGGCCTAATGCACAATAATTCGGATTAGCCAAGTGCTATAAGTTTAGGAAATTTTTCAAATATCCCAAACAACACCGGACAAATTTAATGTGAAAATATTTGAGACAGCAAAAATGAACACAGTTTCTCTACTTCTGTTTGCTGTTTGTGCTGTTTTGGCTGTAAGTACAGGTATGCATTTTACAAAAAAAATGGACAGAGTTGTTTTTGCTATCTCTTTTGTCGCCAGCGAAACATTTGTATAGTTTGATCATGTTGCACTACAAACAGTGTACTATTTCGTAATTTGAAATAATAATGAACTACATATTATAATATTACCTTAACGCGCATGCGCAACACGATGCATCTAGAGAAGTGGCTTTGTCAACTGAAGGGATTTGGTAATGGATATGATATTTCCAGACAGTCCAATCCCGTTGGCTCGAACTCGCTTTGTTCGAATTACTCGATGCCTCGAACTTGATGTAAAGGACCGCTTGATTTAAACAGAATGTAAGCTTTACCGCTTGGCTCAAATTTTCCGAGGCTCGAGTTATTTCACCGGTCCCTGGGAGTTCGATTCAACAGGGTTCGACTTCATTTATTTACGAAAAGACTCGCTTTTTGATATTAGGCAAAAGTATTGACATTTATTAAGCACTTATTATGACATAATGAACAAACAATACAAACAGCATGAATATATCAATATTTAAATATTGCATGGCTTCCACCTGTGACAGTACATATTGTCAACATGAGGGAAATACTGTTACCCGCGGCGAAGGTGTACCACCTAAGACTTGGGGAAACCAAAAAATGCCTATTTTTAGACGCGCGTGCTATGTGGTAGTATCATGTCAACCGAACAGAACGGTACTGTCAGTGTGTGACAGTATATAAATATTGCAGGGGTTCCAGTGTGACAGTACATATTGTCAACATGAGGGAAATACTGTTCGCGAGGCGAAGCCGAAGGTAACAGTATTTACCCAAATGTTGACAATATGCACTGTCACACAGGAAGCCATGCAATATTTATTTTATTATACCGAACACAGTCACATTTATATCCATATGATTATAAAGTTTTTTTTACCATTGCACAATTTTCAAGTTTAATCAATTTATTCTGAATTATTATTGTTTGTTTACATTAGCTGTCATTTTGTTGCAAATGTATTTTAGAAAAATGCAAACACCGGTTGTAACCAGATTTACAATACATTTTAATAAGCGCTTACCACCTCAGACTTGGGAAACCAAAAAATGCCTATTTTTAGACGCGCGTGCTTTGTGACAGTATCAAGTCAACAGGTCAAAACGGTACTGTCAGTGTGTGACAGTACGAAATTGCCCATGATGGGTTTATGCGAAATTAACATGGGCCGGTCACGTGAGGTATAATAATAGACAATGTTACCCTCTACTGAACTTTATCACTAACACGGTATAAATTAATCATTTACATTTCATAATAGTTATAATCATCAATATAATAAAGTAAGTAAATAGATATATTGCAATCATTCTAGTTGATCAAACCCATTAAATAAGTTACAATAATTAAATATGTTCATTTTTTAAACGTTTCAAAACTTGCTTAATTTAATAAAACCTTTTTTGGGAATGATGTATATCCTTTTTATGATATAATCTGGAAGCTAAAGAAAATCACAACACAGCATAACAATAAATATATATATCAAGCCTCCAACATAAATGACGCAAAATCAAGGACTGGTCACGTGGTGACCCCATATTTTTCCATTATCATAATAATGATATTGTGTCATCAAATTTATATCATACCAAAATGGCGTCTATTTTCCGATTCCGATAAATATTCCGATGAATAAATGAAACATTTAAACATGGTAACAGGTTGTCGACGTGATATATACGTTACGGGGTTTGTAGGTCACCCGATATAGGATATACGGGGTGCAGGGGGAAATATTTGGGTTCGAGCTTCGCTCTCACCCGATATGGTTTCCTTTGCCCCATCCCATATCGGGTCACCTACTAACCCCGTATATTATATATATATATATATATATATATATATATATATATATATATATATATATATATATATATATATATATATATATATATATATATATATATATATCCATTGTTCACGTTTTAAATGACTGGCAGTCTTCACGAATCTCGGTCGATTCCTAATCGAATCGTTATCATTTTACTGAACGAATCGTTTTGCTTGCGCTGAGTAGGAGTTGCAAAGTGTACAACACATGTACGTATTGAATTATAAGGAGATATTCGTGTTATTATATATTGCAGCTTCAGATACGTATGTGCGGTGGGGAATGACATCCTGCCCTTCAGACAACGAGCTCATCTACAAAGGTAATATAAGTAGGGAATGATTTGTTAGTCGGTTGATCTCTTGTGTTGTATAACTTCCACTTGCTTCCTAAAAATCCATTTAATAGAAATAAATCATTAGTCATATGAAAAACTACAGAAACAAGTACAGTAGTCGAAAGTTTAAACATAAACCCCTTTGAATGGCTCAGGGTCAAAGCCAAAGACATAGAACAAAAAAGACAAACCATCACAAACCAGAAATATGGAAAAACAACACACTTCATATATAATATAGTTATGAAAAACTAGGGGTGTTTATCAATACTTTTTTACTTTATTTTGTTAAACTGAGGTGAAAAAACAAGCATCTACCATAGCCACTCGTGAAAGATAGGCTCATCCCAACCCTCGTGCAGGGTGTTCTGCGGAAACTCAGTAAACCTCGATTCCGCAAAACACTATACACTCGGGTTGGGATGAATTTATCTTACGCTTTCGGCCATGGAAGATACTTATAATATTCGTGTATTTGATGCTTGTTGTGGGTTAAATTTTCAACAAAATTTATTTCAGAAGCGAGAAATGACATAAGCTTCCTTTTCAGTTTTGTCTGTATAAGTTGTTTTGTGCATATGTCACCTACCTACCCTTTACATTAAGTTTGTGAGCATATGTATTTCAGTAAACACTACGGATGGCCAGCTGTATTAGGAATCAAAATAGGCCTTAATAACGAGAACGTAATTCTAACTTAGTTTGACTTTGTACTTAAGATTGTTATGCAATGTTCTTGTTAAGTGTGTCCGATTGATATCCAAGTGTTTTTTTATCGAAATATATAATATGTGTTTTCATAATTTATTTCAAACTTTTGCTGTAAAAGGCATTGCAGGAGGCTCATTTTGGGCGCATACTGGAAGCGCAGCGAACTGGATCTGTTTGACCGATTCCCCGGAGTGGGGCTACTATGAAGAAAATGTGGCCTCAGTATTTTAAGTTTGAAGTCGTCAAACAGACTGTTTACCAAGACACGATTATGTGTTGCGTTGTGGAAATCGCTAATATGTTCAAAGTTTGTCTAAATGTAAAACGCAAAAGAAAAAACAATAAATGAATAATTAGAAATGTTTATTTTAACAAAAAAGCACATTTTCGTAACAAGCAACATTTGTATCACAGTACATATTGTGGCATTAGTCAGATTTAAGTTTCGCAAAATCAAGGATTGTTGATTGGCGCATCTTGTGACAAGATGTCGGTTTCGCGAAACTGTTCAATCCGATGTTGAATTGATATGGTAGTGTTTTATTCATATTTTTATTACTCATTTAAATTTCTCACAATTAACTTCTTATCAGTAACTTCTCATAATTATCATCTCAAATGCCCATATCAACTAATATCGGTCATGCGTTAACAATGAAAAACGGTTTTTCACACCTTATCAAATTGCCTTTCAACTGTCATTGCAATTTTTACAACTTGCGAAAATTTTAACTCCTAGCAAATGTTTGTTTATTTTGGAACACGCGTTCGGGAAAAAGTGTGAAATTATGTCCTCGAGGGAGCCATAAGGTTTTGTGCACGATTTGTGTACTTGGGACCGAGGATATTGCTCGACTGCTCGACATAATTAGGTTTCGAGGCAGCGTGGGTATATTTTATATGAAAATAGAAGGAAAAAAGTTCGGGACCAAGCTCCGACCTCGAGGGAACGCCGGTTCTCGAGCGACCGCTTGTTCGAGGGAACGCAGTTTCACTGTATATATGTGACCAGTACAATTCTCACACAGGTAGCTCATCGAACTGATTCTGTTTGACCGATTCCTCGCAGTAAAACTACTATGAAGAAAATGTGACCTCAGGTACAAAGGTAATGACCGGTCTTCCAATGTAAAAACAACTTGTATGTGCCCAGTACAATTCTAACCTAAGTAGCTCATCGAACTGGATCTGTTTGAATGATTCCCCGCAGTGGAACTACTATGAAGAAATGTGGCCTCAGGAGCAAAGGTAATGACCGGTGTTCCAATGTAAAACAACTATATATGTGACCAGTACAATTCTCACACAGGTAGCTCATCGAACTGATTCTGTTTGACCGATTCCTCGCAGTAAAACTACTATGAAGAAAATGTGACCTCAGGTAATGACCGGTCTTCCAATGTAATAACAACTTGTATGTGCCCAGTACAATTCTTACCTAAGTAGCTCATCGAACTGGATCTGTTTGACCGATTCCTCGCAGTAAAACTACTATGAAGAAAATGTGACCTCAGGTAATGACCGGTCTTCCAATGTAATAACAACTTGTATGTGCCCAGTACAATTCTTACCTAAGTAGCTCATCGAACTGGATCTGTTTGACCGATTCCCCGCAGTTGAACTACAATGAAGAAAATGTGACCTCAGGGGCAAAGGTAAGGACCGGTGTTCCAATGTGAAACAATTATGTATGCGACCAGTACAATTCCAACCCAGGTAGCGCATCGAACTAGCTCTGTTTGATGGATAAGTTTCAGAGGTGCTATTTGCCGAAAATGTTGCCTCAGGGGCTATAGTAAATGGTAAAGGTACTGCAAATGTATTTGCTAAATACCTGTACAAACTTATTAACGACTTTTTTGTGAACAGTTTTAATAGCAGTTGTAGATCTAAGTTTAAATTGATTGCCAGTGAAGTGTATAATTGCAAACATTATTAAGATTCCCAAGAGTTAAGACATTAATTTTAACTGCTAAATTGAAATTACCACACGATCTACTTGCAGAGTATAGTGAAAGTGTACAGATTTCCGACATTGTAAACCGTTCATATACATCCGAGTTTGTTTTCGATAGAAAATGGCCGAGGAGTTCCGAATGAGGTTGAGTTTAAGTTATCGTGCAAAATTTACCTTTAAACTCGTACAAATAAGAATCGCTGATATCGAATTTAACACTTTCTTGTATTATCGTTCATGTAAATATAAACGTTGTAAAAGTACACATGATTTGATGACGTAACGCACAAGAGAAGTCCACAAACTTGTACACGTTTCTTTATGATATGAATGCAATTAAAAGGTATGGTAATTGAATATCAAAACCGTTTGTTGATCTGAATAGGTGTATGGCGGGGAATACGAGTTTGGCGACTACCACGCTGACGGAGGGAAAAAACTATTTCGGAAGCAATTTGAACGACGGGGATGCTCCTTGTGCCGTGTGCAAATCGCCGCGCTCATCAACGGTAATGATCCCGGGCAGGAAGAACTGCTTTCCTGGATGGACGAAGGAATACAAGTAAGAACAGTTATCAATTGTGTGGGCCATGAGTGGTTAAAGTGACCTGCTCATGGTTCGTAAAACGCACTTTTTTTAATTACGAAACAAAGTGTGGTGAATCATAAAGAGTGTTAAAACAAAAACACCAAAAGCTGGAACCCTTAAGCAAATGTTAATATTTGCTCAATTATCGTCTTTGAAGACCACAATTTACGGCTATGGTGTTGCGTGATTGGTTGATTGACATTATCACGTGGTGTTATCCTTAGTAGGTCAACATGTCCATTAGTTTTGTTAAAGTCCTGTTGGCCATGCGGACAAGTTTTCTATTTTTCATGACTTTACCGGCGTCGGTTCGAACCCCACAAAAACCAAAATAAGTTTTTATGTTAGAACTTTTTTTTCTGCAAGTTCGATATCATAGTGTAAAATAATGATAAACTAAGTTAAATAATAATTGTCAGATGCATTACCGGAAAAACTATTAATTATTGATAACAATATTGTTACCGTGTATTCAATAGCTGAAAACGCAAAATATTAAATGATTGGTGAATGCTCAAAGATTAACTGTGATTAACTACAGTCTCATAAAGAGGAAATACTTGTTTTATGCGCATCACTTTCAAATTAAACTCGGGTCCTTCATACGAAACATTGTTTCGACATTTATTCATCCTGTTTGAAATATTAAAAGAATAGTTTAAAATGTGGCAAATCTTATATAGGAGTAAGAGAGCATCTTTAAAACATATTTATTAATTTGATTTTTAATTGGCAGTACTGATCACCTCACTGTCGTATTACATCATAGACATGCACAAGGCACGTGCGTTTGCTCAAAGCGATAGATTTCTTTTTATCAGTGTGTGTATACCACGTGATAAATTGCGTCATACATGCTACGTCGGAAGGCAATATTTTGCTTTAAGACTTTATACAAAGATACCTTTACTCTTTCTTCACCATATTAAATGAAACCTGGCGCTGTCTACGCCGCTTACGGAGCCCCGCCTTTGATCTTTTACAAGAGTTTGATTGAGGGTTTAGTTTATTAAAATTCTTCTCAAACCTTTTTACAATACGGCCTTCTGACGGAGCACTGTCAAAACAGTATTTTGGTAACAGGTTTGTTGAAGTGTTTGATGAAACAAATCACCTGATCGAATTCGGTAATAAAACAAAGGCGGGGCTTTTTAAGCGGCATAGACTTCCGTATGTTTCATTCAAAATGGTGTAGTAAAGAAAAGTTACCTTTGATTTAAGTCTTTATTTTAAGCAAATGTTGCTTTCCGACGCAGCATTTATGACGTAATTTATCACGTGGTATTCACACACTGTTTATGAACAGTAGTTGAGGTGTAAGCGAGCAAATTTTGTCACGTTCATTTTTATTCAATCAACTTTTCAAGTGTATTCTGTTTTCACCATTGACTCATGATAAGCGGAAACAAGCTTTATTTCTTTACTTTTAGCGGGTACTTAGTAGCAGGAGAATATCAACACGCATCTGCCTCCGAGTTCATCTGCTTAGACAAGCGCCCAAAATTGCGTGAAGGGGGCTCTCTGAACCACGATGGTAAAACCTTCTACCTTGCGGAGGCGGTCTGCGGTTCCCTCCCTTGTCCCCCATACGTTGAGGGGCGGGAACTCACGTGTGTGGTCTGCAGCAAGTAAACTCCTGATAGCCATCTTGTAATAAAAGTTATTAAAAGACGATTGCAGAATAAATTACTTTAAGAATAGTTTTGTCCCCTTTATTTTATGAGCGTTATGTCATTTTTGCACGAAATAACGCGCGCAATCTACAGCAAGTGAAATGTACACGTATATTACTGGTGAACGTGCACTTTTCTATTTAGAGCTTATAAGCAAAAGGTACAGTGTTATGCTAACTATTAATAACACGCTATGAAGAAAAACAGCCACGTTACTTAAGCCATTTGTTTTTATTAATTGGTTAACGGATTTTTTTTGAAAAAATGTTGGACGAGTGGTGCGAAAATAAAAAAAAGTAATTCAGACTTGATTTCAAATTTATTTATTTTTTCAATTTTTTTTTGAGATTTAGAAATAATTGGGCGGCGATCCGTTAACCAATTTGTTAAAAAAAGGCCTTATGCGAATTCAATATATTTACAGATATGGTATTAAAATCAACTTGACAACTGATACAATATTTATGGCACGAGACCAACAGCTAATGCAACAACCTAATATTCATAACATATTACAGTCGAATCCCGATGGCTCGTACTCGCTTAACTCGAGTTCCTCGTTGGTTCGAACAGGATGTAAAGGACCGTTTTATATAAACTGAAGGTAAACAGTCCCGCTTGGCTCGAAATTCCCGAGGCTTGAGGTTATTTCGGCGGTCGCTAGGACTTCGAGCAAACGAGGTTCGACATGTATGCTTCTAGCAGCAGAATAGAGCTTTCAATGTTTCCAGTCACATAAACCATCGTCCTTCTATTAATCTATCCGGCTTGTATCACTCACTGCCTCAAAATAAAATGATCAAACTAGAATAATAGGGCATAGGACTACACTCAAATTATCCAAGTCACGTGGCATACTATGTCCAGTATATTCCCTATCAAACTATCAATCCTTTCGTCCAGGGCCAGGCCCTTTGTTTTGTAAAATGGACATGAAACCTGTTGATAAGTACATTTGTTCTGCTATTCTCAAAAACTCCTTTTATACACTCAGCCCTAGCTTTAGAGACTACATATCACACTCTTTTTACCTTTAGGTAGCAAGGTCATCCGCTCAGCAATGCTGGAAAATCGATAAAATCGAAGAAGCATGGTATTAGGCCTCAGATGCACACAAACACTACCTGATAATCCAAAACCAAGTCATTCAAATCGTGCATAATAAATGTCGTTTTGCACTACACTGGTTTGCATAAATATTATTATACGACAATTCATTGTATTTGCTTTATTTAAAGTGGCACTCTTATTCAAAATTAATTCATACACATGTAAAACAAACATACATTTTGAGTGATAAACCTTTAACTACTTACTAAGTAGTGCATTTATAGAAAATATTAATTATCATTAACAATATTGTAACCGTGTATTTAATAGCTGAAAACGCAAAAATATTAAATGATTGGTGAATGCGAAAAGATGTTCTGCGATATACTATGGTCTCATAGGGTAGCAATATCGTGTTTTCTGCACATTTCTTTTCAATTAAACTCGGCATCCTTCATAATGCATCCTCGGCATCATTGTTATTGACATTTGTTCATCACTTTTGGTATATTTAAACAATTGTATAAAATGTGTTAAATCTTATTTTGGAGTTATAGTGCATCTTTAACAGTATTGAAGTGTTTCAATGGTGCGGCTGGTAGGATCACCGAACATCAGGTAGCGCCAACGCGGCAGTTCAGTGGGTCTTGAAGCAGACCTCTAGTGACTAGCCTTCGGAGGCCTTAACCTCACATGAATTCAAATTTGAAATTGGGTAAAAGTGCTTGTCCAGATCGGATACTAAATCAATGTTTCTTACCATACTAAGGAGTCCATATTTGTTTCTTGTTGTTGAATCGGTAAAATCAGAGACACTATATGCAGGCCTCCATGACGGAAATACTTCATTCAACTTGTTCTAGTGTAACAAAGTTGGAACCCCGTGTTTATGAGCAATGGATTTTGCACTGTCTTCTGTATGAACAATCTGTTAAAATTCTGTTACTTTTCTCGCAGGAGCAAACTTTTCTTAGTCAAAAGTTACTTGGGTATTAGAAAGACGGTCTTCTTAGACATCTCGTGTGCATCAGCAAACAACGACACCCCGTAAAAATGAGCATAAATGACATCACATGGGCATGAGCATCTATGACATTCCGTGGGTGAACAACAACGACATCTCGTGGGATGATAGTATACGACATCCCGTTGACATGAGCGTCTTCGACATCCCGTGGGCATGAAAATCTACGACATCCCGTGAGCAAGCATCTATGACACCCTGTGGGCATGAGCATCTACGACATCCCATGAGCATGAGCATCTATGACACCCCGTGGGCTTGACCATTAACGGAATCCCGTGGGCATGAGCATATATGACACCCCGTGGGCATGAGCATCTACTAAAGGCATTAGCATCTACGACATCCCGTCGGAATGAGCATCTACGACATACTGTCAGCATTAGCATCTACGACATCCCGTGGGCATGAGAGTCTACGACATCCCGTGGGCATGAAAGTCTATGACATCCCGTGGACATGATCACCTGCGACATCCCATCTGATAAATATCTTTATCTACCCATCATTCAATTCACAATGATATTCGTGCATTGTATGGAATCCCGGATTTTAAGTACATGTAATTGTAAATAGTTTAAATCATATGTTCCGGTAGTTTATAAATAGAATTATTGAAATAAGTATTATGATATTACTTTTCTGGCGCCCTGTATCACAACGTGTTTGAACATTTATCTATGGTGGCATATAACTGTCGTAAGATTACTTGTTAACGTTCGCGAATTGTTTCGTGTTAACCAGTTAACACGAATCTTATCTAGTTAACCAGTTAGTAAGTTACTTACTTGGTGGAATTCATAACTTGATAACCAGTTACTGCTAAAAGCCAAAAATGCTTTTATTGATAAGTGGTAACACGAATCTTTTCTAGTTAACAAGTTATTATGTGACCTTTTAAGTGAAATTCGCATACCATAACTAGTTAACCTGTTAGTGTTGTATAAATAAAGAGTAATAGGTGGCAGTTCTGAACACTTTCACACCTGTTTTTAGTCTTATCATATTTATCTTACCAAAAAAGTATCGCGATATCAACTAGATAGCTAGATAATTATCGCGAAATTAAAGTGGTTAACACGAAACAATTTGCGAACGCTATCAGGTTATCTTACGGCAGTTATATGCCACCATTTAAACCTGTCGATGACTTGTAGCGTTTATAAAGCGTTATAAGATATATCCTTTTTGTGTGAATGTTTTGACAAAAACAATTGGATCTTACGGATTGAAATACTGATAAAAAAAACTCTGATCTGATATTGTCCAACTGTGAACATATTTGATACAGGAAAGTAATAAACGAATGAAAGAAAAATATCTGAGTGGTTAGTGATCAAACGGAACACTTCGGCAATTATCCAACATATATCTCCTCGGAAATAATACGGGTCTTCATTGTCAATCATGGCGATGCCTATATTGCAAACGTGCTTTTTGTTCTTCCAATCGTCAAGAGAGGAGATGCAGTGATATTATACCATTCTTTAACGTTCGTTTTCAAATTTCTCAAAAGAAAGCGTAATTAAGAAACGAACCAAAAACATTCATTTCAGTGCATCGTTAATTTTATCGAACACAGGGAAATGATAAGTTAATCGAAGCCGGCCTCATTACAGTTTCGTATATCTTGAAACCTATTTACGAGGCATGGCTTACATATAAATGCCCATTCGGAACCACTCGGCCATTTTCCATCGGAAACAACTCCGGATGCACGCCGATACATCAGTAGAAGTAGTTAATTAAAATTTAAATAATAGCATTAATAAATTGAAGTGTTTGAAATTGTATTTTGTATTACTAAGTTTAAATCAGTTCCCGGTGAAGTGTATTATTGCATAAATAATCAAGATTCGCAAGAGTAAAGTCTTTAGGTTTAACTGCTAAATTGAAATTACTACGCGATCTACTTGCAGCGTAGTTAAATGCAAACAAAATCTGACATTGTAAACTGTCCATATACACCCGAGGGTGTTTTCGATTGAAAATGACCGAGGTGGTCCGAATGATAAATGCCAACTTATTTGATAGCGTATGCAATGTATTGCCAAGTTTTTCTCACTATATCATCATCCTTGTAAAATGAAAATCTCACATCATCGTTTTACAACCGAACTCGCCTTTTGTAATGTTGTCAATACAGTGTCCGCTACTGATTTACATGTTTAAAATCCGCTCATTGGGTGGTCGGTTACAGATGCGAATAAGAAAACGGATACGGAGCAGACGAGTAAAAAATCTTAATTTTATTTTCAATATTTTATCTTACGGACACGGAAGCGGATACATATGCTGTCGAGCGTTTGCGAACTTATTGAAAAACGGCCTAATGTGTTCATACAGCTGATTTATATTAAGAGTATCAAACATTAATTGATTTTTATAATGCATGCTGAAAAAAGTTACTGTTGCGTTGTATAAATAGTGCAATTAATCGGATTCTCAATGCCCCCTTAAAGTATATTTTGATATATCCATTACCATTGGTAGGTATTTGCGTACAATTATGCATTGTAAAATGTCCCAAATATTCGAAGCATTGTGTAGCGTTGTCATTGTTTCAGCTCAGATATCAATTTAATAACATCGAAATCCTCGTTGGCTCGAAATCCGCGTTGGCTCGAAATCCGCGTTGGCTCGAGCTGGGTGTTTCTTTTCACTAAAGGTAAGCAAACGGTTAAGTCGAACGCTATTGCCTCGAGCTCGCTTGGCTTGATATCTTCGTTGGCTCGAGCTGGGTGTTAGGAACAGGTTTCTTTTCACTAAAGGTAAGCAACGGTACAGTCGGAACATGTTGGCACGAGATCGCTTTGCTCGAAATTTTCGATGGCTCGAACTGGATTTTAGGGACAGGTTTGATTTAACTGAAGGTAATCTTACGTTTCAGTCGAACCCTGTTGGCTCGAAATCCACGTTGGCGCTAAATGGTTGTGAGGAGCAGGTTTCTTTTCACTGAAGGTAAGCATTCCCGCTTGGCTCGATTATTTCGAGACTCGGGGGGACTTTCGCCGGTTTTAGGGAGTTCGAGCCAACGGGGTTCGACTGTACTTAAGATTGCAAAATCCGGGATTTGCAAACACAAAGAAGAGGTTGCTGAATACTCTGTTCCTCACCCAGTCGCTGATTAGCTGCTGGGCTATCGATGAATTAGAATGATAAACGAATACGTTAACATTCGTTCAACCAATTGAAGAAAAGCATTGAGCATTTCAAGTACGACCACTTCAACATTGTGACATATCCGCATCACTACATTATTTGTTTTAAAGTGATTTCATCAGTCTTCCAAAGAGCAGGAGTTTTAAGTAATATAAAAGCCCACACATTTATTAGTATCACCACTAAGTTATATGAGCGATTCTGGTCAGCCTTGTAGCTAAATTCAGTTCACACAATGGATACTCGACTCATCTTGTGTTTTCTGTTTATGATTGCCACATGCGTTTCACTGAGTACGTATTCACTAAATGTCAATGTCAATGATACTTTTTAACGATTTGTATATGTTGCGGTAGTGAAATGTGTTTTCTCATAATTATGTGTTTGACTAATTTTGCATCACTTTTTTAAGTGTCATTATATTTTATTTTGTGCGTACGTGCGTGTTTGCGTGTGTGCGCGTGTGTGTGTGTGTGTGCGCGCGCGTGTGTGTGTGTGTTTGTGTTTTCTTTCAGAAGGCCACATTGTAAATAAGACGTTTGTTATGTTTGTGTATAATATGGTGCTTATGTCTTAATGTGTTACCTTCTTTAAAAATGTTGTTATTATCATTATTAGTATTACTTCTAAAGGTTAAAACGTAAATACCTAAATTGGTTAACTGTTTATATTTTATGATTGTAAAAACAATGAAATTTAATTGGTTTGCCATGGTCATGTCGATAGAGTAATACAGACAGTAAACAATCAATACATGAATATTCAAGAAAAAATTACCTGGTTTGATTATATATCAAGTGATGAACCGCCACGATTATAAAATGGCGTTGCAGGACATAAGTCCGTATTCAAGTTATATGTATTTCGCAACAGTGATGCTTACATTATTGCAGACACGTTCTAGCCCCAATATCACGAAAATACTAGAGTCAAATCTCAATCTCAGTCTCAACTCATTTTACCACATAGCATCAAAAGTTTTTTTTAAAAATAGCATATAATTGTACACTTTTGAAAAAGCATTATATCATGTAATATCTTGATTAATGCCTTTGGTCAAGGTTTTAAAGGAATACTTTTCTACAGCCAAAGTTCTTTTAATAATTATTCGAGTATTTTTGCTCTGGAATTAAGTTTCTTTGAAATATTGACAAATCGTTCTATTGACACATTCTATAAGAAAATACGTTTTCAAAAAGGTAAAAAACATGCAAGATTTTAAATCATACTATGCTTGTATGTGGTAAATTTAGTTGAGATTGAGATTGCGATTTGACTTGAGTAGTTCTGTAATTTTGGAGCTTGGTAAGGTTTGAACCATCGACCTCTAACTCGTAGTGGGTAGCCATAACCACTAGGTCACGGCGGTGGTGTGCATACATAAACGACGTGAGGGTGCAGCTTTAAGATTTGTTTTTATTTCAGAATGCTCTCAATGCTCGAACTGTGAACACATGAGTGGAAAATTTTCGAATGTCCCACTTCGCTATTCCTCCTTCGTACGGGAGGCCGATGCGTACATGAAACGCAAAATAAACCAAGCCTGTCTGAATAATGTGGTTCAGCCGATGACCTGCCCCCGCGCAAACAGAGGAGAAATTGTCATGTGCAGCACGCTGACAATACACTTTTCCGTCAAAGGCTTATCGGGCTTTCTCTGGACATCTTATCCAGGTAGTAACACTATTGGCCAGTTGCTCAGTTCTTTCTTCAATAAGTGTATGACTTGTAAAAGATACAGTACGAGTTTTTTCTTCAAAAATGTCCTTTTACAGAGGTAAGAAGACGTTTCGCTAGGACGAACACCAATTTTTCCTTATGTTCGCATCGGACGCCCGGTGTTCCTCCTAGCGAAACCAGTATGTGTATACCACGTGATAAATTACATCATATATATTACGTCGGAAAGCAACATTTTGTTTAATATGAAAGACTTAAAACAAAGATAACTTTTCTTTTACTAAACCATTTTAAATGAAACAAAGGGCAGTCTATGCCGCATAAAGAGACCCGCCTTCGTTTGATTAATTGTACAAGTGTTTTAAGAAACTAAACTGTCAATCAAACTCTAGTAAAAGACTGCAGGCGGGTTCCGTCAGCGGCGTAGACGATGACCCTGCAATATTGTGAACATGTAGGAGGTTGTAGTTTGTTGTGAAAACATTAAAATATGAACTTTTGTTTCTTTTTTAGGGTGTCAGTGAATTAAATATGATAGCTTTATTCTTTAAAACACCATGTTTGCATAGTGAATTCTTATTGTTAACTTTAATTAATTTACCATTACAAAAATTCATTCCAGCTAGAAATTTAGTCAGAGAGATAATTCGATTGGAACGGACATTTGAGAAGTATCATGCAATAAAACAATGGGAAGTTCATATAGAGCATGTCCAGTGTCCTTAGACAAAACCTGGACTATATTAAATTCAAAATCAATTCATACACATATATAAGAAACATAAATTTTGACTGATTAACTACTTTCTAAATAATGCATTTATGGGAAATATTAACTACTGATAACAAGGTTGTAACCGTGATTTAATTACTAGCCCAAAGGGCAAAAATATTAAATGATGAATGCTTAAGGATTTTCTGCGGTCTACTATCGCCTCATAAGGTAGAAAACTGTGTTTTATGACCATTTCTTTCAAATTAAATTCAATATCCTTTAAAAGAACCATTGTTTTTGATATTTATTCAATCTTTTTGGAATATTAAACAATATTTTCTATTTTCACTTTGTAAACAAGCAGATGTTTAGCTTATACATTCAATAACATTTTTGTTAGGGCCTCATAGGTTTAAAAACTGATAGATGCTTACACGTGTGGCCTCCGGGTAGGCGAATTTTGGCCTCCGGGTAGGCGTATTTAAATTGCAAGAAAAGTGATAAAACTTACTTGCCAGCTGAAAATTTCCTCCCTTAACACCAAAATGCCTTCAAACACCGCCATTTTATTCCGCATCACACATTTCCCTCACTTAAAATTCGGAAAACACAAAACACGTTGGACCCCCCCTGATTTGAAAAGTTATACGAATGATATGCGTAGTACCACGTGGTCTGTTGCACGTGTATTGTGCATATGCATGCTGCCTCGATGTGGTGAACAACTGTGCCAAGATCTTTTAAAATTAAACGAGATCTTGAGGATTTTTCAAACGTATATCTGAATTCTGACCCCATAAAGTGGCTGGTGTTATTTGACTTACAATCTTCGGGACCGACGGACGAACAGACACTGTCATTTTGCGGAGCTTTAGAAAGTTGCGAAACAGCACATAAAAAAAACAGCCATTTGAATTTAAATGTGTCATATTTGATATTCATGCTTAATGACAGCATTCGGAGCTCCTCTACAACAACTTCGGATGAATTATATTATTAATCAAATGTATTGTAATGCCTTGTATTTATTGATCTTAGTTTAAATTGATAGCCAGTGACATGTATCATGCAAACATGATTGAGATTCCCAAGAAATAAGTCATACAGTGTAACTGCTAAATTCAATTACAACGCGATCTACTTGCAGCGGACTTAAACATGCCAATTTCTGAGTATGTAAACCGTCCAAATACATCCGAGGTTGTTTTCGACAAAAATTGCCGAGGAGTTCCGAATGGATATGACAGATATTGATCGATAACTATATATACATTAATTGTATTGTATTACAGATGCGCGTACAGAGGCGGAGGTAGTAAAACGCTGGTGCAGTAACGAACCGGAAGGAACGTTGGGCTTTTGCCGTAAAATAAAGGACTATAACGCATTCGTTGATTTGGCCAACACATTGACATGGAACGATTACGACTGGGAGGGTATCTTCCGGAACGTTCACAGATATGCCCAAACCGTTATAACCAGAGGCCAATATTGCTCCTCCACAAACCAGACGAAATCAGTCACATGCGGAAGTAACTCAATCGCGAGAAAAAGTAGTTCATTTATCATTATTTTGATGATTTGCTCTGTACTGGTATTCAATATTAGTCTTAATTGAATATATGAACGATGTAGCTCATCGGATAACTTGTTATTAATAACTGACCAATAGAGTAAATGAAGTCAATGAGGTATGATTATAGGATTTCTTCAGTTTAATATTGAATACCATCCCTGTGTTTGTTGTTTTCATATTATTCAAACTGATATTACTTCTCCCAACTCAGATAAGTAGATCCAAAACTTTGACCATGCCAGAAATTCTTTTCTCCCATCTCAGATACGTAGATCCAAAACTTTAACCATGCTAGAAATTCTTATCTTGCCCACGAGCAAAGATAAAACAAGTACCTGTATGGAACTTCCCTTTTTTATTGTCATCACACAATTACCTCTAAAACAACTAACGGTTTCAGAAAAATGCATAAAACATCAGTTTTTGAACTTAAATATCAAAATCTGCGATCTAATTTTTTGTCAGCAGTTATTACTGGTTTCCATGGATTGTCGCAAAGATTGGCTCGTTCCAAGACAAAAAATAAAAAAAGTCAATACGTCCAATTTGTGAGAGTGCAGCTTTAAGTGCTAAACTGAAATAACTACGCGACCTTGTAAATCATCCATTTACATCCGCGGTTAGTTTCGAAGGCAAATAACCGAGGTACTCCGATGGTGATTTTACTAACTTTCATGTACAAAAACCGAAGAGTAACTAGCAGATAATCATTAAGACAGTATTTAAAGGTATTCGGTCATGTGTTCGGAACAAAAATAGATTTCCCGGTAATGCATCTTAAAACTTTTGATCATTTTTTTACTCTATGTTATCGAAATTGCAGAACAAACTGTATTTATTTATTAAAAACTATTTTGGTTCTAGTTGGGTTCGAACTCATTCAGGTAAAGTAAAAAAAGAAGAAAACCAACTCCATTACCGCTAGGTTACTACGACTAATACAAAAGAGGTGGTGGTGTTAGTAGATAGTACTCCGGGTTCCGGCGTGAGCACATTGAAGGGTCCCAGAGTGACAGTTCAACCACCGCACACCTATCTTTGGAAGACTATCAGGCGGTTAACCAGTACTAGGTGCCTTCACCTCTGCAAGGAACTGACAACTTCTGTACATGCCAGGGGCAGTGGTACAGTGCGAATGGTCGTAGAAAGGATTTCATAACCAATCACAACAGAAGTGACCTGGTCCGCCCGGGAACCAAATCCGGGTTGTCCGATTCACAGTCAAACGCTCTACCGAATGAGCCAACCGGGCGGACTTACACAAAAGTGATGGATACTTTCAATTTTTAACATTACACTTATAACATCAACCAATCACGCAACAAGAAAGCCGTACTAAAGTGACCATTAGCGTTATGAATGTCAATGAAAATTGTGGTCTTCAAAGACGATATTTGAGCAAATTTCAACAATCAGCTTATGGTATCTTATTTTTAACATTGTTTATGATTTGCCACACTTTATTTCGTCTGATAAAATAGTGCATTTTCCTAAAACATGAGTGAGATCCTTTAAGCCTAAAATAAATTAAATTTCAATAGCGTTAGTTTAATGGTTGCATAAAAATTATATTTGCGCTATCTTTGAGCTTTGCGGTAAAATCAATGGGAATGGTTGCATAAAAAGCATATTTGCACTATCTTTGAGCTTTGCAGTAAAATCATGTTGTTGTTTATGCGGGTTAACCAAGTTTTGCCCGCGCTCATTGGCTGCAGTATGGCTTGACCCTTCCGTGGCGCCGTCACGACTTAAATTGTATTTATATGTCATAAGTGACATGAGATAAAAATTACAGCAACTATCAGTCAAATCCAGACATTGAAAGACTTGAAGAAACGGAGTAAGATACAAAAAATTCGGATGCGATACCCTAGTTCTTTGCGAAGAGATCTCTTCGTTCCTTAAAGGCCTAGTTTAATCCTTCTACAAGTGACTCCCCCCCCCCCCCCCCGAAAAAAAACGTATATAGTAAACAACTTCTGTGTATTTATCTTAATCTAATTGTCGTATCAGATCTCCAATCTGAGTATCTTGCTGTGCAGTTTTGGAGGTTTAATTATAGAAATGGATCCTAAATGGCCCTGAGCCAATAAACAAATAAACAGGAAATTGGCCCCTACTGTGACATCAGTACAATCAGCGGGAAATGCACAGCAGGGGATTGTCATGCCAAACATTCCTTAAACTATGATACAAATGTCATGTGTTTGGACCAGTACTGCGGTAAAATCAAACGGGAATAAATGCATATAAAGAGTATATTTCCTCTATCTTTAAGCTTTGGGGTAGATTTCATTGCATGGTTTACAGGATCATAAACTGCTTGATTATAAATCAACAACGAAGAATTTTCATTCGCAACACGTGCAGCATATGTGTTTTTATTATTATATATCTGTTAGTAATTGTCACGTAATACTCACGGAAATACACATCACAACACTCAATAGTTTGTGTTCCACTCAAGTACATTACGGTCGTATTCCACACTGCTGACGTCATGTCATAACAAGTACCAGTGCGCGTTATTATATTGACGTCATAAATAGTACTGTTCTTTGATCCGGGAGGTTCTATTGGACTCTCGTGGATTTTTTAACATTTAGATTTCACTCAAACTGCGCCTAGTAAAATTCGAATCTGAAAAACAACACTCGAGTCGAATACAGCCTCAGGATTAAAGCGCAGTATCAATAATCCAATAATAATGGGACAAAACATGCCCTATACAGCATTTTTATCATCAGGTAAGGATAATTATATTAAAATTTCAATCTATGTGTATTTTATATAATACAAATAAATTTAATTGAATTAATATGTGTATTTAATAGATTTCATTTTTAATAATACAATTATACTGTTAGATTCCATAAACGGTCGAACCCCGATGGCTCGAACCCCCAGGGGCAAAAAAAACAACATCGAGCCTCGAAAAAATCGAGCCAAGCGGGATGGTTTACCTTCAGTTTAAATAAATCGGTCCATTACATCTAGTTCGAGCCAAGCGAGTTCGAGCCAACAGGGTTAAACTGTATACTGTTTAATTAACAACTGTCATTAACAAAAACAAAATAACATTGGCACGGTTGTGAAGCCATTGAAACCAGCATGGCCGACCATAAGTTTCTTGGATAATTTCCTAAAACGCTAAATAATGCACTATTCAACATATCACGAACACATAATGGTAGAGTTACTTACTTCATAAAACTCATTATTTTTGGGAAACAATACGTTTACAATACAATACAAATACAGCTGTGTGAAGTTAGCTAAACATACGACATTGGACATTGGACATTCAAAATCGAATGTTGTGCTGGCACGACATTGGACATTGGACATTCAAAATCGAATGTCGTGCTGGCACGACATTGGACATTGGACATTCAAAAGTGAAAGTCGTGCTAGCACGACAATTGGACATTGGACATTCAAAATCGAATGTTGTGCTGGCACGACATTGGACATTGGACATTCAAAAGTGAAAGTCGTGCTAGCACGACATTGGACATTGGACATTCAAAATCGAATGTTGTGCTGGCACGACATTGGACATTGGACATTCAAAAGTGAAAGTCGTGCTAGCACGACATTGGACATTGGACATTCAAAATCGAATGTTGTGCTGGCACGACATTGGACATTGGACATTCAAAAGTGAAAGTCGTGCTAGCACGACATTGGACATTGGACATTCAAAATCGAATGTTGTGCTGGCACGACATTGGACATTGGACATTCAAAAGTGAAAGTCGTGCTAGCACGACATTGGACATTGGACATTCAAAATCGAATGTTGTGCTGGCACGACATTGGACATTGGACATTCAAAAGTGAAAGTCGTGCTAGCACGACATTGGACATTGGACATTCAAAATCGAATGTTGTGCTGGCACGACATTGGACATTGGACATTCAAAAGTGAAAGTCGTGCTAGCACGACATTGGACATTGGACATTCAAAATCGAATGTTGTGCTGGCACGACATTGGACATTGGACATTCAAAAGTGAAAGTCGTGCTAGCACGACATTGGACATTGGACATTCAAAATCGAATGTTGTGCTGGCACGACATTGGACATTGGACATTCAAAAGTGAAAGTCGTGCTAGCACGACATTGGACATTGGACATTCAAAATCGAATGTTGTGCTGGCACGACATTGGACATTGGACATTCAAAAGTGAAAGTCGTGCTAGCACGACATTGGACATTGGACATTCAAAATCGAATGTTGTGCTGGCACGACATTGGACATTGGACATTCAAAAGTGAAAGTCGTGCTAGCACGACATTGGACATTGGACATTCAAAATCGAATGTTGTGCTGGCACGACATTGGACATTGGACATTCAAAAGTGAAAGTCGTGCTAGCACGACATTGGACATTGGACATTCAAAATCGAATGTTGTGCTGGCACGAAATTGGACATTGGACATTCAAAATCGAATGTTGTGCTGGCACGACATTGGACATTGGACATTCAAAAGTGAAAGTCGTGCTAGCACGACATTGGACATTGGACATTCAAAATCGAATGTTGTGCTGGCACGACATTGGACATTGGACATTCAAACGTGAAAGTCGTGCTAGCACGACATTGGACATTGGACATTCAAAATCGAATGTCGTGCTGGCACGACATTGGACATTCAAAATCGGATGTCGTGCTGGCACGACATTGGACATTGGACATTCAAAATCGAATGTCGTGCTGGCACGACATTGGACATTGGACATTCAAAATCGAATGTCGTGCTGGCACGACATTGGACATTGGACATTCAAAATCGAATGTCGTGCTGGCACGACATTGGACATTGGACATTCAAAATCGAATGTTGTGCTGGCACGACATTGGACATTGGACATTCAAAATCGAATGTCGTGCTAGCACGACATTGGAGATTGGACATTCAAAATCGAATGTTGTGCTGGCACGACATTGGACATTCAAACGTGAAAGTCGTGCTAGCATGACATTGGACATTGGACATTCAAAATCGAATGTTGTGCTGGCACGACATTGGACATTGGACATTCAAAATCGAATGTTGTGCTGGCACGACATTGGACATTGGACATTCAAAAGTGAAAGTCGTGCTAGCACGACATTGGACATTGGACATTCAAAATCGAATGTTGTGCTGGCACGACATTGGACATTGGACATTCAAAAGTTCCTGGTTGTCATAGATATTCGCGCAGTGATTCAGATTATGTTAATAGTCAAATCGTTCTTTAAATAGTCCTGGATGCAGCAAAGTGAAGGCAATAAAAAAGAGTTCCATACGGGTACTTGTTTATCTTTGCCCGTTGGGAAGATAAGAATTTCATGCATGGACAAATGTTTAAATCTTCTTTTCTGAGGTGGCAGAAATATATATATCCGAAATCTTGGACTGGTGATAAGGCTGCAATTCTAATTTGTCCATTCAAATTATTGTGTTAAATGACGACATTCAACTTGGCTTTTATTTTTTTAAATATGGTTTATAATAACGTATATCTGTCTATTCATAGTGACCAAATATTATTTAGGCATCCAATGGAAGTGGTAAATATTAAGAGAAAAAATATAATGAAACGACAACCAGTATACAAATAATAATTGTTGGACAAAGGTCATTTTTACTCATTAATTATCTGTCAGGAGTACCCTTTAAAATAATACCAAAATTATATGGGATCCCCATGCATCAAAATGTAGCATTATCGCCAATGGTTTATGCATTGACAAGTTTAGCTGTGTGTGCATGTTGCCTTAAGTCACATCCATGTCCGACAATATTATACATTTGAGGTACCTAACACATATTTGACAAAGAAACTTGTATTTGAAAGTCCGCAACATTGTTATTGAGAGTTGTATTAAAACAATCCTTTCGATTGATATACATACATATTTCCATGTAAATGCAGACACATTCATTAATGTAATATAATTATTCTAAAGCTCTGTAGATAAACAAATACTGAAGTGCACATTTGTTGGGTTTATATAATTATTTGCGCTTTGTTTCCTTTCAACCCTTTCAACCATTGTCAGTTCTGCCCAAGATGCCATTTCCAATGGCGCTGGTGTCACATTTTACATGTATAAATTGTATATTCTGTAAAACCTATAAGAACTTATGTCGTATGTGATGAAGACGTCATTTTGAATTCTTTAATGTCGATGCGATTGATTATAAAACGCTTTGTGTAATTCTGTCGACTTATCAAAAAGGTTTATCGAACACAATTATTTCATATAAACTTTACCAAATGAAGACGACGTAGCATGTTCGACTAACTGAGTCGATAAAAAAACAAGTCGACAGGCAGGAATAGGTTACTTTATCGACTCATTTACAATATTTTTTTGTGTTTACGTAAAACCAGATAAAAAAGATGTACGGACGATTATATTTATACTTGTAGGAATCATCAATGCATGTCTATATTTTCCATATGTCATTATATACTGTGGATATAATTATCTTCACTTCCTTTATAAATGGTACTAGATGTGTAGCAGTAGTGTGTAAACAATTAAGCTTATTAAAAATATGCCATTTTGAAAGCATTATCACTGTTTGTCTACATATAATCCACGACCATTCATAAGTATATTCATTTGAATCTTTCTCTGCATATGTGACATCATATATATCTGAATCATGCTTAAGTTTCAAATATTGCGATGGAATCGTCATGACAATGCTCTTTTGGTGTTAATACATTTTATAATGGTTCATTGCTTTGTGATCTCTGACCCTTTTCAAATAATTTCAAGACAATATCTCAAACAAACAAAAAATCCGAATAATGCATGCAATCAAAATAAATTTAAAGTCGGTAAAAAAAACATTCATTCATAAAACATGTCATACATTGATTTAAATGTGCTAACTGCTAGCACGACTTTCACTTTTGAATGTCCAATGTCCAATGTCGTGCCAGCACAACATTCGATTTTGAATGTCCAATGTCCAATGTCGTGCCAGCACAACATTCGATTTTGAATGTCCAATGTCCAATGTCGTGCTAGCACGACTTTCACTTTTGAATGTCCAATGTCCAATGTCGTGCCAGCACAACATTCGATTTTGAATGTCCAATGTCCAATGTCGTGCTAGCACGACTTTCACTTTTGAATGTCCAATGTCCAATGTCGTGTCAGCACGACTTTCACTTTTGAATGTCCAATGTCCAATGTCGTGCTGGCACAACATTCGATTTTGAATGTCCAATGTCCAATTTCGTGCTAGCACGAGTTTCACTTTTGAATGTCCAATGTCCAATGTCGTGCCAGCACAACATTCGATTTTGAATGTCCAATGTCCAATGTCGTGCTAGCACGACATTCGATTTTGAATGTCCAATGTCCAATGTCGTGCTAGCACGACTTTCACTTTTGAATGTCCAATGTCCAATGTCGTGCCAGCACAACATTCGATTTTGAATGTCCAATGTCCAATGTCGTGCTAGCACGACTTTCACTTTTGAATGTCCAAGGTCCAATGTCGTGCCAGCACAACATTCGATTTTGAATGTCCAATGTCCAATGTCGTGCTAGCACGACTTTCACTTTTGAATGTCCAATGTCCAATGTCGTGCCAGCACAACATTCGATTTTGAATGTCCAATGTCCAATGTCGTGCTAGCACGACTTTCACTTTTGAATGTCCAATGTCCAATGTCGTGCCAGCACAACATTCGATTTTGAATGTCCAATGTCCAATGTCGTGCTAGCACGACTTTCACTTTTGAATGTCCAATGTCCAATGTCGTGCCAGCACAACATTCGATTTTGAATGTCCAATGTCCAATGTCGTGCCAGCACAACATTCGATTTTGAATGTCCAATGTCCAATGTCGTGCCAGCACAACATTCGATTTTGAATGTCCAATGTCCAATGTCGTATGTTTAGCTAACTTCACACAGCTTACAAATACTGTAGATTTATTGGAACGATTCGACCCTTATCATAATCACAAAAGAAGTGTAAAAGAACACAAATGTTTATCACTTGTTTGTGTTGTGTTACTTCTTTATAACAAGCACAACTTTTAAATATGTTTTAAATCTAAGCTGGGGTTCGTAAAATTCTTTTAATCCGGGAGCTTTAAGAAGACTTTTCTTTGTTTGGTAAATAAACTAATTTGGGCATTTTGTCGCTTATATTGTCACAACTCTAACGGCAGGGCCCAATTCACCAAAAGATGGAGGTGTTAGTTTCTTCTATATATACCAGACATAAAGAAGTATTTATTTCGATTTATACATTGTACACCGTCAATACAAAAGATACATTGTTCATAATAAATACATTATTTAAAAATAACATTTTGAGTACTTTGTATATTGAATAAACAAGAAATCAGAAGAAAAAAAAACAGAAATAAAACTTTCACGTGTCATATATTATAATACAGTCATTTATAGAAAGTTTAATTTTACGGTGATGACGAGGATGAAATGTTTGTAATGTTTCCTACGAGCTCATCCGCATTCAATCCACCGTAAGTTTTCAAACATGAAATAAAACCGTGTTGTCCAGTGTCGTTGCTTATTTCCGAAATCACTTAATACAAGTTATACTAACTGAACTGAAACCTGTGGTAAAACGCGATGATGCTAGTGGTGTACTGTACACCATTCCTGTTCATAAGAAATCTTGACCAACCCGAGAAGTCCTATTTCATAATATTGGCGATATTTCTCGTTTTAGATGTAATAGAACTTGTAGGTATTGTTTCATTTTAGTACATTGTCATAAACAAGTGTCACAACGCATATAAAACATTGACCGCCATTACATCCACTCGTCATTACAACGAATATTTGATGGAGTTTGCGACCGTTGTTCCATTTTAATACTTTACGAGAGGAAAACTATAAACAGAGTTCAGTTATATAGTGTCTACGGGATTGGCCGCACATCATCAGCGCGAATCGTGAATGAGATAAGAATTTCAACCTTTCCTTCACTTACTGAATTATATGGTTCACTTCATTTTTAAAAATGGAATTACAGATTGTTTTGTTGGCGACTATAAGCCTAATGAAGGCAAAAGAGGAAACGCGTTTCATCGACTCAAGCGACTTTGAGCGACTTATGTTAAAGGTGTGTATGAAATAAGTTTCAATTCGCGTTTGAAAATGAATTCAAACATGTTTACTGCAATATTGTTTAATCTTGTTATAGCTATGACTGATTTGTATTTGTATCTATGATATCGATGTTATTAAACTAAAGTCTACGGGATAGATTACTGGCACTGCTGACTAATAGTTACGCAAAACCACAATTTGCCTCAATATAATTTAATTAGCCAATGCATATATAAACACTTTGTTTATTGTGATTTTTGTTTTTTGTCACTAGAGATGTCTTAAATACCAAGGTTATTTCCTTATTGTACTAGTATTTGATTATTTCTTATTTATTCGTCTAGTTTTATGCAAGGGTCAATTCTAAGATGTATTAATTTTCAGATGTCGCAACTGCAAACGAAAATTGTCGCAATCGAGAGTAATTCAGGTACAAACAAAATTAGATTATAAGTATCTTCCATGGCCGTGAGTGTAAGATAGGTTCATTCCGACCCGAGCGTAGGGTGTTTTGCGGAAACGAGGTTTACCGAGCGGCTATGGTAGATGCTTTTTCTCCACCCTTAGTTAAACAAAATTAAGTAAAAATGTATTTTTTTGCTGGAACTGAAAATAATTGCGTATGGATATGCGATAATTCGTGGTTGTCATGGATATTCGCACAGTGATTCAGAGTATGTAAATTGTCTGATCGGTCTTTAAATAGTTCTATGAAAAGTGAAGCATTATTTCTTGAAAGGTGCGTGAAAACTGTTTTCTGGTGACATTTGAAGCGAGAAATATTTAACTAGCGTTTTAAATGTTGCCACAAGACAAGGTTTCCATGATGCGCTTCAAACAGACGCTACAGACGACAGTCTTCAACAAGAGAGGTAATTACAATGTGCTGACCATTAAAAGAAGTTCCATACTGGCATTTTATCTTCGCCCGTGTGCAAGATAAGAATATCTAGCATGGTTAAATTATTGGATCAACTTCTCTGAGGTGGGAGAAAATGTTTTCTCAAGGAGCTGCAAAGCACTTCGTATTTATTGCAATAATACCATAGAAAATACAGGGACAAACCTGACAGTCAAACATAAACAAATACTTTGTTTAGACGTACAGAGTAAGGACCCAATATACATCTTTCAAGTTATACAAAACGCAACAAAAGAGAACATAAAGGCTGCCGCTCGTAAAGTAAAACCATAAACCATAGGGTATTCATGAGCATGTTGATATCGCAGTTATCTCTCCTTAAACCTGATATACTGAAGGAATTTGTTTTAGCAAGTTGTATAAACAGCCCTGCCTTGCCTGTATAAATACCACTAGATCCTTCGTGGTATCGTTTTTTAATACTTAAGTTTAAATAACAAATACATTCAGGTACATACCACTAGATCTATTTCTTATCACTTCAATTTCTTATCACTTCAATTGAAACAATTTTTATATCCCGGTCTATGGACCGGCGCACATCGTGATATCGTTTTTAATATCTAATTTGTTCAAGTTAAACTTAAGTTATCATTATTTCGGCCCTGTGTTGGTACTATTTGTGTCTTATATACCGAAGGAATTTGTCAAAGCAAGTTGTATAAACAGCCCTGCCTTGCCTGTATAAATACCACTAGATCCATTTCTTATCACTTCAATTGAACCAATTATTATATCCAGGTCTATGGAACGGCGCACATCGTAATATCGTGTTTTATATCTTATTTGTTCAAGTTAATCTTAAGTTATTTTTTATTTCGGCCCAGTGTTGGTATTTTGGCAAGTAATTTTACCACTTAGATGCATTTTGTACAAACAAGAAAACCCGTTATCAACGAGAGTCTGACAAGGTATCGTTCGATATCTATAAAATTTGCCTCAACTTGCAAACTATTAAAAGCTCTTCATTTCAAAATACTAGTGCATGTACTATGAAAAATGGATCGCTCGATACGAGCATTAAAAAGATGACCCATAGTAACAACACCATGTTTATTGTGCATTTAGCTTCAAATACGTACGTGCGGTGGGGAAGGACATCCTGCCCTTCAGACAACGAGCTCGTCTATAAAGGTATTTAAAATAAACTACATGTATCTCTGAAAAGATAACGAATAAATTTTCGGTCAACAATTTTACTTATAGGTAGTCAGTATGCATACTCTTCCAAATGATAGTTATATTTCACGAATATTTAAAGATACTCTTTTACTCCCAGATAAGATTCACCATAATGAATATAATTGTTTTAATATCCTAAAAAGAATTAATAAATGCCGAAAACAATGGTTCTTATGAAGAATAAAGAAAGGTGCAGAAAACACGGTATTTCTACCTCATGAGACGATAGTAGCTCACACTAAATATTTAAGCACTCACCAATCATTTAATATATTTGCATTTTCAGCTATTAAATACACGGCAACAATCTCGTTATCGGTACTTAATATTTTCCACAAATGCATTTTTTAGTAAGTAGTTTAATGTTAATCACTCAAAATTGATGTTTGTTATACACGTGTATGTATTGATTTTGATTAAGAGTGTGACTTTAATAGTACGACAAATGACAACATTAGAACGGCGGGTACCTTAACTATTTCCCATTCTTAACATATTCACATTGCACCATGAAGGTTATACAGGAGGCTCATATTATGCTCATACTGGAAGCGCAGCGAACTGGCTTTGTTTGACCGATTCGACGCAGTGAGGCTATTATGAAGAAAATGTGACCTCAGGAGCAAAGGTAAACAATTAAACAAATTTAGGAAAATACAGTAGAAGTCAAAATATGGTAGTACAACAAACTGGCTCCGATATTCCGCTAATTAATAGGAGGGCTAATCTGACGATGGTGCGGCCACTGGATCAAAGGTAAACTAACATAACTATTTTAGTAACAACAAGTTATTCCCAGAATAAACATAACGAATTGCAAACGGCGTAACAAATACTGTTTGCATTTGCTAAGGAAAGAAATAAGTGTAGCTTCTGCTTATGCTTACGGAAAATATATTTCAGACAAAACGTCACACTTCTAGAAAAGAACAGCTTAATGTGAACCAAATTTTATCATTTATTGTTTCACATACTGTAAAACAAAGTTTTATTCATAATTTTGCAACGCAATTTATGGAAAGTTGAAATTTTTGCTTCAAAAATCTTAATTCTAAGGGGGTTAATTCTAGTTCCTCTAGTACCTTTAACTTCTTTGCGGTAATTCTACGCTTGATTTCATTTATTTGGTGCTCACTTTATTGTTAGAATTTAAGTCGCGGGAACGGTCGTCTAATAGTTTTACATAGCGGATTCGGGACCTCGACCCAAAACTTCGCGGTCGAAGAGGCCATCGTCGCTGGACGAACAAATTTCGGATTTGGAACGTGAGAAGGATGTTTTAAAAAGGGATTTGGAATTGTTGTCCTATTCCGCAGGAGATTGAAGCTCTGAAGGAAGAAATGGCTTCCCTCCAACGTTTGGTTGAGGAGCGCCGTAAATCTCCCAAGGCCCGGCGATTAAGGCGTGATATCGAAGAGCTAAGAGGTAAACTTTCAGCGTTGGAAGTTTCAGATTCGCAAGATCCCATCTCCCCATCCCGATCCAGGTTTGGACATAGGGTTCCAAAGAATATTCAGCTGCTGTGTTCTTCAGATTCGCTCAACCGCATGGTGGATTCAAAAATGCCGCTTGAAGTATTAAGCAGTGGGGAAGGTAATGTCAAACCAAAGAAAATTAAATCAGGAAAATCTTCGAAATGCACTGATAGACAAGTTAAACGACCCCAATTATGGTCTCATGCATTTGTACCTAGCCATTTATGTAAACAGTCCGAGATGGAGTACAATGACCTATCCATGACTCATTTTATTGCGGAGTATTGTTCAATTTTAATCCATTTATTTCATGAAGGCTCGAGGATTTCTTTGGATTAAATGGACCGTAGGATTACACATTTACGATCTATGATGGGCTTTGCACATGTGTATCAATGGAAGTGCATTTTGAACATTCATCAAGAAATATTGCTGGATATTGAAAGAGGCAATCCTACATGGCACGATAGTTTTGTAGATATTGAAAGCCTTAATCTGCTTCCGTTCAGTTTGGTACGTCGCTTGGATCGTCAGGAAAGCGATCGTGGTTCTGCTCCTTGAATCAGAAGGGTGGGTGCAAAAAGACTTCACCTCACACAGCTCGTATTGGGTCGGATTTACGCACGGTAAACCATGTCTGTGTGTGCTATTTTCTTCATGAAGGATCGTGAGCTGCGGGAACATCCGGAATGTTCCAGTTCCTGTCCGCACAAGCAGGACTCACTAAATAACCGGTGTCTTACGTCTGAGTTTTCCAATGCCTCTGCTACGTCTATTAAACAGTTGCTAGCGTCTGATGTTTACCATTCTGAGGTCTCTGGAGCGTCGCCTGACCCCGAGCCGAACTTTTTTCAACGTTCTTAGAAGTCGGCTGTAGTAAATATCATGGAAAACTTAGCAGTTGAAAACAGTGTATCCAAGACTGTTGACTTCTCTAATTCCGTTGATCGTTGTCCTGAATCTGAGGCGTCTACGTTTTCTGACGTCGTACACATGTGACGCTAAGGCATTAAAGATTGTGCAGATACATGACATTGTGTACAAATCAGGTGTGCCAAATTTTCAATGTACAAGGATTTCTTTAAAAACTGGTTGGAATATTTCTTGTTTACGTGAAGTTTTATTGGAGTATGACGATTATGAAATATGTGATTTTAACGAATTTGGATTCCCTATCGGCTATTGCAAAACTGACCTACCGGTTTCTGACCCAATCAATCATAAAGGTATTTCGTTTTTCTGATATCGTCGACAAAGAAATTGTCACGGACATGCAGCATGGGGCTATTCTAGGACCGTTTAAGGAGAATCCGTTGTGATGTGATCTATGCTTTTCTCCCATGAACACTGTAGAGAAAGATGAACTAGAAGAGTTATTGTAGACTTAAGCCGGCCAGAAGTGACATCTGTCAATTGTGGATTTTTTAAAGACTTTTATCTCGGTGAAGAGGTTAAGTTAACGTACCCGACTGTGGATTCGTTTGTAAACATTGTGCTAGATTGAGGATGCGGCGCTATTATATTCGAGCCGGACTTATCTCGTGCATATAGGCGAATATTTGTTGACCCTGGAGATATTCATTTTGTAGCAGTACATTGGCGTGAAAAGATATGTATTGACTTTGCATTATATTTTGGATTGCGTCCTGCAGCGTATATTTCCCAACGTGTAACCAACATGATACGTTACATCTTGACGTTACAGCAAGTCACTATGGTCAACTACCATAAAGTTCATAAAAACGTCACACAACTAAAAAAGAACAGCTTCATTTTAACCAAATGTTATCATTTATTGTTTCACATACTGTAAAACAAAGATTTATTCATAATTTCGAAGCGAAATTTATAGAAAGTATATACATGTATAATTGAACTGGCACCCAAGAAACCTTTCAAATACATTTAGAATTTATTTTTTCCGAAGCAGAATATAAAAGATAATGTATTTTTATTTAATGTGCTATGACATGTTGCCACACTACTGCTTAAGATATTGAAAAGTTTAAGGATATTTCCTCGGTCTTTTTTAAAAGACATTTAGAATTTTTACCGTTTCAGAATTGCCTAATAAAAACTAAACTTTATCGAGATACAAAATTAATATTTATATAAGGCATAAATTGAATATCTTGCATGTTTCTTCGCGTTTCTTACGTACATTTCTTTAAAAAAAGGTTGTATGAACTATTGCAAACCATAATCTTCAACATGGACTCAACGGTGTAAAGTTTATTTTGCATTTCAACGGAACTGTATAAAAATGTGCATAAACGTTTTTTATAAAAAAAAACGTACAGGTTTTAGTCGCAAATGAATGAGGCGATTCTTCCTGGTAAAACATACGAGTGACATTTTATATTAAAAATAAGGGTTTGAATTTAGACTTTAATGATCTTATCAATGTACTTCATAAATATTTGTCTATTTGCGAATTTAAAGATCTCATTTACAACTTCTTTAGAAATAAAATTTGACAAATTATATTTTTTTCCTTATATTCAAATAAAAAAATAAATAGAATTAAGGCGCGAAATGACTCCTTTGAAAATCAGTAAGGCGCCGAAATGTCTCCAGTCAATTTAATTAAGGGGACGAAGTGGCCTAAACGTCTTAGAGGCCGATTTGGTAGTAAGCAGATTTGGTAAGGGGCCGATTTGCCTCGCTCCCGCCATGTTGACCCAGCCGAGAACCTTTAGGCCTTTAGGAAGTATACTGAGCACGTAAAATGTGTATGAATGCTGGTTTTATATTTTGAAGATTAAGCTCAATTAATTAAATAGCAGATAGCATGTTTTGAAATGCTGCAATATTCTACAAGCTTTTACAAGATATATAAAAAAGCTCTTGGTTTATATATTGATTTTATACCACCACATATAAAGAGGGGTCCAACGTGTTTTGTGTTTTCCGAATTTTAAGTGAGGGAAATGTGTGATGCGGAATGAAATGGCGGTGTTCGAAGGGATTTGGGAGTAAGGAAAAAATTCTCGCAATAAAAATACGCCCACCCGAACGCCATACGTGTAAGCTTCTCTCATCTTTTTAACCTATTCCGCATCACACATTTCCCTCACTTAAAATTCGGAAAACACAAAACACGTTGGACCCCCTGATATCGTGTTGACACTTTGTAGCAGCGAGTATTATCATTTACGTTTTCAAAAACATTTTCATGTTTCGTGATCACCTTTGTATCGCATAGTTCCTCTGGCTAGTAAATATCATAGTCATGTGTACATTTCTACAGGTCTACGGGGCAGAATACGAGTTTGACTTCCACCATGACGGGGTCAGCAAGTTATTCGGACAAAACTTGAACGACGAAGACGCTCCTTGTGCAGTATTCAAATCCCCACGCGCAACATCGGTAAAGATCCCTAAGGAATGCTTCTCTGGATGGACGAAGGAATACAAGTAAAAATAGTTGTTGAGTGATCCAGGAGTGATTTACAGCAACTTGCTTAGGTAAAAATCAATGGTAAACTATTGTAAACATTATATATTATTTTCTAATATGACCTCTGGGCTTAGGCAAATATTAAAGCATACATGACCCAAACAACAACATAATGTATTTGAAAATGAGCTGACGTACATTCATATTTACAGAAAACGTAATCATTGCAGCTTTAATGAAACAGCAGCTTATGCGGCCTCTAGATTTTGAGAACAAAAAAGTATATTTTCAATTTAAATATGTTTCTTCGAATGTTACACGTCTTCAAGTTCTTTCAGACGTCACTACTTTTCATATGACGTCATAAAAAGGGGCGCAACTTCCTTATGTTCGTATAAAAAGACTTGACGTTGCTAAGTTTTGTCTATTTACGAATGAGCAAGAAAATATGTTTGCTGGCTCATTAATTCTTCTTCGATAGATCTCTTTGACTATGGTTTGTGGCAAAGCATAACCAGAGGAGGTATAGGAGGGGTGTCCTTAAAATACCGCAGATCCCATTTCTCAAATTAATGACATCAGTTTGCTATAGAACGTTGACGGGCTAACCTTTTACATTGGGCAAATAATGTGAAAAAATTTGGAATCGTAAAACGTATATTTATCATTTGTGAACTTTTTAACCAAGAATGTGTACCGAAGCACACCATGAAACAATGTTTTGTATGTAAATATATGAAGTTTTGTATTCTATCATTTCGACACATGTTGGTATTTTTGCAAGTAATTTTACAGATGTTTAAGTTACGTTTACTTATTTCATGCAGTATTTTAAGGCAACACTACAACATATCAACAATCATCCCATAAAATAGCATTGCTTATTGTTGTCTTTTGACGAGTATAAAAACGTTTTAAGCAAGCAAATTGTATAAGTTTTTTTTCTTTTATTCAAAATGTCACAGGACATGTATTTGGAATTGTAATAAAATGATAATAAATGATAATCTTTAAATGTGATTTTTTGTCAGGAGCCTTGCTTCTGTATACCAAGTTCCTTGTAATACAAATTACCATTTTCTCCATTTCATTATTTATATTATTTCTCAACTAAAGCTCCGCCCCTACTGTCTTGTGATCTCTATTTTACAATTCTTATCATTTCTCAACTAAATCTCCGCCCCTACTGTCCTGTGATCAACCTAATCCTGTTAAACTAACCTTTCACGCATGACTGTTTTTAATATGTCAAGTGCTATAATCTGTGCATTTTGCCATATTCAGTTGTTGACTACAGTCATGCCTTATTTTCATTAATAAATATCTTGGATATTTATTGCAGGTTAGTTGTATTTGTTTTTGTTGTATTGTTTACATATTGTTGATTGTAATCTGGGCATTTTGCCATATTCGGTTGTTGACTACAGTCATGCCTTATTTTCATAAATAAATATCTTGGATATTTATTGCAGGCTTGTTGTTATCACTTGGCATAAACAACAGAACCCAATAAATTCATGCCGGCTTGAGCTACCGTCGACAAAAAAGAATTTTAATGTGTAATTTCACTTCCATCATTGACTTATAATTAGCCGAAATGTGAGCTTTATTTTATGCTTTTAAGCGGATACTAAGTAGCAGGAGATTACCAACACGCCTCAGCCTCCGAGTTTATCTGCTTAGACGAGCGTCCGGAAATGGTTGTAGGAGGCGCTGTGAACATAAACGGTAAAGTCTTCTTCCTTGCAGAGGCGGTATGCGGTTCCCTCCCTTGCCCCCCATACGTTCAGGGGCGGGAACTCACGTGTGTAATGTGCAGCAAGTAAAATGAGCTCATTTATAATTGATGATACGTGTGCTGCGAGAACTTTTAAATTACGACAGATTAAATATGCACATGCTCGTCTTTTTTCCTTTTATAACGCAGTTCAAGTCCTGATTTAATGTCAAATTGTCATATAATTAAAGCACTGTCTGCACTTGGTTGTTGTAAACAGGATCTTCTGCAAACAAAAATAAATGATCTAGATAAAAAATCCAAACTTTACGATACTTCCTTATTAACCCAAAATGATTTCGAATTATGTTTAATCATTGTTTTGAAACAGTGAAGTGAATACAATCAATTTTAATACTATAATGTAATGTTGTTACATATAGATAAATTGATTATCTAAGGTACGTCGTGACCTCCACTTCTATACATGTTATCATGTTGGGTATAACAATTCATTGTTACGTATTATTACTGACAATTTCACTGAACACAAACTGAAACTGACATTTACAATTGATCGCTTCCAAAGAATCTCCCTTTCAGAATATAGTATGCATATATGTGTGTTATGAAATCTATTTCTTTCTTTGCAGTAGATATATATAATAATACATAATTCGTACCTCTCTTAGTATTCTCGTAATAAACACGTGACTTTGGATTGGAATCCTCCAGCGGCGTGTACAAGTGCGAATTGTCGGGTCTGAAAGGATTTTTAAAACGCACACTGCAAGAGTATCAACGTTGATATGAAAAGATATTAGTCCGGTATAAAGGAAATACTTACGTTAATCAAATACTTCAATAGAATTATATTGTTTTCGTTTAAATGTCTTACCCATCGTTTCCAGCATCTGAAAACAAAAACATAAATTACAGTATTTCAAATTTGAATGTTCCTGTTTATATGCATCATAAACCCATTTTCTAAGTCAATACTTCAAGGTACATACCTTCATAAATTAACTAGAGCTACAGCTTTATCTTTTTCCAAAATCCTTTCACGTGGGCCTGTCCTAATTAAGAATATGATTTAAAGATACGTCTTGGCATAAACCTGACACATACTAAGTTTCATTACAATTCCTCATTCCTCAAGTCATGACACTGCGCGGTCCTAATATACTATTGTTAAGTAAAAGTGACATATACTTTTATAATCTCATATAAAGTTAATTATACATGTCATCATTATAAGGCTACATCAAAAGCATTATCAATAGTATACACTTGTCGCATTATTTAACAGTATTAACCATTATTTTCTTTCCTTTTTTCGCTATTATCTACCTAAACTTTGACCGTTTATTATTAGTATGGTATAGCAACATAACAAAGTTCCATCTGTATAGATAATTCCAAACTAAATAAAGTCCGTGGAAACTAGCCAACGTCGTCATTTTGAATAATGCGGATTTTGTCAAGCTTGGTTTAAGTGAATTGAGTAGATATGTGGCTATACGCTATTGACTTTTAACAAATATGGACCACTGAAACAAAAACATTACATTTTAAGAGGATATATGAAACTTATAATGAAGAATTGCCATTGCATTACATGGAAGTGTTTACCTACTTAAAGCATCGTAAACGGGCGTCTCTTTGGTTGTTGATACAACTTCATACGTTACTGCAGCGTTATATCCTGGATTGTCACCATTATGGCTGCAACATGTATGTTAAGTATGCACGTGTTGAAACTCCATAACGCTTTTTTATTGTTTTTGTTTTTGTTAAAATGTACCAGGTTAACTTAATATAAAACCATGTCCATTGGGACAAATTACATACTGATAAAGAAACTGTTGTAGAAGATGACCATCAAAGTATCGATACTTTATGACTATGAGTAATTGTTTGTGTGAAATTTTAACAGTATGATGCATACCAAATTAAAACTTTGCAACAATTTTATGTATCTCAAAACAAGAATACAAACGGTCGAAAAATACGTCCGTCTTATTTTTATGCCACCAACTTTGGTGATAAGCGGTCTACATCAGTCAAATTTAGAAAGCGGACCCTGTCATTAATACGTTTTAGTCCAATTCAAGAGTCGTAACTTTGCAGTGAATGGTACCTTTCATTTCGTCAACGAACGTGGCGATTCAAACACCTTTACACTTGAGCGACTGAGACCTTCCGGCTAGAAATTGGGCGTGTTTGCTATAAACTTCGTGACCAAGTTGTTTTTTATCTAATCTTGATGTATATGTCAAATCAACGGCCATGACTCGGATTCAATTGGGATTTAACAGATATGTTTTCATTGCTATGAGTTTTTAAAATAAAAACATCATGACCAAGCTTACTTATGATGTTGGAGGTATTTCGATTTTGCCAAAGTATGACAGCGGACACAATCAGTTCAGTTCATTATTTTTTTGTAATTCCAAGGACCATAACTCTAAAGTGATTTTGACTCTCGGCTTGTTATCATACTTTTCCGAGATAATTTATGGGGTTTAACAGCTGACAGTTTTACATGAAATCCATTTTTTATTTATCAAAGGAAAAACAAAGTAGCAACACAGACAACACAAAGTATATTGTCTACACAAGTATAGAAACTTACCAATTTTGACCTGAATCCATATCTGAAAAAAATGAGACATTTCTTTTACCTTTATTCATTGACCAGATTCTTTTAGATGAATTATGTATCGATTAATAAGAATACTATGAGGGAAACTGGGGGTGTCACCCTAGGCTGATTTCCGGAATATTATATATAGTTGCGAGACGAATTGTCTATTCCAGGCATGATATAGGGATGCTTTATATAAGGACACATTAAGAGAAATGTCTGGCAATTTTAGACAAAAAATTGACTCTCCGCTGGTTTTGAATGCATACGTTGAACGATCAAGATACGTTGAATCCAGTGCAAACAATTTCATATAATTATACTAGTTTAACAACAAATGACACTATCAAATGAACATGTGTAAATTTGAAGCGAGTGAAGCGAGCGCTGGAAAATGGAGTGGAATGACTTTTATGACCAAAATTGCATATCACACTGCCTTATATATTGCGCCTTATATGTTTGATTGCATGTTGGTGACTTTGATGACCAGAGGTTTGTGCATATCACACTGCCTTATATATTGTGCCAAATATGTTTGATTGCAAGTTGATGACTTTTCACTTCGGTCAGAATAATGCGGGCCTACATATCATTCAAGGCTATATGTAGCTAGATCAAATATCAGAATGATATGGGTCAAATGGAATTTATGTGTACACTCATAAAGCAACTTAGACTTCTCGAAAGTTGAAAAAAGCGTTACATGGTAAATCCGTTTCAGTTTAAAGATAATATAAATAAAAGTATGTAGATTGGCTAGTACTTTATTCATGTGCGAAGATGGATACCATTTTAAAGCCATTCACATTGATTTGATAATTTCCGTTTGCGATTGTTTCACTAAATGGTATAACTGTATATTCATAACATCACTACGAATCAAATAAAGTATAACTACGAAATTTATTTATTAAAACACCCCTTAAATCCTTGAAATAATTTGAAACAGAGAACATTTATTAACCAGTTGAATTTGAATTTCACTATTGGAAGGAATATAAACGCGTTACGTATTGAAATTATTGTTTATTTTACATGATGTGATCTAAAACACATATATGCTGGTGATACATGCTATACCTTCTTCCTTCAATATGGACATGATGCAGGCACAGTTTAATGTGTTCTTACGTCTCAGAATGAACACCAAGACGATTACAGCAACAACTATACCGAGACTTCCACCAACTGCACCACCAATAATGGGAGAATGATTTGAAGTTATGTCTTCTGAAATAAAAATAACGGTATAACTTATCCAAGTAAGCCGTGATTGTGTCTTTCGGTTATATCAAATTAACATAACTCCGAATCAAATGCTTAACGGTTGTAATAAAGCTTTCGACATTAGAAGAATAAGATAAACATGACTTGTAATAAACTCGATAACAACCCCAATACAACTATACACCTTTCAATGTTTATCACCAACTGGGGTGGCGGAGATATAGCGGACGTCGGACAACGGTTGATTCCCGACGGACGGGATGTGTATAGGCCCGGTGAGACCGCCTCCCGGAAAAAGACCTGGTAGGATTTTTGAGAAAACATTTCTGATGCCCGCCCCCTGATATTTTGAAAAGATTCATTGCTCCTTGATATTATTGTAACATAATATAATTTATTTTTATTTTTAGAAAGGTTTCTAGAAGACTTCTTTAAGTGTGTACCTAACCTACCAGCATAACACATATCTGTAAGTCGTTCGTGCCGAATAAATGTCGAACCCACTAAGAAATTGAACGACAATGCATTTATGTATTTATTTTTCTTTCAATGATGATGTACCATTCGGGTAAATAGGTGTGACTTGGTACAGTGTCTAAACAAACACTTACACTATTATTCCGGAAAGTATCAGTAATGCATTTGGTACCGCAACCAAATAATTCAACTTACCTGTGTCTGTTTTAACTTCCAGTGACTGATTTTGCATGCATGGGCCAATTTTGTTCTTTGAATATAAAGTTACATCATAGAGTTTGCCGCCTTCTAAACTTGATATTTCCACTTTGTATATCACTGTTTCATCATCCTCTGGCTTGGTAAGAGTGTAGTATTTGGAGTCAGGTCGCTTCTTATAAACCAGTACGAATGACTGTTGAAGCCCTCCATTAAACTCTCCGTTCCACTGCACTGTTGCCATTGTAGTTGACTTCGAAAGCAGGCTAAAGTTTGTAGGACACTGTGGCACATCTAGTCCAATGAAATAAATGCACTATGTTACTCAATTTTACATCACGATTTGTATATCATTGCCATTGCGATCGTGATGTCACGCTTCATGAAACTTTTAAGTATGACCATTGCTTAGCATGTCTAAGTAGTCCGTTCAACTATAAACATTTCACTACATTGACGATAAGACATTGTAATTCAATGCAAAATAAATGTCGTTTTTGAGGAACCGAAAGGTCAATTACTAATCTACTAATCTATTTTAATATAATGATTATGTTATAACGCAAAACTCTAGACACATTACGTGAACAAAATTTGTAATACATACCTTGAGGATTCAGATAAAAGTGTTCCCGTAAATTTGGTGCTATTCCATTTGAAACTTCCAGAATATATGAGACATAATCGTCCACTTGAATATTCAAAATGGTTAATGATGTGAGCAGATCTGTTGTTGTGATAAAATGGCTTCCTCTATTAACTTTGTTATATGATGTTCCATTCCACGTTTGCCATTCGAACATCGGCGGTGGATATGCCATAGCCAAAAAAGTAAAAGTTACATTTCCATGTAGGTATCCAGTGAAATTTCGCTTTATATGTTCAAGACTATCGGATGGTCTAGGAGAGCCTATAAAAGACGTTCTATCATTTATTGCATTGTAATTACGCGTACGGACAGTTTGTCGAATTGTACTATTTCCCGAGTGTATTGCGTTGAAATTATTGTCTGCTTATACAATCGATAAATGCAAGTTTACTAGTAAAATGTTCTTCTTTCCATTCACGTTTATTTGATTCCCTTAAATTGTTTTGGATTGGTCAACAATATACTTCACATTAACGAAAACATACATTACATGAATATTTAAGGGATACATTGAAAATCCTACTTATATTAAAACACAACAACATACATTTCACTAACAACTGCAACTCTTTTGATGGCGTTCTTTTCAAATCCGTGTAGTTGTTGAATCCTGAACAAGTGTAGACAGCAGCATCAGAGCATGAGGCATTTTGAATAACATACTCTATTTGGAGAACATTTCTTCTTTCAACCAAGATTGTTGCCATGTGTTTTTGTTTCAATCTGACCGTAGAGCGAGGGTTGCTGAAAACCTCACATACGATAACAACTGTCTCCAATTCATTTATGGCAACGATAGTTTGATTTGGAAAAGCGCCGACATCAAATCTAGAAATTGATGTATTGTCTGAAATGAACGATCGTTACGGTATAGTAAGTATAGTATAAATTAATAGTATGGTTGGATAATCGTTTTTGCTAATACATATATGTGGCTGGGCGATGCCGTGAAAGAAACTTACCCTTGCTTAACGGTTTGACGGACACTAGACGGTGTTTTGAATATGAAAACTCATTCAGACCGCACAGGAATATATTAAACATCTAAAGTTATACAAATACTTTCTACTGCCCTATAATTGGCCATATGATTGATTTTTCTGATCATTATACTTTATGATACTAAATAATGATATAGAGTCGCATCGATGTTATCCAATTCAATGATTGTATACACCCGGATTGATGGAAAATGCAGGAAAAAATGCTGAGTGTGACAAAGTGATAAACAGTAGATGTATTGTGAGTTGGCCTCAAACGTGTATTAATTGTACATAGCATGAGATGTTTTAAGGTGTACCACCGTTATCACTACTCACTATTTTATTATCCCGTCGATTTTAATGATTATCTAATGTTAACGTTTTAGCATGAAAAGTTTTATTAATTTTGAACAACCAGTTATCCAAAAGAATATGTTTGGATATCGTTGTTTTTTGTAACTTCGTAAAATAAATAATCGTGAAAGAGTCAACAATTGGGACTGTTCAACTCATAATATTTAAGGTGACACTCTTATTCAAAATCAATACATACACATGTATAACAAACATAAATTTTGAGTGATAAACCTGCAATTATGGAAAATACTTAATACTGAAAACAAGATTGAAACCGTGTATTTAACAGCAGGGAGCGCAAAAATGATTGGTGAATGCTAAAAGATTTACTGTGATCTACCATAGTCTCATAAGGTAGAAATACCGTGTTTTATGCACATTTCTTCCAAACTGAATTAGTATTATTGCGCCCAATGACAGGACAGAAGTATCGAACAAACGCACGCGATTTCGATGGGAAATGCCATTGCACTTTATACAGATATAATATGAAATTGATAAACAACAACCATCGTTAAGGAATGAAGTGTTAATGTAAATATATATTATTATTTATTATAAGATACATATAAGCAACTGTGTAAAGGAACATAAAAAATCAATGTTTTTTTAAAGAAATACACAGACTTTCAAGAACTGAAAATTGGTTTTATAAACTAGTATTGTAAATACGTATTTCTATTTGTCACTTACATTTACACTCAAATTTCCTTTTCATTGTATGGTTAAAAACGTTGTATAAAGTGTAAACTTTTCACGGCGTTGTTATGTTCGTTACATAAATGTGGTCAGTAGTCAAAAAGGGTATTTTACATATTACTCTGTTAAAGCAAATTTCGTATATGAAACATATGAAGATGTCTAAGATGTCAAAATATTAAGATTTATCTATCTTATCTAAGTTTCCATGATCTAGAAACAGAAAAATAGCCGTTATAATATAATTCCACGAGAAGGACATAATGTGAAGTGAGTCCAAATGAATGTGTTGAAAATGAATGGCACTTTAGTCTTATTTGTAATTGATAGAAATTATTTCGATCCAACAATATACTACACAAATATTTTGTTAAGAAAATTACGACTTGATACTGTTATAGTATTGTTGCACATCCAATATTGTTCATTGATATTGTGTAATTTTGTATATTTTTATGGGTGCAATTTAAAAGGAAAGGAAACAGGGAAATACAACTGAGCAACGTTTTCTTTCGTCTTAATAAAACTTACATTTAACATCCAGAAGTCTTGTCTCAGACACAAGCTGCTTCCCGGCAACATTACTGGCCATGCAACAGATTCTCAATCCATCATCTTTACTGGAAGCGGTGAAGGTCAATATACTCTCTACATACTCCAGGCCCTCGACATTACTGGCAGAAGAACTTGAAACTAAAGACGTGATATCCACTCCAGACTGAGAGCACGTGTCTCCTGTGACCTTAAACCATTTTATTGTCGCCATGGGAAGTCCACCTGATGATCTACATTTGAATGTCTCAAAAGAACCGGCGTCCATTGTCACTGTCAAAACTCTGGGATCTGTCATGGTTACCGCCGTGATTGGGACTAAAGCTAAAATAAAAAGTATTGGGTACAAGTTCACCCTCAAAAGATTTAAGGTGACTTCGATACAATATGTGAATGGGCAACACAACCGAAACCGTTTGCCTATTGGATTTATCTTAGTTATAACACTACGTCATATATACTTTGATAGGTCTATGATTTACACGTTGTACATTACATGCCCTTCTAGGCATATTTTGAGTAAACACGCATAACTATTTAAAAGTTTGTAGAACATACATGTGAGAAAATTAATGGTTTCAAAAATATAAAAAATAAATACAGAAAATAGAGCAAAATATTTTGAACATATAGCAGTACAGCCCACTGCTTCATTTACAACGTACTTGGCAACATTCACACGAACGCTGTCAAATAATTACCGACGGTCATGTTTACATACTTTAGATCAAAGTTATTATCTTTGTCAAAGTAATGGTATTTGTAAAATTACATTGTTTTAATATAAATGTTTAAAGGAGAATCAAATACTGTTATTTGCTTTGAAACTGTCTGTTTTTATGTTTAAAGCAATGCCATTTTGATAAACGAAATAATGCTTAGCTACAAGCAACGTTGCAAGTGATGAACTTTATTGAAACTGTCTGAATTTAAGGTATGTCTACATTTTATATTAAAGCTGCACTCTAACAGATTGAACGTTTTGACAACTCTTTTTTTGTCTTGGAACGAGCCAATTATTGCGAAAAATGGAAACCAGTTATATAAGATTGCTTACAAAAAATCAGATCGCAGAATTTCTTATTTAAGTTCAAAAAATGATGTTTTATGCGTTTTTCTTAAACCGTTAGTAACGGTTAAAGCCATAAAACATTGATTTTCGAACAGAAATATGAAAATCTACGATCTGATTTTTTGTCAACAATCTTATATCAGATATTTTCGCAAAAATTTGCTTTTTCCAAGACAAAAAATTAAAAAGGTGTTTAATGGTATATCTGTGAGGGTGCGACTTTAAGGTAATTTAATGATATTGTTAAAATCTTAAAAAGGAGACTTACCTTGTAATTCAATTGTTATTTGGTTGCTTCTCTGATAATGACCGGTTGAGCCTATGAGCTGATGACATTGCCATTGTTCTCCATTACGTTCTTCTCCGATGTTATAAATGGTGATGGTGAACACGTTCTTTGCTTGGCAGGAGTATCCATATTGGGATTCGTTCCCAGATAGTTTCGTGCATGTGCCATTCGGTGATTGTTGAATATATACCTTTCCATGAAATGTACCATTTCTTCCGGAATCCCATACGCAAATTGTAGTAAGATCGGTACGTTGTCCTTCATAGGAACAGGATAGCGTCTTGTTTTGGCCCCTTCGAACAGACACGCTCCCAGATGGTACAACGATCGGGTTGCATTGTATGATTGTTACTAAAACCATGAATAAAATCTTCAATATCGACTTCATATAAAAAACCAATTATTTGATCGAAAAAGTGCTATATTGCCAAAACAGCGAAAATGTAATGTTGCAGTACGAGACACACCGCTTCAACTGCCGAAACAGGTTGCCTGGAACTGTTAATATGTTTTTCACATATTTCTAGTTTTCGTTCTAACAGTCTTTCATCTCATGATGAAACTGTGTTTGTCAAAAATGGCATGCATTCATAATTTTTGCGCCATGGTGATAACAACTATTATAGGGTTGATACACCTTTTTGAGATCGTTACGATCTGCAAAGGCCCGCAAAAAGGTCTACAGTCCGAGTGCGTAGCTCTAGGGTTGTAAACTATTATAAGGGGCTTTACAGATGGTAACGACCGAAATAAAGGTGTATTATCGCTATTATTGCATAAAATACACAGTAATTGAAAAAGTTTTACATTAAACTCGATAAGGGCCGCTACACAACTCGAAAGTTGCATTTTTGTTTCAGTCTTCAGTCGATTGGAATGTTTTGTTTTAGACAGTGACTGGATTCTTTACACAGAGGACCTATCGGGAAATCGATTAGTTACCGATATATTATCACTTTAAAATTTATATGTTTTGGCAACTAATTTAAACCGGAAAAATGTGTTAACATGTTCTGGATAAAATGTACAGCATCTTCATCATCAGAGAAAAAAATATTTGAACATTCTTTGTTCATTGCATACGACGTAATGGAATCATATTCATATAAGTCGTTTGTTCTGAATAAAATCGACAGAAATCACTCAAGTTGAGAAGAGTTAAATGTTTTAGACTTAATTTAGAGCTTTTATAGCAAACAAATAGTCAAAACAACAGCAGAAACACTTCAGCTTGCCAGGAAAGGAAAACTCAGAAGAAAATATGTAAGATAAATTTGGTTTATTTCATTTTTGATATTATTTGATATTTGTATACAGCTTCTTATGGAGAATTTTTTTTGCAAAAGTTTGCATCGTTGACCCACTTTCGGTAAAAAAACCCAGGTCGCTCAGCGGCCATTGTTATGACGCGTGCCATGATAGCGCTAATGCAAAACAAGAAGCCGATAATTAACAGCACGTGAATTTACTGAATAATGCAGGTTTTCTATCGATAACGCCCGGGAATTTGCGTTTTATCACTCCACAATAAAAGACCGAAAACACACATGCAATAATAGCAGATTTTTTACCGATTAAATATCTTTGAGACTTAGTCAATTAAGTGGCGGTTCGGTACAATGCAACTTGATTACACACAAAGGCAATCCAGAATTTCTTTGAATATCTGAGTAAAAACAAGTTGTATATATTTTGCTTAGCATTTTGTGCAGTGAAATACTATGACCACTTTGTAATAGTCTCAAGATATTCGATAGACTTTATTTTAGTTTCATGTGAAAGTACAATTTGTATAAACAACAAGTGATTTTTAGGAGAAAATTAATCATTGGATAACACTTTGTGTCAAACATTATTGTGTAAATTTGATTGTCAATGACAAGACTAACAAAGGAATGAAATCAATTTGAAGTTGATAGCAGTGATGATGACTATGAATAGGAACACATGTCATTCATCAAACCAAGGTTACACACTCTGCTGGGAAAGCTACACGTATGAGCTGTGGATGTCTAAGGATTGATGCATATACGGCCAAGACATAGGTCGGCAGCTGAAGTAAACCCTGCATGGCGATATTAAGCGATGTGTTTTTGCATAGTTTGGTAGCTAAGACCCTGTATACAAGAATCCAGTTGTCTAATATTGTGAATGAATATTTTCATTTAGTCGTAAGCCATTAAAGTTTTATTTTAAAGATTAAGAAATTGTGTAATTGCATATAAAATATTGGATAAAGAAAATTCAATAAGGCGTCCAAGATGGCTGAAAATATTATGAAAATGTTTCATTTTTAAATTACTGATCCGTTAGATTTGATTGTTTGCCGAACATGTTCTTTAGTTAATCATTTGAATACAAAACTAATATACATGTATTAAGAATAGAGACAGCATTTTGAACAATATCAAATATAAAATTGCTTCCAAAGCAGTCGCCAAAATGGATTAAAATGGAGATGTTATTGTGCATATGTTTGCTATTTTGTTATATCACGTCTAAAATGTTTTTGTATTTATTATTTACTTAGTCAAATCAAATCACTGTACACTGAAACATTCAAAATATGATCTAAAAGCCAAGATCGCCATTTATTATCGAAGTGGCATCTTTCCCATTAATTATTAACCTATTTCTATTGTTTTAATTAAATAATGGTAATTTCTCAGAATTGAATAGGAAATAAGATAACACTATCTGTTTAAAGAGTACCTCCGCTCCTTTTGCCATTGGTGCCTATTAGGAAACCTCATATTTCACATTTCTCAATCTGCATTTAGATATCTTTAAAAGTAATTGATCTTCCTGGTCTATAAAGACTACACAAGATGCATGCTGATGCTATAATGATTTGCCCGTTTAAACATGACCGATTGTCGCTGAACGCTGAAACAGTTTACGTAGAAGTTTTTGGGGAGAGATAAAATAACTAGAATTAATGGTAATTATCTAACGATGGGAATGGTGATAAAGGCGATTATGTACCACCTTAAATCTCACTCTACAATGAACCCAATTTAAAATAAGACAAAGATACGAATCCTGACAATACACGATCAGCACCAGGTGTCCCTTAGTTATTCTAATGCTGCCGTGATTATGCCGTGCTAGATCGTAACACGGACTTAATAGGTTGTAACGTGGATCTGCGTTGCATCCGTTAGTATTCGACATGACATTCGTGCTCTCGTCGTTGATGAATCGGTGCCTTTGTCGTGGTCATTGTTACATACATTGTCACGGTTCGTGAAACATGACTAAAGATTTTACATCTTGGCTTCTACTTCTGCATATGATTTGAATTAACTACGTTTTGATCTGTATTGCTACGTATCAAACATAGTCTCATACGATGCTTAACGCTTAAGCTAGGGTTTAAATGCGACTCCAATTTTCTTGTACATACCCAATTTAGCATGATCAGCTACGGCTACAGTAAAGACCAATAACGCTACCAGCATGACCACAGCACACGCTAAACTTCTATGTCCGAATCATACAGCTGTCGCATGATCCAAAAGGCGCATCGAATCGTACAAAATCTTAACTAAGTTCGTACTCAACGTTACTTCCATGCCAATACCGCGGTAAACCGCGCAGGGAAAGTGAATACAAAACTATCGGGTAAACAGTTGATAATAAAATAAATCGTAAAACTGATTATGCATGACCATCGTCATGAAAATTCATAGAATGTTTAACATTATGCACATAACATAAAGATAACTCAAAAGTTTCAACTTACCCCAGAATTGTATGACGATCAATGAATGGACCAAAAACAATGTTCTGTATTCCATCCCGTAAAGTGATAAAGATATACATATCAAGTAACAGCATAAAGAAACCAATAACATCCTGTGCATACATTAACACAGTTTATTATTAATAAAACACTTGTATTTAAATGCAGAAAGGAAGTTTATAATAACACATTAAGGAAGTTTAAGTTAGTTTGTTCTGATGTTCATTAAAGCGTCAGAGAAGGATATTTATTTTCTATGTGGAGGCGTATAGACGATCTAAATCTCACGCTAGCGTTAAATTTTAACTCTAAATGTGTTAAGCATTAGAAAGGAAGAATACAACTGATAAAACCCGTATCTTAATGCAGAAAGTTTTGAATTACAAGCTTGACTTATTCGCATGAAATTCATTATTCAAATACGTTATGCTTCCCCTCCTAAGACATTGATTCCAGTTATATGATACAAATCAATGTCATAATCGTAGAAAAAAATGCAGTGATAGTATGTAATAGTAAGTAAGTAATTTTCGTATTCTAAACGATAAAGTCGACTGCCTCTATGTTCCAAAACCCTGCAATTATAAACAAATAAACCAAACTCAATGAGCAATTACTCATTTATATCTTGTTTTGATAATTTAGAAGTTATCTTCGCTCATCTTTCGAGTATAAGTGTATTTATCCTTCGAATTCAAAACCACCAGCTCATTAACTGTATGCTTATAGTTTCCTATTGTTGTGTATATAGAAACATACATTATTTGACATTTATTTTGTACTTTGATACCAATTAAACCTGCTGTACATATGTTATGCTCTCAATATATGGAGGAAATAAAAGATCTATCAATCTATCGGGCACATCGCGGCACCGACTTATGTCATAGAATGGTGAAAAGTAAACTTGCCTTGTTTATTCCAAAATAGGATATTTAAACATCCCTGAGTCCCGGTGGCGTTTGGTATTTATCACGTCTGTGATAGCCCTCAGGCTAGTTGATTTTGGGGTCAGTAAAACAAAGGTCGAAATGTTTAAAACATAAGTTAGAAATGATATACCATGAAGAAGTTGATATAATTCAGTAGCAATCATTGAGATGTATAAAGAAAATTGGAAGGATATCATTAGTAAAGTGTATAACTGAAATCCCTTTTTTATCATTTTACGCCTCCTGAAAATCTATTATTTGAGAAATTGGCAACTCAAGATCTGGTCACATGTAAATAATGGTAGAATTTATTGCAACATTTATAGTTATCATTTCAACAAAAGGCAACACCCTGGTAAAATTAATTAAGTTCCCAACAACAATTCATTCCTTTATTACACAAAATGACGTATTATTCGGAATTTTAATATTTTGTATTCGCCGATTATCATAGAGGATTTAAGCTGCCCTGTGTAAATTTTGAGATGTATGGCAAAATTTGGAATGTGCTTTGTGTAAATGCTTTTAAAGAATGGCATATAATATTCGTAGTTATATGTGCTTGTTTGTGCGTCCGTTCGTTTGTCTGTCCATTATAACATTGCCTCGGTAATAACTTATTATTGATATAATTTTATTTAAACTTATGATCACAGAAATGTACAGCACCATTGGAAAGTGTATCCTGCATATAATCCATGCTCTTATCGTAAAGCTCAATGTCACACTTGAAGGACATTGTTATACAGCATGGATTTCATAGCACAGTAACACTAGTAAATGACAAACAGCCTGAAGTTCAATTCCGACCTGATGTCTTTATGTACAAAATAATATACCTTTGAATACTTTTAAGATGTTCCCCGTACAATTTCGTACCTAATAAATTTGCGACTGTGTGTAACTAGAAATTCGCGACTAGCTAGTACTCTTGCGACCTGCATTTTTTAATAAACATGTGATGCGACTGTTATGCAACGCCACCCCACCCCCTGTTAGACCTTCCCTGGTTCTTAAACGTGCCCCAGTCTGAAGCATTGACATAAGTGGGACCCCGAAGAAGTGTTAAAAATTGCTAAAGCGGTGATGCAGTGGATCGAATTTTCGAGCACTTGATTGATTGTTATAAAGTGTCTAACCAAGTGCTAGGGCTGAGTACCGGTTCTCGTATCAAATCAAATACCGGTATAAGACGTTCAGTCGATATATCGTATTGAAAGTTCGCGTATCGGTCAAAATTTTGATCAAATAAAAGTTTGAAAAACGTTTGTTTCTTTATTTTCACTCATTTCACATACGATTTTAGTTGAAATAAAGAACTAAAATGCAAATTGCGATAACAGTTATGTATTTTCAATAATTGTGTAACATATAAGTAATCAGTTAGGGACACCCAAAACTTATATGGAGTCATGGAGTCTATTGCGCTTCGGAAATGTACGCGGAAATGTATTATTTTCTCTATTGCGCGTTGGAAATGTTGCATGTTTTACATTCCGCTTTTCGGTTTGATAAAGTGCACGTCTTAACTTAGGCCTATGTTGGATGAAATTGTCCTTACATTTTAAATTACCCGTAATAAAATACAAACTGTATCGCATCCCAGACACAAATATTTAAAGAATGCATTAATTGAAAGTATTACATATTCCCCCGTGCTGTTTACCTGCATTTTTTCTGCACGTCGTTTTAAGCAATGGAGCAAAATGGAATGCACTATGGACAGTGTGGTAAATGGGGTATATAGCTCGTTTTGTCTTTATCAGAATTGTATGAACATGTGCGTAAACGTTTGTATATATACGTACAGTTTGGTCGCAGTTGAAAGAGGCGATTCACTGAGAAAAAAAAAACATACAAGTGACAGTGGCATAAGATTTTTCCGTCTTGTGATAGGGGTGACTGATAAAATGACTGATTTAATGATTAATCCATTGATAATAGGACTTATTTTGAAAGGTAAGTAACATTGTGAAAGATCGAGCTGATATTATCAGCAAACACCATTAAGACATAACGAGAACGGTTGTGGCTCAAAAATGTTTGCGAACGCTGGGTCCCGCAACTATTTACGAAGAGGTTGAAGAAAAAAAGGGTCATAATGTCGTCTCAATAAACTGTACCATCGATACAAATAAGCATTAAATTAGAAGTGACGTTAAAACTCAGTTGTAACAGTAAGTGAAACTTAGAATTATCAGTTTGATCCCAATTCCAAATAAAACAGCGTTTAGATTAGTTGTTCTTGTAACAGACAGGCCATTGCGCGGCAAAGTTTGACGTACAAACGCATGCGAAAGCTCAATTTATGCCGACTTAAAGCTCCATTGCTTCAGTTTCCTGATCCATATAGCACTTTAGAAAACATTGAAGTTTTATCGGTACTAGAAAGGCTGGATACAATTTACGTTCATAAGCGCCGTTGCATCGACGTCCGGAGAATCGAATCAAGTTGCTCCATGACAACACATGAGCACCTGGAGCCTCGGTACGGAAATATTTTAGGGTAACTGGTCTTTGACTAAAACAGCACCAACCACACAATCAAGGCCCTGCATCAGTTAACTGTTTTATGTTCCTGAGGCTTTAACAAAAAAAACCTGGACACCACGGTTTATCATTGTCTACAGAATATGCCGCAGTTCTCTGCGCGCTAAAAACGGGTATGAATTCTGATATTATTAGACTCAGCTATACGTTTTCAAACTAAAAAACAACATTTTCTGAAACGCTGCACTTTTCTAAAAGCTTTTAGAACGCCCTTCTCATTTTGGAAAATACAATGTTTTCATGTGTACGCTTATGATCAGTGTATGACATCTTTAACAGTGGTTTAAAATTGTTGACTGAAGAAAGTACTTGAAAGTATAGATACAGCTGTATATTATGCATGTAGTTCAAATGTACAGCTGTAACCATAAATAAAATCTTATAAAAACAATCAATTATAGCTGTGTCTTTACTTATAGTACTGCTATAAAATAGAGCAGTATGTCACTGTTGACATACTTTGACTTTTGAGCCACTTCGTAGACAATACGCAGTCCCATTTAATGTACGAGAGTAACTATATAACGCAATTCAGTAATACGTTTCTTATGGGATTGGCCGCGCACATATGCGGCACGTATCGTGAATGAGATAACAGTTTCAACTAATCATTCACTTACTGAAATGATTTTCACTTCATTTGTAAAAATGGAAATTCAATTAAAGATCGTTTTGTTGGCGTGTATAAGCCTTACGGTGGCAAAAGAGGATAAGCGTTTGGTCCTGGACGGTACCGACTCAAGCGACTTTGAGCAACTTATGTTAGAGGTGTGTATGAACAAAGTTTAAATTGCGTTTGAACCTGAAATCAGAACATGTTACTGCAATATTGTCTTATCGTGATACAGTCATAGTTTGTTTTGTCAGTTTTGACACGATGACATCGGCGATGTTGAAGACTTATTTGGCCGATTGTTTAAAACATAGAACATTATTGAAGTTAGCACAGCTTTCAATAGAACCATAATGAACTTAAATGTTCATCGATACACTTGTTGTCTAGAGTATTCCTAACAAGATATGAGACAACTGTTGAGATGTACTTGTTTTCTAGAGTATTTCTAACGAGATATGAGACAACTGTTGAGATGTACTTGTTTTCTAGAGTATTTCTAACGAGATATGAGACAACTGTTGAGATGTACTTGTTTTCTAGAGTATTTCTAACGAGATATGAGACAACTGTTGAGATGTACTTGTTTTCTAGAGTATTTCTAACAAGATATGAGACAACTGTTGAGATGTACTTGTTTTCTAGAGTATTTCTAACGAGATATAAGACAACTGTTGAGATGTACTTGTTTTCTAGAGTATTTCTAACGAGATATGAGAAAACTGTTGAGATGTACTTGCTTTCTAGAGTATTTCTAACAAGATATGAGACAACTGTTGAGATGTACTTGCTTTCTAGAGTATTTCTAACAAGATATGAGACAACTGTTGAGATGTACTTGTTTTTTAGAGTATTTCGAACAAGATATGAGACAACTGTTGAGATGTACTTGTTTTCTAGAGTATTTCGAACAAGATATGAGACAACTGTTGAGATGTACTTGTTTCCTAGAGTATTGCGAACAAGATATGAGACAACTGTTGAGATGTACTTGTTTTCTAGAGTATTGCGAACAAGATATGAGACAACTGTTGAGATGTACTTGTTTTCTAGAGTATTGCGAACAAGATATGAGACAACTGTTGAGATGTACTTGTTTTCTAGAGTATTGCGAACAAGATATGAGACAACTGTTGAGATGTACTTGTTTTCTAGAGTATTGCGAACAAGATATGAGACAACTGTTGAGATGTACTTGTTTTCTAGAGTATTGCGAACAAGATATGAGACAACTGTTGAGATGTACTTGTTTTCTAGAGTATTTCTAACAAGATATGAGACAACTGTTGAGATGTACTTGTTTTCTAGAGTATTTCTAACAAGATATGAGACAACTGTTGAGATGTACTTGTTTTCTAGAGTATTTCCAACGAGATATGAGACAACTGTTGAGATGTACTTGTTTTCTAGAGTATTTCCAACGAGATATGAGACAACTGTTGAGATGTACTTGTTTTCTAGAGTATTTCTAACAAGATATGAGACAACTGTTGAGATGTACTTGTTTTCGAGAGTATTTCTAACGAGATATGAGACAACTGTTGAGATGTACTTGTTTTCTAGAGTATTTCTAACAAGATATGAGACAACTGTTGAGATGTACTTGTTTTCTAGAGTATTTCTAACAAGATATGAGACAACTGTTGAGATGTACTTGTTTTCTAGAGTATTGCGAACAAGATATGAGACAACTGTTGAGATGTACTTGTTTTCTAGAGTATTGCGAACAAGATATGAGACAACTGTTGAGATGTACTTGTTTTCTAGAGTATTTCTAACAAGATATGAGACAACTGTTGAGATGTACTTGTTTTCTAGAGTATTGCGAACAAGATATGAGACAACTGTTGAGATGTACTTGTTTTCTAGAGTATTGCGAACAAGATATGAGACAACTGTTGAGATGTACTTGTTTTCTAGAGTATTTCTAACAAGATATGAGACAACTGTTGAGATGTACTTGTTTTCTAGAGTATTGCGAACAAGATATGAGACAACTGTTGAGATGTACTTGTTTTCTAGAGTATTTCTAACAAGAAATGAGACAACTGTTGAGATGTACTTGTTTTCTAGAGCATTTCGAACAATATATGAGACAACTGTTGAGATGTACTTGTTTTCTAGAGTATTGCGAACAAGATATGAGACAGCTGTTGAGATGTACTTGTTTTCTAGAGTATTGCGAACAAGATATGAGACAACTGTTGAGATGTACTTGTTTTCTAGAGTATTGCGAACAAGATATGAGACAACTGTTGAGATGTACTTGTTTTCTAGAGTATTTCTAACAAGATATGAGACAACTGTTGAGATGTACTTGTTTTCTAGAGTATTGCGAACAAGATATGAGACAACTGTTGAGATGTACTTGTTTTCTAGAGTATTTCGAACAATATATGAGACAACTGTTGAGATGTACTTGTTTTCTAGAGTATTTCGAACAATATATGAGACAACTGTTGAGATGTACTTGTTTTCTAGAGTATTTCTAACAAGATATGAGACAACTGTTGAGATGTACTTGTTTTCTAGAGTATTTCTAACAAGATATGAGACAACTGTTGAGATGTACTTGTTTTCTAGAGTATTTCTAACAAGATATGAGACAACTGTTGAGATGTACTTGTTTTCTAGAGTATTTCTAACAAGATATGAGACAACTGTTGAGATGTACTTGTTTTCTAGAGTATTTCTAACAAGATATGAGACAACTGTTGAGATGTACTTGTTTTCTAGAGTATTTCTAACAAGATATGAGACAACTGTTGAGATGTACTTGTTTTCTAGAGTATTCCTAACAAGATATGAGACAACTGTTGAGATGTACTTGTTTTCTAGAGTATTCCTAACAAGATATGAGACAACTGTTGAGATGTACTTGTTTTCTAGAGTATTTCGAACAATATATGAGACAACTGTTGAGATGTACTTGTTTTCTAGAGTATTTCTAACAAGATATGAGACAACTGTTGAGATGTACTTGTTTTCTAGAGTATTGCGAACAAGATATGAGACAACTGTTGAGATGTACTTGTTTTCTACAGTATTGCGAACAAGATATGAGACAACTGTTGAGATGTACTTGTTTTCTACAGTATTGCGAACAAGATATGAGACAACTGTTGAGATGTACTTGTTTTCTACAGTATTGCGAACAAGATATGAGACAACTGTTGAGATGTACTTGTTTTCTACAGTATTTCTAACAAGATATGAGACAACTGTTGAGATGTACTTGTTTTCTAGAGTATTTCTAACAAGATATGAGACAACTGTTGAGATGTACTTGTTTTCTAGAGTATTTCTAACAAGATATGAGACAACTGTTGAGATGTACTTGTTTTCTAGAGTATTTCTAACAAGATATGAGACAACTGTTGAGATGTACTTGTTTTCTAGAGTATTGCGAACAAGATATGAGACAACTGTTGAGATGTACTTGTTTTCTAGAGTATTTCTAACAAGATATGAGACAACTGTTGAGATGTACTTGTTTTCTAGAGTATTTCTAACAAGATATGAGACAACTGTTGAGATGTACTTGTTTTCTAGAGTATTTCTATTAAGATATGAGATAACTGTTGAGATGTTCTATTCAAGTATATGAGCACATCATTAAATATTCAACCTTCGAAAGCAATCAACGATGTTGTTAATGACGTCGTTAACTTTAACAAAATTCTTAACATTCGGCCCATTGTCTACGTGTCACATTACTGTCACTGTTTGCTAACATTTAACACTTCACCTGCCTGAATATGGTACACTCACGTTTTGTATTATGATAGTGTACGTTTGCAATAGATATGACTTTACTGTCAATGTAATTAACTTATAATTATCGTATTTGAAAAACTAAAAAACTTATTTTTCAGGTCTCGCAACTTCAAACAAAGGTTGCGGCACTCGAAAGTAATTCAGGTACAAAAATACGTTAGCATAAGTATAGCAATGATACAATGGAAGCTACAGGGACAAGCCGATGGTCATTATTAACTAACGACTTTAGTAATATTAGAATCCGACTAGGAAAAATGATTCCTTCAGTGTCATGAAATATCTTAAATGTGTTTTCCTTTTTAGAAAATTTAAAATAATTGTTAACATGGTTTTTACATTATATATGGCCAGTTTAATCATTATGGCCTTACTTATAACAACTGTAGAATTCATTGATAATGTGCAATTTAGAGTCTTGTGTAGCAAAAATAAAGGTGTCTAGAAGCTGGGAGACACAATTCGCAACAAAACAGGAAAGACACTATCATAAAGTATGAGTTTGGAACCAAACAATGTGTTCTCTCTTTGAGCATATCCTTGATAACTGCTACTTCTTACACTGATCATGGTTTTTGCAAAGAACTACCACTGGATATACAAAAATATCCTTAAATGCGTTGAAAAATGGTTGACGTTCGTTTGAGGTATACTTAGACGGAATACCTTCTGGTAAAAATGTGAACATATTTGGAGTGGTTTAAACGTATGTGTTATCATTTATGGACAATCACTATAACAGACCGGCGCACACCGTGTTTTGTATTTAAATAGTTCAAGTTTGGTATTATTTTATTTCGGCATATGATTCGTATTTCGGGAAGTAGTTTAAAGGCCTAGTTTAAGCCTTCTATAAGTGACCCCCACCAAAAAACTGTGTATAGTACACAACCTCTGTTTATTGATCTAAATCTAGTTGCCTTGATCACTCTTATCAGATCTCCGATCTGAATATCCTGCTGTGCAGTTTTAGAAGTTTTATTATAGAAATGGACCCTAAAAGGCCCTGAGCCAATAAACGAATACACAGGAAATTGGCCTCTAGTGTGACACCAGTGCAATCATCAGGAGATGCACAGCAGGGGATTATCATACCAAACATTCCTTAAACTAGGCCTTTAACAGACGTTTAAGATACGTTTAGCACAATGAACAAAACATCATATCAACGAGAGTACGACAAATCGTAAGATCACGGTCGGTTATAAAGCCTGTGTTACAAATCTAATTGACCTAATAAACCTGCAAAATTCCGATACAATTTGTCAGAACTCACAAGTAAATATCCTCGTGTCGAAAAGCTATTAGATGGTTTAACTACAAAAAAGTAATCGTGCGATACGAGCGTTGAAAGGATGGTCCATAGTAAACAACACTACGAAGTTCATTGTGTATTTAGCTTCAGATACGTACGTGCGGTGGGGAAGAACATCCTGCCCTTCAGACAATGAGCTCGTCTACAAAGGTTAAAGAGGTTTAGTTATCTTATTTAAATATGTTGGTCTCTGAACAGATAAGAAAAGTGTCTCTATCAACTTATATAATAGTCAGTGTACAAATTCTGAAATATATATGAAATCACCTAATACGCAGTAACTAAAATTGAAGTAGCTCCTTTTTAAATCTTAAGTTTATTGGGCCTCTCTACTAAATGATACGCTGTTTTGACCTCGAAATATTGAATATAAGTATCTTCCATGGCAGAGAGTGTAAGATAGGTTGCGCGAGGGTCGGGATGAACCTATCTTACACGAGCGGCTATGGTAGATGCTTTTTCTCCCATCACAGTTAAGCAAAAATAAGTAAAAATGTATTTTTTGCTGGAACTCTTTTGTGCTTAGTAAATATAATTGCGTAAGAATATGCGATAGCACGCACTCGTCATGGATTTGCGCGCAGTGATCGAGTTAATGTTAATAGTCAAATCGGTCTTTTTTAAATAGTTCTAAGGAGAATGAAGCATTATTTCTTGAATGGTGCGTGAAAACTGTTTTATGGTGACATTTGACGCGAGAAATAATGAACTAGCGTTCTAAATATTACCATAAGACAAGATTTCCTTGATGCTACTGACGACAGTCTTCAACAAGGGAGGAAATTACAATGCGGTGACCATTAAAAAGGAGTTCCATACGGGCATTTTATCTTCGCCCGTGTGCAAGATAAGAATATCTAGCATGGTTAAATTATTGGATCTACTTATCTGAGGTGGGAGAATATTCAGTCATTTCACTTCCGATTACAGTTAAAACATTTTCCCCTAACTTTTTATCACATGCTATACCTTGTATCCGGTTTCATATATATATCACGTATCTCTTGCTACTGGATCATAATTCAGCAAGTCATATGTTTATTTCTATTGTGGTTTTATAAAGATTCACTTAGATAACGTCGTTAATTTTTAATTTGAATCTTGATTGGAAAACATGATATTTCCTTTTTTTCTTAAAAAAAAATCTTATCAAGTGCGTCACTCTCAGTATTTAAGCAAAAAAATATATCATGAACATATTACAATATTTCACGTCATTTTACCGGGGACGTCACAATTTAAAAGAAAGCAAATTCCTTATAGTTTTCATGTTGTGGTTCTTCCTGGATTTTATCTCAGTTATCATTAATCATAATTTTACACGGAATGAAAATTATGGGATCTTTTTCTGCTTTAAATTACATTGGGCTTCTACATTTCTGCAATGCATGTTTTTTTTGTTGATTTGTCGTACTTGGTTCATCTGAATTGAACATTGAGAGGTTGAACATGTTGGTCTACTTGTTAGATTTTACCGGATACAAGCATGTGCTAAAACTAACAATCTTCATCTAATACACTTTATTGAACTCATCCAGGAAACTTGTTCGTGGCCAATGGCTCGCTTACTAACACATTTTCTGATTCCGTGGAATACAATTGTGTATTACATGTTTATGGTGACTCATGGGAGGTTCTCTATATCTATAATGTATTTTCAGTCATTTATTTTAAATACTTGTAATCAATAAGCAGTACCCTACCAACATTAAATGGAGTCATTAGGAATCAACATGTAAGAATTACGATCAACTTCATGGTAAACAAACATCTTATTTGAACAGTGGATATCTTTAATAATCAAGATTGCACCATAACAGGTTATGCGGGAGGTTCACATTATTCTCATAGTGGAAGTGCAGCGAACTGGCTCTGTTTGACCGATTCCCCGCAGTGGGGCTACTATGAGGAAAATGTCGCCTCAGGAGCAAAGGTAAGGACTGGTACAAACTTCGAAACGCTAGGACAAGTCAAAATATGATAGAACAGTTGAATGGTTATGTTTGACATATCTTATGCCCTTTTTTTAAAAGAAAAATAATTGAGATTTCACTTTTTTTTCAAAACGGAGGCTAGATAAGCAACATAATAGGCTTTCAAGTGTTGTTTTTTTTAAATTCTGCAGCTTCTATCTCAAGTTGTTAAACTCATATGAAATTAGATCAAGGGCCGTATTCATTAAGCTTTTAAGTGAAGAATTAATTTTAACTTTGTAGAAAAGGTTCCATGCTCTATTTTGCGATTAGGGGAGGTTTGAAATTCTCTATTGTGGTTGTGAACAGTGGCATGTCCTCTATTGCGCATGGGAAAAAAAAGCATGTCTACTAGTAGGCACGGGAGAAGTGACATGTCCCCTATAACGCATGGGAAACGTGGCATGTCCTCTTTAACGCATGGGAAAAACATGTTGTCTGTTTCATAGTGGAAAACGGCATGTCCTCTTTTGCGCATGGGAAATGTGTCATGTCATATACAGAGCATGATGAGAAGTTTCGTGTTGTTTATTGTGCTTGGGATATGTATCATTTCCTCTTTTGCGCATTGGGAAAGGTGCGTGTCCATTATTTTGCTCTCTCTTGATAATTTGCACGTTTATACCATTGAATTGGTCTTTAAATTATATACAAAAGCATACACTAATATTTTAATAAGCATGCATTGAAAGTATTGCGTATTTTCCTAATACTGTTCACGTGCATTTCCGCTGCACATGATATTATGCACTGGTGTATAAATGGCTTGGAATATGATAATTGCACGTTTAAAACATAAGGCGTGTAAAGCGCGATTTGGTTTTTACCAGAATTGTATGAAATAGCATACAGGTTTGTATTATACTGTTTAAACAAACAGTATGGTCGCATTTGGATGAGGTGATTCATCTAGGAAACGCATACATGTGACAGTGGCTCCAGATCGGGCGACAGATAACATTGTTTGAATTGTGATAGGTCTTTTTGGGAGGTTGATGCCAGTAATATTGTGAAAGAAAGAGCTGATTGTATTGGCAAACATCATAAAGAAATAGTTAGAGCCTTTAGAGCCGTTATGGCTGAAAAATATTTGCAAACGTTGAGTCCCACATTTATTGACGGAGGGGTTGAAGCAGGAACGGGTCATGATGTCGTCTCAAATTATTTTAGCTTCGATACATATTAGCAGTTTAGTAAGGACGATAAGCGTAGTTGTAACTGTACGTAAAACAGTATCGTTGCATTGACATCCGGGTAATCGAAAAAAGTTGTATCATGACAACAAAGTGGCACGCAAAGCTTCGGTTTAGAACATTTTCAGGTATCTGGTATTTGGCATTTCCAGATTACTGTTTGATGTTTTAGGGGCTCCAAAATATGCTGGCATATAATCATTTTGATTCCACTGGTAGTGCTGGCATCGCTGTTTATCAATGTTAACAGTATATACCCACAGTCGAGCACCATTAGGCCGTTTGGAAGGCTTGAAATGTTTATGGAAGCTATATTTATATTTTTAAGACCCAGCTAGATACATTTCCAAAATCAAAAATCATTTCCTGAAATGCCACACACTTCATCGGGTTTTTAAACGCCCCTCTTATGCTTGGACGGTGACGTTTTCATGAATACCCATTACATTACAGTGGTAAAAGATTGTCAACTGAAGAAATAAAATTCTGTAAATATTGCTTAAATAACTCTACATATCATGTTGAGACCCCTCAACAAATTGATATTATTACATCATTTTCAAAACAAATGTCATGTTTCGTGATTGCCTTTGAATAATGCATGGTATCTCTGCAGTCAAACGTGCATCATTCTGTATCGTAGCTAGTGGATATTATAGTCTTGTGTACGTTTCAACAGGTCTACGGGGGAGAATACGAGTTCAGCGACCTCCATTATGACGGAGGTAGCAGGTACTTCGGACAAAACTTGAATGACGAGGACGCTCCTTGTGCCGTGTGCAAATCCCCGCGTTCATCATCGGTAATGATCCCTGGTAGGAAAGAATGCTTCCCTGGATGGACGAAGGAATACAAGTATGAATAGTTGTTTCTAACGTTTGTCATGAGCGGTTTAGAGCCACTTGCCTCCGTGCAAACACAATACGTTGTGACGTTGTAACAACGTTACCGCTAACGTTGCTCTGACGTTCTGCCATAGCGTTGACATAACGTTATGAATGTGGAGGATTTTATAACGTTATACAACGTTACTTTGGCAACTAATGCACAACAATTTTCAACGTTATAACACAGTTGAGACATCCATGCATTATAACGTTGTTACAACGTTGTCATGATTTTTATTGCTTGTTAAAATAACGTTGTCACAATATTAAGAAACCTCCACATTCATAACGTTGTGACAACCTTATGGGTCACAAGGTTATGGCATAACGTTGCTAAACAGTGTCACAGTGTTGTCATAACGTTTTGTATAAAGCGAAAGGTGGAACGGTTTGATGATTTAACAGATGTGTAGTTTGAAAATGTTTGTATCAATGTTTTAGTTATTCCAAAAGAAACCTGAAAAAGCTCCCAGAATAAAGCAGCTGCCCTCTATGATATAAAGTTTCTTTGGAGAAAAGAAAATTATATAATTCGATTCTAACGTTCTGAATCATGTACTTTATATAGGTCGAGTTATCATGTGCATACCATGAATCGTCCTGTTGACATAAGTTACTTGCGCAATGTGCAGTAATCAAACAAGGTAATTCATAATACTGCGTCTATCTAAACGACCAGGACATCGTTGTCACAGAGTTAGAACAACGTTTTCTTATTTAAAGGAAACCGCGAAAGAAAACATATTCCCTCAAAGTTTTTAACCCAACGTTAGTACAACGTTAAAAATAACGTTGTCTAGTCACTTTACTTTCATTATCAAATTAATACTTGCAAATCATTATATCCTTGTCCTCAAGTATCTAAATGTTTTTAATAAAACGCTAATACAACGTTAAAAATTACGTTGTCCCATCTTTTAGATACCATTATCATTTTAATAATTGCAAATCATTATAAATCTAGGCACCAACGTGACAACGTTGTACAATAACCTTATCATGACACAACCTTCACACAACGGTATACTAACCTTACGTGTTTACTGAGCTATTGCAACAACACTGATTGAAATATACACATAGGTTGAATTATATGGTGACTATTTCTTGCACAACCGTGTTTAATATTAAATACTACTGGCTCGGCTAACCTCTAGACGTAAGCAAATATTAAAGTATCCATGATCCAAACATCATTATAATGATATTCTGTTTATATACCTTCATTTGAAAGGGTAAATTTTAAACATTTAAAAGGATTTTCAGAAATAAATACATAACTTCAAAATATATATTGATTAATTGTTAAAAGCCTTCTTTAAACTGGCATGGTTTTACATTATTGTCGAAAGAAAGAAAAGGTGTGTGCTAGCAACTTATCTTTTTTATTCAAACATGTGTTATTTCAATTCCATCATGGAATTTAATAAGCCGAATAGTAAATTGTATATTTATACGTTTTAGCGGATACTTAGTAGCAGGAGATTACCAACACGCCTCAGCATCCGAGTTCATCTGCTTAGACGAACGTCCGGAAATGATTGTAGGGGGCGCTGCGAACATGGACGGTAAAACCTTCTACATTGCAGAAGCAGTCTGCGGTTCCCTCCCTTGCCCTCCATACGTTCAGGGGCGGGAACTCACGTGTGTAGTGTGCAGTAAGTGAAATGAACTCGTTTACGTTTGATAACGCGTTTGCTACGAAAATTACTTATAAACTATTTCGGATTAAATGATTGCATACGAATGTGTTCGTTTCTTATTGACGAAGTTCAAAAACTAGTTCATACCACATTGTCATATAGTTCGGCGGCGAAAAATGAATGTTCCAGTCTGCTACAAAGTACACGCGATCTGTTGATGACGCGTGTGTTACATATTCAAGAGTAAGTTATATATAAAGAGAACGTTATTAACTGCTACAAATGTCTTCTTTCTTTTTTGAAAAAGTCGTCTGGTTGAGTATGTTAACTTGCTATACAGGTAACGGACGAAAGAGCTGTATTGTCGTCAGCAGCACATAAACTGTTCACGTGATTACTTGATGATACAAGAGCTGTTAAAAATGCTTGACGGGTTATATTTCTGCAAGTAAGGCTTACGTGAATGGACAAATGTGTGAAGTGTTGTTTTTTCTCGAGCGAAGACACCCTTTAAAAGTAAACACCATACTACATAATACATTGCGTGCTCAACTGGTTTCAAATGGTCAATATTGAATTAAGATCTGTCACCTTTTCTTGTCAATGTCCTTATCGCAACTTGTCCGAAATGGTTTGAAAGTAATTACCAGATTTAAGGATTTTGGTATAACCTAGCTTTACAATTCTTACTATTCAGATGTACTTAATGATGAATACTAACTCGCATTAAACAATTTATTTAAAACGACGTGATCTGATTGAAAAAGAGCATTAACAGTAAGTCGGTCGGAACAGCATAATACAAAAATCGTTATTTACCCAAGGTCATATAACAATTATCAAGTCATTTACGTCAATATAAAATACATAAGAATTTGTAAAGAAAAAACGAAAAAGACATATGACTGTAAGTATAAATGCATTAATATATCCCATCATTCCTTTGAGTGCAAGTCGCCCTATACCATTTTGTATGCCAAACACAATTCCTAAAGTTATGAGTAGGATCATAATTTCAAATTATGAAAACATTTGTACACCGACAAAGCCGTGATACTGGTCGTCCGAAAAACGTCCTATTGTAGTATTACTTTTATGATATGTCTCATTTGATATTGTCAATGTTTAAGCCAACGAAAGTGCACTTAGATCTTTCCCGAGAATTTCCATGTCAAAAATGAATCACATTAATAATACAGTTCATTCTTAGGAATATAAACACAAATCAGCGATTGAATACATTCGAACTCATTTTTTTTAAAATAGTAAGTTCTGAAAAAACTACTGAATAGTGAATTTATAATTTAAAAGTTATCAAATTAACATCAGTCTGTAAATAAATAACCTCACCGCTGATAAGGATATTCATACAAGCTGCCACAAAATACAAGCCTCGGGACACTCAGCTCCACCTTTGAGCGAATGGTGAAGATGGTGAAGAAGGCTGGACTTTATCCAAACAAACGACTCTCTAATCACAGCGCTAGAAAATACTTGAAATTGAATGACAGCAATGTGCCTGCGAAAAGGATAATGCAAATATTGGGACACAAGAGCATGCATCTGTTAACAATGGCAAGAGATCAGGCGTTTAACCTTAATAGGAATGATAAAAATGAAGAACATTTAAATTATTTCAAGTTATTAAGACACAACGCACAGTTTTCCATTGATAAAGCCAAGAAATCCTTTTTTACTCAAACTTTTGAGCAAAAAAAACATGATTCAAAATCACTCTGGAAAATCTTTAAAAATCTTGGTTTGCCTTCCAAGAAAGGGTCATCCTCTTCCGGATCAAATATAAGCTTAAATAAGTAACTATTGCCAATACTTGTTATAATTTCTATACCACTATTGCGTCTAAACTAGTTGGAAAACTACCCACTTGTTTTCAAACATATGGCAAAGTTTTGTGTCTAAGTTTTACTCAGAAGAAGTTGAGTTTCTGAAGTCATTCATTCTCTTGAGTTTCAGTGAATTTAATTTTAAAGTTTTTATCAAATTTAATTAAGGAATGAATTGCGGGGTTGATGTCATTATCGGGGTATGAACGCAATTGGGTTGGTCAATGTGTGTGGAGTCCGAAGGACTTTGACCAACCCAATTGCGTTCATATCCCCGAAAATGGCATCAACCCCGCAATTCATTCCTTATATTTACACCAATAGTTCATGATTTTATTCCAGAATTGTTAAAAAAAATCTTCATTTCATTTAAGAAAACCTTTAAGTAATCCGTTCTTACCCATTCTGTAAATAGAACGACCCGACTGTAACCGGAAACATTTTTTTCAAATGACGTCACAATAACGCGGGAAAAGATCAACCACTTGAAATCACTTTAAAACGTAAAATTGAAACTTCTGGTACCATCATATTTAAAATATAATAAACTAACACTTTTAAAAATGTTGATCTATATTTTACGGGACCTGCAGACACAATACAACCAATAACAAGATCAATAGCTTCCATGAATATTGTTATGCAATGAATTACGATCCGAACATATCCGAAGATGTTGCGTTCATCGATTGATGAACGCAATTGCCGAAAGGCAGTTCATTTAAGGAATGGAAGTTGAGGTGTAAATATGTGCAAATAAAGCTTCTAGACTTGATGGTTTTCCGGCACGCTTTGTTAGAGATTGAGCATCTAGCATGTCCATTTGCTCATATTGTCATCTTGTCTTTGATTCAAGGCGAGGTTCCTGATGATCTAAAAACTAATAGAGTTATCCCCCTCTATAAAAAGCGATAAAACCAGTGTTGGTAATTACCGCCCGGTTTCTATTTTAAGAATGTCATCAGAAGTCTTTGAAAAGATAGTATATGAACAAGTAGAATCTTATTTTAAAGAAAATAACCTTCTTTATCAATATCAGTCTGGATTTAGAAGTGGGTTCTCCACTGATTCATGTTTGTTCCACTTAACTGATTATATAAGATTGGAAATGGACAAGGGTAATTTGATAAGCATGGTCCTCTTATATCTTCAGAAGGCATTCGATATTGTTGACCATTACTAAATTTGTTCTCAATCTTGACTGTAGATCTCACATTGGAACACGTCAATTTCAGTCTCTTAACTGGTTAGCAGTGGATAGGAGAGTTGATCAAATTATTCTGTGCCGTGTTTTTAAAGTAAAAAATGGTTTGGCTCCATGTTATATGGGAGAACATTTTACATCTCAAGACAAAATTCACTCCTATAGTACAAGACTTAGAGAAAAATGTGCCTATGCTGTTCCAAAGGTTAAAGGTTTTGGATTAAAGTCATTCTGTTACTTAGGTTGTAGTCTTTTGAACAAATTGCGTGCAAGTATCACCCAAATTGTTCATTTAGCGAATTTTAAGGTTGCTGTTAAGCGCCACATACTTGATAATTTAGTGTTGTGACATGCTCATTTTTAAATATTGTGTGTAGGTCTTTTTTTATTAAAATAACATTAAATCGATGGAGGATTTAAAATTTGTGGTTTTGTTTTAATCCATTTCCACAAGGGCATAATTGTGTTAAATCTTATTATGTAACTCTTACAATATTCTTTTAAATTTTATCAATTGTGCATAAACTAAATTGTGATATTTTTCTAAACTCTGTGATATGCTTTCGATATAAGTTATGGTATACTTGGGATAAAATACGAACAACATACTTATTGTGATGCTTAATTAAAGCAATATGATTATAAACATGTGTAGTTTTTTTATGTAAGTTAAAAATGCCTCTCTATATCATGCCACCGACATTAAGGACCTCAATGGAAATAAGGGTTCTCTGTGACCCTTTTTGAGTTATCCTTGGTGCTGGTGTGCAAGGCATGGACTAGTATTATTTGCATGTATGTAATATATTTATATTTACTGTACATGTTGTTTTAATTGTCAATGTTATGCACTCAATGCCGAAATAAATCTATTTATCTAACAACTATAGCCACATCAATCCAAATCAAACCAACACAAGGAAATATCCGACATGCTGTATTCCAGTAAAAATACCCCGTCTTATTTCTTGCAAAATGTTCACACTGGGAAGCATGGACAGGTCGCCTTATGTTCACACAGTCACTGATTTCACATAAACTTTCACTGTTTCTGGTTGATTTTGCAACATTTCAGTGTATATTTCACGGAGGTTATTATCCATGCACACATCATCAACATGATCCACCAGCTAGAAAGCGAATTTACACCATTAAAAGTAACAGTGACGAACATTGACTAACGGATATTTTCAAACTTCAACCGTCAAACGGCATGTGCACACTCACTACTGATGACGTCACGCAGTTATGACATTTCTCTTATGATTGATTTGGTTGATTTGAATAGATTGTAATATGCATTTTTGTCTACATAAATGAAACCTTTGAAAATCGGTTGATACATGATTAATTTTTTTTATAAATTGTAAATAAAACTTCTTTATATATTTCTTTCCTGCGTATCAATCAGCTTAATAACACACAATGTAAATTATTCGTACTAGGACAAGACAATATGTATTGAAGAAACTTCAACCTAGATTTCGACCGTAAACGAGTTATGTATCAACTGAATCTTTAATTCGTGTTAATTTTATATCGCAATAATTAAATTCGTTATTTAATAACGATAAAAACTCGATTTTATTTTTTTCTAAAATGAACTCGTTTAATAAATTCGATATAAAATAAATGCGTATTAGCGATCTTTATATTTATACCTCTCTCGATATTTAACATATGAAAAAACATTCTTAGCGTATAACTAATATTTCTCAGTTTCTAGCACTGCATTTTATCAATATAAGATGACATATAATTGGTAGTTTTAAGTTCTCTGTATACAATAAGTGAACTCAATGAGTATCATGTTCCAAAGTACAATAAATATTTCAAAATTAGCTTATTCACTTTTAGTTTGAAATAAAATATAAATTCCAAACAAAAACACGCATATTACTGAAACGTGGAGCTTATCAATGTGGTATGGATCGGTCTTATACATTTTTCAGGATTCTTGCCTCTATGATTAGAACGAATTGTTGGAAATGAGATAATGTTTAACATGAATAAGCCCAATTACCAAATTCATTCATTATAAAACTTCACTAACTTTAGTCAAATACCTTCTTATACGGTACTTTAGTCGAATAACCAAACACACATCTAAATACATATACCCATGATGGAACGAGTTAATTTTTTAAACTAGGGGAAATGAGTATAGTCTTGTCAAATTTCCTTAGGAAGACAATATTTATTTTTATGATTATTCCATTTAACACATATCTGACATTCAATCATTACTTTACAATAAGAATTGTAAAGGAGACGTGTTTAACGTTTTATTTTATATGCGTAATCCTCCGTCTAAAGTACGTGTAACGTACCGCCCAGATTGCAATGTGCATCTGTCAGGATTCACAACCAAGAAATATCACACTTATGCGTTCAAAGTGGCTCAAAAGTGTTCAAACAACAACGGGAATACATATTTGATTGCTATATAGCTTTATTTAAAAGAAGAACAGGTACAGTTTTATATATAGAGATTGAGCTGTAATTTACAGTTATATATATATAGAGTTATAAATGAGATACAACAGTTCTAGCTATATTTATAGCATATAAGAGCTATATAATTACAGCTGTATCTGATACTTTTGATATATTTTAACTTTTAAGCACCATGGTTTATCATACGCAGTTCAATTTAATGTATGGGACTTACACTATAAACAGAATTCAGTTATATGGTGTTTGTGGGATTGGCCGCGTATATGGGCCACGTATCGTGAATGAGATAACAATTTCAACTAATCATTGGCTTACTTTAAAACTCAAAGTTCACTTCATTTGTAAAAATGGAAATTCAATTAAAGATTGTTTTGTTGGCGTGTTTAGTCTTACGGTGGCAAAAGAGGATAAGCGTTTGGTCCTCGATAGTGTCGACTCAAGCGACTTTGAACAACTTATGTTAGAGGTTCGTATGAAACAGGTTTAAATTCGCGTTTGAACCTGAAATCAGAACATGTTACTGCAATATTGTCTTATCTTGTTATAGCTTTGGCTGAGTTTTCCTCGATGATGTCGAAGCTATTTAACTTGTATAGTCAACATGCTACATTTGGCACTGTTGACTTATAGTTATACAAAACCCCATATTGTCTGAATATGGTTAACAAGCCAATGAATTAACTCTTTATTTATGAAGATATTGATATTTTCTAACTAGACATGCCTTAACTGTCAAGGTAATGTACTAGTAATTATCGTTTTTAATAAAACAACACTGTTTATTTTATTTTCATAAATGTTCTATTTATAACATTCTTTACTTTTCAGGTATCGAAACTGCAAACGAAGGTTGCCGCATTGGAGAGTAATTCAGGTACAAACAATATTCGTTAATAATATTATAGAGACTGCGCAGAACAACGTGCTTATAGCAATATTACCATAGAAAATACAGGAACAAGCCCTGTAGTCAAACATAAAGGAAAATCCTGTTTAGAGGCACAAAGTTTAGGCTCAAAAAGACACTAACAGGACAAACAGAACGCAATTAAACCATTCAGAAAGACTACCAAAAAGTATGCTGAACCATAGTATGAGCCTGTTGATAGCGCAGTTGAAAAAGTCAAGAACTCTCTTTATGAGCATATATATGTACCTGCAAACTCACTGATACTTCTTACATACATCTCTTTGATCATGGTTTCGGACAAGGCTTACCGCTGTAAGGGGTTGTCCGAAATTACTGAATTACTGTAGATGCGATTTCTCAAATTATTGACGTCCATTTGCTTTAAAATAATGACGGGATACTTAATTATCATTGGTAAACAAAACAGTTTCGGAGGTATGTGGACCCGCGAGCAGCATGAACTTGTGTTTTATATCTAATTAGTTCTAGTTTAGTATCTCTTTCTTTTTGTACATGGTTGGTATTTTGGCAAGTAGAGTTACAAACGCTTGAGTTAGGTTTACCACTGTGATGCAGAATTTAAAGACAACAAAACATGTTATCAACGATCGTCGCAAACAATAGCGTAAGATCCAGAATTTTGTTCAAATATAAAGGGGATGTCACAAATCTAGTTGAATTTACAATGCAATACAATCTGCTGATAAAAGTTGAATGTTTGTAGCATTATTATACACCAGTTAAAAAATCATAACATGGAAAGATAGTTTCTGGTTTGTGAATTAAATTTATAGTAGATTCAAGTAAATTCAAGCAACGAAATAAATATCAGCAAATAAAAATCATAAATAACAATAAACGAGAAACGATACATATTAGTGTAAAAAGGATCTTGAACATTTTAAAGGCATTTCCATATTTCTATATACATGTACCTGTAACCAAGTTTCATTTGGATCCCTTTAAATATTCAAATATATGGCCCGGACCACGACTGATTTCAAAACAAATTTATGAGGTTAAGATGAGATAACTTCACTTCAATTTGTATCATTGCAATCTATCTTAATAATTATTTTTATTTATTTCCCTTCTGTACATTCCAATATATTCCCCGAACAAGCACCCATTATGGAAAAATATCAGGTTAATGGGAGATGACAAAATAAGTATGCAGGATATAATCATGTTTCTTGAGTACTGCACTTTCTATAATTGTCATATATCTACATTTCAAGTAATTTCAATCTCTTTATGAAAAAAATGACAAAGCAGTGACCCAGTGACTAATTTTTCCTCTCTTCGAGGATCATATCAATATGCCGGAACTCGCAAACAAAGCTCTTTCTTTCGAAATACTTAAAAGTGGTATAACTACGAAAAACGATCGTTCGATGCGGGCATTGAAAAGATGGCCCATTGTAAACAACACCACGACGTTAATTGTGTATTCAGCTTCAGATACGTACGTGCGGTGGGGAAGGACGTCCTGCCCTTCAGACAATGAGCAATTGTAAGGTAATAGGACAAAGGTACAAAGGTAATAGAACTTTAGTAACATTATCTTACTAAAATTTATAAAAAAAATGAATAATCTCTGAACAGATAAGAAATTTGTTTTCAGTCAATAATTTAACATATTGGCAATTAGTAAGCAATACCCTTCCAAATTATACTACAATTATTTGAATTCACCAGGCATGGGCATTTAACATTTCTATCAATGGCATGATATAAAGAAAATCTTATTTGAACAGCGGATACCTTAAATAATTTGTATCTCCATGTACAATAAAGGGTATACGGGAGGCTCATATTGGGCTCATACTGGAAGCGCAGCAAACTGGATCTGTTTGACCGATTCACCGCAGTGGGGCTATTATGAAGAAAATGTGGCCTCGGGGGCAAAGGCAATTAACTTTACAAACTAAAGAGAAAGAGAAACGGCCATCTTTGACATTATATTCAGTAAAAGATTTTTTTGTATTTTATGTGGATATTGATTTCATATGTTTAAAGTAAATAATTTATGCAAAAACATTTTAAAAAATGATATCTTTACAAAATCACTTAATACTTTCAATCTATCAAATAGGATTTAAACTGATGTCCTCGAAAACACGCATAAACTCCAATTTCATTTATTTTGACGACCATCTTGAACGCCATATCAAACTTGGTATGGATCATGTCTTAGTGTACTTCTTTCAATGTTAACAAACACACTACGATGATTGTTTACCAAATTATAAGTCAATGTACAACATTAAAAGAAATTCCCCATTTTGGCGTCCATGTTGGACGCCATTTTGATGTTGTATGTTTTTAACAAATAAGTCAATGTTAAAAGTACTTTTATTCAAAGCAATACTTTTAAGATACCTTTTGACGAACCATTAAAGCCAATTGAAAAGTTCAAAAGAAAATGCGCAGTTTCGTACAGTTGGCACCCATATTGGACGCCATTTTGAATATTGATAACTTGTTATAAAAAGGATACACAAATACACATTGCCTTCATTTTATAAACTAGGTTAAGTCAAGGTTCATGCACAAATGTGTATTGTATTGTATACTAGTTGTGTTCATATGAACCAATCGGCGGCCATCTTTAACACCATCATACAATTTAAAACAATCACCAAAGATGGTACAAGGCCATCAATTCTTTTGTTGTGTTAGAGGCTCTACGCGCCCAAAACATGCAAAAACATTTTCTATACACCGTCATACAGAGTTCTCGACTTTGGCTGTCAAATACTGTAAAACCAGGATTGTTCGGAATGTTTTCTTTGTTGTCCATATGTTTCAACATATTTTGGTGGAAATGTGAATTATTTCACCGCACTACTGGGGCAGTGTTGACTAACATCCTGAGTCTGCGTTTCATACCGTGGCCAAGAAATCTGAATTCTTAAATGTTTCAAATATCTATATTATAATTTATTTTGACAAAAAATATGTGCCCGATTGTGGGGAAGATTAAGTGTAACACATACATCTTTTGTTATGTTTTTGTTCGTAATATATAATTTTAAATTACCTGACTAAAGTAGTATTAATGTTACCAAATGTTATTATAATTATTGTTCCACATACTGTAAAATCAAAGATGTTCTGAATGATTCCTGCGCTGTTGACACTTCTAAAATGAAGAATATATTCACAAACCTTTTCAGATAAAAAGTCATTTTTTCGTGATCGCCAAAGATTCTTCTGCAGTCAAAGGTGCATCATTTTGTATCTGGTTTGAATAATAGTCATGTTCCGACAGGTGTACGGTGGAGAATACGAGTTCAGCGACTTCCACCATAACGGAGGTAGCAAGTACTTCGGACAAAACTTGAACGACGAGGACGCTCCTTGTGCCGTGTGCAAATCGCCGCGCTCATCATCGGTAATGATCCCTGGTAGGAAGGAATGCTTCCCTGGATGGCCGAAGGAATACAAGTAAAAATAGTTGCTAATAGTTTTTGTCAAGGACGGTTTATAGCCATATACCTGTTGCAACAATAATATAAACAAATTTTATTGATCATTACCCGCATTTGATAACCTATAGACATATGCAAATACTAAAGTATCCTTGATCCAAACAACATCATTATTAATTTGTAATTATGCTTACAATCTCTCAATTCAAAGGAAAGCTATCTTTATAAAGCATTAACGGCATCTAGATTTTGCGAAAAAAATGCATATTTTCAATATGTGTTTTAATTGATTGTTAAACGCACAAAAATCTAAACATTTATGAAAGTTGTCTATTTTCGAGTACAATAAAAAGTGTGCGCTAACAAATATTCATTTTTATTCAAACGCCTTTACATGCGTAATTTCGATTTCACCTTTGACTCTAATTAGCCAAATAGTAAGTATTATTTATATACTTTATAGCGGATATTTAGTAGCAGGAGATTACCAACACCCCTCAGCCTCTGAGTTTATCTGCTTAGACGAACGTCCGGAAATGCTTGTAGGGGGCGCTGCGAACAAGGACGGTAAAACCTTCTACCTTGCGGAGGCGGTCTGCGGTTCTCTCCCTTGTCCCCCATACGTTCAGGGGCGAGAACTCACGTGTGTAGTGTGCAGCAAGTAAAATGCTCGATTATATTTGATGATACGTGTGCTTCGAGTATAACTTATGACGGATTAAATAATTGCATATCCATGTTTTTTTCTTTTCTTTTGAAGATGTTCAAATACTTCATACCATCTAGTCATATAGTTCAAGGGCGAGAACGGAATGGGGCAGACTGCTACAATGTACACGGGGTCTGTTGAAGACACGTGCGTTAATATACGGGAGTTAGATATATTTTAAGAGAAATTAAATACCTGTTACAAAGTTCTGCTCCCTTTTTTTTGAAAACGTCAACTGGTTTGATATGTCATCTTGCAATACCTTTCACGGTCGAAAGTGCTCAATTATCGTAAGCAGCACGTGACATATTCACGTTATTTCTGGATGATACGTAAACAATGTATGTGAACCTGGCATGTTACATTTCTGCGAGTTATTTCTAAATCTCTTTTTTGAAGAGGTAAAATGTTTTGTCTGCTTCTGGTATATATATATTTAGGACCGAAATCAGTGTGTGTATACCACGTGATAAATTGCGGCAAATATGCTACGTAGGAAGGCAACATTTTGCTTAAAATGAAGACTAAAATCCAAGATAACTTCTTTTACCACACCATTTTAAATAAAACAAAGAGCAGGCTATGCCGCTTAAAGAGCCACGCCTTCGTTTTATTACCGGGGTTTGATAAAGTGATTAGTTTCATCAAACACTTAGACAAACCTGTTTGCAGAAAATGTTTTGACAGTGCTCCGTCAGATGGCCGTATTGTGGATAGGTTTGTTGAAGTGTTTTCAGAAACCAAATTCTCAATCAAACTCTGGTAAAAGACCGAAGGCGAGGCTCTGTAAGCGGCGTAGACTGCGCTTTGTTTCATTTATAATGCTGAAGATATAAGAAAGTTATCTTTGTTTAAAGTCTTCATTTGGAGCAAAATAGTGCTTTCCTACGTAGCATTTATGACGCAATTTATCACGTTGTATACACAAACTGGAAATAGTACGTGCGTTGTCTGCAGCGCGAGAATGGAGAATTATGTGTATAGGTTTTTATGAATTGCACTTAAAAGAAACACCATATTACACAATGTATTGCGTACTGAACGGTTTTTAATATTGAATATTGGATAAAGGCGAATCGCAACGTCTTACTCGAATTGATTCGGAAATGGACCTTGAAAGTAGTAACCAGATTTCGTGGAGTTGTGGGTATTACTTATTAGCTTTGCCATACCAACATTTAGATAAACAATAACTGGCATTCAACAATTCATTTCATACAGCTTGATCTGTTCGCAAACAGGCATCTACAGGGAGTCGGTCGGGCCAATTATCATGGAACACCGTCTACCTCTTGGGAGCCGTATGCCGTTCCTTTCTTTACCATCCATAAGTGTTTCTTAATCCGACCGATTACTCTATTTAGGAACATAATAAAACAAAAGCATTATTTGTCCAAGGTATTATTACACTCATTCAATGTGGTCATATTCAATGAGTAGTTCGGAACACTATTGAAAAAACAATTGTTAAGGACGGTAAGTGGTTCCCTTACGTGACGTCCATTCATTCAGGGACGAGAATTCATGTGTATAATTTTCAGCACAATAGAAGGTTATCTTTTCGGATGGCGATTCGTTTGGTTTTAGAATTAAACTTCCTTGTACTGAAAAAACAGTACTTTTACAGCAATTTAAACAAACATAAACGGTTCTTTATAAAAAAAAAAAACTATTGGAAGTGCATTTTAGTCGGAACAAAACTCAAAATTAAAACAGTGCAAGTTATACGTAAAGTGGAAGAAACTCACTCACTATCTGAGGGAAGATCGATTAAAATTGGGGAAGACGACATACTCAAAATTCTCCAAGGAACGCTATCGGAAGAAAAAACGAGGGCTATACTAAGTGTTTTGCCTGAAGAGTATATTCGCGAGTACAAAGAAACACAGCGCCATCACATCGAGTGTTCACAAGATTCTGCCAAAAAGTTGAAACTTAAAAGAGGTGAGAGAACTTATTTTTCTAATAACCACACACTTGTTAGGGCATAACAAATGTAACTAACGCCGTACGTAACAAAAAATGCAAATAAATTTATCGCTATTGTTCGTTTAAACTTGAGTATATGTATTACATTTTGATTACTTGTCAACAGTTGAAAGCGTAAAAGCTGTTTTTACAAAATGAAAAACAAAATCTTTATATATTTTTTGTTAGATATACATATTCCAAGAACACATATGTGTTTGTTTTTAGGAAGAGTAACCGAATCAGAGCTGATTAAGTTTCCAGACTCACCGACCGCAAGACGTTATCTGGCAGCCTTAAGGTACTACTCTTCGGGATGGCAATGCCTTAGCAAAATTAACACTTCTCAAATGAAAACTATGGAGGTTGCTGACTCATTTCATAATTAATGGGATTCACAGTTTTGCACGAGGTCGTCTTCTTGAACAACATATCCGATGGCAATTTCCCTTCGATTTTCGTTATGTTGTTAATTGGATTGAAGGGTATCTACATTTTAGTCCTAATGATGCTTTAGCCGAGTTTTTGAAAGTTGTTTACCAGATCGATCTTTTGAATACAGGCGTTGCTGGCAAAGCTAATGACTTTGAAGTTTCAAAGGAGAGTATTTTGAGTCTTGAATTATTTGCACAAAAAATTGAAGCTTCGAATGGCGGGAAGAATGAACAATGTATTCTGGCAGAAGTATATCATATTCTTGGCGCGCTTTATAGCGTAACCAACCAGACGTCGAGGGCTTTGCATATGTTTCAGTTGGCTTATAAGCTCGACATGATTGACATGCATGCCATGTACGCTGTTGCCTATCATTGCATTGATACGGAGCCTGAACAAGCCAAACAATATCTGATGAGATACTTAGCAAAGGCGCCTCATTGCCATGTCAAGTTTGCAGAAGCAAACTATTTGCTAGGGATATATTACTTAAAACACCAAAACAGTTTGGAACAAGCTGAAAAATATCACGCTTTGGGTAAAGCAGCTGAGAAAAATCTACTGCCATGCGACCAGGTTCAATCTTCGGCAAACGAGGCGTTTTTGCAATATATGATTTCCATCGCGAAAGATGTTCCGACCATGGCAAGGTTAATTATTAAAAACATGCAGCTTGGCCCCAAATGCGTAGCAGTATAATGTGAATGAAAATGAGAATAGTATAGAATCAACTTTTGTCGTATGTACACGTGTAAAAGGAGATCTTAAAAAATATACTTTATTACGCAATTTAAACGGCTTCGTTAACAAAGGGACATGCGGTCAACAGACAATTACCCTTTTGCTACTATTGCATTTTATTTGAACATTTGTATTTGTCAACACAATGTTCAGAGGCACTCACTTTATAATACTTTAATTTCAAGGACTTTGTGCATAGGATAGAAACACCCTTATGACCCTAAACTGCACAGTGCCCAATCGAACGAGGGGAAGCTGGCAAAATAATAATAATAATAATGTATGGCGTTTGTTAATAATAAATATGTATTGGGTGACTTAATAGTTAATATTTTGACAAACGTTTTTTCACGAAGAATTTAAATTGGACGATCATTTTAGAAGATTATAAATGATTACAGTCAATGCGCGAAAAGGCACGTGCGGAGCTTATCACCAATTGTATTATTTTCATTTAATAATTTGAATAAAATTTCTCATGAACTTATCGTTTTAATGTTATATATTCATGCTCTATAAGTTAAGTCTAGCTGATGACAATAACGATCAGCAACCACTTCAATAGAACTGGGTAATTATTTGGTTTGGTCAAAATTAGCCAAACAGTTTATTGATTGGCCAATGTCTAACCAGTAATTACTATTTACCGATCTCTGTTTTAAAATGAGAAAACTAACCGAAAGATAACTAGTTAAAACAAATCAAATATGTATTCATATTGCACTATATATGCAATTTTTTCCGTCGTGACATTTCTAAAAAATGCAATTAAACTATACATTAGCGAAGTAAAGTTTACAAAGAGCCATCTGTGAAGTACTATCGACAGCACATGGCAGTGTGTTTAATACTTCCTTAATGATAACGAAATGATATGTTGATGCATTCAATACTTGAAATCCTAAAATCTTGCTTCACTCTGCATCCTTAACCTAAGGTTATACACGTTAACTGTGTTTATGACAGATGCATCATGGCAGGTAATGGCAATCATGCATATGGTCTTATCAACGTGTGTAAAAGGCTTTGAATTTTGTGTAGATTTCTATATTTTCGTTTGAAAATTATGCATTTTTCTCAAACCGTTAGTAACGGTTTAAGCCATGCAACATTTAATTTGGAATGGAAATAAGAAAATCTGCGATCTGATATTTTGTCAGCAGTCTTTCGTCACTGGTTAGCAGATATTTACGCAAAAAATTGCTAATTCCAAGACAAAAGATAACAAGACGCCAATGCCGCATTAAAGCCGGATTTTTTATTTGACGATGCAATTTTGCAAACCTAGGATTTGAGCTAGTGACCTAGTATTTTTAACCAAAAGGACCCATATTTATACGGAGATATCGTTTGTACAAATAACCTGATCAACAGAAACTATTCCATTTGTGTGAAGAAAAATGAACATTTTATAAACACATAAGCTTTTCCAATAAGATCTGTCCCAGAGACCTAGTTTTTGACCCTAGATGACACACTTTATCATCTAAGATTTCATGTACACAAATATTTTTAAAGTTAATTAAAAACAAAATTGAAAAATATGGGTAGATATGCAATTCATGATTGAGATGTGTGTTTATAAAATAGCAAATGAATTTAGTTGTTGGCTGATATTGATAGGTTTGGTAAGCATAGAATTTTTTTAATGACATCGAAAAAATATTTCCTAAGATTTGACCTAGTGACCTAGTTTTTGATCTGAGGTGACCGCTATTCACAAATGTTTAAGACAACATGTAGACAAATATTCTGATCAAGTTTCATAGATTTGACAAAAAAATAATGATTTTTTATGACCGTGGAATTTTTTCTCCTAAGATTTGACCTTTTGACCGGGGATGACCTTTATTAAGGAACTTTTAAGATATTATGCAGACAAATATTCTGACCAAATTTCTTACAGATTTGACAAAAATTGTTAAATTTATGACGTAGAAATATTTTTCCTAAGAATTGACCTAGTGACCTAGATTTTGACCCGGGTTGACCCATATTAAAAATATGTAAGATATAATGCAGACAAGCATTCTGACCACGGTTCATCAAGATTTGATAAAAAATGTTGAAGTTATTACCGTGAAATATTTATTCTAAGGATTTAACCTAGTGACCTAGTTTTTGATCCGAGATGACCCATATTCATATATATTCAAGATGCCATGCCGACAAATAAACTGACCAAGTTTAATTACCATCGGATAAAAACTCTTGATTTTATTACATAAATTGAAAACTTTAACACAGAATTGTTAACGCCCGCCCAACCGTCCGCCCGCCCGGTTTTCGCCATTCTATAACCTGTTTTTTTTCGAAGAAAAATCCGGCTAAAAAAGGTGGAAAACGGTAAATCTGAGAGAGTGCAGCTTTAAGACAGAATACCCAGATAGATGAAATATCTTACTGGTACTTTCAAAATTTACCTTGAAAAGGTGTTGTAATAAATTGCAACACAAGGAATGAACAAAGACTGAATTTTAAATGAATTCGTATTTTATCAAGATTATTCTTCTCTTCGCATCGTGAAGTTTAAATCATACATTTTATCTCGGCGAGACAAACATGAAAAGCAATCGGCTGAAACCAAAATGAAGGACACGCCATTTACAGTGATGTTGCTCTGGGGTAAATCATGAACCTCTTCTAATGGTTTTCATTTTGAATTGAAATGATGAAGACCTTTTTTCAGGAACGACCATTTGTAGAGTCCGTGATATTTTCCTTTTTTATGATTCTAAATTAAAAACATTAAAGATGTATTGTTTTATGAATCTGTTCATGTTTTCAAAACTATAAACTCTTGAAAATAACTTTCAGTGTATTTTATTTCTTGATAGAATGTAACAAGGGAAGCAATCTTTAAAGTATTAACGGCCCCTAGACTTTGAGAAAGAACGCATATTTTCAATATGTGTATTAATTGATTGTAAAAAGCACAAAAATGCAAAATATTTATGAATGTTGTTTATATTCGAGTACAATATAAGGTGTGCAATAACAAATATTCATTTTTATTCAAGCGCCTTTACATGTGTATCTTCATTTTAACCAGTGACTCATAATTAGCCAAATAGTAAGTGTTATTTCTATACTTTATAGCGGATACTTAGTAGCAGGAGATAACCATTACGCCTCAGCCTCTGAGTTTATCTGCTTAGACGAGCGTCTGAAAATGCTTGTAGGGGGCGCTGTGAACAAGGACGGTAAAACCTTCTACCTTGCGGAAGCGGTCTGTGGTTCCCTCCCTTGCCCCCCATACGTTCAAGGTCGAGAACTCACGTGAGTAGTGTGCAGCAAGTCGAATGTTCACGTTTTCGTTTGATAATAATTGTGCTTCGAATATAAATTATAAATTATGACGGATTAAATTAATTCATACGAATGTGTTCGTTTCTTTTTGAAGACATGCAATTACTTATTCATATCAATTCATATAGTTCAAGGGCGAAAACGTAATGGTGCACAATGTACACGGGATCTGTTGATCACACGTGCATGAAGTATACGAGAGTTTGTTATGTTTTAAGAGAAATTAAATTCCTGTTACAAATGTCTGCTCTTCTTTTTTTTTAAAGTCAACTGGTTTGATATGTTATCTTGCAATAACGTTTACGGACGAAAGTGCTCAATTATCGTAAGCAGCACGTGACATATTCATGTTATTTCTAGATGTTTTTTTTGCTTCTGATATATATTTTAGGACCGCAATAGTACGATTGCTGTCTGCGTCACGTAAACGGAATTATGTGACGTTGTTTTTTTTATTTCTTGCAAGAAAACACTATATTACACAATATAATGCATGCATACTGATTTTGTTCAAGTATAGAATATCGGATAAAGGCTAATCTGATCTTCTTAGCCAATTGATTTGTGAATGGACCTCGAAAGTAAATCCACATTCTTGTGGAGTTTCGGGCGTAACCTATTCGCTATGCAATAAAATTAAGGTAAACAATAACTTGCATAACACAATTTCATACGGCGTGATCTGATTAAAACATTATATAACATTAACATGGAAATTGGTAGCGAGTCGGTCGGGCCAACTTTGACGGATAACCATTTACCTCTCGGAGGCCATATGCCGTTCTATCATTTCTCTCCCATACGCGTTCCTTATTCCGATTGAATACTTTACCCTTATTAGAAAATATCATACTACAAATTCATTGCTCACCCAAAGTGTTATGATGACAAGTCGCATGAGAGACTGAGTAGGGCCATTTTCCATGAATCGGTCGTAACACAATGAACAACACAATTAACAAGGTGGGAGGTTAATTTTCGTGTCGTCAGGGGCGAAAATTCATATGGGTAATCTGTGTGTTATCTGAGTAGACTTCAACGTTATCTTGGTGATGGCGATATGTTTGTTTTTGACATTGAAACTTCCTTGTATTGGTTACTGATAAAAACGTACAACGGCAACTTGAACATGGGTTTATGTTTCATTGTACATTCAAATTAAAATGTAACAATTCATAAAAAAACTACATAATATTGGAAGTGCATTTAGGTAGGAACAAAACTCTGTTGACAAACTTCAAACAGTGCAAGTTACACGCATAATGGAAGAAATTCACTCATCATCTGAGGAAAGATCGATCCAAATTGAAGATGACGACATACTCAAAATTCTCCAAGGAACGATATCTGAGGAAAAAAAGATGGCTTTACTGAGTGTTTTGCCTGAAGAGGATATTCGCAAGTTCAAAGAAGCGCAGCACTATCACATCGAGTGTTCCCAAGATTCTGCCAAAAAGATGAGATCAAAAAGGGGTGAGAGAAAACATATTTTTTAACAATCACACATCTGTTCGAACAAAACAGACATAGCTGTTTTATATAAATTCTTTGACATCTACTCATTGGAGTATAAAGAAATACAAATAAATATATCGCTTTTGTTCATCATAATTAAACATATGAATTACATTTTCCTCTGGTTTCTTTTCAAGGACAAGTTACCGAATCAGAGATGATTAAGTTTCCTGACTCACCGACCGCCAGACGTTATCTGACAGCTTTAATGTATTACTCTTCTGGATGGCAATGCCTGAGCACTGTTCACACTTCTCAAATGAAAAATACTGAAGTTCATGACTCATTTAAGTTCATTTTAAATGGGATTCACAGTTTTGCACGAGGTCTACTTCTTGAACAACATATCCGAAGGCAATTTCTCTTCGATTTCCGTTATGTTGTTAATTGGATAGAAGGGTATCTTTCGTTTAATCCCAATGATGCCTTAGCCGAGTTTCTCAAAGTCATTTGTCAGATAGATCTATGGAATTTGTCCGTTTCTGACAATACAAAAGATTTTGAAATTTCGAAGAAGAAAATTTTAAGTCTTGAATTATTTGCGCAAAAACTTGAAGCTACAAAAAGCGTGAGGGACGAAAAATGCATTCTGGCACAATTGTACCATATCCTTGGTGCACATTATAGCATAACCAACCAGACGTCGAGAGCTTTGCATATGTTTCAGTTGGCTTATAAGCTCGATACAAATGACGTGATTGCCATGTACGCCATTGCTTATCATTGCATTGATAGAGAGCCTGAACAAGCCAAAGACTATCTTATACGATACTTAGACAGAGCGCCTCGTTGCCATGTAAAGTTTGCAGAGGCCAATTATTTGCTAGGGGTCTATTACATGAAACATCAATATAGTTTGAAACAAGCTGAAAAATACCACACAGCAGGTAAAGCAGCCGAGAAGACACTACTTCCATGCGACCAGGTTCGATCTCCTGTGAACGAGGAACTTTTAATGAGTATGATTTCCATTGCGAAATATGTTCCAACCTTGGCAAAATCCTTTATCGAAAATATGCGGGTTGGACCCAAATATGTAACAGTATAATGCCAATGCAAATAAGAACAATATAGAATCAGCATTTGTTGAATCGTATTGTATGTATATTGTATACCTGTGATTGGCGATTTTATATAATTTAAGCAATACTTAGTAACGCAAACGATTTAGTATGCTTCATAAAACAAGCATTACATAATGTTAAAAATTAAATTAAATATTTTCATTTCCATAAATTCCTTAATTTGTTTCCAGTTCGCACTGTAATAAGTAATAAGCATGGCACCCAAGACAAATGTTACGAATATATTTAGGACATGAAAGGAAACTATAATAAAAGCTTAGTATATAATATAATTCTGTATTGAAAATAAAGGAACATGTTAAGGATAAATATTATTTAAATAAAAATCATTGATTTAACTTTCAATGAAGTTCAATAAAATATTATAAAACAAACCATGACAGATACACAAATATTTGATAAATTTAGACCACACGATATGGGGTTTGTATCACGGTGAACGGACGGTACCCCTTTCGCTAAACCCTGATATCGTATACGTTATTGTCTACCAAGTGTTTAGAGTGCAGCCACTTCATATAACTGCCTTCCATCGGATGTTTTGCTTGGACCAGAAACAATGCTCGCACGTCTTAAAAAAAATCTAGTGTCCAATCGCTTGGAAGTTTTATGTCGATGTTAGATCGCCATCTAACGAGAAAGAAAGTTGTTTTTTTGCGACACAATGCTGAATAATAAAGCAGATGTTTGTTTATGAAGTACCATCACCATGACTTGACTAAGTGTTTTATACTACCTTAATGATAACAAAACAATATATTGAGTATTGAGGTTGAAATATAGAATTCAAATGCACCTTTCACCGATTTTCAAATGGCATTTACAAATAAACATTATAAGAACGTGTTAAATCCTGAATGCTTCTTATCAACAGACATGCCTTTTTCTTTAAATTTTCGTTGCCTAAGCCACGACCTGTTGGTTGAGTAAGGAAGGCATACGCATATTGTTGGGGAGATACGATTATATCCGTTTTGTTAAATCATCAATATATGGCAATTTTCATATCTAACTGATGTCAGAGTAAAATAACAATAATGCAATGAACACTGCAATGAGGGACGAGCATAGCAGTAAATAATCAAATATATACCCTGTTAAGAGACACAATGTAAGGGCCGAAACAAAATTATTTGAATCATGGACAACCAGACTCAGTCTCTGTAAAACTGACAAGGGTAACAACATAACATGTGAATACGGATCAAAATGTAAAGGCCTCATCACGGAACCCATAAAACTGCTGTGGACATTGTGTATGCGTACACATATGTTTTAAGTAAGGACACCACGCGTGCTTTGACCAGCCCAATTGCGTTCATATCCCCGATAAAGACATCAACCCTGCAATTCATTCCTTATATTTACACCAATAGTTCATTATTTAATTCAAGAATTGTTAAAAAAAATACTTTAATTCATTTAAATACTTTTCAGTAATCCTTTCTTACCCATTCTGTAAATAGAACGACCCGACTGTAACCGGAAAAGTTTTTTCAAATGACGTCACAATAACGCGGGAAAAGATCAACCACTTGAAATCACTTTTAAACGTAGAATTGAAACACTTATGGCAGCAATACATTAAAATATAATAAATTAACACTTTCTAAAATGTTGATTTATATCTTACGGGACCTGCTGACACAATACAAACAATAACAAGATCAATAGTTTGCATGTATATTGTTATGCGATGAATGGCGATCCGAACATATCCGAAGAAGTTGCGTTCATCGATTGATAAATGCAATTGCCGAAAGGCAGTTCATTTAAGGAATGGAATAAATATACATTTTTGCGGTTTCTAACTCACTGTATCCCTCCGAAAAGATGTACATAGTTCTAAACAGCCTTACCAGTTCAGTACGGTGGAAAATGTCAATGGGAGATAATAAGTATCTTCCATCACCGGGAGTGTAAGGTAAACCTCGTTTCCGCATGATGCTAAAGTAGACCACAGTATATATTTTAGTATCACCAATCATTTAATATTTTCTGCTATTAAATTCATGGTTACAATCTTGTTATCAGTGGATAATATTTACATGAATGCATTATTTAGTAAGTAGTTTAAGGTTTATCAGTCAAAATGTATGTATGTTATACATGTACAGTATATGTATTGATTTTGAATACGAGTGTCACTTTAAGGGCGGGCATTGGGCCATCTTATCAACTGACGTATCGTTTCAAAACAGATAAATTGCAATTGCATCTTAGTGCCATTGTTTCGGTTATCTTGCAATGTGTTTGTCTGAATTGATTTTTAACGATGGTTTAAGCTATAAACCATGTCAAGCAAGTAAATATATAAACTAGCCATCTATTACTTATCTGCAGGTTAAGATTAAGATCCTTCCCTAAAACGGGCTCCTGGCCCCGACACTCGAAATATCTTAATCGTAACCATGTTTAACTGCCATATTAAATTTAGCAAAGATTTTTAATTAAACTTCTTTTATAAACCAAAACAATGTTTGTTTTGATCATTTTCAAGATATGTCCTTTTAAAAACGTCTCGAAATTTAAACAAAATATATTGAGCTTAGAATGATCCTGTCATAAAGGGCTTAAGATAGTTCGGGAACTTGAGACCAGCTTAAAATTGTTTTGGTTTTAATAGCAAAACAATGAATACAATTATTGCAAGGATGTATGTAAAACTCCTCTGAAGATAAAATACAAAATAAGGTCAAATCTGTACATGTACCTTCATAAGATAACCGAAAAAAAATGATGAAACATTAAATCTCCCTTCAGATACACAAAAAATGGAACGTATTTTGGACAAATCAAATCACGAGTATATTGTGAGTTATATGTTTTAACAAGCATTTTCAGTGAAAAGATATCCCCCGCCAACGATGGCTTGTTTGTGCTTGATGGCTTGTTTGTGCTTGAAGGTTAAAAAAAATCTCAGAAAGAATAAGATAAGCACATTGGTTTTACTGAGAAACGGCTGCAAACAATGATTTTTTAATAAATCAAGGGCAATAACTCTACGGAAAATTGACCAATCCAAAAGAAAAATAGACAGATATCATCACAGTATGTTGGTTCTTACTTATTCCAAGTGTCATGAAATTCTACCAGCTAGTTGCATAGAAAAGGCTGCAAACATGGATCTTTTAATAAATCAAGGGCAAATAACTCATATAGAAATTACACAATCCAAAATATAAATAAACAGGCATCATCGCAGTATGTTGGTTTATATTTATTTCAAGTTTCAAGAATTTCTACCAACTAGTTACTGAGAAATGGCTGTAAATGAGTTTTTTTTTCAAAAAATCAAGGGCAATAACTCCAAGTACAATTGACCAATCCAAAAAAAAATGAGCAGACATCATCCCAGTATAGAAATTCATATTTATTTTAAGTTTCATAAAATTCTGCCAGCTAGTGACTGAGAAATGGCTGTGAATGTGCATTTTTCAAAAAATCAAGGGCAATTACTCTAAGGACAATTAACCAATCAATTCTTTTTTGGACGGGCATCATTCCAGTATAGTGGTTCATATTTATTTTAAGTTTCATGAAATAATACCGGCTAGTTACTGAGAAAACGCAGGTGACGGACGGACGGACGGAAGGAAGGACGGACGGACGGAAGAAAAGACGGACGGACGGACGGAAGGACGGACGGACGGACGGACAACGCCATTTCAATATCCCCCTCCCTATTTCATAGGCGGGGGATAAAAATATGACGTACATGTCAACACAAGGAAAACTACCACAACATGTTTAGCCGGAATGTATACATGAATATTCACTTCTTCACATCGTGAAGTTCAAGCTGATATAGCTTATCAGCGAGACCAGGATAAAACACAACCGGTCGAAAGTGCAGCGGCATGTCGGTGAAGAGAGGGAAGTGAATATGTACTGTATTCTGTGAAAAAATGGAACCCTTTCAATACAGGAACGACTACTAGTATTTAAATTTGACTTAATCATGTTATACATTCCTACTGAACTACAGAAACAGGCTGTTTAACATATGTTTTTAGATTTAAACATGGAGAGAAAGAGGCCAATATTTGAGCTGAAAAAACAATGGGAGGAGAACAAGGACCTAAAAGCTGTTATTGTTGACATGTCAAAAGATGGCAGTCCAGATCAAGGTAAATCATACATTTCATAAGAATGTTATAGTATTGTTTTAATTTGCTTTATCTCAAACATGGAATTAAATAAGCTGGAATATGCCCGACTGCCAATTTAATTATTAAGTCAAGGAAAACAAGTAGGAATTTTCTTTATGTTGGCACACATGTCTTTTTAGTTGTTAGCACGCTTAAGCGGGCCTCTAATTAACCCACCTAATAAGGCTTATTAGTGTTTATTTTCTTCTATAGCTTTTTAAACGATTAAATTAGAATTGGTTTGGCGATCCCATTCGTTAGACTTGACCGGAAATAGATACTCTTCTTGGAGGTTTGAGTGCACTAAAGTAAAGAACTTAGATATAAATGAAATAGGATTCATCTACCAGTAGTTTGCCTAGCTCAGCGGGGTCATATTGCGAATAATTTCTGAGTACCCTTGGCTATGTATGACCCAACTCAACTTATTTGCGATTACAGACCGTGGTCCTTGAACGATATAATGCAACATATGATTCTGTGGGTACATAGTTATTAGTATAAGCACAAAACTATACCATATGTTCAACTAGTATTATACCATATCAATAATGACTGACGGGTCATCTTATCTACGGGCGTAAGATGAGGAATTTCAATTGAAGACTAACTGAGGTTCAAAAAATAAAAAGAATACAGACGCATATTGTTTTATTTTAAAAATATCTCTTTACTAGAATTCGATCGCACAATACGCTTAGTAATACGATAAACCCTTATGGTTTACATTTACGGTATGCATGGTTCCGATTTATGATTTATTCTTACACTTATTAATTGCAAATTTCCTCTGAAAGATTCCAGGAACGCAAAAACGTTACGCCCACATGTCTTTTAAACGTGATAGAAATGTAACTGTTTGAACAGCGGCAGTGGGGTCACCGAGTTCTGATATACACGTTATCCCAATTAATCGATCACAAGCGTATAGGCCTTTCTCAATATTTAGGCATGCTTTACATTCAATTCTCAGCACGAGTCTAAGATGGGTCAGATGTAAACATTGGTCACTGATATCAATGGCTACTGTACCAGAAAAGTTATTTCCATCGGACTATGAAAGCAATTGACAGAATATGCGTCAACTCAGGAAACGCAATAGGAGAGTCAAGATAGGAACTTAACTGTCATATGTACGTCGTATACTAGAGATCCAAATATATTATGATTTTCAAGGGTGGTGAATGTTTTCTTGTGGTCCTTTGACATTGTTCAACACGCATTTTTTGTGACGTGTACTTGATACAGAACTATTTTTATAGAGATATGCAAACTGCTAGGTGTTTGATGCAACATTTTCAATAATTTGCAGCAATAAACCCAGATCTTGAAGATGATGTTAAGCGATGGTTAATCACCGGGCTAGCCTTGCATAATGTCATTTCACCTGCCCTCAGACCGTTCGTGGAACATATTGCACTGAAGGAATACGCGAAGTACCAGGCGTCAGACAATATACATGCACAGACGTTTTTGAACTATCTCAAGGATTACCCGCCAACAAAGAAGAAACTCAACTACGAGAATATCAACAACAATGTTCAGCACAGAAAGGGTACGTCTTGCGAAAAAACAGGATTTTCTCCTTATCGTGTAAACCTGTACGCTAATAGTCTTAGTAATTGAAAACAACTTTAACTTAAAAGCATATCAGATTTTACGCAGGAAAATAATTCCGTTCCGCTTACCTAACATGTATACTTTTACGTATATGTATATTATATGTATATTTACGTTTAAAAAATTTCAGATTTTAAGAAATACGACTTTCAAGTGCAACATGCAGCGGATTTTTCAAAGTTATTTCTACAGACACATTTAGCGCATTACAGTGGATTTGATGACTCATGCGACTCGAGCGCCTTGCTCGCCATTATTGGAAACATGGACGGATTTTCAACAATCTTTAAGAAAGCGGCAGATGAGGTTTTTTTATTTCCATATTAAATGTATAAATGTGCATGTTTGCATAGCCCTGCACATCAAACAAACAACTACCAATCCTGTCGATCCCTGACATACGGATACCGATATCTCTAGGCAAACAATCGACTTGTTATCATACGATTAAGGTATAGCCGAGCGTCATATTAATCAGGTTTCAACATGAATGGCCCGTATGGAGACATAAAAGCACTCTCTGTTTCTCAATTACTAGTGTTTGAAAATGAATCGAGATAACACACGTTCTATTGTATCATATATGGTCTCAATGACTGTGTCAAAACGGATGTAAGATATCAAAATGGCTTTCAAAAAATATAGTTGAGAATATGCAAGTTAAAGAAATGCGAACTACTCATAACATCGTGTTAACATCCAAAAATAATAAAATCATTTTTCCTTCAACAGAAAATAAGACAATATTTCGAGTCCATTCACAACGTCACACAAACAAAACTAATACTTAACATCGTGCTTATTCAAAAACAAAACAAATAGTTTGATTCATTGTCCGACCATTTTAGTTTTAGTTCAAGTTATTATTATGATACACGTATTCCTTATGTTATATCTTGAAAGTCTTTTTCAGCTCCGGAAAGACGTACGAAACCCTTGGGCACATGCAAACTTTGATGAGTGGGACGTTTTGAAGTACCAAAGTGCTTTTCAGATCATGCATAAAGTGGTAAAGAATATGCAACTCTCTGTGGCAGAGACAGCTAAAGTGGTAGCCGATTTGACATTATGGGAAACGAACGGTTGGTCTATAATTTCATCATACATCCAATGTCAGTGAGGGGTTTCTAAAACAAGAGCGCCATGATGGCCCTAAATCGCAGTAAAAGAGTTTAACCTTTGTAATCAATATAGCTTGGTATTTGTTCTCAAAGAATATTGAAAATCATACTGGTCAGATATGTTGCCTATTTAATCACTGACAGGACTTGGTGATTGACTGCACACTGACAGGATTTTGTTCAGTTGCCTGCACACTGATACGACTTGATGATTGACTGCACACTGACAGAATTTGATTCTCATACCTGCACACTGCCAGGACTTTGTTCAGTTGCCTGCACACTGACAGGACTTGATAATTGACTGCACACTGACAGCACTTGGTACAGATACCTGCACACTGACAGGACTTTGTTCAGTTGCCTGCACACTCACAGGACTTTGTTCAATTGCCTGCACACTGAGAGGACTTCGTTCAATTGCCTGCACACTGACAAAACTATGTTAAATTGCTTGCACACTGAAAGAACTTTTAGTACAGATACACAAACAACAAACAGTGCACCATCCAATAAAATCAATAAACTGCCTTAAGCTCTAAAAATCAAATATCAGAACACATTCAGCGCCATCCACTAATATTATCGCTTCTTCCATCGTCAACATCGCCTTCCTTCACATGATCAAAATCAAATTTGTCTTTACAAACATCAATCATTATTCACTATCAACACAGAAAATAAGATTGTAGCTTAGAATATGGAACAGTCTGATTATTAAAGTTATCGTATAGTAAAAATGAAATTTCCTTTGAAGAATAAAGTGAATAAGAATTATTTGAATCTATGAATCTAAAAAAAGAACAATAAATACCAAAGAAGTGACTATGTTGAAGACTTTATAAAATTTGAAATATATTCCTTCGTTACTAAAAATAGAAAGTAGTGATATCTCTAACAAAAAGGCAGACCATGTCGCAGGACTTGCTGCCCTTGCTTCAAGAGTAAACTTTACATAACCTTTCAGATTTTAACATTTTGTTGTTATTGTTGTTGTTGTTGTTGTTAATGATCAATCATGACCTCTTGTTGTATTTGTGTAGAGGGTCACCCAAGGAAGCTTTCTGTAAAGTTTAATTGAATCTGGACTGGTAGTTTTAGAGGAGATGTTTTTAAAGCAAAATAGGAAGCTGGCCATTTTGTTGATGTTGCTGTTGTTGTTATTGTTTATCAATCATTACCCCTTGTTGTATTTTTGTAGAGGGTCACCAAAGGAATCTTCCTGTAAAGTTTCATTGAATTCGGAGCAGTTGTTTCAGGGGAGTTGGTTTTTTTAAAGCAAAACAGGAAGTCAGCCATTTTGTTGTTGTAGCTTTTGTTGTTGTTGTTGTTGTTGTTGATCAATCGTGACCCCTTGTTGTATTTTTGTAGAGGGTCACCCAAGGTGGCTTTCTGTAAAGTTTCATTGAATTTGGATCGGTAGTTTCAGAGAAGATGTTTTTTAAAGCAAAACAGGAAGTCGGCCATTTTGTTGTTGTTGATCAATCGTGACCCCTTGTTGTATTTTTGTAGATGGTCACACAAGGAAGCTTCATGTGAAGTTCCATTGAATTTGGCTAGGTAGTTTCAGAGGAGAAGTTTTTTAAGCAATTGTTGACGGACGGACTGACTGACTGACGGACGGACGGACGGACGGACGGACTGACGGACGCCGGACAAAGACCGATCACAATAGCTCACCTTGAGCACTTTGTGTTTTGGTGAGCTAAAAATTGAAGCCTTGTTTGTCCCCATTCTTACTGTCTAAACTTTAACCTTTTTTCCAAATGTAAACAACATAATCCTAATTTCATGTTAAACCCATTTATTTTATTAAAATTCATTTTCCATTAAAAGTGGATAGAACGCAACCGTTTTGTATGGCAGAGTTGTCGTATTTTTAAAGAAACTAACTTCATCACATTCACTTTCTAAAGGATTCTTTTCTTTTTCTAGGCAAAATTGGAATACCAAAATAGTCAAAATTACTCTTTTTTTCAATCAAAAAGCCTGTCTCGGTTTGATTGAGACTGTTTATCGACTGACAACGTTTACTGACATTTATGAAAAGTGCAACACTGTCAACGTCCTCTTACGCTGGCTTAAACGGTATATTTTTAAGAATCAATCAAATATATTCAATAAACCAGAAGGAAGGGAGATCAATCACATTGCTACACAATCTAAATTCAACTCGTCCTTACTTCATTTCACATAGAAGGTTATCTTAACACAAATTAACATTGTTTTATTACAGGAATTCATTTCCTGTCTGGGACAACACTTGGGATAGATATTTTGACATGTTTCAACGAAAAGACGAAAGCTCTTGCTAAATACATCATCGGATTGGAGACAATGACTTATGAAAACTGTGAAGCTTGCAGTAATGCCCTCGATAAAATAACAGTCAGACTGGATAATACATTTCGTTCACTGGAATCAAATCAAAAGGCACTTCTGAAAAAGACCAGTTTCCTTGCTGCAAAAGTAGAACATAATTCAGAAAATATTGCTGAATTGCGTTCCGAAATAAACGAAACAACAGAACGCGTTGCTTGCACAGAGATTAAATTGTCCGATGCAACAGAAAACATACAAACTGTAAAGGATGACCTTGAAACGTTGAAAGATAAGGTGTTTACAAATAAACTTCGTGTTGGTGATACAGGAAAAAAAGAGACAGACACAACAAAAGGAATCACGCCATTTTTCAATGTTCCAAATCGACTATATGATTTTACAGGTCGAGCCGCTGAAAAAGAGACTCTTGCTAGACGTTTTCAGTCTAAAGGTGCCGTCTCTTGTATGCAAATTATATGCGGTCTTGGGGGAACAGGAAAAACATCTTTGGCAGTTGAATACGCATGGGAATATGCCAACTACTACCAAAAACATGTTTTCTCCATCAACGCAGAATGCGAGGAAACCTTTTGCAATGCGATCCAATGTTTAGCTTTTGATATAGAAACAGTTGGGAAAAATGTAAAGGAAACCTTGTACAAAACGACAAAATGGCTAACATCGTTGAAACATAGATGGTTACTCCTCATTGATAATATGGATACCGATGATATAAGTGGTGTTTTAAAAGAGTTTCTATTTGATGCCCGCATTCGCAATTCAAACGCACACATCATAATAACGTCTCGCCGTAATGCTGACGATGCTGAGGAAACATTTCAAGTTGAAAAGGACGACTGCTTATCTCTTGACGTGTTCACGCAAGAAGAAAGCATTCTCCTTTTGGAAAAACGAACCGCGCTGAACGTTGATGACGACGCGGAATCAGTCATTGGGATCGTGAATGAATTAGGTCGACATCCATTGGCACTGAAGCAAGCAGCGATTTATATAAGAGGTCTAAAAAAACATGGGTGTTCATATCGAACGTACTTTGAAAAACTTAAACATAAACGTTTGAATGTTTTAAAGAGGCTTGAAGGTACTAAGCAAGATTATCGTTTGGCTGTGCAGACAACATGGGAGATAAACTTTGAATACATTGCAAATCACTCTGATGAATTTGGATTGAAAGAAACGACAATGAAATTTCTTTGGGCGTCATCATTTTTACACGGCGATGATATTCCGAAAGAGCTGATTGATGTCCTCATGTCATCAAAAGGAGATCCTAATAGCACAGAAGATGCAGAATATGATATTGATGCAATGCAAATTATGGAAACACTGTCAAGGTTTTCTCTTTTTCAAACACAGAAAAGTGAAAACGGTTTGTCTGTGCATCGTCTGGTTCAAGATATTGTTCGCGAAAAGCTAAAACGAGATAATGAGGAAGAAAATATTGTTATATTTACAGCAAACATCGTCTGTAAAGCTTTTGAAAAATGTGCAAAGCCTGTGGAAGTTTTGCAGCAATGTTCCGAAACAGAAACGCTCAAAAGAGGCACTCTTCATCTTTGGCATAGATTAGCCAATCATGCAAATGAGGTGAAGAGGCATATTCTAAACATATTTAGAAACAATGAACAATTCAAAAACGTTGTATTCAGGGAGGAGACGGCGATACTTTTACACAACAGCGCTGTGTATCATAGTCTTTATCAAAGACATAACGAGGCATTAGCTGACCAAGACCTAATGGTGAAGATAATTTCATCTTCTACTGACATATCAATCGATGTATGCCGAAAACTTTCTTCGATACGAATTCCACTTATGCCGAAAGACAAAAATAAGATCGAAAATGCGATCGCGACGGGATTAGATGTGTCACTTGAATGCAAGACGGGACTAAGCGAAGCAGACAGTACGAAATTAAATGATATAGGAAACGATGCGTTCAAAAAAGGTCAACATCACGATGCTATTCGAATATATTCGGAGGTAATACGTGGTTCAATGGATGATGAGCAAGTCACACGAGCGTATGCAAACAGGAGTGCCGCCAACCTTAATATCATGGACTTCCATAAAGCTTTAGACGATGCCAATGCATGCATCGAAAGAGACAGAAAATACTGGAAAGCATATTGCAGGAAGGCATTAGCAATTTCAAACCTCATCAAACTGAAACAAATTCCTGCAGAATTCGAATCAATTGGTTTAGCTGCGGCTGCAAGTGCTGGAGTTTTGAATCAAGGCTGTTTGAATTTACAAGCAATGAGAATAGAATATCCAGTGATACGATACAAAGTCATTGAAAATTTAAACATGCTGGGGGAAGAAATGGCCTCGTTGGAGAATATGTCGTTCACAACACTGCTTCTCAAGACAGGAATCTACAACTTTGGAAAACATTTTCCAACAAAAAGCGTACAGATAATAGGAATTGAGCAAGATGTAAAACTAACTTCACCTTTTACAATTCCCTTGTTTTGGCCAGCTGGTACCTCATTTAAATCATTCGGTTACATCAAGCCAGCAAGCATTTACGTGCATTTCGAAAATGTCGAATTCGGATCCGAAAGTGCTGAAGTATGTGTTGGTCAGTTAGTTACGGCAACATTTGTGAGTTGTAGATTTTCGAACGGCGTTAAGGCGTGTGAAGCATTTCCAAACTGTGATGGTAAAGTCGGTTGTAGAAACACTAATAAAACAGAATGTGTGTATATGTTTAAACTCAATGAGGTTGATATAGTCTCTTCGGGTAAGTCAGGATCACCTGGAATTGTAGTTATGAATGGTGGCAAAACCATACTTCAAAAATGTACGATAAACAGATGTGGAGGTGGTGGTACGCTTTGTGATGGAATAGATTCATTTATGAAGATTGAAAACTGTACAATTGAAAATAACCGTCAAGCTGGAATTGAGTCGAGAAACGGAGGGAAAGTCGAGGTTGACAAATGTATAATACGCGGCAACCAGCTTCATGGTGTAGCGATCGGTCCGAAAGCAATCGGTGAAATACGAAATTCAGACATTCGTAACAATGGATCTGAAGGCATTTGGTTGGGAGGAGCAGAAGAATATGTGGACAAACTCCGTCTCATTGCCACAACGAATTCGGAAAATGGGTCAAGTGCAAAGATAACGGGAAATTCGATACACAGTAATGGACAGTCAGGCATATCTTTGAGCGGCGGTTCATATTTGATCGAAAGTAATAGAATTTCAAATAATTGGATGTGGGGAATACTACTCCAAACACGATCTAGTGCATTTATCACAAAAAACGACGTTTTCGGAAATAAATGTGGCGGCGTTTACATAGGAGTCAACTTTTCGGCAGTTGTAACATTAGATGGAAACACAATTCGAGATCATAGCGGACCAAGTTTACGTGCATTACGTCATGATTTCGAAAACATACATCTAAACACGAAAGCGAACTCAAAAACCGTCAAACAGCTTAAATCAGAAGGTATGATAGATGACGAGTCAACGAAATTTTCTAACCCGCCAATTTTGACGTCTAGAAACGTTATGAGGGACAACGATACGGGATGTCAGAACCCACAAGAAGTCTTCAAAGAGGCAGGTTCTTGTTCTTATTGCCAAATTACAAATGTGCCATTAAAACAATGCAGCAGTTGTAAGAAAATAGCATACTGTGGTAGAGAATGTCAATCAGCGCACTGGAAAAAACATAAACCCATTTGTCAAATTATTGTCAAAAATTACACAGTGCGTATCACAATGAAGGACACAGAAGATACTAAAGATGTTCATGGATGGAACAGATATTCAAAACAGGAGATGTTGCGCCTTCGATACGATTCACATTTACCGGGTATCGGGGAGGGTCGTTCCCCGGATAGAAATTCAACTAAACGATTTATTGTGAAGATACAGTCAGGGAGAGAATACAAAGCGTATGACCCTAAAACCAAGCTCATGCTTTACGATCAAAGCGTTTCGTTGGATATTCTGGTTCGAGATTCAAAACTGTATCATTTAGTAAATGAATGCGGTGTTCTTGCTGCAACACAATTTACAACGAAGAAGATATTCTGTTGGGCATCGTTCCAAGACCAGGGGGGAATTCTGTGCATTGACACAAGTGAATTACCTCCGTGGCAGACCTGGTAAATTATGGTTTGGGTCTGAGGTCGTGATAAACGTCACGAACAATACATGCAATTTCACAAAGAGCACAATTACAGGTATTTTTGTTTAAATGAGTAAAACAAAGTCATTATTTAACCTACCGGGTAATAATTATCAGTCGGTTACCGACGGAAACAATCGATAAAAAAGATTTCAATATAAAACATTTACAGGTTTGTTTAAAAAACATTGTATAAACGAACATACTTATCATAATGTTCTGTATGCGTGAATATCATATACCAGTGAACAATGAATATTTGATGTATCAAACTATCTGCTGGAGGATTTTGTAATCAGAAAAGAGTTTTTGTCAAGCAATTAAATCATTTCGGCATAAACGTTTCATCGAGTTCGCCGTTGTTTCACACCTGAACTGTATAATAGAACTAAAAGTTGCACTGTATGATATAAAAGGTCATTTGATTTATTATATGTAATATGTCATTATACGATTGAATTTGTATTTGTCATTGAATAAGCATTTGAGCTATACCGCTGTACATATAATGTATATTGTTACTAGTATATCACTGTTTCATGTAAAAAAATGACCAACGCTTGTACTATATCGCTACACAATTTATATTGTAAGTTGCATTTTAGGCCGGAGGCCTTTCGCTGCAATTAAACTATGTTATTTGTTGATTCCATGATCCAACTGCTGGGTCTGTGTCAGTGTTTACAGGCCATTGAGTGGGATTGTTATTCTTAGTAACAATCGACAAATTCTGAACAAGAAACAGTTTTAAATAAATGCTACTACAGTTGAAGCTTATTTATTAAAACTGATTAGTTAGATCTAGATCTACTGATTTCGGTGTGATTTTAGTGTAAAACTATATACAGTTTTATTCCATTAAACTTCAAAACTTGTAGGCAATGGACGACGTAAGTGTTTTTTGTTTTATGTCGTTCTATCAACCGAGGTCCAGATGAATTATTGCTCATATTGTTTTTGCTTTATAATTCAAAGGTATCTTTGTGGTAAGAAATAAAAGAAAAATATAGTGTCCGAATTTTAAACTGCAAATATTTCTTTATATCAGAAAAAAAGAAACAATGGTTCTATTTGTTTCAAAAATTATGTTATTGTACTCTGTTATTTTCAGAGCACTTGAAAATTCTTCATGTATGTAGTGTTGTACCTTCATGTTAAACATTTCCTCACTGTACACCAGAAATGAAGAAATAAAAGAAGATATATATAGCTTAATCATTTATTTCATTTTTAAAGAGACTCGCTCAATCATTTTTTTCATTTTTAAAGAGACTCGCTCATGTTTTGGGACCAAAAATGAGTTATCAAGGTAGTGCATCTCAAGCACTTAATGTATCCTTATTTTACTCTATGATATCGAAATAGGGACGTATCTTCTATATCAACTACGTCACTACAAATACAATTAAGTTCATTATGTGCAATATATTCTAATACTTTGCCTACCAAGTTTGTTGTCCCTCGGCCTTAGCGTTAGCAAGTTATTGATCGGGAACGGACGGGCAACCAGATAACTATATATGCTGCCCTGCGAGAGCAGAAATAGGAAATATACCATGTAAAACAAAGAAACACGATCATTACAATGAAATACTTTTATTCATCTTAAATTGACACCGGCATCATAAAAGAAAAAAATGTAATTATGCATCATTGCCAGTTTTAACAGAAACCAAGGGTGATTAAATGACTCCTATGCATACCAAAGACAATTATGAGTGAAAAACAAAATTGGATATTCTAATCTTTATACAAAAAATCTTTAAACTAGGAAGTAATTTATTTTCTTTAATATTCTTCTTTAATTACAAAATGTCAAATCAAACTTATCCACATGTATTCAAACAGTCACTTATCCACATGTATCCTTTTCAACCATTTTTCAACATCATGTTTTTACAAACATGCAGCAGACAACATACACATTATGATTCTAAACCAAAGTATCTGTTACATTTATACTCACTGTCGAGAAGGGTTCTTGGTTTCTTTCACATTTATTCTGAATGCTTTACACAAACTCAAAATAAGAGGAGTTTCAATATTTCTTCCACTTAAATGTCATCACTTTTTACATGAATATATTTTTTCAATAGGTTATTGACTTAAAATTTCAATAAATAAGTTTTTCTTCAAATGGAATCAACAAACCTGTTTTTTACAAAATGGAAATCAATGAAAATGACTTTCAATGGATCAATGATTGTGTCTCCTTTTAATGGGAATTAATGAACATGATAAATAAGGTTATTTCAATTTACAATAAAAATCAATTTAATATTTTCAAATTGAAATCGAAGAACAAGACGTTTCCAATGAAAAAATGAACATGCTGCTTTTTAAATGGAAAACGATGGATTTTTTTTATAAATGAAACTTATGAACTTGTTGATTTTCTCAAATTAACTTTAATAAACATATTGTTTCTAAAATGGATATCAATGAACATGTATTTTCTTCATGAAACTTATGTACATGATTGTTTTTTTACAATGGAAATTAATGATCTTGCTTGATTATATATTCAATGAAATTAAATAACAGCGATAATTTTCTATTGAACAAGTTGTTAAAGATAGAAACAGGCCACATAATTGTCAGATTTCACAGTTTTTCATAGCACAAATGAATGTTTACAAAATGTAGTCTAGTTCGTATCGCAGGAAGTTATTTTTAGCATCATTTGGTGCCCTGGGAAATGCAGGAATCATGCCGTCCTGGGCCCCAATATAAATTGTATTATAAACCTTCCAGTAAACATCTCGAACCTTTCGTGCAGGGTGAAATAATCCCTGAAAAAGAAAAAAAGATTCTTCATTATTTAGGTAGCAGTGGTCGAAATAAGCACAAGCCCACAAGCCCTGCACTGGCAAAATGTCATCCGGGCTTGATCAAATTGTTAATAAATTTTATATATCAGGGCATGTTAAAAAAATTGCCAAGCAAGGGTATATGAAATCGGGCTTGTTCATCCGAAAGTCTTATTTCGATGACTGAGGTAGTGGTTGAAATTAGCACAAGCCCTCAAGCCCTGCATTGGTAAAATGCTTTCCGGGCTTGCTCAAATTCTGGTTTTTATATAGCAGGGCTTGTTCAAAAATGTAATTAAAGCCAAGCAGTAGTATATGAATTTGGGCTTGTTCATCCAATTAATTTCGATGACTGGTTAGGGTTATACTAATTTATTTGAACACAACTATGAAGACAGCTGAAATATATGAATCACTCTTGACTCCATTTCTGTTAACAGCAAGCCCTGCACTGGTTATTTCTTGTCATGTTGTGAGGCTGGTTTTTACATAGAAGGGCTTTTTACCATTTTTAGGCCAAGTGGTTATACAACCAGTCACAAATCAAATCTAATAGTGATGATTGAAATACTATTTAACACAACCCAACAAAGAAATAAGGCCTTTTATGATTGGGTAAAATTTATCATTTTGACTACAATTGGAACTTTTAATTCTGGCTAGAGAGTAATGCTTTTAAAAATAGACAGAAATGATTAAAGAATTTGATAAAGTTTCTTTCTTTACGAAAATATCAACATATCAATACAAACAGGGCCTGGGGTCCAAATTCTTATATAAAAACTAAATAAAAATTCAATAAAATAGATAAAATAAATATATTCCAAAACATGTAAGTCGGGAATTTGATTTTCGCATTATTGATTTATGAAAACCTTTATGTTTTAGCAATAAGAATGGGGCGGAATTATGGTTCAACCCCAAATTGGTTAGTGAAAAGAACATTTGAAATTTCATAAGCCAGCCAACTTACCTGTAAAGCATACTGCAATATTTTAGAGGGGCCTACACCGACCCGCATGCCCTCTATTGCGCCCATAAACGCCTGAACAACATGAGGGGAGGTTTCAAAGACGTTTGGCCAAACATAATTCATAAGGTGGACTAGCGCATCTTCACACCCAAAACCGTACACACCGAGGGCCATGTGCTGGATTGCTGACATGGAGGTCTGACGATGAACAAGGTCTCTGGAAAATAATAATATAAAAAAATATATATGGAAAAAGGTAAAATTTCAGGACATGCTCTAAACAAACAAAAAACTACTGACAAGAATTATTTTTTTTTAACAATTTACCTTAAATCCCTTTTTCTACGATTGAAGATGTAAATTAATTATTCTTAGGGCATCTCTTAAAATAACAATCTCTTCATACAGCAAATAATATGAAACGATCAATAGTCAATCACTTTGTCCATTTAATTACTTATTCAACATTCTTACTCATAAACAAAGATGTTCAACCAAATACATTTTCTGTATCGCTATAAGTTGTCTATACCATATTGATGTATTAATGATATAAATAAGGAGAGAAGTCTCAATATTTGCCCTAAGCTATCTCTTCAATCCTTTCCCATGTATACTTGTAATATGCTGATATATTAAGAACAAAATTATGAATAAATACTGTTTAAACCAACTAAAAAAGTTATACTTGACCCTCACCTGTCCATTAAGGCATCCTCAAACAAGGGTGTCACAGCATAAATATAATCCTTCCCCATTTCACCGATATACTCGAACATAAACGACAGGGATTTAAGTACTCCATTCTGGACGTTCAACTCTGGCACTCGGTACTCGTTCATTAACGCAGGGAGTACTGTGAACGGAGAACACGTTTCTGCAACTATAGCTATGGCTACAGTGGTGCACACACGGTTCTGACGCTCCTGTACTTTAAGATTGTTGAGAAGTGTGGCTAGTACATCATGTGGACTGGAATAAATGATACAGTGATTAGAAGTGGGACTAGATGTGGCTTCCATAACTCTGTTATAGCCTTTTGACTTTTGATGCGACTTGGCAGGCTATACATAAGTTACTGCCCTTTGAAAACCGACAAAATAAAGCCATGAAAACAATATGGAGGAATTTGATACCTAGTTGAATCTCTTTTAAATTTTGAGGTAAACACTGTTCAACTGCACCTGCGTGGGTGGCTGTCTTGTTGACTTAGTTGGGATGCAAGTTATTGTATGGGTGTTTCTGAGTTTATATACATGTGCTATAGGATCATGTATAATATTTGATAACAAAATGTACTCCTTAAATCCCTTCTATTTTGTTTCAAAAATGTATTGAATGCAATAAAACCGCATGCTTTTCATTCAAACTTGTATTCAGACTGTACTTCCCTATATCTTGGCTCTTTATTTTATTTTTTATTTCATTTTTTTGTAATTGTGTTTGTATCATAGTGTACATGTTTAACCGATGTTACCATTGTTACTTTTGCACATTTGTAACATATATATTTGATGTATTGGGCCTAAAGTATTTGAATTAGTAGCTATGTGGCCACAAGTTCTCCAGTTATAAGTGCTTCACTCACACTATATATTTGGTTCTATTTTATTTTTCTCAGCAATTATATATTTTTCTCAGCAATTATTTAAAACATACCCGATAGCCTTTGCAATGTAACCAAATGTGTTGACTGTGGCTCGCCTGATTGCCTTCTTGTGTGCCTTCAATAGTTCAAGCAACTCAAAACAGATCCTCATCCACTCTCGAGCCGATACAAACTCCGCGCCTCGGTCCGCTATACGCCCCACCAGGTCGATACAGTTTTCTTGGACTTTCTCATGCCTGTAGAAAAAAGATATATAAGAAGATCATCATACACTCTACAGGATGCGGTTTCAAAGCGGAGTTGATATGGTCCACAAGACCATCATACTCTACTAATTATCTAATATTTACAACAGCCTAGTATTTTGTGTCAAGAAAACTAGATGTTCATATTGTGTAACCCCCAAGTTATAATGATGTCATTGTTTATTTTTATATTGCACTCTGATTGGATAAGCGTCACATGGCATACACCATTATAAATATTAGCTATTCTATTCTTTTCTACATACATGCTGTTGTTAACTTTCTTTAACAATAAATACCCAGCTGCAGAAGATTTTAATACATTTTAATCATACCGGCACATTTCATGGACTTGGCTCATGTGCCCTCCTGTGTTTATACAGCATGAAAAAATTAAGAAATGTGATCAATCCTTGAAATATTCAATACACACCTGTTTTTCAGGATGGGTGTAAGTCTCGGCAAGAGATCCTTGATAGGGGGCGTCATCTTAGTCATGCCGATAACATTCACAATGGACTTGAGGGCACCAAGAATTGAGCCCAACACTTCAGGGTACTCTTCTCCAAGGTACTCGTACAGTACCACACCCAGATGACCCATCAGTTTCTCCTGAAAGACATAAGAATTTGAGGTGTAAATGAGTGTGAACAACAAAAGAATAAAACTTTAATAAAGGTATCGTTAAAAACCCATTGCACTATTGAATATCAGTTACTTGAGTGGAACCGATAATCAGATATCTTGAATCATTTTTAGTCACAGCCAAGGTGAAATATTTTGCACTGAGAGGACAACAATGCTGAAACTGACTTGGCACCAAGCCTTTAACTATACCTTGACCTTTTTTCTGAGAAAAACAGACTTAATATTAAGACATTTCTCTTACCTCCTGACACGTCTTCATAACAATGGCGATGCGCGAGATGAGATCCGCCGCCTGTTGTCGCACCTTGGCTGACTTATTGTTGAGTCGCCACAGGATCGTACCACAAATCTGGGGCAAGTAAGGCTTCACGCGTTTTCCCAGGGCGTTCACGACGGTACCGAAACCGTTCAGCATCACTACATCCTGTTTAAATGAAATATGAGTTCCTGTTTTACAAGTGGCTCTTGTGCATAGTTTTAGGACTCAAAATAAGTTTTTATTACAATTTCATCCTCTTTTGTTTTAGAGCTCTGGAAACGGAAAGTTGAACTTTTAAAATGTATTTCATTTTCAAATGCTTAAAACCCAACTTCAAGTCATTTATTTCTGACAAAAATAATCTTAACCATAAACAGCCTTAAGGCTTATTTATCCCCTCAACAAAAGCATACCCCAACCGTAGAAGGCCCAAAAACCAAAGAAATCCCCATTCATTTCAAAGCCCCCTTTAACTCTATTTGCACCAATCCCAACATAACTCAACACCCGCAACAAATCTCGACAATATGTTCCTAGAAAGCAAACAGCTTTTCTTCCACAATAACTCCCTCCCCTTCAAGCAAAACCCTAATGCATTCATCCACAGCCACACACACATAACAAACTCCACTATATGTACCTCAGTTGTCTGTTCCTGGAAGGCATACAGTATACCGTCAATCAGCTGTTCTTCCAGTCTGGAATCTACATCTGCTGCTCCAAGATTCGCCATTACCTGGAAAAACATATCACCTTAGTATGCAAAACTTTTATTTACATTCATGTGTGTTTCTGATTATTATACCAAAACCAGAACCCGGTAGATCAAATGTCTTGCCGGTCAACAGCAACCATTATTGTTCTAAAAAAGGACAAGTTAACCTTGACTTTTATACTTTATACGTGTAAATCAATAGATGGCATTTACTGAACATCATCAATGTGAATACCAAGTTTGAATACTCGACACAAAGTCCTTGAACAGTCAATGCATGGAAAAAATATAACAAGGCCTAAAAAAAAAAAATTGTTTGGTTAGGGTTACATCCTTAAAAAAAATAGGTAGGGTAGGTAGGCTTTTTATTTTTTTTTATTTTTTTTTTTATTAGGTTTTATATAAGAATATAATTTTCATCATTGGAGAATGGTGTTAAAGCTATCTTCTGTGCAAGCATTTAAGGTTTAAACTTAATATTAAAAAGCAATTAAAAAAAAAACGAAATATTTTTTTATTTTTTTTAGTTTTTCATTTTTTTTTTCAAACTGACTATAAAAACGGTAGGGTCGGCGCCTATTCCGAAGGTAGGGTCGGGTAACCCGAACCAAATGTATTTTTTTTTTAGGCCCAATGGACAAAGTAATACCTATGTGTCAGCCATGCTTGGCAGGTAACACAAAATTACAATGTACATGTATAATCATGTGAAATAACCGTAAGGTTTTCCTTTAAGCATCTTAACAAAAGCATCTAATTTATTATCCTTCAAAGCTTTGTATTTAAGCAGTAAGTAATTTCAAGTGCATAAGTTAAGCTATTGAGATAGTTAATGTGTTACTAAGGATTTTACTGGATAAGCCTTTCATTTAAACTAACAAGAGTACCCCGGGGCATATGCCGACCCTCATCTGACACAGTAGGTTGGTTTTTTATCAGTAAATGGGCATTATAAATCTGCAGTTATCAAAGCCAGAGTAACGGGCTTCGCTTTCTACGGTACATGTCTGTATCATATCTGGCATCATGCGTACCAAGTTTCATACAAATATCTTGAATGTTTTTATAGTTACAGCCAAAGTTAAATTTTTTCAACACCATTGACTACATTGAGGCTTAAGTTTTTGAACAGCAATACCATGGCTATAACAATACCTCAACCTTTTGTTAAGAAATAACAACAGATAAAGCTCAATATTGTGTTGACCAATGTTTTACCTTCTCAATAGTTTCCATGACCATCTTCCTGTATTGTTCAGCCTCGTCTTTTAGGTCATCAACGACCCGGCCGATAATTTCCGCCGCCCCGACTTTGTTGGCGATCTCCACGGTTGTATCCACCAGCTGTACAAGGGGGAAAGAAAAGACATATGGGGTTAATGTTTATTTCTTATACATACATGTATACGGACATCAATCAACATCAATAAATATATCAAAATGATTGTACCAGGATTTTCAGTCATTTTTATTCAAGAGCAAAATATTTGCCGAATGTTCATTAAGGACAGATCAGAAAGACTATGATAGAAACGCTAGATATGTTCATTAATGACAATCAAAATGTTTCTTTGTATTTTAGAAATCAATGTTGAGATACCGTTATTATGTTCATAAAATCGAAACATTTTCATAAACAAGCACAGGGGGCCGTTTCAATAAATTATTTTAGTCGTAACACGATTTGTCTTAAATCCAAACAAACGTCACATAATAATGTTTTTATTTTTTCATTTCTTCATCTTTGTGTTAATGTTTAGTGCTGGTTTAAGTTCAATTCTCAAATAAAAAGTAAAATATTGAAACTATGACACTAAGATAATTTTAATTTAAGACCAAGATGTTTATTGAAACGGCTACCAGTATATTAACAAATAACAAAACCTTATGTTTTTTACAAGCCAGGCTTGATACAGGCTTCTGCAATTAAATTTCAAGTACTGATATTTGTCATAAATCATTGGCCACTAATATTTCCAATAGCAGTATGACTGATAATCCTGTACACAGATCCCAACGCAATGCATGACATACTCAATCTTTGTTAACAAGGTCAGAGAAAGACTTTACTATGAAAATAGCCACAGTGTAATTCAATAAAAAGTTCGCAAAAAAAGAATCATAGTTGGGGCAGAAATAGTTCAGAAAGTTCATGGTATTGTTGTTAGTATTTAAAGTTGATATTTATGACGACCTCATAGATATAATTATATTTCTAAGTACAGTTGTCTCAAATCTTGTTAGAAAAGTGTGTCAAACTATTTCCAGAGCAGTAAATCAAAATTAAACGATTCAAAATTTAAAAAAGTTTTAAACATTCAATCAGCGCTTAAGGTCTAATTCAACTCATGATTATCCAAGGATTAACATTAAGAACGGCATGATACTAAACTGTCATGTGAATTAAGAAAATTTACAGAATCATTTTCATAATAAATTCCAAATCCACATCATCCACACAAGCAGAGCGATACATTCGGGGATCATAATATCGACACCGTCCATACTTCTGCTTCAAACAACTCCGCTGTACAACACAAAATAACTCTACAACCTGTCGGTAGTTGCGGCGATCGAGGGCCATACGCTGGTTCCAGAAGTGCTTGAAGAATGGCGGGAGAATGTTGTCCTTGATGTACTGTGGCTCCACACCATCTGTTGCACAACACTGCTTCACTACCTGGATAAAGAATACACGCAGTGATTTATCAACTTGCAAGTTTCAGCAAGAAAATGGAGTATGTTATCAAGTAACCCGCGTTAAATATATTTATTTACTAAAGACCTCAAACCACCGCAGTGCAAATGTCAATGTTCATCTGTTATTTTTGAGATCAAAAGAGGAGCAACAATTATTAGAACCAAATTTTATGGGTCTTGCTGTACATTTGCATATTGTCTCAGGCAACAATGAACATGTAAGTTTCATTTTTCACCTCCAACAGTTTTCCACTATGGCCAAGATTTAACAGCGATGCTTAGTGAAGTTTTAACAAACTTCAAGAATATGTTTGCAACAGGCTTCACAGTGTTTATAACCTTAGCATATCTTAACTAATAATGCAATGTTGAGACAACAATGCCTCAAATGTTAAGATGTATGCGACAGTTAAAAATATGACAAAAATCCGGAGTCCCTGAAACGATTTTCTCACTGGGAGAAGTACCCCCTTTCCCATCTTCTGTGCATACCTCAGGACCCTTGAAGCAAATCTTTGTTGCAAGAATAAACAGTCATATCAGGACCACAGAAAATAAGAGACTCTAAATTTGTCAAACAAGCGGGTCACAGGACCTTAATCTATAAGTCCCACAGAAAAACCCTGATTTGCTTAGGATAAGACAACTTGTCAACAATACAAAATTGTACAATGCCTATCAATGTAAATACCTTCAACACAATTTTCTTCATTTCTTCGTCGGGTGATTGAAACTCTCGGATCAGGATCAACATCACTTCTCTTGTGTAGTAGTTTGCGTATTCTGCGTCCATAAGAGGAATCAAGTAACCAATCGCTTTCAAGAACGCGGCAAGACCCTACAAAATATCATTTCAAAATCAACACTTTTATGACTATTACTTGTAATAGCTCTCTCAGGAAAATAACAGATTTCATTGATGATTTCCTTTGAAAAAAAAATCCATATACCGTAGTCCATGAACTTTTTCTTAGGATAATAGTAAATGGATATGCAATTGATTGATTACTTTTACAGCTGGTTAAGACGCATCATTAATAAAGGAATCAATTCAAGGAAGAGTTATGCGACTTGCCATGCATATAGTCATGGTAAAATTGAATAATGTGTAAATGTTGTTTTTTTATTTGACTCTGCAAAACTCTGCAGTTGACTCACAATCCATTAAAATTACTTTTTTGAAAGCAGATTTTTAATTCCATGAAATCCCATCTTATATCATCACACAAGAGCACCCCAGAGCAAACACCAATGTCCTCCCAATACCTCCAAGTGTGCAAGGGGTTTAATTCTAATATCATTAAAGCCAGAGTTATGGCCCTTACTATACATGCATATTATCTCTTGCAACATGTGGATTGAGTTTCATTCGAGTATCTTGGAACTGTTTAAGAGTAATTGCCAAGGCTATTTTTTAATTTTTGCACTTCAACAAAAACACACATTGAACAAGGCATGACAATACTATGACAATACTTGGGACTTTTTTCTTTGAATAACAGGTAAACCATTAAAAGCATTTCCTACTACTCACCTTTCCTCTGTGCTGCCTGATACCCTTCCAGAGAGGTTTAAGAACACTGTCAAATGACTCAATACCGTAGGGTGTAGCTGCCTCAGCCAGGGCAGCCAAAGCCAGAGCTGTGATGGTTCGCACTTTCTGTTGCTCATCTACTAGACCTGTAGGAGAAAAATTAAATAGGAGATAATGATTTAAATGACTCAAACCGCACCCTTTTATTTTTTGGAGCAACAATACAAACCTACTTACCCTGAATTTATTGTGTGTCATTATCTTTAGGAGGGATTAGAAAGTGTAACACAACAAATCCGGATCTGTTCAACAATCTTGATTCAGGTATGAAAATATTATAGATCATGGATACCGTAGAACAGCCCATGAGAATAAAGCTTTATTATACAATCTTGATACCATGTAAGAGATACCGTAAGCTACCATTATATTCTACTTTTTGCAAGTACATTTGACCCAATAACACACTGTGTTCTTTATTTTCTGGAGTTTTAAGATTTGGCAGAACTTCCCAGCTATCCTCATACAAGATACAAGATATAAAAATCATTAACTTAAGCCCGAGTTTAAATAAAAAGCCTTGTATCTTGGGCGAGGCTAGCGCTCAAATATGCAATCTTGTATGATTAACCTTGTAACTTACCGTGTTCTATGATTTCCACAAGAGATTTAAGATGGGGCAGAATAGCGCAGCCCATGAGGATAGCGATCTGTTGAACAATCTTGATACCTGTGTGGCGAGCCTGCCAGGACTTCTTGCTCTTACACACAGCCTGAAAAATACATATCATCAATGATAGATTTGTGTCATCCTAATGATAGACATTTATTACACAGTTTTAGCACTTACAAACTAATTAACACCTAACTTATGTTGTCTATAATTTTAATATTTAATTCATCGCAATATCCACATTAACTTCACCTTAAAAAGACGGTCCAGAATGACCGGTCCTTTCATTGTTTATGTTTGCAGATATGTAAAACAATTCAGAACAGATCCCTATTGTATGAAAGTACATGTATTATGTATCAGACGATAATGTGATATAAACTCACTTTTGGCTTATCAATATATAGAAGACTAACCATTTCCACATACCTTGGAAACATAATTGCTTACAGAGAAATCACATTTTAAGGACGGGCAAGTGAAAACATTCCTGGTGCAAACACCACAACCACAGGGCTTGAGTCAGGGAATTACAGACATTATCATTTCATGATAATTTACTCTAATAAGAGGTAGACAAATTTAGAAAGTAAGTTTAAAAAGCCTGAAGTTATCGGAAGTTCCAGTGTGTGAGCCACAAGCCAAAACCTGGTGGTTGCGTTACAGACATGTGTTATATGCTCAATATAGAGGCAGACAAAACAAGATGTGTATTTAAATAATGGTTTTAGCCAGTTTTTCAAAACGAAAGGTTGCTAAGATAGAAAAGGGCACATTGTGTCGGGCATTGAAGAATTTGAACATTATAAAATTTCTCAAAAAAGTAGGAATTGAGCTTAATTGAAGCAATAATGAATAGTAGGTTACAACTACCAAATATATCACATATGAATGAATTTATAATTATATTTTAAGCTTTAATTCAAACAAAAGAATTTTATGTTTGTTTTAAGCATTTAATTCTATGAAGGCAGAAGGGTGCTGTTATGCTGGTCTCAATGAGGGCAGAAGGGTGCTACCATAAAAGGACAGGATGCAGCACCTTTACATAGCACCTTAGCTAAAACTAGGGATGCAAACGAATATTCGAATATTCGATCAAACGTTTGGTATTCGAATGTCAAAATCGGTATTCAAATATTTGGAAAAAAATAGTAATGATACTAATTCTCAATAAAGAAAATTAAAAACCTTTTGCCTACAACACTGTTTTTGTTTATAAAGTTTGTTTGTTTTGTTTTTACAACGACTGGCCCCTAATGCCAGAGGTGTGAATGTGATGACAATACACTAAACACGTGTCAAATGTCATTAAGGGACATATCGTCGGGTACTGTAAAAAGTCCCCTTACTTTTACAATAACTGACTAGGAATCGGCTTTAACACCAATGTTTTGTCTTGGCTGCAAATTAAGCTGGGCAACATAGCTCGAATCGCCGTGATGATATGAATGCCATGTACTACAATAATGTTGTTACATATATGTGTTTAAAATTGTTTTCCATGTTTCGATACAATGTTCGCACTTTAAAATGTAAATGTATAGTATAGCGTTTAAGAAAATTTCCTCTATTGTTGAACACTGGATGAGTCAAATCCAGATATGTTTTCTTTTATTATTTTACTAGTTGCCGAGTTGGTTTGGGTTTTCCATAGTTATATTTAGTCAATTTAAAGATCAATCTCAGAACGAGGCTGCTTGTCCTACGGAAAGACCCTCCGTAGGTGCAAAACGCTATTTGACTAGGAATCCATCTCATTTCACATTGTTTACACATATAAAGGCAGCGGAATTGAAATTATTCGATTGTGTTGTTTGTCTGTTTATAATGTATTTTTTTCTTCATGAAAATTGGAAATTTCAAAGGCTTATTTGGGGGAAATCGGGGTCCGCCGCTACGACAAATAGGGTCAAATTGCCCCAGCTATTACTTAAGCGAATAATAATAGTGGTTTACTACATCTTCCAAAAGATGTATTTCGGTAATCGAATATTCGATCGAAAGAATTACCGAATATTCGAATATCAATTTTGCCATTCATTTGCATCCCTAGCTAAAACCCTATAAATCCCACCTTTTTGAAAGCCAGTGCTAATTTGACTACAGCAGAGGCCTGAACTGTCATGCTATGATAGATGTTTTTTATAACTTACCAGATAGAAATAAATCTCACCTTTAGGAAAGGCAGAAGTGAAGGAATTCCCAGTGCTGATGCGACCACAGCGAAGGCTCGAGCAGTCGTGTTACGGACGTATTCGTCCATGTTGTCAATGTCAGGTCTCATTGTGGAGATCATGGTTGCCAGACCTGCAGCCTGTAAGATAAAGAGCAACAATTTATAAGTATAACAACTATTGAATATACCAGTATGTAATAAATTATGAAAAAAAAAATATGTGTCATCTTTGAAATACGGCTTTTGGAACTACAAGACAAAATCTTAACATTAATACTTAGCTTCGCCACCTGTGCCTTCCAAATTGTGAACGTTGTGCCACTTTGAGAGAACACAAATTATACCAAAAAAGCTGAGATAATTCCAAATATGTTCTGAATTTCTTATGCATACATTATTAATGATTATACTGCAACCAAAAATATTACATGTGTTAAGTTCAAATCTTGGCCAAACCTAGCCTACAACCTTGTCATAAATTTGACTACTGTATGCCAGGAAGTGTAAAATACAGACAGGAAAACCAACTTGATTTTAGTATCAAAAATCCATAAATATTAGTAACTTAGTTATATTTCCAATAAATTTACAAGAACATTTAAAATTCTCAATGAACGACATTGGACTATGTTTGAACCTACCTTTGCCAGGTTAGAGATGATTTCTCTCCCCTCCACACGGGCATAGTAGTCCTCGTCAATAAGGAGAGGCTCAATAACCACAAGAATCTTGTGGACGTACGGACGAACAAGGTCGTCCAATTTGTACAGGATACGGTCGATCACCTGAAACGGAAAAATGAATCACATGTTACACAATCTAAGACATAAGAAGGCGCTCGATCATCACAAGGACATATGGATATTGATCGTGCTCCATAAAAATGTATGTCTTACATCTGAGAAATATTAATCGCTGTGTTCTCATTTCCATGTATTTTTGCACGATCTTGAATTCATGTTTGAACCAATTCAAAAATGCACATTTAATTTCTACTGCATAAACAAATCAAAGTTCAGTGATCACAAATGTCTTCAGAAAAAAGACCTTTCCAAGTTACAGAATTTATATCATCAAGGAGTTTGTGCATTTTTTCACCTTATATTTCCAATCAAAAGGCATTTAATAACTATTAAGACTTCAAGGCAATTGGAAAACCCTTTATTGGCCTAATATAAGTATTATTTCACAAACCTTAACAAGGAGATGTCTCTCTTGGTCTTCCAGTGTAGGGGACATGAGAAGGGGCAGAATCTGGTTGAACAGGGGACCGGCACCGAACTCTCGAGCCTTGTCTGTCACCTGACGCAGAGCAGCCTGAAAAAAAGAATATATTTTTATTAGGTGTTGATAATGTTGGTAATCCGTTTCAAATTGAATATCGATCATCAGTTCCACTCAAGTAACCACTTATCGATAGTACAATTCCCTTAATTGTAGTTATATTCATGAACAATGACTCGTAATCCTTTACTATGCATATGTCATGTGTATGTTGTGAAGTTATTTAGCGTTGGAGTTACTATTGGCCGCACTGTCAACTATTACAACTGAACATTTCCGAATGTATAAATGAACTCATAGGAAAAAATTGGCGGCAATTAACCGAATGTTAATAATGAAAGGAAAGAAGAAAAACAACTCGCCGGTTGAATCGATTATCGATTATGACCAAGTACAATTAATTGTCGCGTATTTCAGGCCCAACCAATTAATTTTTTTATTATAATCGATCATCGGAACATCACTAGGTGTTGAATTCATTTTTTTTTACTTTTTTTTTACTTTATCACACAGCAGCTTAATTCACATAAGTACTCAATTCTTGATCCAGTGTGTGTATACCACGTGATAAATTGCGTCATGAATGCTACGTCGGAAGGCACTATTTTGCTTGGAATGAAGACTTTTAACAAAGATAACTTCACTATTTCTTCACCATTTTAAATGAAACATAGCGCAGTCTACGCCACTAGCAGAGCTCCGGCGCTTGCAGAGCCACGCCTTCGGTCTTTTACCAGAGTTATCTTACGAAACAAGATTTTATCATCAGATAAAAAGAATTTTATTCTCCAAATTTCTTAACATGTAAAAAGGCAATTTTCCGCCACTCCCCCTAGCCAGCGTACCTTCCTCATGGGCGGTGTTCCGTTCTTGATCTTGAGAAGCAGCTTCATGATGCGGCGCTCCTTCTGTTCCTCCGGGGTCAACGCCTCCTCATCCACATCCTGTAGAAGCTTGTCAAAGTACTGCATGTCGTCCGGTTTCATCATGGGCAGATTACCTGAATGGAAAGAGAGTATCATTTTATATATAAATGCTCTAATATGTGACCAAGACTATAGTAAGCGGTTATTCTATACAACATATGAAAATTTCTGCCTGTGTACTTTAAAACATATTGAGGATTTGACCATTCTGTTCAATTCCATTTCAGGCTGATTTCAGAAATATCTTTAATTCAAATGAAGTAAGATTTAACCGGATTGTTCTATCATTTTTTCTCCAGCGTATTATCTCTAGAAAATTTGGTAAACACTTTCTTGCTACTTTTTGAGCAATACCTCATCCAGGTATGTGTTATTATTTGTAAAGAAGAATTTGGGTCCCTTATGCCACAATCAGAAATGTGCCAAACCACACACAATTCACATCTCTGTTACAATTATACTTGATATGGCAATTATTTACCCACCTTTGGGCTGCATATCAACAACTGAAGTCTTGGTATCCGGTGTCTGCATCCTGAAACCCTGGGGTGTGCCCGCCATGGGGGTGGGTGTGGCAATCAGCTTCCGGGCAGGGGTTCGGATAGGGATGTAGCCAGTCGGTGGTTGTAAGACCTATTTGGTAAAAATAAATAAAAAATCATGATATAAGTGTTTGAAATACATTTTTTTATCTTTCAATTTTCAGAGATTGAAACCAAAAAACAACCATGTATAAATAATCAAATATTATACAATAATGTACAAGCAGTTCCAGTGTGCATTTCAGCTTCATATTTTATAACTTGGCTCATTTTTATACTTTTATGTTATTCTCATGTTTAATACCTCAATTGATTAGATTTATTTTAAATGAATGAATCTATATCATCGATACCAGGCATATTCATAATATATTACACCACTGAATGACCAGGGCTAATTGACAGCAGAAAACTTTGTACTCATAAATTATCAATCAAGTGAAATCCAGCCATTTGATTGGATGCCTGAGGACTGCAGGCAATACAAAATGAATGATTTTGATGAATAATAATGCATATAAATTCCGTGTGAATATTCGGCTCAAGTTTTAATATTTGAGCCTTTGAAACAAGCAATGCAAAGCACACTTTTTCCATATTCCTTTCCCTCAGGCTATTCTTAAGAGCAATCTAAATAACAAGACGTGGATTCAAACGATGCTTACCTTGTAGCCTGGAGGAAACATGGCATCCAGATCCTCATCACTGAGTGGCCTATTTCTCTCATCAATCTCCCTCTGCCAGGTAAAAGCCTGAAGCTGTTCTGGGGTCATGGACATTAGGTGACCTGGAGTGGGGGTCGCCATCGCCATGGCTTTAGCTCCTGTGGGGGTTGAGCCACTGGGTGTAAACCCACCTGGAGAGATTTGGTAACATTGTTTTTAGGGGAATTCAAAACTGCAAAAAGATTTTTAAGCAACTTTTAAGCTTAGAATTTACAATTTAACAATATTCTGATGCATTTGATCAAGAACGCCAACAAAACTTTTGTCAGGAATCTGATCAAACTAACATTGTTTCTACTTATTTTTATAATGCAATAAATGTTTACTAAAATATCAATGATTTAATCAATCTTAACACTGACCAGGTGTCATTCCTCCGGGTGTGAAGCCACTGGGGGTCCCTCCACCGGGTGTCGTCATTCCACTCATACCACTAGGGGTCATACCACCGGGAGTATGGCCTCCAGGGGTCATGCTAGGGGTCATATGCCCTGGAGTCATCTGGGAGGGTGTGTGGGCTCCTGGGGTCTCATCCCAGCGAGATCTGCGCTTGTTGGTTGCTGGGGTGGGTGTGTCTTCAATAAGATCCCCGCCCCCTCTGTCAGTTTTGGGTGTCTCAGCCCATCCAGCTTGATGACCCCCAGGGGTCATATGGCTAGGGGTATCTGAGGCTCTTGGTGTCTCATCCCATCTATAATGGAGTTGCAAGTTTTGTATTAAATGTTTTTATGGTGAAAACAAGAAAAAAATACATTTTATAAATCTTTAAATTTGAAATCTCTATTCAACAGAATTGTGCCCATATTCATAAAACATCTTTTAAGGGCATTTCCTTACTTAAGTCATTTTCTAAAGTTCAGTATTTCTCTTATCATATGATCAATGTATCCTTCAGCATGGCCAGTTCTATTCTTCCCCAAACTCGTAAGATTTCGAATAAAATGCTATTAGCACCACGTTATAACTCTTGTTTTGCACATCCATTTATATAAAGTGTTAATGTCCTCAAAGGTAAAACAAGAGGGCCATGATGGCCCTAAATCGCTCACCTGAGTAAAAGAGTTTAACCTTTGTTATTAATATAGCTTGTTTCTCAAAGAATATTGAACAAGAGCTGTCAAAGTATGTGACAAATGCCCCCCAATGTGACATTGATCTATGAACAAGTACATAAAAAGTTGATCTTGCCTTTATGTGTCAAATACATATTGCAAGTTATATTAAATTGCCTCTGAGCATAGAAAAAAACAACAATCATACTAAATGACAGCCAACACTCTTTATGTCCTCATATTCAGCATTCCATTGTGAATAAACACTTAGTGTATCTTTCACCTTAGAGGTAGGGACATGGGTCTTGCACACGACACGTTGTCTTGGAATGTCGAAAACATATGGCAAGTCATTTTAAAATCTGTCCATATAAGAGTAAGTCACAGCGCGGACACGACAGCCTATATTTTCCTTCAGGTTGCCATGGCAACCAGAGTTCTGCATGGAATTAATTTTTTTGAACAATTTTGAAAAAGCACCAACCAAGGATCATTCCTATGAAGTTTCATCAAAATTGTCCAAGCGGTTTAGGAGAAGAAGATGATTGTAACCAATTGTTGACACTTTTCCTTTAGTTTGCCATGTCAACCAGAGTTCTACATGGAATTAATTTCTTTGAACAATTTTGAAAAAGCACCAACCAAGGATCATTCCTATGAAGTTTCATCAAAATTGTCAAAGCGGTTTAGGAGAAGAAGATGATTATAACCAATTGTTGACATTTTCCTTTAGGTTGCCATGGCAACCGGGCCAAACAAAATTATGTGAACAAATTTAAGAGAGGTCCATGCAAGGACACTTCAAAACAAATTTGCTGAAGATCTATCAAGGGGTTCATGTGAAGAAAATGTTAAGTTTTTTTTTACTAATTTTAGCTCTGGTGGCCCTTAAAAGGGGCCAAACAAAATTATTTGAAAAGACCTGACAGAGGCCCATGCTAGGATGCTTCAGACTTGAAGATCCATCAAGCAGTTAATAAGATCAAGTTGTTTAAAGGTTTTTCTATTTTTTGCTATGGTGACCCCTAAAAGGGGCCAAACAAAACCATTTGAACAAAGTTGAGAGAAGACCATGTAAGGATGCTACATATCAAGTATGGAGTCATTCTGACCTTTACTTTCAGAGGAAAATATGTTTAAGTGACAAGACAATGTAAAAACAAATGACCCCTGAGCAAGGCCAATTTGACCCCGGGACAATAATTTGAATACCTTTGGTGTAGGTCCACTAGGTAACACTATATACCAAATATGAAAGCTCTAGGTCTTATATTTTGGAGAAGAGGATTTTTAAAGTTTTATTATATAAGACTATATAAAAATATTGAAAACCTAAGCCTATGAACACGGGGCGTGGCCAATTTTGACCCCAGGGCTAAAGTTTGAACAATCTTAATAGTGGTCCGATAAACAATGCTTCATACCAAAAATCTAAGGCCTTAGCCTTTTGGTTTCGGAGAAGAAGATTTTATAAGTTTTCATCATATACATATATAAGGAAACCCATGACCGCCCGGGTGGGGCCATTTTTTGACCCCAGGGCCAAAGATTGAACAATATTGGTACAAGTCAACTAGATGATATATCATGCCAAATATCTAAGCTCTTGTCACTACTTGATTTTACGTGTGTATCTATATATGTATATTTGTTATTAATTGTTGTATGTAGCCCATATTGAAAATTGGTATGTGTACTAAATATGTTATCCAGTTTAAATTAAGACGTTACTTGTCTTTGTGTGTTCGGAGAAGATTTTTTAAGTTTTCACTATAACACATATAGAGAAAACCCATCAGCCCCGGTGTGTGGCCAATTTTGACCCCAGGGCCATAATTTGAACAAACTTTGTAGAGGTCCACTAGACGATGAATCATGCCAAATATCTAAGCTCTAAGCCACGTAAGTTCCGAGGAGATGATTTTTGAAGTTTTAACTATAAACATATAGAGAATACCCTAACCCCCCGGGGCGGGGCCAATTTTGACCCCAAGGCCGTAATTTGAACAATCTTTGTAGAGGTCCACTAGACGATGAATCAAGCCAAATATCTAAGCTCTAAGCAATGTAAGTTCAGAGGAGATTTTTTATTTTTTTTAATATAAACATATAGAGAAAACCCATGACCACCCAGGGGCGGGGCCAATTTTGACCACAGGGCCATAATTTGAACAATCTTTGTAGAGGTCCACTAGACGATGAATCATGCCAAATATCTAAGCTCTAGTCCAAGTAAGTTAAGAGGAGAAGATTTTTGAAGTTTTAACTATAAACATATCAAGTATACCCATGACCCCCCAGGGCGGGGCCAATTTTGACCCCAAGGCCATAATTTGAACAATCTTTGTAGAGGTCCACTTGACGATGAATCATGCCAAATATCTAAGCTCTAGTCCAAGTAAGTTCAAAGGAGAAGATTTTTGAAGTTTTCACTATAAACATATAGAGAATACCCTAACCCCCCAGGGCGGGGCCAATTTTGACCCCAAGGCCATAATTTGAACAATCTTTGTAGAGGTCCACTAGACGATGAATCATGCCAAATATCTAAGCTCTAGTCCAAGTAAGTTAAGAGGAGAAGATTTTTGAAGTTTTCACTACAAACATATAGAGAAAACCCATGACCCCCCGGGGCAGAGCCAATTTTGACCCCAAGGCCATAATTTGAACAATCTTTGTAGAGGTCCACTAGACGATGAATCATGCCAAATATCTAAGCTCTAGTCCAAGTAAGTTCAGAGGAGAAGATTTTTAAAGTTTTAACTATAAACATATAGAGCATACCCATGACCCCCCGGGGCGGGGCCAATTTTGACCCCAGGGCCATAATTTGAACAAACTTTGTAGAGGTCCACTAGACGATGAACCATGACAAATATCTAAGCTCTAGGCCAAGTAAGTTCAGAGGAGAAGATTTTTTAAGTTTTCACTATAAACATATAGAAAAAACCCATGACCCCCCGGGGCGGGGCCAATTTTGACCCAAGGGCCATAATTTGAACAATCTTGGTAGAGGACCATTTGGTGATCCTACCTACCATATATCAACGGCCTAAGCCTTGTGGTTTGGGAGAAGAAGATTTTTAAAGTTTTTCCTTTCCATTGCCATGGCAACCAGAGTTCTGCATGGAATTCAATTCTTTGAACAATTTTCAAAGGGGACCACCCAAGGAACATTCCTGTGAAGTTTGGATGAAATTGGCTAAGCGGTTTATGAGGAGATGTCGTTTAAAGTAAAAGTTTACGGACGGACGACGGACGGACGCCGGACAAATTGTGATCACAAAAGCTCACCTTGTCACTATGTGACAGGTGAGCTAAAAATAGTTCAATTTAAACCCAAATCTCACCTGTTTCTACGGGCACTGGGTGTCGCCTGCTGTTGCCCAGGAGTCTCTCTACCCGGTGTTACAGCCCCTGGCGTAGCATGTCCTGGGGTGGAATCCCACATTCGGGTACTAGCCCCAGGGGTGGCTCCTGGGGTTGCAGAGCCCTTAGTTTTGCCAGGGGTCTCATCCCACTTGCCCTGAAGTGAATGATTGTAAAATAATAAATACCAGTTATGATTTAAGCAAGCTACAATTTTAAAATTTTATTTGATTGGACTCACTTTTGCATTTGGTCTCACACTATGACATTTTCATATGAAATGATGGAATGACACTTTCTGAACTTAGTCGCATTCTTCAGTCATCAAAATTAGAGTTTGGACGAACAAGCTCAATAACTTTAAAAGGCAGAGGCCAGGAATAACGACTTATACTTATTCCGAAATTTTCAGTTTAAATAAGAAGAATCACACAGTGTGCCCTGTATAAATTACTCCCATACTCACATGTGAGGGTGTGCCGCCTGTCTCAGCCTGGTCCCAGGTCGAGGCTCGTTTCTTTAAGGGCTCATCCCCGCCCGCGGGCTGGTCCCAGCGACGTTTCTTTTCACTCGGTTTCGCAGCAGAGCTCCCATTCACGACTTTCAGATCACCAGCCTTGGCTTTCTCCCGCATCTGGTCCTTCAGTCCTTTCTGTAAACAAGAAAACAAGGAAGTTGAACATCAGGGGTCTTATGACTGTTCATAATAATAATTGTAATAACTTAAGGAAAATTACATTTTTTTTTTTACAAATGTGTTTTTTTCCTTTTTTCTTGCTATTTTCCAATATGCATTATCATAGCTAGAATATAAACATTTTTTAACTCTATTGAGCTTCAGTACATTATCACAGTATGACTGAATTATAGATTTATTTATAAGTAATATAAGTAAGAAATGCCCAATAGTAATCATGTACTAGTCTAAAACTATGTGTAGCTTAATTCAAGGTAACATTACAACGTTACTGCGGGATTTGGACAACAGATACATGTTACTTTTTTAATGAATGTTATGTTGTATGCGAAAATAAGTTCTGTGACAAGATTGCAAAACAAACAATAATTAGGAAAGTCGGATGAGAGAAAACTTTAAAAATAGTTAGCTATGATTGCATGCAGGCACACAACCTTGCAAAACTGGAATTGTCATAGAGAAAGCGTATTCGACTATTCCGCCACTTTTAAGGTGAAGGATTACAAGTTTTGGTGAAACATGCATGGTCACTGTAAAATTAGATAACAAACCAAACCTTAATAAGAATTCTTAAGTCATAAGTTAACATACAAATGTAAGTTGGGAAGACATAACAAAAGCTTCAATGTAATAAATGATGTATTTGCTGCATAAATGACTTTTGACAAAGTAGTTAGTCTTCTGGTTGCCTTGTTTATTATTCACCATCTTGGTGTATCAGGGATAGCGGGTTACTGTTTAAAAACAAGCCAGTTCTCTTGTTATAAATGGCAGGTGCTCACATGCAAAACCTTTTCCAAGGTGTGACACTGCACTGAGGCTGATGCTAGAGGGAGTAGAATAGCTCTCCTCATTCTAAAATGCAAACATCACTTTTTTCTCCACAGAACTCACAGGAACATCGAATTAAGTCTTTGCATGTTTAAACCACAACCCTAAACATTTTACAAGTAACAGTTAAACCCACCTCTTGTTGTGCAAGCTCTTTCTCCCGAAGAATCTGCTGGTATGTTCTTGCCTGGGGGTCAGGAGTTTTGCCGCCTGTAATAGAAAGCAGAAATGTCACGACACAAAGTCGCGACAGGAACAATTATTAAGTCACGTGTCACGAACAAGAACAGACTTACGTTAGTTAACAGGCAGGACAATATTAACTGGTAAGCAGTTATTATAGAAATATTTTTCATTTGTCAAAAACAACTCACATTGTAGACTTTTGTCACCATTTCTATTGTTTGAAAACTTTTAACAAATGTATAAAAAAAACTTAAACAATTACAATACTTCTGATTAAAAAGTGTTCAAGCATTATTGTACATTTCGTAACAATACCTCTGCTGATAAGAGATTTAATCAACAAAGCATCAGAATTTCTTACAGCTTTGTGAGTTTTATGCTGTAAATTTCATTTCAAAAGCAGAAACTCGCGTTCCAATTAAGAAATGGTGACAAAGTCTTACAGAATACGTACTTTACCAAAACCCCTTGACTGGTTCACCGCAACATTTCTGTAATTACACGCTAGAACCTAAAACAAGTCTAGAATTAGTGTTGTTTTGACTGATATCTCACACTTTGCATCCATCACACTTTCACACACTTATGGAGAAACCTAGACTAGAATATAAAACGGCCATCTTGACCTTGAAGCACCATTTAGTTCCTACTTAATATTTGTTCAAAACAATTACTTTTACCACTTTGGAAAAGGAATATATTGAGTATTTTCCCAGAAAAAGGTTTAAGATTATAATAGTCATTTTCAGAATTTAATTTTGTTTTTCCTTAATAAAAGCCTTATATAGATGACTTATGAATGCATTTTAATATTCTATATGTCTCATGCATGAAATATTGAGTTATTGGGAGCGTTATCTACATGTAGCTGGCGTGTTGGATGTTGTCAGCCATCGGAAGCTAGAAAGAAAACGTGTTGAATTAGTCTCGATCTTAAAATAGGTACAATAGAGCTAACACAAAATATCAAAGCACACATTTGTCAATGTATTGTAAATCAGCTGACAAACATCCCTCCAACCCTCACACACTTAAATTATCTTTTCTTATGATCTGCGCTTATGGGCCTTACAATGACCATAAATAGTACTAAGGCCTGCGGTCAACAGCCTAAAAATCATGTTTTCCTAAAGATGCTGATACTGCATTTCACTGGTTGTATTATCCGATATCAGTAACTCTGTTCAAAACTGACAACAATATTTCTTTGAAAAGTTTGTCACAAATAGATATCATTAATGTCTTTTCCTCTGAGACAGACCATGTTTTTTCATCCACTTTCTTTCTCCATTAAACAGTCCATTGTGTGCAAATGGCCAGTCAAGAAGTGAGTAGCAATGCTGTCCTTTACAGAAACAGGACATTTACCATTGATCATCAATTTAACATTCACTACAGTGAACTGCAATGTAGTCGGCACCCAAAGATTTGGCAAACTACCCATTTCTTGGCTACACCATTCAATGAAATCAATAATACAAGATTCACATAAAGGTCGCCTTAATGCAAAACCCAACCTACCGTCGGCGAAAGGGTCGTGTCGCTCTGGCGAGATGATCATTTGTCTCCGCCTAGCGCGATATTCATCTTCCCTGTCAGAGATTTTCTGTCTTCTGTGTTCTGCCAGAGGGTCATACTCCTGTAATAACATAAAATAAAATTTCAGTGTTTTTCCCAAAATTTCTTATAAGAAAATGGCGTTGTTTTGACAAAATGTAAAATTCTTGTTTTTCCAATAAAAATAACAAGAATAAATGTGTTTAGTTCCTGTATCTGCATCAGTGGAATTTCTCATATTGCGCCATTTGTTAATTACAAAAATGCAGACAAACTACTTACTTTGTCATTGAGGGAGTCATTTAGCGCATTCAGTGGAGCAGCTGCTCGAACTGGCCCTGTTGTTTCAACTGGATTTACGTCATCATCATCCTGAAATAATAAAACACATTGAATTAATACAGCTACCTTTCACAATGAGTATTTAAAAGTCTCTAACATCTTATATAGTTTCTTGTATTTTTAATTCAACTTGTAGTTTACATTCTACTTGTACATTTTATTCAATTGCATTTGATGCAGTATGATTCAATAAGTATTTAAAGTAGAATTATTCATTTTAACACATATTTTCTATACTTTAACTTGTTCTTCTTGCATTCTCCAATTCTTTTTCATTAAATGATCAGCCAAAGTGTATCAACTATTGTAAGTAAATCCTTTTCAAATCTGCTTGAATGCTTCTCTTGAACTCACATTTTATCACCAAGGGCCTCCGGAAAAAAACTGAGAGTCCAACTGGCCAGCTACTTACTTGCAATGAATCTAGCTAATGCCCATGTTTAAACATTAATAAAGGAGAAGGAGTATCAATAGGCCAAGTTCATGATAATGAATTCATACCTCAGCATCTTCTGCTGGGATATATGTATGGTAGCCTTCAAACTTGCTGTGCTGTGAACCATAGATGTCTGTGTCGAAGTGTCCACCTGCACCAAGACCAACCCTCTGTTTTTCAGGAGACTGACCTTCCCGATCCACATTTTCCTTGTTTAGGTTTGCTTTTCTTGTCTGAATGGATCTGACCTGCTCCTCTATGTCTGAAATGAAAAGAAAAAAGAACAGGTGTTAATTCAAGCATTTTTGAGGGGAAAAGACCAATACTCTTGAAATATGGAATATTTTTAATAAGTAATGCTCAAAAGTGCAGTGAGATTCAGAAGGAAGAAACTGGAATTCCTATCATCTTTGGATTTCAAACCCAAGATGATCAGATCTAATGTGAAAAACCATCACTGATGGTCTCAAAACAAGTTGTGTTAACTTACATCAATAACAACATAAATCATGTGAACATTAATTGGCGAACAATATGAATGTGGCAGAATAATAGGTTTCATCTAACATGGTCAAATTTGAAATAGTCAAATCAGACAACACATGAAACATGAAAAACCCTCTAAAAAGTCAATGAAATCAACATGTAGAAGATCACTTATCCCATTCCGCTCAATTTTTTGCAAATGTAATATTCATTTGATGGCTTTCAAAACAGCAGTAAAGTAATGTACGCTACAGGCTACACTTTTGGTTAAAATTATGGATAATGTTTTGGTGTGTTTTTTTTAGATTTTTTGATTGGGATATTTTATATTGTAAGGGTGGACTTGCGATGATGTTTTCATAACATTTAAACACTTACGTTGATTGTGATGTCAATTACGAATGACAAGAGGTTTTTTCAAACACGTGAAGTTTTTTTTATAAAACCGATCGTTTGGAAACGTTTGGAAATATTTGAGCCGCACTCTGTTTACATCAATGATTCAACTTGAATCGGGTAATATGCGATCGTAAAGCATTGCAATGTTATTTCTTATAATAGTAACATCAATTTCTCATGCAAAGTTTCCCTCTTTAGCGTGTATCATAGCTGTATATTCTAAAAATCTTACCTTCTCGAGTTTGGTATGGCGCGGCCATTTTGTATTGTTGATTTTCTGATGTTCACCACAATGCAACGTTTTGTCGAATCGTTGGTATCGGTTTTCTTTGCGCTCACACGGACGAGAGTTTCGGTGCCGAGAACCACAAATTGCCGACCTTGACATTGGCTGATCTTGACATAACGTCAAAAAGATGGCCAGACCGGTGACCAAATTCGTTAGACAAGTTTCCTTACTTTCAGAAACACAAAATCTGAGAAATCTAAAGCACGTGAAGAGGTAATTCATTTCACCCTTTATTCAACTTCATTATTTTTCTCTTTTCTCAATACATTTCATTCACAAACTGACAATGACATTGTGACAAAACTTCATAAAACTGACCCAAATATTTAAAATTCACAATAACATGAATTTTTCACACTTGTCAATGTTGCCCTTCAGAATTACAGACATTATTGACCATGGAGATTACGGACCAGACATAATCGACCATATTTTGGAATTACGGACACTACGGACCATGGACATTACGGACCAGACATTACGGACCAGATTTAGGGACACTACGGACCAGATTTAGGGACATTACGTACCAGATTTAGGGACATTACGGACCATCTTCGGAATCTTACGGACCATGATTTAAACATTTTTTTTTTAAATTATTCACTCATTAGTTTTTAATTTGTTAATAAATACTTGAATATGAGTGCTCCGTCAGTATGACGTTATATCTTCCATAAAACTGTGAAAAATCCCATGAAGTTCGAATAGATCAATGGTTCAATATAAAATCTTGTGAAATTCCAAAAGGTGTTAAAGATCTATACATTTATAACAATTATGTGAAAAATAATATTCATATTTACAATTATAAGATAAACACATATTTCGTTCATTATTATTCAAATTATTATAATATGTTATTAAAAATACATTGATGTTTAACATTGGAATTTCATGGGATTTTTCAGTTACATTAAAGATCATTGTCATACTGAGCACTAATAATCATGTATTTATTAACAAATTTAAGACCAATGAGTGAATAAATTAAAAAATAATGTTTAAAAACATTATAAATGATGGTCCGTAAGTTTCTGAAGATGGTCCGTAATGTCCCTAAATCTGGTCCGTAATGTCTGGTCCGTAATGTCCATGGTCCGTAGTGTCCGTGACCCATATTTTGGGACATAATGACCATATTTTAGCACGATTCGGAATATATTTTTGGACATTACAGACCATGTAGAGCCTAGAGGAACTAGTCCATATAATCAGAGGCTTTAGAGTCTTCAATGATTTTTGTTTGTGCGACTCTACTCTTACGTAATGAATTATTTATTATGTGTGCGAGTCCCAAAAATAATAATCATTATGGGAAGATTTTTAACATTCGGACATTCATTTGCATGATAAAAAAGTTCCTTTTACAAGCATTATTGTGGCTACTAGAGAAACAACAGACCATAATTAATAATGTTACTGACATTTCGTTTTGAGTGCCTCCTTATTCTCTTCATATTTTAATAAATCCTTGTACAAATTCCTTTTAAACCATGAACAATTGCAGTCAAACAGTTGACGCTTGTTATGTGACTATTGTCAAATTCCCATGAAAATGAGTGAATTCCATTTGGTGTTAAAGACCTGTGTACACTTACAAGATATCATAGTAAATATTTATATGAATTGAATCTTTATTTAATAAAATAATATATAAAATAATTATGTCCCTGATGAATGAAATGTTAAATTGTCAGTTATGACCGAATGATGTAAGAATACAAACACATTTTAAAATGATTAGTTTTTTTCATAAAGTAAACAAGTACATATAAATATACACAAATATGCAGTTGTTTATTGTCCCAAAATATGGTCTGTTATGTCTGGTTCATGGTCAATAATGTTCTTATACCATCCTTATATATCCTTTAAGCTTGTCATATGCTAGTGTTCAGCTAGCAATATGTGCGGCATGGCCCATTCAGGATACAGCCAAGATTCAGTCTCAATGACCATACTTGTCAAATTGAAAGACTCAACGTCCCAGATTAAAATTTAAATAACAATCCAGCCAATATTGAGACAATAAGGCCTTGGGTTTTAAGGCCATAAAGACCAGACTGCTAGACCTTACAGTTCAGATTGTGAAAACAGTGTGTGCGAGATGGGAATAAATTAGTGCAGAAGATGTAGTGCTGATATGAAGCCCACAACTATCTCTGTCATTAAGGTTGTTCCATTCAATAGTAAGAATGAATTCTTTAATTGAACACGGCTGATGCACTGGACAGTATTTTACTGATCCACACTTAAAGTTCATAGATGCTGATCTTGTCACTACGTCAAAGGTCTCACAGTATTCAAATGTTTCTGGTTTCATCATACCTTTAACACATGTTTGGATCAGAAAGTCATGACATGGCATAGCTGGCACCTGCCGGTTGACCACATGGCAGAAGAAGACAGTTCTAAGTGCTTCTAATGATTTTAAATTATCATAAGTTTCCTATCACTTTTCAGAGTAACATGTATACGATGTCAGCATATAGCAAATCTAGCTGGTCAGAAGAATGTGAATATACAACAGACCAGGACTTTCTTCACCCTTCCTGACCTGCCTTTTTCTGGTAATGGAAACAAAAAGAAGGAATACTCAGAAAGAAGACTACTTGGGTAAAGACTACTGGCATAACTATTTGTTTTGTTCTTGAACTGGAAGTATAGATTATTTTAACCCTTTCAACCAGTTGTTAGATGTTGATGATGTTTTATTAAGTATTATTTTCTTTATACTTAGAACTTTAGATCTGTTGATTTAATTTATTGAGAATGTGGCTCATGAGTTCTGACATTCTTTGGAACAAAATGTCAGAGCAAACAACTTCTTACGATATTTATAAAGTCAATATTCATGTATAATCATTTATATACATGTATGTTCTATGTAAGTTATAAATAAATCTAAAGATTGCTTTACGAAATAAGCTGTTGTAACTACTAACATAATTTTAACCAAGTATGTAACTATGTGATTTTTCATTCTGCAACAAGTTTAACTGCATATATTGTAAAAAAAATTAAACATTATCATTAATTATGTCTTTCAGTTACTCAGACACACAAATGTGGGATATTGTTGCGGAAGTTGAAAAGTACAACCAGTTTGTACCATGGTGCACGCAGTCGATTGTTACAAACCGCCGGCCTGAAGTTATCGACTGTAAACTTCAAATCGGATTTCCTCCCGTGCATGAGAGGTACTCTTCACGTGTGACGTTGGATCGACCAAGTATAGTAAAGGTATGGCCTATTGAAGTTTAGAAGCAAGAAGATTATTTAGTGATATGAGACCCAGACCCTAAAATTTAATTAATCAAATAACTTGTTTATTTATTGCTTAAAGGGACTAGACACCAGTCACCAGATGTTTCCAGATTCGACAAATACAGTATTATGATCAAAACCAGCATAGAATTGTTAATATGAGCTAGTTTGGGGCTGATAATACACCAATTTACATCAAAGCATTTTTTTGTTAATTTCTAGGCAAAATTATTCTTCCCAATTATAGTGAAAGGGACACATTGAGTAAGGCCTCAGTCCCATTCCAGTTATATTGAAAAAAACACTAGGATAAGACTTCTAAAAGTCTATCTGTGGTGGTTTTGTATTGAGATATTACCCTGGTCGAGCTGGTCTGAAAATCATGTAAGAGAACGACCTGTTTAATTATTCTGAATGGTCTTGCAAAATATATTAAAATGTTGTATAATTATGTAATGTATTGTTATTGTAGTCTGTGTGTACGGACGGGCGGCTGTTCAGTCACCTGGTTACTATATGGAAGTTCAGTCCGGGATTGCCTGATCAACCTAACACATGCACCCTCGACTTTTCTGTGAGTATACCATTCAGTGAATAATTGAATGTCAAATTATTGCTTTAAACATTGTACCATCAGTCCTGCAAAGGGAAAGGTAACTTTACTTGAAGTGTATTTTATGCCCTTATGTATTCTTGTTAAACTTTGTTCACTTAAGTTTCATTCAATTAAGTGTAATGGTGATTGTCTTCTGGCACATTGAAGTGCAAACATACATGTATTGTACTTTACATGTTATATATACACGAAAGACTTGAATGCGGAACTTAATTGATATAAAATTCTGCAGTTCCTTCTCTTTGCATTATAAAATGCAGCACTCATTAATGGTAATTACTGCGTAGGAGTTGGAGTGTGTCTACACTGGTTGAGCTTGATTAAATCACTTGTTTTTTATAAAACAGTTGTAAATTGATCATAGTAACAGTATGTCTTTATAATAATGACTTTTTTGTGTATTCTTAGCAGCTACCGATACAAACAGATGTTTGATTTTAAATTGTATTGAAATTGGTGTGTTTTAAGCGTATTTAAAAGTTCAGAGCAGTAACATTTACTAACAGCTAATTTGCTAGGCAAAAGTATTTTTGACAGAATATAACCTGTATAATGAATCGATTATGGAAGTTGGAAGCAGTGCCAGTTTTATGTTATGACATTCAAACAAAACCTTTTAATCTTATAAAATACATTTATTTAAAGAAGCGGTTTCAGTTTGCTATTGATGTATACTTATAATATCATTATATATATTTTTCATAATCATAGTAAAATATAAATTTCACAAAATATCTTTTTTTCAGGTTTCGTTTGAGTTCAAGTCCAAGCTACATTCACAGTTATCGCATATGTTTTTTGACGAAGTGGTTCGTCAGATGGTCAATGCTTTCCTAAAGCGGGCCAAGGTTTTACATGGGCCTGCATCCATCAAGGCCCAGAAACCCAAAATCCTTGTGTACAACTCTTGATGATGGCTTTTGTTATAAAATTAATTATTGATTTTTTTTCGTCAGGGAAAATTCAAGGGGAAGGGCACTTAGTACTTGTTATTGAATGTTATTGCTTTAGAAGGCCACAACAATTTTTATGCCCCCACAAAGTGGCGGCATATAGGGTTGCCCTTGTCCGTACGTACGTCTGTCCGTACGTACGTACGTATGTCCCGAAGATTGTTTCCGATCTAATTCTTGAAAACCGTTTGTCCAATCCTCACCAAACTTTAAACACATGTTTGTGACCATAATATCTTGATCAAGTTCGATAGTCATGGAAATCGCTTTAGTCATTTAGGAGTTACGGCCCTTTTTTGCCAAAAATACTTCAAAAATATATGTTTCCAATCTAATTCTTGAAAAGTATGTGTCCAATCCTCACCAAACTTTACATACATGATTGTGACCATAATATCTTGATCAAGTTCGATAGCCATGGAAATCGCTTTTGTCATTTAGGAGTTACGGCCCTTTATTTGCAAAAAAAGACTTGAAAAATACGTCCCGAAGATTGTTTCAGATCTAATTCTTGAAAACTGTTTGTCCAATCCTCACCAAACTTTAAACACATGTTTGTGACCATAATATCTTGATCAAGTTCGATAGTCATGGAAATCGCTTTAGTCATTTAGGAGTTACGGCCCTTTATTTGCAAAAAAAGACTTGAAAAATACGTCCCGAAGATTGTTTCAGATCTAATTCTTGAAAACTGGTTGTCCAATCCTCACCAAACTTTAAACACATGTTTGTGACCATAATATCTTGATCAAGTTCGATAGTCATGGAAATCGCTTTAGTCATTTAGGAGTTACGGCCCTTTTTTGCCAAAAATACTTCAAAAATCATTATGGCTTATTTTCTGTGACAAAAAACCGAAGTGGGGGCATCCGTGTCCTATGGACACATTTCTAGTTATTTTTTTATTTTTGTTTGATGAATTTTAGATTAATTTTGGCTGAAAATTATTGCAGTTGCTAGTGAAAAGAAACAACCATTTTTCATGAAGGTTAAAAATAGAAGTTGTTTATTTATTGTAGTTATTGAGAATGGAAGTTATCAGCATTATATTAACACTTTATTATATCTTTGAAGTAAAATACTCCCATGATGTATTACATTGGCCATTATATATAAATTGTGAAATCCTCCAAAAATCATGAGTGACATAAACACATATTTTTGCGTCATTTGAAGCAACAATGCATTAAAAGAAAGTTTTTTCAGGTATTACATATTGTCAAAACATGACGATTTAAACTGTAAAATGCTATTTAAGCTATTTTGTAAGTCTAATGAACAAAACACCAATTTTCTGTAACTTAGACTGTATGATTAGAGAGATGAAAGCAGGAAGGCTGTAATTGCTTTTTATATTTCATTTTAATTGATAATATAACTCATATAGCAATCCTTATTGTTAAAGACCCTTGATATGGTGAAAGGGGGTAAAATTTGTTATTTATAAATGTGTCATATTTTATTGTATACCCGGTATGTCTTTATTTTTCTCTCGTTTGTTTTTCAAAGAAAAAAAATACAGTTATAGTCTGGGTATCATTGTCATATGTGTTGGTGGGCAAGAACTTTAATCTTTATCATAGCTCAAAAAACATTAAAAGTATTCAAATGAAACTTTGTACACTTGTTCCCATTGACAATGCACAAGCATATAGCAAGTTCTGTAACTCTGACTCTTTTAATTGCCCCTGTATAGGCTGAAAAAAATCCTACAAAAACTTTTGATGAAAATATTTCAAGTAGGCGTTGAACGTCTTCAAAATAAGGGTTGAAAAGTCCAAACAGGCAGGGCTTGAAAAGCATTAAGAATAGTGGTTGAAAAGTCTAAGGGCTGAAAGGTGTTCGTATTCAGAAGGGGTTGAAAAGTCATGGTGTTTCCTCTGTTTTGGCCCCAAAACTTCAAAATTGAAATTGTTGCATTTTATCTGATCTATACAAAACATGATTAGTTTGTCTATAGTGTGATGGGCATACTCCTATTTTGTACTGGTGTCCTCTTTTTTACACAGTTGCATTGGCATCCATAATGTGTAGCAATGTCCTCAGCTATGGTTTGAACAATTGTGGACTTATGGCCCTTGTTTGACTGGAAATAACAGATGAGTGTTGCTTCTTCTTGCTGAGGTTTTAATAATACTGACTTTAACAGAAGTTTTAATACACAACTTTATTTTGTAGTTAAGTGTTTGTCTCAGATATGGGTACACTTGCCTACCGTTTGATTCATTTGTTTTATATTCATGACATATTTTATTCCATTGCCATTGCTTAGGGCAATCTTAAATAATGGTTATTTCAGTAGCGTGCCACAGACTTTTAAAATAGGATGGGATTTTTTTTAAACTTAAGTTTTTAATATTTAATAAATGAAAAGCATATAACAGAAATATTTTTACTTGCTCTGAATGTTTTTAAATACCAGTGAGCCTTTCCAGCCAGTGCAAATTACAATTTTTTAGCTTATCTGTTTTTGAAAGAACAAAAGCTCAGGTAATGTCATAGTCATGGTGTAGAACTGTTGTAAAATCTAAAAGCTTGGCCATAACTCAAAAACATTCAAAGGTTTTTAAATGAAACTTTTTACATATGTTGCCAGAGATGATAAGGTTATGAAAATAAAAGCACATAGCTCTTCCTTTAACAATTGTTATGCCTTTTTTTCAACTGCAAAAAAACAGACAAGCTTCGGGGTTTACGTCATGGCTCTTTTTTAAAGGGACTAGACACCAGATTGTTTCAAAAATGGCAAATACATTATTTCCACACGACATGCCTACAATTGTCAATACAAGCTAGTATGAGGCAGATAATACCTTATTTAAATGATTAAAAGAATATTTTGTCGCTGTCTCAGCTGAGTAAACCCGTTTTAAAATAGCGCATAATGGTTTCCCAGTTTATAGTGTATATACAAAGTCATGTAATTACGCTGTGAAAGTCATGATATTAGTACATAAACATATATAGACGCTACCGGTATTTTAAATTTACCGGTATTTACGTGGTAGACAAACCAAGTCAAATAGGAATTGGAAAGAGAACAAGTAAAAACTCTGAAAGATTCATGTGTCATAAGTGATGTGATACATCAGTAAGTAAGGTTCAATGTGCTGCACACAATGATGTCAATTGTATGTAAGTTTTTGACAATTTTCTTTTTTCTTGCAATTATACCATCTGGTGTCTAGTCCCTTTAACATTTGCCATGATAACCCTGTCTTGTACAGCAAAATAAACTGACTTTTTTGCTGGCTGTGCTGGTACATGTTGTAATTGTTTTATAATTGAAACGGTTTTATTGTTTAACAAGTTAGATATTTGTATTTCATGTACATTTAAATCAGAATTAAAACGTTTCGTAAGTGCACATATTTGTTTTAATTTAATTCAAGAAAAAAATTTGAATGAAAAGTGAGAAATGAGTGATGTCGAAGAAATTGTTAATAAGTTGTTACCATATTTGGTGTTATAGATGAATTTCTGAAGAAAGAATCAGAAATCCAAAAAAAGTAATAAGTAATTGCGTTGTTATGTTTACATTTTGAATGTACATGCTAAAATAAATTTTTAATCCAACCTATATTTTTGTTGTAATATAATACCTGTATGGCACTTTGCAAATGGGAGTTGGATTGTCGGCCAGATCGATGGTCGGTCAGTAGACAATTTGATCTGTGATCATGAAGTAATGGTTAAAGATTGTTAGTGTATACTTACGAAATAAATGGTTTTATGCAACACAGTCACATATCCATTTTTTGTGTAAGTACATGCAAACTATATCAAGGGTTTTTTGGTGGTCTACATTTTAGTGTGTAAACTACGCACTTACTGAATCAACCACTGCTTGTAGATTGCTTCACCTGATTAAAATCAATAACAAATGACTGCTGATTTGCTGAAAAAAAGGATTTGTAAACTTGAAATACTACATTCTAGTTGGACAAAATATAATGGTGACCACTTAACTAAGTTGCTAGACAGTATGTCAAGTATACAGACAATGTTGTTATTTAAACTATGACTGGACAACTTAAAATGATAAATACGACCTAAATATATTCAAGATGTCCGATATACAAATAAGTTGTTCATGTCATCAAACTATTGGTAACCCCATATAAGTTTGGTATCATTTGAAAGGGTAGTTCTTTCTTATTACATATACAGTCGAACTCCGTTGGCTCGAACTTCCAGGGACCGGTGAAAATACATCTAGCCTCGGAAAACTCGAGCCAAGAATGTTTACCTTTATAAAGAAATTGGTCCTTACATCCAGTTCGAGCCAATGAGAAAATCGAGCCAAGCGAGTTCGAGCTAACGGGGTTCGACTGTATGTTTAAAGCGTGTCCTAAGAACCATCATTAATAATTTTATTGCAGTTTGAATATTTGATTTTAATTTTCAACTAAAACGAAACGTGATTTTTTTTTCCAATCTTCCAATGCCAAACAAGTTTGTTTCCAATACGTGTGTGGGTACTGGTGATTATGTATAATTGTCTTTTCTACGAGGGCTGTTCGTAAGTTCGTGGACAGTATTCAAATATGATTAGTATGTTAAGATAGAGAAAATAAAATGATGCAGTCAAAAAATACAAACGAACACGTGTCAAAATACATAGAACATAAAAAGTTTTACAACGGCTTTACAGTATACTCTATCACAGCCACGGAGCGCTTCGACGTAAAAAAAACGCCAACATATAACGTCACGTCACATTTTTTTTCAAAATATTCTCCCATGCAGTGCACGTACTTGTTTTGACGGAGGATACATCGTTCGATGTTTTACTTTCGATTGGAATGTATATTTAAAATGATATGCATTTTATAAAAATTGTTGTTGATTTAATAGCATTATACCACGAAGTTTACTTACAACCCTCGTACTCATAAAACCCTTTCAAATGCTACCAACATAATATGTGGTCATCAGGAATACAAATTTCATTTGTACACTTATTACCTTAAACTACACCCCGTGTACAGTTGTATTTGTCTGATGTGTTTTAAGTTGGTTTTAAGAAGGAAACATTTTAAAAAAGGTGAGTAGTTTTTATTGCAATGAGCAATATTTTGTTTTAAACACGGATTGATAACGCCAAATAAGGTATTAGGTGTGTTTTTTGTGCAAAGTTTAATTCTGATTTGATAAAAAAACACACAAAAACACTAAAACATCAAGATTGATAAAATACTAGGGAAGGTCTTTTAACAGTGTAAACATCAGAATACTACGGTATGAATCATGTGTCAATTCCTGTTTTTGTGACTTGATGACATCATAGACATTGACCATTCGGGACACCTCGGCCATTTTCCATCGAAAACAACCTCGGATGTTCGCCGGTACTTCAGTAGAAGTAGTTCGTAATTTTGTGAATAATGGTATTTAATTGCAGTGTTTTAATGTGTTCGAAGGAAAAGTGCCGAGATGTTCCGAATGAGTCATTTTCCCTACAACATTCTGGTTATTTTTTTCCTTATTTCGTTGAAGAAACCTTTTGACATTCCCTCGAGTGCAGTTCCACTACTGATTGTGATTTACCACCCAAAACACAATTTAGGAAGTTCAAATTCAAGCCCGTCTGATCAAAAAGTTGCCTTTCACTTTTTTGTATCGCCCAAGTATAACATTATCTTCCGCGTTCTCGTCGTCTGGGTCAATCTCTGGTTTACGACTACTAACGTTTGATTTAAGTGGTATGAAATCTTCCAATTTGGAATGCGCATTTTTCATGGTGAGTATATAACCCCTATTTATTTTAGGGTCAAGGTCATTGTGACCTCTTCTAGGGAAGTAACGGGCACTTTCTTTTCCGATCAATAACATATGCATGGATGTAGAGACATCAAACTTAGTATACACATTGTTCATACATGTAGTTAGCAAATTAGCACTTTTACGTATGGGGTCAAAGTCATGCCGACCTTAACTCGAAAATTTATGGGCGCTCGCGCCCGGCAACATTCAACATCTTTGATAGGCTGTCCATGACTAACATATGTGTTTATCTTTATTCTTGTCGCCCGTGATCGAAATGGTCCAATGCACGTACACGCACACGCACATGCACACATACACAGGGAATGAGAGTGGGGAGGGGAGAGAGCAGAGAAAATATCATAACCCGCCATGCCGCTATTTGAATTCACTGTGTCACCTTTTTACTGTTTGACATATTTAATATCTTACCCCAAAATTACACCTGTATCAGATGTGTCCCTATTTGGCCTTGGTCAAACAACACCGCTGTCTAACGTTCGTCATTATTTGCCTCTGATAAGCCTTTGCTTTTTATTACAATGTATGTTCAAACCATACCCCTGTTCAAATTATGTCCCATTTTGACCTGTGACGTATATATATTTTGTTTAACGTATAACCCTGTTTAGGCTATGATCCTATCTGACCTTTGACATTTACATTCTCGAAACTTACACCTGTTCAAATTAAGCCAATATTCGACCTTTGACATTCACTATCTTCAATATAACACCTGTTCAACTTAGGTCAATAGTTGACCTTTGTCATTTACTCTCTTCAAACTGACACTTGTTTAAATTAAGCCACAATTTGACCTTTGACATTTACTATCTTCAAACTAACACCAGTTTAGTTTAAACCCATATTTGACCATCAAAACATTTATTATCTTCAAACAAATACCTGTTCAAATTAAGCCAATATTTGACTTTTGACATTTTCCAACGTCAAACTAACACCTGTTCAAATTAAGCTATTATTTTATCTTTGACATTTACTGTCTTCAAACTAACATCTGCTCAAATTAAGCCACTATTTGGCCTTTGACATTTAACAACGTCAAACTAACACCTGCTCAAATTAAGCCACTATTTGACCTTTGACATTTACCAACGTCAAACTAACACCTGCTCAAATTAAGCCAATATTTGGCCTTTGACATTTACCAACGTCAAACTGACACCTGTTTAAATTAAGCCACAATTTGACCTTTGACATTTACTACCTTCAAACTAACACCAGTTCAACGTAGACCACTATTTTACCATCGAAATGTATTATCTTCAAACAAACACCTGTTCAAATTTAGCCAATAGTTGACCTATGATATTTACTATTTTCAAACTAACGCCCGTTAAAATGAAGCTTCTGTTTGACCGTTGACATTTAAAACGCCTGTTCAAATTAAGCCACTATTTGTCCTTGACATTTACCATCTTCAAACAAACACCTGTTCAAATTAAGCCAATATTAGACCTTTGACATTTACAATCTTCAAACTAACAATTGTTCAAATTAAGTTAATATTTTACCTTTGACATTTACCAACGTCAAAATAACACCTGTTCAAATTAAGCCACTATTTGACCTTTGACATTTACTGTCTTCAAACTAACACCTGCTCAAATTAAGCCACTATTTGACAATTGACATTTACTGTCTTCAAACTAACACCAGTTCAAATTAAGCCACTATTTGACCTTTGACATTTTCTGTCTTCAAACTGGTACCTGTTGAAATTAAGCCAATAGATGACCTTTGACATTTACTATTTTTAAACTAACACCTGTTCAACATAGGTCAATATTTGACCTTTGATATTTGCTATCTTCAAATTAACGCATGGTCAAATTAAGCCAATATTTGAACTTTGTTATCTACTATTACCAAACCATACCCTTGCTAAAAATAGTTTTAATCTCGGTAAGAATGTATTGTGTGAAATCTCTTCGCTCGCTCCGACCCTCCATTTTTAAACATTAATGTTCTTACTATTTCAAGGAAGTTAAAATGCCGCTGTACATCAAAACCTGAGTGCAGCAAATACCTGTCAAATGCACACATGCAGACAAGCTACAACTGAGATGAATATATAGCACTCATAATATATAATAATATATCACTCAACATAATTGAAATTTATAGCTTCGGCCCAAAAAAAGTTTGGTTAGGGTTACATCCATTTCGAAAATATTTAGGGTAGGTAGGCTTTTTTTTTATCTTATTATTATTATTATTATTATTGTAGTAGTAGTAGTAGTAGTAGTAGTAGTAGTAGTAGCAGTAGCAGCAGCAGCAGCAGCAGCAGCAGCAGCAGTAGTAGTAGTAGTAGTAGTAGTAGTAGTAGTAGTAGGCATTATTTAAGAACGTTATTTTCATCATCGGAGAATGGTGTTAAAGCAATATTCTGTATAAGGAGTTCAGTGTTTTAAACTAAATATGAGATCACATTCCAAAAAAAAGTAGTTTAGTTTTTCATTTGTTTTACCAAATGACTATAAAAACAGTAGGGTCGGCACCTATTCGTAGGTAGGGTCGGGTAACCCGAACCAAATGTATTTCTTTAGGCCTTATGTATTTCAGTTTACCTAAAATATATATGATTTATGTAATTTTATGTTGTCATTTTGAAGATGAAATACGTGGCACATTTATAATTAAGTTAAAACCATCCTACATAAGTAGAGCAGAGTTAACTAGTTTATGTGTCGCTTAAGGACTTGCCCTACTTCCTGTATTGCGAACAATAATTCGAAACATCTAGGCCATTTTCCATCGAAAACAACCTTGGATGAAAATGAACGGTTTACATTGTCAGAAATATTTACATTTTACATGCTGCAAGTATATCGCGTAGTAATTTCAATTTAGCGATTAGATTTAATGACATAACTCTTAGGAATCTTAATTACTTATGCTACAATACACTTCACTGGCAATCGTTTTAAACTTAGATATATGAAAAAACGCTAGTAACACTACAATTGACATATACTATTATATAAGATTTTACAAACTACTTCTACTTATGTACCGGCACACATTTGAGGTTGTTTTTGATGGAAACAGGCCGAGGTGTTCCGAATGGTGATCGATACAATGCAATACAATACAGGGGCGAGGATAGGATTTGACGTTAGAGGTTGGGCAACTTACCAGCGCAACTAAGACCTGCTGCCCTTACCCCATCCAACCCTGCCCGTGCGCGAACCAAAATTGCAAGTATTTCGTGCACCAAATGAGTATAACTATGGTTGTCTAAGATTAGTACAAAGGTTCCGACCCTATACTCAATTTAATTTAATTATTGCATCAAACATGATAATTGTGACAAACTTCGTTGTCACTTGCAAATCAACCATTCCCGTTCAAGAAACTTCACTACTTGCAAATTAACTATACCCGTACAAGATAAATCATCACTGGCAAATAACTATACCCGTCAGCTATACCTCATCACTTGTAAATTATCTATACCCGTACAAGTTACGTCATCATTTGTAAATCAGCTATTCCCGTAAAGATACCTCATCACTTGCAAATTAACCATGTCCGTACAAGATACCTTATCACTTGCAAATTAACCTTACCCGTACAAGATACCTCATCACTTGCAAATTAACCATACCCGTACAAGATACCTCATCACTTGCAAATTAACTAAACCCGTACAAGATACCTCATCACTTGCAAATTAACCATACCCGTAAAAGATACCTCATCACTTGCAAATTAACTAAACCCGTACAAGATACCTCATCACTTGCAAATTAACCATTCGCGTAAAAGATACCTCATCATTTGCAAATAAACTAAACCCGTAAAAGATACCTCATCACTTGCAAATTAACTTTACCCGTACAAGATACCCTATCACTTGCAAATTAACTTTACCCGTACAAGATACACTATCACTTGCAAATTAACTTTACCCGTACAAGATACCCTATCACTTGCAAATTAACTTTACCCGTACAAGATACCCTATCACTTGCAAATTAACTTTACCCGTACAAGATACCCTATCACTTGCAAATTAACTTTACCCGTACAAGATACCCTATCACTTGCAAATTAACTTTACCCGTACAAGATACCCTATCACTTGCAAATTAACTTTACCCGTACAAGATACCCTATCACTTGCAAATTAACTTTACCCGTACAAGATACCCTATCACTTGCAAATTAACTTTACCCGTACAAGATACCCTATCACTTGCAAATTAACTTTACCCGTACAAGATACCTCATCACTTGCAAATTAACTATACCCATACAAGATACCCTATCACTTGCAAATTAACCATACCGTACAAGATACCTCATCACTTGCAAATTAACTAAACGCGTACAAGATACCTCATCACTTACAATTTAACTTTACCCATACAAGATACTTTATTACTGCAAATTAACTATACCCGTACAAGATACCCTATCACTTGCAACTCGACTATACCCGTGCAAGATATCTGTGTATATTACAAGTCAAAATCAATATAATGAAAATTCCGATTCCCTAATGTTTTTATAAAGAAGTGAAATCACATCTCATTGTTGGTATGAAATGTGCAGAAATGGAAGATTTCCTATTTTATTAATTGTTATTCATTTAATCTTGCATATCAGTTCTAAGATTTTTGTCATATTATGCTTAAGTGGCATATGGTTTTAACAGTCGGTTGCATTATAACTGTAAGAGAAGTTCGATCACAAACAGTTAATCATTCTTTTACTGGTCAATAGTACATGCATGTTATTTTTGTATAAAAAAAAAGCTAATTTAAACAGCTTACAACTGAGATCTTGGCAAATAATTATATTTGTCATAAGGACCCCATTGGAAATAAGTTGAATAACTTTAATGGGTTATCCTGTGTTATATATTTGTCACATTGAATTAAATCTTTGTTAACGCACGTATGTATCCAAAGCATTCTAATGATGTTGTGCTTTAGTATAGATATCATCACTAATACTTTGTTAATCAGTCTGTGATAACTTTATGAGATATTTGGTTTGTTACTATGACATATATATATATATGCACGAATAAATCTATCTATCCATCCATCCATCCATCCATCATCCATCCATCCATCCATCCATCCATCCATCCATCCATCTATCTATCTATCTATCTATCTATCTATCTATCTATCTATCTATCTATCTATCTATCTATCTATCTATCTATCTATCTATCTATCTATCTATCTATCTATCTATCTATCTATCTATCTATCTATCTATCTATCTATCTATCTATCTATCTATCTATCTATCTATCTATTAATGAAAAACAATTTCTTATGTGTTCAGGCGGTGACTGTGCATATTTTTCTTGGCACCGTATAGAAATCATTATTCATGTTACATTGTGTATAAATAAATCTCTTTTCGTAGGGTAAATTACACGTATTTATTTCCCTTCGTAAATCATTTTAATTGTTTAATTTTAAATCACGAGACAGCCAATATAATGGATAATTTCTCATGGTTAATTGTCTCTTAAAAGCAAACGTATCATAACATATTTTAAGAAGGATATTAAGTTAACATTCGATATAACTTTCATATCATATAACTACCTCTATGAAAGCTATGCCTTACAAGTAGATTAAGTAGAAAACTATCATCGTAAGTCATTAGACCGCTTATTTTTAAACACGGAAGTGGCTAGCGAGGTTATATTTCATTGGTAAATAAATTGCAGTTCTTTTTATCGCGGTGTAAGGCGGAAGTTAAAATCTACTCATAAATTATTCTGTTTGCTCTGACGCGTTATTTTGATATTCTGATAAGACAACGTAGAATTCGTATGATTATATTAACGGTAGCAGGTTTTGTCAATCGAACTTGTTTTAAATTTATTTATAATTAATAACTGTGTATTTTTTTTATTTGGACTACTTGACATTATGGCTTAAGGTAAGGTTTGATTTCCAAATCATGATATTTTGTCGGCATGTAAATAATCTTTACAGAGTATAATAGTTAAGTCTTAATGAACCAATACGTTTATCCACGAATGAATTAAAGTGTAATACATGACTTTTTAGAGTGGCGAGCGTGGTTTTCATTTATAATAGTGGTAACCATATTTTTGTCCGAGAAGAAGGCAGTATACTGAACTTCAAATTTGCCAGTTCTTTTATTTCAGTAAATTAGCAGTCAACCGTTATTGATTTTAATCAAGTGAACTGGTAGATATTACCAGTCGCTTACCAGTAAGTGCGTAGTTTACACAATAGTATGTAGACCACTAAAATTTAAATGTTGTTAGTATGTACTTACACATCATTATTAATGGTCATACGATTGCGACATAGCCGTTCACAATATCATACGAATATGTTTTGGTAGATGTTGGTAGTACTCGTGGCCCAGTCCCCTTGCACGTGTAATCTGTGTATGTTAAACTGTGCATTGCCTTGACCTGTTTTTATGCAAATAATACATATATGACAAAATGCAATGCCTATCAATGATAAAGATTGCACGGAATTGAGATGTAGCCAGGAGTGGTATTCAATGTGCAACTGAAGTAAATAGAGTCATATATCATTGACTTCATTCACTCTATTGGTCAGTTATTAATAACAAGTAATCCGATTAGCTACATCGGTCTTAGATGCAATTAAGACCAATTTTGAATACTAGCCCTGAAAGGGGTTTTCTTGGTGTGTCTTATTCTCTCTTGAACAGTTTAGGTGAAAACAAAGCAAGTTCATTAAATACCATGTATATATATAACAATCGGTACCCATAATCATTCGAAACATCTCGGCCATTTTCCATCGAAAACAAGTTGGAAAAATGCGGAAGAGAATATGTAACTAGCTGCTGGGTCAGCAACCGGCCGTATGAGAACAAGTCCCTAGTGGGGCTCGTACCTTCGATCTCCCTTTCCATAGGCGGACGACATAACCACTTAGCCATTCAGACGTATATGTTTCCTTCCGAAACAGATATATTCGAAAAGAAGTGACATTTATGAACGTGTACTATGTATACGATTTTGAAAATTAATCGATCTCATTAAATTCCAATGTATTCTTTGTTTTGAATAACTAGATAGAAGGATCGGCCTGTTTATTTAAATTGCCTTGATGAATATCAAATAATGATTAGTATTATGACATACAGCGCAGTTTTTATATATTTAAACTTGGTTGGAATACCGATGAAGTTTTATTTCGTCATAATTATCATAACTTGTTTCTGATGTAAACTATTTATTAGCAATGCTATTTAAAATATCTGCTAAAATAAGTCAGTAGATGACAAAATCCGTTAACTTACGAAATCGATATATATGATGAGTTGTGTTTTACATCCTTACAATTTAAGTTTAAAAGAACACACAGTAAAGTAATTTTCAAAATACTATAAATAGACGACGGTAATCCAATAATTTATTGACTAAGCTATTTTAATGCGTGTATTTTGTTTGTTCATTTTGTATCGCTCATTCAGTGTCTTTTTTGCCCTTCCCCTGACATGATTGCGCCTCTGAACAGGGTTTAGTTTCTACTTTATTTTAGACCGATTGTGACCGATTGTGACAAAAGCTGATTAAATCACAATTGAGGCCATTTTAAAGCTGCACGCTCACAGATTTACCGTTTTTACAACTTTTTTATTTTTTGTCTAGGAAAGGGCAAATTTTTGCGTAAATGTCTGTAAACCAATGATATAAAATTGCTGACAAAAACTCAGATCGCAGATTTTCATATTTTCGTTCGAAAATTAATGTTTTATGGCTTAAACCGTTACAATCGGGTTAAGAAAAATGCATAAAACATCATTTTTTGAACATAAATATAAAGATCTGCAATCTAATTTTTTGACAGCAGATTTATTTAACTGGTTTCCATGCACTTTCGCAAAAATCGACTCGTTCCAAGATGAAAAATAAAAAAAAAGTTGTCAAAACGTGCAATCTGTGAGAGTTTTAAGGGGTTATTCATTTTGAGGGGCTATTAGAAAGTACATTTTTACTACTGGGTATGTCACTGTAGTTCCTAATGTATAATGGAATAGTTATATTACATGAAGCAAAATCTTAATGATTAAGAATAGGCTGAGAGAGCGTAGCTTAGAATATTGGGCAAGTTTTCATTTGTCTTAAATGAATCTAGAAACGACGAAAATCATCAGTTTTCGTGGTATCAATAACGGACCGATCCAATTAATGATGTCGAAGATGAGTCCCTATAAGATTGACTTTTGTTGCATAATGAATATCACATACTTAGAATAAAACCTCATTGGCTAACACACTGTCAACGCAAAACTTGACGCAGGGAGTGTGTATCGGATAAGTGGCGGTAGGCGGACCTTTAAACACGCGCTAGAATTGAAACTTTTAATGATTAAGCCTAGTACTTAATGATTGCATATCTGCCATTTCATTGGCTTAAATTGTATACATACGTATAAATACATCTGGAGTGATATTCAATTTGTATAAATACATCTGGAGTGATATTCAATTTGTATAAATACATCTGGAGTGATATTCAATTTACAACTTAAGACAATCTTATAGGCATTCATCACTGACTCCATTCACTGTATAGGTCCGTTAATTATATCGAGCAATCCGATTAGCTACATCGTTATAAGATCTTATTAAGACCAGTATTGAATACCACCACATACCTCGTTGTTAAATACAATTGTGGTTTATTTAGGTCAACAAATAACAATTAAAGGCTTTTATTCGGCTATGCAGATTACGAGTTTTAAATACTTGCTTAATCGACCATTTTATACAGAAAGCAATATCTTTTCAAATGAGAGAAATATTTTAGATTTCATTGGATCATGTGTTATGAAGTAATTATGAAAAAAGACACTCTTAATAATGATTCGTCTATCTTAATACTGATATAATGCTGCTCATCCATCAAATCGGTTTCACCTTGAGTTGTATATCATAATGGTAATAGGAGTTTAAAATATGTCCTAAATTTTTATAATGAACGCCTTTTTTTGAATTTTCAAAGAACCTGTTTATTATAGTGGGTTGTATTAATGCGCTCAGCCGATTTAATAGAAAATAGTTTTTGAACGGGATGATTAGCACATTTTTCAAGGTAAATTTAACACCCCATATGAGGGTGCCTGGTAATGTCACAAGCCTTTAACCCCATTTCTCCCACTTATGTTGTTAAGATACATGTGTTGATTGTATGAATTTGAAATATGCAATTCGGCTTTGAAAGAACGTCGAAAATACCTCTAGTCTCAAAAAATTCGAGCGAAACGTGAAACTTACCTTCAGAATAAAGAAATCGGTCTATAAAACCTAGTTCGAGCCAACGAGGAATTCGAGCCAAACGAATTCGAGCCAACGGGGTTCGGCTGTTAAGGCATTTTGAACATGATGGGGAGGGATAAACGCATGACCTGTATCCATACACTCTGCCCCGGTGTTTAAAGGGACTTTTTCATGGTTTGTAAAATGCGAATTTTACGCAAAATAAAATAATTGCGAAATAAAGTGTAGCAAATCATTAAGAGTGTTAAAACTAAGATACTGACTGCTGAACTCCTTGCTGAAAGAATGCTGATATTTGCTCAGATATATTGTCTTTTAAGTCTAAATTTTGAATTGCGTAAGTAACGCGAATCAGCAAAAGGTTGTTGCGTGATTGGTTGACTGACATTATCACGTGATGCTACCAATGTATTCGATAAAAGTTAAAGTATCCGTCAGCTATGGTAAATATTTTGTGACCGAGTGTCCGACCAGATCTTGTTCAATTCAGTTATGTACTTTTTCAGTATAATTTATGCAGTTTCAAATCACTTGCGAAGCATTTCTTTTCAATTTGTTTTTTTTTTCCAATTCAGCCGTTAACCGTTTAAATATAATGTAAGCTTGTTAAAATTAAATTTTAATTCAGTTTCATGAAATGTAAGATTGTAAAAATTAAGTTTTAATTCAGTTGTCCTTTTTAATTAAACTTGAAAGTTAAGTTGTATAAGACGTTGTTTGCCATACGGGAGTTTAACATTGTTCTGTTAAAGCTGCACTCTCGCAGATTGAACGTTTTGACAACTTTTTTATTTTTTGTCTTGGAACGAGCCACTTTTTGTGAAAATACATGGAAACCAGTCATACAAGACTGCCGACAAAGAATTAGATCGCAGATTTTTATATTTTAGTTCAAAAATTGATGTTTTATGCATTTTTTTTAAACCGCAAGTAACGGGTTTAAGCCATAAAACATTAATTTTCGAACGGAAATATGAAAATCTGCGATCTGATCTTTTGTCAGCAGTCTTATATTATTGGTTTGCAGATATTTACGCAAAAATTTGCCCTTTCCAAGACAAAAAAGGTTCTAAAAATAGAAATCTGTGAGAGTGCAACTTTAAAGGCGCACACTATAGGTTGACCCAAATAACATATCATTCTAATTCATCATCATTTTAAACTCATTTGACTTTAAAGCTGTACTCTCACAGATTGACTGTTTTGGCATTTTTTTTGTCTAAGAATGAGCCAATTATTGCGTTAATGTCTGCAAACCAGTGATAAAAGACTGCTGACAAAAGATCAGATCGCAACTTTTCTTAGTTACGTTCGAAAATTGATGTTTTATGGCTAAAGGCGTTACTTACGATTCAAGAAGAAAAAAAAATCGGCAGTTTTCCAACCAACTGAGATCTGTTCTATTGTGAATGATCTTATATGAGTGAAATGACACCAAAATCAGCTGATTCTGAGACAAAACAAAATAGAATGGCAAAACTGTCAATCAGTGAGAGTGCAGTTTTAATGATAAAAAAACAACAACATAAAATTAAAATAAAAAAATGTAAGCGATATTTGGCACTTTTTGGCCATATACTAGTAGTTATGAATTAGAAGAAAAAAACATTTATAAAGGCTAGTAATTTTCAATCTGTACCTTTATTATACGTTTTTTTTTTTTTTGTTTTTTTTTTTCATTTTCATTTTGCATCAAACTATAATGTGCGACTTTAAATTCTCCTTCCCACGCGTTTTAAATGCGTTGATGCATAATTGGCTGCCGTTTGCTGGTATGTTGTCTACATTTTTGCGATTTTTGTTGTCTTGTTAATGATATGATTGATTATCCATTGCGTATCTTAAACTGGGCGTATTTATGTATCCGCTTGTTAACAAGACAAAATATGAACGTTTCGACTGTAAAAAATCATAATCATGCAAATTAAAATCACGGTTAACAAACTCATTTATTATTTGCAATGCTTGTTGCTCACAAATCAACCGTAAACTTTTGCTAAATGAATAGATCTACATGGCAAATGAATTTATTTAACATGGAGAAATTGAAAAATACAAAATTATAAATACTTTAGTTGTAAAAAAGTATAAATTTCGATGCATTTCATTAGAGTTTCTGATTTGCTTGCTTAGCATTGGCTGTAGTTACACGGAATATGTCTTTACAACAATACATAATTTCTTCATACAACTATGAGTAATTCCTGGACGGAATATAACTATACAACTATAAGTAATTCCTACACGGAATATAACTATACAACTATAAGTAATTCCTACACGGAATATAACTATACAACTATAAGTCATTCATACACGGAATATAACTATACAACTATAAGTAATTCCTACACGGAATATAACTATACAACTATAAGTCATTCATACACGGAATATAACTATACAACTATCTCTCTATCTGTCGGACGAGCGATGACATCCTCTTGTGGTTCTCTAGCATGACGTTTTTGGCGTTTAGAAATTATAATTAATATTCGCATCATTAATATTCATGTGCCAACACGAAATAGCTCAAGGATACCTTTATGATGAAGTAGAGGCTTAAAAAATACCCATTCTAATGAAATGACATACTGCAAGTGCATTCTTTCGATAATTAATGATTAAATTATTGTTCAAATTATAATTTAAATTACAGTAAATTTAACATTCAATCTCTATTTAGTTAAAAAAAAATTGTGGACCAAATTGTTGATCACTGAATAAAAAGGACAAATAACAAAAAAAAGAAAAGAAAAAAAGCTAAAACTATTACAACTTAACGCATCTTTGACTTTTAGTGAGCAATCGGTGTTTATATCTAATCTATCTGAACTATTTTCAAAAGTAATGTTAAGAAATTAATTTTAACAATCACAATGTGAGAAGCCGTTTAAATTCTTTTGAAGAAATTCCTTGTCAATTGTTATAAGGTGTTAGTTGCAGTTATGTGCTATTTTTACCTACTACACAACTTAACAGATCTTTTACTTTTAGTGAGCAATCGGTTGTATTGCACCAGTCAATTGTAACCACGCCCCCTCCCCCCTCCAGGTCCGGGGGTATACCGGGGATACCCTGGAAAATGGGCCGTGTTTCTACCTTTCAGGTGGCCCCGCAGTGCCAGCTGAATGCGGTGGTTTTGTCTTCGCTCAAAATATAGCGAGGAATGGGCCTTACCTAGGGTCCCTTGGGTGCGGGGGCATTTGGCGGGGATTTAACCATCAGTTCATCCCCGCAGGGCAGGGATTTTACCCGGGGATGGCTGGACCGAAAGTCAAAGTCCCCGCTATTCCCGGACCGCGGGAGGGGGCGTGGTTACAATTGACTGGTGCATATTATCTATATGAACTTTTTCAAAAGTAATGTTAGGAAGTTTATTTTAACAATCACAATGTTAGCAGCCGTTTAAATTCTTTTGAAGAAATTTCTTTTCAAATGTTTTAAGGTGTTAGTTACAGTTACGTGCTGTTTTTACCTACTACACCACAATAACCACGATCAACTCATTTCTCACTTTCAGTGGTACAATTGCATTTCTATTAATCGTTGATGGACGATAAGATAGTTTATGTTAACTTTGGATATCCACGACTATGCTTCACAACCCATAAGCTGCATTTATAAAAAGAGAAAAGAACGTACCTTTGGAAATTAAGTTGATTTCGAGTGCTAAAGGTGCATTGTACGTACCATATAGTCATACAATATCATTAATATAATCAGAGTATAAAATATAATTCTAAAAAATGCATTTCAATAAAATTATTGTATACATGTAAGACCGTATCTAGCTTTTACCGCATAAAACTCACTGTGAGCTGTTTGAGGGACGCTCTAAAGCATATAGCTCACAGTGAGCAATTTAACTTTAACAAACATTATCACAAATAGCTGACAGTGAACTGTTTGCGTGGCACTTTTACGCTTATAGCACATTGTGAGCTGTTTGCTGGGCACTGTAACGCACGTAGCTCACGTTGAGCTGTTTTCGGGGCACTGTAACGCACGTAGCTCACATTGAGCTGTTTTCGGGGCGCTTAAACGCACGAGGCACTGTAACGCATATAGCTGACAGTGAACTGTTTGCGTGGCACTTTTACGCTTATAGCACACTGTTAGCTGTTTTCGGGGCACTGTAACGCACGTAGCTCACGTTGAGCTGTTTTCGGGGCACTGTAACGCACGTAGCTCACAGTGAGATATTTGCGGGGCGCTTAAACGCACGAAGCACACGGTGAGCTGTTTTCGCGGCACTGTAACGCATATAGCTCACGGTGAGCTGTTTGTGGGGCAGTGTAACGTATATAGCTCACGGTGAGCTGTTTGTTGGGCTCTGTAACGCATATAGCTCACAGTGAGCTGTTTGCGGGGCGCTGTAACGCATATAGCTCACGGTGAGCTGTTTGTGGGGCACTGTAACGCATATAGCTCACGGTGAGCTGTTTGTGGGGCACTGTAACGCAAATAGCTCACGGTGAGCTGTTTGTTGGGCTCTGTAACGCATATAGCTCACGGTGAGCTGTTTGCGGGGCGCTGTAACGCACAAACACACGATGAGGCTGTTTGCATGGAACTGTAACATATATAGCTCACGGTGAGCTGTTTGTGGAGCACTGTAACGCATATAGCTCACGGTGAGCTGTTTACGGGTTGCTGTAACGCACGAAGCACACGATGAGCTGTTTGCGTGGAACTGTAACGTATATAGCTCACGGTGAGCTGTTTGCGCGGCGCTTTAACGCACGAAGCACACACTGATCTGTTTTCGTGACACTGTAACGCACGTAGCTCACTGTTCAAAAACATACCACAAAATTGCCAAAGGAGATAACTTAGGAATAAAATAATAGTTACGTGTTTACTATGCACAGGTCTCTATTGAAAATATTCATTCATTTTTGTCACAAATGTTAATAAATTCTATGATCATATCAAGGAAAGTGATAGGTAAAAATGGGTCCTGGAATTATGAGTCATGTTCAACATACACTGTCACATTGTCATCTATTGTATGTTTCATTCATCTCCATCAAACATTGTTGTTATGAAAAGTAAATATTTAACGTACTTTCAAGGGAGATAATTAGGGAACAGTCTGCCAAAGAGTTGTGGTTTGTGCAATGTGCACGAGTCCATTAAGTGTTGACAGTTATTATTTGTAATTGTCCTTTTTTCTAATCAAGGGACGCAATTTGGTAACAATGGGCCACATATTTATGGTTCCTTTACTAAAATAATATTACAGTATAATTCGTATTAAGTTGAAAATTAACTTCTGTAATCCGTGTATCAATTATGGATTGTTTTGTTAAAATTTTATTCAGCATACATAATCTGAAGTCTTACAAATGACCCGTTTCCTTTCTGAAAAATAAAACAACAACAACATTTTTTAGTCAAATTGGTTTAGGCTTGTAGCCGTATAAAACTCATATGAACTTTATGCACTCTCCCTCTGACATTAAACTTCCGTCATGCAATGTTGGACATAAGCTTGTGTGACATCCTGGTGCTTGCAAAAAACCTAAAAAAAACCTGTTGTTGATATGAATGATGGTATGTAATCAAAATGTTGGACACACTGACTAAACATCTTACGGAAATTCGAACGACGTTTGGACCGCTGTGTACAGAGCATGTCATAAATTTACATAATTTTCAGATCAAATTTGATTATTATGGAAAGCAACATTGGTCGTTCTTCCTTACCAATTAAATTGCTAATGAGCTGTATATATTTATATGAATATATATATATTCAATAACTTGATGTAGAATAAGGGCAGTAAAGCGCAAAAGCTTCTATACACTTAAGGGTCTGCAACAGTACAAAAGTAAGGTGTTGATTTTTTTTAAATGATTGATAAGTTCATGTTTTGTTTATTTTGAGGATCAATTTTTTTCTATAGTAAAACATACATCCTTTGCGACATATTTTGCGGTATATTGGGGTTCCTTGATGATATATCAAACAGATAAGAAAGGTATTCGATAAAATAGTGAAAACTAGTGGATAAAATTAATTTCCTGATAACCACAATGCAATTATATTTTTAAAATAGCTACAATCACCACAAAGCCGCAAGACATATGATATGTTACACAAAAACATATTCTTTTTGTATAAAGACATTTTTGAAAAAAAAATGCAAATGCTTTTTTATTAAAACTGCGATAAAATCTTCTTTCGTAAAATTTACCAAACTCCTTATTACACCTGCACATGTTGCAAAGGTTGTATGTAAATTATGCTTGCTAAAAATTGAACATTAAACTAAATAAAAATTGATTTTAAACATGTAATGTGTTTGTCCTTCAAACGACTTTTGCACTGTGAAAGGCCCTTAATAAAATGCAAATAAGTGATACACTGCTACTGTATATTTAATAACAAAACTAGTGCTCAAATTGAAAGAGCATTAATAAATGAAAAGTTTAACTCCAAACTTATCATCATCATCATCATCATCATCATCATCATCATCATCATCATCATCATCACCACCACCACCACCACCACCACCACCACCACCACCACCACCACCATCATCATCATCATCACCACCACCACCATCATCAACATCATCATCACCATCATCATCATCATTAACATCATCATCATCATCATCATCATCATCATCATCATCATCATCATCACCATCATCATCATCATCATCATCATCATCATCATCATCATCATCATCATCATCATCATCATCATCATCATCATCATCACCACCATCACCACCACCACAACCACCACCACCACCACCACCACCACCACCACATCATCATCATCATCATCATCATCATCATCATCATCATCATCATCATCATCATCATCATCATCATCATCATCACCACCACCACCATCATCATCATCATCATCACCATCATCGTCTCGTTGTCGTTTTCATCATTGTTGCCGTTGACTTCGTTCTGCACGCATTCGCATGGTTAAGTAGCTAAGCCCTCTTCACCCCTAAGTGACATTTACAAAGTTAAGCTGACAGTTTTTTGCGTCTGGAAGCGGAAAAATATAACAATTAACAAGTAAAGTGTCATTCATTACTTTCGCCGTCAGAGCAATGTCACGTTAGAGGAGAAAGATCAACGTTTATGGTACAGATGGTATATTTTTGGCACTTTTATTTTAGCATGTTCAAAAATGGAGCTTTCGTACTTCCCTGTTGTCTTGAACTATGGCCGTTTGATTTCTTGTATAGTTTCAGGGTCCTTTTTCACTAAAGGCAGATACTGAGTTTCAGACTTCGTGTAGTACTAAGAGCTTGTGAATGCTCAATGTTACAGCATCGTTGATAGTTCTTAATTTGAACGAACGACGTGCGTGTAAAAAGTGGAGCTTGATTTGATTTGCATTTCTGATAAGCTTCAATCTCAGACTCAAATCAATGCTTTACTCACCAATAAGGAGTATATAGGACCAGCTCTTGAAGGCCTTCTTCAAGCCTTTTTAATTGCACCCCTACTAGCCCGCCCCGCCCCGCCACTACAAACACACACAAACGCAAACACGCACAAACGCACGCACGCACACACACCCTCACACCATCCATTATTGGTACTAATTGTTGCTGCTCTCTGATGCACTCAACCAGATCTAAGATCAATGTAAATCACTACGGGGAGCCCTGATTTGTGGTTTGCTTTTTTGTTTTAAGTATCAGCCCTAAAACGCCCCAGTTTTTCATTAGTCCAAATAAAATAAACAATACATTTGGTAACCTGCTTCGACACAGGGGCAATAAACATAGGACTCAAAGCCTGTCATTCGTTCACTAGTCTTAATAGAGATGATGCACTCGCATAATCATCATTCTCAGTACTCCGAGGTTTGATAATGATAGATACATTGTACGCATATCATCATCGCTCTGGTGTACAATAGTGATAATTATAAACCTCTTATATATAGTCGAACAAGAAGCAAACAAAGGCCGTTCCTTTGACCTGAACGTAAGTATAGTACTATCATAACATCCGTTTACCAACAGCCCAGCCTCATATTAAATATGTATTAATCATGTTTTTCGCTGACGGGAACGTATGACATTCATTTGCCGTTGATTGCCGTATTGTGTTACGTTAACGAAGCGTGAACGCCCAAGCAGTGGTTGCCGTAACGATTGTTCGGGTGACGTTAAGACGTTATAGGGAAGTCTTCCGACGTGATTCTCTGCCATTTTGGAACTAAAATGTGGAATACTTAAAAGCTTTAGTTACACAGTATTTTAGTAGATGAAAACGTACGACGTTTGCTGTGTAAGTATTTATAAATTATAAAAGTAAATGGATTATCACTACTATCAAAATTACAATCTATATTTAATGTAATACCAACCCGATAGTTGATATAAAAAATGCTTTGATGTTCAAAAAACGTAATGGCATTCCAAAATAGTATTAACTGTCACAAAATATAATTAATTATGAATATGATGCCCCGAATGAGTTTTTAGAAACTTAAATTGTTTCCGTCATAATTATGAGAATTAATCTTTGTTTTTATAACAATTGTGGTGTAATCTGCATTAAATTAGACAGTTTAAATGTATTGGGTTTACCTAACATTTCAATTTTTGAAAAACAACTCGATTTTTTACTTGAAAATAGGTCGAATAAGAGGTGTTTTGTATCATATTGGCAACAATTTGCCCTGTGACATATCTTACATTGCTCTTGAATAAAAAAGTATTATCTTTAGGTATGCACAACTATGCATTTTGTATGACTGATGGCCGTGTATAAATTCAGGATTATTTGAAAGGATTTAATGGTTAGAGAAGAGAAAAGGTAAAAAATATACCAAAAAAATATTAAAACCTTTTTGTAATGGTTATAGATTGTCAGAATGTACTTACAAAAATGAATGGTGTGATGCGAAACAGTTGCATTACCATTTATTTTGTGTATTAAATTACATTCAAACAATCTTTATGTATTTTAGTGGTCTATTCATATAAATCGCTTCACCTGATTAAATAAAATCAATAACGGCTGACTGCTGATTTACTGAAAGAAATATATTAGACGACTGAGGAATACTGCCTCTTTATTTGACAAAGTATAATGTTGACCACTAAGGGCAATTCAAGATTACAATGTTATCAGTTACGGGTTAAGTAGGTGACCCGATATGGGATATACGGGACAAAGGAAACCATACCGGGTGAGAGTGAAACCGAATATCGTTTCCTGCGCCCGTATATCGGCAGGGGCGTAGCTTGACGAAAATATATGTGTATGCCACTTTCTGGGGGAGGGGGGGGGGGGGGGAGGGGAGTACGAGGGCATGCATCCCCGGGATTTCATTTTAGCTAGGTGGTCGTTGGTGCGTTCTATTGTATATTTCTTTGTTGTTAAAACATTAATGAGAGTAACGATATCAATATGTTTTACCTTAAATAAATGTTTTATGTAATGAACGGCGTCAAAGCGCAGACTACTGGTATGCAATTTTCGATAAGATATATACGTACAGTCGTATGGATATGTATTTTAGTGAAAAAGAAAACGATAGATTTGAAATACCTGGTTTCCGATATATTTTTTAAGCTTTTTATTGCAGATTTGGCATTTTTTTTTAAATCCTGAAAATTGTGTAGGCCGCGGCCTAAACGGCCTATTGGAAGCTACGCCCCTGATCGGGTCACCTACCAGCCCCGTAACGTATATATCACATTGACAAACCGGTTTACATGTTTAAATGTTTCATTTATTCATCGGAATATTCATCAGAATCGGGAAATAGACGCCATTTTGGTACGATATAAATTTAGTGACCCAATGTGGAAAAATGTAAGGTCACCGCGTGACCAGTCCTGGACCAATGGCGTGGCGTCATTTATGTTGGAGGGGTGATATAGGTCATTTCAAGTCCGATTTCAGGTGAAATACAGAACAAAACAACAAACTGCAATAAATTTTCCCACAGTATACTTTTCGAGCATTTATATCACTTGTCACTTTTCATCAATCAAAACCCTTTCAAAAGATGCAAATTGTATTTGGTGATCAACATGTTATTTTGCCCAATGAGAACATAATTGTTTGTTTCAGTGTAAGATCGTAATGTATTTCACCGAATGAGCACCAACATTTATATTTCACGAGTGAAATATTCACTTTTGGTGTTCATAAGATGAAATATATTGCTATCTTACACTGAAACAAACAATTATTCTTTTTATTATATACCTAAAATTGAAATTTAAAGTCATTTATTTACAGGTTTTAGATAAACGAGCCAATTTATATGCGCACGTAACGTCCTTTCGGAAAGGACATCGTTGAAATTTTGTCCCAGCTCTGTGCGCGTTGACGTTTAAATTGGAACCAGGAGCGGGGTCAAATTTCAAAACAATGAAAAATATCAATTTGTTATTTTAACTGTTTGAAAAAGTGAATTATCAATTTTATTTCAGTGATAAATCTCTATAAACAACCGGAAAGTATATAATAAAAGGAAGTATTTCTCTAATGTTTCAACGCAATAATTGCAGTAAATCAGCAGTCAGCTGATATTGATTTAAATCAGGTGAAGTGATATATATAAATTGGCTGGCCCATTTAGTATGTATTTTACACGATAAAATGTAGACCATTAAAAAATTAAGAAATATAAGTATGTGCCCGCCGTGCTTCATACCATTTATTTTTATAAAGGTACATACTATAGAACTTGAACCATTACATTTATAACCAGACATTGAAATTTAGCATTATTGACGATGGCTAGACCAAAAATATTATTTTGGGTTAGGGTTACATCCTTTTCAAGAACAGGTAGTTAGGTAGTATAGGTTTTTTTATTTCATTTTATTTTATTTTTTTAGGCTTGATATAAGAACGTTTTTTCATCATTGGAGAATGGTGATAAAGTTATATTTTGTATACAGCGTTAAAGGTTTAAACTACATTTTAAAACACACATAAAAAATAATAAAAACATTTTTTTTTATTTTTTTTTTATTTTACCAACTGACTTTCAAAACGGTAGGGTCGGCGCCTATTTCGTACGTAGGTTCGGGTAACCCGAACCAAATGTATTTTTTAGGCCCGATAATGAAATGTCATATATATTTAGTACTTAGAATACCTTACATTTAACCATCTAATGTTCAATAGGGTAAAACATTAGGCAAATTAATAGTGTGTGTAATGTAAAGACATGATTATAAATCCTCATCTTAAGTAAAGTACTGATCTATAATGATTATTCATAAGTATTTGAAAATGTGTCTAAAATGGATTCATTTTTTTCCACTTAACCTTTTTAACACATTGAAATAAGTGGGGGTCTTTTCTGTTTGAATTTATTTTATGTATAAACGACTATCTTACAGTTGCTATGTGATATATATTTGATGTCTGTTCAAACAGATAAATGTTATAATGTTTCAATTTAACAAACAAACAAAAAATGAAATATTTGTAAGTGGTCCTTCAAATATATGGTATGGACTTAGATATATATGGTAACGAACTTGACATACCACTTAATGTAAAGATCCAGTTTGTCCAATGCCAATGCGAGATTTAGTTTTTAATATGCTTAGTTTTAATACGCTAAGATATCCTAAGATAATGATTAGTGATAACTTCCTAAACTTAAGTCGATGTTGATTACATTTATACTTGACATTCCGGTCAGTCCAAAACCATAGGTGACAGTATTGATCAGGGGTGATGAAACAGTTACATGTACCGTTGCTGTTGCTAAAAACGGTGGCAGTGGTCTAGTAGTATATATATATGTGTACGTTCCTCACCAAAGATGTGGTGGATTCGCGCGATGACACACACGAGGTCGTGGGTTCGAGCCACGACACACAAGAGGTGGTGGGTTCGCGCGATGACACACACGAGGTCGTGGGTTCTAGCCACGACACACACGAGGTCGTCTGTTCGAACCACGACACACAATAGGTCGTGGGATCGAGCCACGGCACAGAACATGTCGTGGGTTCGAGCCACGACACACAAGAGGTGGTGGGTTCACGCGATGACACACACGAGGTCGTGGGTTCGAGCCATGACACACAAGAGGTCGTCTGTTCGAACCACGACACACAATAGGTCGTTGGTTCGAGCCACGGCACAGAAAATGTTGTGGGTTCGAGCCACGACATACAGAGGGTGGTGGGTTCGATTCCCACCATCAAATGGGTCGTGGGTTAGAGCCACATCATCGAAGAGGTAGTGGGTGCTCCACAAAGGGCGTGTACTTTTGGTACCCAATAATTCTTGGGCGGTATATAACCAATTATGTACAATGCTTATTTTCTGCAATAACCTCCATACTACCCTTTGAACTATGTATTTCAAGATTTTGAAGTATTGAATGATGATGGATTCAACTCCATCCATATATGTAAAATGCTGCATCGATTTCATAGATAAAAAAAACCTCTGCCGCACATCACATGGAACTAACTACTAAAGAGGGGTGTACAAATCTTACAAAGCGTGATAGTTGTAATCTTAGTCCATTTCTGCTTACGCTGTCCATTCACCTCACTCGTGCTCAAATAAGTTATTCTACTTAAACACAGCAATTAACGTTAATTCTTCACTATCAACGGCCATGTCTTCATGATTGAAAGAACGCGGAAATAGCTACGTTAACGTATTAAACGTACAATAAAACGTTGCTCTTGAATTAATGGGGTCAATAATATGCATACACTGCGGTATGAAAAACCATAATGGGGAAAGTCGTGATGACAATAAGTAGTATCATAAGGTTTATCGAAATGATTAAACGATTTAAAGCTGCACTCTCAGATATTAATCGTTTTGACAACATTTTTATTTTTTGTCTTGAAATGAGCCAAATTATGCGTCAATGTCTGGAAACCAGTGATATAGGATGTTGTGTATTTAACTTCAGCCAATAGCGACACCTCTTGCTGATAAGCCACACCTCTGTACTACTACATGCTGCATGCTATCACAGTAGTTTAGTTCTCAATGACTGTTCTCAAGTACTAGTAATAAACCGTAAAACTATTATTATTTCTTGTTGTAAACACAACATAGGACAGCTGATAAAAGATCAGGCCCCAATTTCTCGAAACTTCTTAAGCATAACTGGTTTATTTCAGTTAGCCAAAATACATACTTAAATTGAATTTTGATAAATGAACAATTGTTTATTGTGATTATTAAAAAGATAATCCCTATTTAAAGTATAAAACACTCTTAAAGAAATAAATATTACACAAATTATTAGAAAAGAAATGAGCTTAGCTTAATCCTGTTGTAAGGGACTTAAGAAGTTTCGAGAAATTGGTGCCAGATCGCAGAATTCATATTTCGGTCGAAAATTATTTTTTTATGCCTAAAAGTGTTACTAACGCTTTAAGAAAAATGCATAAAGCATCAACTTTTGAACATTAGTATGAACATCTGCGGTCTGATTATTTCTCAGCATTCTTACATCACTGGTTTCCATGCATTTTCGCAAAAAATGCTAGTTCCAAGACAAAGAAATAACAAGCTGTCAAAACGTTTAATCTGTGAGAGTGCAGCTTGAAAGATAAAAAATAATATACTTAAGCTTTTAAAAGATTGGTTGTGCTTATCAGTAATAAATGATCGAATAATACGTTGACAAAAATGATACGTTAATATAAGTTTAATATTAAAAACCCATGCAATACTGTTGTGCTTGTCCAGGGATGGTATTCTTATTTGGATCTAAGATTGGTTTAGCAAATCGGATTCCGTTTTGTAAATAACTGACCTATACAGTGAATGAAGTGAAAGATGTATGGCCATAAGATTGACTGAAGTCGCATATTGAACACCACCCCTGTACTTAATATAGTATTTTTCTTATCCTTAGACCTGCCTTAGTGATTCCATTCAGTGTATTGGCCAATGAATTCTATAGTCGAATCTAAACACTCACATTCTACTCTTACCCGCAATACACCAGTCAACTAACCACAGCCTCACCAGGTCCGGGGGTATATTGGGGATAGCGTGGGAAATAGGCAGTGGTTTTACAATCCAGGTGGCCCCACAGTGCAGAGTGGAAGCCGTGGTTTTGTTTTCGCGCCGAAAAGAGCGAGGAATTGGCCTTTATACGTATGATGTCCCCGGGGTGCGGGGGCATTTGGCGGTGATTTTACCAGCAGTTTGTCCCTGTAGGCCTGGGATTTTACCTAGGATTAGCTGAACCGAAAGTCAAAGTCCCCGCGATTCCCCGGACCTGGGGGCCGTGGTAACAATTGACTGGTGCATAAGGTTAATACCATTTGGCTACAGATTACGGCCCCTGAAGTATATTTTTTGCACAACGATTAGTATATTGAATTACTAGTTATTATTCTAAGTGATTCTAAATATCAGTATTTTTCTATTATTAACTTATAGTATTTTTATCAATATTTGCTGTAAAACTTTATATAGTCTGACTATGAAAACCGTCGACCCCAAAGTATATATCCTCTTTATTTCCTTAAATATATATATGGTAGAGTAAGCGAGTACATGGTGAAATAGAATATTATGGATTTTAATGTATAATTCAACTAGGAAGAAGAGTGAAGGTTTTATTAGTATTACTTGCAGGTCACCGGAGGCAGCGGCGCAAGAAGGCGCACATTATTATAAGCAATCACGTAATTGTTATTTGACTGTTAGTGTTCTTTATTACAAATGAAATCGGATATGAGATGGCTTATCTGGCAATCTTTCAATATTAAAGGGACCCGTTCACATGTTTTATGTTGGCATATTTTTAAATGTGTTGAAATTGAGTTATTTTACTTTACTTTCACGAACAAAGACCGAACAGCAACTGCCACATACTCATTCGGACATAAATAAGTAAATCCAAGCCTAAAATGATTCAATTTTCAAATGCGTTACTATCGCGTTTTGGCAAAATTGAGCATTTCCAGTATTATTTCTTTTTTAAATTAGCGCTTATTTGAACTTTTGTAGGTGTTTTATCATTGCTACAAGCTTTTTTTTTTTTACATTTCACTAGGAAATAAAAACAATCGATGTCTGATCCTAAACGTGTTTTTCTGAAGTATAACGGAAGAGGTGTTTTGCTTTGCAACGCGTCGCATGTTTCAATTTGAAACACATGGACGTTTGAAATCGGTACACTAGTGTTTCCCCCGAAAACAGGCTCAAGACCATAGTTATCTGCCCCCCCCCCCCGTTGACCCACAGTTATCTGCCCCCCGTTGATCCGGATGTTAATACAGAAAAAAGAGTGCTTGTTTTCAAGTGTCAATATTTTATTAAAATTGAATGAAACAGAAGCAAAAAATGTTCTTTTTGCAGAGAACTTGACTGAATTTGACACTCTATTGCAGAAATTGATAGTTTTCAGTGTAAATGTTGGAAAAACCATAGCTTCTGGAAGTCTGAAAATTAGTTGTTTGTAGCCGATTGACTCCTTGCCGGTAGGGTTATGTATTTCTACTCAATTTTGACAGCCGGGTCAATGGTCAACATGGTGTTTTCATGTGATTATATTTTGTGTCTTGAATTGTTCTAGAGATGCCATGTCCTTGTTTTTCAATTGGGGTGTGTATACAGTCAAAAGCCAGGTTAGTGTCTATATGAAACATATAGTAAAAATAACTGTGGTCTCACGCCAACAGCGTGTGTTTAAAAAGAGAAAATGTGACGTGTTTCATTTTGAACGTGTTTTTGAGGTGTTACAGGAATATGGTTTTAAAAGTGTTTAAAAAAGAAACCGTTTTTACTGCGTATAAAATGGGGATGAGTCCCTTTAAGATAGCACATGAGTAATATTGGTTTCGGTATACTTTTTACATACTCTTTCCCTGTACCTAAATACCCATAAAACGATATAGAATAAAACACTATAGGGTTATCATGAGGAAAGTCATGTGGGACAATTCTTCATAAAATAGGGCCTTTTTTCTGAACAATGACATCAACCCAAAGTTGTTTTATAGCTCTAGTATAGGTATTAACTACATCAACCCTTTGTGCCCAAAATATTATTACTCACGTGCTCTCGAATTATTTAATCTTCGGCGCCGATAGTTAACAAACATTATACATTTATTGTGCAAGTTTTTGTTTTTGTTTTTAAATGTAAACGGGGTGTATGCGGTACTTTAAATAGAATCTTTATTTTTTTATTACATCCACATTTAGACAAAAAATCGTAAGAGTGAGAGTGAAGATCCAATACACATTCGTCACATAGCACTAGCGGACCCCCCCCCCCCCCCCCAAACAGCAAATTGTCTAAGTTTACTTTTTAATTTCAATATAGGACAAAAGGAATAAAATACGCCAATCTTCTAAAGATACATGTGTCGTAAGCGATGTCATACATCAATAAGAATTTTGTGCTATTTTTTGACAAGATTTGTTTTTATTTCATTACCTTAGGTTGCAGGTGCAATAACTATATCGTAACCCAGGAGCGTAGCTAGACCTAAAAAAACTTGTATGCCCGATGGTTATATGTGAGTTTGGGGATAAGACCCCCCCCCCCAAACACACACAAGATTTCTTTCTAAATAAGAAGCAAAATGGTGCGATTTTGGAGCATTCCAGAAGAAAAAAGGCACCATAACACACTTAATTATATATTCCATGATAACAATAACATCAAGCGATAAACACCAAACCTTTTTGGTAATACATGTAATAAAACAAACGTTTGAGTTGTTCAAAGTGTTTGAGCAGCTATTAGTTTTTATTGCAGTTTGGGTTTAAATCATTTTGGCATTTTTCAAAAAAGGTGTAGGCCCAGGCTACGCCACTGAAACCCAAACTGTTCGTTCCTACGTGCACAAGTGTATAAACGGATTCAAAACACTATTTGCCAATGTCATTTCATCCATGTGATTGATTATTATCATTGGGTTTTATTCAGACAAGTACGACCCTGTTTAAGGAAGTTTAATATTACAAAGCGTCCAGTCAGATGAAAATCCGTCTGTTCGCTACGTGTGTTGTCATCAATTTAGATAAATTTTATTTGCAAAACGAATAATCATTTTTTCCTGAAACTGCTCGATTTTCTACACAGGGAAGTTACATTGCATTGTTTTATAATATGGTTTTTAATTGAACTTACTTTAAACATAATCTTCCTGTTCTTAGAAGCTAATTGTCTATTCATATTTACTTAATAAACAAGTTCGATGACTTTTCGTCTTAGTTGGCGTTTCCTTATTGTGAAGTTTCCGCTAATAAAAAATGATAACTTTTTGAGCCGATTGTTAAGAACTATGTTAAAGTTAACAACGTTGTTAACGTAATCGTTGTTAACGTAATCGTTGTTAACATAATCGTTGTTAACTTCCGGATCTTTACTGCTCTGAAAGTTTATGGATACACTTGCAATCTGCTGTATTTTCTAACAATATTTTAGACACTTATTTCAGCTGAACTAGTTTATATTGAAGTATGTGAACATATCATCAACTAGTTTAGGTTTAAAAGTGAACAACACTATCGTAAATCACATTGTTCGGAACAATCGGCCCTATATTTTATTTAAAAAAAAATCATTACTCCACGCCTTAATGCCATACGGAACACTAGAGCGTGATAGACTATAACTTCCGGTGTTGTGTAAGCTTATTTATACTCGCACTCGGGCCTTGCCCCTTCCGCGAGTGCTTGGTTTTTTTGGAGCATAGTGCACAGACAGTATACTTCCGGTAGTGTTGTGTAAGCTTATTTATACTCGCCCTCGGGCCCGCCCCTTCGGCGAGTGCTTTAATAAGATTGTTAGTCTTTTGTTTTTTGGAGTATAGTGCACAAACAGTATACTTCCGGTGGTGTTGTGTAAGCTTATTTATACTCGCATTCGGGCAAAGCCCCCTCGGCGAGTGCTCCGATAAGATTGTAAGTCATTTCATTTTTTAAAGCATACTGCACAGACAGAATGTATCCCTGGTAAGAGCAAAAGCACTGTCATAAGGGACCCTCATTTAACGTCCCTCCCGGAAGACTATAAGTATGTGTTTAGTGCTGCGGCGGGAATCGAACCTGCGACCCCTGTTTTGACAGTCAAGTGTGTAACCAATAAACCACGGATCCGCAACAATATTACTTCCGGTAGTTCCGTATTCGTTATTATAATTGGCTATGCTCTTTGAGGTAGCCACACCCACTGGAATCACGTGTCGCGAATCTCGTTTTGTCATTTTTGTTATTATTAATGGTACTCGCTCATGGTTTTGTGAAATCCACTTTTTAAATGAAGAAATAAAGAGTGGCAAATCATAAGGAGTGTTTAAAGCTGCACTCTCACAGATTGAACGTTTTGACATTTTTTTATTTTTCGTCTTAGAACGAGCCATTTTTTGCGAAAATCCATGGAAACCAGTCATGTAAGACTGCTGACAAAAATTTAGATCTCAGACTTTTATATTTAAGTTAAAAAAAAGTTTTATGTAATTTTCTTAAACTGTTACTAACGGTTTAAGCCATAAAACATTTATTTCCGAACGGAAATATGAAAATCTACGATCTGATTTTTTGTCAGCAATCTTATATCATTGTCTTGCAGATATTAATGCAAAAATCTGCCTTTTTCAAGACAAAAAAAATGGTATATCTGTGAGAGTGCAGCTTTAAATTGAAATACCAACACCTGGAACCCTTCAGCAAATGTTGATATTATCTCAAATATCGTCTTTGAAGACCACAATTTTCTTTAGCGTAAACAACGCTAATAATCACTTAATTACAGCTTTGTTGTTGCGTGATTGGTTGATTGACATCACCACGGGATGTTATCAGTGTATTGTAAAGAGGTCAAGATATCTCCACTTTTGTAAAAGTGTACTCGGCCTTGTCTTTTGGGCGTCGGTAATCCGATTAATCTTGACTTTACCGGATTCTTGACTTGACCGAGTTCGCACCCCAATAAATCAAAAATGATTTTTATTCTATAACTGTATTTTCTTCTGCAATTTCGATATCATAAAGTATATAACGATAAAAAGTGTTTTAAGATGCATTACCGGGAAAACAAAACTTTGGCCAAAACACATGAGCAAGTACCTTTAATTTTAGTTTATATTTTTTATTTATTCAGACTTCGAAGTTGTTGTTGTCCTTTTGTGCATTATTCCCAACCGATTACAATATTTTTTTACCATTAAGCATGTTATCAATATGATGGATGTTTAGATATATCAGGTATCATTTCACAAATATGCAAAAGATGTATGAATGATGCTCATTTCAATTCAATTCAATACAATGAATCTTAAATTAATTATTTTAAATAATATTGATTTTGCATATCCATACCTGCATTATATCGATCTACCGTAATAGTATTTTGTTTTATGATTTAAATTATACATTTCTTTCATAGAATTGATAAAACAAAGAAAAACACATATTTGGACCGATTAACTATCTCTGTGTTTTCCGCGTGCTGATTATGGTTGCACTCATAAACAAAGTAAGTTAGAAAACAAGATTGGTATCAAAGGCACTTTTAAGAGTGCATCCTTAAAATATTAACATCAAAATTTAATGTACTTAAGGTGTGTCATTTTATCATCAAAACAAACAGGATGTAACTTGTAACCTTATTCTTCCTTTAATTACAGGTGAAATAAGCCGACCAATGAAAATATAGAGGCCTAGTGGCTCTTCGCATTTGGCAAAATGCTTTTTAATGATCTTTCGTACTACACGGCGATTGGAACCGAAGTTACACCATGGATTTAATGTCCGCGGCCAAAAATGGCAACTTCGATCAGGTTTTTAACTTTTTGCAATCCGGACACGCCCCTTCTGTGACTGACAAGGACAACGCCACGCCCCTTTACTGGAGCGCATGTCATGGGCATAGTCACGTGAGTGAAATTTTGATCCAGGCCGGAAGTGACGTCAACTCTAAAGTGACGTGGGGATCGACACCACTACACGCAGCAGCGGACCGTGGTCACACGAATTGTGTAGACGTTTTGTTGGATAGGTACGTACAATTCTCTCTTTCATTTTGGAAATATTTAAAATATTTCATACATAAGAATAATTTTGGATATGTGACTTGTTTGAAACATCGAGAAGTTCCCTTTATTGGTTAATATAGTATTTCATAACCATATCATTTTAAATAAAAGTGATAAACGAAGACATTAAACCATGAGCATATAACTGGCAGGAGCACATATTTTATGTAATAAAACAAAAATGCCATCGAAAAAAAAAATCCGCGTCAAGTTTAAGTTTCTTATTCATTATTTTAAGTGTAAAATCATATGTTCTCTTATACATGTACCTTGTTTCGTTAACAGTGGTGCCAACGTTAACGCAAAGAATAACCGCGGCGACACAGCGTTACACATCGCCGCATATCGCGGACACAGTGACGTCATATTACGTCTCATTAAAGCGGGTGCTGACATCACAATTCGGAACGAGAAGGGAAAAACGCCTCACCAAGAGGCAATTGAGGGAGGTCACAGCCAGATTGCACTTAATATGATGCGTTCTACAGGTAAGGTGGCAAACTTTAAGCTGCACTCCCACAGATTGAACGTTTTAAAAATAGTTTATCGGCACAAAACTTCAGATTTCAAAAGTAAATATGATAAAACTGAGATCTGATTGTTTGTCAGTAGTCATATATTACTGGTTTCCAGACATTAAAAAATGGCTTATTCCAAGACAAAATATTAAAAAGTTGTCAGAACGGTCAATCTGTGAGAGTGCAGCTTTAACCCCTGTCGTCAAACAAATCATGTGACATCTAAGTCACCTAATCTAAGATACCTGTAAAACTTGATTCATTAAAAATGAAAAATAAATATTGAGTTTAAACTTACAAACATTTTTTCAGAATGCAAGACTGGAAGCGGAAGTCCTTCACGCGCTCGGCGTCCCCCGGATATCTTCGTCAGCTTTCCGGACGGACAGGCATACCCCGACTATGAGAACGCGGAACCAATCTCTCCAAGAACAATCTCGGGTACGTTCAGTGACAGTTCTTTTCTCTGTGAAAATTTGCTAACAATTCAAGAAAGACAACTCAAATTGATAATTTCGTAAAAAATGTTACACCTTGTTGAAACAAAACCAAGGGAGGTAACGATGTTAAGTTGTGTTGTTGTGATTTAAATTTGATTCATAACCTATTAAGTGTGCCTTGCGTAATCATTTAATTGCATCGTGACATTATTAATTTTTCATCTGGATTCAACGACCGGTTTTCAAATCCCTGTTTAGGTCATTAAACAAACATCAGCTGCACACAATTATACACGTGTGCGTTAATTGATCTTTTCAAGGTCCTCCAGTCGTTTTACGGCAGACGTCTGTGCCGCCTCCCCGCCCACCGATTACGCTAGGACGCAGCATCAGCTTTAATGGCCATAACACCGTCGACCGGCAACGTTCGGTCCGCGAGCCCGTGGAAAACGCCTTACTGCCTTCGCCGATCGACGGTCGGACTCAATCTGTCGGATGTATAGCCCAGTATGATAATACCAGCCGCCATCTTAATGACGTCAACAAAAGCTTCTCGTCATCGGATTATATTAATCACAGTCAACTGTCAGCGTATAATTGTGCGAATGAATCAGATTCATCGGTGCCTACAGAACTATCCGAGTCTTCCGCATACAGCAGCGATTCTTCTTGGTCTACGTCACTGATGACGCAATCAAATGTCGGAATCGAGGCTAGTGGGCCATACGACCAATCAGCGCACGCACGTGACATGACATATTTGAACATGCGTCACCAAAGTCTTTCGAACCGACCGCTCCGTACCTCGATTGGGTCAATGCGAGAATTAGAAGCATGTGTTCCACAAGAGTCTTCAGACAAACATTCTTCGCGGGAATTTATGTCTAAATTAAATAAACAACTCGTAGACTCTTACAAACATATCGAAAAGCTGTCTAGTGAAAATGAAACTTTGAAGTTCAAATGTTCGGCTTTACTTTCTAGACTCAATGAGACGGAGAAAATATTATCTGAGAAGGAAAGGGAGTGTGAGGTATTACGTAATATGCTAGAAGTGAAATCACAGGAATTTCGAGGAAATGACGACGAAAGTAGAAACGCGCATGCACAGAATGAACCGGAAATGACTGTTCAAAGAACCCAGGGCGGTTTAAGAGCACTCACGGAACACCTGGGAAAGGTCATGTCTGAGGAAGGCATTCAGGAATTGAATGATTCTTTGAAGGTAACTTAATACATGTAGTTCAGCTGTTTACTCAGTATAACATTAGAATATTTTTTTAATTTCTTGATCCAAATATATCGGATTGCCCTGCATTTCAAATAACAACCGATCACCTTTAAACCGATACGACTAAGAAACTTAAAAATCACGGTTAAATGTCTTAAAAGTACCTTTGTTTAAAACAAATGTAGAGTTGGCTTCTTCAGACAACAAATGTGAGCAGCGACTTCAATTGAAAATCGTGCACATTGTTATTGAGGCTCCTTTCACAATCTGGGTATTGTTTTTCAATTTGTGTTCATATTTGACGATACGTAATATACAATGGCTGTCCGATGATAAGACAGAGATGTCGCGAATTCAAAACCTCGTAAAATAAATCGAAACCAAACAATCGCGAAAAAAGAGACCGCGAAAACATACAACTTTAGCGCCCTCACAGAACTTACAGTACTGTGATTACAGAATGACTTAAAATAATTCTCACTCGAATAACCTTCCTGATTTTGTTTTCGCCTTAAAGAAGATAAATTTTGTTGTAGGAGACCGTACGAAATCATATTCTGGCTTCACCGGAAGGGGCGGACAGTGATATTGACGCACCTTACCGAAAGTGGCAGGCAGGGGTCGATTTTGTGGTTCTGGGGCCACATCCGGTTGAGTGCCGTCCCGTTGTGCAAGGGGACCATCTCCCGCTTCGCCTATCTTTCCAAATTAAACATTTAAAGTCCGGAAAACGTCTTTTGCTAAAGGTAAGACACGCCTGGGCCTTTTGGCATTTATTTTGTTCTGTGCACATTATGTATCGTTTTAGGTTGATTATAATGTTAATTACCTGAAACATAATATGAATAGAAATTGATTGATTACTTCAAAAAAATGCTTAATCTACTCCCATTTAACAAACATGTTTGCTATTTACAAATAAGCTATTTGTTATGTATTTCAAATCTTCTGTTATTGTTTGTCGAACTATTTTTTGTGTGTAACAAATGCTACAATAAATTATATCTATTTGTTATTTTGCAGACAACTGTTCATCGCCAACGGGACGAAAGGAATATTACGCGTCTGAATGAAACAGAAATTCTAGACACTGTCGGTTACCATAAACATATCGAAAGAATTCTACATTCGTTTGATGGTCCTGTAGAACGCTTCCTTAAGTTTATTCCATCTCCTTTCTCAAAAGTTGTAGAAACAGAAGATGTTATGAACCGGTCTACTTTTATTGTAACAAATCACGTGACGCCTTTGACTTCTTACATATATTCGTGCGTCGATTCAAACTTAGTACTACTTTTTCAATATATAGCGCATGCGCTGTATAAACTTTTCTCCGCCATTAATATTCTAGAGCAATATGGTGTACAGCATAACAGTATAAACGAAGGCAGTGTTTTTGTTGATAGTGATTTGAATATTGTTCTTGGCGGATTTGAAAATGCCATTTACTCAAGTGATAAACCTACGAAAAAGAGGGGACTGCCAGTCAGTGAAAGCAAGGAGCTCAATGATTACGTGAACGTGGAACACCTCACCAGAGGATCAAGTGTAAGTTGAAATACAGCTAAATCACTTTAAAGGTAATATAATGCACCAGTCAATTGTTACCAAACACATCCCCAGGTCCGCGGGGACTTTCACTTTCGGTCCAGCCAATCCAATATAAAATCCCCGCCCTGTGAGGACAAACACTGGTATAATCCCCGAAAATTCCCGGGGACATCCTAGGTAAGGCCCATTTCCCGCTATTTTCGGCGCGAGGACAAAACCACAACATTCTCTCGGCACTGTTGGACTACCTGGAAGGTAATAACATGACCCATATTCACCTCTATCCACGGTATGCCCCCGAACATGAACAGGGGAGGGGAGGGGGCGTGGTTACAAATGACTGGTGAATAACTTTGAAATAATTCTTTAATTTAAGTGCTGAACTTCGGTGACCGAAAGTTGAAATATGTTTTATTTTTATCTCGTTAACACGACCAATGTATATCGTTCAAACGACTGGATACGTCGTTAAAACGACTTAATGATTAGACGACAAAGTAGAATGTATCTCTTTAATACGACATAATTGTCCAATCAGAATGCAAGGCCTTTTTAATGTATTTTGTAATAAAATCCTCTCTTGCCTCAGCCATGTTTTCGAAGTCGCGAATTCGAGTGATATTATTACGCGATTCTGATTGGCCAGAATGTCGTTTTAACGAGATACGTAAGTCGTTTAAACGAGATACTTAGTCGTTTAAACGAGATAAAAATAACACGTATGTAACCTCTAAGTCACCGTACTAAACCCTCTGAAAAGAGCACGGTTTAATGTTCAGATGCATAGCAGTGTAGTCAAGGAGGTCGTTCCTAATGTGTTTATCAAATAGAGCACAGACTGCATTATCAAGAAATATTTGATAAACTACCTTTACATATTCATTCTACAAAAGTTAACCTTTTCATACAACTTATGACAACCCTTTTTTGAGTTTTATCATTACTTTCATTGAATCAGTTTAGTTCAATATTATATTCGTTTTATTAACATACAGTCCTGTAGAAGCTATCAATCATCCGGCGATCTTGCGGACCTCGCACGGCTGTTCCAACGCATCCTACCTCAAGTTCGGCCAACTTCCGGGTCACGTTCGTTTGATAACCACGTGCACAGGGGCATTGTCAGAGTTGTCAATGACATGTTGTCCGATATGGAGCACTTGACGTGTGTGGAATGCATGCAGCGGTAGGTGAATGGTTTTGATATGAGGTTAAGCTAGACATCTTTATCATTTATGGTTTAATTACGGCTCGGCCACACATGTTCCACGGACGATAACCGACGTTTTGCAAACAAAGAAGGCTGTTACTAACAATTCTCACTTTCGATTAAAGCCCCCCAAAATGCACGACCGGTGTTTAATTAAATTTGATGACGGGTTACTGACACGTCCCTAAAATTCATCCGATTTCGATCGTTAGTCGGCAGTGTTCGTCATTGTTGGCAGCCTTTCTGGTTGGTTATAGTCGGCAATCGAACTTGTCATATATATGACTGGGCATTAAAACAACCATTTCTAGACATCCGGCCTGTTTGCCACTTCTGAAAAACAGCGCTTAAAATTAAAGAGAAACCATTCAGTTTTCGGAAGTGGTCGGCTTTGGTCGCAGATTTTTTGTTACCTGCAATTTGCGATCATTCGTTGCACGTGAACTGAGCCTCAACATGTTTCAATAAGCAGCCGCATACCGAAACAATTTAACACACTGTCAACAACCTATTTACGACCGCTAACCACTAATTGCCGGAAGTCAACAATCGATCGTGTCACACGTATGACTGAGGCTGTCCGACTTCTGTTATTTTTTGTACAATCTGTCAAATAAACCTTTACACGGAAGTTTATTTAACGAACCCACCGCAATAATTATGCTTTTCAAACAAACCACAAGGAATGTTCATATTATATGGTAATAGTTTTATGAACATCAAATCACACCATTTAAGTGGTCACAAAACAAGGCAAGTGGAGTTTCCTCGTGTTACTCCGCTTCAGTTTCGTTTTTAGTACCTTAACCGCCTAATAAGGACAGGCGGACAGACATACTTGTTTATCTTCATATATATTTTTTATAACAGTTTCTTGACAAAACATGATAACATGAACACGTGATACATGGCGAAATTACAAGGAAAAGGTAAAAACAAAATAGAAGAAAAGAAAAAGAATAGAAGAAAAGAAAAACAACAACATAAGAGTAAAAACAGAAGAAAAGAAAAAAAGTAGAAAAAGATGAAAGAAAAGAAACAAAAAATCTCGGAAGGTCTAAATATCTGATAAAAAATAAATAATTTAGTTTAAATGTCACTTAATTGTTTACAAGTTATATGGCACCAAAGCAGCAGTTCATTGCCATCAAACTACTGTGCTTTTATACATAAGTAAACGAATTAACAAAGGCGAAGCAACAAAGACGCTGAATAGAATACCTTTCACAGGATTTGGCCAGTAATTGTTTTATATTAAGGTTTTTTTTCAATTATTTTACAAACACTTTTCCTCTAGCTGGTAATACATTATCCCTCCATTTTTGCATTATATTTTTTATATAATTCAAGTCCCAAATATTTACCGCTTTTGAGGAATTAACTCGTTAATTTTAGACTAATTTATGTTAAATGTTTGCAACTTAACGATTTATTTTGTATGACAAACACTATTTTGCATTTCTTTGTATGGATGACAATTTGGGACAGAAACTACCAGAATGTGTTAACCCCTAGTAAAATACTTTTTTGATGACCATTTCATGCCGGTTACCCCATTATTTATTATACAGATACAGTCGAACCCCGTTGGCTCGAACTCCCAGGGACCGGCAAAAATACTTCGAGCGTCGGAAAATTCGAGCCAAGCGGGATTGTTAACCTTAAATATCAAGAAATCGGTCCTCTTAATCAAGTACGAGCCAACGAGGAATTCGAGCCAAGCGAGTTCGAGCCAACGGGGCTCGACTGTATATCGATACATGTGTAGTCGATCTATGGTCGTTTTTGTTGACACCAAACTAATTTCAGTTTCAGTTTCAAGAGATTCGGCGGTTTGTAAACTTGTTCCGAAAGTTTTGCTTGAAGTAGCAAATGCATGTTTTTTGTGTACAGTTTCAACAACATGATGGAGATTCTGCATGTTACCATTATTTCTGAATTTCTTCAAAACAATGATACCACAGATAGTCGTTTGCTTGTCTTATAACTAAATTGTATTTTGACAATGTGTTGAATCACTGTCCGCCAGTTTGTTCTAAGTGATAGAGTTTCCTGATGGAACGAACCGATCCGGTTTTCGTAAATCAAACGATAAAATTTGTTTACAATTATCTGAAACTGTCATAACAAATACACATATCGTGAAACCAATATAAACCAGTTTATTACCAACAAAAACAAATCTTGTGTGACGTTGTGTATCTCTTGGTTGTGGTGGGGTCTTCGACAACAAATGCTTGGCTAATTGCCTTGTCCCTGGAGATTCCATTATAGTTTTGTTTCACAATCGTTGTCAAATAAAACATAATACACAAGCAGACGTTTACGTTTAAAATCGGTGATTGTTTCTGTGATTACAGTCTTGGATACGTGTTGTCCGGGTACCTGGCGACTGACCTCCAAACCGATTTCCGGTGTCGCAGTTTCATGCATAGCAGAATGCTTGCCCTGCTGTCTTACTCAAATGCTAGGTAAATTTCGTCTCGTTATTTTTGAATACGGAACCATAAGGCAGTTTAGTAGTTAATGCTAGTTATACCATATATTTGCTGAGATGATCGGCAAATTCGAACAAAGGACACTGTGTAACGAAGTTTTCCGAGTGTTATGCATCAGTCAATTGATACCACGGCCCCCCAGGTCCGGGGAATAGCCGTGACTTTCACTTTCGGTCCAGCCAACCCCGGGTAAAATCCCCGCCCTGCGGAGACGAACTGATGGTTAAACCCCGGTCAAATGCCCCCGCACCCCAGAGACTCTATATAAGGCCCAATCTCCGCTTAATATGGCGCTATGACAAAACCACCGCGGTCACCCGGCCCTGCGGGGACGAACTGATGGTTAAACCCCGGCCAAATGCCCCCGCACACCTGAGACTCTATATCCCAATCTCCGCTAAATTTGGCGCTATGACAAAACCACCGCGGTCACCCGGCCCTGCGGGGGCACCTGGAAAGTAAAAACACGACACTTTTTCCCGGCTATCCCCGGTATCCCCCCGGACCTTGGGGGGGGGGGGGGCGTGGTTACAATTGACTGGTGCATTATGCCCTAAGAAAAGTTTCTCTGATATAAAACATGCTTGAAGTTGTTCTTGCATTTCGTGAACTCATTTCTTGATAAAAGGTGAACGTTTTTTTTTATTAAATGTTAAGTAAATGTGAATTCAGACGTAAAGTAATTTGCTTTGCTTTTGTATAGTATTGCCAATGCCATCGTTGTTGTTCGCGTAAAATACTTTAACTTTGAGCATAACCTCCAAAACGTTCAAAACATTCACATATTCTCATGAAACTTGGTAGAAATGTGAACAATATCAATAGGAATATATGACTCACAGAATCACAATACTCTGATTTCATTTGTGGTCTAGTTATGCCTTTTGACGTCGGGCTTTACAACTTTGCCATTGTTTATCTAACTGATTCATTGAAATGATATGGTCACCCATGAACTACTTAGTTATAACGTACTGTACTTACAACTATGATGCATTGCGACAAATACGCATAATCATGTTGCGGCTTGGATACAACAATATAAACTGTCTTTCTGTATGACGGATTACAATCTATTGATTAAATGGCGTTCGTCAGTAAGTTATGTTAATTAACTCGTCATACAGTAAAACATAAGGACCGCACAAGACGTTCGGTATCTTTAGACAATATATCGCTGTGATGTGACACAATGTATTGACGTTTGAAAATAATGTGTATTGAATGCAAATGGAAATTAAAAATATATATTTAATAAAACGATAATGATCTGGCAATCCATTGTATATCCCTTTTATTATGTCAATATATTTAAAATATGAGCCTCTTTTCCATGATAAGATACATATGTTATACGACTTTAAACAATACACAACCATTTTATTTCCGCCACTCGATACAAAGTCATTCTTCTTCGTTTTAGTATTATTAAGCTCTTATTGACACGGTTCACCAATCACACAGTTGACCAATTTTATTTGTCCTCATGGTGTCGCGTATGTATAACCTGAGTGTAATAAACAGGGGCGGATCCGGCAATGGACGTTAGAGGGGGCGTAAATCAGGGACGCAGCCTTTTGACATACGCACCTTCCTCAGAACCGAAATTTTACTGCATAAACTATTTTGCATGGGGGTTACTCCCTCAAGAAAATTTTAACAATTTGTAGTCGAAAATGGTGCATTTTCAGTGTATCATCAACTATTCACGTTTAAAACTTAACAACAATATCGTTAACCAATATGTTAATGTTTAGGATTTTCTTATTGAACTTACACATGGCTTTACAGACACTACACAGATATTCGGCAAGGCACTGGATTTCATACGTGTATAGTAAACCCACTTTTTCGGCTTAAAAAAGACGACCGTTTTTTGTTCGCTCGTCGTGTTCTTGTTTTAATGATTTTTTATATTTTATTTTCAGTCCGGACAACGGCGGAGTTGTATCTCTTGAGCAAGCGTTGCAAAGATGCCGACGAGAGACGGAGGCTGACTTCCTGTGTAACACAAACTGCAAACAGTTGTTGACCATTGCCAGGGTTGTAAATAAACAATTGCAATAAATTCACCCAGTTTTCAGGGAAACATGATGTATTCATTGTTTGATCTATGTTTTTCCCCAATTTACTAGGGTACCGGCCAGACATTCATGAGTGTCTTGAGTCCCTGTAAATTCTGAGATATGAGCGTATATCACGCCTCCGACATGAATGACGCAACGCGATTGGTCCAGAACTGGTCACGCGGTGACCCCATATTTTTTCCATATTGGGTCAATAAATAATAACGTATAAAATGGCGTCTATTTACCGATGATAGAATAAAGACAGTTTCCTTATGTTGATTAATGTAAACAGGTGGTCGACATGATATAAACGTTACAGGGTAAGTAAGTAACCCGATATGGGATATACGGGGCGCAGGAAACCATAATCGGGTTCGCTCTTACACGATATGGTTTCCTTTGCTCCGTATATCCAATATCGGGTCACCTGTAAATACTGTAACGTATAATGACCTTATTGTGATGTGATAACCAACGCCCAAATACGCCCACATTGTCTTTATTAAAATAATCTACATGTATTGAGGAGGAAAAATCACGCCCAGAACGAACATGAAATTATTGCCTTAAACAAAGACTGAAAGTGGCATAGTGTTGACTAAATGTAACAGAGTCCACAAATTGCTATGTGGATATAGTTGGGATTGAGATCCACAAGCGAATCCGGGCGGAGGGGGTGCTGATTGCTGACATCATATAAGTCTAAAACCGTTCAAGTTATAATAAAAAAACTGCAACCGGAGATCCAAATCGCAAACGGTGACGAGTGATTGTTATTCTTAGCAACCCGAATCAGTCCGTTTGGTGTCAAACTCGTAACCGTTTGCGATTTGGTTTCCCGCTTGCAGTTTAGATTTGGTTCCCCGCTTGCAGTTTTGATTTGGTTCACCGCTTGCAGTTTAGATTTGGTTCACCGCTTGCAGTTTTGATTTGGTTCCCCGCCGCTTGCAGTTTTGATTTGGTTCCCCGCTTGCAGTTTTGATTTGGTTCCTCGCTTGTAGTTTTGATTTGATTTCCCGCTTGCAGTTTTGATTTGGTTTCCCGCTTGCAGTTTTGATTTGGTTTCCCGCTTGCAGTTTTGATTTGATTTCCCGCTTGCAGTTTTGATTTAGTTCCCCGCTTGCAGTGACAAATAAAAAAATAAAGCGAGCGACCGTTAGCGGTAAGTGAACGCAGGGCTACCAGGTAGGATTTTGGGTCAAGGAAACTTAAACAATAAAAATGTTGTAAAACAAATCGCATGTATGAAGGCAATTCATGTATAATTTAAAATGAAATAATTTAGAACTTTTTCATCAACTGTATATTTGAAATGAGATATTCTGAACAGAACAGAACAGAACATTTATTTCACCCACGAATTATAATCTCATTGCCATTCAGACAAGTAAACAAAGAAAATATGACATGTGACATGAGTAGCATTTAATATTCCTTATTATTTTGAATATCAGCGACTAATACTAAACTTTTGTTTTCAAATCTTCATAGAAAATAAAAGCGACATTCTATCGAAACCACATAATGTAAGATTAAATTGACAATTTGCATTTTAAATATTCATATCATATTTGCATTTTCAGAAAAAGTCGAAAACAGACATAACAATTTTGATAGTATTTCATTCCCGTGATTAGGCGACAACTTCCAAACTTCCAAAATGTCTTTAACTGGAAAAAGATACAAACCATGAAACTTGTGTCACAAAATATTTACTCGAACGAACAATTGTTTTCGTTATCAAAGATAATTTTAAGTACATGTATTTTTTATTTTTAAAAAAAAGTCTCATCATACTTAAGTTTTGCACTGTTTTTCAATATTATAATTATTGGTACTCGGGGACATTCACATATACAATGTTTTGATGTTAATGTTCGTGCAATACCTTTTTTATCCACTGCCATTTTCAAAAAATAATCATCCATTATACATGAACATTTTAGGGCACCTTTACTTTGTCTGCATATCAAGTAAAGTTTTAGCCAGGTTTTAAAAAGGATTGGTGCTGCAGAAAAGATACAAGGTACTAATGTAAAAATTGGCACGCTGTGCCAGGCTGTGAATTTGAACAATTTGATTTTCACTGAAAATGTTTGGATTTCGTCTTAATTGAAGTTTATATCTTCGGTTTGAACTGCCAAAAATGTAAAATTAATAAAGTTTATATGCTTTTATAATCATTATAATAGTTTAAGTTTTACCAGAACAAAATAAATAGTATTATTATATTAATTGCAGCATTAAATTCTATGACGGTAGGAGGGTACGCATGCTGGACCATTCGAAGCTCCTCGGCCATTTTTTGAAAAACAACCTCGGATGTATGACGGTACATCTGTTGAAGTAGTCCGTATTTTTTTGAATAAAAGCAATAATTAAATGTAGTGTTTAAGAGTTGTATTCATTGCTCTCGGTTTAAATTGATTGCCAGTGAAGTGTATTATTGCAAACATAATTACGATTCCCATGAGTTAAGTCATAAATTTTAACTACTAAATAAGATTACTACGCGATCTATTTGCAGCGGACTTAAACGTACCACTTTTTAAGTATGTAAACCGTCCATATACATCCGAGGTTGTTTTTCCAAAAATGGCCGAGGAGTTCCGAATGAAGCTGGACTCCATGATAGCAAACGGGTGCTACCCAAAATGTGCAACACCTTTACCATAACGTTTTAGCTAAAACCCTTTCCAAGAGTATACATGTATGTAGAAATCCTGCTGACGGGGTCACACAACAGACACATCTATTCTTTTAATGCGAATTTTATATAAACGTATCAACGGGAGTAACGTTAAAAATGTTGATATGACAGTTAAACTGGAGGAAAGAGATGAACAAGTAGCAGGGACCACGAATGTTCACAAACTTATCATAGGACGCATTGCGATATCCATTAACGAGCCTGGAATAAGGTGTCTATAGGCCTTTCTTAATAGTAACCTCATGAATAAAACATGAGGTGCCCAGAACGAGGCTCGGATGTGTCAGATGTAAACATTGCTGATAAGTAGAATGGCTCCCCATAGTATTCATGTATTATTCCGGACATAACCATTTCTTTACTTGAAAGATATAGAGAGGAAAATTAATTATCTTCTGGGAATGAATCAATACATTCTAGCTACAAATTCTACATCGAGGGATTTGTCCATAGTCTTAAAGGTAAATACATTTTTAATCCTTAACATGTATACATAATGGAACTTCATTCACCAGAAATTCTTATCATATTCAGAGAAACTAGATGTGTATTGAGTTGTATTGATATAAAGCTATAATCTCAAAATAAATACCATGGTAATTAGTGACCATTAACCATCTACCTGATTATCTATTTACGTTGAGTGTCTTGCAAATTGAATATCAAGGATATTAATTCTTAATCCAACATTAGAGCCCTGCATCTGCTGTATGTTTGTGTAAATAAATTACATTTTCAGACCATTAAAAAACTATTTGTGTTATATCTTCCTTTCAGTTTAGCCTCTTGAGTCAGTATGGAAGGTAACTCGAAGATGCTACAAAGCAAGAAGAAAGTCTAAATATACATATTATTGTCAGGTAGTTTAAGTGTGCATGTAGAAATATTAAAAAAAAATGAGCGCTGAAATTGTTCGATATATATTACAAGTGTAATGATATAAAATGGATGTTTACTTTAGCAATACTGCAGTAGGCTCAGTATATCATTATTTTAATTTCAGATATAATTAAAGGAAAATGAACATGACTCATGTGCAAATGTACAGTGTGAAACAGCTTCATAGCCCTGAACATTTGCTGCGGACATGACCTTTTCGTCTAATGTGAAAACGACAATCACAATGAAAGAATAACTTTAATTAAGATTTGTGGGAAAATGCGAAAAACAAAGTTGACATTTTCTTTTTCAATAACTTTATTTAGCTATCTATACATCGCCCGACGACCATGATTGAACAGTGAATAGAAGCGGATGGTTCTACACATTGATAAAATGTTAGAAATATTAAATTTGAATAGAATCCTGTATATAACTTAATTAGTTTGTCATAAATATCTCTGTGTTAATCGTTATGTAATATTTAAATTGTATTTAATGTGAACTTCGATGATTATATGTATAAACATGTTGAATAAAATATGTTTAAATCAATAATTTTGTAAAGAGGTCGCTATGAGACTGTCCTCCCTGCTTCCATCAGGCTGAACATCTGATGTCAATGTGTTGCATCATCATCATCATCATCATCATCATCATCATCATCATCATCCAATTTTAATCTGAAATAATAGCGAAATTTGTTAACCAATGATGCAGTTATAAATACCCAGTTCTTGAATACTAGTACGTATTGAATGTTATAGTTGAAGTGCATGATTGTAATCCACAGTTTGATAAAGGAAGAAAATAGTTGCTTGGCAAACAATTGCAAAACATTTGACAGACTGTCGTTTGTTTTCACTAATAAAAAAGTATACCGTTTAGTTTTGGGTTATGCTGTGGCAATGGGCTTTCTGTTCAGCAATACTATGGTGTCGTTTCCTCACTCCAGTCAGAAACATTGGGAACTGTTTCTTCCTTAGCCTTTGTGTCTTTGAAGGTGTCCATCCTATAAAATACTCTGTCTTAAAATGGCAGATGTCTGTTGTTTTTGAAATCTGCGGGGGAAAAGGACCAAAGTTGGATATGTATGTATAGTGAATGTACAACATTATCATTTTCTAATTTAAAGAAATAGCACATATTTGTTAAGAATTTCTTTATCATATTAAACAGCTGGAATAGCCAGCTAAACATATTGTCAAAGACTGTTAGACATACAATATCCTCAATTGCATTAACCTCTAACAGTCAAAGTATTTGCTATGTTATTAATGAAAGAGCTTACCTGGAATTCTTAGCCTATATCTCTTCTTATTTTCACCATCCATTGTTTCTTTTATTCTTCTTATTGTTTTGGAAATTTATGATAACTGATTCTTCCAATTGTATTACAGTTGTAAACACAACAATGATAATTAGAAATCTTGTAATATCGCACACAATTACTCGGCATCACAACTTCATCTCAAGTAGCCGTTGATATCAGTGACCAATGTTTACATCTGACCCATCTGAGCCTCGTTCTGAGAATGGAATGTTAAGCATGCATACATATTGAGAAAGGCCTATGACTGTTGTATGGCCAGTTAGGAACATTTTCACTCACCGATGTTTAAAATAATGACCATTAGATCATGCCTCACGCAGGACGTACCTTTGATGCATATGAATGTTACAAATCGATATTAGTGTTTGAATATCAGCGGTTGAAATATTCGTAAAACACTGAAATTTTTCGGCCATGACCTTTATTTCAAGCTTTGCCTTTGGGCCAGATTTTTTTCTCTCGCTCGATATAACAATAACCATAATTTGACGCCGGAAATGGTACAATGCCGATAATTCGTTTGTTGTATATTGTTCCACAGAAGTGCATCGTTCTAATAGATATAATTTGTTATTATTATAAGCTACAAATGATTTAAACATAAGTATCATAATAGTAGTTAAACGATTTACCATCAATAACTTTTAAACACGCATGTGTAACCTTCAGCTTTGAATAGTCGACTATTTTGGTTTTTACTAGATAAACCTACTTTGTCGACTTCAATACGACCGCTATGAAATCATTAAAACGTGTTTAACATGCTTTTTCAACAACACGTATGTATCAACAAAGCAACTTTATAAGTCATATGATGTTATTACTCGTCAAGATAGACGAAAATCGTATAAAGTCGTACATTTTGTCTTGACGACTGAGTATATATCCGCTTGACGAGATTTAAGACTACATATGGTCATAGTTATTCAGTGCTCCATGTTAAATAGTGTTTCCTTTGTGTTCGTCTATACGATAACTCCTATATCACAACGATAAAAGGAAGGCGGACCTTAACCAAGTTTTATTTTCTGTTCCGTTCAATTGAAAAGTAGATCATTTATAATAAAAGTACAATGTGTTCTTAAATTATTGCCGACGTTATACACTCCTTCACAGAGTAGGCAATATGTTACGCATAAAATATGCTTAGTGACGAGCTAAAGTCGCTAAAATGAGCCGACTGTTGTGTAATTATCGCAACTACATGGTTTTTGTTTAATTAACTGTTCTTTACTGTGTTATCCGTATAATCTTAGGAATTACAATAAAATAAGATGCATATGTCGCTGATATATGCTAAATTTCCGTACCTCTACATATGAGATTACCTTGAAAGTACTCGTTCATTTCTTAACACACTTGTTATTTTGCACGTGGTCATAAAACTGGATTTAATCAGTTGTTTCCATAAAATGGCATAAGTGGATTATCTGCTATAAACACAGCCTACAGTGTTTTAGATATTTCTCTGTGCATGGCTTTACTGAGCATTGAATCCACACTGTAGAAACCCCATTGCAGTCTGCACTCGCTCGAAAATATCTTAAATTTTAGTTTAAGCTTGGTGTTTTCCTTAAAATTAGAAAGAGACCGCTTTTCCGCCTGTACCAATGATTCGATCACTTTGTAAGACATTGTTTAGCAAACCAAGAATGATTGATTTTTATGCAAAGAATATTGTGAGTTCACATGAAGCTTTAAAAAACGAAAACTAAGCTGTTTTTAAAAATGAGCAAATTCAAGCAATATTAAAATGGCATCAGGTTGCGTAATATTTCTGTCAGCGGAGGATATCAACTTTTATCACCAAACAAAATGTAAAATATTTCACCCGAAAATACTCTTTCAAATAAAACAACATGTTTAGTTTAATTGACAATAAAATAAAAATCCATTTTTGGGCACAAGTGTGTCCCTTAATTGGAAGGGAAATGGTAATAGAAGCGCGTTCTACACTATTCTATGAAACTAACTGACGTATCGACTAACTGTTTTGGAACATGAGAAAGGTCTCGTTGTCTTGAAATATTAAAAAAACGTAGGTTTGTTATAACATAAAAATGCAAGTTCATGACCTTACTATTTAATAACTAATTTTAAATAGAAGCTCAGAGTTATACATATTCTTGAGGAATATAACACATACAATTCAACATTCTGGTGTTCATCATTACAAGATGTTTGATACTCATTGTATTAACTTGTTTTCAACTGCAAACATTCGATACATTACATTCTGCATTTGAGTTAATCATCGTGGTGTTTCAATACTCTGCTCTACCCTTTTAACTAGTCAATGGCTTATTAAGACACACAAATATATAGCTAGACTTCGTATTCCAATAACGTTAATATTGTACACTTGAATATCAAAATAACTCGAAATAGGTACTCACAGAAATTTCCAAAAGCACGTCAATGGGGGCCATCTTGTTAACGTTAGGTCGAATTATCGAATTGATATTTCTTAGTAATTTGAATATCAATTTCTAGGCTTTAGCTTTGTTTGTCAGTGTATGCATATTTGATTCTGCAAGTATATCTTGTGACACTCGCTTCCCATTTTACTTTAACTCTCAGAGTGGTTAATATTTGAAAGTTAAAAATGACACCCTTCACATTGTTGAAAATATTAACATCATTCCGAACAATCGACCAAATATCTTACAAATTGCATTTCTAAGACTGCGGTTGAAATAATGATAAACTTAATTATGTAACAAGCGAAGACAAAGACATATCATATATCACTTCACTGTTTTAGCAAAAATACGTAGTGCTGTTGTAAATGATAGCATTGCACGTCATAATGAGTAGCCACACATGTTCACACTAAAAGTACTAAAGGCATCACTTGAATGTGAAACATCAGACTGAGTTACAACCAACAAAGTCAAAATGCATTTTCTTGCCTGGACTCTTCCGTTCGTGGCGCTTACCGGAAGCAGCGGCACGTACATCATGCCTCCACCCCCGACTCCTCCACCGCATAATGGGTGTACGGTCGAGGGACATTACTACTCATGCGGTCAGTGATATATTTAAGATCATTTGTGCGATTTTGATATCATGTTTTGTTATAAGTAGTATGTGAACTGGTAAATGTGTTTAAATGTTATTGCTATTAAATCAATTTGAACAGTTCAAGTAAAGTCGAATCCTGGACCCGCCCCTTCTTGCTATTACGGAAACCGCGTACTAAGATTACGTGTTACATTTCAGGAACATTTGAGGATCCCCGTGACCGATGTAGCGAATGTCAGTGCTATCCGGAGAACACATTGAAGTGTGTTAAGAAGCCATGCGGGGAACCACACTGCGGGTACGAGATGCAGGAACCAACCCCTGACAAATGTTGCAAGCGGTGTTTGCCCGAGTGTGCGTTAATTGATTGCCCAGTCTGCAACTGTCCGTTGGAGCAGAGATATTTCAGGCCGAATTCTTGTTGCCCCGAATGCAGACCAGAAGATGATTCAAGTGAAGAAGACCCCAAAACGCCATATGATGACGTCAGATGTAGGAAAGGCTCGAAGTACTACCGATGCGGTTGGTATTAATAAGGGTTAATGAACAGTTTGTGCTGATGCTTAATGATGATTTGAACATTTTCTAAAAATACCTTTTTTATTTTAAAAAAACATGTCAACAAATGTATTTTGTATCAAAACATACTAACGAAACGCATCCGCTTTAACTAGGCTTAAAAATGGTTTGGATGGGGTTACATCCTTTTCAAAAATAGGTAGGTTAGATAGGCTTTTTTGTTTATTTTCTTAAGAGGTTTTATAAAAGCATGTTAGTTTCATCATTGGGGAATGGTGTTAAAGTCATCTTCTGTTTAAAGCATTCAAGGCTTTGAACTACAAATGAAAAGCACCAAAAATACATTCCTAGGTAGGGTAACCCCTAACCAAATGTATATTTAGGCCATATGCTACTGAAAGGCACACATGAATCATTTGTATTTTAAAATTCTGCCATCTGTTTTAGGAACCTTTGAAGACCCTGAGGACAGATGTAGTATGTGTACGTGCTACAGAAATGGCAATGTTAAGTGTGAAAAGAAGCTTTGCACCCCTCTGCCGTGCGGGTACAAGCGTCAAATGCAGGTGCCAGGCGGCTGCTGTAATAGATGTGACTTCAACTGCGGCCGATGTCCGCGGCTTTCGTGCCATAAACAAATAATCCCAGCAGATGCGTGTTGTCCCGTATGCTTGTATGACCCAGACAGTAGTAGTAGCGATAGCGGAAGTAGCGACAGCAGCGGAAGTAGCAATAGTGGGAGCAGCGGAAGTAGCGACACCAGTGGAAGCAGTGGAAGTAGCAGTGTTGGGAACAGCGGAAGTAGCGACAGTAACGGAAACAGCGGAAGTAGCAACGGTGGGAATAGCGGAAGTAGCGACAGCAGCGGAAGTAACAATGGTGGGAGCAGCGGAAGCAGCGACAGCATCGGAAACAGTGGTAATAGCAATGGTGGGAACAGCGGAAGCAGCGATGATGGGAACAGCGGCAGTAGCGATGGTAGGAACAGCGGAAGTAGCGACAGCATCGGAAACAGCGAAAGTAGCAATAGTGGGAACAGCGGAAGTAGCGATGATAGGGACAGCAGCAGTAGCGATGATGGGAACAGCGGAAGTAGCGACAGCATCGGAAAAAGTGGAAGTAGCAATGGCGGGAACAACGGAAGTAGCGACAGCAGCGGAAGTAGCAATGGAGGGAATAGCGGAAGTAGCGATGATGGGAACAGCAGTAGCAGTCACAGCGGTAGCATTCCCGGCGGAAGCGGAAGCAGCAGCAGTAGTAGTGGTGAACCTGGCTGCGACAAAGATGGACAACATTATGGAATAGGTGAGCGGGCCTTTTTTCTGAACGTAACGAATTCACGTTAAATTCTGCTTCAGAACAGGCATACACTGAAAACAACTGTAATCAAGTAATTACTGGAGTTTCCATGTAAGTTATTGCTTACATTCCATGATGCTATTGTTTAAAATATTAAGTATTTCGTAGAAAAAAAGGGGGTTAAGAGCATGATAATATAATTTTAATGAAAAACATTTTTTTTTCAAAAATAAAACATTGAAAGAATGGTATGGAAAATGAACATCTGTTTAAAAAATGAAAAAGAAATGCCTTGGTTTTTATGGGTGATTATAATCCCTGCTGATTAGAATTTCTTAGCTTTTGCATTTTTAACACCTTCGCGTTTCAAGCAATTCAAAAACAAAATCATTATGCATTATCTTTCTGAAAGATTTAATGGAAAGCTATTAATAAATGTTGCAAGAGTATTAACTTCATCGGTCTATGGATAATTTGTGAAAATTTAGTTCAGGTTAGGCCAATTGTTTGTGTGGTTAGGGTTAAAATTCGACCCCCGGATTGGCAGTCAAATGTATTACCACTAGACCACGGATCCGTCCCCTTGTTTGTAAGTTTACATTGGTATTCACACGGGTAAGATAACCATGCCTCACCCGCTCAGGTCTTTCATGTTACGTAATACCGCCCTTAAAACACTGCAGGTCCTTTTGACGTCCCCTGCTACACGTGTGAGTGCTTCGAAAACGGAGAAACAAAATGTGAAAAGGTGCCATGCGAGGAAGCCAGCTGTGGTGTGAATAAACAGAAGAACGATGAATGCGGGTGTCCCGTCTGCGATGAGTCATGCAGCGAGATACGTTGCCCGCCACTGAACTGCCCTAAGGAACGGATGTACTATGAGCCCGACTCGTGCTGTCAGACGTGCCAGTGTTTGTTCGACGGAAATTGGATTCCGGAAGGTAGCATTAGTATTTGTTTATTCTGCCCTAATGATCTTTTACGATTTGCTGAGATCTCTTGACTTTATACTTTTTCAAAATTAATTAAGTTCCATTTATAAAAAACACCTGATGTCTCAAACCTCAGGTATGGTATTCAGTTGTTATTATTTAAGCATTGTTATCTACTAATGAGTTAGGTATTTCGGCATCATAAGCATGTTGACGAAGGCTTGAGAAAAAGTTGATGTAGTCCTATGAACTTCCACGATCGAAAACAGGTAGGATAGGAAGGATTTTTATTTACTTGTCTATTAGGCTTTATATATGAACGTAATTGTCATCTTTTTAGAATGTTGTTAAAGTAATATTTTGAATACAGCTTAAAAGGTCTTAAACTACATATTACAACACATAGTTATTATTATTTTTATACGAACTGGCTATAATGCACCAGTCAATTGTAACCACGCCCACCCCCCACCCCAGGTCCGGGGAATAACGGGGACTTTGACTTTAGTTCAAGCCAACCGCGGGTAAAATCCCCATCCTGCGGGGACGAACTGCTGGTCAAATCCCCGCCAAATGCCCCCGCCCGAAGTCAAAATCACCGCATTCACCCGGCACTGCGGGGCCACCTGAAAGGTAAAAACACGGCCCATTTCCCCGGCTATCCCCGGTATACCCTCGGACCTGTGGGCCGTGGTTACAATTGACTGGTGCATAACAACGGTAGGGTCAGCGCCTGTTTCGTAGGTAGAGTCGGGTAACCTGAACCAAAAGTATTTTTTTAGGTCTACCATTTCCTACCAAATCTTATTACTGTAGGTGAAATACTGTCGATGCTAAATGCGTGTTGTTAAATGTTATACATCATCGTTAATGTACAGTCGAACCCCGTTGGCTCGAACTCGCTTGGCTCGTATTTCTCGTTGGCTCGAACTGGAATAAAAGGACCGATTTTTTATACTGAAGGTAAACGTTCCCGCTTGGCTCGAATTTTCCGAGGTTCAAGGTATTTTCCCATGTCCCTGAGAGTTCGAGCCAACGGGGTTCGACTGTATTAATTTAATTTTACAAAATGAGTAAATAATTGTTAAACATCTGCAACTTATTTGACCAGCTTTAGCAGTGTGTGTATACCACGTGATAAATTGCGTCATAAATGCTACGTCGGAAGGCAATATTTTGCTTCGAATGAAGACTTTAAACAATGATAACTTTTCATTTTTTTCACCTTATCAAACTCCGGTTATAAAACAAAGGTGGGGCTCTTTAAGCGGCATAGACTGCCCGTTGTTTCATTTAAAAAGGTTTAGTAAAAGGAAAGTTATCTTTGAGTTAAATTTTCATTTTAAGCAAAATATTGCCTTCCGACGTAGCATATATGACGTAAATTATCACGTGGTATACACACACTGTTTAGGAGTATAACTTGTTTAATACAGACTGATCAATCAAATGAAGATTTGCATATTTGAGTCTCACACTTCCTTTCTTAATTGGAAGTAATTGTGTATTTTTAAGCAAGTGAATGAGGTAAATATGAAGCCATTGATATTGACTGGTAAAGGTAATAAAAATCAATTTGCTTTATATAGGTTCATTCGGAGATGGTTGTAACGCATGCATATGCAAAGAAGGCGTTGTCACGTGTTCTCCTCCACCCTGCCCCGCCACGCCTCTCGATTGTGTCAATCCAGTCATCGATGGAAATTGTAAATGGATCTGCCCAAATGGTAAATTGTGTTCATGGCTGGTATTTAATATTGGTCTTAAGTAGATCTAAGAACGATGTAGCTAAACGGATTACTTGTTATAAATAACTGACCAATGGAGTGAATGGAGTCAATGATGTATGACCCTAAGAATAACTTTAGTTGTATATTGAATGCCACTCCATCTTTATATTCAATTGCTGTATATTTGAACTTGATAACCTTAATACGTCATCTGAAACATGTGCGAGGTTATGTCATCAATTAACATTGAAACTGGTACTTTAATAATGCTAACAATTGTTCACTTATCTGTGCCGTCGTATATCGCGGCAACGTGAACATGACGTCATTTGAATATATTTACACCTCAACTTCCATTCCTTAAATGAACTGCCTTTCGGCAATTGCGTTCATCAATCGATGAACGCAACATCTTCGGATATGTTCGGATCGTAATTCATTGCATAACAATATACATGAACGCTATTGATCTTGTTATTGGTTGTATTGTGTTTGCAGGTCCCGTAAAATATAGATAAACATTTTTAAAAGTGTTAGTTTATTATATTTTAAATATATTGGTACCAGAAGTGTTTTAATTTTACGTTTTAATGTGATTTCAAGTGGTTGATCTTTTCCCGCGTTATTGTGACGTCATTTGAAAAAAACGTTTCCGGTTATAGTCGGGTCGTTCTATTTACAGAATGGGTAAAAACGGATTACTGAAAGGTTTTCTTAAATGAAATGAAGTTTTTTTTTTTAACAATTCTTGAATGAAATAATGAACTATTGGTGTAAATATAAGGAATGAATTGCGGGGTTGATGTCATTATCGGGGATATGAACGCAATTGGGTTGGTCAAAGTACGCGTGGGGTCCTTCGGACTCCACACACATTGACCAACCCAATTGCGTTCATACCTCGATAATGACATCAACCCGCAATTCATTCCTTAATTGAAACAGCCCCAACGAATCCCTGAGATTAATGAAAAAATGTATTATATGACAATTACAATGTGTGTATACCACGTGATAAATTGGGTCACAAATGCTATGTCGGAAAGCAATATTTTGTTTTGAATGAAAACTTTATAACGATAACTTTACTATAACTACACCATTTTTGATAAAACATAGCGCAGTCTACGCCGCTTACAGAGACCAGCCTTCGGTCTGTAACCAGATTTTGATTAAGAGTTAAGTGTCTAAAAAAAAATTCGACTTTTCAGAAAACCGCTGCCTGAAGACGCACTGTCAAAACATTATTTTGGTAACATGTTTGTCGAAGTATTTGAAGAAACTAATCAGCTAATCAGCGGCGTCACTGATCACCCTTTGTTTCATTTAAACTGGTGTAGAAAAAGAAGAAAAGTTACCTTTGTTTTAAGTCTTCATTTTAAGCAGAATTTCGCCTTCCGACGTAGCACATATGACGTAATTTATCACGTGGTATACACAAACCGATAAATCACCCAGGAATATTTTTGCAAATTATATCGTTTATCCTAACCATTCAAGACTCCACTATTTTATTTTTAGGAACCAACTGCATGATTAACCCAGCTAAAGGTCTAGAAGAGGGGAACGTCCTCAACATCGGAGAACACAAGGTTGTCCTTGGAAACAAATTTTGTATTTCCGTTTCCGGTGATTATTGGGCCCCGGCTTGCTACTGCGTCACAATGAATTGGACGGAGTTTATCTTGAAGTTACATGGAGGAGAATGCATTAAGGATCCAAAGTGGTAGATAAAAGCACCCAAGACTAACAATGAATAAGCATAAAGTTTTTGTTTAAATTGTGAAACTATTTTCCCGCCTTTTATATAAGCCGATAACTGAAAATTGGTAAAATAAGTGTAAACTACAATTAATAATTTTCTATTAAATGCAAACGATTAAAATTATAGAAAATAAAATATAGACCCTCTTGGTTTATTTTTCCTTTGTGTCACAAACACAAGGTATATTTATTTATAAGGAATTGTTTACATCGGTATCCTCACTATTCCATTTAAGGACTTATCTCATACAGAATTATATGCAATATTCTTAATTCAGTTGTGTTATCAATAACCCTTTTATGATGGATAGTTTCAGCCAGAGAAAAAAATACAAATCATAAACAACACGATGTTTATTGCATGTAATTAAGCGGAATAGACTGCCCTTTGTTTCATTTAGAATGGTGAAGAAAAAGAAAAGTTATCTTAGTTTTAAGTCAACATTCGATGCAAAATGTCGCCCTCCGACGTAGCATTTATGACATAATTTATCACGTGATATACACACACTGTGTATGCAATAAATGCAATTTGCTTCGTCAAAAAAAACCCCTTAACTTTAAACGGGGAAGTCAGAACTCTCCGAATGACACATTCATACGAATGATTAAGGGCTGGCAGCGATGCAAAAGTGGGTAGGGAAAGTCAAAACCTAAAACGTTTAAAAAGTACATGTTTTATTAAGCTTTGAGGAACGATCGTTTTCAGGTTTGAAACATTTCTTCTTGGCGACATGTTTTGGGTTAGTTAGGAGTTAAACAAATTTAAAAAAAAAAGATAACAACATATTTTGGATCAAAAAGCATTCACATTATTTTGAAAAGGTCTGTCGACATTAATACTTCGTGTTTATGTCAAAATGCCCCAGACTACCTATTTAACAATGTCTTGAGAGATCTTGATGATATCTTGTCAAATTAGAAAGTTATTCAAAAAAATAATAAATATTCGTGGATGAAATACATTTCCGGGTTACAAAAATGCATATATCTTTTTTAAAATAGCTGCAATCAACACTTATCCACAATACATTGTTGATTGGGCAGTCCCGATGAATTTGACTCACAAACATATTCTTATTGTATTAAGACATTTCCGGGAAAACATAAATGCTTTTTGATTTGAAATCGGATAAAATATTCTTTCGTAAAAAATGCTCAACTCATAATGACAGCTTTTCATGTTGCAACGGATATATGAGTCATGCTTGTTGAGCATTGAACCTCACAACTAAAAAGAAGTTGATTTTTAAAACATTTAAAATGTTGGTCCCTCAATCGGTTTTTGCATCGCTGCCGAACCTTACTTTAAACTAAAACTTATTTTATCAAATTATCACATCGTTTTATGTAACTTTTCATGCCGACTCTCACAGATTGAATGTTTTGACAGGTTTTTTATATTTTTGTCTTGGAAAGAGCGAATTTTTACGAAAATCCATGGAAACCAGTTATATAAGACTACTGACAAAAAAATAGATCGCAGATTTTTATATTTAAAAGTTCAAAAATTGATGTTTTATGCATTTTTCTTAAACCGTTAGTAACGGGTTAAGCCATAAGACATTATTTTTCGAACGGAAATATGAAAACCTACGATTCAACAATCTTATATTATTGGTTTGCAGATATTTACGCAAATATTTGCTCTTTCCAAGACAAAAAATAAAAAAAAGTTGTAAAAAAGGTATATCTGTGAGAGTGCAGCTTTAATATCTAATCTCTTAACTTGAGCCAAATAATCAATTGTTTGCTAAGAACTATTTTAATAACAAGTCGCACGACTTCAAATATAATAACTTTTATTCGTGACTGCAAAATTACTGTTATGAATTCCCACAAATACAAAAATCTAACATCTACAAGAATTTATTTGCCTGAAAAATAAATATGAAACCCAGTATTAATCCCACACCACAATATAACAAACTACCTGCCAATTAGTTTTGAAATATTGAGGATAATAACTAAATTTCAACATTTAAAAGATAACAAGAGCAACTAGATCAAGAAAACAGTGTATCAAATATTTAATATATTTCCTAATCGTCCCAATTTCTCGAAACTTCTTAAGTCTCTTATAACAGAATTAAGCTAAACTCACTATTTTTGTTTTTCAATAATTTGCATAATATTTACTTCTTTAAGAGTTTTTTTTTATATTTTAGATAGGAATTAGCTGTACGTTAATTACATTAAACAATTTTTCATTAATCAAAATTTAATTTAAGTTTGTTTTTTTGCTAATTGAAATAAGCTATTTAAGCCTGTTAAGCTTAAGAAATTTCGAGAAACTGGGGCAAGACTTAAACTGTACTCTAACAGATCAACAGTTTTGACACCGTTTATTTTTGTTGTCAGGGAATGAGCCAATTTATGCGTTAATGTCTGGAAATCAGTGTAATAAGACTGCTGACAAAATATCAGATCACACTTGTTCATATTTACGTTCGAAAATTGATGTTTTATGGCATAAAGTGTTTCTAATGCTTAAAGAAAAAAGGTTTTTCGTCAGCTTTCCAAACTATTGAGACCTGGCCCCAATATCACGAAAATACTTAAGTCAAATCTCAAACTCAATCTCAACTCATTTTATCACATTAAAGCATAGTATTTTTCATAATATTGAATGTTTTTATACTTTTTGAAAACGTATTTCCTCATTGAATGTGTTATTAAAAGATTTTGACAATATTTCAAAGTAATCTTATTCTAGAGCAAAAAACATACTTGAGTACTTGTTAAAAGGCAATAAATTGAACTCAAGTACATTTTTGCCTGTAGAATATTTTTCGATTGGAATCTAGACCAAAGGTTTCAATCACCATATGCAATGATAGAATGTAGTTTAAAAATGTGTAAAGACATATATTTCTTTTCAATAGATGTTGATGTTATATGGTAAAATAAGTTGAGATTGAGTTTGAGATTTGACTTAAGTATTTTTGTGATATTGGGGCCTGATCTGTAGAGAGTTTTCTAATATGACTGAAATTGATTTGCGATGAAGGCATTGATGCCCAAATCAGCTGATTCTGTGACAAAAATGAATTTAAAGTCAATACTGTCAATCTGTGAGAGTGCAGCTTTTATTCAAATCATACACTAATAAAGTCTCCTACTCATAGAGTGTTCAAACATTCACTCCAGAGTTCCACCAAATACCCAGTAAATAATATAAATTCTAGTCCAAACTTGAAAGGAAGCTGTGATTTTGTAAAGATGGAACACAAACTACTACAAATGATACCAAAAACCTTATTCGTTTGTACAAGTCATGCTGAAATGAATACACCAAGTTAAACAGCAAGTTCATGATGACACACACAAACGTATTACGTATTAATCATTCAAAAAATATATCTAGGTCAATATAAAATAGGTCAAATGTAAGCAATGACACCATTTACAGTTTGCCCTTCTTTGTTAACCAATGAAATAAATAGCTGTATTGCGTTTTTAATTAAAATTATAACAACATGATATTTATCATAACATTCCCAGACAACATGATATTTATCATAACATTCCCAGACGCCTTGATGCGGAGGAAATGAAAAAGTCATTTTCCTGTTTGCGGTTCATATGATGAAACGCGATTGCATACGTGATTCGATATGTCAAACTATATTAAATGTGTTATCGTTCACACTTTTAATTTTATGAGACATATCACGTCGATCGTTAAGCTTGCTTGTGATGTTTTTTTTTTATAAATTCCAAACATGAACTTTAACTAATACATGAAATGTCTAAGCGCACAAGGGCTGAACGCGAAAAGGTTCCAAGTTACATGGAATAAATTGGCGGAAACAACAATTTAGCTTTCACCCTTCAATAATACAATAAAAAGTACAGGGACAAACCCATCAGTCGAAAATTACCCCCCCCCCACACACAAACATAACAACAACAACAACAACAACAACAACAAGAACAACAACAACCCTGTTTAGAGGCATAGAAAAAGGAGCCGAACGACAATTAACTAGAGACAAAAGTGTATACACACCACATAGACAAATATGAAACCCTCACAAACAGAGCATACGCGCATCTAAAAAGATTTACCAAGGTGCCAAACTAGAGACAAGAGTGTATAATCACCACATGCACAAATATAAAACCCATCACAAACAGACTATACGCGCATCAAAATAGCTTTACCTTACACCAGTTTCAGTTTACGAACAGTAAAATTGGTATTTTAAAAGATCATACAAGACATGACAAATTCGGCCATGCTGTCGACAAGCCTTTAACTTGAAAACTGTCGACACAAGCTTTTGTCAAACAGTTCTTATCAAGCACACGACACAAGCAGTTTTTTGTAAATATTACAGTCAAATATAACTGAAGCAATTTTAACAATGAAAACTAACCATTCAGTTTGGCAAAACCACTATTTCATACATCTTCACTACTCGACCAAAACAATATAAAGCCGATCAATGCTCCTGTTTAAAGGAACCCGGATGGAGGCCTACGAGGCACGCAACGAGAAAAACAACGGCACAATAGAACAGACATTAATTCCACAAATATTAAAGTATTGTTATTAATAACAATTGGCGCGACCTCAACAAATATGAATCCAAATATGTTTTAACATGTGTTGCTTACACGTGTCACATGGTTTTCCGTTTGGAATTGTGAATGTATTACACGACTTTGGACTGATGATGTAAACTGCGTGCACATAGGATAACGGCCTAACGGATCGTTTAAACAAGTGTTAAAAGTGAATGACGTACTAAGGACTTTTCAAATATGTGTAAAGTACGGATGACTCACGACGGACCGTTTAAAATAAGTGTAAAATACGGATGACTCTCGACGGACTGTTTAAAATAAGTGTAAAATACAGATGAATCACGACGGACCGTTTAAAATAATTGTAAAATACGGATGACGCACTATGGACTGTTTAGAATAACTGTAAAATACGGATGACGCGCTCTGGACTGTTTAGAATAAGTGTAAAATACGGATACCTCACTATGGACTGTTTAGAATAATTGTAAAATACGGATGACGCGCTATGGACTGTTTAGAATAAGTGTAAAATACGGATACCTCACTATGGACTGTTTAGAATAATTGTAAAATACGGATGACGCGCTATGGACTGTTTAGAATAATTGTAAAATAAGGATGACGCACTATGGGCTGTTTAGAATAAGAGTAAAATACGGATAACTCACTATGGACTGTTTAGAATAAGACTTAGTGTAAAATAAGGATGACGCACTAAGGAATATTAATAGTAAGACTTAGTGTAGAATATGAACGACGACCTAAGGACCGCATTATTGACCGTTTAAATTAGTGTAAAATACGGATGACGCACTATGGATTGTTTTAAATAAGTGTAGAATACGGATAACGCATGTTGGACCGTTTAAAATGAGTGTAAAATACGGATGACGCAAAAAGGACGGTTCAAATTAAGAGTTAAATAAGTATGACGCACGACGGACCGTTAAAAAATAAGAGTTAAATTGGGACCACCATAATCCACCATATTTTCATCTATGAACATTTTAGCAAAGATATAACCCAGCGTCTAAAGTCTACATGAAATACACAGTAAGTGATAAAGTTTGCCGGTATGTTGATATATGCTGAAAATCCAAGTAGACGAAACCACCCATAGGCTAATCCTATGTCCTCTTCGTTATAATTACCATGTACGATTCGGTACATTTGGTTTCCGAAAAAGGGAATCAGACTTATCACAATGACAAAAGTCAAAATAATCATTATCTTCGTCGCTTTTATATCAATAAGTCTAACGCTGCCTGCTTCGCGTGACCCTAAGGCCCTGAGTTCAATTGCCGATTTAGATAGAACTTGGAGCCGATACGCTTCGCGTATGATTGATGAAACACGTGGGTATACTTTCTTGACTGAGACAGTTTCAGCTGTCGGGAAAGAAAAGGGCTCGTATGTTTGACAGGTTATTTCATTTCTTGAACTTAACAACATATTCAGCTGACGCTTGGAATGGTGTATGTTTGGAAACGTAACGTCCGTGAGGTTTCATTGTTCTGACGTCTCTATTTCCTAAACAAATTCCGGAGGATGCGGTGGAATCCTGCCTGTAATGGTCACTTGATGAAGCTAATGTTGCTCGTTCTTGGTGAATTGAACATTCGACGGTGGAAGTGCCGGAATCGCGTCCTCGGTGGCATGTTGACGAAGACAGAAAATTAAAATGTTTTCTAATTGCGTATATAATACGTCCGTACAACATAACGTAACAAACAATTCTAATAATCGTCTTCAGAACTACAAATATACCAAATGAGGTCACGAATCGCCTAATATCCCCATCCACAGCGACCTGACAAACTAACCTGTAGCTTGATTTCAGTTCGATCCTTCTCCATTTGTACATTGCAAACACCGGGAGTGCGTTTACAAATGCCCAGACGGTGGCCAAACCGCAGGCTAAAATTGCTCGTCGGCGGTTAACCTGCCATCCAAGTGGATGGCAAATCCGTCGGTATCTGTCTACTGCTACCGCCAGCATCACGGAGTATGGTATTCCTAACAAGAAATATTCCAGGAAAGTTGTCGTCCGACAAACGATATCTACTTTTGGATATGTCTTAATTACCAGTTCAGCGACATTGTTTGTTATTGCTAAAACTGTCGCTAATAGGTCAACAATGGCGAGGTAGAAAATATACACGTTAATGGACAACTTTAACCTTCGTCGGTAAAATACAATGATCGTAACATTTCCAAAGAGACCTATAACCCAACATATCGACAAAAACACAGTCGACTGGACATACGGAGCGAGAGACCCCAGTTTGTTTGCAGCATTGGTTGTGTTGTTTCCAAGATTTACCATATTTATTAGAATAATGTAATTATTGTCATTCATCTGCAGTATTTTATATATTTTTTCCAGTATTACTCTCCATTAATTAAGCAAATTTCAATTAACTCCAGGTCTGTACAATGTTTCTTACAGCATGAAACAATCTCCAGTTTTACCACTTAGAACTGTTGTCTCCTACTGGAACAATTCCAGGAATAAGCTGGCTGATACCTGCGAACTAAACAATATTTCTCACAATGTGCTTAGTATCTAAGAATAACATAATAACATATTATATCCTTTAGAAAACTGTTGTATTTCAGCTAGAAGAAATTTTGCGTTTCTTAAACAATGTTGTAGACGGTTGTTTTTTAGCGAAACATTTTCACGTCAATTCCAATTAAATTCCTGACATTTGCAACGCCTTATCATTAACAGACAATATAAGCCTTTTCGCCAATAATAAAACCCCTGTTATGACTAGGTTTGATATATGTTTTCTCAATTAGTGAGAGATAAATTTGTTAGCCATGTTGCATTTCATTTTAACTATACCTTTTTCGATTGAGATGTATGAAAAGTCGATGATACTATTAACGAATAATATTCTTCGTAACTACGACTATGATTATTTTACGTATTTGCGGACAAATCTTTGTTTGTGTGGTATTCCATAAGTTCATGTGCGCTAAAAATGCAATTACAATACAAACGCGTATTTATTTTATTTATCAAACCAATATTATTTGACTACAATGTTTAAAGCTGCACTCTCACAGATTGAACGTTTTGACATTTTTTTGCCTTGGAACGAGCCAATTTTTGCGAAAATCCATGGAAACCAGTTACATAAGACTGCTGACAAAGAATTAGATCGCAGATTTTTATATTTAATTTCAAAAATTGATGTTTTATGCATTTTTCTTAAACCGTTAGTAACGTTTTAAGACACAAAACATTAATTTTCGAACGGAAATATGCAAATCTGCGATCAGATCTTTTGTCAGCAATCTTTTATCATTGGTTTGCAGATATTTACGCAAAAAATGCTCTTTCCAAGGCAAAAAATAAAAAAAAATTATTGCACAAATGGTATATCTGTGAGAGTGCAGCTTTAAGATCGGTCGAACTATTGTTTCAAGATTCAAGATTCAAGATTTATTTACAGAATATCCAGAAGGCCATAGGCCATGTGGACAAATATATATACAATATAGTGTTTTCAGGTGATTCCATGCATACAAACAACAAAACTAGACAACACAAAAAAACAAAACAAAAAACCCCAGAAAACAACAACACAAAAAACAACAACATAAATATCAAATACGCAAATACACCAACTTCATAAGTTCAGTAAATCAAAATCTGTTATAATACAATCTATTAATTAAATTAACGTGTCAATAACGTTGTATGTTTGTTCACAGATAAGTTGAAATAAATACATGTACATATATACAATAGTCGTTCTATAATGAGAGTTGTCTTTGCAAAATATCTGCAATTCCCTATATCCGACAACCTATACAAAACGAAACTATAGGGAGCCTAAGGGAAATCACTTAAACTTTAAAATTCACTGTTGTAATAGTCATATCTGAATCAGGTAAGATTAGATAATGACTGTAAATGAAACAAAATTTAGAGAATCATTGTATATGATCACTGTGTGCAAATATTCAGTCTAGTAACAATACAGACAGAGAGTGTGTGTCGAAGTGAAAAGTTATATTTAATAAATACTTATACGGATTTAAGCAATCATGCATACTTATTTTGTTTCAGGTCGAGATACATCACCAGAAGTATTAGCACACATCATTTATGCAACTATCACTTTCGATTTTGTTTTACTAAATAATAAAAGCTGAACACTCACTTATGTAACAGTACTTCTATGAAAAAGTATATCATACATGTTTGTTTAACTTGTAAATATTTATAACTAACTACACAATTCAAAACGTTACATGATAAACGGATAGATCACAATACACGTGCAATAATTAGGACGCATACATGTCAACTGATCTAACTAAAAATGCATTGTAAACATATATACTAAGATTTCTTAATATGTCTTCTTTATCAGATGTAATTAATTGGATAAACTTTTGCATGTTTGGTCTACGCCTATAAAATATTGGTATATATTTACGTCTTATATCAGAGTATAGGGCACATTCCAGAACAAAGTGGTATTCGTCTTCTAAGACTTGACATGTATTGCATTTTCTCTCATCAACGGATATTGGATTGGGTTTCGCCCATCTTCCACTCTCGATCATAAGTCTATGTGCAGATACACGTAATCTTGATAAACTAAATCGAAACTTTTTAATACTGCATGAGATTAAGTAAGGTTGGAGTTTAAAACATGCTATATTGTTATAAAACAAAGCTCTACTAAAGGCTTCTGATCTTCCATTCCAGTTTTGGATAAAATTATCATTTAGTCTCTGTTTAACATAAGCAAGAAATAATTTATCGTTCCCTACTTCTTGGAAGAGCCATACATCATAAAAAACGAGTGAACTCAACAGATCACGTAATAAAGAGCACCAACTTTTCTTATTAGGGTACATTTCACAGTCATTCAATAAAGTAAGATATATTTTCTTATTAAACTTATTATCACTTGTACGTAATAACTTAACCCAGTACTTTATAATATTACTGTATCTAATTGTCTGATAGTTTACACGTCCAAGCTCACCATAAATAAAATCATTCTGTGTACTTCTTTTAACACCCAACAATCTTTTACAATATTGCATATGTATTCGCTCTATGGCGTTACCTTTGACAAAGCCCCACACTTCACTACCATAATTTAGAATGGGCGAAATAAGCTTATCAAACAAATCTAACTTGTGTTTAATAGTAAGGTCCGTAAATTTATACAAATACTTGTTCATCTTAAAAATTGCTTTTAAAGCTTGCCCTGCAATTGTATTTTGGGCATCTGAAAATGAGCCCCCGGGAGTAAAAACCGTTCCCAGATAATTAAACTTATTAACAATCTGAATTTCATTACCATGATAATAATTATGAATATTTGCCGGGAGCCGTCCTCCCTTCCTAAAAACAATTATTTTTGTTTTATCAGTATTCACAACTAATTTCCAACGTTCACAATATTCTGACAATAAATTAAGACTTTCATGCAATTCCACAGCATTATTAGCAAACACGATAATATCATCAGCATATAGTATTAGAAAAAGTTTAAACGAATCAATATTGATACCATTAATACCCTTTTCATAGAAAATTGACTCTAAATCATTTAAAAACATCGAGAACAAGAAAGGCGATAAACATTCTCCTTGTCGTACACCTATCACACATTCATATGTTCCACTCAACTGGTTACAATACTTTACTCTGGATTTCGCTGACGAGTACATGGATTTAATTATACCAAAATATTTTCCTCGTAATCCTAACTTAATAAGTTTACTCCAGAGATTATCCCTAACAACATAATCAAAGGCTTTAGTAAAATCGATGAATACACAGTACAGTTGCTTACCTTGATTAAGAACATGCGTTAATAAACCATGAAGTACAAAAATATTATCTATAGTACCCATATTCGACCTAAATCCAGCCTGCGCTTCAATATATACAACCTTCGGCCCACTCAGATAGTCTGTTGTTCAAAATTCGTGTAAAAAGTTTCCCCAGAGTACTTAGTAGCGTTATACCCCTATAGTTATTTTCATCATTTATACTACCTTTCTTATGTAATGGCACAACAAAACCTTCAGACCAAGACGCTGGAAAATGACCGGAATCAAATATCTTGTTAAAAAGAGTATGTAAATATGGTAATAGTACATCTTTACCGTGAATAAAAAAATAATTTAAGTGCATATCTGGACCGCCACTTTTATTAGTATTTAATTCCTTAATAGCTTTAGAAATACTTTCAACATTGATCGGTATATTTAATTCTTTGAACATTACACTAAATTCATTTTTTTCATATCGTTCCAAAAAATAAACTACATCATCATCTGGCGTAAAAAACTATACTATTTGGGTTGTTAACACTTTTAAAATACTGCTCAAAAGCACCCAATGTGACATTTGCATTCTGAATACCAGCAGATTGCTTCAGCATATTCCAATATAATTTAGCATTTTTAAATCTAGCTTGCTCAAGCTTTTTAGTCTGAAACTTATCATAGTTAAATCTATGTTTTCTTATACATGTTTTATATTCTGACCTGGCAGCATTAAGTAAAACCCTATGTTCATCCGACTTATCATTTCTATAAATATTCAACTGTCTATGAAATATATTTCTTTTCCCAGCACACTCAGTAGTAAACCAAACTTTATGAGCAGAGTTGCGATCAATATTAGCATCAATATTGTTAGTTCTTATTTTTCGTTTAAAAATTGGAGATACAACTGTATCTAATATGTCATTGAGCTGTAAAATACTAGCATCGATATCATGCATTGAAGTACTATTACTAACAACATCATTGCATGTATTTAAACTATCAATAATATTCTCACTGCTTAATCTTTCTTTGTATGTTTGTTTATGGTCATTATTCCAAACATATTTATGAGGTATACTCTATATTTCGTCCTTAGCCTCACTGTTACTCGTAGTAACTGAAATTGAACTGCTAAACATAAACGTGAAATCTATCAAACAATGGTCAGATAAAATATTTGGGTCACAAACACAGAATTTATCAACACATTTAAATATATCAGGCGTTGAAATAACATAATCAACTAAACTAGACCCAGCTCTACCCAGGAAAGTAAAATGGCCTTCTTTATCTTCGTCAAATCTCCCATTTAAAATGCGCATACCCGTCTGTTTACAAAAATCTAATAAAATTAAGCCGTTATTGTTAAGCCTTTGTCCTGGGAATTTCTAGCAATACATGTATCAATAAAATAGCCTTCGGGCAAATAATCAATATGGTTTAAATTTTCATCCGGCACATAATCTGGTAAATCGGATGTATGTGCATTCATATCTCCACACACAATTAAATTAAGATTATCGCCACACTTTGAATTGAGCTCACAAACATAATTAATTAACCTGTCAAATGTATGACTGTCTACCATCGGTTGCCGCGAGCTACCCTCTGGTACAACATAACATAAGCAAATATACAAATCATGTTCTAAACATATTTTCGATGCTGAAATTTTTACACATATAATATCATCGTGACATTTGAAAACAAGTGTATCTTTACAAATATATTCATTCCTAATATATACTATAATTCCACCTGATGACCTTTTACTGGTCTTTAAAAGTTCGGTTCTATTTAAGACAAAATACTCAAATCCATTTACTTGTAAATCTGAAAAGTTATTGGCCCATGTTTCTGTAAACAATACAATGTCATGTGAGTTAAAAACATTAATTAATTCTTCAGATTGCAACTTATTTACACGCATTGTCGCTAGTCCTTGTACATATATAATGAATGGCTGACTGTGACCGTGACTGTGATCAGCCCTTGTTGTAGACCTTGCAACCCTAGGGCGGCCACGTGCAGGTGTGTTTCCGTCGGAACTGATATTTAGAGTGTTAGGGTCAATAACACTGGATTTAACAGAAGTTTCATCCATTGCCGTAACGGTGGGATAGTTTGTGCTTAAATCGATTGGCGTCGTGGTTACCGGATTTTGCACATTGGTATCACTAACTGCTTGCGTAGGATACGGAGAATTGTTACTGGTAGACATCACTGGGGTGATAGAAACGTCATTTGCTGCCAAACCCATGACTAAGGGACTTTCACAAGTTATGAACCTACCCGAACCGCTGACGCTATTTTCAGGCATTACGTGCTGCGGCTCCTGTGCCTGCGTTCGAGAGTTAACCAGTGGTACGTTCACCTCCATTGGCATATGCACCGGCGGACTCGAAGTTTTCGGTGGGATAAACGGCGGTGATGCCGTCCGTGTCACGTCCCTGCTTACCGGCGCTGCACAGTCACTATGACCGACTATATCCCGTTGGATAACACCAGGGGTGGATTTGCAGAGGGTGAGTTTGTAATGCAACCGTTAGTCTGATGATCAAGTTCCTTTTCATCACGAATATACTGGGGTTTTACCATGTTAAGGTTTTCCAATTGTGAGAGTCTATTTGCCGCTATATACTGACCCCACTCAGGTAGTTCGTCGTGCACCAGGGTACCATCCTGGGTCAGCTTGGCCGGGTACACAATTTGCACCCTCGATCGCGTGTCCTGGTTTTTAAGTGCCTTGTACCTTGGCCAGAGACGCCCCCGAGCTTCCTGGATCTCACGCGGGAAATCAAAATCAATAGAAAACGGGGTGTTTCTCAGTCGCCGGACGCTACTCATCACAAGCTCGACGTTTCCGAAGTCGCGGAAATTAGCGATGATCGGCCTGTTTTGGTGTTGCCTCCGTGGATGTCTCTGCCCTAGTCTGTGCGCTCGAGCAATGTATATGCAACGTGGGTCAATATCGAAATGGTTTTTCAGAAAGTCAAGCAAGATGTGTGTGCAATTCTCTCCATTGTTCTCAATAAATCCCCTAAATATCAAATTATTTCGTCGAGATCTGGCTTCAATATCAATGGACTTATAAGCCAATGTCTTTAGGAGGTCCGACTGTTCATTTGTTGTTGAAATAACCCGACTCAGTTTTTCATTGACATTTACAACAGTTTTATGGAGATAAACTATTTCCTTACTACAATTCACTTGCTCGTTTCTAATAAAACGTAACTCATCAAACATATGCACCATCTTATTGTCTAATGAACTCTGCATAAAGTCTTGCCTTGTAATTTGCCCAGGAAATGATTGTCCATATGAATGTCCAGTTTCCCGCTCGGACAAAGCCCCATACCTGTTCTGTACTGGCACAGAAAAATCACTATTTGCCATATTTTAAATCCAATAAAGCACTCAAAAGTTAAATAGCCACGTAGAAAACTTATTTAGGTACAAATCCACGGCAAAAATACTTAAAATTGCTTTTAAATCCATTAAGTGACTCTTTTTTCACCTGGGAAAATTTCATCTGTAAACACTAAGTCACGTGAAAGATTCTCAGTTTCTCGGTGATCTTGAATGCCAACAACAATTTTGTCTGGTACATATTAGTTAATTAGTACGCCTCGGGTCTTAAACCCCACCAACATTAACAGTCTTTAGCAATTTTACCTGTCTTAGTATATTTACTGCAATTATGTATTAAACCTTAAATATTAAAAGTAACAACCCTTTTGAGACCTTAAGAGCCTGATATCTGAGATTTCCAGAAGTCGCGTGCTATCCAGGTCACCCAACACTATAAGACAAAAATTATGAATATGTTTAAAAACATTGGAAACAAAAGGCACACGCCCAATAGCCACAAAAAATAACCTTGTTTTATAGACTCAAGGGTCAATGTCTTAACGAAACGTCACGAGTAAAACATAACCTTATATATAAATATATGCCATATACATTTATGCAACTCTTTAATTCATTAAGGGGAAGCCGCCCTGGATCTGACAGCAATTATACAATGAAAACTAGATGGGCAAGCCCAGTAGTCGAAAAATCCAAAATAAACCCTGTTTAGTGGCACAGGACATGGGCTCAAACGACAATGCACTAGATACACACATGTATAAACACCACATACATACATATATTTACCACAGACGGACCACACACTCTTCTTAATACATAAATATAATGGAATTAACGCCTTGGAACGTTCACTGAAACACGAATTCACTGGAAACTGGGATTTTAATGTAGTTGCTATCAGTTTTCACTGGTTTCATTGGTGGTTCCAAATAGTTAATGCTACTCAACCTCACACTTGTAACAACATTCCTTACTTGTAGTCAATTTCGCTGATAACACCAGGGACCTTATGCAAAAAGCATCTTTGTAGAAATGTCAACCTAGTGAAGAAAGTGTTCTTTTAAGTTGAATTTTAAGAAAAAATAGCGTTGTTGTTAACATCATAAATATAAATTCAACAACAAGAAAACGATCCAAAATAAACAAAAATCGTTCTTAAAAATTCGAAATAATTGACGAGGTTGAAAATTTCACAAAGAATCCTTATGAATACGGTTCGTGTTGTCGCATTTTCACTGCGTACTGACGCCCGTATTTTCGCGATTCAGACTCTCAATTCCAGAACATGTAAATATTCGTAACAATGACGTCTATGCAAAATCCGGCTAAAACGGTATCACGAAAGCGTATATAGCGAATTAAATATATAAGCGTTATTAGAGTAAGAATGAACTTAAGAGAACTAATATAAAGCTATGCATTCTTATAATAAAGGCATTTTAGATATCTTTCTAAAGTAGCCCAATAACCGTTCCCTTTATGACGAAGGTTGGTTTTTTTTCAGAATAAATCAAAGTACTGAAAGTACTGCTGGATATGATTTATACTGCTTTATACACACATACGAACCATTCAATCGAACATACGTTACTGACTTACGACAGGCCAAAATGGGTGCCATTTACGTATGCTCGCTTGAATGAATTTTGATGCTTCGTACCATTAAACTTCATTTCCCAGATATGTTATGGACGTTTCTTACCAATCATACCAATAAACTTGTTTAAATACTGTTTATTTTGGCCTGTAGCAAGTCAAGTCAGAAATATTTACTTTCTATGAGAGCAATTTATAAACACATCGTGTTAGTAAATAATCATGTGATAATATATGCAACATTGTGAATAAGTGCTTAATAAATGGCCATGTGTATTTGATAAAAAATACTGTATTGCTAAAACACGAAATTAATTGACTTATTTAAATTCTACAGATATAAAATTTCAAATGCCATTTTACCCTCCCGATACCTTAGTGGGACAACTTTCGCTTCGGATGCGAAATATCGTGGGGTTCAATAAGAAAAATAAGTAAATTTTATCGACAAACTTTTCTGAAAAAAAAAGCAAATTCATTTTTAACCAAATTGTGATAAAATCTTCTTACGTTTAATTCGCTTAGCTCCTTATTCCCTTAAAATATGTTGCAAAGGATGTTTGTTCTATAATTGAAAAAGAGCGTTCCTCAAACCATGAATATTTAAAACATTTTTATTTTTGGCCTTCCCAACACCCTTTGACATTATTGAAGGCCCTTAAGAATTGAAGCAAGCCTTCCGAAAACTGTTATAGCGTGTATACACTATTATATTATTGGAAAACCTGAAATCAGTACTCTCCGCGTTCATTCGAATGATTTCATTTTAAAGGTCGTCACCGATTTGGATGTAAAGGCCCATTTGGAAATATTATACCGATATAATGACAAGGAAAACGTGGTTGCGTAGTATCCACTTGGCGCACTCATCAGAGTGTAAAAGGGCCATTTAATTCTTTTTCGTTACGCGCATTTTAATCGAAACATAACATTGCGTAAGAATATAAATATATAAAAACATTAATATATACTGCATTATGTATTTATTTCCATATAAATATGTTATCATCGAGAAATATACAATAACAAGATATATCAACAACAATATTTTATAATATCCATGTTCAATTTCACTATTTATGGTATTGTTCTAGGATGTCTTCACGTTCCCTAGTTCCTTCTCTACGTTTCCCCTTTTATACGGCAAGAATGGTATATATTTCATCAGCTTGGAGTACATAATGGACCGTGGAATTAGCGGATCATAGACCTCGTAGCCTTCGTTAAACTCGGTCCGATCCACATCGGCCCTCTCATCTTCTTCGCTTACCTGCCAAGCTGCGATACCGCGCTCCTCAGCTGTACCTTTTTGAAATGGATAAAATGAAATGAATACTTGAAGTTACAAAAGTAAGTAATTTACGTTTATTAAAGTGAGTGGCTTCAACATTTCTCCATAAAGTATATGCACTAGCCGATTTTCGGAATTTTAGCGTCGTTTTTGCAAACCTAATAACTAGATTTGGTATTTTCCCGATAAATATATGTCTTTATTTAACTTACCTGGGACTGTATTGTCAAGAAAACAAGCTATGATTGTTCCAACAAGGTTTGGATTTCCGACCAACATGGACATGATCTTATCAAACATCGCATGACCTGAAATATTGATATATAATGGTATGATTAATCTTGCTTCGTTATATTTGGATTTCCAACCAGCATGAACATATTCTTCTCAAACATCGCGTGACCGGAAATACATGTATTGGTATATAATGGTATAAATTAATCATCTTGCTTGTTTATGTTTGGATTTCCGACCAACACGGACAAGATCTTATTAAACATTGCGTGACCTGAACTATGTATAACTGATGATAGTATTCATCTGTTCTGTCAGCTTTGGATTGCCGATCGACATCGCCATTATCTTATCGAACGTAGCTTGACCTGATTATTGGATATACGATCTGAATATTCAGCTGCGCATAAGATTTGTATTTTCATTTCAAATAACCATTGATTTTAGATACTGATTAAAATGAAAGTGTTAATATCGTCTTTATATTTAAGTTCATAAACATATGGATAATTGACTTTAAATATAGAGTATGTTTATCTTTTGCGTTCTTTTGATTTGTTTAAAAATAACTTATTATCTCATGATCGTTTGCAATATCTAGAGCTACTTGTGTTTTAGTCCAATGCGTTACTTGGTGTATTTTCGAATGGGAGTGTCAAAATTTCAACTTGACGGAATTTTGTAGAACGATGCAACACTGAATTTTTGGCCAAGGATTGCATCATTTAAATACAAGCAGATCTAAAATATTGCACACGTGTAAGAGCAAAAAATAGCAGTCTTTTATGGGCTAAGAAATATTTTCATATATTTTTGTCAAAAAAGAAATTAAGAAATGAACTCATTAATTCACTTAATAATTGTTTGTTAACACCACTTGTGACCAGCAGTGACCCATGTGTGACACCATAAAGTCACCTAATTTCTCACCCTGTAATTGTTTTAAATATATCTAAGTAAACGCTTTTTTAGCAACAAGCAATAATCCGTTCAAATGATGTTAATCATGCATGGGATCACCAGACATCCATATTTACCACAATTGCTAATGATGTTTCATAAAATTCCAAGCTTCCTAGTACATCCGATACCCTTAAGACGACGGCGCAATGTAAGCTTCTATGCCATGACTAGCTACTTTATTAATACCTGTTTGCACGGGAGATTTGTGCTTCTTTGCCCACGTGGGTACCGCTAGACCAATGAAAATGGAAAGCCCGAATATGGCGATGTTTCGAGGCGAAGACATGTTCGTCACCTTGAGTGGTCAACATAATTAAATGAAAGCTTTAGTCAAATCTGAGTTCTTGCATATGCTATAAAGTCAAAAGTTTCTTCGTTTCTGTTGCCATATCTAGAACATAGTCGGATTGCTTACATATAAAAAGTATACGTGGCCTCTGTAGGAATATTTGTGTTGCTATTTTTTCTAGCAATGATGTTTTTAATACTATGGTAACTGAAAACAACTGAAAACAATCCATTGCATTTAATATTTTGATTATACTTCAAAGAAATACAGTCGAAACCCGTTGGCTCGATTACCCAGGGACTGGCCCAAATACTTCGAGCCTCGCGAATATTGAGCCAAACGGGAATGCTTACAAAGAGTAAAACAAAATCGATTCTTTACGTCAAGCTCTATCCAACGAGGAGATCGAGCCAAGCGATATCGAGCCAACGGGTTTCGACTGTAGATGTTTTTTCACGAATCAAAGTTTTCAATTCTATCTTTATAGTAGCATAATTTACTTAAATGTACAGATTTGCAAAACATGTGTAAATGGAAGTACAGTCGAACCCCGTTTGCTCAAACTCGCTTGGATCGAATTCATCGTTGGCTTAAACTTGATTTAAAGGACCGATTTTTTATACTGAAGGAAGACGTTCACGCTAAGCTCGAATTTTAACAGGCTCGAGGTATTTTTGCCGGTCCCTGTGAGTTCGAGCCAACGGGGTTCGACTGTATAAGTAGATAAACTGAGTAGCTTGAAATCAATAATATGTACAGAAACCTAGTTAACAAACCTCTAAGTTTGAGATAACGACCCCGAAGAAGATACCAAACATGACAACTATTGCACCACCAAGAACAGGGTAGGGTATGCTGATGAAGAGGGCAGAAAACTTGCCAAATATTCCGAACAAAATGTAGATCACACCCGTTGCTATGAATACGTGACGACTGGCTACCTATCATTGAAGAGAATTTATGTTAGTAGCATAATGTAGGGTTTGATAAAAGCAATATTTGTTTGATTGAGCTAGTTGAATGAAGAGAAAAGCCGGCAAAACCCCCCAAAAATTGATATACTTGTTATCTGTTTTTCAAGAATAAAAAAAACAACAACTAAATTTAGTATTAAATATCAATAAGTCTTTTGTAACTATTCATACAGGCATCATACCTTTGTGACACCTATCGCACCGATGTTCCCACCGTAGGTGGACGTAGCGTGCCCACAACCAACCGCCCCGGACAACATACTGCACAATCCTTCTATCATTATTCCGCGATTCACCGCGTGCTTGGGTGGCGCTGGCACGCGACACACTCTTGCGCATGCGTAGTAATCACCAATCGAATCGAGGACTGATATCAGAGTGGCTATCATGCATGATATAAATGCTGCTCCGCTGAAACCAAATGGTCCGAACTGTCCTGAAATGACATGGAAGCATAAGTTGCATGATTTCTAAAAGAGTTCAAAGACGATTGAAAGACAATAGTATTAAAGATGCACTCTTACCTCCAAATAAAATTTACCACAATTAATAATATTGTTTAAATATTCCAAAAAGGATGAATAAATGTCGAAAACAATGGTTCTTATGAAGGATACCGAGTTAAATTTGAAAGAAATGAGCACAAAACACGGTATTTCTACCTTATGATACTTAAGTACACCACAGTAAATCTTTTAGCATTCACTAATCAATTAATATTTTTTGCGCCTTCTGCTATTAATTACACGGTTACAATATTGTTATCAGTAATTAATATTTTCCCTAAATGCATTATTTAGTAAGTTGTTCAAGGTTTATAAGTCAAAATTTATGTTTGTTATACATGTGTATGAATTTATTATGAATAAGAGCCTCACTTTAACTAAGAAATAATTATATAGTAGCCTATGTTGTTTTCAATAAAGATATATACGTTGTCGCGCTCTCAATAAAAACAAAGCACAAACGGCTAACTAATCCTTTTTTAAAACATACACAAATAAGAGGGGATATATTAATTCAATAACAAACCCGGATACGGAAAAGTAAGCCATGGGTTGTCTCTAACGATCTGGATCCGTGCGTCTGTACGTGCGTTGTACCCAATATTCTTCTTATCGTCCGTCAAAAGGCCAGCGTACGTGAGGACACCACACAGCAACCAGTTTAGCACGATTGATATCAGAATCTAAATGGATGGACAACACATTTTTACAAAGCGAGACTTTCTTAGACCACAACATAGCAACAAGTTTACAACGATGGTTATCAGTATCTACATAACGTTACAAAGCGAGCCTATTATAAACCACCACAACACAACAAATTTACAATGATTGATATCAGTATATACATGGATGGACAACACAGTATTTCAAAGCGAGCCTATCTTAGACCACAACACAATAACAAGTTCAGCATGATTTATATCAGTATCTACATTTGTAGACATCACAGCGTTACGAAGCGAGCAGATCGCCACCTAGCAACCAGTTAAGCACGATTAATATAACAGCTGTATACGTGCATAGCGTTGCAATTTATTCGCTTGTTAGTTGTTAAACAGTAACGCCATTATTGATTCCATTTAGTTATGGGAATTAATGTGTAGGAGAAAACATGAAAAAACACTCTCAAATATGGTACAATAATCCAAGTAAGCTGAAACGCACTTAATTCTTAATTATCAATGACGTCAAGACTAGCTTTATAAGGTCATTACTCGTTTTGAATAGATAACAATAATTTACATTTTCTTTCCGAAATGATCCTTTTGTTTATCCTGTTATTATTTTTAAAGTTATAAAAAAAACACCATTTTCAATGAAAAATTGTTTTTCCAATAAGCGTATATTTTTAAACATGACCCCATTGAACCGAACCGCTTCGTGTATGCGTCGCCATGTTACTTTTAACGATAATCTCTCATTCTATGTATATCATTTTTATTTTAAACTCTAACATGGCTATTCGTTTCAGATACGATGACAATGATGTAAATCAACATACTTTAGTTATCATAATTTTGTTGTATTTCGGAAAAAGTCTACTTGTTTCGGATCATTCCCCGTAGAAAGCAGTTTACAAGTATTGATACCAATTGTTAGGGCGATGAGCACAAAAATGTACTACATCATTATTAATAAGAGTACAATTGATATTTAAGTACATGTATTCACATATTTAAAGGAGAAGGCGTTACATGCCAGGGACACTTATTCCAAACCCAACGGAGTATACATGTTCAAAAATAGCGCCAGAACTACAAGTTAGAATGCACAAGATGTTGCCAAATTTTAAATTGTGAAAAGAATGATTTTGTGAGCCTTACCAACTCTTAATTGGTGTATCAATGATCACACTGAAAACGTCTAAGCTACAAATATTAACAGCCGAAAGGAGTATAATGAAATAAACGCATTCGTTTAAATCGTCTTTAAAATCAATTAAATAAACATAGGAATATCGTTACTCAGAGCAAACACCTTGTGGCAGATAGTATCGAATGATTCCAGAAGGTAACGCCCAGACGGAAGACACAAATGCCAACAGTCATATATAATTTAGAACAAAACTCCAAACAAGTTACTTCCCTTTGCCGTACAATGACTGCGCAGTAATACTACCACTATGTATATCACGTGAGGGTGGTCAAAATCACGTGATTCTATTCAAAAAGTAAAAAAAACCCATTCATTTGAAATATATCTACATTTTCCATCTTGAAAACAAGACTTTTTAATGGAACGTAATCAAACGTTTATAATGTAGCTGAAATTAAGCTATTTTTAGACTTGGTGATAGAGACCTTATCTGCTCGTTAGGAGAGATTACTGCGCAGAACTGAGTAAAAACATCCCCAATAAATCTGACTTGATTTTAAAAGAAATACTTACAGCGAAAACTTGATGCAAAGGGTACCGAATTATCCGGAAACCCAAGGAAGGCGTCCAAACGGGAACGGGCATGTTGTATTTGGCAAGGTACAGAAACAGGATCACGGCTACTGCAATTGTTCTGGAAAAAATAGAACGAACTTGTTGTTTTTGGCAGAGTACATGATCAAAGCACCTGCATTTCATATGGAAAATATAAAACAGGCGTGTTGTATTTGGCTTGCTATTAAAACAGCCTCACAGATACTGCAACGTACAGAAACAGGTTCATAGCTACTGCAATACTTTTGGACAAACAGAACGTGCAAAGTAGATTCAGCAAGTTACAGAAACAAGATCACAGCAACTGCAATTTATTTGGAAACAATAAAAAAGGCATGTTTAATGTAACAAGTTACAGAAACAAGATCGCAGCAGCTGCAATTTATTTGGAAACATTAAAACAGGCATGTTTAATGTAGCAAGTTACAGATACAAGATCACATCTACTGCAATTGTTATCAAAACAATATAACGGGCATGTTGTATTTGACAATGTACAGAACCAAGATCCAAACTACTGTAAGTGTAATGAACAAAATAAAGCTGATACACTGACTTTGCAAGGTACACAAAAGAGCACTGCTACTTTTATTGTTATTGTAACAATAAAAAGGACATGTTTATTTGGCAAGTTACATAAACAAGATCAAGGGTATTGTTATTGTATTCGGCAAGGTTCGAAAACAGGTACATAGCTATTGCAATTGTTATGAAAACAATTGAACGGGTAAGAAAGAATAGAACGGGCATGTTAAATATGGAACTGTTGAGAAACAGGTACATAGATACTGTTATTGATATGGGAACAATAGAACGGGCATGTTATATTTGGCACTGTTGAGAAACAGGTGCATATATACTGTTATTGATATGGGAACAATAGAACGGGCATGTAGCATTTGGCACTGTTGCGAAACAGGTGCATAGATACTGTTATTGATATGGGAACAATAGAACGGGCATGTTGTATATGGCACTGTTGAGAAACAGGTGCATAGATACTGTTATTGATATGGGAACAACAGAACGGGCATGTTGTATATGGCACTTTTGAGAAACAGGTACATAGATACTGTTATTGATATGGGAACAATAGAACGGGCATGTTGCATTTGGCATTGTTGAGAAACAGGTACATATATACTGTTGTTGATATGGGAACAATAGAACGGGCATGTTGCATTTGGCACTGTTGAGAAACAGGTGCATATATACTGTTATTGATATGGATGCAATAGAACGGGCATGTAGCATATGGCACTGTTGAGAAACAGGTGCATATATACTGTTATTGATATGGAAACAATAGAACGGGCATGTTATATTTGGCACTGTTGAGAAACAGGTGCATAGATACTGTTATTGATATGGGAACAATAGAATGGGCATGTTGCATTTGGCACTGTTGCGAAACAGGTACATAGATACTGTTATTGATATGGGAACAATAGAACGGGCATGTTGTATATGGCACTGTTGAGAAACAGGTACATAGATACTGTTATTGATATGGGAACAAAAGAACGGGCATGTTGTATATGGCACTTTTGAGAAACAGGTGCATAGATACTGTTATTGATATGGGAACAATAGAACGGGCATGTTGTATTTGGCACTGTTGAGAAACAGGTACATATATACTGTTGTTGATATGGGAACAATAGAACGGGCATGTTGCATTTGGCACTGTTGAGAAACAGGTGCATATATACTGTTATTGATATGGATACAATAGAACGGGCATGTAGCATATGGCACTGTTGAGAAACAGGTGCATAGATACTGTTATTGATATGGAAACAATAGAACGGGCATGTTGTATTTGGCACTGTTGAGAAACAGGTGCATAGATACAGTTATCGATAAGGAAACAATAGAACGGGCATATTATATTTGGCACTGTTGAGAAATAGGTAAATATATACTGTTATCGATATGGAAACAATAGAACGGGCATATTATATTTGGCACTATTGAGAAATAGGTGCATAGATACTGTTATCCATATGGAAACAATATAACGAGCAGTTATATTTGGCACAGTAGAGAAATAGGTGCATAGATACTGTTATCGATATGGAAACAATATAACGAGCAGTTATATTTGGCACTGTAGAGAAATAGGTGCATAAATTCTGTTATTGATATGGAAACAATAGAATGGGCATGTTGCATTTGGCAGGGTGCAGACCAAGGTCACATTTACCGCAAGTGTTTTTTTAATAAATGTACACACATGTTTACGCATGCGCACAAGGCTTCTGTGTGATACTGATCAGAAAACACTGTGTCAACAGCGGAAATTCTAAACGGATGTCCATGTTTATGTTATAATCATGGACTAGTGCCAGTCCTGGACGTATATAAGGTTGGTATGTTGTCACCGATATATATGCAAAAAGCTACAGAAACATGCTCAGTAGCAAAAAGTTTAAACATAAACCCGGTTTAGTGGCAAAGGCAAACGCCAAAGACATAGAACACAAATTCACAAACAAGAAACATAGAACAGCACAAAACTCTACAAACAGCACAGTGTATTAATACTATATATATATATATATATAAATAATTGGTATGTTTATCAAGAATTGTTAGGTACCGCCTTGGAACGGTCAGTAAAATGTGAATTTACTGGGGGTTTAAACCAGATTATGTGCAATCTTTCTTACGAGAGTTACAGCCCTTGAGCACCAGCCATTTCTTTCTCATTTCAATCTTTCTTACGAGAGTTACAGCCCTTGAGCACCAGCTAGCCGAACAAGTGGGTCTTCTCGAGTACTCCGGATTTCCACATAACACAAGACCGCCCTATCGTGTGATCTCGGGCCAACGATAGTAAATACAACTTCCTTCACAATCGTTGTAAAATGTTTAAAGTTTTAATTGAGGGTCGTTTTAGATAATTAAAAAGGCCAAAAATGAATGCATTTTTATCCATATTTATGTTAAATTGGCACATAGGTATGTATAAAATAAAAGGAATCTCACATTCGTGGAAGTTTAATACGAACTTTATTCAACTAATTTACTAAACCTTAAAATAATCGCCAAAGGTCGTTTTTTTTTATCAATTTCAGAAAGTTCGTTTATTATATTCCGTAGGAATGAGCACTCATGTGACATCCGCTATATACTGCATGAAATGAGTTCGTACCTTGGTGCTTGGTTTGAACAGTATTTATTCATATGTTATTAATATATCAGCATATTACAAGTATACAGGGAAAATGATTGAAGAGATAGCTTAGAGCTAATATTAATACTTCACTCCTTACTGCTTGGCCACCAGGGACAAAGTAAAACAAGATACGTACGAAAAGGCGATTCCCCAGTTCACTTCGACGAATTTGATAACGGGTCCAACAATAAAGATGAATATCAGTGTTAAGGTGGGCACAATCGTAAGTGGTCCCACAAAACGCAGCATTACTCCGATAAGCCCGGTAAAGCCCAGCAATGCATGGACGAAGCCTGCTAATACCAAACTACCCTGGATCTGTAAAGTCATTAATGTGTGGTTTGACTTTTTCTATTTTTTGCAACCCATAAAATGGTAAATTTACCACTTCGCTAAATAACAAATGAGCAGCTACAGTAACAGAATCGATTTATATCAACATAGCTGAAAACAAACTACTTCTTGAATAGAAAAAGTAAAAATCATCGCGTTAAAACGATCCTTGCACACTCATAGCCATGTACAGTAAACTCGTAATGTTGCCTTTAAAAAGAAACTATCATGATTATGTTGTTGATGTTGTATTGTTGTACATGCGGTTTAGATAGTGATTATGATGACGATGATGTTGCTACTGCTGCTGCTGCAAGTGCTTCTGCTGCTGACAATGATGATAGTTGCATTTGATGCTACTTCTGTTCCTGCTGCTTATGATGATGATGGTGATGACGACAACGAAACCATGATGAATATAGTTGTAGTTGTCTGTAACATGTTAGGTTAAAAAACACGAATAACATAATTATATCATTGCGGTAAAGAGTATTCCTACCATTTGGACATTGTAGATGATTCTGTCCATGGTGATCTCGTCGTTGTTGGTGTAATTTCCTAAACTGGAATTCGTAAAGTTAGGAGACATAGTGGTCGTTGCTGGAACGGGTGATTGACCGCCTTCTAAAGAAAGATGTAATGAAAATATAAAAGTACAGAAAACAAGAAACCGAATGTCGATTCAAGAAACTTTGCGATAAACAAAATACATATCAAAGCTACAGTCGATACCAATACTATATATATATTGACCTGTCAACAAAAACTATGGTTGTTTAAGGCTGTAGGTAATTGTTTAATCAATTCATTAATATCCTGTTGAATAGTATAATCTATAGCCAAAGAAATGATAGGTGTAACATTGTACCTTCTTTAGATGGTTCGCTGGTACAGAACGTTTGGTCCGTGTCCGCCATTAATAACAGTGGGATTACGTACTCAGACGCCGCACCTTGAAACAACGGCAGTCTAAAATGAAAGGTGAACATAGCCTTATCCTATTCAAAGAAATTAATTATCGTCCTGGAAATTATAGTTTAAGAATGTCACTACACATTGATCTAAAGCAAAACCAAAATAATCATACGCCGAATCGATCTGTTTACATTAGCATATTTTTATACAAAGAGTCGAAAATGGGTGGAAATAAACAATTCACAATACATGTAATATGTTCTCCGAAAAAGTGCCTGCAAATGTTTAGGTTGTCAAGTTAGCCCAGTAAATGTCTTCCCGCGTTCGATTCCCGGTCCGGGCGCAAGTAAGTTTGGGACATGGTCATAAAACCGGACAAGTGGGTTTCCATCAAATGATCCAGTTTCCTCCACAAAGAAACCACAACAAAACAAATCAGATTCCCACGTTACATCGTGCCTAAGTAAGTGATTACTAAAATGCCGCAAGAACTTGTTCCACGGTCTAAATTAAAAAAGGTTAAGTTTGAATTAAACGTTTACTTTTCCTTATGTGTATATTTTTACAATTGTACTGAATATCATGTTATGTTTTAAAATTTACTCTCTTTTTATGTGTTTTATTGCAGTCAAATGTATGTCAAAAAGATTACCCAGGAGACATTACTGATTATACCGCTGCTTCAACAACCGACTTTATACTATGTTAAATTATTTTGAAGCTTTATTTTTCAGCGCTGTAGATGCATTTTCCCAAAGAAATAATACGTGTAAACACAAACATCGTTTCTTTAATGCTTTTCGGTAAATATGGAGTTTAAATCAGGGATAATCAAACTTAGAAGTAAAATTTTGTAGAACTTCTCTTTAAAGCAAATGTAGATACTTACGTTGATCAAAACTGAATACGTCACTTTTGAACGTGTAAATTATGTCAATTTTAATTAAGATTATTTGAAAAAAAAACGAGGCAACTAACTGTTTATTATTGAAATGGAAATCCCTTTTTAAATGTTTTATTAAAGCTGATTGCTTCCGTAAAAACATTAGACGAAAAGAAACTTTCAAACATAAATTCGATGTTATTGCATGTATTTGATATTTTATTTTAGCTTTGTCTGACTTTATTATACAAAATTTCACACAGCAACTGACTAAATAAATCAAAATACCCTACCAAACGTCATAAAAAAGAGGCGTTGTTTTCACCCCATCGTGGAACCGACCTCTCAAAAAGCGAGTTAGGCTGACCTCTAACAATGAGGTCAATATCCATATATCATGAAACCAATGTAAATCCACATTTGTTTTGTTAAAGTGACACTCGTATTCAAAATCAATACATACACATGTATAACAATCATAAATTTTGACATATAAAACTTAAACTTCTTATTTAATTATGTATTTATGGAAAATATTAATTAAAGATGACTAGATTGTAACCGTGTATTTAATAGCTGAAAACGCGAAAATATTAAACGATAGGTGAATGCTAAAAGAGTTACTGTGATCTACTATAGTCTCATAAGGTAGAAATACTATATTTTATTTCTTTCCAAATTAAACTCGGAATCCTTTATAAGAATCTTTGTTTTCGACTTTTATTTATCCTTTTTGGAATATTAATACAATAGTATTATTTGTTGTTAATGTTATTAGGGAGTAAGAATGCATCTCTAACAATTTTGACCATTCAAATATTAACTCATTTAATGGCAACATTAATATTTTGTTAATGTAATCATGACCTGTTCAACTTAAAATCAATTCGTGCATTAAATGTTATAATTTGGAACATAAATGCATAACACGCATGCATTAATGAATAATTCACCTAGTATTAGTTACAATGAGTTTTCACATGCTTTGACTTAAATGTAAACTGTGATATAATATTTTTTTTTTATTTAGTTGAGTTGAGTTGTGTATATTATTTCAATATTTTTGCACTGAAACACGAGATAAATAAACTATAAAAAACCTCTTGGATAACTATTTCCCCACGAGCCAGCGTAGGAACGGCAGTCTACGTCATCAGCAATCAAAAGTATGCATGTTTAGCAAAGAGTTATTTAGAAAAATAAATTCAAATACAAATAAATTTCCGAAAATGAGCATAAAACGCCCAAGAAAAAATGTTGAATTCAGTGTCAGATTGTACTTTATTTCACTCGTGATCTCATAGGAGAACTAAAATTATTTATGTAAATATGTTTTTATGACACTCATGAAACAATGTTGAACTGAGGTTAATAAGTATCCTCTGTATAATTCAAAATAGCAATTAATCTGTGTATGAACTCAGTTGGTCTATGCTCTGATAATCGTGAAGTCGGAAATCACTACCCTTACTCTGACCAGATGTTTTTACACACCAATGAACAGCAATACATTCAATATTTTAACAAATGTTAAGTGAGGCATGTGTTGTATTCTTTGTTGTCTTGTTGCGATGTTGCGTTGTTTGTCTCTCGCCCCAAGCATTACTTGCGTTTTTTTCTAAACCTGGTCATGGTTAAATGTTTGCCTACTGGTCTTGTCCTTGTAGTTTTCACTGTATTACTAATGTCATTTCCACATGCTGTTTCACAAGTATTAAGATAACATTTCTGTTCATCGAATGCGTGCATCCTGAAATGTTTGTTTCATACCTGATGCCAAAGATGTTCATACAGAACGTGGTGATTCCGCTCATAAACAGTGTTGAGCTCAGGAGGCGTGCTTTAAACGCGTCATTTTTCGAAGCACACACCGCTTCAGCCACGAGAAGGGACACGATGAGTTGACCGGAAAGTGACAACAAGCCTTGCTGTAAAGATAAACACAAATACAACTAGCATCCTTAGGGCTTTTTTTGAAGCCAAACTAGTTTTAATTTTGCTTTCAATGATAAAGGCCGTTTGGAAACCTTTTTCGAGAGTTTTGCTTGAAGTAACAAATACCTGATTTTGTTTATACTTTCAACAACATGATGATACTTCATTATTTCTTCTTTTTTCAAAACAATGATACAGCAGATGGTCGTTTGCCTGTTTGAACTAAATGGTGTTTCAACACACGTGTTGGATCACTGTCCGCCATGTTGTTTTTTAAAAGGGACTCGCTTATGTTTATGTTTATGTTAAATGCACTTTTCTTTGTATGACGAAATCAAGTGTGGCAAATATTTAGGTTCTGATGACTTGAACCCTTGAACAAATGTTGATATATGATCTAATACTGTCTTTGAAGTCCACAATTTTAAATAGCTTTACAACACATGCTAAAAGGTTAAGTTATCCTTAAATTTGTGTATGAGTCACTGTGGGCATGTGGTTTTGTTGTTAGTTTTATCATTTTTCCTTGACTGTACCGGCGGTGGTTTGCTCCCAAGTAAAACCAGAATATGTTTTATACTTCAATTGTTTTGCAATTTCGGTATCAATAAGTGAAATAGTTATAATATAAATGTTTTCAGATGCATTACCTAGGGAAACAATTGCTGCAAATACATGAGCGAGTCCCTCCGAAGCAGTAGCATATCAACCAGACCATTTGGCTCTCGCAAACTAAATTGTTTAGGAAGTCAATATGATTCATAACAGTTCATGTGCACTTACTGCCAATAAGGTAGTATACATTAACAGTGAACTATGAAAAGGTTTTTTTCCAATTATATGATAAGATGGCAAATATTATATTCGTACATTTTCGAACTGAACATTCATTTTAAACATGCATTATAGTAGAAAAGAATATAAAGAAACAGAATATCAATAGTAGTCTTAATTATGAATTATGATGTATCATAAACAGGAACTTTTTGTTCTGACTATTATTTCCTGGACTTTGAAAACAGGTATAACTTCAATAAGTCAGTTTGTTAAAATACTCAGTACAGATTCATTGCATAACACACTCATTGATCACATGAACACATTGTTCTGTTTTGAGGACGTTAAACGTTTACGTTGAACGTGTTTGAGCCAATCTGTGGGCCCAAAAATGTTAGTGTTTATTTAGGGTAATTTAATTTGTTTGCATTTATTTAGAAGCTGCATATTTACAGTCAAAACCGAGAGAGGGAAATATTATCTATCCTTATTATTGCTTTATGTAAGTCCATTGTAAATCATAATATTTTTTAAAATAAAAAAGTCGGGCTTTTCCTAATGCTTCTTATTCTTAGGATACAGTTGACCATCGTAAGGCGAATATATGCGACCATCCATAACCTATATAGTTCTAGAAATTCTCTATTCAAGTTGGGTGTTTCTGCATTCATTTTTACATGGCTGAACGTCTTAGTTCATTTTTTTTACGCTGCCACCATGCAAGTAAGAAATAAAACATGTAAAACGTTTTAAAACCCAGTCAAATCCGATGTGTACTGATTCTAGTCTTTATTCACAACCATATCCACATAGTTATTCCAAAGCTTCTAATGTAGTTTGATTGTGTTAGTTATTATTTACCTGACCTCACCGCGGTAAAAATATATCGACATCAGTATACCTTACTCCTACATCTACTAACCCAGATAATGACCAGTTGCATAAGCTATTTTTAAAAAATAACCAGAACAGGTAAACTATAAATAGCTGACCAACATCTCTCTGATTTAATATACTACACTTATAATTTATTATATCTATATTTTCATTTATATTAAAAAACTGTTCTAAAAAATTCCATTGTTTGCAATACAGGACATAAATCTAAAAAATATATTTATCTCCAAAGATATCCGTGGATTCAATTTTATTAACTCATGCGTGCTACATTATATCGTTGAACGTCCTAGTTTGTAACCTGTGAATAGTTATCCTTGCGTCGGACGTCTTAATATTCCGTATATCCTTGCGCATTATCATTACTATATTAACGGCTTCCAATTATCCACCAAGTTCAAATATAAGGCTAGAAAATTTGTATGCAACGCAGTAATATTGGTACAGATGATTGTAACCAAAGCAGTCCGTGTCTAGCTATATAATACCCTGCAAAGTACTACTTGGTGCTGCGTAGTAGACTTTGTTGGTCTGTGAGCATTTTCCGTCAGAACGAAACGCGCTTCTGAAATACGGCTTACAGTTGACCAACTGCTGACGCAGTGAATACAAATCTATTAACTTTTGAACAGGAACTACTTTTATTTTGCTTATCTCCTCAGACGCGGAGTTCCGCCGCAGGGTCATAAACTCGGACTTTTTTCGATGCTACCATTCATATTAATCTCCGCGCTAAACAAGCAACCCGGTGGAACTCGGTTTACGGCGAGGGAAACAGTTTTACCCGCGGAGAAAACCCGCGGTCATCGACTTAATTCCTCGGAGTGAGTGAGGAAAGTGTGTATCACTCGCTGAGTGTACTATAACCCTACAACAAATTACAGTAATTACAGTAATTACAGGCCTTAAACCCCCTCGAACACAATATTGTAAATGATAATGAAAATTTAAGTAATTTCGGTATAAAGAGTAGCATTTGACAGCCCTTTATAGCTTTAACTTCACACAATTTGACAATGAATTGCAAACATTCATCCGGGTTAGTGCCTATATGAATCATTTGTCAAGATAACTGTGGCTTCAGGCCAGTGATACACATGCTATCTGGGAGAAAATGTTATATTATATTCCACAAATAGAGCTGTCTATGAATATGTGACATTTATTTGATATTAAAATTAAACAACTAATACATACTGTTTATCTTAAATTCACTATAACAAAGCAACCATACATTGATTTAGATTTCTTTACGTCCTTGTTCAGAGATGAACCCATTATTTGTGCCCCCTTCTTTCATTATATGGTAGTGTACTAACATGCACATGTAAATTTATGACCTTTTGACGGGGTTACATGTATTCATTTTCACCCTATGTATTGTTTTCAGAGAAAACCAGGCAAACCAACGGAAACAAAGACAATTGCTATTATCCATCGTATTAGGAAATGAACATAATAAGTCTCACTAAGACATTTGTATATAATCTAATCATTGTAGTCATTGAAATTGTTATCATATGTATATGAATGATTTTCTAAAGAAAGTATACTACTTCATAAGAAAGTGACGCTCTATTTGAATGTACAGTCGACATTAGAATAATAACTCATAGCTATAAAACCCATTATGCATGCACAAATATGAAGAAGTGATTGATAAGCGCAGCTGCCTGTAGTGATATCTGTCTTAATTTGTATTTGATAGTGAATGAGGTTATTCTCTTAAGGCCCAGCATGTTTTAGGGTTTAATACTCGAGATAAAAAGGTGCAAATATAACTACTTTTTGGAAGGCAAGACAAAAGAGTCACTCTAGATGATTTAAATTAAAAATATACATGTGTACACGAATATTTCCTGTTAAATGACCAAACAGAACTATGAACTTGAATTTAGCAAGGCTGTTTAAAATATGATTTGAAATTTTGTTCAGTCGTATCATTAAACCGTTCATTTCAAATACTTGAATTTTCAATTTAAATCTACACAACACCTTTTTCATATTTAACATTTTGCAACAGGTTTGGGGTTCTGTTAAAACAAATACACATGTAAGATTTATTTCAGTTTTTTTACTGATATTGTTTTGCAGAATGATATAGAATCAAAGTGGCTTGGCTACCAAAAGTTCATTAAGCAACTTTATTTTATCAAAAATTGTCTTCTAATTTAGTGATCCTTTTGTTTCATTCAGATTGGTAATTGAGTAAATGTGTTGCCATATATTACCTTCATATTTAAATGATTTTTGTCCATTCAATTCAAGCAAAACAAAACAATTACTGTTGTTTGTAATATTCTACTTTGTAACCATTACTGTTATGTGATTTATAGTATCTTGCTTTCTGTTTGTTTCATATTCTTCTCATGCATTCGTGTACTTTATCAAATGCGTAGTAGCGCTACTTAATTTAAACCATATTATTGTACATGTTTATGAATATATAAGATAAATTGTCAACTGCAACTGAACTGCTTTTTATTTAAAATGAGGTTAAAGACTCACAAGTTGCATTAACGGTACATGCTCAGGTATTTGTAAAATGCACTTTTTTGTATGACGAAATAAAGTTTGTCATAATATTAGGAGTGTTAAAACAAAGATACCAAGCAAATGCTGATATTTACTATAATATCGTCTTTTAATACCACATTTTTCATTTACGTTTTTAGCGCTCATGGTCACTTAGCTACGTGTTTGTTGTTGATGATTGGTTGATAGACATTATTATGTAATGTTATCAATGCATTATAAAAAGGTAAACACATTCAACACGTTTGTATAAGTCCTTGTGGTAAAGGCGATAGTTTTTTGTTTCGACTTCACCGGCATGGGATCGCACCCCACTACAACCAATAACCAAAATACTTCTTTATAGTATAATTTGCAATTTCGATATCATAGAGTACATTAATGATAAATTAGGTGTAATTTGATGCTTTTTGGGAAAACAGTTTTTTATGGAAGGGTATTTAAGTAAAAAATCAATTAATGTACATGCATTATTCTTGTATGTAAATTACATTAATATTATGGTAAATTTATATTCTATCATGACTGCTAACATGTGTATTCATACTAGTGACATGTGTATTCATACTAGTGACAACTGCATAGTCTCAAATGGTAAATCGACATTCTATTATTATTACCAAGATGTTTATGCATGCTATTGCGTGTAAATAATAACCGTCTTATTCGTGCATGTAATTGAGCGAGTTCATTGTGTTGCTTCATTACTTCTGCATGCAGCATAATCAAACTTTCCTTCAACATGTAGATTCTAATGTTAAAATTGCACTTCTACCTTATATCAATTAGAAATACACAAATTCAATGTTCTGATTTTTGCAATATAAGCACTCATAACGCACAAAGCATTGTGCATTGTGTTATTCGAGATATTGAAGGGAACCAGTAATAAAAAAACAAAATTCTAGCGCAAATTGCTATAAACGGGAGGTCACTCTGTCAAGCATCTTCATAACTTCGGGATTTTCCGTGACGAGACGGTGCATGGATAAACATTACCCGATTTCTACAGCCCCAGATAATACGATGAACAACAACAACAACAACACATATTATATACACGTCGTATGAGGTAAATATCAATAAACATACATTGTACATTGAAAAATTACATTAAACAAGCCGCAACATTCCTACGTCTTAATCAGGAGTATATATTTGTCCAAATAGAAGTTTATATTTGTCGACCGCAAGCATGCAATTCGGATACGTCAATCCGGATACATTGGACTTGCAACTTGTGAGAAAGTTTTAATGTTTTACTTGCAACTTGTGCGAAAGTTTTAATGTTTTACAAATTGGGTTGTACACGTTAAATGACTCATCGCAAACTGGAACAATGACTATTTATCTCACAGTTTCTATATAAATTTAAAAATCTGAAGAAGCAAAATCGTTCTACAGTGTTCAAGGGAAATCGACATTGTCTGGTCAGTGCAAATCTTATAATCAATTTTAGTTTTGCACTAACCGATCGGTATAAAGTTCTGTTTAGACGTAAATTGTACTTTTATGGAGATATACCTAGTGTAGGACAATGATTTGAACCCACGTCTAACTTACAAGACTGGCCCCCCTTACCTAATCTGAGCCTACTCTGCCCCTAAACCAGCTCTTTTTACGATTTTTGATATTTTATGTGGCTGGTTTAGGGTCAGAGGAATTTCTATAGTGAAAATGTGGGACTTTGCTCCCCCTCGCAGGAGAGAAACTTAAATCAATATATCTCTGTAACCATGCATTGGATTAATATATCAATGTTACAAATATATTATCAATATATTTATTAACCTATCTGAACTTTAACTTTTGTTTTTTAAACCATTAGGTCTTAGTTAGAGGCAATCCAATTCAGAGTTATCTGACAAATCAAATGCCTCATGTATAAATGTACTTATGCCATACATATTTGCTGTAACCTTTACCACAACATATCTGAGGTGTACAAAACATTTTTTTCTGTTCAGATAGGTTCAATAATATCTAGATAACAGATGCATAGTGTTAAAATGTTTATTAAATGATGTTTTACAAAGATATAGTGGTTTAAATTCCTCTCCTGCGAGGGGAAGGAGAGTCCCACATTTTCACTATAGAAATTCCTCTGACCCTACACCAGCAACATGAAATATCAAAAATCGTAAAAAGGGCTGGTTTAGGGGCAGAGAAGTCTTTGAAATTATGTAAATTCATGCCGTTACTAACTGAGCCACTGTTTACACTGAGGTCCCCAGCTAGCTCAGTTAGCGGTAGAGAGCAGGATTTCTAGTGTCACGGGTTCAATCATCACCAGGTATATATGCATTACTGGAAAACTAATTAAATATCTAACCAAGAAATCACAAATGGAGGGGGCAAAATTTAGCTCAACTATTATTGGTAAATACCGCCAAGACACACAAGCTAGGACACAAAGACACTAACAGTAGTGGGTAATCTATTTCAAAGCTTTAAAATATGTACTGAAAGACATCAATTATAATGTTTTAGTCCGTCAAAATCTAAATAACGTGTTTTAATAGTGTTAAATAGTCCATGCATATTATGAGTGCCATGAGAGGTACTGTTTCATAAGAAACACTAACAGTTAATTGGTTGACGACAAACCTAAATAACCACTAGGATTTAGGGCCAGGGTAGGGTTAATAAGGGTTAATAAGATCAATTTCTACTTGATCCGGCAAGGTTAATAACATAGAAATAGACATTCTAAACCAGTAAAGACAAAGGGGAACATTTGGTTGAGACTTTGAGCCCGTTCTACATTTTTGTAATTATTACAAACAAAAACGATTTTAACCGGTAAAAATGATTTTATGTGGTATTTTTTTTTAGTTCTTAACTGCTTAATACCTAGTACAGTGCTTTAAAGTAGCTTTCCCTTAAAGTTGAGGTGTCTTTGCATGTCCTTGTGTGTCTTAGCGGTCCTGAGGTGGCTATTTCACAAAGATTATTTGCAATGGTTCTTTTGTAACCCTTTAATAAGTTGAGCGATGTAGGACCACTATGTCTCTTGTCTAAATTAAAGATGGGAAGAGCCTAACTTGAGCTAAAATGAGTTGGAATATTGAAAATCAGTAAAACATTAAGCATTTTACTGTTTTAATCTTTTGAAGTTTGATCATACGATTGACTTGAGCATGAACAAATTTTCATATTTACAGGCCTTATCTGTTTATCCAGATTTTTTCTTATTATCTATCGTAAAATATGTTGTTGTTTTTTAAATTTATGATAGACAATAAGAATTATTTATATTTTTCTTATTTGTCCTATAATTACATGAAAACACAAGTAGTAAGTTTCTTACAGTCAATCATGGTTTTTGCTTTACTGTAATTATGTATAATTTGTTTTTGTATTGTCTATCATAAAATATATTTATTAAAATTTATGATAGACAGTAAGAAAAATATTTCATGATAGATAATAATGAAAATAATTCCTGATAGACAGTAAGAAAAAAATTCATGATAGACAATAAGAAATATTTAATTTAAACATATGTATTAAAATTTATGATAGACAGAAAAACATTTCATGATAGACAATAATAAAAATAATTCATGATAGACCATAAGAAATATTTTTCATGATAGACAATAAGAAATATTAAAAAAAAATTCTTATTGTCTATCATAAAATATGATAATATTTATGATAGACAGTTAGAAAGATATTTCATGATAGGCAATAATAAAAACAATTCTTGATAGACAGTAAGAAATATTTTTCATGATAGACAATAAGAAATATATATTTCATGATAGACAATAAGAATATTTTTTCTTATTTATCATTTACATAAAAACATATTGTCTATCATAAAACATGGTTTTCTTAATTGTCTTTCCTAAACATATATATTTTATTTATTTTCTAATATAAAATGAATCTTTCATACTGGGATTAAACTTAACAATAAAAAAAATAGAAATGAACATTACTGTTCATTTAACTTTAACCATTGTTTATCTGCCATCATATGGGTTCAAGATAAGTTTAATGAATTTTATTATAATAATAAGGTAATAAGTGATACTGGTTATGAAAGTTTATCTTAAAAGCAGGGGAGAGTTCAGGAATAGACGTTAGAGAGGGCATACCTAAGGGGCGTACTCCGCTCCCCAAGAAAGGGCATACCTAAGGGGCGTACTCCGCTCCCCAAGAAAGGGCATACCTAAGGGGCGTACTCCGCTCCCCAAGAGAGGACATACCTAAGGGGCGTACCCCTCCCCCAAGGGTCCGCTAGACGTAAGCAATTTGTGAAGACATCAGAAAGACATACAAGTGAACATAACACATCGGTGGCCTTCAAGTAGTGGTGATATTGACTTCATGGCATATCTTGCACATGTTCAAGGATTGCGTTCTGCTACAAGACTGGAGAAAATAACTTTTTTCTCAGTTTTATGGCATGTATGCTTTTCTTGTTTTCAACAAATATCACACGGATGATGGATACATTTTCACCAGTATTGGAAATTGTTGGAAGACATGGAAACTGTTGTTTATATACGGATGAAGAAACATCAAGAGGACATAATTAAAGGAGGTTGCGCTGTTTGAATTTGTTGTTTTTATGAGTTCACATCGCCTGCACATGATGGCATTTGAAAGGTGTAGTTTATTAATTTCCACTCCTTTGAGATAGAATGCAAACTTTGAAGACTTTAGTGATGGGGCATGTGCCGGGTGTGCCATCCCCCCTCCCACGGAAGCGTTTGTGTTAACTGTTGGTCATTGCAATTGCTCATTGATCTGTGATAGACTGCAGACTGTGAGCAGAAATTATTGATTGGCAATTGAAGCCAATTCTATTTCTTTCTCACTTACACTTGTTTGATCAATGTACTTTTCTTTATATTATCAAAGAACATATTTGATGCAAAAAATAAAATATATCAATTAATTTTGTTAATATGTACCTTCAAATGTCCATAAAAGAAATGGTATATGATAGGGTTATTTTTGTATGACATACATAAATATCAATTAAAATATTTCTTTGATAGACACTAACAACTTCGTATTAAAAGGTACATATTATTGAGATGCGGACAACAGTTTCATAAACGTGATACTTTTAAGCCTAAAATCTGTTTGCTCAATAGCCTATTTCGTCAAGCTAAATAATCTGTGATAGACAACAGTTTCAACGTATTTATAAACGTTGCATTAAAATAGTTCATGATTGACTCCTAAATAAGTATGGAATATACTATAATATAGTAATATTGCCTTTCCTTTTATAACATAAAAGTAAAAAAAAAATATCACGACAAAGATGAACGACATTAATAATTCTGATGGCCTCAAGCAGGTCCGATCATAATTTAGGATAGACAACTGGGCCGACCAGAGGGAACACGCTCCTGGCGGTAGGAATTTGCCGTGGTATTTTTTCAGGTAACACCGGTGCGCACCTTGCGAATCACGGAAACAACCGAAGATAATGGTCCCCAGCTTTATATGAATTTAGCTTCGTCACGGATTTATACAAATGCTTGTTGTCTACTGCTTGCTGGCTGTGTTATAGTACTGGATGTTTTCGCTTAGCATAACCTTAACTTCTTAATTTGAATTATAAATAAACTATTCGTTCAGATTCACGCAAGCAGTTATTAGGCAGTAGTCAGCAGACATTTGTCAGTCTGTAGATAAAATCTAAAATTAACAAGTTTCTAATATATGGCAGCAATTTGGAATTAAGAAGTAGTAAAATCTCTAAATGTGCGTAACATTTGTATGAATGCACATGTAAGCAGTAATGATAGAACAAAGATTTACCATAATATCAATGTAATTTACATACAAGAATAATACATTTATATGAATATCATATATGGCAGCTATTTGTAACTAAGATGTAGTAACATCTCTAAATGTGCGTAACAATAGTATGAATGCGCATGTTAGCAGTAATGATAGAATATAAATTTACCATAATATTAATGTAATTTACATACAAGAATAATTCATTTATATGAATTGATTTTTTACTTAAATACCCTTCCATAGTTTTTTACCAACATACCTTTGAAACAGGTATGTCAAAGTTTTTGAAGAAACTAATCACCTAACCAAATTCCGGAAGTAAAAGAAAGCGGAGCTCTTTAATCCGCATAGACTGCCCTTTGTTCCATTTAAAATGGTGTGGAAAAAGAAAAGTTACCTGTCTTTGTTTTTTAAGTTTTCTTTTTAAGCAAAATATTGTCTTCCGACATAGCATATATGACGTAATTTATGAAGTTGTAAACACACACTAAAATTGCTGGCAATAATACTTCAAGCTTTGAGACCATATTTTTATTTTATTTGACTTAGTCATCATTAGTTATTACGTACTGTGGCATGTGATCATTTCTAAACGACATTTGCAGCAAAATAACAGCTAGTATAAACAAATGATAATTACAGAATATATTGAGTAAATTTAAAAGTTGTGTAGTGGTGAAAAATCTTTATATAATTATGTATATAAGTGTAACTGTGTTCGGTATAATAAAATAAATATTGCATGGCTTCCAGTGTGACAATGCATATTGTCAACATTTGGGTAAATACTGTTACATAATTTCCCTCATGTTGACAATATGTACTGTCACACTCGAAGCCATGCAATATTTATATACCGCGCATGTGATCATTTTAATGACTACCCTCGCATGCAGTCCCAAAATAGATTTCTTGCTTTCTCAAGCGTCTAAGCGCAATCGACAAAAAATGTCAGTATACTCTAAGCGTTTCGCAGACGGTACCGATGTTGACAATATTTATTATTCGAAATACATGGAATCCGTCATTTTTGTTTATGACTTAACTTTTAAGAAACTTCGGGTATGATTAACAGTAGGGTATCGCTACCGACAAATAAAACAACGCCATGGTATTGCTCACCTGATCCTAACTTGTGATCACCGTAAACAATGTTAAAAAGATTCAACATCACATTTACTTCACGATTAAAATAATAAATGTATGTAAACAAGCTGGTAGTCATGGTGATAATGCATTGAACATGCTGGACCTTAAAAAAAAAGAACGCACGTATTTTAACAACATCCTGTATGTACGCATATGAGGGTAAAAACTGATTATTAAATATAAGCAAAATCGTGTCCGGTAGGGTTTATTATTCCTATTACAAATGCACAATCATGCTTCAGTGTGTGAGTGTGGTTAATATATCAATCATGTCATCTGGATATAGGTGATTACATTGTGGACCTCAATTTGTATGTAAGCAAGGTCACTTGAAACACGATCTCAGCCATTGACAATTTCCAATTACCACAGGTGTAACCTTTATCTATCGCATGTCCAAGGTCACTGTCCAAAGTATTGTCATTTAAAGCGGAAGCACACTGAATTTAATGATAAAAAGCAAATGATTAGATTATAGTTAAATTATTAAAAGCCTTTATATGTTTTTTAATTAATAGTTTCGTGGCCACAAAATCCTTAGTCGGAAAAGCGCCAAAATATCGCTGTTTTTAATCTGTACACAACCCATATGCTTACTTTGTTTTGACTTTTATAGTCAAATGAGCTACACAGAAGACTATAAGTATCTTCCATGGCCGAGAGTGTAAGATAGGTTAATTCCGACCCGAGCGTAGGGTGTTTAGCGGAAACGAGGTTTACCGAGTTTCCGCAAAACATCCTGCGCGAGGATCGGGATGAACCTATCTTACACGAGCGGCTATGGTAGATGCTTTTTCTCCCACCTCAAGAAAACAAAATGAAGTAAAAGTGTATTTTTTGCTGGAATACTTTTGTGCTTAGTGAAAATAATTGCGTATGGATATGCGATAATTCGTGGTTGTCATGGATATGCTCGCAGTGATTCGGGTTATGTTAATAGTCAAATCGGTCTTTAAATAGTTCTAAGGAGACTGAAGCATTATTTCTTGAAAGGTGCGTGAAAACTGTTTTATGGTGACATTTAAAGCGAGAAATAATTAATTAGCGTGCTAAATATTGCCACAAGATTAGATTTCCATGATGTTTCACACGACAGTCTTCAACAAGGGATCGAGTTAATTACAATATAGTGACCATTAAAAAGGAGTTCCATACGAGCATTTTATCTTCGCATGTGGGCAAGACAAGAAATTCTAGCATGGTTAAATTATAGGATCTACTTATCTGAGGTGGGAGAAAAGGCAACCAACATATGTTTGTAAATCAAACTTGAGTATGCCCCTTTATTATAAATTGTGTATTGGTGTAATGACAAGACCTAATTTGACTTTTTGACGGGTTATGTCAAAGCGTAGTTTGTTGATTACAAAACTATTAATTCTCAATACCAGTATGCAGAAAAAAAAACTGTTTATTATAAAAAGACATTCGCTTTATATATGATCATGCCCGATGGATAAAGCTTGGAGTTGCCATACTCTACAGGGCGAACCTTGATTTGTTTGCGTGCATTTGGACGTACACGTTCTTATAATCTCATAATCTTATAAATGACACTCGTATTTAAAACCAACACATACACATGTATAACAAACATTAGTTTTGAATGATAAACCTACTACTTACTACAAAATGCATTAATGGAAAATATTAATACTGACCACAAAATTGTAACCGTGTATTTAATAGCTGAACGTGCACATCTATTAATGACTTGTGGGTTCTAAAGGATTTACAGTGAGTTTCTATAATTTCATAAGGTAGAAATACCGCGGTTTCTCCACCTCTCTCTCATATTAAACTCGGTATCCTTCATAAGAACCATTGTTTACTTTAAATTAAAACAATTGTATTAAATGTTGTTCATCTTATTTGGGAGTAAAAGTGCATCTTTAACATATAGCCAAAGTCATAGTCACATTTTTATTGTCAACTATTATAGACTACGCACTTCCTTTATGAACCCTGGACAATACCTTCATTTAATTCCTCCAAACATAATCGGCTGGTAAAATGGTAATTTATTCGTACGATCAATGTTCGAGTGGCAAAGAGTTGTGCTAATTAAAATAAAGGTCCAAGTAAATAGTATCTTGTACAGAATGCATTATGTGATGGACAATTTTTAAAAACTTTCTCTGTTATACAACAGTGATAGAATAAAGACTCGGGCAATAATGATGTTGACCTTGACATCCAATCTGTGCGAGATACTTTGTATCATCATGAAATCAAAATGATCTCAAACCAGGACCTGTCCTCATTTAAAAGTTAATTCGCCTTTCAATCGATTTTATGGAATTTAGGCGCTAACATATTTTTGTGAAACTACCCCTGGAATTTCAAATATGACACCGCTTTATATTTACACCCCAACTTCCATTCCTTAAATGAACTGCCTTTCGGCAATTGTGAATATTTTCCGATGAATGCATGATGTACAAATGAACATGTCAATAAAATAGTGTTATTGCTTGTAATGTTTCAGTAGGCCACAAAAAATAAAATCAAAATGTTAGAAAATGATAATTTGAGATATGTTAAATGTATTGTTCTCATTATCGATTCAACTTTACGTTTAAAAGTGATTCAAATAAGCTGTGTGAAGTTAGTTAAACAAACGACATTGGACATTCAAATTCGAATGTTGTGCTGGCACGACATTGGACATTGGACATTCATAATCGAATGTTGTGCTGGTACGACATTGGACATTGGACAATCACAAGTGAAAGTCGTGCTGGCACGACATTGGACATTCAAAAATGAATGTCGTGCCAGTACGACTTTGAACATTGGACATTCAAAATCGAATGTTGTGCTGGCACGACATGGGACATTGGACATTCAAAATCGAATGTTGTGCTGGCACGACATTTGACATAGGACTTTCAAAATCGAATGTTGTGCCGGAACGACACTTGACATTGGACATTCAAAATTGAAAGTCGTGCTGGCATTGGACATTTGAAATTGGGATTTCAAAAAAGAATGTCGTGCTAGCACGACATTGGACATTGGACATTCAAAATAGAATGTTGTGCTGGCATGACATTGGACATTCAAAAACGAATGTTATGCTGGCACGACAATGGACATTGGATATTCAAAATTGAAAGTCGTGCTGGAACGACATTGGACATTAGTCATTCAAAAAAACGAATGTCGTGCAAGCACGACATTGGACATTGGACATTGGAATTTCAAAAATGAATGTCGTGCCAGCACGACATTGGACATTGGACAGTGGGATTTGAAAAATGAATGTCATGCTAGCACGACATTGGACATTGGACATTCAAAATCGAATGTTGTGCTGGCACGACATTTGACGTTCAAAATCGATTGTTGTGCTGGCACGATATTTGACATTGGAAATTCAAAATCAAAACGGTTTGAAATCATCCGCTGGACACTCATTCATTTTCTGAGGTTTACTTAGATCTGTTCACAAAATGGCCTATTCCTTTTTAATATCAGTTTTTTTTTGTTGGTCACCAAAAGTATGCAAACCTTGTATAAGTTTCTTTTCAAACAAAAGTCTTTGATGATTATAAAAGTAATAAAATGTGAAATGAAAGAGCTAGTTAAAGCGTTATTGTTTCTGCGGATTATATTGAGCAATAAAAATATAACACCTTTACTGAAAATATTCCGCTCTCAACAGGGTGTCCACCTTTGATGGATTAAAACTATCCAATTGAAATAAGACGTATGCTGTTTATCAACAATTTATGCAATCAACACAATTTATGAGTAAAAGAAAAAAACAAAAAACACAATCGATTGCAAAATTGCGTCCCACCAAACAATAATTCATATTGAGGTTATACAATAACAATTGTAAAGGATCATTATGTAGCGATATATCTACTGCCCTTATGTATACAATGACTATAATTATGTTCAATTTGGATTTCAATTTATTGGTGCTAACATCTGCAACATTTCATAAATATCGCGCTCAATAATTGTTCAAATTTAAAACATACATTTAAATTGGGCAACAGTACTGGTCCCACATTATTACATCATGGACGCGTGATCTGCAAAAATCAATCTTAAAGGATCATTCGAAGTCTCTCTCTCTATCATAAGTCCAAACTTAATATTTATTAACTAGACAACTAACCAGCACGACATATTTTGAATGCCAAATGTCGTGCCATTTCGATTTTGAATGTCCAATGTCGTGCTAGCACGACATTCATTTTTGAATGTCCATTGTCCAATGTCGTGCCAGCACGACTTTCACTTTTGACTGTCCAATGTCCAATGTCGTGCCAGCACGACTTTCACTTTTGAATGTCCAATGCCGAATGTCGTGCCAGCACAACATTCGATTTTGAATGTCCATTGTCCAATGTCGTGCTGGCACGACATTCTTTTTTGAATGTCCAATGTCCAATGTTGTGCCAGCACGACGTTCACTTTTGAATGTCCAATGTCCCGCCAGCACAATATTCGATTTTGAATGTCCAATGTCGTGCTAGCACAATATTAGATTTTGACTGTCCAATGTCCAATGTCGTGCCAGCACGACTTTCACTTTTGAATGTCCAATGCCCAATGTCGTGCCAGCACAACATTCATTTTTGAATGTCCAATGTCTTGCCAGCACGACTTTCACTTTTGACTGTCCAATGTCGTGCCAGCACGACTTTCTCTTTTGAATGTCCAATTCCCAATGTCGTGCCAGCACAACAGTTGATTTTGAATGTCCAATGTCTAATGTCGTGCCAGCACGACATTCATTTTTGAATGTCCAATGTCCAATGTTGTGCCAGCACGACTTTCACTTTTGAATGTCCAATGTCCAATGTCGTGCCAGCACAACATTCGATTTTGAATGTCCAATGTCGTGCCAGCACAATATTAGATTTTGAATGTCCAATTTCCAATGTCGTGCCAGCACGACTTTCACTTATGAATGTCCAATGACCAATGTCGTGCTGGCACAACATTCGATATTGAATGTCCAATGTCTAATGTCGTGCCAGCAAAACATTCGATTTTGAATATCCAATGTCGTATGTTTAGCTAACTACATAATGTCATATGTTTAGCTAACTACATACAGATATTCAAATACCATTTATTCCCGCGTAATTGTGACGTTATATGCTAAACTATTTCCGGCTAAGGACGGCTTGTTTTATTTATAGAATGAGTGAGAAATATATATTGTAACGTTATCTAACATGGAATGAGGTATTTTTTAACAATTATTGAAAGAAATAATGAGCTCTTTGTGTATATATGAATTGCGAGATTGATGTCATTATCGGGGATATGAACGCAGTGGGCCGGGTTAAATTACGCTTGTAGTCCTTCGGACTCCACACTCATTTTCCACTCCAACTGCGTTCATTCCCCGATAATGACGTAATTCCCGCAATTCATTCCTGAAATAATACTGGCAACCGTCAATCACTTTCGGCCGTATATATGATTTTACTACCTCAATATCAGTATACATATTTCCCCCAAATAGCAACGTTAACATTTTACGGTGCTCGTCTACGAACTAAAACCCATACGGCTGTTCATAAGTAAACGATTCATTGATATTAGTGTCAACGGTATTTGTGTGCTGTCTTGTATTATTTTGGCATTGGTCTGCCTAAGTTGTTCTGTCTTATGTTCGTCATAAAAACATCTTATTTGCCATCAAATAAAAACGTAGTCATTTGTGTTTTTCAAATATACCCCCTATTACTTTTGTCCATTCAACGTGGATATGGATAATTCTTCCTTTCTATCTCTAAAAGTTCACACAAACAAAATAAATACTGCAGGAATGATCAGAAATCATTGGTTATTGCTTGTACCATCAACTATCAATTTCGTTTGTGATAAATTAAAACAATAGCTGGTGTAAAAGTTGTCTATAGAAAAAAAAACATTATTGTTAGCGCATTCATGCCCAACCCGTCCAAGACACATGTACAGGTATGACGCTTCCATATGGAATCAGTGCATCATAAATGTATATACTGTGCTATCTAATCTAACAGGTTCATCGTGCATTTACGTGCACCAGTTAAAAAATAATTCATCAGTCATATGCTGATGAGGGTACCGATGAAAAATGGACCAAATAGACACCGAAGATGACCATTTATTGTTCCATGGGTAAAGTACAAACATCGAACATTTATTTGCGGTTGCACCGATCAATAGAGGGCGCATCGATCATTCAATACTTATTAACCCTATCACACAGCAAGCATCAAATTGTTAAACACCTACCTGGAGTGCGCATATGATGGTAACGTGTATAGGTGGAGAGTCGTTAATGCCGTATATTAGCAGTTTGTCTTTATAGTTCTCGATGTAAACTTGCGTCTCTTCAGTTTCAACTTCACCGTTCGCGTCATCATCGTCCTTCTTCCGGAAGTGGGTAAGCATGACATCACCGTTAACTTCTCCCTGGCTACCAATCGTTCCGTTCTCCGTTGACATGGTTTCAGTTCGACGTATGGCTACGTTTAAACTTTAAGCTGACGTCACAGTCAAGTATAAATTATGATATCGAAAGTATCCAAATAAGCTTTTTCTTTATCACCTTTGTTCTACAACTGTTTCATTAGTATTTAAATCACAATATTTTTTTTCGTTCGACTCGATTTAAGATGAACTACATATTAACGAAAAAGATCTCCTTAAATGAGTAGATTATTTACTCTTCTGAGCTAACACATGATATACGTTCTAAATCATATAAATGTTAAACGAAATAATGAATGCAAACCTTCACTTAAACTTTGCAGATTTTTAAGCCTGAACATGTTCGCACATACTACATTATGACGGCTATTCACGTTTATACGATATGTAAACATTGTGGTACGTTAAGATAGCTCGACATTACTTTTTACTTGCATATACATACGTTTGTTTTAAAATGGCATACATAGCATGAGTAAGCTGTCTTGAGGCATGTTCGCTTGGCCTCTTACGAGGTAAACCACTACCTGTTTTAAACAGTAAATGTTTTCAAGTGTTATTTATATTTTACAACAGCAATTGTATAAAATATTTTATTTCTTTGATTTGGTTAAAGTAAGCCGAAATGTTTACTGATTGGTCAATATTTATCTAATAATTACTGTAGACCAATCAAATTGCTTAAATTTGCTAAGTAGCCAAACGATAACGTGTGGATAACCTTTCCAGTTTTATACAATTGGCTACTGCTCTCTTCACATTTCTTCAAGAATTAATATGAATGATAAATATAGAATTGCATTATCCAGACTACGATTGTGTTCACACTTTCTGGAAATCGAGGTTGGAAATACTACTAATATAACACGTATAAATTGTAAATGCAAAATGTTAAACTAGATGATAGAATCTGAATACCACTTTTTACCATGCTGTCCTTCATACTCCGACATACGTTTACAATATAATCTTTCAAGATCATGAAATGCACTGTATAAATTTGTCAAGATAATGTCATCAAATAAAAATATCACTTAAAGAGGTTTGACTAAATGCATATACACTTCTATGTTAAGGCGTTCATTGATGCAGTTGTTTGTTAGTTTAATACCTTCAAGTATATTGTTATATTAGGGCATATAAAATTGGAGTGTGCACCTCACTTAGTATGGGTAATGTTACTTCTGCATGGCCAAATCCTTTTGTTTTGCCGATATTGCCAATACAACTTGAACACTTCATGAACTAAGGAAAAACCCAACAAAACATACCTTTCGTTGCACTGTGTTGTGGACACTAAGGCAATTATTAGAAATCAAGTTACTGTTTGAAAACAATAAGATGGGGTAATAGGCTCAAACGTTACATTTAAACTGCATATACATGTAGCGATGTTAACTGGACATGAAACACACCTTAAGAAAATCCGAGAAACGGGCTTGGTCGGATTTTACAAACTGAGATATGTTCTGTATAAAACTACTCCGCCTGTAAGAATTTAGAGCGTTATGGGGTCGTTTAAGCAACTCTGATTCATTTGGTCATTTAAATGTCTCTATTACATGCCATTCGTACACCACTATTTGTCCCTACCATGCAGAGTTCAGTGTCGTTAATTGAGGCGATTGAGTTCCTTTAAAGGTCGTTAAAAGTAGCTTAAAGAGTCTTCATCAGGCATATATTCTCAGTTTGTAATAAGATGGAATTAATGGAACGAGTGTAAGATGATGCGCATAAAAACTTGTTTAATTCCCCAGTAAACTCGTGTTGCAATAAACTCGTATATCACTGACCTTTCCAAGACAGTAATTCCATCATAAGGGTGACAGGCCGAAAACTGTCCATTTTCCCTAATGGCTGAGCAAACTTCAGTCACATTTTCATTGGGCATTGAGTACTTACAACTTAAAAATATGAAATTTATAAAACGAAATAACAATTTATTATTATTTATTAAACATAAAAAGGGTTTTAAGGTTATTTTCTTTCAATAAGTGCATAGTTTTACACAATACAAGAAAACAAGTTTGTCAACACACAGTTATTCCATCATTTATTGATAAAGCAATTTTGATAATTGAGCAGTCTGAATATTATGTCATTGAAAATAGAATACCGTTTAAGCTGGTGTTAGAGTCTCAATCTCAGACTCCACTCATTTTACCACATAAAGCATAATATGATTCAAAATATTGCATGGTTTTATATTTTTTGAAAATATACGAGTTTAATGGAATGTGTTGCAAAACAAATCAAAGAAAAAATATTCAAGAGCTAAAATATACTTATTTAATTGTTAAAAAATAATAAATTTAACTTAGAGACTCATTTGGCTTTTTTGTCCATTGGAATCTTGACCGAAGAATTTAATCAACATATTCTATGATAGAATGCACTATTAAAAGGTGTAAACACATTTGAATAACGTTTGATGTTTTATGGTAAAATGAGTTGAGAATGAGATTAGCGATATAGCGTGAAGGGAATATTCGAAAGTACTTAATATAGCGAAACAAATACTTTAAAATGACAGACAAAACAACGATATGCTTATAGAAATCTCATCAAATGGAAAGTGAACACAGGATTATAACGGACTTGTTTTAGCTTAAAAGTCGCCATCGACTTCAATAAAAATTTATTGCAACAATAGAACATTTGATCGGAATTGGAATGTTTGATGTTTAAGCAATAAAGCTTTTTAAAACCCACTTTTTATAAAATACATCCGCATTGAAACAAACTGCTTGTTTAATACTGAAATACGAATCTAATGGAATACGTATGTATACAGTTTGCTACTCCTACAAGTTCATTTGCGAGCAAGTTGTTTACAGTGCGCGATTGGACGTTGCTTCAAACCGTTTCCTAGTTAAAACAATAGTTTAACATGATTAAAACTGCAGATGAATGTTTAAATGTGAAAACACATATGCAAGTAAACGGTAGTTTTAAAATATCATTAAAATAGAGATATTTTATTGGAGAAATACATAGAAAACAATTTTTAGAATTTGAATTTATTTCAAACAGCTAATCCATGTTTGTATTATAAAATGGATATCGACAGTGACTGTTTCATTAATATGAGTTCCTCTGACACATTTGTGAATGACACAAGGTGTGTAATAATCACACTTGCTTCACTCGCACCAAATGTTCAGTCGGTGGTGTTTATATCGATATGTGGTGTTATAGGTTTGTTTGGAAATATTGCAATTGTGTTTTTTTACAGTCGAAGGCTGAATGTGGTAATAAATGTGTACATTTTCTATCTCGCCATCGTGGACCTACTAGCAACAGTCATAACAATTACTAACAACATTATTGAAATGGTACTTAAATGGTATTCAAGAATAAATTTCATTTGTCAAACCTCGACATTCCTGGAATATTTATTGCTTGGCATTCCATATGCAGTTGTACTTGTAGTTGCAGTCGACAGATACCGACGGATTTGTTACCCACTAGGATGGCAGTTTGATCGTCGGCGAGCAGTTTTAGCCTGCGGGTTTGCTACTTTTTGGGCATTTGTTAATGCCCTTCCAACACTTTTCCTTTTCAAATGGAGAAAGGTTGAGCTGAAAAAAAGCTACAGGCTACTTTGCCAAATTGCTGTTGGTGGGGACAAAGGACGGTATGCGGCAATATTTGGTATATTCATTATTACGAAGACAGCTGTAAGAATGCTTCTTTATGCTATTCTGTATGGACGTATCATACACTCAATTCGAAAGCATTTACATTTTAGAGCTACATCAGCATGCCACCAAGGACATAGTTCTGCAAAAAAGATCGACGATGGTTTAACAAAAGACAAGACAAGAACATTTTCCCCTCGCCAAAGTCAATGCTCTGAACATTCAACAGTTGAAATTATACGCGGAGAAACCGATCTTACCGATATAATTTCGACACTGAATAGAAAACAAGTTGAAACAGACTTGACATTCCCATTTCCAAACAGTTTAGCTATGCCTATTGAACAAGTAGATGCAGATGGTCAACTTCAAAGGATTTCTTCATTAATCACTGAAGCGTACAGTCTTCAAAGTCTCTCTAAATCTTACACTACACTGAGACCAAAACAACAAAGGAAATTAGATTGCATACGGGTGTTTGATATCAAGGCGACAAAGATCATGATTGTTCTAACTCTAGTGATGGCATTCAGTGTGATTCCCTACCATGGACATCAGATAGTCCGAGCCCTGTATGGTGACTATACTGAAGAAGATGTAGGGTCGGCATATGGATGGTATCGAATTATTTGGTATTCACCTTATATTAACATACCGGCGAACTTCTTCATTTATTGTTATTTTCACGCAGACTTTCGACGATGGATTGCAACTACACTAAAATGTTCGTAGTGGGTTTTAAATAGTGAACTACACGTTGGCATATTAATAGTACGCTGAAGTTTAATCACTATAAGAAGTTTTAATTATGTTACCATTTTAAGACGGTCCAAGTCATTCGTTGGTCTGTTATTGTTTAATTATTCTTGTTACAATTAGGCAAAACCTGTACGGCTAAACTTTTTAAATCGTATTCATTAAAATAAGGACAAGATATGAGACCCGAAATGTAATTTAAAAAAAGAAGATATATATATAGGCTTGTACAATTGTATGTTTCTCGTGAGGCGGCGGTTATGAATCTATCCCAAGTAAACAACTTCTGTGTATTGATCTTTATCTTAATCGTCTTGTGGTGCTGATCAGATCTCCCATCTGAGTGTCCAGCTGTGAAGTTATATAGAGGTTTCATTATAGAAAAGGACAATACATCTTGTCTTTTAGTTGTTGTTGTTGTTGTTATTGATGTTGTTTTCAAATGAGAATAATATTATTTAATACAATGCCTTTGAATAAAAATAAGATTGATGTTATATATATATATAACAGCCCATTGATTAGATTTAACCAAGGTGCTTCACAATTTGGATATAACAATGGTGACATTGCTTTTAAAATGATGATATTTAAATATATATATGGTATATAACTATTTAAATACTTATCACTTTTATTGGTTTATTATTTATTTCCAATCGGTTTAATTAATAATTAAATTTGCTAGGTATATGGTTTATATATATTAGTGAAACAAAGAGATTTTCTAATAGAAAAGTGTCAAGCCTAACTGACCCTGAGCCAATTACCAAATACACAGGAAATGGCCCCTACTGTGACACCAGTGCAATAAACGGGAGATCCACAGCAGGTGGTTTTCATGCCAAACATTCCTTAAACTAGGCCTTTAAACAAATTGTAAGTCCTTGTCCTAATTACGTTTGACTTTCACATATGATTATATTATTTTGCCGATTAAAGAATGGGAATGGTTTATTTGTGCGTTTTTGTTCTTAAGTTATAACTGCTTTCTACCCACGATTAGTCAATACTGTTCTAAACTAGAATTGTGTCCATAGGACATGGATGCCTCCCACAGTATTTCCAACCACAAAGAATTTCCATAGTTTTGTAGTTGGTTACTTACATGTGTTAATATAACTGTCACTAAGATCAAAAAGCAAGGATCATATTTCGAAATTACCATTTATTGCTAGTTAAAAGGGCCATAACTCTCTCCTAACTGTGTACAGCTGCAAACAAACCCCAGATGCACAGCAAAGAACGTTACTCTAAGGTTTCATGACTGTTTGTCATATAGTTTATTAGTTTTAAATGACGCAGTTTCGAGAATGCTTATTTTTGATAATTGAAGGGCCATAACTCTTCCCTGAATATGTGCAGCTGTAAACGAAACCCAGGTGCACATCTTCATCATCTCAAAAACATTCTCGTAAGGTTTCAAGACTCTCAGTCGAATTGTTTATTGGTTTTGAATTACAGAAGTTCACATATTTAGTGCGTATGAACTGGCAGACGGACGGACGCACGGACTGACAAGGCATCACAAGTGTTATAACTCTACCACTCTGGGTTTTTCACTGTAACAGCTATAGTAACATGTATTGGAAATAGATAGTTTAACATAGGGGAAGTAATCCTTTTTGAAATATATACTATGCACGTATCGATTCATTACCGTGACACAACTCATGCTTTTTTGTTCCCGCTATACGTTAAGTAGTTTTGGCCGTTGACCTGTAACTAATAAAAAGAATCCGTTGACTTGACTTGACTTAATTAACGACGGTATCCAATGTACAATATTTATATTTTCGATGCCTTGTGACGCCGTGTTATTTTGGTATTATTTCAAAGAGTTTGATGAGAAATGAAGAATGAGATAAAAAACAATACGAACAAATATATTGGACATTTGACATTGGAATAATGCAGAACATGTCAATTTACATCCGATGTAAGTTGAAATGAGGAAAATAACAACAACTACAAAATCATATTTTAAGTATATCCTGTTCAAACTATTCTGAAACTATATGGATCATCAGGTATCAACATTTATCATACGCTCCAATGGTTCATTACAATGACACGCTTACTCGTACTTTGGATAAAAAAGGTTTACTATGCGAGCTCGGTGTCTGTATGCTCTTTGAAAATCAAAGACTGTGTTTATCTATAACAACTTTTTCACTGAAATGTATCATTGAATTAGTGTGAATGGACTCAACGTTTTTGTGCCAAGTCTTAAGTATGACTATACATGTGATCATTATATTGAAAAGCCATATTAAAGAAAATGTTCCTGATTAGTTAGTGAGATATGTTTGTGTTATACACGTTAAAATAATAAATATACTTTGTTTTGAATTGGTTTTTAATTGTCTAAAACAAATGTGAATATATTCTTTTTTATGATAAAGTTGTCTTGTTGTTTTTGTTCGTTTCTTATTATTGCTGCGTCGATTGTACAGATGCTGAGACGCTTTATATTTTCTATATATTCTTAATCTGATTTGTCTTAAACCCTTGTAATGACGATATAAAATATAAATTCAGTGTTTTCTTTCGCATACATTTTGCTATTCTCTTCATTTACTTCCACTTGGTTTCTAGTTGCTGTAATTAGCAGCTGTAATTCTTATTGATGTCAATGTTAAAAATATATTCATTCGTTAAATTCTCCGTTTCATACTTTGTTTGCAGTTATTGATAAATAAGTTTACAATAAAACATAATTTCACCCTGGTTATTTTAAATGGATGTCGGCCCCCAACGAGGTGGGTCTGGGTTCCCTTACCATTATGTTAATAAAGTTTAACGACTTAATTCTCGAAGGGGGGGAATTCGGGTCGTTACAAGTTTGCGCAATGACAGTCGAAAAGAGAACCAATGAATACAAAAGAATTACGACTTTCTTATATATTTTATGCAAAAAACAACAATTCGAGGGAGATACAGGTGAAAGAAAATCATTTGGCTAATGTTCAAATCGAGTCTGAGTGAACACTTGTGCAATTATCAGTCATATTTTAAGTCAAATTAAAACAAAATTATTGTGTTTAAAACAAATAAAATATGTTTCCAAAAATTATGGATTTGCAAACTGAATCCTGATGCTGTTCTGTATAGAATTTCTTTGCCCGTAGGGTATTGAATGTGTTTAAACCCTATTAATAATGTTGAGCGTTAACGGGGTTTTTCATGCACCTCTGTTTCATTGTATTCTTCTAGTAGACTAATAATTGCCATTCGTACACCACTAGTTGCTCCTATAATGCGTAACTCAGTGTCGTGCATTCAGGTAAATGAAATCCCTTCAGATCGTTAAATTTGGTTTAAAGCGTCTTGAACAGGCTTATATAAACTTAAATTTTATAAAAGTTAAGGATTGATGAGAAAAGCGTGTAGACTATTTGAATACCCCCAGTAAACTCCTTTTCCAGTGTCTCATTGTCTCATTGACCATTCCAAAGCAGTAATTCATAAATGTATTTTGATGTTTTTGTGGTCTGATTGTGATGTTTGCATTTGTGTATGTGCTCTTTATACGTTTGTGTCTCTTGTGCAGTGTTGTTTGGGCCCTTATTTTGTGCCTCTTAAGCCATACAACATTAATGTTTCGGTTCTCGGATTTTTTCCAAAAAAAAATGGAGCGAGCGAGCGAAAATGAAATAAAATACAATTTTGTCAGTTTTCATTAAACCTGAAGCGAGCGAAAAGTATTTTTCTACTTATTATCGATATAAATATGACAGATTGTTCAATTTGATTGCCCTTAAACCCATTTAAAAGCAATCTTGAACTGAACCTCTAATGGACATTGAGAAGATGTCGGAATACATACTATTTATCATCCGTGTTTAGTACAAACATTATATGGATAAATCAAATTTCTAATAAAATTAAAACCTATTTTATTATGCTGCTTTAAGTAAAAAGTTTGAAAGGACTTATATAAATCTACCTTAATTACTTTAACATCATTTGCAACTGTATTTAGACACACTTATGATTGATTTTGAATTTGTAAAAAATGATTTTTTACACAGGCATCATCAAACATCAGACTCTATATACATTTAAATTTCTAGAATAAGTTTTGTTTTTAATCACAGGAAATGCAATGGCATGTGCCTATCAAAACAAAAAGAACATTGGTATGTTCAGAGTACTTTTATGGTCATTTAGATTTTAGATGTTTTTATGCACCAGCCAATTGTATAAGTCCGGAAAAGTGGGGACTTTGACTTCCGGTCCATCCAATCCAGTGTAGAATACCTGACCTGCAGGTACAAACTGTTAGTAAAATCCCTGCAAAATGTCCCCCCCCCGGGATACCTAGGTAATGCTATTTTCAGTGTGAAAACAAAACCGCTGCATTCACTTGGCACTGCGGGGCCACCTGAAAGGTAAAAACACGGCCCATTGCCACCGCTGTCCCTGGTATATCCGGGGGGGGGGGGCATTGGTTACAATTTGACTGGTGCATTATAATCCCGGATTATGCTGCAAATGAAAAATTCAAGGTGATAAACTAAGGCTTACCTATGTTTTGGTCAATCCAGAGCAGTGTTTATATCGCTATTGATAAAACGATATTTGTTCAAAACTATTGTTTTGTCAGAATTTGGTCAAGATGAGCTTGATTAAACAATGACTCATGTTCCTGTTAAGTTCAGCAGTCATCTGCAGCATCGTCTCAACAAGGTAAATTTTGGTCACTCGTATTATGTGACTTGAATGAAATCATACTTAGTTGATCATTCCGATTTCCATCCAAATCGAGTCTCTAACAACGCAATATAATAGCTACCAGTCTCAGATACACATGCTTTATTGCATACTTATTGCTATAGTTAATGATTCTTTAGTCCAGGAGACGATGACCAATCACTTCAAGAATGCTCAAAACTTATTTATTGTCAAAAACTGATTTAATTTCCAAAATTCGAGCCACATTGTTTATACCAGAAGCCGCCATTTTGATTGAATTGATTGAAACCTATGCTAAACCGATCGATATACACCACGCATCGGTAACTTCCATTTACAAAAACACGTAAGCTAGCGTAGAAAACTATAATTGATTATTTTTCAGTCGTTTAAAAATATTACTTGAAAAAATCTAGTTGGCGATCAAAATGAAGGTGCGGGCGCACACAATTTTTTTATTTTTTTTTTTGACATTTTCAAAAAATAGGAGCGGTAAATAAGCGGAACGAAACATCAATTTGGTGTAGCCTGAACAGGGTTTTATCGATTTTTTTCGAATTCTGGTGACTGTAGGTTTAACTATGCTATTGTTAACAGAAAACCGTTAAAGTGTGCTAAGGAGGAAAACTAGTAACACTGAATTTACCATTTCCGACCATAGACATTCGATAATAATTGACTTCTGCCAAGATTTCTATGGCTGGGCACATGCCGTGAAGCTGCCGAGCAATATGATCTTGGTTTTTATATTACTCGGCCGTAAGGTGTCCGTGAGAGCAGGCAACACAATTCATTGCGTTCGAAGCATTTTGTACAGCTATTTGTTTCACGAGCACGTTTCCACGTCTCTGCCATCCCATATTGATGCCGATGTTCTGAGCGTCTTGTACCGTTTGTCCCCCGTCAATGTCCCAAGCGCCTCTGAACCTTGATGACGGGAATATCTGAGCGATAGCTAAACGAAACGCAATGCCTCGTAAACCAAGCACAGCTTCTCTGTCCTTAGGTGGTCGCTTGACACAGATCGCAATGCTCCGTGGGTTAAAACAGCCCGTGCCACAGCTATATCGTATCAAAAGCTAGTTTGTCTGTTCGCTCGTACAATACTAAAACGATTATTGCATAGCAAGCTGACAAACTCTTCCGTAACTGGATGCTGGGTCCCTTATATACTGATTGTTAAATTCCATTTTTTTCTATCTAACTAATTTACATATACTTATACATGGTACTTACATCAATTATGATTGCTACAACTAACAAATATACACGGACTATGCTACCTGCATTCTATACGACACTAATATCAGTCATGAATAAAACATAAAACACATGATATCGATGATTACTAATCCCACTAAATAATTTACAGCAACATTTCTATACTGTTCACAATTAGAAACTTAAAATGACACGAAACGAATCAACCTTGAAACAAAGCTAAAACTAGCTTCATCTTTTGTAAACATTACTTCGACTTGGGTGTTATATATACACTAGCGAATAACAACTATTAATGTCAATGTACATGTAGCGATTTTCTTGACATCTTTTTTATATATTGCCATACTGATCACGTTTTCATACTCTATTTTCCATCAAGCGATATAGCGTGAAGGGTATAATCGACGGTACTCAATATTGTGAAAACAAATACTTTAACATGACAGAAAAACAACCATCTGTTTATAGAATCACAGCTGATGGAAATTGAGCACAAGACACTAGCTGACTTGTTTTAGCTTTGAAGTCGCCATCGACTTCAATGGAAATTCGTTTTAAAACTTGTACAATTAATCGGAATGCTTGATGTTAAGCAATAAAACCTTTTGGAAACCCATTTTTGAAAAAAAAACAACAACACGCATTGAAGCAAACTGATAGTTTAATACTGAAATGCGATTCTTATGAAATTAGTATAAATATAGTTTGCTTCTCCTACAAATTCATTTGCGAGCAAGCTGTGTTCAGTGCGCATTTGGACGCTGCTTCAAACCGTTTTCCAGTTAAGACTATAGTTAACATAATTATGTGCAGATGAATGTCTAAAACTGAAAACACATAAGCAAGTAACTGGTAATTTTGAATTGTCATTCAAAAAGAGCAATGGTATCGGAGAAATACAGCTAATCCGTGTTTGTATTAAAAAATGGATATCGACAGTGCCAGATTAACTAATCTAAATTCCACTGATGCGTTTCTAAATGACACGAGGGTTGTAATAACAACACTTTCTCCTCTAGCACCATATGTTCAATCGGTTGTGTTTCTATCGATAAGTGGTGTAATGGGTTTGTTTGGAAATATTGCAATTTTGTTTTATTATGGTCGAAGGCTGAATGTGACAATAAATGTGTTCATTTTCTATCTTGCCACTGTGGACTTGCTAGCAGCAGTCGTATTAAATACCAACAGTATTGTTGAAATGGTACTATATTGGTATCCAAAAATAGATTTCGTTTGTCAAACCTCGACATTCCTGGAATACTTTTTGCTTAGCATACCATATGCCGTATTACTTGTAGTTGCAGTTGACAGATACCGACGGATTTGTCACCCACTTGGATGGCAGTTTGATCGTCGGCGAGCAGTTTTAGCCTGCGGTTTGGCTACGTTTTGGGCATTTGTTAATGCTCTTCCTGTACCTTTTCTATTCAAATGGAGACGGATTGATCTGAAAGAAGGATACAGGTTGCATTGCCGATTTGCTGCTGATGGGGAAATAGGACGGTATGCTGCAATATTTGTTATAATTGCAATTACGAAGACAGCTTTACGAATGTTATTTTACGCTGTATTTTATGGGCGTATCATACACTCGATTCGAAAGCATTTGCATTTTAGAGCTACATCAGCATGCCACCAAGGACATAGTTCTGCAAAACAGATCGACGATGGTTTAACAAAAGAAAGCACAAACACATTTTCCCCTCGCCAAAGTCAGTGCTCTGAACGTTCAGCAGTTGAAATAATATCCGTAAATACAGATCTAACTGCCTTTAGTTCAACACTGAATGGAGATAAAGTTGAAACAGACTTGACCTTCCCATTTCCAAACAGTTTAGCTATGCCTATTGAACAAGTAGATGAAGATGGTCAATTCCAAAGGATTTCTTCATTAATCACTGAAGCGTACAGTCTTCAAAGTCTCTCTGCATCTGACACTACACTGAGACCCAAACAACAAAGGAAATTAGATTGCATACGGGTGTTTGATATTAAGGCGACAAAGATCATGATTGTTCTAACTCTAGTGATGGCATTTAGTTTGATTCCCTACGATGGAAAACAGATTTTCCGAGCCGTGTATGGTGACTATAATGAAGAAGATGTAGGGTCGGCATATGGATGGTATCGAATTATTTGGTATTCACCTTATATTAACATACCGGCGAACTTCTTCATTTATTGTTATTTTCACGCAGACTTTCGACAATGGATTGCAACTACACTGAAATGTTCAGTGAAATGTTAAGATAATAAACTACACGTTGGCATATTGAGACTATACTGAAGTGTAATCACTTCATGAAGTTTTAATTCTGTTATAGTTTTACGAAGGTCAGAGCCACTCAATAGTCTAGTGTTGTTTAATTCTTAACAATATCTTAATAAATATGCAGTTTGGATGTATTGGCTTGTGATCCCTGTTAACAAGCTCATGTTTTAAATTAACCTCGTTTAGGAAACGGTTTAACATATACTTAGCCGTCACGTTACGTTGCTGTTTTTGGTGTAAAACGTGTTTTTACTGTCATTTAGACGGTTCTGTACACTATGTAAGCTTCTGTATTATACTTAATATTTTTTAGTTTGCTAAAAAGTAATGTTAATTTCTATTGGATAATGCAGTTTTCGACTATACAAATTCTAAAACTTAACGATTATCATCATAACGTTTGACATTCACGCATGATTTATATCATTTTGCCAATTAAACAATGGGAATGTTGTGTTTGTTCGTTTTTTGTTCGTATATCATTATTAAAAATAATGGTTTAATTATCCGATTCATACTTGATAGTCAGTAATAATAACTTAAGTTTAAATTACAACATAATACAACCCTGTTTTACTTTTAATGAAATAACAAATTTCTGTGTGTAGTATATAAAATAAGCAACCATCAACAACCATCTTGTTGTGATATAGAGGATATTTGTTTATTTCAGTGTAAGATCGTATTTTATTTCACGAGTGTCATAGAAAAATATATTTTCACGAGTGGCGAGTGAAAATATAGTTTTTCTATAATCACGAGTGAAATTAAAGACGATCTTACACTGAAAAAACAACAACAAATTTTCTGTTTCTTTTATGCTTATTTTCGGTGTAAGTTTTGTTTAAACTTATTTCCTAATTACCCCCTTATTGAAAAGGGTGTTATTTACACCGCTACCCGTGGGCGCCCCTCAAATTATAGCTGTCAATTTTTCTATTTCCGGTTTATTAAGAAAAAATTCTCTGCTATTCATTCTCATAGTTTATTATTTGCCCGTTTTTTAGTGCAAAGCTTTTATGAACTGCAATCAATAAATTGTTATAAGAGCACAAATGTTCCAAAAAATACTTTTATTTTAAGCGGGGCATGAATACATACTAAAATTACTACGCCGCCATTTAATGAATGGAAATTTGGAAGGTCAAATGTGTTAGCAAAAGAAATGCGGATAATCATTTGATTTTAAACATTTTTCTTAGTTTTAGACTGTATTTCGTGATACATGAAAATTCAATCATCTTACTGGCAGAGACAAGTCTGTTTCGCTTGAAAACAAGTTTGTTTTCCAGGTAAAGAGTGCATGCGACGCTAGTTTGTTGACAAATTTTGAGGCGTGGGTGGGGTAAAATATATCAGATTATCTGTAAATTGGTATGTTTTGTCCTTTCTTTCTGGTGGACTCTTGAAAGCAAATAATCGATCACGGAGATGCTAAGAGCCTGGCTATTTCGCTAACCAATACGAGAGAAGAACAATCTCAATTCAGCTTAGAATTTGTTTTACTTAAGACTTCTGTTGCATTTTTGAAGGATCATTATTCTAGATTTTACGTGACTGTCTAATTCTGGAAGTCTTGAGCTTGTGATTAAGTATGTTTATTTTGTAACTTATAGTCAGACTCACACTGTAAGTATTAAAGGCTGCAGATGAACTTTTGAATGTAACTTTAATTAAAATGTCACACACTGATGGAAAAGACTGCATTACATGTTATTACATTAACATGTTATTGGAAATAAGGATAATTTTTAATTACACTGTAAAAAAAGTTATTATTTATCTAAATGGATAACGAGAGTGACATTCACGCTAATATCTCAAATGACATTTTCGTTTACGACACACGTAATGTTTCGAAAAAGGTTGTTTCTATCGCTCCGTATGTACAGTCGACCGTGATTTTAGCGATAGTTTGGATTGTTGGTGTGTTAGGAAACGTTGCTATACTCATATTTTACGGTCGAAAGCTAAAAGTGTCCTTTAATGTGTACATTGTTTACCTCGCCATTGCAGACTTGATAGCAATATCTGTAACAAATACGAATAGCATTTTTGAAGCAGTTTTGCTAGTTTATCCCAAAACAGATATCTTATGTAAAACGACAACATTCCTGGAGTATTTTCTGTTGGGCATACACTATGCCGTTTTGCTAGTTATGGCAGTAGACAGATACCGAAGGATTTGCCAGCCATTGGGATGGCAATTTAATCATCGACAAGCAGTGCTCGCCTGCGGTATTGCCATCTTGTGGGCATTTGTCAACGCACTTCCGGTCCTAGTCCTTTTCAAATGGAAACGAATTGAATTAAAAACAAGCTACCAGTTGGTTTGTCGATTCTCTGAAGATGGAAACAATGGACGATACTCGATAATGTTTAGTTCATACGTAGTTTGTAAGACAGTTGTAAGAAATGTTTGCTACGTTGTGCTATACGGGCGTATCATACTTGCAATTCGAAAACAAATGCATTTTAGAGCTATTTTTAAAAGCCAGCATGACGGTCGTTCAAAACAGTTAACCGTCGGCTCTATAGCAAACCAAACAAAACGAACATCTCCGTCTTTAAAAGCATACCGACGGTCCGATTCTATTGCAACTTGCTGCTGTCCTTCAATTACTCGAGGGGTTTCCGAAAGGTCGGCATCTACAGCATTAACAAGACTTGAAGATTCAAAAGTGAAAGAACTTATCCCAAACACCTATTTGTCCTGTCCATTTCTGAATTGTACAATTTCCCCAATACAGAATGGGACCAAGGAAGTACGTTTCCAAAGGGTGTCATCGATAATTTGTGAAGCATATCGTCATCTTTCTTCAGAATCTGCAACGGAATTTAAACCAAAGGAACATAAGAAGTCAGTCAGAATTCGGGTTTTTGATATAACTGCCACGAAGATAAGTATTGCTTCAACTATGCTGATGCTGTTTTGTGTGGTACCCTATTTTGGTATTCAAATATACCGAGCCGTACATGGTGATATTAACGAGGATGATATAGGATTGGCCTACGGATGGTATCGCCTCATATTTTATTTACCATTTTTCAGCATACCAGGCAATTTCATAATTTACTGCGTATTCCAGTCAGACTTTAGACAATGGGTTGCTGATGTCCTAAAATGTTCGTAGTGAACTTTAAATGTGCTTACTCTCTAGAAGACAAAATATTATCTGGATTTTTATGTTTGGATTTTTTTCTGAAAAAAGTTTCAACTTCGTTCGAAAGTAATTCGAAGTGCTGTTTTACATGCGCTAAAAATATATTATATATATTTGGCCAACACTGTTTTACTTTTAAAATTGTTATGGTATCACTATGATAATTTTGTGTTTATCCACTGTCTGTCAAGTATATATAACACATATGCGAACTAGTTTATTTAATTGCCATTTAAAAAGGATTAAACACATGGCGTTCCGGCCCTTTAAGTTGATCTGCCAATTACACATAAGCATATGCTATTTTGATCACCTTGTACTTTTTCTAACCAACAAATGGCTTATATACAAAGTAAACCGGTTTTAAAAAACATGATAATTCACATCTATAAAGAGGTCGCCATAAGTGCATAATCTTTGACTCGTGATAATTAGATGAAATAAGTAAAGTACAACTAACATAAATAAAATGAGTTCTACACCATGGACTTTCACAAAAAGTAAAAGTACATTTTTCTATACGTCATCCTTCCAACCACTGTCGTAAAACATGTCATAGCGTTTACTTTTTTAAGAACTTCACGAAGAATAACGGCAGTTGTCGATTTTATACTATGATTATAACAATCAATTGCTTTAAAATCACTTAATAATAATTATAGCAGAGGTAAAGCCCCTTTCGTAACAAAGGTTGGTCTGTACGTATGATACTTTAAGAAGTTATGATGACAAACACTCAGTGGTGATTTTATCAAGGACCTATCTCGCTTTCGATTTTCGGAGGTTTAACAGTAGCCTGAACAGTGTATTTGTGAAACTACCTAGATTGAATACATCCATTCATGTACAAACTCTACCAAACTAGAGAGTCAAGTGTCTGTCCGCTAAACATACGTGTACACAGCAGAGCTAAATAAGCACTCGAATTGCACATAATATCAACAAACAGTGACGAAGAAGACCTCCATGCGGCCGAACAAAACACCTCCGACGACGACCAAACAATGACACATTCGGCAGTAGTAGGATAAGACTTAAAACAATGCAACCGAGGAACAGTAAACATCATATCAATAAAGGTTTAACCGTGTCGATACAAAATGTTGCCTTATAAATCATTTACCACGTCGCATTGTTGTCGGCGTGGTCATCGGCGTGCCAACATTCTTTGCCATAACACAAAACCCGTCTAAGATAATGAAATGAAACTTGATACACATGTAACAATAGATGATATGCACATGCATAGCAAGCCCGTATATTTAGCTTTAATAAAAAATAGAATTATATTTTATTGTTTTCTAACACAAATGGTGCAGCCACGAGTGAGGTTTTGTTACTATTTATTTTAGTGGTGCGGCAGGGAAATCGAGCCTGCGACCCCTGGATTGACAGTCAAGTGTGTTACCACTAGACCACGGACCCGCCACACTTTTGGGGAACCGAGGAGAAAAAAGATATCAATAGATAATTACACAGCAATTGGTCATGTGGATAATAAAAGCCGTTCGTTACCTATTAGAAATAGTCAAATCGTACTCAGCCAAGATCGGGTTTCATTTAATTAACTTTACACTAGAAATAAACGTAAGAGATAAAAACGATGTTTGTATATCCGAGTACATATTCGTTTATCAGTTACTCTTATGAAACTAGCTGATGTATCAAAATTCATCAATTTACATGACCCAACTAATGAAAGGCACTTATCGGTTGCAGTCAGAGGCCACTCAAAAAAGATTTGTCGGATTCGATGTTTTATTGCCCGAGAACAGAATTGTAAATAAAGTAAAAAAGATTGATACGCCGATAACCATTCAACGCTTTTAGCGCTTTCATTTCTTATTGTCACTCATGGCTCAGCGCCACAGAACGAACACAAGTACTCTGTTGCATTTCATTCTTAAAACTGGTATAACGTCATATTTAAATATTTGCGATTGAACAACGCCGTTAAATTTATTAAAGCCATATTGAACATGCATAAATATGTGTTTATTGTCGTCTTTGGTCACATTGGTATTAAGTTTCATTTACATATCTTGAACGTTTTCATGTATGTAAAAGGTAGGTTTGGTCGCCGACGTCAACATGGATGCCAAGGTTATGACAATACAAAGACATTTTTATTTGAAAACAAAACAAAACAAGCTACAAACACGATTCTCTAATTTCACTGGAATCCACAAATTATCTCTACCATGAACACCAGAAGTAGATATTTCGCTCTTGGACAAGCTACTCGTGAAATCTAAAGTTTGGTGATCACTTGGTAAAATTAATAAAGGATGTATGGTGATTTCAAAGTAAGATTTTCTTCACGCATGGTCATATAAATATAGTTTCACAAGTGACGCAACACATCTGACTTCATGATGTCGTACGTGAGTGCGCGAAATGAGTTCCAAGACTGTGCAAGAACGTTCTTACGAAACACCGAAAGAGATCCATCATACCTTTCGTGGATTAACACAACAGATGAAACAGTTTATGTACACCACTTTGAGACAGGGAGCAAACAGGCTTACATGGTTGTGAGCCACGCCAAAGTCCCCACCAAATCAAAGGCAGTGAAGTTAATGGGAAAGGTGATGTACATCGTCTATTAAGACTTGAACCGGGTCATATAGGTGCTCATGGTCAGGCTCGGCCATATGGTCAACTAAAGATAATGCTTGATATATGCTTCTATATCGTGTATGTTCCGAAAATTAACCTACATGCAATTTTATTAGCTAAACTAACTTTGTCGAATTAGGTAAAATATTGTTGGCTACTGTTGTTAACGATTCTAATGTTCCTTGATCTTGGTATATTTAACAATAAACGGTTTTACGGGAATAAGATCTCGATGGTGAAGGTCTGAAATTAAACTAGGAAAAATGGCATATGTACATTACAGCAATGACGTCGAAAGTGGCAAACCGTTGGCTTCAACTGTTTGTCGACAGTTAAACAGTCAACCAAATGGGTGGCTTATCCTTCGGTTTCTATCAGATGCTACTGCCAGCATTATGTTGAACGGTATACATTACAAGAAATGATCCAGGAAAGTTGCCGTCTAACAAACGATATCTACTTTTGGATATATCTTAATCGCCAGTTGAGCCAAATATCGTGTAATTGCCAAAGACATGCCGCTAGTAATTCAACAAAAGCGACGTTTCCAATATATACAGAAATGGACAACTTCCAGCGTATTTACAATTATCGCAACATTTTCAAAATAAAACAAATAAAACAACACACAATCGACTGTATATTTCGAGCGAGGGACCTCGTTCGTTTGCAGTGCCGGTTGTGTTGTCACCAGGGCTGAACATTTATATTTGAATTAAGCATTTCTGTACTATAAATTTGAATAAATATTGAACACGTTTCCCGTTATCTATAGGACAATTCTCTAGTTTTAATACGAAAAAATATTGTCTAATTAAAGGACAATTCTAAAAATGTCAAATGTGCACTTTATCATAATCTGCCTTATATTTTAGATGCGATTTAAGAGGACTGCAGAATGCTTCCATTAGGATAAATATCTAATATTTCAGCATTAAACAACATTTTATTTCTAAAGCCGACGATCAAAAGAGCTTTTTTGCAAAACATTCTCACGTAAATTCCAATTATTCCGAGACATTTAAGGCTTTTCTACAAAGAGACAAATAGATTATCCATTAATGACTATGTTTGATGTTTGTTTTATCAATTATTTTGCTGTGCCTGATTTGTAACTAATATTATTAGAAAATTCTGACTTTAACTTTTTTTCAATTAGGATATTTCTGCACTCGATTTTGCCAACTATTCCTTTGTGTATTTAATATTTAACTTGTGTGATATTCCGAAAAATCTTTGTAATACGCGTGAGTTTTTCAAGCATATGGACGTGTGTGACACAAACGCTTCTTCTGTAATGCATGCATGAGACCGCGTCGTACCGTCTGAAATGAGACAAATTCATCAGTTATACGGTATGCATTTTTTGTTGATTAAAGTTTTTGACACATGCAGCATCACTGCCAAAAAAATGAATTATATTACAATAAATGGATTAAATAGTATTTGTTAGTTATTTAAGTAAATATTAACTGACATGCGAGCGGTAGCTTAAGTTGATCATATGGCCGGGCCTGACCATGTGCATCAGTATGACCCCGCTCATGTCTTAAAAGACGATGCATATCACCTTTCCCATTAACTTCACTGCCTTTGCCTTCTTGGGTGAGGACTTTTGCGTGTTTTTCTTCCATTTAAGCTTGTTTGCTCTATGGCTCAACATAATGGACCAAGTCGTGTCATATGTTGTGATAATCCGCGAGAGGTGGGTTGGATCTCGTTCGTGTTATGTTACGAACGTCCTTCATAAACTCGCACCTGCTTCTCTTCCACTGTAAGAAGTCTCGGAACACATCTTGCGCGCGCTGACGTATGACATCATCAAGTGAGACGTTTTGCACCACTCGTGAGACTATATTTCTATGAACACTCGTGAACGGAAATGTGATCTTATATTGAGCTTAACATATATCCTCCATTTTGTGAGCACAAAACATGTAGCTTAATTAAGAGTGAAATGAAGCTTCGGGTATTCACGATTAAGTGTACTTGTTGATTCCAGTACAAACAGAGAATCGTGTTTGGTTTTTCTAATAAAAATGTCGCGCTGTTTTCATAACCTTTGCACCTTTTTCGACGTCATCGTCGGCGAGCAAAACTACATTTCCATAACTGAAAACAGTTAAAGATATTGAAATGAAACTTGGTACCAATTTGACCAAAGACGACAATACACATATAAATGCTCATAAATATGGCTTCAATACATTAGAGTTACACCACTTTTAATAGTGAAATACAACAGAAGAATGTTGGTGTTCGTTCTGTGACGCGAGTTGCCAAAGGGTATAAAGGCTCTAAAAGCGTTGAAAGGCTGTAGGCGCGACGAGTCTGAATTTAAACCTTTTTCTATTCTGTTCACATGCAATACAGATTGAATCCGAAAAATTCCCAAAAGTGTAACCGATAAGTACATGTCATCACATTAGAATAGTAAATTGATGAACTTTAATACAATTAGCTAGTTTCATAATATTAACTGATAACACTTAATGTAATAGGATATATAACATTGCTTTCATCTCTTAAGTGTAAAGTTAATTAAATGAAAACCGATATTGACTGAGCACGTTTTGACTATTTGTAGTAGGTCAAGTCAATTTTTTTATACATATTACCATTTCCTTCGTATTTATCTATAATAACATACTCTCCTCGGTTCCTTACCAAGTGTGGCAAATCCGTAGTCAAATGGTAACATACTTGACTGTTTGATTCCCCTCCGCACCACTAAAACAACTGCTAATCGTCTCTCGTAAAGGACGTTAATTGGGGGTCCCGTCTGACAGTGCTATGTATACACCGGTGCACATTAAAGAACCAGGTTTGCTCTTACCATGGTTACATTTCGTTGGTGCACTTCGCTGCAAAAACTCTTAAATGACTAACAATCTTATCGGAGCACTCTCCGAATAGGCCTTGACAGAGTGCGAGTATAAATAATATTACACACCCACCGTCCTCACCAAAATAAATTTTAGATTATTGGCTTGCTTTCAAATTCTTATTAACGTTTTAATACTATGTATTCTCATAAAGAGGTCTTTTAAATCGCACTATTTCAAACCGCATAACACCGTACACAATATATCCATTAATAACCCCGGTACATTCATTATCTTTGTATGTCATGTCAAAAAGTATATCAAAAGGGAGGCGTCTGTTGGAACTGGTTAAGATCAACACTGAAAATAAGAAAATACGAGCGAGCGTTAAGATTGGACGAAATAGTTACGACGATGAATAAATAGCGATAAGATGTTTACAATACCATTAATAATAATATGAAATCACGCTGGTGAATATTCAGTTAGCTGAACGCAGGCGAAACATGCGATTGTTACACATCTACGCTGTAGAACCGGTGTGTGCCTGTAGTATACGGATCATGACCATGTGTTTATTCATATAGTCGACTCTGATTCGACACACTTATCATCTGTGACTAAAGATAAATCTAGTCTGGTATACATAGAGTGTAGAACATCCACTCGCACTCACACTCAAACCTCATTTACGTATGAGACACTCAAGTGGTCACTTGAGCGGTACAAGGGGAATGACACTCGAGTGATATATTCGTATTCCCGCGCCGCGCTAACACTTGTATATACTCATGTTATATCGGAATATGTGTTTGATTGTGGGGATGTATACAGTATGCAATGTAAACATATGCTTATTTGAGATTTGTGTACAATTTTATTAGGAATGGCGACAAACAACCTACAACATTAATTTGAAACATATATTAAATGAATTGGTTTATCAGAAAATAAAACAGTTCTAAAGTGTAAAAAAAAGATGCAAAACGCACTACAATTCATGTTTTTTATCAGGTTATGCATTATCACAAACTGTGTAGGGCTTAATATATGTTTCTCCTCTCTGATTATTAGCAACCTGATTTAACTTAGCACAACACTAATGATTGAATTACTAATGAGATGTTTTTTATTTCTAATATAGAGATTTGAACAAAATCGCATTGTTAAAACTAAATTTTAATATTTTTTACACGCTTCATTCACTACAAATGAAAATCAAACCTATTTAAAACTTATATTTGTGTAGACCCATTACTAAGGTTGATTAGAAATTACTCAGTAAAAGCGGATCAAATTTTAATAGCGAGGTTAATAGTGAAATGGCGTTGATCTAGGTTTATGGCATTGATTAAAGGTAAATTGGTTCATTCAATATAATAGCATTTCGTTTTATGTCAGATGTCAAGATCTTACGATTCAATAAATTACTACGAGACCTATTTCTGCTTGTTGCATTTCAAATACATCAAATCTTCCTTCTCTATTATAATTTTGGTTAGTGCATTGATACATCAAATCTTCCTTCTCTATTATGATTTTGGTTAGTGCATTGATACATCAAATCTTCCTTCTCTATTATGATTTTGGTTAGTGCATTGATACATCAAATCTTCCTTCTCTATTATAATTTTGGTTAGTGCATTGATACATCAAATCTTCCTTCTCTATTATAATTTTGGTTAGTGCATTGATACATCAAATCTTCCTTCTCTATTATAATTTTGGTTAGTGCATTGATACATCAAATCTTCCTTCTCTATTATAATTTTGGTTAGTGCATTGATACATCAAATCTTCCTTCTCTATTATGATTTTGGTTAGTGCATTGATACATCAAATCATCCTTCTCTATTATGATTTTGGTTAGTGCATTGATACATCAAATCATCCTTCTCTATTATGATTTTGGTTAGTGCATTGATAATTGTCATTCTTTTCATGTATTATTAGCATAATTAATGCGTTTATTATGAATGAAACTTTGTATATCTTTAATCTGAAAATGTAATTTTGAAATAAAATATTTCTGAAACGAAAAAGTTGTAACGAAATGTATACAGCGAATAATAATACATCAAATCCACATTAATAAAATGCAGACCAAGGTAGTACCGCTGTTTTAAAAATGATAAGACTTTATTTAAAGTGTTTGTTACACCAAATTTAGTAAAGAGACATAGTAGTATACCATGAATAATTTACTTTATGTGAAAAACAGGCACGTATATAGGGCAAAATTGGGATTACGCAGATCGATGCCTTGGGGTATATTAATCCCTTCACACCCTACCCCCTTCGGTTTTTGATTTCAAATGCGGAGATTTTGGTCTTACAAAATCTTCCACCTTTCAAAATGTCCTTAGGCAACTGCGTATTTGTGTACAGTCAGCGAAGCGCCTGACAAAACTTATGTGGCTACAGAAACAAGCTCAGTAGCCAAAAGTTTAAACATAAACCCTGTTTAATGGCACAGGGTAAACGCCAAAATAAATAGAACACAAAAACAAAAATATCACAAACAAGAAACATGGAACAACTGCACACAATCGACAAACAGCACAGTGCATATATACTATATAAAAAAGCTAGGTGTGCTTTTCAAGGATTGTTAGGTACCGCCTTGGAACGGTCAGGCAAATAAAAATTTAATTGGGGTTTAAACCAGTCTGTGTGCACATCTCCACTCTTATCCCAACAATCCTGAATAAAGACGAATATTTTCCGAGATCTATGGTAGGTATTATAATACGCGATATTTCTATATTGTGTGTTTCATTTCTATTAAATTGGACGTACTAGCAAATAACTTCTAAAACTTGTTTATGAGTATTTACGAATTGTCAACAATGTCATTTGGAAACCATTTTAAGAAGTGCATCTTGCGCTAAAATATTTTAAAACAGCCTTATCGACATGACCACAATAATCAACACAAATTATTCACTATCATGCTCTAAACATGATGGTGAAATCAAAAGATAGGTGTTTTGTGTGCTTCAAATGTAAAATTAAAATATGTAAATATATATTATTCAGTATTGTGGTCAGCTATAAAAACACATTATAGACAAAAGTTGTTAAATGTGTGTGCTTAAAGCAATTGTATTAGGACTATATGACCGTAAACTTATCAAGAAAAATAGGGCAATTCCATTTGTGTATTGTTATCTTCCATTCTACGTACCTATATATAAATATTCTGCTAATCAGTACGCCTTTGTCAGTGGGACTCTAGGATGCGCAATAAAAATGGCTCTAACTTCACTCAACATAGTGTTGGCGTGCACTTTGTTGGGTATTGTTGCAGCACAGGAGACTGAATTTGAATCTTTGATTATGAACGAGATGAAGAGGCTTAATTTTGAGTTGGGTGAAGTTAAGACAGAAAATAATGAACTTCGAGCAAGCAATATTGAAATAAAATCGCGCATGAACGAAATGGAAACCAGCATGAAAGTATTGACAGAAACAAATCAGGCATTTAACAATCGACTTAATAAGTGTGAAAAACTCAATGGTGACACAGAAAAGGATATGTACTTATCGATAGACACTGGCAATAACTCGAGCACACAGCACAAGGCAGTTGAAACAGAAGCAGAAGCTAATCCAGACCGACCTGCGCTTTCACGAAACAGTATATATATTTCTACTTGCGTTAACCATCATAAATCAGATAATATGTTTTTTTACTGTTGCTTGCACTGTTATATATATGTTACTTTTTAGAATGATTTCGTAGATAATTATACAAAGGGCTAGACACCTGATGATCTAACAATCGGCAATTACAGTAAATATTCAAAACAAGCCTAGAAATGTCAATGCTAGCTAGTAGGAGATCGATAATACCTCCTTTTACATGATTAACAGAATAAACGCAACAACCATGTCTCATCTGTTTTCACGTTTTAAAATAGCGCATAATGGTTTCTCAGTGTAACTTTGATTATGAGTACAGATAAATGTACCCATGCTATTTTTAAACTCACTGGGATTTACGTGGTAAACAATACCAGTTAATTTCGAATTGAAAACAAACTGCACAAACACAGCAAAATACGCATGTGTAGTAAGGATGTGATACATCAGAAAGTAACATTCAATGCGTTGTACACAACGATGTCAATTTAATGTAAGTTTTTGACGATTTTCTGATGTCTAGCCCCTTTAAATAATCAAACTATTATTTAGGCAAAATGACTTCAACATGCTTGCCAGCAATACGTAATTAAGTAAATTTACTTTATAGATACAACATTATCAACGAATATACCCACATTATAATTCTATATATAATGCATACAGCTTGTTTGGTTTTCATTGGTAGGTCGTGCCTCTGGAGAAGTCGCATTCCATGCGCACATGCGAGCCTCCAAATGCCTTGGCGCCCATGAGGTCTTCATTTTCGACGTTGAGGTGTTGTCTTGAATTTGGCTTTCAGTTTTTTATAGGTCTTTTAATTGTTTAAAACTGGCTCTATTGTTAAATACTGGATTCCGGTGCCATTTATCGAGAAAACAGCAATGTTAAGTTAGTTAAGTCATAAAGCTGTGATTTAATTGCATCGTTACCTTTCTTGGAATCCGAGCTTTTCAAGAAACGCTAGTTGCTGTAGGTTTAGTTGCATACACTCATTCAATGTTTTGATCGGAATCGGAGAATAATCCATGCATCTTACAACTGTGATTTTGATTTCATTGGGATCCTTATAGGGAACATGCAATGGCAAACCGTATTATTTGGTAATTGATTACTTGACTACCTTGGTCTTCATTTGATATACCTTACTGAGTAGGAAATCCTTTACCTCATGAATCGGTCAAACCGATTTGTTTATCCTGTCTTAAACTGGATTTCCGAAAGAAATCGATATTTTGTTGATTGGTCTCTTTTTGGTTCTCACTCGATATAGATATTTTTGTCGATTAACCTCAGAAAAATATCGACAACCTGCTTTCGAAAATCACCGCAAAACGCAGAACACTTGTTTAGCACCGCACGTACGAAAGTCGGAATCAAGTCAATAACAACTTTCATTGAATTATTGCATATAAGCAAATAGTTGATAAGTTGGCAGTATCCGTGTTTGGATTTGATGTTGCTTTAGGGATCTAAGAGGCTAACTATGTATTTGTTACATTTTCACGAAGACGTCATTAGACGGCTAAGATACTGCACTTAATTTTGAAAAAAGAAGATGCACGATGAATGATAGCGTAAGCCAACTTTTTAGCAGTCGTTCTCATTATTGCGTAAAAAGAATGATTGGCCACCAACCTTTTATTTCTTAGATATATTTGTTGCAAATTAGTTGACAACAAACTACTTGGCGACAATTGATGAGTATTGAAATACCGAACCTCCGCTGTCCATCCTTGGACATTTAAAGAAGTATGTAATATCATTGCGTCGGTTTAAATGCATACTTATTTCGCCCACAGGATTAAGCTAAGCTCACTATGTTCGTGTTTTCATAATGTGCGAATTATTTACCGTATGAAAAGTTTATCGACTTGAAATATGTATTATTCATTTTATAAAAATCAAAGAAAAAATTGGGGCCTGTTGTTCATCCTTCGGCATTTAAAGCTGCACACTCACAGGTTTACCAAAGTTTCAACTTTTGTATTTTTTGTTTTGGAAAGAGCAAAATTTTGCGTAAATATCTGCAAACCAATGATATAAGATTGCTGACAAAAGATCAGATCGCAGATTTTCATGTTTCCGTTACAAACGGTTTAAGAAAAATGCATAAAACATCGTTTTTTTAACTTCAATATAAAAATCTGCGATCTAATTTTTTGTAAGCAGTCTTATATAACTTGTTTCCATGGATTTTCGCAAAAAATGGCTCGTTCCTAGACCGAAAATAAAAAAAAAGTTATCAATGTTCAATCTGTGAGAGTGCAGCTTTAAAGTGGTGTACATGTATTTTATCATTGCGTCAGTATGATCGCATATCGCATGTTTCACTATATACTTTATATTTTAAGATGACGGACCTTGGAAGCGGCTACAATAACAATGATGGAATATTCGATGTCCCTGTGGCTGGGATTTATGTATTTACCTTCACAATCTACGCCGAACAACATTATGAAGTCCGTGCTGAACTTGTCGTTAACGGTCAAGTAAAAACTGCACTGATTGCTGACGCAGATGAAATTAACGATTATCATACTGGAACCGCAACAATCGTAGTACAGGTCAATGCCGGGGACCATGTGTTCGTTCGAAGAGCTGACACATATTCAGAATCTTGCGTAACGAGCAATTTTTCCCGGGCTCTGACAACATTTTCTGGTTGGCTTCTGTAATAATATATATCTGATTCAGATACGTATTAAAACAAATGCTTTGATTTGCAATAATTTGAAATTATTTCACATACAAATGCTACGTGTTTGTTTACTTAACACAAAGTTTTAAAGTTTAAAATGGTCATTACTTGTAATGCACGTGTAACACAATGACTCAAGTTTTGGAACTTGATTTGAACCATCAATGATACATATTTAATAAAACAGTGTTTAACCAGAGTTTTTTTTGTTCCTTCAATGCAGTCTCTACCATTGTTACATGGCGATGGCATGTACGATATTAGGCAAGGTGTCTCATTTAAGTAAGCCGCTTAAGTAAGGTGAAATAATTGAGATTATTGCGTTAGACTATTTTAAAGGAAGTGTAACAAATGCAATTTCTATTGTTATTATAAATGCATCATAAATCTGCAAGCGAAATATCTTGCAAAACACTGCACACTCAAGTGTTAAGTTATTGAGCTTGATTTGAACGCTCAAAAGCAACATATATTGAACGCGCCTATATGGTTTAAAGGGTGTTCTTAGCCTTAACACTACTGTTCAATATTTACACCTTAACTTCGATTTCTTAGATGTTTCATCTTCTTGCAATTGCGATTGTCACCCAATGAATGAAACATGTTTGAATATGCTCGGATCGCGCTTTAACATCTCGATATTGATCTACTTTTGTCAGTAGGACACAAATATAACTCAACATATGAAAAATGTTAATAAATGATTTCTTGAAATTTCGTTAAATTCATGATACTATTAAATGTATGTTAGCACACTTTATTAATCAGACATCTTTCAATGTTAGAAAAGTATCACTTATTTGTCATATTTGTTTACATTCGCGAAGGTCGCCATCTTGAATTTCTCAGCAAGATCTATGAAGTCGACCGAGGTCAACTCATAACTAGGTCACTCGACAAAGACAGGGTTGACCTATTGGGATTCTGCGCGGTCGATAAAAATACTCCCAGTGGCATTCAAGCTCAAGCGCTCTTCCAGTAGCATTCAGAGTAAATTTTCGGACATTTTTCTAATGAAAGACATCTAAATTTACACATTTTATAATTTAAAATAAACGTTTATATATGGTCAACAGTGTAATGCTGAAAATCAATTCCACTGAATCCAAGAGTAGTGTGACCTTTATTCAGTACTGATTTCAACAACTTGATTAGAAAATAACTTTTATTTTCATTGTCCTTGTGTTAAATGTGTATGCCGGTGGTGACTCATCGTTTAACTTCATACCATAGTGTTTTTTTTCAGAGGACGAGCGAATAAATCCGATTTTTTAGGAACTGCCATCTGCTTTGCCTATTTGGCAGGGATACCAATGTGCTTGTTTTAATTTTGATTTTGATCAATTTTCAAAAGGGAGCTACAGAAAATCGACGTATGTTGATAGAACTAACAGATGGCGAATAAAAGTGTACTATTTTGCCAAACTTAGGTCGAAGATACTAAGTAAGAGAAAAAGCAAATCTTTGCTGGCCTTAGGTTTGGCACTAGCATGTATTTTGCAATTATCAAATAATTTGTGAAAACTGCAGATACAGGTTTTGACAATTTATGTTATGGATACTTCATTTTTTTGTAAAAGGATACTTATAACATTAATTTAAATATTGTGCTGTTGTACATGTTTAAGTTGATTACAAATATTAATTATATTCAATATAATACAGCCAATTGGCAGGCAATTGAAGTAGACATGTGTGTTCTAACTCATAACTTTAGGAAAGTGTTAGATATCAAACAGGCATTTCGTTAATTTCGTTTTATAAAAATCGGAACTGTGTTTTAGCCGTGAATGTCTATATCTGTGAATACAACATTTACAGTCACAACAAAACGTGTACCATCTTTCGGCATCCGACATGTTTCTAACAAAAAAAAAAGAATTCTTAATTGAAGGTACCTATTCAATTCTGTCGACAGCCTTGAAAGTAATATCCAAGTAAAGTAACAATTTGATTAGATAAGTTATGTAGCCCGTATAAAAAAGGATAATTTTCTAAGTTTTGACTTTTCCCGTTTTTAAGGTCAGTGTTGTCAGCCTGACGGACCTTCATATCTGGCGCATTACACATTTCATGTATTGTTCATAGTGTCGAATACGTTATTTCTTTTCTTCTAGCTTCTGGCAGAAACCAGATATTATATTAGTTTTATCATAACACAACTTAAGTTGGAATAATTTACATAATTATATAAAACTTAAGTTCTTTCAAGGAATAGTGTCCAGACGTATATACACAGTATATTACAACCCAATTACATTCCAATATATCTTATGAATGTTAACAAAGAAAAAGCAAATCATGAAAGGTAAAGTTTTATTTTTTAAACTAAAGTCATTTGCATTAATTAAAATAATGTACTTTAGTTTGCTCGCTAGATTTGTCTTCATGCATATTGCCAGGTAATAAACGCGGGATATAAGGCGGGAAAATCGATTCAAAATTAAATCGTTGTTACTCTTTAGTGGATGATATGTTTCACGGTTTTCTACCACTCCGGATCTTTAATACAGTCTCCTCCATGTAACTTCAAGACAAACTGCTCCCAATTCATTGTGATGCAGTAGCAATCCGGGGCCCAATAATCACCGGAAACGGAAATGCAAAATTTGTTGCCAGAGATGACCTTGTGTTCTCCATATTTTAGTACATTTCCCTCTTCCAGACCTTTAGCTGGATTTATCATGCAGTTGGCACCTGAAAATGTTAATTAAGATATTTTAGAATATTTTAAACAACAACTTCGATTTTGAAACATACACTTGCTTGATATTGGATCGATATATATATCAATATATATCAATTGGGACCATGGCGTGATTTTGAGGGCGTTATACTGAAGCGAAACAATATATAACATTTTACGTCAGATTCACGTAAATATTCAGCACAAAGCGGCAGTACGGCGGCACGTATATACGTTAATTACATAGTTAACAATAGTAAGCATTGGTACATTATCGGTAACAATATGTATCGATGACGACACTTCAAACTTGAAATGCAGTGTCACGTATTGTCTTTGATGATGCGTAGTTCTGTGAACAAGATCCATCATACAGGGGTTGGATATTATGACATGTTTAGTAAACAAAAATTACCATTGGGGCAGATCCAGTTACAATTTTCATCAACAACTGGGTCGACGCACTCGAGAGGCTCAGTGGGGCATGTTGGGGGAGAACACGTGACAACACCCCCTTTACATACGCATGCGTCACAATGATCTTCAAATGGACCTAAACAAAAACATAAATAGGTTATTGGTATCATATGATTCCATTCGATACCACAAAGCGCAATATATTTCAGCTGTTGTTACTTCTTATTAACAGAGCCTTTGCTTTACTAATCGTCTATAATTTAAACAATTAATCTCGTTGAATAATTTAATACGTTACCTTCTGGCACTAACACTCCATTGACAGAACACTGACACGTTTCACAACACGACTCAGGTGCAAAATACCTCTGGTCCTCAGGGCACTCAAGTTTGGGACACACTAGGTCCTTGCACGAGTCATCGGGGACAAGGCACCCGCATTCATTTTTCTTCTGTTTATTTACACCACATTTTGGTGGATCACATGGTCGCTTTTCACAATTGAATTGTCCATTTGCAAAGCATTCACACGTGTTGCACGGGTCATTAAAGGGACCTGCATAGTACAACAGACAGTATTAAGTACAGGGAGTGAACTCAGTATGAGACTGTATTATCTCTCTCGGATAAACTTCGCTGGCCATCCAATCAAAAAGCGTACATCAAAAAATTGTCTGATCTTATCTTTTTGTATTTTAATTAAACATTTTACTTGCAAAGCTTAATAATATTTGAAATATATTGACATTCGTAGAATGTCGTCTAAGATATCTCATTACTACTGAATTTTACTGAAATTAAAAAGAAATCAATGACATACTTGTTTACAATCAATGATAATTGGGGTCCCAATATGATGTATTTTTTAAATTAAAAAGATAAATAACTTACACCGTTTTAGATACTAGAAATCGCATTTTGATGATTCACGAAATGGGAACGTGCTAACAGGAATGAAGATTGTCACATTAATGTTTCAGGCGAAAAAAAATGCAACCCTTAAACAGCTTAGTAAATAGTTGTAATCCTTTCTGTAGAATAATGTTTTTTAAGGTTATAATCTACTGATTAAGTAACGTCTGGAGAAAAAAAAAAATTCTAGTTTTTTCTTGCATTGTATTGAGAGAGTTACGTTTAATGGATAATTGTGGATTTTTGTAGATCTTTTTTTGGAATACCATATGCATGTATTTTATTTATATTAGGACGGATTATATAATTCAAATTATAAAACTTTAAGAAACTCAGATCACAATATTTCTTATAATCAGGGCCAAAAATATACTGCCTACCATCTTTTTAAAAGACACCTCGTTGAAAAAAATATTTTAAACATAATTACCCTCCGGCACTAAGACTCCATTGACAGAACACTGGCATGCTTCACAACACGAGTCAGGTGCAAAGTACCTCTGGTCCTTAGGACACTCAAGTTTGGGACACACTATGTCCTTGCAAGAGTCATCGGGGACAAGGCATCCGCATTCGTCCTTCTTCTGTTTGTTCACGCCACATTTTGGTGGCTCGCATGGTTGTAATTGACATGCAAATTGTCCATTTGCAAAGCATTCACACGTGTTGCACGGGTCTTTAAAGGGACCTGTATAGTTCAACATACATTATTAGGTACAGGGAGGGAAATCAGTAGGAAGCTGTGTTATCTTGGCCAGATAAAGACATACGCAGACCATCTAATCAACGATCCTACTTTAACGTTTCGTCCGCTCAAGAATTTGGGTTTAATATTTGAGTATTATGACGAACTAAATTAGAATTTTACTAGCAAATTTAATCCATGTTTGTTTACGTTTCAATTCTTAGACTTTGAAAATACATTATTTTAACTCAGGGGTCTGATTTCAAAGAGGGGTCCTTCTGTACCTATACCGTTAATCGAAATGGAGTCCCTATCTGGTATGATAAATTATTCATTTGTAAGGATATATAACTGAACGTTTTAGATACTAATAACCGCATTGTAATGATTAAGAAAATGAAAACTAGCTCAAGTCAATGAATATCGCAATGTTAGATCCTTTCATAGAACAACATTGACGCTTTTACAGTTCAGTAGAAAAGTTTTCTAAATAGTCGTAGTCAAGGGTGTCAAAAATGGCAAATATTGTCATATGGCAATTTAAATTGTCTTTTGTCCGTGGCATATCATGCGTTAGGTGTGTTGCATTTCAGGGACATATGTGGATTAATGTGTACTTTGTTTTCTTCAGTTTAAAAAAGCATGACTTTTATAACTAAATGGACGGGTTTAATAAATAATCGCATACTACATTTAATAAGTCAGATGTCAGATGACAATGTTCCTTATAATCGGGGCCTATAATATCTGCCCTATGTTACCTTTCGGAACCATCACCCCATTGACAGAACACTGACACGCTTCACAGCACGAGTCAGGCGCGAAGTACCTCTGGACCTTAGGGCACTCAAGTTTGGGACACACTATGTCCTTGCACGAGTCATCCGGGACAAAGCACCCGCATTCATTCTTTTTCTGCTTCTTCACGCCGCATCTGGGTGGCTCACATGGTCGTTTTTGACAGTCGAATTGTCCGTTTGCAAAGCATTCACAAGTGTTGCACGGGTCGTCAAATGGGCCTGTATGTTTCAACAAGCAGAATTTAGTGCAGCCGGCGGGGTAAATCATGGTGAGGCTGTGTTAGCCTTCCCACATACAAACATATGCGGTTCATATAAAATAAGGTAGCGTTCAGCAAAGTATCGTTAGATCAAGAAATTCAGTTTAATATTATGGTATTATCACAAATTTGATTGAACAGTTTACTTCAAAGTTTAAATAATCTTTGTTTTATTTCTTCATTTTAAGACTGTTTTCTAAAATATAGCATTTCCACTCAGTGATCCTGACTTCAAAGAGTGATCCTACTCTATGATAAATCGAAAGGGATTCCCCATGTGGTATGATAAATTATTCATTTGTAAAGATATAAAAATAATCAGAAACTAGTAATCGCATTTTTAGACCTAAAGAACAGTGGACTTTATAATGACTTTATCTCCTAAACATTACAAATGTTTGTCATTTCCGACTAGTAGCAATATTTATCAATGCAATAATAAATCGCGAAGTAATCTAGCTTAAATACTTCTGTAAGTAAGGTTCTTGAATTTGCTTCCTATCCTTCATTTAAAAAAGAAATCTCGTAGAATAATTAGATCTAACAAGTTACCTTCCGGTATCAGCACTCCATTGACAGAACACTGGCACGCTTGACAGCACGAGTCAGGTGCGAAGTACCTCTGGTCCTCAGGGCACTCAAGTTTGGGACACACTATGTCCTTGCACGAGTCATCGGGGACAAGGCATCCGCATTCGTTCTTCTTCTGTTTATTTACGCCGCATTTTGGTGGATTGCATGGTCGTTTATGACATTTGAATTGTCCGTTTGCAAAGCATTCACACGTGTTACACGGGTCATCAAATGGGCCTGTATGTTTCAAAAAGCAAACTTAAGCATAGGCGGTGAGAGAATCAGGATGAGACTGTGTCAGCTGTCCCAGATAAAACATATGCGTTTTATATAATAAGATAGCGTTCGACAAAGTATAGACAATTCAAGAATTTTTGTTTAATATTATGAAATTATCACACATTTGAAAATTCAACTTCAAAATTTAGATAAGCGTTGTTTTACCTTCCACTCTTAGACTCTCTTTTTTAAATTTTATAATTTCTTCTCAGGGATGTTCGAAATGGATTAATTATGTGATTTGAAAAAATATATAACTTTTTATCTTAGATACTAGTAATCGCATTTTAAAGATAAGAGCAAAGACGACTTGTTGAAATCAATAGATTGCCACATACGATGTTTTTAGCAAAAGATCGGGACAATTTTTACCTTTCTCCTGTTGAATAAAAGGTTTCTAAAAGGAATAATCAAGGAACATAATAATGCCATGTCTAAGAACGCCAATTTGGTTGTTTTTCTGCTGTTGTGATGCGTCCGTTGCGGCTCAAGGACATATTAGATGTGGATTTTAATTAGATCTTCTTTTTTCGATATAATAAATTATTGTTTTGTTTTAATAATTATTTGTTGGATATTATAACTAAAATAATTAATTTAGTAATTCAGATGATAAAGTCTATAAATGTGTCCCCTTCTTTCCCTGGAACATGAAACAGTGTGTAATACATAAATTGAACTTGTTACCTTCCGGCACTAACACTCCATTGACAGAACACTGGCATGCTTCACAGCACGAGTCAGGTGCAAAGTATCTCTGTTCCGCAGGGCACTCAAGTTTGAGACACACTTTGTCCTTGCATGAGTCGTCAGGCACGAGGCATCCGCATTCATCTTTCTTCTGTTTATTCACGCCACATTTTGGTGGCTTGCATGTTCGCTTTTTACAATCAAAATGACCGGTCGTGTAGCATGTACAAATGTTGCACGGTTCTTCAGGGTCAACAAAATCACCTGAAAACAGTTACAAGTATCTATGGTATAAGAGAAAATGCAGTCGCGCCGAGTCAAGTGTTAGCATTTAGTTTCAAATTGTGAAAAATATGAATTGCAAGCACAACAATTAACAAAAATAAATAGGAAAAACATACTTTGCAGGTAATTTATTGAACACCTTTAAGCTTAATAAGCGAACAATACCAAATGCCATTTCATGACAACAGACTATACATGCACATTATTATGTTTCGCCGATAAAAAGGTACATTTCAGCTATGCCGTAAACGTTTAAATGTATTTGTGTATCAAATAAGTATAGATTTTCTTAGTACAATGATAGAAAATTAAGCGTGTTTTTATTTTCTTAGAACGGAAATAATGTTGGTATCTAAAATAATAAAAGGCCTTGTTGAAATGTATAAAAAACTGCGATAAATAAGGTAAGATTTTCCCATGTATTTAACATGAAGTTCATAAAAATTCTTAAATTCCTTTTGAAGTTCAGCAAATGAAAAGTCTAGCCACGATGTAGCGTAAGCAAGAACACATATTGAAAATACGTCAGTGCATAATATAAAAACAACTCAACTGTATTTGTGAAAGGTATCTCAACACCTACATATTATTGATGAGAAGAGCTGCAGCTTGTAAAGAATAATTAAACAAATTAATATAATTTTCAGATCAAACAAGTTACTTCCTCACCGCTTTCATAATGGTGTCCATTTTTGTCGCAGCCAGATACACCACCACCGCTGCTGCCACTTCCGCTATTGTCGTGACTGCCACTTCCACTGCTTGGGCTTCTGCTTGAACCGCTGCTTCCACTTTTTCCGGTGCTAGTATTTCCACCGCTGCTGTTGTTGCTGCCGCTTTGGCCACTTGCGCTACTACCGTGACTGTCTTTTCCGCTTCGACCACTTTTTTCACTTACGGCACTGCTAGTTCCACTGTTCCCACCTGAGTTACTTCCGCTGTTTTCGCCCTCGTTACTTCCGCTATTTTCGCTGCTGTTGGTACTCTCGCTACTTCCGCTGTTTGCCCTGCTGCTGGTACTCTCGCTACTTCCGCTGTTTCCGCTGTTGTCGGTACTCTCGCTACTTCCGCTGTTGTCGGTACTCTCGCTACTTCCGCTGTTTCCGCTGCTGTCGATACTCTCGCTACTTCCGCTATCGCTGCTGCTACTGTCTGGGTTGTACAAGCATACAGGACAACACGCATCTGCTGGGATTATTTGTTTATAGCACGTAAGTCGTGGACAACGGCCACAACCAGATTCACATCTTTTACAGCAGCCGTCATTGGGCTGAATTTGTCGTTTATACCCGCAAGACAGAGGCGAACAAAGCTTCTTATGGCACTTGACAATGCTGTCTCTGTAGCATGTACATATGTTACATTTGTCTTCAGGGTCTTCAAAGGTACCTGAAAACAGATAACAAAATAGTTTTGGCAAGGTAAAGAAGTGCTTTATAAATGCATTTTAATAGCATAGTAACTGCGTATGTGTTCTGGTTGAACTGGCTATAATACTATTATATCCTTTTCGCTTACGTCACATTTTAACGATCGATTTTTTTAAACATGTTTTTAAACTTTATTTAATTTTACAACGATTGTATAACAAGCTATTTAAACTTATATAAATCACTCTCATTGGCGCGATGTAGCGCGAGAGTGTGGTCATGTGTTATGGGGGAAACCGGAGTACCCCGAGAAAACCCACTTGTCCGGCTTGGTGACCACTAACAAAACTCACATGCGCCCAGGCCGGGAATCGAACCCGGGTCGCGTCGATGAAAACCGAGTGCGCTAACCACTGCGCTAACCGGACAACCAGTTTTTGTACAAGCATGTTTTTGTACCAAAAATGCCTTTTTAGTAAGTGTAAATTGTGTTTAAATGATTAAGCATCATTATCTTGTCCGGCTATATCTGTTAGTTAACGTCGGAATGTGAGATAATTCTACAAAATGCATTCAAACAAAAACATACATTGTGTCCAGATCATTAAGGATGAAAGAAATGTTATTCCATAATTCGTGGCAATACCAACCGCATCGGTAGTATTTTCCGTCTTTCCTACATCTGACGTCATCATATGGCGTTTTAGGGTCTTCTTCACTTGAATCATCTTCCGGTCTGCATTCGGGGCAACAAGAATTTGGCCTGAAATATCTCTGCTCCAACGGACAGTCACAGATTGGGCAATCAATTAACGCACACTCGGGCAAACACCGCTTGCAACAGTTATCAGGGGTTGGTTCTTGCATCTCGTACCCACAGTGTGGTTCCCCGCATGGCTTCTTAACACACTTCAATGTGTTCTCCGGATAGCACTGACATTCGCTACATCGGTCACGAGGATCTTCAAATGTTCCTAAAATGTAACACGTAATCGTTAGACGAGTTTTTCATTGCTTCATAGCATCTATATATTCGCTATATATCTCCAGAAAATTTTCAACATTGCTTGTTATGGAACCTTTCGCAGGATAATTTTTATGAGTACAAGTGATATCTCTTGGATATTAACATAAATGTATGAAACCTTCTTGATTTAACTTTCATAGTTGAATTTATTAAAGGCACTAGTTCACAGTTTGCCACCTTAAAATACATATAATTTTGTTTCATCTCTCAATATTGTTACAATTAGACCAAAAAGCCGAAAGGCAAAATATACACTGTCCCTAGTCAGCAATAAACACGGAAACCCCTGTATCGCAAGCATGTGCAGCGTCTGCGCGTGGGTACGTGATGTAACAGGAGTAACAACTTTAGGATAAAGTGAGAGAAATGCGGATAATACGATTGAAATATATTATTTTATAAACTCGAATGCTCGACAAATTATATCGTTTAACACTGACTATCTCGAGCACCGGAGGGTGTAGAAAGCATTTTGTCTCTCTCCTTCTGGCTAAACTCATTTGGCAAGCCTTTCCATGCGATAACTTATATCCTTGCAAAAAGCAAACGGATTTGTTCGGACTGAATTAAATGGGAAAAAAGCACCCGGGAGAACAAGAAACCGACCTTTAATAGTTCACTACCATGCCACTCCATGTTTGAATATCCAAAGCGAATAGAAAAGATCGTTATTTGACATATACCAACAATGCAACTTTACACACATTCACCATTATACCACATAATTCTAATTAAACAAATAACAGATGTATCATACCAATAAATCAAACATGCACTATTGGCATTGATCTTGAATAAATCACTTACCACATGAGTAGTAATATCCCTCGACCGTGCACCCGTTATGCTTCGTAGTAGACGTTGGAGGAAAAGTCGGAGGTGGAGGTGTCGGAGGTGGAGAAGTCGGAGGTGGAGGAGTCGGAGGTGGAGGAGTCGGTGGAGTCGGAGGTGGAGGTGGAGGAGTCGGAGGTGGAGTAGTCGGAGGTGGAGGAGTCGGAGGTGGATGAGTCGGAGGTGGAGGCATGTTGTACGTGCCGCTGATTCCGGTTATCGCTACGAATAGAAGAATCAAAGCAAGGAACTGCATCTTGATCCTGTTGGTTGAAACACAGTCTGTTCATTCACAACGAAGTGCCACCTTTTATACTTTTATTGTAAACACGTGTGCCCTTAATGTTTATCATTTTCAACAGCACTTCGTAATATTTATAATAAAGTGAATTCAGACCAAATTTTGTAGAGGTCGCCGTCTTTCTTGGCTTGCTTCACAATTATGTTGTACTTGTATTCAAACCGCACAACAGAACAATTAGCAATGAAGTTTGCAAAAAGACAAAGGTTGCATTGCCACCTTTCCATCCGAGAGGACGGATTCGTTTACGCACCATGTACCATCTTATTAACGAGCGTACGAAAAAAAACCCATTAAATTTCAGTAAAACATTTAAACAGTAAATTCAGGTATTTCAAGCATATACGTAACAAGTGCCACAGTACTATCAAAATCAAATATGCATTCGCTAATTAGCTAAACTGATCGTTTTAAGCTTAAACGTCGAAACAGGTATTTAGCTAACACTACACATAGTCATGCCGTTTTTTATTAGGATATGCTGTATAATCGTATTGGCATAACAATATGGTGATATAGGTACGTTAATTTTATCGTTTTAGACTTTCCATCTAACTCGGCCAGAGCACTGACAAATCCGAATAATTATTTGGTTCAAACACTGGCAATGCAAACCTTCGTTGACCCGTTGACTAGTGAATTATTAAAGACAAGAGTTCGGATAATCTACTTATACCTCTTAATAAATACAAGCAAATGATAACATGCAAAAATGATAAGTGTTCTAAGAAATGCCCATATGTACTTAACTTTCGTCCGCAACACCTGCACCCTGCTTATATTGTAATTTCCCAATACTGTACGGGAAAGTGTTGGTTGATTATACAAAAATCGTGTATGTTGTGGTAATTACACAAAAAAAAACTTTTTATCGCCTTAAGCTTGTATTTGCGGATATTGTACGAGTAACATATTGTTCAATCTTAATAAGAGGTAAGTTTTAAATCAGCCAGAAATACACGTGATCTACTTAAAAATAACTTGATATCAAAATGTGAATTCGGTATTATTTTCGGTAAATAAAACACAACTTTTATGGGGGGGGGGGGGGTCTCGATGGTCCTATATTTTTTATAGAAAATGACGGCTTGTTTTTATACATACTACTACAAATATCTTCGTGGACAATTTAAAAATGTGCGCCAATTAAGTGCCTTAAGAGGGTAGGTTAAAAACTAAATGAATACATTTGACAAATTGTCAATAGAAAATTAACATTTAACAAACGTAGAAACATTCATAAAATTACATTACGGGCTCGAAACGTTTAATCAAGTTATGTGTGTGCCTAAAAAGAAGAAAGAATGATGAAACAAATTATATATCTTTCACAAGTCATATTAAGCATGTGAATGTCAGTATCAAAGCGTAATCAAAATGCGATCGATTACTGTTCTATCGCCACATCGATAGTTTTCGAAATTGTTATTAAAGGCCTAGTTTAAGCCTTCTATAAGTGACCCCCACTGCAAAGGACAGATCAAAATCAATAATAATATAGGCCGTACAATGGGTGGGTATACGTGCGTTTGATTTACAATTTATTTTTATGATACACACATTTTTCGAACACGTTTTTATAACGAGAATATTATACCAGTCCAATTATATTCGCTGGTGCACATAAACTGTACAAAAATAGATTTCAGTCCGTTCATAGTGATCATAGGAGTGTAATACTATCAATGGACAAAGCAACTCAGTGTGTGTATACCATGTGATAAACTGCGTCATAAATGCTACATCGGCAGGCAATATTTTGCTTTGAATGAAGACTTTAAAAAAGATAAATTTACTATTTCTTCATCATTTCAAATAAAACAAAGCCCAGTCCACACCGCTTACGGGGCTCCACCTTCGGTCATTTACCAGATGTTTGATTGAGAGTTTAGTTTCTGAAAACACTTCGACAAATCCTTTTACAAAACAGCCGCATGATGGAGCTCTGTCTAAACATAAGTTTGGAAACAGGCTTGTCGAACTGTTTGAGGAAATCAATCACTAAAACTCCGGTAATTAAACGTAGGCGGGGTTTTTCAAGCGGCATAGACTGTCCGTTGTTTCATTTAAAATGGTAAACAAAAAGAAACGTTACCTATGTTTTAAGTCTTCATTTTAAGCAAAATATTGACTTCCGACGTAGCATATATGACGCTATTTATAACGTGATATACACACAGTGCAACTTGCGAAACCTTAATAGATGCAGGAGATTTATATAAAATTATTAAATGTTAAATCAGATTTGAGTGAAAAGTTATTAACATTTGAAGTATGCTTTGTTTCACAAATGTGATGTACTTAAATAGTTGATAATTAGAATAAAACAAACATATTTATATGTTCAGTGATAGTCAAAATAAATGTGTTAAGTAAATAAAACTGCTTATATATATCAAACATATATCCGCGACATGTGTTGCCAACACATAATGAATTTCCTAGTATAATTAAGAAAAATACTGTAAATGAAATGGTTGGTTACACAGATATCGTGTGCTGCTGGTAATTACACAATAATCACATTCTTTGGCGATTTAAGCTCGTCTTCAAGAGTAGTTTATGAGCAACATATTGCCTGTACCAGATATACGCCATAAGTCGGCCATCGCCTTAATATCTCATTCAGCTGTAATTATGCTTAATCTGCTTTACGATCGCCTGGTGCAAAAAGAAGTGAAATTGGTCCTATTTTCAGAATAATAAATACACCTTGGTCTTGGATAGTGGTGATGTTTATTTACCTGTTCGCGCATTTTGCAATTTATAACTGTCTGTTTGTATCCTACTTAAAGCCTTAAAAATAATATGTGTGAAAAAATGCACATATTAAGTTGCCTTATTATGCTCTGTTAATGACCAACATTTCAAACATAATTAAACATTTTTTCCACTTGGCAAAGGAAAGTACATATTTTACAGTAACGGAATCACATTAATAGAATAAGTATTCGGACTCACTCATCGCCTTTATTCCAGCTACATGGGCGTATTAATAGGGCTGCTGTCTTTCAAAAAGATACATACTTTAAGGCAAAATAAGAACTAAGATTGAAGGAACCAGCTATTTTTATTTTGAAAATGATATAAAGCTCGTGAATGGTGGACTCAAGGTTTACATTTAGCGTGTCCAAACAACGTTATGTAGTGGTACCACAACATTGGCCGTTTCCGTAAGTGATATTTTCATGAAAGTTACAACCACGATGAGCGAATTTGCTGCACACTTGTGGACTGTTTATTTAGTTATGTAGGGTTAGCAATGCAAATTGTAACAGTGAAACGCAATAAGTCGCTTATTAGGCTCGTGTCAATGTTGTCTAAATGAACTTGGACTGCATACGTACGCATTGTTTATGAAATTTAGCTGTCGTCCATTTCGAAGTATGCATGTTTATGCAACGTCATGTGATGTAGTTTGTTAAGGGATAAGCATGTAGCTGTTAAGACCACTGAATTGCGTGTATATTAAAGGCTGCGCTCTCACAGATTGCCGTTTTGTCAACTTTTTGTTTATTTTTTGTTTTGGAATAAGACAATTTTGCGTAAATATCTTCTAACCAGAGATGGAAGACTGCTAACAAATGATCTGATCGCAGATTTTCATACTTCCGTTCGAAAAGTATATTTTATGGCTAAAAGCGTTACTAACGGTTTAGGAAAAAATGCATAAAACATCAATTTTTAAACTTAAATATAAAAATATGCGATCTATTTTTGTCAGCAGTCTTATATGATTGGTTTCCATGCATTTTCGCATAAATTAGCTGGTTCCAAGACAAAAATAAAAAGTGGTCAAAACTTTCCATCTGTGAGAGTGCAGCTTTAAGGCCATGACAAAAATTGAATAGGCGAAAATAGAATTGAATCCGATACCATGTTAGCGATTTATAACAACGTCTCCGTTTAGAGTCAAGTCTCATAATGGGTGCATGCCTTTAAATACATTTGCGAATATTTGATCAGTCACAGGTGGTTATATTCGTATACAAAATAAATATATTTAACCAGTTGCCGGCAGGTGTCGATTAGATATTTTGAGAATAGATGGAACAGTCAATCGCATAAGCATATGCTATGGATGCCCATAAGACTTGAATAATAATTACCAAAGGACATGCCTTTTGCTGAACTCGTACGTAACGTGGTACCATCGAAGATCAATCGGCAACGGCTAAAGTCACCGCTTATTGCTATTAAAGTAGTGTCCAGAAATAAATTTAATTACCTTGTTTACTAAAATCCAATTAAAGGGGTTAGGTCTCGCTAAATTTTACGTCACTTAAACTATTGATTGCCAAGCTACTTTTTGTGACGATAACCAATAAAATCCTTTGATTATTGTCACGTGAGGTTAAACGTATTACATGATGTCGTTAAACTATCTAGGGGGATTACGAAACGGTTTTGGATGATCAACGGCAAACACTTATCAGGAGTTTGATAGTAAGTTTAGAGTCAGAGACTGAGTCTTTCTAATGAATTTCAAGTGGCGTCATTTATTGTTTAAGCATATCCATCCGTAAAACCTCCGCAAAAAAGTGGTTCATTTATTTAAATGTTATCGATTGGTTCGCTGTTTTGTCGGAACATTTTGAGGGTTATACAAGCGGATTTAAATGCTGGCACCCTTCCCACCATCATCCTTTAAGTGTCCCAATTATGTGTTCATCTCAATATGGTAGTAGATGTGCACCTATTACGCCGGAATGCATCATTTTAGACTACAGTGTATACATTAAAATATATAACCCAAACTCTAATTCCACTTATGAAACTTATTGAGTGGGTGCCCGTCCTAAGTAGAACACTATAATACTATCTCCTTTCCAGAACAACTGCAACAGGTAGATCTTCATATGGATGCAAAAGCATATACACAATGTTTTATACGAATAGATACACTGACACATCTTAGGTTTGAGGCAATTAAAACCCAAAATAACTAATAAAAGTGTATTTTTTATTCTTAATATATATTATACTTTGCCCCGGCGATTCTCGATATAGAACAGATATATTGTGTTTATACATTTATAATATATTTAGATATATTTCATATAGCACGGTAACTCGTTGTATTTAACTTTGAAAACCTATTTAAGAAAAATGAATTTCCTTTAATATTTGACAATGCCATACCTCCTCTGCCGGGTCGAGTCACACGTTCTGTATCTAAATATGGCGTATATGATTTAAATTTTGTCATTTTTGTTAAAAGGTTGTACGATAACAAATAAAAAGGATGTACATCAAAGACTCATCCAGATTATATTAATATAAAGTATCTCCAAAATTACCAGATTGTCTTAATTTAAAGTAAAGGCAAGACACTGTTTAACACTGCTTTCAATGACGTTAAGTTTGACTGCTGTCATAAGTGAAACAGACCTTTATGCACCTTTAAAAAGGGGTGGTAGTTGTGTAATGTTTCGATATTTTGCACCAATTTTCGATAAATATATCGGTAAATATCAAGCATTTCAAAATTAACCAGTCAAACTTTTCCATGACTTGTATAGGATAATTTATCATATAGCACATATGGCGCTGAGATAATGTCGTTATATCAATTTATATACCGCCTCAACATTGTAATGTTTAGATATTAATCGAAATACTAAACAAAAATCGATGCATTTTGCTATTAGATGTAACACACACTGAACGCGAGACACACAACGAACAAACTACATGCTTCAACATATCGTTATTAATAAATGGTATTATACCTCACGTGACTTTGCCTTAATAAGATAGCCTAAAGTCATCATAAAATATTTCGTAATGTCTCACACGTTATTTTAATGTTAATGTTATTAATAAGGTGATTTCACATTGGCCCATTTATTTGTTCGAGTTTAACTGGCCCAAGCTTGAAGGGCGAAGGCAAATACTGCTGCCCGAGAGCTAATAACTCGGTCCATATGAAATCACACAGAAATTAAAGAACTTCATTAATTAAATATAACGTATGCTACGCCATTTTAGTTTAAAACATTCTAAGTTCTTACCTTGAGATATTATTTGAAGCTAATCATGGAGTCTGTTTTTTCTTGACAGGGCTTTTATGAATTTGACATGGATCCTTTATAGTGACAATGTACAGACTTATGAAAAGTCGATTGCACTGTATTGTTTAAAGAAGCAAATATTTTCGTGATTATTTCGTAAACCGTTTGCCAAAACTTCAAAATTGTTCTCGCGATTGTTTTCATCTTTGTCGTCTTTTTTTTGTAGGTTGCCAAAACGTAACTCTCATAAAATCCACCAATAGGTTTAATTCAACAGTCGGTTAAACTGGAAACAGATGGCAGCCTTTTAAAATAATTTACAGCATTCTCATATGAGGGCAAGTTTTGACAGCCAATTATCCCTGTATCATGTTAAATACGTAATAGTTGACTACTATTTTTTTAATAATTATACTACCTTGTATGCAGTCTAAATAACGATTTATTCTTGTCTAGGCTTATAACATGTAGGTGAAAATAGTGTTTTACTTAGTAGTCGATCGGTTCAATATTTGTTCGATATTATAAAATAAATATAAATTCCCGTGGAGGGTGCTAGAATATCAGAGCTTGAAACGTTAATTTCAACCTCCGCGAACATATATCGGTCATATGTCTATTAATGGAGACATTGTACCATTTCACAGAGACAATTAAACTAAAACAATTTGTTATTTGACCATACTGACATAATATATCACTGTCCGTGCATATCACCATAACATTGTAAACTACATTACTATTTCGGTGGCTTCAGCGTTTAACGTTTGGTGCGAACGTTTTGACAAAAATGAAAATGGAAGGCCATCATGTGCTAAGGATAAAGTAATTGAAGCTGTATAGAATGAATTGAAATTAGACCGGTGGAAAACGGTATACAATATTGGTGAAGCTTTATAATTAAAATTTACTAAAGAGCAAACCTAATGATTCAAAACTGTGCTCATTGGAATTGTACCAATATTTCTGTCTAAGATCGGAAAGGCCCGCAAGCAAATTAAATTCGATCCCCCGTCGTTATTCACGCGAGGACATTTTCTAAAAAGATGTATTACTACATGTAAGACGATCGTTTGCATCAATGGTATCACCTTGCCGCTTCATGTCCTTATTCTTTATATTGACCGTAGGTTTTCCATGATTCGAACGAGTCACTAATGCACTCGTGACAAGAGCTGTCTGATTTAATGGACTTTTTCCTTGATTAATATGTGATTTATTTATTCGGGTTTTACATTTTGTAAAGATCATAAGCATTTACTTTAGGCCCGACATTAAACATGCTAACCTGATATGAACAAATATCTGAATGTACAAAACTTGTCACTCCTTTATGTTCGTTTGTCTTCATTGGTAAGGTTTCCCGCTGCACGTTGAGAGTTTAGTTTCTTAAAAAGACTTTGACAAACCTTTTTACAAAACTGCCACCACTGTCTAAACATTATTTTGAAAACAGGTTCACCGAAGTGTTTGAGGAAACTAATCAACTTGTCAAACTCCTGACTACTCTTTGTTTTATTTAAAATGGTGAAGAAAAAGAAATGTTATTTTTATTTTAAGTCACCAATCGAAGCAAAATGTTGCCTTCTGAGGTAGCATTTATGACTTAATTTGTCACGTGGTATACTGACACTAAACACAAATCTTAGTGTTCTTATTACCTAAAAACAAAACATTGGAAAGAAGGGGCTTTAAGACAAGAGGGATCACCCTATACACTATATAGTGTCTCCATTAATAGAGTTACATTTGACCCGATCACCATTAGTAAATATATGAACAAAGCTTATCTTCTTACTAAAGCGAGATCATGCGGTTTTCAATCCTCTTATACCTTACTCTGACAGCAGATCAATTCAGACACAGAAACGTCAGGACGTTTCTGCTGTTTCAACCGACATCAATATTATCTTGAGATATGGATGTCGATGGAATGGATACAGAGAGGTAAAAAATTACTCCATACATTTCATATATTGTTATTCTTCAATATGTTCAGTAATTGTTAACAGCAATTTATTTTAAGCATACATTTGATACTTAAATTACATTATGATTTTAATTTAACGATTTGAGTGAGGTTAAAATCGTGTTTGCAAAAAGTGTTTGGCTGGCACTCATTTGGGCATTTAAACAGCATGCATTCTTTTAAACGTCTATGCATTAAGCAAGTCCAAAGGCCTCCAAAAACTGTTCCGGGGACTGTCCGCCTTGCTTTGGAATGCAAATATGGCTGCGGGAGCAATGAAATCCGCAATAAAAATGGGGGTCAAAAGACAGGAGTAGCAATATGGTGGTAATAGTCATAACCATTTAAGAAATGCGATTAGTTTTCAATATTTTTAGCTGCACTCTGAAGGATATATATTGAAATGGTTTGACCGGCGTGTAAAAGAATCAAAATGATATTTGGGAAACATTTACATGTTGTTATTTGACGGTAATTCCAAAACTACGTATAGATACTTGCATAGGGACAGTTTTCGATTTAAACCAAACATCAGGTTGAATTTTGCAAGTTTTCAAGCATCTGTTTAATTTTAATTATGACGAAATTTAAAGGTAGACACTGGATGTCCTTAGGCGAAGCACAGCGGGATGTCGAATCAAGCTATTTTGAGAAAAAAAATATTTGCAATTTCGTTAAAAGACAATGAATTTTTTCAATATTTTATTAAACATCTTTCTTATTTGAAAAGATATCATAACCACAATATATTTTTGCCTGGGCAGTCTAGATCATTTTCGAAAACAAAATCTAATGTTTTTCGAGCCAAAATTTGATCAATATTATTTCTTAAAATATTATTAACATATTAGCAATTAAGGATTCGATTCGAATAGATTTAAGGCCTAGTTTAAGCCTTCTATAAGTGACACCCCCTGCCACCCCTCCCCCCCCAAAAAAAAATATGTTTATTGATCTTAATCTACTTGCCTTGATCCCTCTTATCAAATCACCGATCTGAGTATCCTTCTGTGCAGTTATGAAAGTTTTATTATTGAAATGGACGCTAAATGACCCTGAGCAAATAAACAAATGCACAGGAACTTGGCCCCTACTGTGACACCAGTGCAATTAGCAGGAGATGCACAGCAGGGGATTATCATGCCAAACATTCCTTATACCAGGCCTTTAAGGCCTGTTTTAATTTTAAATGATATGGCACATAAATCAAATTCAATGTTAGCCTACTTTGCCTTTACCGACATGGGTATACATGTTTTTCGTTGTTTTTCAATGATAAAGGACTTCAAATATGGTCGTGAGTTTTCCAATCTCCTTCAAAGCTTTTGTAATATATTTTAAGCCTTCCAATATATTTCAATTTAATTTAAAGGCAGCATAGCTAAATCGTAAAATTAAGGCCATCTCCGGTTTTGAGAAATTGAGGTCTAGGTACGAACACTTTCTGATAAAGAGGTAATTTAATGAATGTGCAATAAAGTCTTGTTTGTTTAAAATATTATTTATCAAGGGATATACGCATTGTTGTTGTTATTTAGACTAAATATTTTCATACATCCTCATTAAGTAATGATGAGTTTAATTTCAGTTCATATTTCTTTTTACACCGATGTCTAACATAAACTAGTATAATAGTTTCAGAGGTGCAATATAAGCACATCACAGTCTTCCGCACATACATTGCTGAATTTTGAATTTACAAATGTTTTGAAATGGATATCAAGTTACGCTTATATCAGAAAGGTTTAGTTCAATTCCTGTTCTTATCACAATATTCTGATGCTGACTATTTTCACTATCTCTAAACAGTGTTATGGGAGAATAGTATTCAAAATACTTTGGAATATATGTATTTATATATTTATGTGAAATGAAGACGGCTGGAAAAAAAATCCATACTATCTTTAGTTAACAACATGCAATAGTTATGCAATAATTATTATGACATAAGAGAACACAATAATTATGTGTAAAGACAATATATACGAGTACAGCAGCAGTGATAATATTGTCTTACGTTAAGGACAAATCTTACTGTTAGATTTAGCATTATTATGTTGTTAAATCGGATTCATTCTGTACTTATGCTTTCTTTTTTATCAGTAAATAAATACTAAAACATAAAATAGTTCGTTTGAAACATCTTTTCTCTATATGCAGAATAGCTGCTCACGTTATATTATGTTTTTACGACTTTAACAGGTAGATAACAAAACGTTCACAATGCATGCACATTGCAGGGCTTTAGATTTTTCAGATACTTGTATCAGCCCAAGATCGGTACTTGGAGTGCCTATAACTCTCTAAAACTTCAAATGGAGTGTTTTCGTAACCATGTAGTAATAAATTTTAGGTTCAGGATATCATAAAAGCTGTCAGTTGTGGGTACCGTATATTGTCTTGTTAAAAATGAAACGCCAGTCTGACAATATCAACCTTTAAATACCCTTGGAGATATATGCAAAGTATTTAATGTAGTGCAGATTATGGTTATAAAGTATATGCATTATGTTTTCTTATCGTTATCAAATTCACAGTAACCTTTTTTATATAACCAAATCGACAATGAATTTGATAATTATAGTTATGTTATAGGCGGAAACAATAGCACGTGAATGTTTAATATCATTCTTCTTTTTCTCCTCCTCCTCCTCCTCCTCCTTCTTCTTCTTCTTCTTTTTCTTCTTCTTCTTCTTCTTCTTCTTCTTCTTCTTCTTCTTCTTCTTCTTCTTCTTCTTATGATGATGACGATGTTGAATATATATTTAAATACAAAACTGTGAATAAATGAACTCATGGTATCAAAACACAAGTCGGGACAACTATACACGTGTCATTAAAAACAGTTTAAGTCATTGACAGCTTCCCTCCTATCATGTTGCACTTTGTGTATTTACTTTTCTTATACATTTGTTATTGTTGTATTTCCTTACACTGAACATGTTCATTTATGCTAACGATAACATTTTGTTTTTGTCGGTAAATAGTAAAAACGTTATATAATTTACCAAAAGCTGTTAGTCACGAGTGTCATGGGCATAAATGAAATTAAGTACTTTTAGTGTTCACAAGGTGTAATTTATTGCAATCTTACACTTATAAATATGGCTTAAATGAAGGCTTAGACGTTAGATGGTTGGAAATAGTTTCAATTTATGTTTTGAATGAGGAATAAAGAACGTTTATTTTATTTTTTTATAATCCTTTATTGTCTTTGCCTCGACCTGTCAAAAATGTATGACTTCGTTCTTATCCAATGTCATGATACTTTAAATACAAAATTATAATAGTTAGAGAAAATGATCACATTTACTCATCTTTAAATAAGTAATAATTAACTTGTTTTAGTTCTCATTCGCGTATATTGCACGTTTGTTTATGGAATATTGTTTTTTTTTGACGTCCCTACCTAAAGCTGTAAAGTTGTCATTCTTAACCCAGTTGATTTTAACATGTGTGCATAGGTCAGAGCTAACACGGACATTAAACATTTTATACCAAATCAGGGTTATCTAAACTTTAAAATTCTAACCAAGAAGAAAGGAACAAACAAATGCTCCGATGAAAAAAGCAACTATATCAATTAGCTTCCATCCATAACAAATAAGCGTAGATAAGATCTTAAACGCATGAGCAGTGGAATCGATTTGTTTGGTGACTATAACAAACAATAAACAAATAATAAAACGAAAATTGTTTAACCAAATCAGGTTTGGAAACTAGCCCATATGTATGTGCATTCAATTTTGAATAGTATTACAAGGTTTTAAGTGGCATTGAAACTAAAGTCACATTACCCAATCAGAGATTCAACAAAAACAAGGTTTTACAATCAACAAAAGTGCTTTATTCAAAGCTTCATAACTTTCATTTGACATCGGCCTTATTTTTGAAAACCTGGAGTACAATGAAGGTAATAAATGTGACGATTTGAAACGTAAAACACAGTACCATGTTTTGATAACGAAAATTAAACGGACAGTTCTTTTTTCAGAAAAGCAATTTTTTTTTTACTGTAAAACATTTTTTCGGAATGGATCTATATAGGTAATTTAGGAACCGATATATGTTTTATGTATTATGTGGAAAATAGTGACATGGGGCAGTATTCATAAAACATATTTAGTGCTAACTAATTAGTTTTCCTAATTTAAGAATCTCGCAGGTAGTATGACATAATCTCTAAATATCATATCAAATTCTTTGTTTATTAATGTTATGTAATATACATACTTTTATGTTATAAATAATTGTACTTTTCTTTTAATTTGACTATGAAAATGTTAGAAAATCGGCTTTAGTTAAGAACATACATAAATGGTATATGAATATAGACCAAGGAGATGATTTAGCTTGGTACTCATCTTATTAAAACGCGACAAAATTCAACTCGCATTCCGGAATGTATTGATCGGTAACGATTCTATGATCATCGTCCAATATAGTAAATTGTGTAGACAAACTGTCAGTATATTGTTTTGAAATAAGTCAGTAAAAACATGCAGATATAATCGACATGACGACATGTGCGGCTGATTTTCAACTTGACCAAGTACGGTTAATTTACATCATTGTTTTATGTTGTTTTTACGATAACACACTCCATTACATATTTTCGTCATATATTCTACGTTTATGACATAGACTTACTAGTCATTTTACGTATGTATATGTTAAATTGTCGGAACAACACTGCGTGATACAATGAAATTAAAATGTAGACTTCAGGGATGAGTTTGGTCCAAGGATCGAAGCCTAACAGCTACTAAACGAGAAACACACAACGTCAGCTTCTAAAAAACATTATTTACAACCACTTATTAGCGTATTATTTCCGATATGAACCTAAAATTAATATGAAAGGAAATAGCTTTGTATGCATTATCTTCATTAAATCTTAAATTTCCGTATTGAACAAAATAATTATGCTTTATATACAATCCATCATTGCTTTTCAGGAAATAAAGACCGAGAAGACTGAAAATAAGCATTGATTTTGGTACAACATTTTCTACTTGGTGTTACTGTTTTGATTATGAATACGACAGAGACACAAATAGCGCAAGAACGAGGATCTGGAACTCGGAAAACCAACTTTCTGAAAAAGGTTCGATTTTTAACAAAATACATGGAAATTGTTGTTTTCTAGCTTGTCAAGTATTTGTAGCACCTTGTTTACAAGTATCAACACAATGCCATTGTAATAAAACAGTGGCATTCCTGCAGAATGTACATGCATGGAACTGTTTATTATAGCATTCAGACAACCCTTTTACCGGGGTATTTGTCAACAGCTTGTCTCTGTAGCTTCTGCAATTACACAGACACTGCGTGTGACAAGCATATCTTACTTATTTATCTAGCAATATCCAGTAAAACAAATTGTTATGTTATTTCCGAAAAGCAGTTGAATCCCCTTTGCACGAACTCATTTCGCTATATTTTCTTTACGTTTGCTCGACTTTTATTTAATGCACATATACTTCTTTACATTATGTGTTTTATTAAGTAAGGTCTGCTTGGCCAGTTTTTGCCGGTTACGATTTTTCGACAGAACGTCTTATATACATATCGCGACAAAACCTGTCTTAATGACATTGATGACGTTTTATGGAAAACCGGATTTAAATGACGTCACGTATTTTATCCAGGAAGTGAGAAGTTAGATTTGTAAACACTGAAGAAAAAAATAGATATTTGTTCAGGTTATTGACTTAGATGTGTTAAAATGGATGCATAGTTGGAGGTAAGTTATCTTTTTATGTATTTCATTATTCTGTTCTGTTAAAGGAGGGCGTAAATTAGGTTTTACCATAAATTTGCCCTTAGGTATAACATGTAAATAAATAACGTTACTGTACATGCATACATCACCTTATATCGGCATCATAACATCCCATAAAACTGGTTAAGTTAACTTATTCCCTGTCTTAAACTCAGCCCGTCAATATATACATTTATAACTGGACATCGTAATGTTTTATAAATGAGAATTAATATATTATATATATGTATTGTTGGTTTGAGAATGCGTATACACTTAACTTACGCTTAAGTAGTCTAAAGGACTGAGCTAGTTTGACCAGTGTTAATATTTTAAGTGTATTTGTACGATATTTGATTTCAACAAATGTGTTGTAAAACTGATAAGAATTAGTCAGGGTTTTCCTAGTATAAAAAATACATCGAGCAAGAATGTTGTTATACTTAGTGTCGTTTACTGTTTAGTTTGGCGCGAAATGAGGACAATCAGTTGACGAGAACCTATTTGTACCTAACGCTATAACTACATGGCCGCAGGGTGTTTCGAGAATCTTTGCTCCGAATTGAAATGTATGCGGTTAAATATTGCATATTTCTTATTAGAAATAACATATCTGAATTCTTTTCGATGCATACCTACCCCACACTTACAACTTGTGTTAATTTGAAATATTTTATTTCAATTAATTCCCCTCTTTCATGTAGCACCAACAGCTGTGCTGATTGAACCGTGCGGCAAAAAGTTCCATAGTTTTGGATACTCCGCTCTGAAGAAATACGCAGAATTATGTGAAACAGATGAGAAAGAAGCTGCGAAATGGGTCTTTTTCTATAGATTCAAAATGAAACTTCATTGTCGGACGGTAAGTAATATTATTCATGTATGTATTATCATATCCAGAAATCCTGATTAAATACTACTACAAGTATCCCAAAGACATTTCTTAAACCTATCTCTGTCTTTAACTTAGCTGATCTTAGAAAAAACAATCCAGCCATGATTTTAAAATAGCATTTAGATTATTACTTGTTATGCCCATCGGCGAATGCATGTATGTCATGTTGGGGTCAAAATTCTGAAAGTGTAATCAGATATAGTTGATTTAACCAATAACTTCAAACAGACACTTAACATTACTGAAACTGTCCTTTACTTATTTGAACAGAAACGTATTTTCAATCAGATCATTGTGCAAGTTTTATTTGCGTTACGAGCGGGTATTTGTAAAGGGAAGTATTTTACCGACCGCATATGGATTTCTTTTTTTAACCTCTACTGAATAAGTACCACGGGTTTCTGTGCTAGTCACTGTAGTGTACATTGTTTTATTCTAATTACAGCGAAGCAGTATTGCAAACAAGTTGTTAACATTAAACATATTTAAAACTATTACAATGTGTCGCAGTTCAACACGTGAATAAATCGGTTAAAGAGAAACGTATGTATTTGTTCTATTTCAGTCAATTCCAGACGATGAAAGGTTGAAGGATATTTCGGGGAAGACTCTAAATGCAAAAAATGTCTTTACACAAGTCATATTGTATTTAAAGAATAATGCAATAGAAAATATTGAAAAGAAATCGTTGCTTACATCCATTGAATCACACACCCTGTGGATTTTGATCGTGCCGGCGATTTGGACGGACACAGCAAAATGTTTCATGAAATCGGCAGCAAAAAATATGAGTTTTGCTTTGGTTAATCGATATATATCTATTTTATTCACTGAGTGTTACGGACACATTTCGATTAAAGGTAGATATTAAAATGACAAACAACGATGTATGTTCCGCCAAGTAAAAGCAATTGTTAAAAAAACAGTTGTAGTTCCATACTCATTTCGACGTCTTCCATTTATATCACCGACTTAGGTAATGAAAGCTCGATTTTCAGAAGAATTGGATCAGATTTGTTTATCAACGTAGTTCTGTACGAGTGTGTCTTATGTTTATGACCATGGCCGAGTATTTAGCGTATCGGACTCTTTAACAGAGGGTTTCGGGCTTGATCCTCACTCGGAGATTTGTCGATTATAGCAAAGGAATTATAAATGGCTCTCATCACATGTATATAGCGGATTTTAAAAACAGTGCATACGTTCGTCACTAACAAGCTTTACAGAGGTTATGTTACATGTTCTTGATCGTCAATGATTATTGCGAAGTTAAATACATCTTATATGCCTTGAAACACTTCCGTTGATATATATCTATTTGTCCTAATGAAGGCACTGTGCCAATCGAAAACAACTCTTTGTTTTTTTTGTATTGAGGCTGGTATATCATCGGAACGTTTGAAAATAGTAATTGAAACAGAAGCCGCTGCAGTTCTTTTTCGGAATTTGCCGATGGATGGAACTGGGGGAAAATGTCTCAAGGACCTGAATAAAGGATCAGTATATGCCGTTTTAGATGCCGGTGGTACGTATGATCCCAACAGGATTAGGGTTCCTGAGCAATATAAATCAATTTAGATTTAGATTTACGTAAATTAGTTTTGTTTGTGTTTTTTATATTTGTTTACATATTCAAATAGTCCCTTTTACGGGTTGACATGATAACACCCTGTAATGTTCTATCTAGTGAGATCAGACAATCACCCAAATAATGAAAATGACGGCTGTAAATGGTTATTATTAAAGTTAATTTGTATTTGAAAGCAATTTGTATTTGAAAGCAAATAAATGCCCTATAAACAACTATACACGTAGTATCTGAAATATTATCTAGTGATAAAATAAACAAGTAAATCAATTAAAATGGTAAAAACTTACATTGAAGGTGGTACTGTCGATATGACTGCACATGAAGTTATAGATGCAGACAGTGTGCATGAAGTACATAAGGCTTGTGGTGGCGATTGGGGTGGAACGAGAGTTGATGAAGCTATCGAGGAATTCATTGAAGACATACTCATTTGCTTATTTGTGTTTTAAAGACGTTTTTTTCATTTAAACAAAGTTATATGATTCGCATTTAGAATACAAACTTTCAGATCGGCAGATGAACATAACGGTGACTTTTTCTTTTTCAAAGAGCTGATCTTTGCATAGTTTTTAACAGCTAAAAACAGGTACAATTCCCGGCTACCATTACTTTTTTATACCGTTTTGACGCTTTGATGTTTTGAATGCTATACATAGTCATTTCAACTCATGTGTTATTGCCCTTTAATAATCTACATGAGGACCCATAAATATGGCGGATTTTCATACCTAGTTGAATCGTTTAAAACTTTGAAGTAAAACATTTAAGCAGACAAGGTACTGGGCTCCGTTTCAATAATATCGTAAACCTTACGCTGATTAAAAATTCTCGGTTTCACCGTTAAAGATGAACTCTTACTTCCAAATAAGATGAAAACAATTGTGTTGATGCACCAAAAAGAATAAAAAAATGTCGTAAGTACTGGTGCTTATGAAGGAAACAGAGTTTAATTTAAAAAGAAGGTCCATAAAACACGGTATTTCTACCTTATGAGACTACAGTAAATCACAGTAAATCTTTTATTATCTCAATTCATTTTATCAAGGTAAAGGCATTCTTGAAGAGTTGAAAACACAAAACATGGATGAATATTTTGAACTGTGTGAAATAATTGAAGTGAAGAAAAGAGATATTACTTTAAGCAAGACGATAACCATTGTAATTGGATATACATTGCGGCAACTGAGCAAATCAAAATCAGGACGGTCCCTTGAAGAAGCTGTTGCGTATTTTAAGTATGAAGGCAAAGTCATTGCACATAATGACAAGCTAAGAGTAGATCCAAGTGTCCCAGTATCTTGGTACGACTACCCCATTCAACGCACAGTACAACTGCTGTCTGAAATGCTCGGAATGACTGCAATGTCAAACTGCACGGTCATTCTCATGGTTGGTGGACTATCGCAATCGATCGTGCTTCAAAATGCAGTGAAGGAAAAATTTCCATATAAAAAGGTAGTTATTCCACCAGATGCTGAGCTAGTCGTTGCTAAGGGAGCTATAAAATTCGCATACAATCCTTTGTCGGTACAATCACGAATTGTGAAATATACGTATGGTAGTTCACACAAATACAGTGAATCATGCTCTCACAAAGTTGGTCGCCGAGAGTTAGACAAAAACGGTGATATGAGATGCTATGACAATTTCGTTCTTATTGTTAAAGAAGATAAGTCAGTTCCCGTCGATGATGTGGTAGATGGGTCCTTGTTTGGTCCAATTTATCAAACGCAAAATATACTCACGTCCGAAATATTTATATCGACATCAACGGATACTGAACATACAACAGATAGCTCATGCACAAAAATTGGTCAAGTCACATTCAAAATCCGCGAGGAAGACTTTGAAAAAGGATTCATTTACAAACATATTTATAAATTCGGTGGCACGGAAATCAAAATTACAACAATGAACACAGAATCGAATGAGGAAATGGGGGAAGAAACAGAAGTTGAATTCAGGGGATAAAATTGTCCAGATGGTATTTCCTCAAACAAAGGAACTACTTATAGAAAGTGTATTTCAGATGACTCGTTCATTTAATAATTTATTTCTTTAAAATACCATGGTTTTATTTCATGAGCAGGGAAGTGTTTGTTTTATATGTGGATTTTCTATGTATTTTACTTAAGTGGATTTTTCTATTTTTGAATATTTTATATTTATCCAGGTACTTTCGAATTAAACAGTCCGTAACTCAGTTGGTGTGAGTTTATTGATGGAAAAACAATTTGTTTATTCCATCTTTTTAAAATAGTTGATGTTCAAATTGATTACAGTATAAAGTAAACATGTTCTGTAATCTAATGCGTCGTTCATAGATAATAAATATTATAATATATAAATAAATATTTATGTAACCTGCTTGATTTACTCATATATAAAGCTTATTTTCATTTCAACAAATTAAACCACAGAAAAGTGACCTGGTCCGCCCGGGAATCAAACCCGGATTGTCCGATCCACAGTCAAACGCTCTACTGATTGAGCTTTAAAATATAACAGCATTTGTATTATTATCATTATACCTTGAATATGAAGTTTCGGAGTTGGCCGTAACTGATGCTGATAAAACTCGAGGGTTAATCCCATTGCATGTTGAATTGTGAATATATGTTTCAAATATTATTTTTATCAAAGTATACATTTATTTCTTCATTACTATTCTTGTTTGCAAGCGATACATTATTATTAAATCAATATGTATTTTTTGCCATACAAAGTTGCCATACGCATGTACAATTTCTTGTTATTACAAATACTAGTATCATAAAATAACTCTTAAATCCGGCAATGTGGAATTTCGCTTATTATCCACCATCAGCACCAGCTTGTTTGCTTAAAGTCAATAATGAGACAACTCCAATTAAAACGCCCACCTGTACCGTTAACAGTCGTATTCCGCCACGCAACGTCGTCAGCAACAGTACAAAATTGCGTACGTCGAACATTTTTATGCTCAGGACACATTAAGGTGGAACGCGACCCTGAGCCATTTTTCGAGTTAATGTCTGAAAATCATATACGAATAGAAGAGCATATGTCCAGTTAGGGACTGTTTTTACTTTTTCAATATTCGGAATAGTTTTGAAACTACGAGTCTTCAAAATATACCACTGACGTTTGTATGGACATTTTCAATTTGATATTCAAATGAGCCAACACTATTAAGAAGAAACCAAATGTTTCTTGAAACATGCGGACAAGCAAACCCATAGCGGTGTATATGCTTTCTTGTTAATTTCATGTTGATGGAATAATATTTGTTAACAATAATTGTATTTCACAATGCTCTTATTTCATCAATAAATCGATCTGTCATCTGAGAGTTGCTTCAAATGTACGCGTTAAGACGATTTTGTAAAGAAATATGTTTGTGTACGTGTCTTTTCTATGATAACAAGTACTCCGTAATTTTGAATCTCGGCTCCGGGTTAATTTTTCGATATAATTACTCAATCTTTTACGCAGTGAACTCCCTTGATGCACATACTGTAATTTATAAAATTTATTAATCGCAGTATGCCCTCGGGCCATCATAAACCAGGTGTGCCATTATGGACAGAGGGCACATTGGCGCCGTTTAACAACATTTGCACAGATGGACAAAGTTGGTTCAAGTTATTGATTATTGTTTCATATCTTAACTCCCAAGCTAAATGTAACTTCCGACTTAATAAACAATGCACTGACTTACTATGTTAACACATCGTTGAACCGTAATGCATCCATTCCAAAATATATATACACAATAAATATCAATTTGATCTTATTTATTCGCTATTAACGAAAACGATCTATTATGAAAATTGTATATTTAAGTAAGAATGGCTTTATCAATATAATATAGGGTTTTATTTTAAACTCAATGTTAGCACACAATTGTATACTATCAATTCAATAAAAATGAAAAAGCTTCCTTACCTACGTACTAATATGTCTGTGACCTCGTAGATAGTTACGTAAGAAAAACAAGGGAACTCAGCAGTTTTGGTATCGTTGTTTTGTATGATTAAGGTTTCTGATATAATAAATGTGAATTTTGGATGGGTGGTGACTCCATTTTATTTGGAATCTTTTGAAAATGTTTTTTTGTGTGCACTTTAAACTTAACATTCGGGTGGCCATCACAGTTTAAAAAAGTCCATTTACGTCCGATTTCCTTTTAAATAAAGAAAAAAAATCAAACTGTAACAACTTCTTGGATTTTAACATTGGTCAATTATTTAACATACAAGTTATAGTAAATTATACACGATATATTTTCAAATGATATAAGCAGTTTTTCGCATTTCATAAGTTCAGATGAGATTGATGTTTTATTGGTGTCCCGATTTATTATTAAGCCTGTTTGTTACCTTGACGATTTAATTAATGTAACGCAGAATTTAAACGGTGGTGGTTTAAAAGGTCAACTTGCTTAAAGACAATCTGAAGTTTTGTCGAGTTGATCAAATCTCATGAATAAGTTTATCTATGCTTTAGGTATGTTTTGGTTTGAACACGTGTTTCTTGAGCCATTTTTTGTTTTCAATATCGTAATATATAATTGTGTTTTTTCTTCGGAATATGTTTGAACCTGAAAAAAATAAAGTTCCATTGAACCTGATGAACCTTCATCAAATATATCATCATACAGCCAAAACTCGCAATGGCGAAGTCGATGGAACATTGGGAAATACTTCGAGATAACGAATATTCGATATAAACAATAAAAGTGTATAATCTTAACCGAAATAGTCGAAAAATGTCCACATAACCAGATCATAGAGGTAACAAAATTCGACAGCGAGTTTTGACGGTAGCAAATATTTATTATAGTCAATTCCCTTCCTTGTGAGATAGAATTGTTAAAATAATAAGTCCTCGAAGCAAGAAGAACTCATCCGAGTTTGAAACACGTATACCACCCTCAGCTAATATCATAACGAAACCGTGAGATACAACCCCTCCTAAGGTATTCTACACGAATTTGTGTGCACCGGAAGTCGGTCTCTTGTAAGGCAAGAAGGGAATGTACTTCATCCACGATGATCGCAGAGAGTGTAGCCTTCGTCAAATCTGCAAAAACAAAAACAAAACACACAACCTGGGCTGCATCGTCGGTAATATACCGCACAAATGATCTGAGAACGTTATGTATTTTTATATGTTCTCGTGACTTTTCACGTTGTTGTCTTAAGATAGATACATGTACCTTACGGAAAAAATAATGTGATCAATTGGCAAATATGTAGTATAATTTATTCACGAAAAATCAACGAAATTACGTTAATTAGGGTTGCAGTATTATGTTGGATACCTTAGATTCAAAAGTGGACAGATATAACACAGTGTAAGTATTGATGGTATTCTTGGAAAAGTACTTAGTCTTAAAGACTATTTGGCATTATAATGCGTAGTATAAACTTGAGGGTACTAAGCCGTTTATATTTGAATGTCGCTTGGTACGTTTTGGCATTAACTCTGTGCATAATGAAAAAGGGGACATGATTAGCAGATCACTTGATACAAGTATTAAGCCTTAGTTTGCGTTTTTGTACGTGTGTATGTGGTGTTAAGTTTTGTTAAGTCTTGTTTGGGCGCTTGCCCTGTGCCACCTATCAGGGTTTTTAATACTTGACTACTGGGCTTGTCTTTGTAGTTTTCAGAAAATTTACATTTTACTGACCGTGACAAGGCGGTACATAGTAATCCTTGATGAACACACCTAGTTTTGTATATAGTATATATGCACTGTGTTGCTTGTGGAGTTTTGTGCTGTGGTTCCATGTTACTTATTTGTGATTGTTTGTTTTTTGTATTCTATGTCTTTGGCGGTTTCCCTGTACCATTAAACTGGAATTATGTTAAAACCTTTGGCTATTGAGCTTGTTTTTGTAGTTTTTCATATAAATATTCATTGTATACTTGAAAGTGCATACTTTTCCGGATCTACTTCCGCTGTTTCGTCGTCGTCGCTCACTTGTCAGGCCGAGATACCTTATATCATTGCGTCAGTATGATTGCATAAATATTTTGCTGAGCATGTTTCATTATAAACTTTATATTTTAAGATGACCGACCTTGGAAGCGGCTACAATAACAATGATGGAATATTCGATGTCCTTGTGGCTGGGATTTATGTATTTACCTTCACAATCTACGCCGAACAAAATTATGAAGTTCGCGCTGAACTTGTCGTTGATGGTCAAGTAAAAACTGCACTGATTGCTGACGCAGATGAAATTATCGATTATCACAATGGAACCGCCACAGTCGTAGTACAGGTCAATACTGGGGACCATGTGTTCGTTCGAAGAGCTGACACATATACGGAATCTTGCGTAACGAGCAATTTTTACCGGGCTCTGACAACTTTTCTAGTTGGCTTCTGTACTAATAAATATCTGATTCAGATACGTATTAAAACAAATGCTTTGATTTGCAATAATTTCAAATTATTTCACATACAAATGCTACGTGTTTGTTTGCTTAACACCAAGTTTTAAAGTTTAAAATGGTCATTTCTTGTAATGCACGTGTAACACAATGATTCAAGTTTTGGAACTTGATTTGATCCATCAATGTGACATATTAATAAAACAGTGTTTACCCAGAGTGTTTTTGTTCCTTCAATGCAGTCTCTACCATTGTAACATGGCGTTGACATGTACGATATTAGGCAAGGTGTCTCATTTAAGTAAGCCGTTTAAGTAAGGTGAAATGATGGAGACTATTGATTTAGACTATTTTAAAGGAAATGTAACAAATGCAATTTCTATCGTTATCATATATGCACCATAAATCTGCAAGCGGAATATCTTGCGAAACACTGCACACTCTAGAATTAAGTTTTTGAGCTTGATTTGAACGCTCAAAAGCAACATATATCTAACGAGCCCATATGGTTTAAAGGGTGTTCTAAGCCTTAACACTACTGTTCAATATTTACACCTTAACTTCGATTTCTTGGATGACTCGCTTTCCTGCAATTGTGACTGACACCCAATGAACGCAACGTCTTCGAATATGCTTGGATCTCGCTTGAACACCTCGATATTTATCTTCATTTGTCAGTAGGACACAAAAATAATTAAACATATGAAAAATGTTACTAAATGATTTGTTAAAATTCCGTTAAATTCATAATACTATTAAATGTATGTTAGCACATTTTATTAATCAGAAATCTTTCACTGTTAGAAAAGTATCACTTCGTCATATTTGATTACGCGAAGGTCACCATCTTGAATTTCTCAGCAAGATTATGAATTCGACAAGGTCACTCGACCCAAGATAGGGTCGACCTATTAGGATTCTGCGCGGTCGATAAAAATACTCACAGTAGCATTCAAGCTCAAGCGCTCTTACAGTAGCATCCAGAGTAAAGTTTCGGACATTTTTCTAATGAAAGACATCTAAAGTTACACAATTTATAATATAAAATAAACGTTTAAACATGGTAAAGACTGTAATGCTGAAATCAATTCTACCGAATCCAAGAGTATTGTGACCTTTATACAGTACTGATCTCAACAACTTGATTAGGAAATGACTTTATTTTATTTTAATTGTCCTTGTGTTAACAGTGTATGCCGGTGATGACTCATCGTTTAGTCTCCAACCATGATAGAGTTTTGGGTCTTTCAGAAACCGAGCGAATAAATCCGATTTTTCAGGAACTGCTGATCTTCTAGAACTTCATTTGGCATTGTTGTTGTATAGCACATCCAACAAGCATTAGATTAAATCATTTGCAGCAATAAAATGTGTTTTAGTCTCTGGTTTTCGTTTTATGGGTGCAGTGGTATACTTAAAACGGCATAAAAACAAAAAAAATAAAACGGTCATTCAACCATAAAGCAGCTGCCAAGTTCATTTTCCGCACAGGCACGTTACTCTGTATCTGGTCAGATATTTTTTTTTTTAAATAATCAGAATGACTGAATGAAAACTCGGTTACATTAGGTCTGAAACTAGTCCACTAGGTCAAATATATCAATATTAATGTCCCGCACCTTAGGTTGGTACTTATTGGTCAGAGGTTGTTCAAATTGATGTCAAATGGTTCCCTAATCTTCGTTGACTCTAATAGTGGGTGACATGGGGTCACCCTGGGCGTTAAGTAAAATATTAAAATTTTGAACAAACAGAGGCAATATATGCACTCGAATCTTCATGAATATATTCTAATTTTGCCTCAATTTTTCTCTTAACACATGTATTTATATTGAAACTAGGTCACCTGGGGTCAAAACCTAGTCACAAGGCTCAATCTAAAAACAACATTGGGAACACTCTTGAGGCTTTATTTTTTTCCAATATTTTTGGTCAAATTTTTATGTAACTTAAACAAAATGTTTGCTTTGATTATTTTCCTAAGTTTGAAATTAAGTAATATGGTGTCACAATCTATGTAACTAGGTCAAATTAAATGCTACAATTTATACAATATTCTTTTATTTCCAACACTTGCTTACAAACTCATATCTCATGTCCTATATTAATAAGAATCCTACACTCGTATTGCTTGTTTCGGTTGGAATATTTCACCAACACGTCATTTCCATGCCATCTACTTTGTCTAATTTTGCAGGGATATCAATTCAACGGATATGCTTGATTTAATTTTGTTTAACCAATTTCAAAGGAGAGCTACAGAAAATCGACGTGTTGATAAGATAAGTAAGAAAAAAACGGCAAATTTTCGCTGACTTTAGGTTTGGCACTAGCGTGAGCTTGAAAAGTAGCATTCAAATAAGCTTGATTGCTTACTTAAGTTATCCGTATGAAACCGGAGGATTTTAAAAGTTTGACTTTTCTCGTAAAAGGTCAGTGTTGTCAGCCTGGCGGACCTTCCAATATGGCGCATCATACATTTCATGTATTTATCATAGTGATAATTACATTATTTATTTTCTACTAGCTTCTGGCAGAAACCAGACATTATATTAGTTTTATCATAACACAACTTAAGTAGGAATAATTTACATAATCATATAAAACTGTAGTTCTTTCAAGAAATAGTGTCAAGACGTATATACACAATTTATAACAACCCAATATATCCTATAAATGTGGAACAAAGAAAAGCAAATTATGAAAGGTAAAGTTTTATTTCCCATACTTAAGTCATTTGAATTTATTAATGGTATTTATTGTAGTTTGCTCGCTAGAATTATTTTCATGTTTCTTCCCAGGTAATAATGGCGGGATTTAAGGCTTAAAATTTGATTCAAAATTGAAGCAAAACAACAACAACAACAACAAATGTGCTTATTCGTTATAAGGTTGAGTGGATAATGTGTTTTACGCTTTATCTACCACTCTGGATCTTTAATACACTCTCCTCCATGTAACTTCAGAACAAACTGCTCCCAATTCATTGTAATGCAGTAGCAATCCGGAGCCCAATAGTCACCGGAAACGGAAATGCAAAATTTGTTGCCAGAGATAGCCTTGTGTTCTCCATAGTTTAGTACATTTCCCTCTTCAAGACCTTTAGCCGGATTAATCATGCAGTTGGCACCTGAAAATATTTTAATTAAGATGTCTTAAAATACTTTGGACAACAGTTTTGATTTTGAAACATACACTTGTTTATTATTGAATTTATTGCAAAAAGTCCCCTTTTTCAAAACAAATCTTTAATCGAATTCAGGTCAACAAAACATTCAACTTAGACAATGGCATCATATTGAGAGCGCCATACTGTAGCTTAGCTATTGTTTGGCATTTCTATAAAAAAATGTTGCGTCAAATTCACGTTAATATGCGTCACAAATAGTCCCCATAGGTACATAACCAGTAACTATATGTATCGATGACTTCGAACTTGAAATGCAATATAGTGTTTTCTTTAATGAGACGTAGTTATGTGAACAAGATCCAGTTTACAGCGGTTTCATGACATTATTAGTAAACAAAAATTACCATTAGGGCAGATCCAGTTACAATTTTCATCGACGACTGGGTCGACGCACTCGAGCGGCACACTAGGGCAGGTTGGGGGAGAACACGTGACAATCCCCCCTTTACAAACGCATGCATCACAATGATCTCCGAATGGACCTAAATAAAAAAAACATATATAGGGGATTGGTATCATATGTTTCCATTCGATACCACAAAACGCGATATATACTCAAGGGCAAAAGTGAGTATACTCACTTAAACTTATTTAAATTTATTTTATTGTGACATTATGAAAATTAAATCATATAAAATATATATATATAGGTGATTGGTATCATAGGTTTCCATTCGATACCAAAAACGCGATATATTTCAGCTGCCGTAACTTATTATCAGAGGTTTTGCTTGACTATTCTTACTTAATTTAAACAAGAAATCTCGTTGAATGATTTAATACGTTACCTTCTGGCACTAACACTCCCTCGACAAAACACTGACACGTTTCACAACACGAGTCAGGTGCGAAGTACCTCTGCTCCTCAGGGCACTCAAGATTTGGACACACTATGTCCTTGCACGAGTCATCGGGGACAAGGCACCCGCATTCATTCTTCTTCTGTTTATTTACGCCACATTTTGGTGGATCACATGGTCGCTTTTCACAATTGAATTGTCCGTTTGCAAAGCATTCACACGTGTTGCACGGGTCGTTAAAGGGACCTGCATAGTTCAACAGACAGTATTAGGTAGAGGGAGGGAACTCAGTATGAGACTGTATTATCTCCTTCGGATAAACTACGCTGGCCAACCAATCAAGAAGAATAGGTCAAAGTATCGTCTGATCATATTCTATGTATTTTAATTAAACGGTTTGCTTGCAAAACTAAATAATATTTGTTTTATATTGCCATTCGTAGAATTTTGTCAGAGAGTTCTCATTACTACTAAATTTTACGAAAATTAAAGAGAAATCATATTTGTTTACGATCAATGATAAGGGGGTCCCAATATAATGTATTTTTTATTAAAAAGATAAAATCCATTACACCATTTTAGATACTAGAAATCGCATTTTGATGATTCACGAAATGCGAACGTGATTACAGGAATGAAGATTGTCACATTAAAGTTTCAAGCGAAAAAGCAACCCTAAAACAGCTTAGTAAATAATTGTTATCCTTTCTGTAGAATAATGATTAGTTTACAAGGTTGTAATCAACTGATTAAGTAACGTCATGATTAATAAACATTCTAGTTGTTTTTTTCTTGCGTTGTGTTGCTTGCGTTGTGTTTAATTGATTATTGTTGATTTCAGTAGATCTTTTTTCTTTGGAATAACAAATGCATGTATTTTCTTTATATATGGACGGAATTTATGAATTAGATAATAAAACTATAAGAAACTCAGATCACAATATTTTTTATAGTCAGGGCCAAAAATATACTGCCCTTCCATCCTTTTAAAAGACCCCTCGTTACAACTTAATTAAACATATTACCCTCCGGCACTAAGACTCCGTTGACAGAACACTGGCAAGCTTCACAGCACGAGTCAGGTGCGAAGTACCTCTGGTCCTCAGGGCACTCAAGTTTGGGACACACTATGTCCTTGCACGAGTCATCTGGGACAAGGCATCCGCATTCGTCCTTCTTCTGTTTGTTCACGCCACATTTTGGTGGCTTGCATGGTCGTATTTGACATGCGAATTGTCCATTTGCAAAGCATTCACACGTGTTGCACGGGTCATTAAAGGGACCTGTATAGTTCATCATACATTATTAGGTAGAGGGAGGGAACTCAGTGGGAAGCTGTGTTATCTTGGCCAGATAAAGACATACGCAGACCATCTAATCAACGAGCCTACTTTAACGTTTCGTCCGCTCAAGAATTTGGGTTTAATATTTGAGTATTATGACGAACTAAATTAGAATTTTACTTGCAAATTTAATTCATGTTTGTTTACGTTTCAATTCTTAGACTTTGAAAATACATTATTTTAACTCAGGGGTCTATTTTCAAAGAGGAGTCCTTCTATACCTATACCGTTAATCGAAATAGAGTCCCTATCTGGTATGATAAATTATTCATGTGTAAGGATATATAACTAAACGTTTTAGATACTAATAACCGCATTTTAATGATTAAGGAAAAGAAAACTAGCTCAAGTCAATGAATATCGCAATGTTAGATGCTTTCATAGAACAACATTGACGCTTTTACAGTCCAGTAGAAAAGTTTTCTAAATAGTCGAAGTCAAGGGAGGCAAAATGTCAAATAATGTCATATGGTAATTTAAGTTGTCTTTTGTCCGTGGCATATCATGCGTTAGGTGTGTTGCATTTCAGGGACATATGTGGATTAATTTGTACTTTGTTTTCTTCAGTTTTAAAAAAGCATGACTTTTATAACAAAATGGACGGGTTTAATAAATAATCGCATAATACACTTAATAAGTCAGATGTCAGATGTCAATGTTCCTTACAATCGGGGCCTATAATATCTGCCCTATGTTACCTTCCGGCACTAAGACTCCATTGACAGAACACTGACACGCTTCACAGCACGAGTCAGGCGCGAAGTACCTCTGGACCTTAGGGCACTCAAGTTTGGGACACACTATATCCTTGCACGAGTCATCGGGGACAAGGCAACCGCATTCATTCTTTTTCTGCTTCTTCACGCCGCATCTGGGTGGCTCACATGGTCGTTTTTGACAGTCGAATTGTCCGTTTGCAAAGCATTCACAAGTGTTGCACGGGTCGTCAAATGGGCCTGTATGTTTCAACAAGCAGTATTTAGTGCAGCCGGCGGGGTAAATCATGGTGAGGCTGTGTAAGCCTTCCCACATACAAACATATGCAGTTCATATAAGATAAGGTAGCGTTCAACAAAGTATCGTTAGATCAAGAAATTCAGTTTAATATAATGGTATTATCACAAATTTGATTGAACAGTTTACTTCAAAGTTTAAATAATCTTTGTTTTATTTCTTCATTCTAAGACTGTTTTCTAAAATATAGCATTTTCACTCAGTGATCCTGACTTCAAAGAGTGATCCTACTCTTTGATAAATCGAAAGGGATTCCCCATGTGGTATGATAAACAATTCATTTGTAAAGATATAAAATTAATCAGAAACTAGTAATCGCATTTTTAGACCTAAATAACAGTGGACTTTATAATGACTTTATTTCCTAAACATTACAAATGCTTGTCATTTCCGACTAGTAGCAATATTTATTAATGCAATAATAAATCGCGAAGTAATCTAGCTTAAATACTTCTGTAAGGTTCTTGAATTTGCTGCCTATCCTTCATTTAAAAACGAAATCTCGTAGAATAATTAAATCTAACAAGTTACCTTCCGGTATCAGTACTCCATTGACAGAACACTGGCACGCTTGACAGCACGAGTCAGGTGCGAAGTACCTCTGGTCCTCAGGGCACTCAAGTTTGGGACACACTATGTTCTTGCACGAGTCATCGGGGACAAGGCATCCGCATTCGTTCTTCTTCTGTTTATTTACGCCGCATTTTGGTGGATTGCATGGTCGTTTATGACATTTGAATTGTCCGTTTGCAAAGCATTCACACGTGTTACACGGGTCATCAAATGGGCCTGTATGTTTCAAAAAGCAAACTTAAGCATAGGCGGTGAGAGAATCAGGATGAGACTGTGTCAGCTGTCCCAGATAAAACGTATGCGTTTTATATAATAAGATAGCGTTCGACAAAGTATAGACAATTCAAGAATTTTTGTTTAATATTATGAAATTATCACACATTTGAAAATTCAACTTCAAAATTTAGATAAGCGTTGTTTTACCTTCCACTCTTAGACTCTCTTTTTTAAATTTTATAATTTCTCTTCAGGGATGTTCGAAATGGATTAATTATGTGATTTGAAAAAATATATAACTTTTTATCTTAGTTACTAGTAATCGCATTTTAAAGATAAGAGCAAAAACGACTTGTTGAAATCAATAGATTGCCACATACGATGTTTTTAGCAAAAGATCGGGACAACTTTTACCTTTCTCCTGTTGAATAAAAGGTTTCTAAAAGGAATAATCAAGGAACATAATAATGCCATGTCTAAGAACGCCATTTTGGTTGTATTTCTGTTGTTGTGATGCGTGCGTTGCGGCTCAAGGACATATTAGATGTGGATTTCAATTAGATTTTCTTTTTTCGATATAATAAATTATTGTCTTGTTTTAATAATTATTTGTTGGATATTATAACTAAAATAATTTATTTAGTAATTCAGATGATAAAGTCTATAAATGTGTCCCCTTCTTTCCCTGGAACATGACACAGTGTGTAATACATAAATTGAACTTGTTACCTTCCGGCACTAACACTCCATTGACAGAACACTGGCATGCTTCACAGCACGAGTCAGGTGCAAAGTATCTCTGTTCCGCAGGGCACTCAAGTTTGAGACACACTTTGTCCCTGCATGAGTCGTCAGGCACGAGGCATCCGCATTCATCTTTCTTCTGTTTATTCACGCCACATTTTGGTGGCTTGCATGTTCGCTTTTTACAATCAAAATGACCGGTCGTGTAGCATGTACAAATGTTGCACGGTTCTTCAGGGTCAACAAAATCACCTGAAAACAGTTACAAGTATCTATGGTATAATAGAAAATGCAGTCGCGCCGAGTCAAGTGTTAGCATTTAGTTTCAAATTGTGAAAAATATGAATTGCAAGCACAACAATTAACAAAAATAAATAGGAAAAACATACTTTGCAGGTAATTTATTGAACACCTTTAAGCTTAATAAGCGAACAATACCAAATGCCATTTCATGACAACAGACTATACATGCACATTATTATGTTTCGCCGATAAAAAGGTACATTTCAGCTATGCCGTAAATGTTTAAATGTATTTGTGTATCAAATAAGTATAGATTTTCTTAGTACAATGATAGAAAATTAAGCGTGTTTTTATTTTCTTAGAACGGAAATAATGTTGGTATCTAAAATAATAAAAGGCCTTGTTGAAATGTATAAAAAACTGCGATAAATAAGGTAAGATTTTTCCATGTATTTAACATAAAAAAGTTCATAAAAATTCTTAAATTCCTTTTGAAGTTCAGCAAATGAAAAGTCTAGCCACGATGTAGCCTAAGCAAGAACACATATTGAAAATACGTCAGTGCATAATATAAAAACAACTCAACTGTATTTGTGAAAGGTATCTCAACACATATTATTGATGAGAAGAGCTGCAGCTTGTAAAGAACAATTAAACAAATTAATATAATTTTCAGATCAAACAAGTTACTTCCTCACCGCTTTCATAATGGTGTCCATTTTTGTCGCAGCCAGATACACCACCACCGCTGCTGCCACTTCCGCTATTGTCGTGACTGCCACTTCCACTGCTTGGGCTTCTGCTTGAACCGCTGCTTCCACTTTTTCCGGTGCTAGTATTTCCACCGCTGCTGTTGTTGCTGCCGCTTTGGCCACTTGCGCTACTACCGTGACTGTCTTTTCCACTTCGACCACTTTTTTCACTTACGGCACTGCTCGTTCCACTGTTCCCACCTGAGTTACTTCCGCTGTTTTCGCCCTCGTTACTTCCGCTATTTTCGCTGCTGTTGGTACTCTCGCTACTTCCGCTGTTTGCTCTGCTGCTGGTACTCTCGCTACTTCCGCTGTTTCCGCTGTTTTCGGTACTCTCGCTACTTCCGCTGTTGTCGGTACTCTCGCTACTTCCGCTGCTGTCGATACTCTCGCTACTTCCGCTATCGCTGCTGCTACTGTCTGGGTTGTACAAGCATACAGGACAACACGCATCTGCTGGGATTATTTGTTTATGGCACGAAAGTCGTGGACAACGGCCACAACCAGATTCACATCTTTTACAGCAGCCGTCATTGGGCTGAATTTGTCGTTTATACCCGCAAGGCAGAGGCGAACAAAGCTTCTTATGGCACTTGACAATGCTGTCTCTGTAGCATGTACATATGTTACATTTGTCTTCAGGGTCTTCAAAGGTACCTGAAAACAGATAACAAAATAGTTTTGGTAAGGTAAAGAAGGGCTTTATTAATGCATTTTAATAGCATAGTAACTGTGTATGCGTTCTGGTTGAACTGGCTATAATACTATTATATCCTTTTCGCTTACGTCACATTTTAACGATCGATTTTTTTTAAACATGTTTTTAAACTTTATTTAATTTTACAACGATTGTATAACAAGCTATTTCAACTTATATAAATCACTCTCATTGGCGCGATGTAGCGCGAGAGTGTGGTCATGTGTTATGGGGGAAACCGGAGTACCCGGAGAAAACCCACTTGTCCGGCTTGGTGACCACTAACAAAACTCACATGCGCCCAGGCCGGGAATCGAACCCGGGTCGCGTCGATGAAAACCGAGTGCGCTAACCACTGCGCTAACCGGACAACCAGTTTTTGTACAAGCATGTTTTTGTACCAAAAATGCCTTTTTAGTAAGTGTAAATTGTGTTTAAATGATTAAGCATCATTATCTTGTCCGGCTATATCTGTTAGTTAACGTCGGAATGTGAGATAATTCTACAAAATGCATTCAAACAAAAGCATACATTGTGTCCAGATCATTAAGGATGAAAGAAATGTTATTCCATAATTCGTGGCAATACCAACCGCATCGGTAGTATTTTCCGTCTTTCCTACATCTGACGTCATCATATGGCGTTTTAGGGTCTTCTTCACTTGAATCATCTTCCGGTCTGCATTCGGGGCAACAAGAATTTGGCCTGAAATATCTCTGCTCCAACGGACAGTCGCAGATTGGACAATCAATTAACGCACACTCGGGCAAACACCGCTTGCAACAGTTGTCAGGTGTTGGTTCTTGCATCTCGTACCCACAATGTGGTTCCCCGCATGGCTTCTTAACACACTTCAATGTGTTCTCCGGATAGCACTGACATTCGCTACATCGGTCACGAGGATCTTCAAATGTTCCTAAAATGTAACACGTAATCGTTAGACGAGTTTTTCATTGCTTCATAGCATCTATATATTCGCTATATATCTCCAGAAAATTTTCAACATTGCTTGTTATGGAACCTTTCGCAGGATAATTTTTATGAGTACAAGTGATATCTCTTGAATATTAACATAAATGTATGAAACCTTCTTGCTTTAACTTTCATAGTTGAATTTATTAAAGGCACTAGTTCACAGTTTGCCACCTTAAAATACATATAATTTTGTTTCATCTCTCAATATTGTTAAAATTAGACCAAAAAGCCGAAAGGCAAAATATACACTGTCCCTAGTCAGCAATAAACGCGGAAACCCCTGTATCGCAAGCATGTGCAGCGTCTGCGCGTGGGTACGTGATGTAACAGGGGTAACAACTTTAGAAAAGTGAGAGAAATGCGGATAATACAATTGAAATATATTATTTTATAAACTCGAATGCTCGACAAATCATATCGTTTAACACTGACTATCTCGAGCACCGGAGGGTGTAGAGAGCATTTTGTCTCTCTCCTTCGGGCTAAACTCATTTGGCAAGCCTTTCCATGCGATAACTTATATCCTTGGAAAAAGCAAACGGATTTGTTCAGACAGAATTAAATGGGAAAAAGCACCCGGGAGAACAAGAAACAGACCTTTAATAGTTCACTACCTTGACAGTTCAGCTTTGAATATCAAAAGCGAATAGAAAAGATCGTTATTTGACTTATATCAACAATGCAACTTTACACACATTCACCATTATACCACATAATTCTGATTAAACAAATAACAGATGTATCATACCAATAAATCAAACTTGCACTAGTGGCATTGATCTTGAATAAATCACTTACCACATGAGTAGTAATGTCCCTCGACCGTGCACCCGTTATGCTTCGTAGAAGACGTTGAAGGAAAAGTCGGAGGTGGAGTAGTCGGAGGTGGAGGAGTCGGAGGTGGAGGAGTCGGAGGTGGAGGCATGTTGTACGTGCTGCTGATTCCGGTTATCGCCACGAACAGAAGAGTCAAAGCAAGGAACTGCATTTTGATTTTTGTTGAAACGCAGTCTGTTGATTAACCACGGAGTTGTGCCTTTTATACTGTTATCACGTACACGTGTGCCCTTAATGATGTGTAATGTTCTTCATTTTCAACTGCACTTCGTAATATCCCAATGAAATTAGTTTAGGCGAAAGTTTGTCAAGGTCACCGTCTTTCTTTGCTTGCTTCACAATTATGTTTATCCTTTATTCAAACCGCACTTACAGTAAGGTTAGCAATGAAATCTGTGAAAACAGAAAGGTTGGAATGCCATATGTCCATTCTAGGGAGGGATTCGTTTGCTCACCATGTACCATCTTATCAACGAGCGTACGAAAAACACCCACTAAATTTCAAATCCGAATAGTTATTTTGTTCAAACGGGGGGGGGGGGTGTAATGATCCGTTGACCGTTTGACCGAACAGAAGACTGGATAATCCACTAGTACCCTTAAATTAAACAAACACCTGAATTAATCTAGTTATTTCGATAACAAGCAAAAATGACAAGTGCTCTAAGAAATGCCTATAAGTATTTAACATTAATCCGCGACATCCGCACCCTACTTATATTGTTTTTCCCAATATTACCCTGAAGAATACAGTAAAAAAAGGTTGATTACACAAACTTCGTATTAGTTTGTGGTAATTACACAATAATCACACATTTCGTCGCCTTAAGCTCGTCTTTGAGCATATTGTATAAGTAACATGTTGTCAACTCTTTATCAGAGTGAAGTATCAAATCGGTCAGAATCTAAGAACGCATTGAACTCCAGTCATAGGTGGTCTACTGAACGATCACTTGGTACAAAAAGTGAAATTGGTATTTTTTCTGAAGATAAATCAGACCCTTTATAGGAATCCGATGGTTTTCTCGATGTTCCCACATTTTGTAATATACAACTGACTGTTGGGTTTCATACATAATGCTACAAATATGTTACTGTACAATTTAGATAGTTGTAAGTTTTAAAATCCCAATGAATATGTTTTACAAATTGTAAAACGAAAATAAGCATTTAACAAACGGAGAAACATTTATAAGATGATAATACGGACTCGAAGAGTTTATTCAAGCTATTTGTGTGCGACATTGAGCCTTACAAATAGCTAAGAATGATGGAAACAGTCATTATTGTTCCACAAATTATATAGAGCACGTGAATACCATCAACATAGCCTAACCATTATGCGTTCGATGGTTGCTTCTATCGCAACATCGGCAGTTTTGGTAAATAACATTAAAATGATAGTTTAAACCACGTGGTTAAAATAAGACAGCATTACTGTGCGGTTACAAGTGTTATATGTGTACAGTGGCAGTAAACGTAATAAAACGTGTTAACGATTTTGGGTAAAATCATACTTATTTCAATCTGATGAGAGAGGCACCGAAAAGCGATGATTTTGTCTATGGGTAAATATGTTTCTGTATCTAGTCTTATTAGGAGCGCATAGCAGACAAAAAATCAATTATGTAAGAATATGTACGTTCTATTAAGTTGTGTGTCTGCCCTCACTCTACAATTATTCTGTATGGAACAAACATCAGCGTACTGTTTTGTGTATTCGATATAATAAAGTGGGTTTTATTCTGAAGAATATGAATATTTACCTCAAGGGTGTAGCCTTCTCCTTGAAACTATACATGCACTCATTACTTTGGCTTCGTTCATATATAGTTTAAAATAGATTTGTCATCATCTGCTCGTAACGTTACATATAAACCAGATAAAGAATCCCATCGTTGATATATATTTAAGGCCGTAAGTATACAGTATAAGGATTGCTTCATTTGAACATGATTGTTGTGTTATAAAACCAACATTTGTAGCAGGCTTTGTTTCACAAACGCAATTTATTAAAATTAATGACAAATGAACTTAGAAAAAAAATAGATACATGTTTTGTGAAAGTCAAAATAAAGGTGTTTAGTCAAGAAATGATCATATATATATTAAATATATATCCGCGACATATGTTTCCTACTTATACGGAAATTCCAAGTAGCTTTCGGAAAAATACTGTAATGGTTGGTTGCACATAAATCGTGTGATGATGGTAATTACTCAATAATCACATTCTTAGGCGAATTAAGCTCGTCCCATGAGCAACATATTGTCAACACTGTACCAGATTTACGCCATATGTCGGCTATCCCCTAAATAACTCAAAGAACTGTAATTTAACTTGATCTACTTTACTATCATAGGTACAAAAACTAGTGAAATTGGTCCTATTTTCAGAAATATAAATATACATTGTTGTTGGATGGTGGTGTTTTTATTTTAAATGTCCGCGCATTATTTTGTAATTTTCAAACGTTTATTTTGCTTCCTACTTAACGCTTTAAAACAAGTGAACAATTTGAAAATTCTCTGCACTTCATAAGTTGCTTCATTAAACTCAGTAAATGACCAAAATTTCAATAGTTTTACATTTTGCTAATTTTTCATTTGATTTGAAGAATAAACACAACAATCTTGTCGCCCCACAAACAGCTACAGATTCCGAACAACTTGCAAGTCACGTGATCGTTTCACACACACACACACACACACACACACACACACACGCACACACGCACACACGCACACACACGCACACACACACACACTATTCTGTCAAATAGAGTTTTATCCAACTTGATGTCATTTTTAACAGTGCTAACTACGTTGAAACTTTTCCATCGATCAATTTCATTACTGATGTTAATCTGTCGGGCTCTGTGTACATGTTTCTTAGCAGTTTTCCGCTTACTTGCACTGTTCGTGCTGAGTGATGATAAATAATTATACAGACTCTATCTTTAAACTCACTGGGACTTACTAGGTAGATAAACCTAGCAGATCTGAATTGGGAAATACGCAAAAACGGCAAAAAATGAATGTTCCATAAGCGATGTGATCTTTAAGCATTTGAGTTATCTGGTGTTTAATCTCTTTTAATATTCAAAATAGGGAAATCATATGATACGATTTGATTTCTTTATATGCCAGTGCTGTCACTGCTGTATCCCAAAATTTACTAACATCGATAGTTTGCTATTTGTATAAGGTGTGGTGTCGTAAGGCAGTACCTGTCTTTCCTTGATCTTTGTGCCTTAAACTGGATCGAGGAATTTCCATAAATGAAAAATGGTCTTTTATGATTTTCTTAAAAATATTTCCAATCTTAAGTAAAAGAATCTCTTGCAGAAGAAAATATAACGCAATTTATTAAAAAAAACAAAAACAATGAGCTTAGCTGAATCCTGTTATAAGGGACTTTAGAGGTTTCAAGAAGTTGGAGCAAGAGTTGTTGCACCTAATAGACGACCCAAAAACAGTCATGTCACATTTTGTATCTCTCGTTGAGTGTGTACTTAACCTTGATCATTGAGTCTTTCAGCAGGATCATGGTTAAATGAGAGGCTACCAATCTAGTCTCTGTAGTTCCAGTATTGTACATGGGTGGTGGGGGTGTGTGGATCATGACCACATACTTATACTGTTACGCTTGACATAATGAATGCTATTAACTTATGTTTATTTTACTGTCAATTTTGTACATGAAGATAATTGGGAGGAAATATTTTCATTTCTTAACTTAAAATAGTATATTTAAAGTAAAACCTCTTTTTCGTAAATATTGTTTTATGATTGATTAAGAAGTATTTGATTTCCAACTTTAGTTACACCCTCTGATAATTTTTATTTTTGATCGCTGATAGACTGTCATTAGTACGCCGGCTTGTACATTTTACTGACCGTCCTAAAGGCGGTACCTTAATCCTTGATAAACATACCTAGTTTGTTATGTATAGTATGTATGCACTGTGCTTTTTATGGAGTTTTGTGATGTTCTTCCATGTTTCTTGTTTGTGATGTTTTGTTTTTATGTTCTATGTCTTTGGCGTTTACCCAGTGCCATTCAACCGGGTTAATGTTTAAATGTTTTGCAACTATGCTTGTTTCTGTAGTTTTTCGCATAAACATTGTGCAGAAATAGTTTTCCAAAATTATTGTTTTACTCGTAAAACATTATTTACTCGTGGTTTAGCTTGATTAGTAATGAAAATAAATCAGTTATCATTTAGTTCAAATTTACAAAAGAAATATCAGCACATGAACAAAAATCAATACATATGACCAAATTGCACCGATCGCCACTTACCGAATGAACTATTTATAAGGCCAGACTGGTTAACAAAACAAGAGAGTATAAACGAACGGTGGATTAAGTACAGTTTCCAAGTTTGTTTTATGGTATTTAATCACTCTCATTATCATAGATCAGTCTGCATCGCATGTACACGGGTTATTTGCTAACCGGTGAGTGAAGATGACACTTTGTTGTTCAGTGAATTTTATATTATTTACACTTCAACTTCCATTCCTTAAATGATCTGCCTTTCGGCAACTGCGATTATCATCCGATGGACGAAACATCTATACATATGTTCGGATCGCAAATCATGCATAACAATATACATTTTTGATCTTTTTATTGTTTGTTTTGTGTCAGCAGGTCCCGTAAAATATAAATCAACATTTAATGAAGAGTTAATACATGATAATTATTATGTATTGTTGCCATAAGTATTTCAATTTTACGTTTAAAAGTGATTTTAAGTGGTTGATCTTTTCTCGCGTTATTGTGACGTCATTTGATCAATTGATTTCGGTTACAGTTGGGTCGTTCTATTTACAGAATGGGTAAGAAAATAATTTATAAAATGTTTTCTTAAATGAAATGGAGTATTTTTTAGCAATTATTTAATGAAATAATGAACCATTGGTTTAAATGTAAGTAATGAATTGCGGGCTTGATGTCATTATCGGGGATATTCATAACGCAATTGGGCTGGTCAAAGGACTATCCACACTTTGACCAGCCCAATTGCGTTCATACCCCGATAATGACATCAACCCCGCAATTCATTCCTTAAATATATAATGAAAGAAATCATGTTTATACTGCCAAGTTGCTGTATAATGTTGGTGTAAGGCCCATTTACATTGTTTTAGTGAATGGGACCCTTTGTACGTTCGCCACATTTCTGTTCATCACATTGTGTGTCTCTCAGTTCTATTTTGCCTAGCCGATGGAGTAAACGAATTTATGATGTACCATTTGATCAGAATTACGCGTCAAACTGCAAGTCACAATTTTTCGGAGTTGAAGTCTAAGTCTAAGTATACCTATTTGTGGTGTTTGTATCGGGCCATTACCTTGAGCCTGTTAGCAAGGTTTATATTTTAAAACTGCACTCTCATAAATTTGCCATTTTTACAACTTTTTTTATTTTCTTTCTTGGAAAGGACAATTAAATAAATGCAAACCACTGATAAAAGACTGCTGACAAAATATATGACCGCAGATTTTCATATTTCTGTTCGAAAATTAATGTTTAATGCCTTAAACCGTTACTAACGTTTTAAGAAATATGCATAAAACATCATTTTATGAACTTAAATATAAAAATCTGCGATCTATGTTTTTTCAGCAGTCTTATATAACTGGTTTACATGGATATTCGTAAAAAGTGTCCGATTCCAAGACAAAAAATAAAAATGTTGTCAAAACGTTCAATCTGTGAGAGTGCAGCTTTTATGTTGAGCACTGGGGTTGTTCAGTAGATTTCATCGTTTTATTGAATAATTATTGTGCTACTGACTTGGTCGACCTCAGGCGAATAGAAGGCATAGGATGGAGAAATTCCACTTTTGTTGATTAACGGTAGTCCATTAAGGGAGTATAACAGCATCAGCCTTTTGCCATACAGGGCAGTACAAAATAATCATATGACTTGTGTAAAGGTAAAAAAATGTATAAGGGATATGTTTGCGTTTTTTTTAACTGTGGAATGTGTGGACACTTAGCTATTTATTAAACCTGATTTATAAAGCTTATGTTTTTATATTTGTACAAATATCATAATTTATATGTATGTTTTTTTGTTGTTGTTTTTTATTTTGATTATTTTAGTCAAATGACATAATGATGATTTAATGTTAACTTTAATATGTAAGACACTAAATGAACTTTAAGGGTTCAGGACTTCTGTTACTCTTTAGTGGAAAATGTCAGCGAATAAAACGGATAATATATCTAGTTAAAGCTCAAACAAAAGGAAATTTTATATATATGGTCAGAGAAAGTGACCTTTTCATCAATATCTCAACTGATTTTCTCATTAACGAGATAAACAATGTATACAAATGACGCTCCGTATTGTGAAGTCGATGGTGTCATTAGCGATAATAGGTATGTTAGGAAACTTTGCTATAATCATGTTTTACAGTCGAAGGCTAAAGCTTTTCTTTTATGTGTATTTTACCTCGCCCATGTGGACTTGATAGCAACAGATGTACCAAATACCAACAATATTCTAGAAGCAATATTGCAATTTCATCCCAACGCAGATATTTTATGTCAAACCAAAACTTTCCTAGAGCATTTCCTGAGAATTCAGAATACGCTTTAAGTTTTGTATTGACGTCAAGTGGCATTGCTTTCATTAGTGAAAAGGATCTCAATGCAGCTTTAACATCAATATATTTTTTGTGTTTTGTTTCATATTTTGCGCTGTAGCTTGTTAAATATTTCAGCAAGAAACAACCATTGTAGATTTTAATCACTCTTACAAGTCCATGGTTCTAAAATAAGCATACATCATAATACACAATTAGAGCTTGTGGCAATGTCGTTATTTCAATTTATACATTATGATTGATATTACAGATCGGATCGCGAATCATCGCAAAACAATGTACATGCAAATTGTTTATCTTGTTATTGTTTGTATTGTGACACTGGGTCCCGATGAAATGTCAAATAAATTGTTGTCATTAGGGTTTCAATTTAATCTTTAAAATTGATTTCAAGTGGTTGATTTTTTCCCGCGTTATTTTGACGTAATTTGATAAGATGTTTCTGGTTACGGTCGGGTCGTTCTATTTCCAGATTGGTTGATAATTACTGTAAGGTTTTCTTACATGAAATGATGTAGTTTTAACAGGTCTTGAATGAAAAAATGAAATATTGGTGTACATATAAGTAAAGAATTGCGGGATAAAAATTGGGTATGTACATTAAATTGGCACGCAGTTGGGTTAGTTAAAGTACGCGTGGAGTCGGTATCCTCACACTTTAACCAGCCTAACTGCGTTCATACCCCCATTATGACATCAATCATTCCTTAATGAATTGTTGAATACTCTTTCTTTTTTGACCTTGTGACGTTTAATAACGTCACGGCACGCTTAGTTCCGGAAAGGTTTTTGAGTGAGATATATCTCATTTCTGGTTCGAGTTAAAATAAATAAGAATATCTTTACCTGAATCAACTAGCCATGAATATGAAACGTTTGAAATGATATCGATCATAAGTATATTAAACGGAGAAATTGTTGTCATGACAACCATTGTGTAACATTTCACAGAGCATATTAAAATGATACATTTTTTAAGTCTGACCATACTGATATAATATATATCTGTCCGGGCGTTTTTGACGCCCAAACATGTGTTTAAAGACCAAATCCAAACCAGCATGGTCAAAGCCCTTGGTAGCACCAGCGTTTCAGCGTTGAATGCGTACAATTATCGTTGATACGGGAATGTGTTAGATCTTCAGTTGTTGAATCAATGCAATCCATGAAAATATATTTACTGAAAGAAGACAAGCGAAAAACGGTTAAAATAATGGATAAAACTATGCAATTAAAAGGACACACACACGCACGCACGCACGCACGCACGCACACACGCATGCACGCATGCGATAAGTGGAAACCAAAATGTCTCTCTGTGAAGGAAAAAAACCTGCAAGCAACTGCCAAAGCGTTTCTCCGACGTTATAAAGGTGATAACATTTTCTAATATCTGCAATACTACAGATAAGACGAACGACTAACCAATTCAGTCCAGACCTAGAGCAGTAGGGTTTGGCATGTTTTTTTGCCTTAAAAGTAAATTGTTAAATCGAGTTGTTCACCAAATTTTGACATCATATCTTTAAAGTTTAAAGTTGTAAAATTGTAATTCCTCAATTAAAGCAGACTCGATTTTAACTCCTGTGCAAAAGTCACAACTAACAGGTACATTAAAAGTATAGTCCTTCTTTACGTGTCCCAATTGAGCGCCTTAACCCGGTGTATTACACTGTTTATTTGTCCTAATCGTTATTTCAAAAAGATCAGATCTCAGCTTCAACTTCTTAACACATCAAGGCAGGCAGCAGAAGATATACGGTTTATCTATTCTTACCTAGAATGATTGAACATCAAAACAAAAATAATAACAATGTGAATTTAATGGTGTATGTGCACGTTCGTTATCGCAAAAATACGCCGGAACATATCATAACGCATTAGGAGCGATCACCGACATTTGTGAAAAGGCAGATAATACCTTTTTCAGTATCATAGTATATGTGTGTTTTCTTTCTTTTGTAGCTGTTGGTTGTGTTTGTATATGTGGGGGTCGATACAACAGCTGCCGATTATACAATTTCAATTAACGTATCAACTTGAAATCATAATTATCAACATAAGCAAGCACAATTTTCTATCCAAAAAAATCATTATGAAGTTTTGCAAAATTAATGACCGTTGATTATGTAATAACGAAAAAAAAGCGTAACAGGTGATCTTTTTATTAATAACACTACGATTTCATTTCTAGAATAGATCATCAACAGAAATACTGTACTATTATACATTTATCCTAGGTAAAACACAGCTTTTGGGATTCTCGATAAAATGGCTCCTGAGATATTAAAAGTTAATTATTTAGCCACAACATCTTTATTCAACTTCACCCAGTTGTTTAAAACTTGGTTTGGTCCAGGTTTGTCGAAAGTTTTTGGATTGGTAAATATGTTTTCAATAATCACTATTAACCAATCAAATTATTTCAAATATAAACTAGCCAAAATATACCGTTCGATAACTTACCTAGATTTATTTAATTGGCAGCTGGTGCCTAGTGCATAAGACATGTTTTTTCTTGCTTTGAATAAAAGGGTCAAGATTTGCAAATCGGTGGAAAAAGTATGCAAATTAATAGTTTCTCATTTACAGATGTGATGGCGTAGCATCAATCGTACAATCTATACAATACCATACATGTTTGTTGCAGTTTCTGCAGTGACTATCCTTTTCAAAAATATCCCACAGTTTATGACGTTCAAATTCACTCTACTGTAGTATCTCCACCACAACAGAACTGACATTCCCAGCTGAAGAATGTTTTTCTCTTCAAAGTATTGTATTTCAGTCCAACAAACCAAACGATGTCAGTATATCGCTTTGCCATAGCTGTAAGTCACTTCAGTGTTTTATATTAGTTCAAAAAGCATATACATTGTTTGAGGAACGCATAGACGCGTTCGATTTCACACACGCATTTTTCAGTCAAATCCAACCTAATGTAAAAAGATTACTAGGTAGAACGGGTAGTGTTTGAGTGACACAATTTATGACAATTTTTGCCTCCAAAGGTGAATGGACCTCGGCGAACGCTTCGGTCCATATACACCTTCGTGGGCTAACTGGCCGGTTCTCATAATGTCATATGACTCTCAGTGGTGTGTTATATTTCTTAAATAACACAATAGTATTTTATTGTGAAATTAAACTGTATTGCTTTAAACTAAAATGTAAACTGGAATATCCCATTGTCGTTCAGTGTATGATTGAAAAGTTCAACCGTAGAAGTATTGTGTATTAATCGTTGTATATGCCATGTCAATTTCAATTATATATTATTTTTAATCAGATACTATGGTAATCAAAGTCTAGTTTATTTTAGGAAAATGTTATTGTTGTCTTAACATCTTGGTACGTTAATGATTAGGAGCATGTCGGGTTTCAGACGAGGAAATGTTTATGTTCGTTTTTTTTTTTTCTTTTAAAATGCTAAAGAATGGCTTGGAATTGAATACTTTTGAAATAGTCATTCATGGTGAAATCAATGCAATATACACTTACAAAATTATCCTATAACAAAAAAGCGTGATTTTAATTCAATTTTTCCTATCGGTTGTTATGGCAACCAAATATTTCTTTGCCTTAAATCTTACCATTAATAAGAATATACTTCGGAAAAAATGGAACAATCAATTAGTGAACATTCAAAATCAATTATTACGTGACGAGAAAGAAGTGGAAGAAAGAAGAAGAAAGGGAAAGAAAAAGGGAGAACTAGGGAGAAATAGGAAGAAAGTTAAAGAAAGGGAAAGAAAGAGGAGGAAAGAGGAAGTAAGTGGAAAAAAGAGGTAGAAAGTGGAAGAAAGTGGAAGTAAAAGGAAGAAAAGGGAAGAAAGTGGAAGAAAGAGGAAGAAGTTAAAAGGAATTGGATGGAAAAAGAGGGTAAGGCGGTTTGTTTAGATAATATCCTACCAGTACCAAATCATAGTTTGAGAAACGATTGATGGTGCTGAATACCACGTGCTTAGAATTTCAAGGCAATTCAGGGAGTGTGTGTGTGTGGGGGGGGGAAGGTAAATTCTAATGTGTTGGATGTGGCTGATTATTGGCCACAGAGACTTTCAGAACCAAAGAAATCAGAGCCATGAGGCAGTTTTTTTGCAAAGCGGGAAAGATGAGTTGTGCCATAGTTACACATAATATTTAAACAGAATAATGAATGCTCACAAAATGTATAAACTGTTCTTATTCTGGTTGTTTTCATCCAGTTAAAATCACTTATTTATAGTGAAATGCTGTAAAAAAAAAACTACGGAAAAATAACACATGAAATATAGTGTCCAAGCACTTAAGAATGTAAAAATCTGTAGTACAAAATTGACCGTTTTGCAGCTCCACTGAGCTGATATACTAAGGAAATTGTTGTCTGCTGCATTCGTTTGATGTGGTTTTACCTATGCAAACAATTATTATGTGTGAGTCTTTTCGGAAAATCTTCTATATATTCCTACTTTCGATTTCGTTTTATGAAAATGAACAAAACAAACACTGTATATTTTTTCTGATGGTCATCATTTAAATACAATGTAATGATGTTAACAATACTATAAAAGGCTTTATTTTTTCGGGCTTGTTTTTATGGTTGATTCAATTCCTGAATTTAACTTCCTTTTTCGGTTTCAATGTCTCCAAAAGCATAATTAGTGTTATCGTCAGACAAATGTCATTTCTTGTCTTCGTCGGTATTTCTTTCAGACGCAGTTTTAGTTTCTTTGATGTCTTCCTTTTAACTCACGTTATAACACGCTGTTATGTGCCAGGTTGCTGTTCAATATACCATACCTGTAAGAGATTTATTAGTATGATCATTATTACTCACAATGACGTGACAGCATTTAGGGTTGTCATTTGTTCGTCCTCACTGTGTTACAAGTCGTGAGTTCCTGCGATTCGCTTGATTTGTTCGAAATGTGTTCTTGTATCTGTTCTTTTTAACTCATGTCCACACAAGGCGTTGTTCGCTGTTTGGATGCTTGACTTGCGTTTGAGACTATGTATCATTACAATCAAATTTACTGGAATTTTTCATGGGATGCTGAGAAGAAGGTTCGCTTAAATCGCTTAACATGTTTGCCCGTATCCGTGTTATCACAAGGTGTTGTTTGCTGAAAGGATGTTTGACATAGTTGTTTGAGATTGTGAATGCAAGTAGTACCAAATTCTCAACCCTGATCATATAATATAAATAATTCCCTTCTATGTCCATGCCTTTAACGAAATAGTTATGTCTTCCCAATTAATGGAGGAGACATACTATTTTTTACTTGTCCGTCGGTCAGTCCGTACGTCACATGTTTCCGCTCAATAACTTGAGAACGCTAATACAGAGGAACTGCATACTTGGTATGCAGGTTGGTCATGGCACGTATGAGATCAGATAGTCTATATTCAGGGTCGCGGTGTCCATTTACACATGGTATGCAAGTTGGTAATGACCAGGACATGGCCCCTATTTATTTTTAAATCAGTAGGTCAAAAATGATGGTCGCGTAAATTTGTTCAGTAAGCACCCTCACTTCTCCCCAAAGGCGACCCAGGCTCGATTCCCGGCCTGGGCGCATGTGAGTTTGGTTTGCTGTCACTAGTGAGAACCATCAGCATAAGGAAACTAACACTGCACACCAATTTGAAATAACTCGTTTTAAAACGGAGCTAGAAAATGTTGCATAATTGAAAAATGGAATATATTCAGCTTTTGCAATATAAAGTAACACGCTTAACATTCAATCTAGCAAATTGGCAATTGAAGTTGCACGCTTAAAATCTCAAAAAGGCAACCTGCAGTCCATTGACGACGCAGCCTGCTTGGAACTACCGAAATTTTATAGAAAAGCATGTTCGAAGCATGCGTTTGTATGTTTATTATTTCATAATCAAAACGCATTAATATAATGGCTCTCGGCAGTACATGAATTATTGCAACAACACGACCAGTCCAATGTATCGGTAGTATTGTTTTCAAGACCACACGTCACTACCAGACAGGAATCAATAGTTTAAAAATATGTGTCCTTTTCCAACAGTTCTGCATCAATCTGTTGGAGGGCAGTGTTATGGTTGGTAGTAGTATGGTGTACGCTATATATTCCTTTTTTGGCGGTGGAAGCTCCCAAAAAGCGCCAATTGTCTAATTGCAATTCCATTAGTTATGTATTACACAGTATAATGTATATGTAGATAGGCATGCATATCGGGCGGATATACAAAATGCGACAAACACAAATAATATATTGAAGACATACCACATTGATGTGAAAACTACATGAGTTGATAATGAAACCAACATGTAAGATAAGACCTTAATGGGTTATAATGACACTCGATCCGATAATAAAATGTCATTATTTGATTATAAAAAAGGTGAATCACTGCGATCACCTGATGCAGAATGCGCAGATGAGTGTTTCGTTCAAACAATGATAACACTCATTGTTCAAATCATATTTAATTTCTAACATTTAGCGTTATACTGTATCTTTAGGCCACAGATATCATATCAAATTGTATACGATCAAAATATAAGGTGAAACTGATCTGTTTCAGTATTGTTTATGGCATTTTGTTTTGCTCAAAACAATGTATAGTCTTCATTTATTTATTATTTTCCTCATTCCACTAAAAATCAGAGGAGGAGGTACAAAAATTAGAACACTCCATCGCTACGCATCATTCTCTTATGCTGTAGCAATTTATCTCACCCAGTTATCGTCATTTCGCAAAGTGCGCATATGGGCGTGTTGATATGGCGAATGAGCTGTAAGGAGTGAGGATGCTGCAATTCGTAGCCAGAATAGCGTACTGTTTTATGAGTGTCTACAATTCGCTATGTACCGCATGATTTATGGTATTTATCACGTAGTTATCTATAAAGTTAAGTCATGAACATATGCAGATAGTGTCACCCTCCTCGGTCACCATGAGTGCCTCCCAACCCGCTCCTCTAACCTCCCGATTCCCTCCGAAGACGTCGAGATCCTATCCTCTAGCATCCCTTATATCTCCGAGGGCCTCCTGATCTACAGTTCCACACACTTACGAAGTCACTAACAATTGCCTTTCACGTGATCCGCATATGTTTGTTACGTAAAATAATACATGTTCACGTCAAAAACACCATAAAGCAGAAATAAACATACATACGAATGTTTTGAACTTTGTTATTGAATTTTGATAGCGCTTGTACCTTAACAGATTGTCGTGAGATATAACAAAAAAAAATAAGAAAAAAAACATATAACGATAAAGACAAAAAAAAATTTAAAAGTACAATGATATTAAAATTATAAAAAGTCTTACTTACAGTTCAAACATGGTGTAATGCAGTACATTTTATCAAAGCATTATTTTTGGGCCTAATTTCTAAATATATCTTGCTGAAATCAACAACTGTCAAACACTGCATCATGACAAAGCAAAGAGACAATGATTGTCTAATGTCTGAGGGATTCGTAAGTATCACAATGATAGCAATCTTCAAGACAACGAATTCGTCTTGTTTTGCGTTGCTTGGAAACAGAGAAATGTTCCATTATTTTAGACGAATTGTAAGTTGTTCGGAGGGTCATTTTTTTAACCATACTTTTACTTAAGTCCTTTCTATTTTAATCTCACTTAATCAAACAACAAAATAATCTTCATAGTACCATATTTTTATTAAGACAATTTAACACACAGTTGAAGAAATGAAATGAAGAAAATCACGTTTTTCTGTGAACACAAGATAAAAAAAGGAATGGAGCTATTGAGCAATTTTCTGAACAGTAGTAAGGTATAATTTATTTCACGCATTTTGGTGAAAGAATGAAAAATATTGGTGAATGATAACATATATATATATATACACTATGCACCAGATACAGACAACTCGGGACTATTTTTTCCATTTTTATAAGATTTGCTTCCCTTAACTTGAATAGGTACATGTGTGTAACAAGTAAAGTACATGTTTGTTGTCGTCTGTAGTGCAGTTATAGACACATTGGTCGAATCGTATTGAATTGTCAAAATCGAATTATGCAATAGTTTAAATAAAACAAACATTTTTGCGATTGATCATAACTATCAAAAAAGAACAAATAACTATACATGGAACAAACTGTTACAATAAACCCGCTTGACAGGTATCGGTTGAATATTTACTGGGCCACATGTGCTAGTAGAGTTCATAGATCACTTCTACCTACAAACTCTTACCGCGTACATGTATGCACAATTATTTTGAATTTGACCAATTTTCTTCAATTGTTTACCGTCATCAGTTCAACAATTCATGTTTCATTTTAACAATAATGCTTAGAAACGGCTTGTCTAAAACCTGAACGATAAAGGAGTCCCGCCTTCAAATAGTTCCGATCATCGGCCATAAAAACATGATCAATTAAAGCAGATTAAAAACCAACTAGCCTTACTAGACCATGGTGTTTTCCGACATCTCGTCGAGAAAACTTTCAATGTCTACGCTCCATCCTTCTCAAATGCACCTTCGGGCATATCCTCGACATTTCCTCTGGGGTTTTCGTAAACCAAAAATTTAACGGAAACGTGTCATTCAACTTTAATATATATGAAACTAATTCGCTGTCTCAACAAAAAAGCATCCTTCGGCTGCAATGAGCATAAATTCACCCCGAAAAAACCCCGTAAGATCCAGAGTCTGAAAGCGACAGTGAATAGATAATTATACACTACGAAAAACACTAAACACAGACTTCCGTTGCTTTTACGCATACACACTTTTATAAGTTCATCTTTGTAAGTTTAAATATGTTGTAATTGTTTTTGAATGTAAAAAAGTGCCACATGCTCAAGATTAATTTGATTGTATTTCTAAGCGATATAATTCTATATTTATTTTTTTCCGAAATGCTTTTGATTAAATACTTGTTTTGTGCCTCAATAATGGTTAAAAATGATAGGTTTTGTTGATGGTAGTAGCGTTTTATCTAGAAATAATTTGAATTCCAATAACCATTTCCATAAAGTGTAAACTTATTTAGTGGACGGACTGCTCGCGCGAAAAGGAGACAATCTTGACATAGCGGTTAGGCCGCAGTTACTTTTCTTCGCAAAGAAGCCACAGAAAGGGACTGTCGACAAACAAAATTTAATCCAGCGGTAAAATATATTGAAAAACACGATAAATATATGTAAAAAAGACAATTTGTTGAATTCAGTGTAAGATCGTAGTTTTTTTCACTCGTAGTCACAAAAAAAATATTTTTACTCATTTATACCATAATACAAGCATTCATATATATAATTATATATACACATACACAAACACACACGTAAACACGGCCCATATCATTTTCGTTTGACATTTACTCAAATACTAAATATAGTTAATGACGCAGATTAAATATTCATTGTATATATGGTGATATTATATTATGGCTTCAAGAGTGTTAACTGTTCAATTCTATACGACATTCAGAGCAAACCACAAACTAACACGAAGACGCGATAAATTACTTTGTGACATGACAATGGAAAGTCTACTGTCTGATTTGATTTATAAATAAAGACAATATAACATAAACTTCCAGAAAAAAAATGAGCTGATTCTCTTCATGTGAACGACACGTGAGCAACTTCCTTTTCAAAACAATGGCCGCTAAGGACACAGGGAGATACAAAAAAGAAGAAACAAGAACAGGTAAGAGGTTTCAAGCAAAAATGTATATTACAAAGACAATACAATGTAGATTACAGAGTCTGCTTGGTACAGGGTTCAAAGCCTAACTGTTAAAGTAAACGAGAGACACATAGCGCAAGGAGTTATAAAGATCCTTATTTACATCCTCTCTTAAACGTTGTATTAACTAAATGAAACCGGAAACAAATATGAAGCGGAAGTTATGCATTATATTCTTTATTTTTTAAACAAAGCTATTATGCTGCATATATTTTACTCTTCATTGCTTTTCAGGAAATGAAGACAGGAAGGACTTCCTGAAAATAAGTCTTGATATTGGGACAACATTCTCTACTTGGTATTACTGTTTTGATCATGACTATAACAGACACCAAAATAGCGTACGAGCAAAGAACTGGCAGTCAGAAAACCGAGTCTCTGAAAAAGGTTCGAATTTAAATATCAAGACATTGTCATTGCCATAAAATAGTGAGTTGAAATGCTACATCCCCGCGGAATACACGTGCGTGGCGCTGATTATTATGACTTTTAGACATACTTATAATTTGTCCATGTAGTATCAACAATTGCACGTACTCTGCGTGTGACAAGCTAATCCAAATTGGGAAGTCATTTGACAGGAACCTATTTGTTCCTCACGCTTTATACTATACGGCTGCAGGGTGTTTTGGGAATATTCGTTCCAAATCGAAATGTACTCGGACAAGAAATACATATTGCAATTAGATATGACATATTTTAAGTATTGTCGATACATATCATATCTACCCAAAACTATCAACTTGTGTAAATTTTGACATATTCAATTTAAACTAATTTCCATCTTACATGTAGCCCCGACAGCCGTGCTGATCGAACCGTGCGGCAAAAAGTTCCATAGTTTTGGATACTCCGCTCAGAGGAAATACGCAGAATTATGTGAAAAAATGTGAACAAAGCTACGGAATGGTTCTTCTTTTATAGATTCAAAATGAATCTTCACCGTCGGACAGTAAGTAATATTGTACATGTATGTTTTTTTTTCCTCGAATTCCTGATTAAATACTATTCCACAGACGTTCCTTAAACCTATGTTTGTCATTTATCTATTAAGCTGATCTTAGAGAATGATACCAACTATTTTTGCTCATATGCTTGTCTTTGAAACATAAATGTATTTATGAGATGACTTACAGTTTTTCAAAATTATTTCTCACGCCCATAGGTGATTGCTTGTGTGTCATATTGGGGACAATAATTTGAAAGAATATAGATCAATGTTGATTTTACCAAATACTTCGATAACATTGCAGTCGAATAAAGTGCCTATACCAAACAGCTAATACCCTCTTTTAAATAATTTTCATCCAGGTAGAGGCATTCTTAAAGAGTTGAAAAAAAGAGCATGGAAGAATTTAGACCTGTGTGAAATAATCGAACTGAAGAAGAGAGAGATTTCTTCAAGCAAAACAATAACCATTATAATTGGATACGCGTTGCGACAACTGAGCAAATCAAAATCATAACGATCCCTTGAAGAAGCTGTTGCTAATTCTAAGTATGAAGGCAAAGTTATTGCACATAATGACAAGCTTAGAGTAGATCCCAGTGTCACAGTATCTTGGTTCGACTATTCTGTTAAAAGCACTGTAGCACAGCTGTCTGAAATGCTCGGGAAGACTGCGATGTCAAACTGTAGTGTCATTCTCATGGTCCGTGGACTATCTCAATCTATCGTGCTTCAAAACGCAGTGAAGAAAACGTTTACAGATAAAAAGGTAATTATTCCACCAGAGGCAGAGTTATCCGTCGCTAAGGGGGCTGTGAAATTCGCATACAATCCTTTGTTTGTAAAATCACGAATTGTGAAATATACGTATGGCACTGATATCACACACAAATACATTAAATCATGCTCTCACAAAGTTGGTCGCCGAGAGTTAGACAAAAACGGTGATATGAGATGCTATGACAATTTCGTTCTGATCGTTTAAGAAGGTACATCAGTACCCGTCGATGATGTGGTTGATGGGTCCTTGTTTGGTCCAATTGTGAAAACGCAGAAATCAATTACGTCCGAAATATTTATATCAACATCTCCAGATACAGAACTCACAACAGATAGCTCATGTACAAAAATTGGTCAAGTGACATTCAAAATCCGCGAGGAAGACTTCGAAAAAGGATGCATTTACAAACATATTTATAAATTTGGTGGGACGGAAATCAAAATTACAACAATGAACACAGAATCGGATGAAGAGATGGGGAAAGAAACGGAAGTTGAATTCAAGGGATAAAATTGTCAAGACGGTATAACCTCGAACGACGGAACTATTTATAGAAAGTGTTTTTCAGATGACTCGTTCATTTACATTTGTCTAAAATACCATGATTTTATTCCATAAGCAGGGAGGTGCATGTTTCATATAGGGATTTTCTATGTATTTTACTTAAGCGGATTTTTCTATTTTTGAATATGTTGTGTTAATCCTTGTACTTTTCGAATTAAACAGTCCGGAAATCTGTTAGTTTGAGTTTATTGATAGAAAAACCAATTTGTTTAATGTTTTATGTTCAAATTGATTACATTATAAAGTAAACATATTCTGTAATCTTATGCGTCGTTCATAGATAATACATAAGAAGTCATTTATCAATTCGGAATTTATGTCACCTGCTTGATTTAATCATTTATAAAGAAGCTTTCCATTTAAATGAATAAGCCATAACATAATATTTCTTACGCCTTGTGTATATCGTGTGCTTTTACTCATACGTTCATTAATATGGTGAACAAATGCCGAGCCCAAGCCGGTCAAAATGGCTTAATACGGCGTAAATTGGACCAAAAACCCTACCATTTCGATATATATAACAGCATTTGTATTATTATCATTATACCTTGAATATGAAGTTTAGGAGCTGGCCGTAACAGATGCTGATAAAACTCGAGGATCAATCCCATTGCATGTTAAATTGTGAATACATGTTTCAAATATTGTGTTTATCAAAGTATACAATTCATTTATTTCTTCATTACTATACTTGTTTGCAAGTGCTGCATTATTATTAAATTAATATGTATTTTTTGCCATACAAAGTAACCATACGCATGTACAATTCCTTGTTATTACATATATTATTAAATAACTCTTATATCTGGCAATATGGACTTTCGCTTTTTATCCACCATCGGCTCACCAGCTCGTGTGCCAAAGTCAACAATAAGACAACTCCAAATAAAACACCCCCACTTTAACGGTAACAGTCGTAGTTATGCCAAGCAACGTCGTCAGCAACGATACAAAATTGCTTACGTCGAACAGAGTCTTTTATTTTTATGCTCAGTACACATTAAAGTTCATTAATCGTTTGTATGAACATTTTCAATCTAATATTCAAAAGAGCCAACACAATGAAACAAAATGTTACTTGAAGCTTACAGACAAGCCAATTCATGAAGGTGTAAATACTTTCTTGTTACTCTCATGTTGATGGTATAGAATTTATTAACAATAATTGTATTTCGTAATCTTCTCATTTCATCAATACATCGATCTGTCATTTGAAAGTTGCTTCAAATATACGTGGTATGGCGATTTTGTCAATAAATATGTTTGTTTACGTGTCTTTTCTTTGTTAGCAGTTACTCCGTAATATTGAATTATTTTTCGATATACTTAATCTTCTACACAGTGATTTCCCTTGACATACATACTGTAATTAATAAATTGCAGTACCTTTTTGCCAAAAACATATGTCCTCGGGACATCACAAACCAGGTGTGCCATTATGGACAGAGGGCACATCGGTGCCGTTTATCAACCATTACATATATAACATAGGACAAAAATAATTTATTGAACATTGTTTCAGAGTCTTAACTTCCAAGCTAAATATAACTTCCGACTGAATAAATAATGCACTGATGTTAATACAGCGTTGAACCGTAATGCATCGATTCCAATATATACACACAATATATGTCAATTCGATCTTATTTAATCGCTATTAACATAAACGATCTTTTATGAAATTTGTGTATTTCTTCACCTACGCACTTTTATGTCTGTGACCTCGTAAATAGTTATATACGTAAAAAAAACAAGAGAACTCAGCAGTTTTTTTTGTATCGATAATTTGTGTGATTAAGATATCTGATACAAATAACGTGAATTTTGGATGACGGGTGACTCCATATTATTTGGAATCTTATGAAAGGTGTTCGTGTGCACTTAAAGAAAATGTTAAAATTTAATAAAAAATAATAAACATAATTATATACTTTCGAGGGGGCCATTACAGATTGCAAAAGTCCATTTACGTCCAATTTTCTTTGAAATATAGAAAACATAATAAAACTTTAATAACTTCTTGGATTTTAACTTTTGGTCATTTATTTAACATACTAGTAATAGTTAATAATACATTATATGTTTTTAAATGATATCAGCATTGTCTCGGATTCCTTAAGTTCAGATGAGATTGATGTTTTATTGGTGTCCCGATTTATTACTAAGCCTGTTTGTAACCTTGACAATTTAATGAATGTAACCCGGCATTCAAACGGTGGTGGTTGAAAAGGTCAATTTGATTGAAGATAATCTTAAGTTTTGTCGAGTTGATCAAATCTTATGAATAACTTTATCAATGCTTTAAGTAGGTTTTAGTTTGAACACGTGTTTCTTGAGTCATTCGTTGTTTTCTATATCGTATCATATAATTGTGTTTTTTTCGGAATATGTTTGAACCTGAAGAAAATAAAGTTCCATTGAACCTGTTGAACCTTCATCAAATATATCATCCTACAGTCAAAACTCGCAATGTCGAGGTCGTTGGGACCTCGGTAAATACTTCGAGATAACGAACATTCGATATAAACGAAATACAAGAATGTAGAAACTAAACAGAAAAAAAGTAGAAAAAAGTTCAACATAACCAGATCATCGAGATTTCAAAACCGTCAGTTACAACCCCTCCTGGGGTATTCTACACGGATTTGTGTGCACCGGAAGTTGGTCTCTTGTAAGGCAAGAAGGGAATGTACTTCATCCACGGTGATCGCAGCCATCTCTGTGGAAGGAGCGGTTCGTAAAGAGTGTAGCCTTCGTCAAATCTGAACAGAAAATAAAAAATAATAAAAATAAACCTGAGCATCATCGTAGGTAATATATAAAATATAAAAATGAGTTAATAAAACTTTCAAGATTGACTGTACTGTATATATGTCCTCGTGACTTTATACGTTGCATAACAAACAATTTTTGAGTAGTAAACCTTTTACTACTTACTAAATAATGCAAGTATGGAAAATGTTTTTTTACTGACTACGAGACTGTAACGGTGTATTTAATAGCTGAAAACGCACAAATAATAAATGACTGGTGGGTCCTAAAATATTTACAGTGATTAACTTTCGCCTCATAAGGTTCAAAACACGTATTTTCTGCATTTTTTCTTTCAAATGAAACACGGTATTCTTCATAAGAACCATTGTTTTGAATATTTATTCATATTTCGGTAAATTAAAACAAAAAAATCATTGTGTTATTTGTAGTGATACATGCAATTTGGGAGTAATAATGCATTTTTAAAAAGGATAAGGTAAGGAAAACTAGTTAACGATAAAATTCGAATTCGCCGAATAATTGACAAATATTAAGTATAATTTAACACACGTCTGATCCTCAAAAATAACGTTAGTTAGGTGGGGTTGTAGGATTATATGGGATGGAATAGATTCAAAAGTTGGCAGTTATAATACACTGTTAGTATTGATGGTATTTTTAGAAAAGATGGTCTTTAAAAAAACTATTTGGTATTGTAAGGCGTACCTAGCCTTTTATATTTAAAAGTCGCTTGGTACGTTTCGGCATTAACTCTATGAATTACGAAGCAAGGAAAATGATTATCAGATCACTTGATTCAAGTATTAAACTCTATTTTGTGTTGTTTGTATAAGGTTTTTACTAATTTTTATCTCTATTTTAGTCCTGTATTCAATATGTAACTTAAGTCAATCTTACGGTCATACATGATTGACTTCATTCACTCTATTGGTCAGTTATAAATAACAAGCAATCTGATTAGCTACATCGTTCTTAGATCCAGTTAAGACCAATATAGAATACCAGCCCTAGCTAGGCTTTTGCTGCTTAAGAGGGCTTATTTTTTATTATTTGACTACCGGGCTTGTCCTTGTAGTTATCATTGTAAATATGAAAGTGCATACTTTTCCGGATCCACTTCCGCTGTTTCGTCGTCGTCGCTCACTTGCCAGGCCGAGATACCTCGCTCCTCCGGGGTCCCTGTGGTATCACAATTGAGTATTATGTACAAAAACAGTTTTCGATAAAAAAATTGTAGTACCTTCCAATATCAAAACCCCGACGGAGTATAACCTTTGCCACTACGCATATAACGTGGCAATGAAAAATCATTTGAACACCAGTGACAACGACAAAACATGATTTGTATCTCCACTAAAATCGTCCAAGTTTAATCTTATTTCAATATAGGAGAAAAAGGTGATAAAATACGCCTAAAATGCACCGTTTCAGTCTCTTTATTTTTAAATTTTGCTTGAGGGAGTACGCAAATCAGGTCCCCTATCATATCACCAAGCTATGCTCACTATTTTTTATTTGGTATACATTGTGTAATATTGTTTTTAATGAGATTCGATACTTTTAATGGACACTGTTTTAAAGATAAAGAACGTTTTGGGACTTTTCACTGTTTTAAAATCAAACAATATTTTGGTTTATATAACAAGTTTAAGCAAGTAATTCACCAAAAAGAAATGTGATATTTAAATATGTTATGCTTAAGATCGAGACATTGGGGCCATGTGATCAATGAAATGTTAAATCTAACAACTATATAATATATTTTAAAGGCGAACAAGTTAAGTTGCTGTAAAAAAAGATTTCTTTTTAATTTAGATGCATTATCATGTTCAACTTATTTCACTTTAATGATCAATACAAAAAAGGCGTATCATTTAGGTACAGATTATAAAATATGAGCGATATATTGCGCTATTTTAACTGGGGAGTTTGTGGATACGTGGCTATTTATTAAAAAGACACCATCTATTAAGGTTAATATTTAATCTGTAACTAGATCTTATACTTTTTTGGTTTTAATAATTCAAGTCAAATGAATGTAAACATGAATATGCATTTATATTAAAAAAAATATGTTGTTTTTGCATTTACCCATATTTTGCGCCTTAAACCATGTACTAATTATGAATAATTCATAGTCATGCATTCTACAACTAATTTTTAGATTAAATATTCTTGATGATTTTTTTTTTGTTTATCTTCATGTAACTTTTCCCCAAGAATGTCTGAAATAAGCATGTACAGGTAAATACTCTAAATAATAAAAAAATGGTTAAATACTATTATTATTAAACAAACTGCACACTTCCTTGTTGCATATATATGTTTCGAGAAAATAATCATATTATTCGTGGACTTAAAGTTTTATGAAAACTATAAAATTGTCATATTCTAGCAGGCATTACATAAAAAAATCATTTATTTGTCTATATACATATTCATTTGTCAAATGACAATAGCATTTGAAAGTTTTTATGCATTGATCAATCGTGGCCAAATACTCGTACTAGGTGAATTCCCAATCAAGCGATATCAAAAATATCCGTGGACGTTTTGGTTTGGCAACAACCGGCCATTTAAATCATTGTGTGTATACATAGTGATAAATTACGTCATAAATGCTACGTCAAAAGGCAACATTTTGCTTAAAATGATGACTTTAAACAAAGATAACTTTTCTTTTACTACATCATTTTAAACGAAACAAAGGGCGTTTTATGCCACTAAAATAGCACCGCCTTCGCTTGATAAGCATTAGTTTCATTAAACACTTCGACAAACCTGTTTCCAAAATTATGTTTTGACAGTGCTCCGCCAGACGGCCGCTTTGTGAAAAGATTTGTCGAAGTGTCTTAAGAAACTAAACTCTCAATCAAACTCTAGTTAAGGACCGAAGGCGGCACCCAGTAAGCGGCGTAGACTGTACTTTGTTTCATTTAAAACGGTAAAGAAATAGTGAAGTTATCATTTTTAAAGGGACTGTACTCCTTATGAGAAAACAGCGAAAAAAAATTGTCGAAAACTGACATAGACTTGGTATCGATGTGTACAATGCATTGAAACTTACTAACTGAAGTACCACATAGTTTACAATTAATTTATTTTTCGCAGTTTTTTCGTATTTTTCCATTAATAAATATTACTAGGTATGTCTACCTAGTAGAATTCATTCCTTATGCGTGATGGGTTTTTTTTTTACATTTTGGTATGTTTTTTTACAATTATGATTTCAAAGAGTAAAATATTTTATAAAGTAATTGTCCTGAGATTCGTACAGAAAACCCCTTTTTTGGTGCCAATCTGGTGTACAGTCCCTTTAAAGCAAAATGTTGCCTTTCTACGTAGCATTTATGACGCTATTTATCTCGTTGTTTACACACACTGTATATGGTTACCTTGAATTACCTTCTTTAAAGTGCAAAAACTTGCTGTCCGAAATCATTTTTGGGGTGGTAAACATGAACGGTCTCTTCGTGCAAAAAGCCATTATAAGTAATAGTTAGATGACATGAAGTAACATTTGATTGATTAAGAATGGGCGGAGTTAGCGAAGTGAACGAGCCCTTCGTCATCATTAAACTCGTCACCTTAGTGCAAGAACTCAATATCTGCTTCTATATCTATATGCAGTTATTGAGTTATTGCACTAAGGTGACGAAATGTTACTACGGGTCATCTAACTGTCATAGAATACTACCTTCTTGTCTGACACATTGTAAACGCAAACTCTGACACAGGGATTGTGTCTCGGATGACTGACAGTAGGTGGACCTTTAAACACGCGCGAAAGATGAAATTCTAAATGATTAAGTCTAATGCTTAATGATTGCCCATCTGCAATTTCATTGGCTTAAGATTTAGGTTATATTCTAAGATATGAAAGATATAAACCTTGACAGACATTGTAGTATTTAGACGTTATAATACCCATTTTTTATACTTAATTGTCATCCTCATCAGTCAGTAATTACCTTTATATAGGTATTTAACGTAACTTTATTATCAAGAATAACATATGGGCGGCAATTATTATGGTGTTTGTTGCTCATTAGTATCAAACATTGTAACAATAAATGTAACAGTAATTGGGCGGAAAAGAATCGATGAGTCTTTAGTAAGTTTTTGAGCTTAAAAAGTGCTAACTATTGTGCGTTCCTGTGTAAAATAGCAAATATATTAAAACCGCCAGTCACACAGACGTAATAATTTTCGAGATGTTCTTGAGATTAAAATCTCTCTGTAATTGGTTGGATTTTTTTCATCTAATTAATCAATTATTCTGTAGAATTGCTAAATGAGTGTCTAAAATACATTGATAGCAGTTTTAAGCAGACACAATTCATTTTGTATTTACGACAACAATGTTACCAATTATATAACATTAGAGAAGTTGAAAAACACATTTTGTACTTTTACTTGATCGCGTAGTTACCAGTACAAGATGAAGTTTTAAGGTGTGTCGCTCACGATATAAAGGGTGGCAAATCACAAGGAGGTTAAAACAAAAATACCAAAAGCTGGAACCGTACCGCAAATGTTTTTGAAGACCACAACTTTCATTAGAGTCTATATTATGCGATTGAAAATAAATTCCGGCTGTGGTGTTGCGTGAATGGTTGATTGACATTATCACGTGATGTTATCAATGTGTCCTTAACAGGTCATTATATTCGCATATCCTTTTAAAGTGTCGGTGGCCCTGTGGATTAGCCAACTGTTTTCTATTTTTTCTTGACTTTACCGGCATGGGTTCGAACCCAACTTAAACCAAAATGCTTTTTCGTGCTATTACTGTATTTTATTTCTGCAATTTAGAGTAAAATAATGGTAAAATTAGTATTTTCAGATGCATTACCGGGAAAGTTATTTTTTGGTCCAAAAACATGAGCGAGGCACTTTAAAGTCGTTTGCCAAATATCTGACCGACAAGCGTGTCACAGCGCTTTCCCTGTGATAGTGTAAATGCCATTACCGTTTGCTGCAACCTAGACATGTCTTTATGTCGCATATCATCGATTTCACAGTTGTTCTTGATACCGACTGCGTGGTGTTTTTTGTACAATGTGCACATAACCTGATGACGTAGCACACACAAATTATTCACAAGTATAAGGTACATGGATAAGAAGCATTTTGAAAACATGGCATTAATCAATAAAACCGATCAATAGTCTAGTTTCCGATGTTTCGACCCGTTATGTGTTTATACGTATTTGTTGTATGTAATATTTTAATGTAAGGCAATGATGAATCCGTGTGTTTTGTATAGCTTGGTACATTTGAATATACACTAGTTCAATTTGAAACATGACTAACAATTTTAAAAAAAAGCTTCAGCGTTTATCTTACCTGGTACTGTGTTGTCTAGGAAACATGCAACAATAGTTCCGGCCAAATGCGGGTTGCCTAGCAACATTGCCATAATGCGATCAAACGTCTGGTTTCCTGAAATTGCAAAGCAAATAATGACTTTTTTTTACTTGAGGCACGCGCCAGGTAAAATTATCTAAGTTAAAAATTCAAATGCCAAATCGAAGCAAACCAATACTTAAATAAACGAAATGGAATATTTCAGATTAAAAGAAGCTCTAATTGGCATTATGAGGACCACAAAACACATTAAATTATTTATAGTTCGGTTCTGATAGAGGGGGCGCATGCCAAATTCTACGCCCTTTAACTGATACTCCCCTAAGCCAAATCATTTGTTGGCCTTTATCATTGACGCGCATCATTACCACCAGTATTAAATTATGTATATTTTAATGTATGTCCATATCCATGGTAGACGTGAACATTTAATTATTCGGGGACGGAAACAAAAATGTTTTCGATTATTCGAATCAAAACAAGCCATAAAAATACACTCGATGCACTCAGAACGTGTTAAACCCTCAGCAAAAATCGTCAGCCATATTAAACCGTCCCGGCTCTCTGAATCCATGTCGACAGGGCCGGTTTATCAAGATCATACGTATTAAAGGTGTAGCATACGCCCATGATACAAACAGTCAGTTGTGACGTCACATACCGGTATCCACGGGGTTCTTGACTCGTTGGGCCCAGGTTGGAACACACAACCCAATAAAGACGGCAAGCCCGAATATCGCCATGTTCCTGCTCGAGGAGATGTCGACTACCTGTAGCATATTGAATAAAAAACAAATGTTGAATGCTTTGTTTTTGCCGAAATTAGACCAAAAGTTAAGTGATTGGTTAATATCTTTTCAGTGATAAAATGTTGCCAATCAAATAATTCAATGTGCAAAGTAGTTTTGAAGATCTAATGTGGACAGCTTATTTAAGTTTCATAAAATTGGCCGCATTCAGCAAACATTTAGTCAGCTTTGATAATTATATAATACTGAAATATAACATATAAATTGAATGTTCAGCAGGTTCACTGATTTCCTATTTATGAGCAGAGGTGTTATACTCTTCAAAAGTTTCATGATGTTTCAATTATATTCGGTATTGTATATTTTACGAACGAAAAAGAAACAGTAAAACTGTAAAACACATGGCGTGTTAGGTGTGTCCGTTAATTGTAAGGGAAAAAAAACTCGTAACGTTTGATACCAGACGACAACACAAATACATTTTGCGCAAACACTAGTTTTTTATGTTTACCATCATTTTCTAAAAACCCTCTCACGAGATTTTGGAAACACTAGCAATTATTTATCTTTTTTTTAACAACCCTCTAACGAGATTTCAGGAAAACTAATTTTAAATTCGTTATCATTCTCGGATTTCGGAAACACTATATGTAGCTATTATATTCGCCAGCATTTTCGAGCAACCCTCTCACCTCTAGATTTGACACGACCACACCTAGACACACACCAAGCATGACAAAAATAGCCCCGCCAAGGACCGGATATGGGATGGTGATAAAGATGGCGGAGAACTTTCCAAACACACCAAACAGGATGTAAAGTATGCCGGTACATAGGAAAACGCTACGGCTTGCCACCTTAAACAAAAACATCATATTTTGAGATTATTTAGGTCTCTGAATAGTGAAGGTGAGTTTATTGATCGGTGTTAAATAAATTTACAATTATATATTTGTTTGAGGCGAACAGAACATCACTAACTGACGGATTATAAAGAATTATACAATAGAAAATCGTCAAACTACATACGCTAAGAACTACAGTCATATTCACATGATTGATTGTGGGTGGTAACATATTTATAGGATTTTTTGAATGAAAGAAAAGTAAGAGATTAACAATAGTATGAACAAAACCACAACTATAGCTTTACGGTACAAACACTGTACCGAATATGTTATGGTTAAAATGGCTCTTACGTTTATTTGGAAGCGGAAAAGATCTGCATACAATTGTATCTGTTATCTGTTGACTAATTGGCACACTTAAATGATTTGATAAATGTTGACCACCAATCAATTAACATACTGGCTAACTTTGAAAACAACAAAGAATAAACCAGTTTCATACATTTGGCTGCTTATCGATAAATAAACAAAAATATTTTCGATTAATTTCGCTTTCATCGATACATGAAATCTACCCGTGTTGCGCTAATAGCTCCTATGTTGCCGCCATAAGTTCCGGTAGCGTGACCACATCCCACCGCACCGGAGACCATACTGCAGAAACCTTCCACTAATATTCCGCGATTCATGGCATGGCGCGGCGGTGGCGGAACACGCGCTGCTTTTGCGCATGCGTAGTAATCACCAATGGAATCCAACACTGATACAAGCGTGGCAATCATACATGACAAAAATGCGCCGCTATTGAACTTGAATTCTCCGAACTGACCTAGTTAAAATATAAAGATGAAATGTAGTTGTTTTGCATTCATAATGTTCATTCATTCATTCATTCATTCATTCATTCATTCATTCATTCATTCATTCATTCATTCATTCATTCATTCATTCATTCATTCATTCATTCATTCATTCATTCACTGTTTTATTTTTTATTGTAAGAAAATGTCTGTTCCAGTTGAGTAGTGGGGTCTTTTAAACAACATCAGATCTAAACAAAATTAGGTTGCCGTATGTAAAATAAACATGAGAAACATAATACATTCTTTTGCTGTGATAACACGCAAAAATCCAGCGGTCGCAATATGATCAATTATAAATTGTCAAAATAAAGCGCTAATTTACGAATGTATTAAGTTAATGTTGCGAAAGCATGAAATACATGGAAGGCTGGATAATAAAAAGCCAAAGGTTAATATAAAACAACAACAACAACAGGGCAATGAGTGGCAACGCTCGTCTGTATTTTTGTTTTCAGTCGACCTTAACTCAACAATGTGTGATAAGGCCGTCGTTGAAAACGAAAATAAGTTTAACACAAAATCTCATCTTGTTTCTTCGGAAAAGACGGACGAACTTAATTATAAAATATTGTTTTAGCCAATGCTGAGGGACATTGACGGTGTTGCGTCTGCAGGTATGTAATGATGCTATACAATGATAGTAGAAGCTGGTGCTGAGAGACGATGACAGTGTTACCCCTGCCGTAATGTATTAATGTTATTCAATGGAAAACTAAGCCGGCCCAGGGGACGTTGCCAGTGTTGAGACTGTCGGAATGTATTGGTGTTATACAATGCAAATATAATCAGGTGCTAGGGATGTCGTCAGTCGTGCGCCGCCCGGAATGTATAAATGTGAAATAACTGAAATCTACCTGGATAAGGAAACATAAACCATGGATTTTCAGCAATGATTTCACTACGTGCGTCTGTTCTGGCGTTAAACGACGGCTCGTTAGGGTCACTAGAAAAGGCGCCTAGGTGTGTCAACAATGCGCACAATCCCCAGTTGAACAGGATGGAGATGAGAATCTGAAAGACAAAATCATTTTAATTAATTTCCATTTTAGACCTAGTCTTTGCGAACCAAATATTACAGTGTCGTCAACAAAAACATTAAAAACAATTGAAAAGCGACTTCAACTTTATCAACAAGTACAATTTTTAAACAGAATTTGAAAGCATTTATAACTGTTTTATACAAGTACAATTAAATTATTCAAATAAAGAGAACAAAATTGGCCACTTTCTTTTGCCTTGACGGACTCCAGAAATGAAAATATTTCGTTTCTTTCAAGATAACAGTTAGCTCGTATATGAAATAATGGAAACAAGGTTAAATATCGTACATAGCAGTGGTAACATGAATTATTTAGAATATTACGTTATAGAGGATGCTTTATTAGTATGCAAAGACATTACCGCGAACACTTGATGTAGCGGGTACCGAATAATTCTGCAGCCCTGGGACGGGGTCCAAACTGGTATTGGCATTTGCCACTTTGATAGGTATAGGAAAAGAAACACAGCAACGCCCACTGTCCTGAAACAAACGGTAACGTTCTAATCAATGAGTCAGACTCCCATTAATATGTTTGCCATGTGAATACCTGTATAACATTATGCCCTTCAATGTGTAACGGCACCGAATAAGTCAGAAGTTTGCACTCTTCTACCAATCTTTCAGTTTCAAATATGGTATCTAATAGTAATTCAATATTTTGTAAAAGTCTTAAAGCAATCTGATGTCATGAAGTTTAAAACTAGCATTTGTAAATGTCGTAACAAAAGCATAGTGTACATTGAAACATTTTGGTCATAACTACTTACGACATAGTTATTGGCCAGCTTGCTTCTACGTATTTCAACACAGGCTTCACTATGAACACAAACAGCAGGAGGATGGTTGGGACGATTGTGATGGGGCCAATATAACGGATGAGGAAGCCGATAAGTCCGGTAAAGCCTAGCATGGCGTGTATAAATCCTGCGAGTATCAGGCTGCCAGACAGCTTAAACAGGGAGAAGCAAAGTGTGTAAAAATCAGAACCACTTTTTGATAATATATATAAAATTGAATCAAATAGTATCCGTCATCAAACAAACTAAGATGCATAGCACATGAGGCTGTCAGATAGCTTTAAAAGACTACTTTGTAATTGTACTAAATTTTGACTTTAAACTAGCGTAACATTTTGTTAACTAGAATTATATATATATAATGGTGTTATCACTTGATTTATAAATAGTTTCATCTTTGGGTTTGAACCTAACCAATATACTATCTCTAACAATAACAAATGGACGTATAGCTACCATTTGAATGTTGTTCATAACCCTTGCCATATGGTCGCCGTCGCCTATCGTTCCGTTGACAGCAAATGTCATGTTGGCAACTGCAGTTGTTGAAGCTGTAAAAATCAAATACTACCTTCAACGCATTAAAACGACTATTATCGGAATCACAATTGCAACAACATACATAAAAAGCACAAACCACAAATACCTATAACAAGAAAACATAACAGTATAAAATCAAGCTTTGTCCAAACGGGTTAGGGATTGAAATTTAAATGAGAAAAAAAACATGATGAATAACGCAGTGAAAGATTTATTTTTGCCATATATGTGTAAAACTCCTTCGTAAATAAAGCAAACCCTCGGAACCTCGGCATTTACCTTCACTTGTATAAAGGGGAGAACAGAAGGAGCCGTCAATACTGGCAATAATGAGGAGTGGAATGACATAGTCAGCCATTGCACCTTGGAAGAGCGGTAATCTGTGGGAGAGAGAAAGGTTGCATGAACATTGCAATACAGTGTACAATGAGGAATGGAATAAAATAGTCAGCCATTGCGCCTTGTAAGAGCGGTAATCTGTTGGAGAAAAGAAGGTTGCCTGCCATTGCAGTACAATTTACAGTGAGGAGACGGATGACATAGTCAGCCATTGCACCTTGTAAGAGTGGTTATCTGTAGGAAATAAATTTACCTGACACTGCAGTACAGTGTACTATGAGGAGAGGGGTGATATACTTAGCCATTGTGCATCAGAATAGCGATTGTCTGTAAGAAAAACGTACATTGCGATAACATTGCAGTACAGCGTAAAATAAGGAAAGGGATGACACAGTCTTGGAACAGCGATGTTCTGTAGAAAATATTGCGTGAACGTTGCAGTACAGTAGACAATGAGACAATGGATGATATACTTAGCCATTGCACCTTGTACTAGCAGCTATCTGCAGAAAAGAGGTAGTCTGCGTGAACATTGCAGTACGGTGAAGATAACAAAGTCATCCATGGCACCTTTGAACAATAGTTATCTGTAGGAAATAGGTAGATTGCGTGTACATGGCAGTACGGTGTCCATTGAGAAAAGGGGTGACACTGTGGACAGCGGTTATGTGTAGGAAAGATGTGGATTACGTGAACATTGCCGTATATTTTACGTTGATTCCTAAGACAAGATAAATGCACATTACTCTGAGGATAAACATTACTCTGACGTTAGATTTTAAGTACATAATTGTTGGAGGATGGTGTATAGTGACTGGTAAGACAAATTGATTTACAAAACTATCAAGAAAGTAATTAAGGGGAGGACGTGGAAAGCCACAGCCAGAGGCGAGTACCATACCAATCTTTATTGAACAGTAAGCAATAAGGTATACAGTGAATATTAAGTCAATGTGGAAAACGTCTGTACTGGGAATTACGAGATTAGCAATGATATTGTCAGCAGAGCATAGAACAACGGAGTAAGTCATATGGTTTACGGGGATTTTTGGACGATGCCTATGACCATAAGGGTGTCAACCGCTATCCAGCCTGAAATCTAGAGTACCGCTTATTTTCGGACTCGAATCCGGAATAACCCTTGAAACACCATTTTGGTTAAGCATTGAATAAAAAGTCGCAAAATTGCTTGTTTTTTTGTGTGTGTTTTATTCATGTCTTAGCCTCTCTGGTAGTTCCTTACAATAACAAGTTATAAAGCACGCATGCGAGAAGTGTATAAAGGTGTTGGCTCCATTATTTCTTTTTATTTAAGATGCGTTTAGAGCGTTTTATGAAGTAATTAATAACGACTTGTAGCATATATACTGCTTTTGTTTGCCTATGTTAAGCTGTTAATATTGAACATCCAGTACAAGCCAACATTTACATTTTTAACAACAAGCAATAATGTAAAAATAGTGTTATAAATTATATAATTGACAAGCGAAACGAGCTAGAAAAGTTGGGTATGCGACCTTAAGAAGTCTGCATGTTTTCTTGTTTCCTTGTTGGACTTGTTTCTGTAGCTTTTCATATAAATATTCAACAATTATGAATATGGGTCACCTCAGGTCTAAAACTAGATCACTAGGTCAATTATTAAATTAAGCCCCTCGCCATATGTTTAATAGTTTCCATCCAGTTGCTGTTCAACTTGGAAAGAATACTTGTATGCATAATGTCTTGATAAGTTTAGGGTACCTAAGGTCATAAACTAGGCAACAAGGTCAAATCTTAGAGAGAGAAAAAATCCTCATCATAACTTCAAAGTTTGATATCAAGTTTTAATATAATTTATACACATTTTTTTCTACATGTTATCTTATACACATATTTTGCTATATACAATATAATGTATAATACATATATTTTGGTCAGCATATTTGAATCAAAAACAATTTATAATATACATGACAAGCGAGCGAAACGAATATAAAAGTTGAGAATTCAAACGTTCTGTCCATACCACTCCCTAACATAAATGATTTTACCAGGAAATAAAAGTAATATCAGGGAAAGAGCGCGTAAACTTTGGATCCGCTTGTCTGAAATGTAGAGAATGTTGGATCATTTACTACAATAGCCATGTCATTTGTTGTCCCACCATTTGGAACGACCACCAAAGACTGTTGACCATTAAATATTTTCAACGATTCTATGTTCATGTATCTGTCGCAAAATTACGTATTGTTTACTTTGTATGATTAGCTTTGTGACACTAACGAATTCAGGGGTATGCTGGGTGCTGATTTAAACTGGGACAAAGCTCCCATAAAGAAGTATTTTAAAACGGAAGAACAACCATTGGTAAGGAGAGTTTTACGACCAAGGGTTCATCCCCCGAAGTTGAGCCCAATCTAACATCAAATCCCGGAACCGCCCCAGTGTTATATCAAAAAGAGAACATAACAAAATAAAAAAATGAATAAGAAAAAGGGATAAACAATAAATGAATGATCTTGTTGGATCAATTGGAACACTTCGGCCATTCCCCATCTAAAATAAGTTGGATTAGTACAAGCAGTGTTTAAATTTATTGAACTTATGGAAATATAATGCAGCGTTTTTAAGTGTAATTTGTATTACAAAATGCAAATTGATTCCCATTGGAGTATATTACTGCATAGACAATAAAGATTCCAAAGAGTTAAGTCTAACTGCTAAATTAAAATAATTTTAGAACACGATATACTTGAAACGTAGTTAAATGTAAAGAATTCTGACATTGCTATTCATCCAAATACATCCGAGGTTGAATTCGACGACAAAAGGCCGAAGTCTTTAGATTTTTGTTGGATGTTACCTGACCCCTATGACGTTCATTGCAATGGTTGTTATACCATTCATGACCAGTGTTGAGCTGAGCAAACGAGCCTTCAGTAAATTGTTTTCGGACGCGCACACGGCCTCGGCTACCAGCAGGGACACGATTAGCTGGCTAGCTAGCACCATTAACCCTTGCTGGAAACAAGTTTTTAATCGTTGTATATATATTAGGATATTGCTTGACTACCTATCAACTCGAATTTATGCTTTAAATCTCTACTCTACAAAGAAGCCATTTTGTAATACAAACTCGCTATATTTACTATAAAGGCAAATCGGATAAGAGACTAAATAGTGAACACTACAAGCTAGCTTAAACCGAGTGTTATTTCTCTCTTGGTGTTATTTGTTTGATATCATGTTTGTGAATAAGTAAACAATGCCATTATGTCTTTGAATTATCCACATTTGAAAATGAAATATATATATCATACTTTTTACATTGATTAAGGCAAATATGCCGAACGAATTGTAACTAAGCAACATATTACCTGAAGCGCACAGACAATTGTTATATGGACTGGCGGTCTTTCGCTAACGGTATAAATCAAATGTTTGCGTTCCTTTGTATTGTCAACAGAGACATTTTGTCCATCGGCTTCTTCGATTTTAGTTTTCTTTTCCATTTTATATACGAACCTGATTAACTTAACACAACACAACAGAACTAAATTCAGCTTAATCCACGGGCTGTGTACCCGGCTTAGCTAAACGTACATCCTTTATGTTTTTGTACTGGACACACTAACCTAAATTAACCATATATGTTAATGTAGAAATAATGGTAATTATTAATGTAAATTCAGATAATGTAAACCGGCACGATATAATGTACACACTTACATTTCAAATGTGAATTAAAAGTTTATATCTTAGGTCCGAAGCAAGGTCGCTAGATACGTTTTGATCAGACTCATTTGAATTAATTATACAATATGTTTGCATCATCACGAAAAGTCGTGCAATTTAATTTACGTTACACTTTTTTGCATAGATTTAGTCGACCATAAGGAATAATACCTTATTAAGAAGGCTATTGTTCCACTTTATGGCTAAATACCCTTCGTTAAAAACAAAATTTATTTGGTTTAAAGTGTTGGGAGGGGATTTGGGGTTCTTCTGGGGAGGAGGCGGGCACTCTTTCCACTAAACCACTCGCACCACTATTGGGATCGAACCCACAACCTCTAGGGCGAGAGGGCGGACACCTTCTCACCAGACCACTCTCACCTTTCTTTGGATCGAAACCACAACCTCTTGGGTGGGAGGCGAAAACCTTTACCACTAGACCACTCAAGCCCGGATGGGGATCGAACGCACAAACTCTTGGGTGAGAGGTGGACACATTTATCACTAGAACACTCTCATCCTTGTGGGGATCGAACCTTTTACCTCTTGGGTCGGAGTGGACACCTTTATTACTAGACCACTCACATTTGCGTGGGGATGGACCCGATAACCTCTAGGGCGAGAGGCGAACACCTTTACAACAAGATCGCTCTCATTCTTGTCTGGATGGAACCCAAAACCTCCTGGGTGGGAGCGGACACCTTTACAGCAAGATCGCTCTCATTTTCGTCTGGATGGAACCCACAAGCTCCTGGGTGGGAGCGGACACATATTATCACTAGACCACTCACACCCATGTGGGGATCGAACCCACACCATCTTGGATCGGAGGTGGTCACCTTTACCACTAGACCACTAACGCCCGTGTGGGGGTGGAACCCACAAGCTTTAGGATGAGCGGCGGACACCTTTACCACTAGACTATTCTCACCCTGGTTGGGATCGAAATCACAATCTCTTTGGTGAGAAACGGAGACCTTTACCACTAGCCCACTCTCGACCTGGTGGGGATCGAAACCACAATCTCTTTGGTGAGGGGCGGATACCTTTACCACTGGACCACTCTCACCCTCACCCCCTTGGACGAGAGGCAAACACCTTTACAGCAAGATCGCTCTCATTTTTGTCTGGATGGAACCCACAAGCTCCTGGGTGGGAGCGGACACATATTATCACTAGACCACTCACACCCATGTGGGGATCGAACCCACACCATCTTGGATCGGAGGTGGTCACCTTTACCACTAGTCCACTAACGCCCGTGTGGGGATGGAACCCACAAGCTTTAGGATGAGCGGCGGATACCTTTACCACTAGACCATTCTCACCCTGGTGGAGATCGAAACCACAATCTCTTTGGTGAGAGACGGAGACCTTTACCACTGGACCACTCTCACCCTGGTGGGGATCGAAACCACAATATCTTTGGTGAGAGGCTGATACCTTTACCACTGGACCACTCTCTCCCTGGTGGGGATCGAAACCACAATCTCTTTGGGGATATGCGGATACCTTTACCACTAGCCCACTCTCACCCTGGTGGGGATCGAAATCACAATCTCTTTGGTCGGAGACGGACACCTTTACCACTGGATCACTCTCACCCTGGTGGGGATCGAAACCACAATCTCTTTGGTGATATGCGGACACCTTTACCACTAGCCCACTCTCACCCTGGTGGCGATCGAAACCACAACCTCTTGGGTCGGAGGCGGACACCTTTACCACAAGACCACCCACATCCTTGTGGCGATCGAACCCACAACCTCTAGAGTGGGGGGGGGGGGGGCGGACACCTTTACCACCAGACCAAACTCACCCTTGTTTTGATCCAACACACAACCTCTTGGGTGAGAGGCTGACACCCTTATTGACTTTAAGTGACATATTATATGAAATATAAAAGAACAACATATTAATACATTAAAAAATCAATCATTTCAGGAATATCTGAAAAGGTACAAGTATACCAAGTGTTTTAATACCTCATTTCTTATGAAATACGCTATTTCTTTATATCATAAGATATTTAAGAGACACTCTTAATCAAAATCAATGCATTCACATGTATAACACACATACATTTGGAATTATAAACCTTAAACTACTTACTAAATAACGCATTTATGGAAAATATAAATAATTGATAACACGTATTTTACCGTATATCTAATAGCTGAAAAGTGCTAAAATATTTATTGTGATGAACTATCGACTTATATGGTATAAATACCGTGTTTTCTGCACCATTCTTTCAAATTAAACTCGGTATTCTTCATAGGAACCATTGTTTTCGACACATTTATTCTTTTTGGTATATTAAAAATGTTTTAATTGTGGTAAACCTTATTTGGGAGTAAGAGTGCATCTTTAAACAGTTCAGTAGTATTTCGCATAATTATTAAGAAAGTGTAAAGTTTATATGCGCTTGGATTCACCCTGTATTATATATAAGTGGTTTTTTTAGGAATTAGTTTTACCGCCTGTGCCTTGCAAATTGGGGAAAAGGTCGACTTTGGGAAATATACAAAATCAGGCCAAAATAGCTAATTTAATGGAAAATATAGATGTTTTAACTTTTTTATGCATACATTATGCTCTGAAAAAAGAAAGTCTTGTCAAGATTTTGTTTATATTTCAAGAAATTCATTGCTTATTTATTCATTAACCTAACCTGCATTTATCAAATAGAGAAAAAAATACATGTTTTGGGGAAAATGGACAGTTTTTCGCAAGGGGAAACAGCCTTTAGAAGGCAGTAAATTGCAGCAAAAATTCACTGTATACAAATACGTTTTCGATGGACTTTTAAATAATAACGGTTATTTATAGTTATACAAAAATAAAGATAAATTAAAAAACTGTTAGATCTTATAACATATGTCATGTTATTGTTATTTTATTTTTGTCAAATTGCATCAAAAGCACGTAAACATATATAACTCGCGTTCGAAGGCCGGTCAGTTGCAACTGACTGTCCGAATAAACTTGTTTTCAATCATTTATTTATGTTATTTACCGTAACGCTAGATTTTTTATCCACCGCATTGTCAACACGCCAATTCGTTAAATTAATCAACGCCGATGAGTTACAACCTAACAACCGCTATTTCATCTTCCGATGACATTTTATTACGTTCTCTTTTAACACGATCGCTAATCAAAGACATTTTTTACAAAAATGACTTTGTTGATCAACAAAAAAGCTTTGGTCAACTAAGAACGAGTTTCGAGTCAGTAGTTGCGGGCAATAGTGACTAGTTTCATCTAGTTTATCTCAATAGTTTATTGTTCTTAAACAATTCAGTTATTTTGGCGTGAACATTGTTGTTTAAAGCAGTGCCATTAATATAAATTTTTAATATTAAAAATGGTTAAATTTATAAATTGGTATTCATACAACAAAGCAATATTTTTTTTATTGTTTTAACTAAGCTGAACACAGAAAGTGCTATGGAATTATAACCCCAGACAGACAATTTTTTAAGAACTTGTTGTTTTGCATTATACTATGTTGTGTTAAATTTAAAATAATTACTCTAAGGTAACATTTAACGCGCTCATTTTGATATCGATTATCTTAAACAATTCGATATGTTTAATTAAATAAAACATTTATTTCAAATACAGTGATATGCGATTGCATATTAAAACACAGTGATATGTATAATTTCATTATACACCATGTGTAATTATAAACATTTCACGATGGCTTACATCGCATTGTTGTGGATAACTCTGAGTATGCTGATAAGCAATGTGGCTGGAAATGGGCGAATGTTGGTTCCCCCTCAGCGCTCAAGTCTGTGGCGTGAACCGGCTTACTATGGAAGAATTGATGTGTTCCGGAACTACAATGACCATACTCTCAACTGTGGGGGTTACTGGGTGAGTTGAAGGATCTACATATCTATATAAATAAGACAGGTGTAGGCTGAAATGAATCACTCTGGTATCCGTTTCCTGGGTAGAAACTAGAACTGGCCTAAACACACAAAATACTTAAGTCAAATCTCAATCTTAATCTCATTTCATTTTTCCAAATTACAGTATGACATTATCAAAAATGACTAATGTTTTACTATTTTTAAAAGCACATTCTCACATGCATTATGTTGATAAACATGATTGCTCAATATTCTAAAAAAAATATTTCTACAGCACAAAATGTACTTGAGTAAAACTCAAAAATAATAAATTGGACGCAAGTACAATCTTTGCTCTCAATTTATTTTTCTATATAATATTTACCTTTTTTATCAACATAATAAATGAGAGAATTCCATTTTAAAAAGGGTAATATTTACAATTTTGAATCATAGGATGCTGTAATTATTTTAAAAAGAGTTGAGACTGAGACTGAGATTGAGATTTGACTTCAGTATTTTCGTGATATTGTGGTCAGGTCTCCCCATTTTGAGTGGCCACACGATTTATTAATGATGAAATAAACTTAAATTATATGAAACTTAAATATGTTATTCGTAGCCTCTAAGACTAAGCATAAGTGTACACACAAATACACTTATTTATATCATTTTTTTTCAAATTAAAACTAAATTATTATGAAAAAATATACATTGGATTTATTGTTTCATCACGTTCCAGTGATGGAAGTGACATACTTATGTTATTTGATCACTTTAATGAATATATTGTAAATTACCCCGCAACAGTAGTTTTAAAGTGACATTCCTATTCAAAATCCATACATATACATGTATAACAAACATCAATTTTGAGTGAGAAACCTTTAACAACTTACTAAATAATGCATTTATGGAAAATACTCATTACTGAGAACAAATTTGTTGCCGTGCATTTAATAGCAGAAAGCGCAAAAATATTAAATGATTGGTGAATAGTAAAAGATTTACAGATGTCTACTATAGTCTCATTAGGTAGAAATACCTTGTTTTATGTTCATTTCTTTCAAATTTAACTTGGTATCCTTCATAAGAATCATTGTTTTCGACATTTATTCACCCCTTTTGGAATATTAAAACAATATTATTAATTATGGTAAATCTTATCTGGGAGTAAGAGTGCATCTTTAACCATTTGCTATAGCATTGGTGCAGTTATTCTTATTGCAAAAACATCTAAATAAAAGCGCTATGGCCGATATGTATAAAGCGTTGAAACAGCTTTATGACGTTCATAGTAACAATACAATAAGCCGTCTTTATGCAGTATTACTACGATAAAGTATTGTGATAATATAAAAAAAATCATTAATAAATAACAATCATAATGATGTTTATACTTTTTTTTTAAATGTCCATTTCCATTTCCATTCATAAACACTTAAGATTGACTGGAAAATTACATTGGCAACAATGGCGTAAAAATAGTAAAGTTTGCACTAAACAAAATAAAATGTCATCTTTACAGCGTTTGTTTGAAAACGAGGGCCGATGTGGCGTTTGCGGGGATTCCTGGGATAGCGAACTTCCACGCCCAAACGAGGCAGGCGGATTATACGCACGAGGTATCATCTCACGCAAATATTCCACCGACCAGCGCTTCATCTACTCTGTTATCCAAGTGACGTCATCTATCGGAGGATACTTTGAGTTCTATATTTGTCCAAATGATGACGTTACCAAGAGGGTAAGCAGAGCTTGCCTTGACGAACACCCGATGCAGGTGTTCAGCCCGGACGATAAACCTTTAGGATACAGGTATTTCGGTTCATTGCACTTGCTACTTATTAAATATATTATTTATCATTTGATGACAAATGGCTCTCTGACATTTAAACTTGGTCTTCTCCGGCAAGCTTCGAGATAGACCTCATAATTAGACTTAAAAAATGGTGAATTGACATTTCAACTCGGCCGGCCTTCTCCGGCAAGCCTCAGGAAAAAAACCTCGTAAACAGGCTTAAAGAAATGGTGTACTGACTTTTCAATTCGGCCTTCTCCGGCAAGCCTCGGGATAGACCTCGTAAACAGGCTTAAAGAAATGGTGTATTGACATTTCAACTCGGTCTTCTCCGGCAAGCTTCGAGATAGACCTCGTAAACAGGCTTAGAGATATACAAAAATATTATCAGGCCACCGGCGATCAACTCAGTTACCATTACGCTAAGTGGACACATTCGATAAAGACAACAATGTACTGAAATTAATAATTTTGATTGATTTTAAAGTACGCTTTGGATAAAGCTTGATACTTTACGCAATGTGTTCTATTCAATATGATCCATGACGGTTTAAAACACATACAACACGTTTTCAATATAGGCGCCCTCGTGCTAGACTAATTTTAACGACCTGTATTATTTACGAGGTAATATAATTATGTTGAATAATAGCCGAGGTGTTCAGATTGTTATAAAAAAAATTCTAAGTTCTTTCTGTATTTTTACTTTGGCTGTCTACCTGTTTGGCTTTCTGATTCTTTTGCCATCAAATTAATATTACACTAATAAACTAAAAACCTCAAACTCAATAATCTTACAGTTAATCTAGACAATATCTTACCCAGGTATTCATACTGTTTTGCAGTTATTTCCCAGAAATTGGTGAAGGGAATGCTGGGATAGTAGAACTAAAGCTGGAAATACCACGTGACCTAGAGTGCAACCAATGCGTACTACAGTGGAGATGGCATGGTGGTATGTTATTAACGATATATAACACCAATATTTGTAATATCATTTATCAGTTTGGATGGTTTAGAGCAACAAATCGAGATCATGATATCGTCAAAATAAAATTTTGTCGTTGAGTGTTACTTTCCGTATTACTTAAAGTGACACTTTTATTCAAAACCAATACATACACATGTATGGCAAACATCAACTTTGAGTGATAAACCTTTAGCTACTTACTCAATAATGCACTAATTTGGAAAATATAAATTACTGATAACCTGATTGTAACTGTGTATTTAGTAGCTGAACACGCAAAATTATTATATTTTCGATGAGTGCTAAAAGACCTGTGATCTACTATCGTCTCATCAGGTAGAAATACCGTGTTTCTGCACCATCATTTAAAGTTGAATTCGGTATCCTTCATAATAACCATTGTTTTCCACATTTATTCATCCTCTATATGGATATATTAAAACATCTGTATTGATTGTGGTTAATCTTATTTGGGAGTAAGAGTGCACCTTAAAAGGTCTTTTCTGTCAATCATCTTTCTGTGTAAATAAAGTGCCAATAGCAATATTGAATATTTAAGTACATTGAACTGTAATTGGTTTGCTATAATGTTATAACATGATTTGCACGGTCAACTTTATTAGTAATTGTGTGTACAGGACAACATGACAAAAACACATGGTCTGTAACGTACTATACAGATGACTAATAATGTATATCATGTGTTTCCGATTCGAATCGAAATACCGGCCCGACGGCTCCCGCGTTAGTTGGAAATACCTAAAACATCAATTTGTTAAAAAAATGCGTAGAAAACGTAACGTCAAATAGTTTATCTCAGAATCGCGATTTTAACGAGTATTTGTTTTCATATTATGAATAAAGATCACCCGATCGTCCTATATTGAAGAGTTATACTTTTCTTTCCATGATCGAGTTAAATAATTAAAAAGTGGCGCGTTGTTGCTAGTAACACATCTAGCAGACGGAATTTCAGCATACCCGATTTAACCGGAAATGCATATTCTGTGTGCATAAAAATAAATTCTAAACATGGTAAACAGTTAATGTGGTTGTTATAACATTTGAATACTTAGTTACATTCCTTGGTTTGTATGTTTCAGCTAGCAACTATGGGGTTTGCAAAAACGGTCGTTGGGCGAAGGGATGTGGTATCCAGCCGGAAATATACAACTGCGCAGATATTGCGATTCTTCCGGAAGTCACCCAGAAAAAAACAACGATGTCCGTTAGCCGCACACGCCCACAGACCACGACTGACCAACCTTCTACCACAAAACAACCAATACCAGTGACCAGTGTTCAGACATGGGTGCAGACGGTAAACAGTAGGCCGATTTCAAGTAAATCTTCGAATGAATCTACTATTACATCAGAACCAGAACCAAAAATAGTTCACCGTACAACTTCTACCGACCCAACCATAACCACCATAAAATCAAAATCGGTTTTGCTTGATAGTAATGGAAAACTAGCGACAAAATCTACAAATCGATCGATTGCAAATACAGCATCGAACAAATCAACAAGTAATACCTCTACCACAAAATCAACTAAAACTAAGCAACCAATTTCACATTCATTTAATCACTCAAGTGAACAGACAACTTTGTTTATACAACCTCGGATTCCTAGTTCAACATCGGACCAGTCCACAGCTACTACAACTAACAAACCCACTTCCACTAGTCAGTCAATTAAAGTGACACTTGTTAGAACAGGGACACAGACGACAACATTTATAAATATACCTATGACAAGTACGTCATCGACAAAATCAACAACATTTTCTATTTTGTCCAACACATCCCCCGAGACTAAACCACAAATACCAGTGACACTTGAAAACACCAGAGCACAGCAAACACCATCTACCCATCAGCCGATTTCAAGAAACTCCTTGAATGTATCTATAATCGCTTCGGAACTAGAACCACTCAAAGATGACCGTGAAAAGTCTACTGACACATACTCATTCACGAAGCAATCATCATATGTGACCAAAGAGTACACAGATACACCAACAAGTACCTCTACGCTTCCATTTAAAACATTGGACCTATCCACTAATACCACGGAAGAAGAATCGCTTGTCTTTGACACTACTACATCAACTGGCACATCAACTAGCACATCAACTGGCACATCTACTGGCACATCAATTGGTACATCTACTGGCACATCAACTGGCACTTCAACTGGCACATCTACTGGCACATCAACTGGCACATCTACTGGCACATCGACTGGCACATCAACTGGCAATAAGCAATTATTGACTCGTAATGTTTCGCAGACACTTGCATCTGCAAGGCGGCCTATTTTCAGGACAACAGAACCAATGATATTCTCCCGTTCCGAAACAACTGACCTTCCAACATCCAGTATGCAATCCATACCTACGAGTTTTGATAATGCAGGTAGACAAACGAGTACAACTATGTTTACGACGAACATCCTCACAGGTATATCCACGTCAACCCCTAGCATTGGTAGAACAAAGTCTTCACCACCTACAAATTCAGACACTGTAAACGCTAATCATACAGAAACTGCTTCATCCGTTTTGTTGAATGATAGTAAAATATCTTTAAGCAATACAACGGCAGGAAAAATGGTCGGTGAAAGTGAAAATCAAAACGGAATGACCACCGAATCGCTTCCAAACACCAATGGCTATGAGGATCTTAGTACATCAGATTATTTTTATAATGATATTTCAACCGCATATATTCCAAAATCAAGAACGACACATAACGTGTCTTCACAATCTATTGTCGATACCACTGTACACAGCAAACACATCACTACTGACAAAAGTACATCGCTAACGGAAAACCCATTTGACTCGGTTAACGTACGTCCCAAAACGATGCCCAATAGCCTTCGACAAGATGTAACAACCGATGCATCTAATGCAGTTGTTTCAAATATAACACAAGGTATCGTTTCAGCTGAGGAGGGAACAACATTTTTCTCTTTACTAAACACATTCAATAAGATTTATTTTTCAAATGGAACTACCACCTCAACCAATGCAGAAACAATGTCTGCATCACATATGTCTTCGACAGAAGTGCCTACCACATACAATACGTCGATTCAGAGTAATGCGACAGAGCCAAGTGATTTTATGAATGAAACGGATTCAGTGTTGGCCGTAGCAATAATGGCTGCTGATAACGAAACGTCAAATCATAAGCTTACGGGGATAATCAACTCTAACGCAACAGAACAAAGTTTAGACATTGTTGCCTCGATGAATACGACCAGACCAGCAAACGAAGGTGTATATAGTAATGTGACATATCCAACAACAAAAGTGTTAGATAGGGAGACACGACAAAATGCAAGCGCAACAGCACGGGTGATTCATACCAACACTGAGAAGAGCACAAATAAAATACCACCAAAAATTAAACCAACTATTGGTACGGTGAGAAAAATCCTTGAAGGTATGAATCAAACATTACAAACCCGTTTATCTGCTGGAATAGTAAAGGCGTCCTCTGTTCAACAAACGGATGACTTAATACAGTCTACTTTGATCGATGTCCAGGCTGTTATTGAACAAATAATTGGAAACCATACTTCGGATAATTCATCTTTCGATAGTGATATTGACACTAAAGGTACAACTTCTAAACTAAAGGTCGACTCCTCTAAAACCACATCCTCATGGATTCCATCCGCGAACGCATCTTCTACAACAAGAACGACAGCCGAAGAAAGTGTCGGACTAAGAGAGAAAACTACTCAAACAACACAAATAGTAATGGTTTTCAATGAAACAAATAACACAAATTCAACTGATGAAAGCACTGAAGACTATCATCTTCAAACAACTACTGCAAACGATACAATCCATGATAATGGTTCTTCAACAGACATGGCAACAGAAAGCCACACAAAAACGGTACAATCATCGACTGAAAGTGGCAATGCAATTAAACAATACACAGATGAAACTATACACAAAGGCAATTATACAACATCGTCAAATTTGCCAAGTATTAAAACCCCGATGAACTTACTTAATAATGTTGATTTAGAGGCGATTTTTTCACGGAATACAAACGATTATCAGGCTATTCAAACTCAGTCACCATTGAACCCCACAAAAGTAGCAAATGATATGGAGTTTAATTTCATAATGCCTTTTATAAGTAACCTAACGAGAAATGACACCGACAAATCTATGAAAGAATTTACCATTGACCTCTTGCTTGATGCACTGACAGAACTTCAAGTATTGAGACCGCTGCTCGTACAGCGATTGGCGTCAACAAAGACCCAAAATGCAAACAAAATAAACAAATCAGATTCCGCTCCTTTAATCACAAGGATTCCAACAAGTTCCAAAGGACACAGTAGCGAATTCATATCTAACTTCACGATAAGCAAAGACCAACAAAATTCAAATGCACCAAAAGCAATTGAAACTATCTTATCTCGTTTCAAAGCGTTAACTGACAAAGTAGGCATCTCTGTATCGCTAAACTCCAACGGTAGTGCAGAAAACTACATTGCCGGTATCACCTCAAAAAATAAAACTGAAGTACATAATCTGAATGATGACGATTCAACGAAAGAAAGGCTCAGCAGTGTTGTACAGGAAATCTCTACTCCTCCCGTTGATACAAAAAACATTCTGAGTCGTCCTTTAGACGCTGTAAAACAAGACAGCGAAGGGAACATTAGTACAATTATCAACACTGGGTCCAGTCTAGAAGTGGGTACAACAAAAGCGACCACTGCTTTTACATTAAACGGAAACACGTTCAAACCTTCCAGTGGAATTTCAATAGTTCCACAAAAACAAAACAAGACAACTGTCAGCGTCGCATACAGCATACCATCCGCAGAAAATGAACTTTCCACTTCTACTAGAGTAAAATCTATTAAAAGCAACGGACGTGGCACGTCTGCTTTGAAAACCACGGGGTCACTACGAAATAAAAAGAAGACAAGAAAACTTAATGAGTACATGCCAATTTCGGGATTAGTCAGTGGTATCAATGTTGCAACATTGTTCCCCATTGGAGACAATATCGATATCTACTTTGGAAGAAATGGTGAGAAAGTCAATTACAAAGAATCGCAATAAAATAACGCATATCATCATATATATTGAAATTACAATCTGATGTTTGTACTGTAATGACTCATACGTAATCAATGTGATTGAATAAAAAAAATGTAGAGTTCATTGTTTTCGTATTAGTTGTGAATAGGTACTATCAACAAACCAACCAATGATTCAGTAATAATCTAATGAAATATGAAATTATATTTGAAAATTAAAGATAAGGTTTCATATATACTAAAATGTACCAGAGAACAATGTTTTGCTGGTGAGTTATTAAATCACATTTTGTGTTTATAATGTAAATAAAATATAACCAGAATTTAGAAGTGTTTTTTAAAGAAAATTCCAGACACCAATGTTTAGACTTCTAGAATGTTTCTGTTTAGATAGTATTTCTATCATGAATATGTTCATCAAAGTAAAAGTGAATTCTGCATTTTTTTCGAGTTTGAACGCGAATGACGCATGGAAGTATTTTTAATTCATAACATGTAAAACATTTCAATAACATCATGTTAAAAAATGAAAAAAATCGCCATAGTTTGGGACCGGTTTCCGTCATCTTGGATTGCTAACGTCAATGCGTGAGTTGAGAAGCCTTTGTTTATATCTTTCTAAAAGTGTAATCTGATTATTGTTATTATTAATATAATAATAATAATAATAATAATAATAATAATAATAATAATAATAATAATAATAATAATAATAATCATCATCATCATCATCATCATCATCATCATCATCCGATAACAAAATGAGTCATGTGATCAGAATAATCTTCAATTCGTTGCCATATAAAAAAATATTTAAACTCGTTACGGAAAAGTTTAGAATAGCTGTAAAGTCAAATTAGCTTAACACGATAGTGCATTAAAATTTAAAAAATGCATCAACTTTTATTGTGCGCTTTTATGCTTAGATTATAGTTTTACATTTTTCTTTGCAGTTGGAAAATAGCCTTTTTAGTTTTCTTGTTGTTACATACCAGACAAAATGTCGATTAGTTTCAAGAGTCAATACTTGTATTTAACTAGTTTATACCCTCAGTAGACTCGGGTTCCAGTAAAATGTTGTTTCATTGACCACTCTTAGACGGTATCGCATCATTTAACGGTGAAGCAATTTTGATGAGAGTGTGATTACAGTTACAAGTTCTTGAAATAACAGAGTTATCTGACCAATATCATTTAACTCTATATACACGTATCGCAGTGAAATGGTGCTTAAAATATAGTTCTACATTTATTTAGCATTCGAAAACTAGTAATTAATGTACCAATGTTTCTTGTTATTGTAAACCTGCCTGTAGGTAAATAATATAAACTTGTCCATTTATTTTTCTTACACTTCCTTATTTGTATCACCGTGCACATTATGATATTGTTTCAAACTGGTTGTATTGAGGACAAGCCGCCAGGCTACGAGTTATTCCCGAGTGTGTGTAAACCACGTGATAAATTACGTCATAAATGCTTTATCGGAGAGCATCATTTCGCTTGGAATAAAGACTAAAAACAAAGACAACTTTAATTATTTTTCTACACCATTTTAAATGAAACAAAGGGCATTCTATGCCGCTTAATGTGCCCCGCCTTTGGCTTTTTAAGGTGATTAGTTTCCTCAACCACTTCGACAAACCTGTTTCCAAAATAATGTTTTGGCAGTGCTCTGTTAGGCCGCCGTTTTGTGAAAAGGTTTGTCGAAGTGTTTAAAGAAACTAGACCCTCAATCAAACTCTGGTAAAAGACCGAATGCGTGGCTCTGTAAGCGGCCTAGACTGCGCTATGTTTCATTTAAAATGGTAAAGAAATATAGTAAATTATGATTGTTTAAAGTTTTTATTCGAAGCGAAATGTTGACTTCCGACGTAGCATTTATGACGTAAGTTATCACGTGGTAAACACACTGTTCACAAAGTATCAAAATAAACCTTGCAGATTTTAATCCAAGTGTGAAACTTCATTATTTTATCTTCCTGTTTCATCATCGTGCATCGTTTTATCATCAATGATAGTGAAACAAGAAAAACAGTTTATCTTTTCAGATAAAACATCTGAACTTCAAAGAAATGAATCTTCAAAGCATCATTTCAAATAATTGGCCTGCTTACTGATGATCTTTGAAATTGGTTGACAGAAAAAGTTCATATTCAGCCATTCAAATAATATTTTAGAATAGTATCAATTGTCATTTTATTTGTTCTTTCAATCTTACTTATACTTCGTATCGTATTTCAAAAAACATCGTCTTAAACAGACACAAACAAAGTAAAAGCATAATTATAAATATCCCCTAGCATTAACGTGTTTGTATAACCAGAACAATTTGCCAGCAACTAAACAATGTATTTAGATTAATTGGAATCATGTTTTCCATAAATATAACTATTTAGCGTGTGTATATTATGTACAAATGAGATATAACTCAAAAGTGTACAAAACACACAGTTTCTGCACATCGCCTACGTTTTTCATCTGTTAGTAAAATTGTCTTCAAATACTTTGTTTGTTTGACACGATCGTAAAGCGACATATCCTAAATACCAATCAATTAAAATTGAGCAATACTCTGACAATTCTTAAAAAAGAAGGATTTTTTTCTAAAACCCCATAAGATAATAGTAAAAAAGGACATTTAATGAGCAGTACCAACTTTTGTCGCATTTTATTTGATTCCTCATCGGCGTCGGATAGAACCAACATTTTCAGACTGTTTTTTTTTATAAAAATAAGCACTTTGTAGGTACTTTCCGTAGGATTTCGTACTTTCCGCGGAAAGAGCACTTTCCTCTAACTAGTCATACTCGACTTAAATTCAGTTGATTGTAACCTTTCATTGTATGAGTTATATCCCTTTGTACAAAGTTTGCCTTTTCCTGTAAACAATATTTTGTAGGCACTGTTTAGTGATTATTACGGTAAGTAGGGTGTAAAAAAATATTAACTGAGATCACATATTTGTAACGATAAGTATGGCCAATGTGGGTCGGGAGTGTTGATCGCAGCTATCTTAAAAAAAGATAATTGCATTTTTGTAACCAGGAAGTGAATTTAATCTACTATTTTCAATATTTTATTAAATAACTTTCTTATTTAAAAGGTTATCACCAAGAACCCAGATTACGTTGTTGATAGAGTAGTCTAAACATTTTGACTCAAAAACACAACAAAGTTATAATGTTGACATACTTTAAAAAACAAATATGAATGTTTACTATCCAAAATCTGATAAAATCTTCATTTGTGAAATTTGGTCAACTCCTTTTACCTCAAAACATGTCAAACAGAAAAAGATTGTTCCTTTTCAAAAGTTCCCGTTTTATTTAGTTTTACAAGGAACAATATATTTTTGAGGCTGATATCAGAATATAGCTGGGAAGAGCTGAAACTTATGCGGTTAACTTGTAGCCCAACCCATTTGTATGATTCGATTGTATGTGCTAATGGTATGTAATTCAATACTTTTGACAGAAAAGAACAATAGAACTTGATGAAACTAATAATATAGCTGATAACTGCCGGGATCGCTTATTTAGAAAAGCAGGGACCGCTTTAACCATGACTACTTATGGGTTTTCTTATCAATCTTGGGCAAGATCTTACTTATTGATATCTGCCGGTATCACTTGGATCGCTTTGTTGGGGGCCTTTATTATATAGATTATATAGACTGAGTCAATAAACAACCCATTTAGACAATTCCTTGAGCTTTCTAAAAAATTACATCTGAAGTTCTTATTTTAAACACCTACTTTATTTCTTTTACTTGCAACAATATTTTTAGGCATGCATTTAAAATAACGAATCATCCATAATTGTCATATTATAACAACCAATTAATAAATCTCTTTGCTTTCTAAACTTGGTTATTAATTAAAGCGCGAAGCACACAATTTATATAGAAAAGACAATTTATCACACCAAAACTTTATATAGTGATCAAGACATGTAAGTGTAAACAACAAGTCAACAACATTACTGTGTACTTCACACTCCATGTAGCCTTACTGTAAACAGTGCTAAACTTCAGTATATAATATACATGTTCATTATTTTAACAAATAATCAGTTATTGGACTTACTATAAAAATACGACACGATATAGGTAAACAAAAACTTACATATTTTTGATGGATATAAATCTATCTTTTATTTAAATTTATTAATGCTGTTAAGGTGTTGTATTTCTATGCATTTTTGTTTGTTTTTTTCTCATTTATTTTTTACACAAAGTACAAATCAATACACATACATTAAGGCAATAATGGCATAATAACAATTCTATGTGTGTGTGTGTGTGTGTTTTAGCACCCCCCCCCCCACACACACACGCTCACTCCTACACACAAACACACACGCATCCACTCACTGTGACATACACATTCTCTCAAGCTTTTTTCCCTAATGGAGTTTCGAAGCTAAGTATTGTAGTTAGTTATACATATTTAAAGGTGAGAAGGTAATAATAATCAATTATTGTAACATACTGAACCAAATACTGGTTATAATGAGTAATTCATGAAGTTATAATACGTTAAGCTAGAGAGCCAAATTTACTGTGACTATTATCTAAGGATCGAGGTTTAAAACTTGCCATTTGTTCTCATGTGTATCATATTTATAGTTTAACAGTGCGATTTGCAATTCAGTTCTGTTTCTCAATATCAAATACTGTTTGTATTTATAAGTTGAAAGTCGGTATAGTGTTTTTATATTTCATAGAAAAGAAATAAATGTCATTAACATAATTAAGAAATAACATCTCTGGCCCCAATTTCTCCCCAAGTCCCTTATTACACGATTAAGCAAAGCTCACTATTTTTGTTTTTTAATAATTTGCATAATATTTTTTTCTTTAATAAGCTTTTATACTTAAGATAGGAATTATCTTAATGGTAATCACAAGGAACCATTTGTCATTTATCAAAATTCAAATTAAGTATGTATTTTGACATTTTGAAATAAGCTACTTAAGTCAGTTAAGCTTAAGAAGTTTCGAGAAATTTGCACATGTCTGTGTATTTCCCATTTCCTTGAATACCTACACATGCTTTTTGTTTTGTCATCATAATATGTATTGATTTCGAAGCCAAATAGATATTAAGTTCGTCCCATAAAGGTTGTATCTTCTGACAGTCTTGAATCTTTTCAATTTGGCTCGTTAACGTCTTAATTTTAAAAATGACGTCAGACACGTATCCCGTGAATACTTCGGGAAAGTTTTTGACGTCACATCCGTTGTAACAATTGAGAAATAGCATGTTGCGTATCGCTACCATGCAACAGTTGCAATGGAAAAAAACACCGACGTCTGTCGTCATTTCGTGTGGAGCATCGTGCAGTGATTAAGTTTTACGTAAGTGCAGGAATGACTCCTACAGAAACGTTTAGATTTATGGAAAAAGGACCCCAATCAGGCCGGGTATAAGCTTATGGAATTTGACGTCCTTCGATATGAACGACGTCTGCAACATCCTCCATAAAGTCCAGACCTGGCTCCCATCGATTTTGCGTTGTTCCCTAGGTTAAAGGGTGAGCTTCCAGGCCGGAAGTTCGAATCGCTACAGGAACTTGCGCGGACCCATATCCGGGGATACGATCCGGTGTGGTTCAGATATGTTTTTGATAAGTTGGTAGAGAGACACCAAAAAGTGTGTGTGCGTGCGGCGAATATTTTGAAAAGGAGTAACGCTAAACGTTATTTTTGCTGTGCAAACAGCTCCGTGTTGTTCATGGTTATGTGCAATAGGGTGATGCTATTTTAGTGTATGTTGTTTGTTTCGTGTACAATTTGCAACACCACTTCCAAATAAATTTGTCTACTGTATTGTTGTATTATTTTGGTTTTAAAATAAACAGCTTCGATATCATAAGCAGAGTCCGGGAACTTTACGACTGACCCTCGTACTTAAATGTTCCACCCGGCATATACACATGCTCCCAAATGTCGATGTTGTATTGACAGAAGCCGATCTGCATCAGTTTTTCATGGGAAATCTAGTAAAATGGTAAATGGTATTTGCTACTTTAATCATTTATGAGTTACTTTGTTGGCTAATTTAAAAATTAAGTTTTAATGTGGAATCACAGTCGAATAATATATATTGCATTTGTATGAATCGTTAGTTCCCTTAACGCGTATAATTAAGGTTAGGTTATAGTTTCAAGTTTTAAGTTTATTCAATAAACTAATGTCATGCATGCATGGCAAAATGAGCATTGCAGTGAACATATTAAACACATAAAGGGTAAACACTTTAAAGATTATAAGTATCTTCCATGGCCGAGAGTGTAAGATAGGTTCATTCCGACCCGAGCGTAGTGTGTTTTGCTAAAACGAGGTTTACCGTGTTTCCGCGAAACACCCTGCGCGAGGGTCAGGATGAACCTATCTTGCACGAGCGGCTATGGTAGATGCTTTTTATCCCACCTCAGTTAAACAAAATTAAAAAAAAAAATGTATTTTTTGTTGGAACTCATTTGTGCTTAGTGAAAATAATTGCGTATGGATATGCTATAATTCGTGGTTGTCATGGATATTCGCGCAGTGTGTCACCATAAAACAGTTTTCACGCACCTTTCAAGAAATAATGTTTCACTCTCCTTAAAACTATTTAAAGACCGATTTGACTATTAACATACTCATTCGGTAAACCTCGTTTCCGCAAAACACACTACGCTCGGGACGGAATGAACCTATCTTACTATTTAAAGACCGATTTGACTATTAACATACTCTGAATGAGTATGTTAATATAGTCAAATCGGTCTTTAAATAGTTCTAAGGAGAGTGAAGCATTATTTCTTGAAAGGTGCGTGAAAACTGTTTTACTACTTTTTTTCAAGAATAACTGCTTCTGACTATATGTGTACTAGTATTTGAAACATGGTTGTCATTTGTGTTTTATTATCATGTACTAATAAAATGAAGAAATTGACTTCACGAGTTGTGTATTGTCTCAATCTATATAATAAAGGATCCGGCCAAAGCGGTCAAAGTGATACCGGCAGTTATCAAAACAATAAGCTATGATACCGACCTGGATAAAAAACAACGACAACTCAATAAGCAGTCATGGTTACAGCGGTTCTGGCTTTTCTGATTAAGTGATCTCGGCAGGTATCAGCTAATGTCTCGTCCACAGCATTCCTGGATTTTCTCATTAAAGTCGATACGGGCAGTAAATAAGCGAAAGTTCTGGGCACAGCGGTCTCGACTTTTTTTCCAAGTTATCCCGCTTTTTGTTTGTTTGAAGTCACGGCGTTCTCAAAGATTGTCCCGGTTAAATTAATCTAATAAAGAATCGTAACGTTTTGAAGCCGAACATAAATACAACATTATTGTGTAAAGAATACAAAAAGATACATTTTTAGGACAGAATATGTTCGTTCATAGTCCATGGAATACCATCCCCGACATACAATGTCTATGGTCATTTTCTGTAATAAGTTTTCGTTTTTTTTTCTAATAGGTTTAATTACATAATTTAACAATAACTATAGTGTTAAAATGCAATGACATTATGCGATTATAACATATGCAGTTAAATCATTTGTGTGTTTATAATATGTTTATTGAAAGGATTTTTCCATTTCAAATCATTTGTACCAACCCGGACATACCCGTGCAGAAATAACCAAGACATTCCTGAGAATTTCCTGGGAATTTCCTGAGAAAAAATCCTGAGAAAATCCCAGGAAATTCCTGGTTTCCTGGTCCCCAGGCACGGTATTGGAACAGAGATTTTCCAGGAACTCCAGGATTGAAATTTTATCAAAAAAATCCTGGGTCCAGGATTTTCTCAGGAATTACCCCGGATCTCAGGAAATTCCTGAGAATTTCTGGAGACCAGGAACTTCCTGAGAATTTCTTGGGACCAGGAAATTCCTGTGAAATTCTTGAGGACCAGGAATTTCTTTTGAGAGGGTTTTTTTTTTCTTGTCCAAGAAAAATACAGGACCATATTTTATCCATAGTGTCATTAAAAGTAAACCACAAGTTTAATTTCATTCCACTTCTTATTGATTTACTATTTACAAACAAACGATGATTTCAATTTTGTTATTCGCTGGGAAAGTTCCTTTGGCATATGATCTCAAGGCATAAGCCAGTCTCAATTTAGATGACACTTGTGTTCACACCAAACCTTTTGTGCACCATATCTGAAAAAAGTATGATATTTTTTATATTTTATAATTTCTTTAAATAGGCCACATCAGGTTAGAGCAATTGGTCAACGGTCATTGATAGATTCTACATTAAATTTCATGTATGTTATGTCCAATTCATTTTATGCAGATAAATGAAAGGTAATGACTTAAAACAAAGGTTTATACTACATAATTATTTACATAAAAAGGGTTCCTAGAATTCAATATTAACGATATTAATGCTCAAACTTTGATAGTGATAAACTGCATTTAACATGCTTTCATAAACTTTCAATTTGCAATTGCCTTAAAGTGTTGTCCTAATATGCTTATTGCCATGATCTATAATAGCTACGTAATTACATCAGGAATGTAATGGTTATTATATAATTAAAAGTTCTACTTTATGCTTCACATTTATATTTATAAAAAATAAAATAAAGTTTAAAAACTAAAATAAATTATAGATATTCATCAACCTACCATGTGGTTGAGCAGGGATTGCCATTAATGTTCTTTAGCTTTCCAACTTTCCCATCAAAACTTGTTTGGTCACAGGATCCTCATCTTTATACCACAGACACAACATTGGTCATCTATAGTATCAAAACAATAAGATAATGCACATACGTGCACACCCACATGATCATCAATGATAAAGTAATGATTATATATAAGCTCAATTGTAAAATTGTAAAACTAATATAAAGAAGAGAATATAAAGTTAAATGCAGCTTATACTTTCATGTAATAGCACCTGTGCATATATATTTATATAATTACACACAATGTTTTACAGTCATGAGGCTTCAGAACATCTCAACATTGTGTTAATGGATGTAAAAGAGAGCATAACACAGATTATGTTTAAACAAGCTGTCAGATAAAGAATTGCAAACACATTAACTTAATCACTTACCATATTGTATTTATGTTCTTTGTTTAAAAGTTACATGTTGAAACTGTTTTTACCTTTTAAATGATTAGAAAAAAGATTCATCCATCCAAAATATGAAAAGCTTCAGAAACCACCATGTTTACTTTCTTTTTTACACACATTCACTTTTTATTTTGTCACGGTAACGTATCGTTACAACAGACATGTAATAACATATACAGGCAATTGGGTAAACAACATGACGGAAAATAACAATTGAGGCAATTTTACCACCGGGTTCAGTGACAAATCGCTAACAGGCATGATAAAGGAAATCAATGTAATACAAAGTTTTACAGCTTAAGAAGTTTGCATGTATACTACTCGTTGATCTGCTAACGTTGATCTAAAACAAGTCCCTTAAACTTGCGTAGGGATATTTTATGAATGGAAATTCGCCTCGTTTCATTGGCTAACGGTACAAAAAGCACGTGCAGAAATTTATGAATGGTGTAAATTGCTACAAATTTAATATGAGATGATATAGATTTAACTAGTTATGAATAATGGACTTTGTTGAGATAATGATCGCTGCATGATTTGGAATATAAGCCTGGAGTTAAGAAGAAGTAGAGTAATTAATAATTGATATTTCACGTGATTCATCAAATATCTGGTGAACTTTGACAGATTACGAGAGTTTTTTTATTACTTGTACTTAGGAGCTCGCTAGACTTTATCATATTTGGATGCTGCCAATAATATCGTGAAATGAAGATTTTTCTTTGAACCTGGAAAATTTTGCACGTTAATATGTAATGGTAGCTGTCGCCAATGTCTGACTGACAGAGCGGACACCGCCTGTGCCCGTATTCTATTCCTTGCCATGCTAAAGTTTCAACTGGAAATTTAAAGTTACATGATCTAAGTTTGTATAAATTTAAAGCATGATTAAGTGGAATGATAGTTAAATATTTCTCTAGTGTAATCGTTTGCTTAAAGCTATTATAAAACATTCCTTTATTAGACGATCTCATTTTTTCGTGCCAAAATTGTAAGTACTGGTCTTTTAATATTTTCGTTATACTATAACTTGTGAACTTAACATTTACGTTTATTTGATTTTCGAACAAATTTGAATTACCAGTGGAGTCAAAAATATACTTTATATAATTAAGCCATTTAAAATTTAGGTTAGTTTGTCGCATCGAGCGGTAAACAATTGATGCATATAAGTCCTCAAATAGTACTAGTTTGCTCCAATTGATAAGCAATCACTCTTTTTTGAATTGTAATTTTAATCGGTTCTCTGCCAAGCTCGCCATATAACATATACTGCAGGTGAACTCAATAGTATGATCAAATAGTTTAAGTTAGAGATCAATTGGTAAGTCAAGTTTATTAATTCATCTGTATAGGAAATGAAGAGCCTTTTTTTTGCTTGTTGGGCTAAATGTTCTTTGGCTTTATTAAATTTCCCAGTTGGGCTAAATACCATAATTCCTAAATACTTATAGTTATCAACGATTTCTAGTTCTTCGTTGTTCAGTGTAAATCTATAATGTCTCCACGATCTTCTGTTCGTACAATTGTATCATCGGCGTACAACAGGACAAGAATATTTAAATAGTTCGTTAAATCTTCTATTAAATACTCAATCGTTACTCCATCATTATTTCTAGTATCCAGAAATTCGTACAAATCATTTAGGTAATAGGAGAAAAGTATTGGAGAAAGATTTTCTCCTTGGCGTAAGCCTACAAGAAAATGTTGCGGAGCTATTTCCATTTAGTTGAACACAAGATTTGATGTTCGAGTACATATTTCGCACAATTCTAAGAATCTTGCCATCTATGCCCATTGAAATTAATTTTTGGAATAATTCAATTCTAGGGATGAAGTCAAAACAACGTTTGAAATCGACGTACCCTACAAAGAGCTTTTGTTTCTGTAATCTTCATAATTCGGTTAAAAAGTGTAAGGTAAAATATGGTCCGAGGTGGAATGATTTTTCCGGAAACCTGCTTGATTTTCAGAAATAATTCTGTACTTATCCGAGAATTTAGTTAACCGTTCGTTAAGCACAGCTGTAAATAATTTTTCTAAGCAACTTAAAATTGTTATCGGACGATAATTTTCAGGGGATTTTGTTGATCCCTTTTGCTTGTAAATTGGTATAATGTAACCTTCTGCCCATGATTTCGGAAAAAATCCGGTATTAAGAATGCAATTAAAAAATTGTACGTATATAGGTAAAAGTATTTGTTTAATTGACTTTATATATTCGTTACATTTATTATCAGATGCTAGAAGCTTTGCCATTATTGCATTTATTAATCATCTTTTCGATTTCTAAGGAAGTTAAAGGTGAATTTAGTGTCTCTTCGTCATTATCAATATTAATGGTTATGATATTTGTGTTTTCGGCACCTTAAGTGGTGTTAAGATTTTTGAAAAAAATCTTGAAAATCCTCAATACTAGGAGTTTCGCCATTTACTTTCTTTTCAATGTTTTTAAGGTAAGACCAGTATGTTTTTGGCTGGGATTTCAGCATATTCCTTAAGGTTTTGGCCTTATTAAATTTGTATTGCCTAACATAGAAATTCATCGTACGTTTATAATCTTTACTTTTACGGTTGAGTAACATTCTATTATTCTCCGATTTATATCAATATTATATTGCCTTTTTGCTCGGTTGTAAACAACTCGTTTGTTCCTACACTGAGGCCCGATCCAGGGTTTGTTAGTCTTAGCCGTATAATAATTGCTATTATTATTATTATTATTATTAGAGCTTTTACGTTTGGCGGCAAAAGTATTTGTGCCTGCTTCGCTAAAAAGATCGGCGAATGTGCTTGCTATGCTATCTGTAATATTTTGCTTTTCTTCACTGTTTTCAAACGGATCTAGTTGTGATTGCAAAAGTTCTATTTTTCCGTTATTCATTTTATTTACAAATTTGCGTGTGTTTTCTTCATTCCACGTATGTTTTTGATTAGAGGATATAATTTTATCACCAGGCTGGTTATTTGCAGCAGTATATAGTGCCACAGTTAAAGATACTAGTGCATGACCATCGGAATAAAGTGGGTCTAAATCATGTATTTCAAATTGGAATATGTTTTCCAAAAAAAGAGGCGAGCTTATGAAGTAATCTATAACGGAATTTGGCGTATAGGTACTTTTGCCTATGCCCTTATCCCTTCCAAACCTACCATTTAAGATGAATAAAATTATTTTTGCATATTTGCAAAAAAGTTGTACCGATTGTGTTCATTTTGGTATCAACAGATGAGCGATTCAGCGTTTACTTATTTAAATCAAGTCTTCGTACTTGATTAAAATAATCTAAGATTTTGTTAAAATCATCGCTTTCAACAAAATCCTTTGCTTTTGAAGTGTGACCATTAGTGTCACCACATAGCATAACATTGTCATGGTTATTACACATATCAATAATTTCATTTTCAAAAATAAGCATTTCATCATGGCTCCATATATTTGAATTTCCTACACAAATGAATGAACCTGATGCTGATTGGCTCAGATAAATCTCTGCCGGAAGCTTTCTGCCTGACCTTTCAATGGGCTGATAAGCCCAAGATGTGAAACACCTGGACTCTTGAAGAGTGAAAAAATTCTTGAACACGAGCAATAATAAACCTTTCAACAGTATACTTTCTGTTCATTTTAATATAAATGTTAATTGTCATAAATGTATGAAAGAACAAAATATATCATGATTTTATTTAAGAATAATACAATAAAAAACAGTTACATGTAATAAATTTTATAAATATATATATTATAGTTTGAAATGATTTTGACAGTATTCTAAATTAGTTATTAGTTATATATTAATATTAATTGTCTTCATTAGAATGAAGATTAACTTATTCTGAACAAAACCTTCTTTTTGAATTATGCCTAGATGCAGGAAAAACAGAAATTTAACTTTTGAATGTTTCCTAGCTACCAGGATAAACAAGGAATTTTGTTTTGATGCTGAAGTTTTGAGAATATAACTAAATTCCTGACTTTCAGGATAGTTTGAATGTAAAATTCCTGGTGTTGACTGATAAATTCCAGGTTATCTTATTTGCTAAATGAAAAGTCCAGGAGTATCTTGGAATTGTCCTGGTCCTTGTCTCTGGGTAACTAAAAATTCCTGGCGTGCCTGGAATACCAGGATACCTGCTCCAGGAATCATGAGATTATCAGGAAATTCCCAGGATTTTGGGAAGACCAGGATAAATTTCTGCACAGGCTTTAAATAAATGCAAGGATAAATCCGATATCGAACTTTGGGTCCTGGGTCCGGGAACTAGTTGGTTGAGACAGATAAACGCTGAAATATCTTTCCGCTGGGTATCCTTAGCGCTAGGATCTTGACCAGGAAAACTGAAAGTCGCCAAAATAAAAATTGTCAAATTATCTGTAGCGGATATTTATATGGACTACACTCTAACATTGACTTTCTTTTTCATCAAGCGCTTTAAAGCTGCACTCTCACAGATTGAACGTTTTGACAACTTTTTTTTTTTTTCTCTTGGAACGAGCCAATTTTTGCGAAAATGCATGGAAACCAGTTTTATAACACTGCTGACAAAAAAATGAATCGCAGATTTTTACATTTAAGTTTGAAAAATGATGTTTTAAGTAACGGTTTAAGCCATAACACATTAAGTTTCGAACGGAAATATGATAATCTATGATCTGATTTTTTGTCAGCAATCTTATATCATTGGTTTGCAGATATTTATGCAAACTCTTGCTCTTTCCTAGACAAAAAATAAAAAAGTTGTAAAAATGGTAAATCTGTGAGAGTGCAGCCTTAAAGCAAGACTCTTAATTATATGTTTCAGGTCAAAATGAAATGAAAATGACCTCATTCAATCATGGGTATAAAGATGATAACAATGACAACGTTGATGCTAATTCAAACACTGTACAGATTGAATCACCAGCAAATATAACTCAGTGTCTGACACATTTATTCTGGGTTACCGGATATTTGGGCTCCCGGAGTTTCATTTCCGAAATCTATCATAAGATTCCAGGTTCATATCTTTACTACTATAAATAGTTTTTAAAACTACATGCTGGAAAAATCTCGAGGAAAACTACAGATGATCTGATTCAATAATTTTATAATGATTTATCTTGTTGTCTTCTCCCCTTCCAAATATTGCATGATGCTCATAATATTGCTGTTAAGTCGAGGACAAATATAGTTTAATGATCAATTCTGACTCTGATAAACAATATTTTAATGAATGTTCGAGTAAAACAGGACTTCTGCACATTCTATTTTTTCGGTAAACCAAAGCATCCATGTCAAAATCCAATATAAACCAGCGGTGTTTACATGTACAAGATGGCTCATAACTTTGGCTTAAATAAATTTTGAGCTTTGCTCCATAGTCGAGTGAAACCAACAAACAAGCGTGGCGTCTATACATTTGTTCCATATAAAAAGAAATGGCGATTTTTAAAAAAGCGCATTCTGAAAGCTAGCGAAAATATGTTTACATTATTTACCTTCACACAGTTGATGCAAAACTCATTTTACATTTACGTATATGCAGGTTTTGTAAGAATAATATCATTATTTATAAAGGTACAGCATGAAAACAAATCACCGCAGCAGTAGTTTTACACAAATAGTGCGTTTGAAATTGAATGAACACTTCACTAATTGTACTGTTTTGTTATATACAGAACGTCACACCACCTTATTTTATAGTTTTATACATTGTTACACAGTGAGAAGTTGACTTTGGGGACAGATAGATGTTTGAGCACCAGCAGTCTATGCGAAAGACCAAGATTGTTTACAGGGGTCATCGGGTTAAAAGTCAAGGCCACAGTGACCTTTTATGGTAAAAGGAGTTTAAAGCTTGTCCGAGTGATAACTTAACAATGCCTAGACATATGGTCATCAAATATGGCTTGGTCTGACCAGTAGATGACCCCTTTGGATTTTAGGGGTCATCGAAACAAAGGACAAGGTCACAGTGACCTTGTATAAAAGGTTGTCCGAGTGATAACTCGACAATGCCAGTGCACCCATGGCCCTCAAACTTGCATTGACAGTTGGGCCTGATCAGTAGATCACCTCGATAGATTTTGGTGGTCATTGGGCCAAAGGTCACAGTGACCTTTAATGCGAAAAGGTTTACAAAGCTTCTGCCAGTGATATCTGAACAATGCCTGGACCTATGATCATCAAACTTAAAACGAAGGCTGGGCCTGACCAGTATATGACCCTATTGATTTAAGGACTCATTGGGTCAAAAGTCAAGGTCACAGTGACCTTGAATGCGAACATGTGGTTCGAGTGATAACTCGACAATGCCTGCACCCATATGGCCCTCAAACTTGACTTTGGGATTGGGCCTGACCTGTAGATGACCCCTGTTGATGTGTGTGATAACTTGATAAAGCCTGTACCCATTTCACTCAAACTTGACATTTAGGTTTTGGGTGACCAGTTCATGACTCTTATGTTTTTAAGGTCATAGACTCAAAGGTCATGGTCATAACTCATTTCATCATTAAAATTGTGTCATATTTACTTTTTCCCTGCTGCTAAGAAGATACATTTTTACCTGCAAATATCAGTCATTATCATTATCTGAACATGATTAAAAACTTTACCTACTTTCCTCACACTTTAAATGGTCATATTCTCAAAACTGCCTCAAAGGCATCCAATGTCAATGACAAATCAGCTGTCATTTCGGTCCATGCAAATTTCATTCAGTTGTCCAAATAATCCTGACAACATGGCACTCAGGGGGGGGGGGCATAACAAATCTTGTTATGTTATAATTTTAATGTTTAAATGGTATACCGGTGGTAGTTACTCTTGATGTGACATTTTGAATTATTATATTGAACAAGCTATATAGTGACATATTTGAATTTAGAGCTGTAAATTATCAACGAAGTATTTATATTGTAAATGCATTTACATTAGAGGTCATTCAAACCAGGGTCCCTTAAGCTCGATTTAAAAAAGAAACGATTGCAATATAATTATTTTATTTTCTTACAGATGGCGCACAGTGACAAAAACGACAATACTGCAGTTTGCTGGCAGTACTCAGATGAGTTTTCAGAGACAAATCTTCACTTACTTGAAAACGACATTCTCAGTGACATATCATTCGCTGCTGGAGAGGAAAAAACGATAATCCGTGCCCACAAGATGATCCTAGCCAGCAGGAGCCCTGTTTTCTTTGCAATGTTTTGCGGGTTACTTAAAGAAACTTCAACTGTAGTGGACATACCTGATATCAAACCTGATATCTTTACACTATTTTTGAAGTATGTATATCTTTTGTATCCTTACTCGGATTATTTTGCAAACTTTTATGCCAGTTATGTCATTCAAATGAAAAAATATATATTTATGTGAGTGTCATCTGTTTGCATAGGCGAACAGTTTAATTTTTTTTTTTATAAAATCAGACCTATCTTTTTTAAATAAATCTGTGTTAAACAAAATAGTTAAAAATCAAAATAAACCTGCTAGAAACATGTCAATATGGACAATTATGGTTTAAGTTGACAACTTACAGTATACTTTATATTGTTTTGTTAACTATTCAGTTATGTCACTGTTTTTCTTAGATTGAAAAGGAATATTTTACAGGTATTTATATACAAGATCATGTGACACGAATGAAAACACAGTGACATCTTTGCTGTACTGTGCGAAGAAATATGATGTTCCGTCACTGCAAAAGATCTGTAGGGATTTCCTCAGAAAAGCCATAAATCCTGTGAATGTGTGTACCGTTCTAGAGGAGTCATTACTCTTTCAAGAAGACCAACTTAAAGAGGAGTGTATTAGTTTTATTTCTCAGAATACAATCGCCGTGCTCAAGACAAGATCATTTAAAAACCTTTCGTCGAATGCCGTTAAACTACTTCTTAAAGACGATGCACTGAACTGCAAGGAAATCCATATTTATTCTGCATTGAAGGAATGGGGTGTATGTGCTTGCCATCGAAAGGGAAAAATTATTCCGTCTGCTGAAAGTATACGTGACGAAATCGGTGATCTGATCAAATTGATTCGATTTCCAACAATGAGTGTGGAAGATTTTTCTAAATATGTTGCGAAAGACTTAGTTTTAACACCAGAGGAAAAGCTGGCTTCCTATCAAGACATTGTTCTTGGCGAAAAGGTATCTGGATATCCAAACACACCTAGACAAGAACCTACGACTCTGTGTAGGGTTATGAGATTCCGTTCCATCACAACTCGGAACAGGTCAAAAGAATTCCAATATGATTGCATTGGTTTTACTGTTTCAGGAACATGTACACTTGGTGGAGCGATGTTCTTTCGCCCAGCTACTTCAGGGATGGTCACTGGCAAGTTAATTGTGAGAGAAAATAAAGATAAAGTGTTACTTGCATCAGATGTATCCATTGACTTTAAAATAGGAATGACCACGTTCGACCATTTATTCTCACCAATACTATTGGAACCTGGGAAAATATACTACATTTTGCATAAAGGTAAAATGACTGGCCAGTGTGTAAAATCATACTGTGGAACAGATCCAGAACCAGCTGTTGATGCAGGTAATGTTCGAATACAGTTTAAAAATGTCAATTACAGCACAAACAATACGACAGTGTCTACTGGCGAGTTCTTAGGACTGTTTATCGGAGTGAAAGCTAAATCAGGTTTAGGTACTCTGAATTGAATTCCTTCGTCTTCAGAAAGAGTTTGGATCCCTAATCATAGCAGTACTTTGGGTTTACCTATTAATTTATTATCATTTGTTTTATTCTTAAAGGGACTGTACACCAAAACGTTCTTTTCTGTAACGAATCTTAGGACAATTATTTAATAAAATGTTTTACTCTTTAATATCATAATTGTAAAAAAATACCAAAATGTAAGAAGAAAAAAAAAAAAATCGGGGGCCAGATTCGAAAAGGGGTCGACAAAATTGCAGTGCAGTGTTGTATCCACTGTGCTACGAAGGCTTACTCTAAACGGTTGTAATATTTAAGCTATATACCTAACTTGGTAATATCACGTGATAACATCGACTAGCCAATCACGCATAAGGAATGGATTCTACTAGGTGTACATACCTAGTAATCTTTATAAATGGAAAAATACGAAAAAACTGCGAAAAATAAATAAATTGTAAACTATGCATTGTACACATCAAAACCAAGTTTATGTCAGTTTTCGACAATTTTCTTTTTTTTTCACTATTTTATCATACGGTTTACAGCCCCTTTAAGTTTTCTTCAAGTTGATGCATACTTTGATAAGATTTACCATTAACGGTTTTACCGGTTTGACTTAATTCGGGATTATTAGGATAAAAGTGAGGATGCGCACACACACAAACTTTTAACTCCGAGTAAAGTAACGTTTTAGACCGTTCCAGGGCGATACCTAACAATCCTTGATGTTAACACCCCTTATTTTATATATTATATAGGTAGTGTGTTGTTTGTAGAGTTTTGTGTTGTTGTGCCATGTTTTTGGTTTGTGATATTTTGTTTTTGTGTTATATGTCTTTGGCATTGACCCTGTGCCATTAAACGGTGTTTTTGTTTAAACCTTTGACTTAACTGCACTTGTTTCTGTATTTCATTTCACAAATATGTTGACAATTAATTCACATTGTGGTTAAAGCCAAAGTGTTGATTTGTATTTAAAAAAAAAAAACATTGATGAAAGAAAAAAAACACCTAGTTGATACTAATATTATGAACGTTCCTTCTGTCATAATTTTAAGAATTTACATGTTTTTAAGGGTAAGATTAAAGTTACGTGACTCTTAAAGGTGAAAATTGTAATTTTGGTATCTTACTTAACTTGTTTCTGTTTTTAACGTTACGGATGTTTGAATAGTGAACTTTTTAAATAATCAAAAGATTATTTGTTTCAGGGAATCACAATTTTAAATTCAATAAATTTGTTTATCAAAAATTACGATTTTCGATCAATTTTGGTAATTGAACTTGTGCTTTTATAACAGTTTGTCTGTTAAAATCTTTTCAAATACTGCCTTATTTGTGTATGTGCTATATTAATTTCCCACCGAAAGGCAAAGTCGGTAAAGTAATGGCAAGCGTGTGTGTGCGCGCGTGTCAGGGCAATCATGTCCGTAGCATAACGTGAATAGTCTTTTGAGGTATTGACTTTAAACTTCATATACAGATAGATCTGTTAATTTTCTAATTTATATTTTGTCCGGAGCATAACTCAAAAAGTCTTTGAGGGATAATCTTTAAACTTCAAATATAGATAAATCTTATTGAGGAGAAGTGCAGTGCCCGGGAACCATAAGTTAAAATCTGTCTGTAGTATGCTATTTATTGTCCTTTGTTAATTTCCATACTTATTATTTGACCGGAGCATAACTTATATATTCTATATTCTATAAGGGAGATGTGCAGGACGCAGGTACCATAATGTAGCTGTAGTTTTTTTAGCAAAGGCCCTTTGTTAGTTTTCATTCTATATCTGGCTTCAGTATTTTTATTCATCTTCATACACATTGTTTTCTCCGGATCATAACGCAAAAAGTGTTTAGGTATTGTCTTTAAACTTCGTATACAGATATAACTCATTAAGCAAAAGGTCACTACAAATGAACAATAACTTTGGCTGCAGTATTGTTCTAGTTATTTCCCTTTCTTAAATTCCTTACTTACTTTTTGACCTGATGAACTTGAAAAGGCTTTGAGGTATTGACCTCAGACTTCATGTGCACATCTCGTTAAGGAATGGTTCAGTATGCTTTATGCATTGCTCCTTGTTATCTTACATACACATTTGTTTGTCCGGATCATAGCTTAAAGAGTGTTTGAGGTATTGACTTCAGTCTTCATTTATAAATTATCTCATTGAGGAGAAATGCTGTTAAGCAAAGAAAACATTGGTTCTGGGTTCATATTGTTTAAGATTATGCCCCTGGTTATTTTTTTTATACCTGCTTAGCATATTTTTAAAAGTCATGTATTTACTTCAAACTTGCTATACCGATAGATCGAATTTAGAAGGAGTGCAGTGCATAGAAACCACAACTCTGGCTGCAGTATTTTTTTGTATTAATTATTGCCCTCTGTTTATTCATACTAATACTTGTCCGGATCCTAACTCAACATGTCTTTGCGGTATTTTGACCTTTTTATACAGATAGATCTCATAAAGGAGGAGTGCTTGCTTGATTGTATGAGTGATTGCCCTTTTCCTTTACATAACTATTTTTTGGTCCGGAGCATAACTTGTATGTCTTTGAGGTAATGCCTTCAAACTTCATAAACTCACGTGACACGAATGAAACTCTGGCTGATGGTGTTTAAGATAATGACTTTAAACTTCTGATACAGATAGATCAGATCGATAGGAGAATTACAGTGCAAAGAAATCATGAATGTAGCTGCAGAAGATTTTAGCTCGACTATTAAAAGAATAAGGAGAGCTATCCTAGTCGCCCGAGCGTCGGCGTCGGCGTAACCACTTATGTTAAAGTTTGCGTACCACCTGAAATATTTCCAAAGTCCATTGACATATGGCTTTGAAACTTTGCACACTTGTTCACCATCATGCCCCCCAGCCTGTACACAGGAGGAGGTAACTCTATCAAACATTTTGACAAAATTATGCCTCTTTTTCTACTTAGAATTTACCTTAAAGTTTGCGTACCACCTCAAATATTTTTAAAGTCCATTGACTTCTGGCTTTGAAACTTTGCACACTTGTTTACCATCATGCCCCCAGCCTGTACACAGTAGGAGGTAACTCTATCAAGAATTTTGACAAAATTATGCCCCTTTTTCGACTTAGAATTTACGTTAAAGTTTGCGTACCACCTCAAATAATTTCCAATTCAATTTATATAAATATCTCAGCACATCATGTATTGCATTGAAATCAAATCTAACGGTGATCCATGCATGTTTCGCCAAAACTTTTCAATCCATACACCGAAAAGCAGCGGAATAGTCGAGCGCGCTGTCTCTGTGACAGCTCTTGTAAGTAATTGCTCTTTATGAATTTTCATACTGATTTTTGTCCGGAGCATAACTTGATAAGATTTTAAATTATTGTAGATTATGCTTTCTACTGTGAACAATAATATGTTTTAAGCAAAACATGTCGTATAATATCCATAACATATTATACGTTACTTAAACATGTGTGTTTCTCATTCCAAATAACCCATGGGTTTTTGTAAAACGTTCTTAAGTGTGAATTGTACGCCTTTTTTAATGTTGGGCTAGCTGGAAACCCTTTGAGCATTAAAATAGCAATACTTAAACTTATTGTTTTCATGGTTAATATTTTAGCTGCAACTTATTCATTTCTTTTCATGAATGTTATACAAATTCAATTTATTAAAAATGATGAAACAAATGTAATGAACATACATAATAAAAGAAAATATATGTTTGTAGCAGTTATACCTCCTGATACTATAAACGCAGGTGATTAATGTTGTATCATGTAAATTGTACTCTTGGCAACTAACCAGATATGATATTTTGTCTGTAAATCTTGTATTTGGTGATTTATAGATTTTTTCCGAGTACTCGAGTAGTGATTTGGTACTCGAGTTCTCGGACGTTCGATCGAGTACTCGAGTACTCGGGTACTCGTTGCCATCCCTAGTTGTATGACAATGACATCAATATTGTTTTGTACTCATGTTGATATGTTTAAAATATGCTTAGATTGTTTAATGTCATTCAGCTTATTTTTGCTTTCGGTAATTTAAATTTCGGAGCATATATCAAAGCATTAATATATTTCAGAAGTGTTGCATTTATTAAGGCGAAAATGTCATGAAATGCTATAATATATTAATATTGTATTAATAAAAATATCAGTAAAACATGATAATTATTATAACACATAAAAATAAGATTCGTGTCTAAATTCAAATCGGAATGTTGCATTTTATAACAGTAATCTGTAATTTGTCCTTTTCGTCGAACCATATCAAATAAAAACAAAACATTGAGGCATCTTTATGAACATTTTCTAGTATTGTGACGAATTTTTCATATAATTCCCCCCGTTTACAAATGTGAAATAATTGCAATCTCTTCATTTTCTTAATCGCGTGAACAACTTTGACAACACAAGGAGATAGTTGTTTAAGCAAAAGCGCAATGCAACTATTCACCATGAGATTAAGTCATATTACTATAATACCGAACTTAATCAAAAGAGCGGTTTCCGCTATAACAGTTAGCCCATATAAAGAGATGGAAACATTCAAGCTCTTCCTACAGAAAGTTAACTTGGTTCTTAAAACATAGCATTGAAAGAATCTGCAGAATTCTAGACACCGAAACGTTCAAAGCGCTCAAAGCTAACTTACTTGTTCACTGAAGTAAAGCATCCCCGAAAATGTAGGTATTGTCAATTCGCCACGAGAAGGCAGGGATAATATCTAAAAGGAAACTCTTAGCACGTTTACATATATTGTTTGTTTAATATCGATTTATTAATGGTTACATGTAACAGAGTATTGGTACTTGGACTAAAGCATTGATTGAAATTATCAGATTCGAGACGTATCGAAAGTGGGCGTGTACCTGTAGTGTCTTTTGTGTTATAAGGGCTTTTTAATATATCAAATATATTAAGTTAACAGTTATTGTCTAGCTTTGTCGTCGTCAAAATTGTCGTCATAAATGTCGGCCGTACCTACCATACGTTTAAGATAATGACATGAAACTTCAAGTGATATTGGCATTATCAGTAATACATAAGCCTTTTACAACAATATTTAAATGTGCGGAGCGCTCAAAGCTAGCTTACTTGTTCACTTAAGCAAAGCATCCCCGAACATATTATGGCGATATGAAATAAAGTAAGTGTTATAGAAATAAATGTAGGTATTGTCAATTCGCCACTGGTATACAGGGATAATACCTAAAAGGAAACTCTTAGCACATTTACATATTTTGTTTGTTATCGATTTATTGTTGGTTACATGTAGCAAACTATTGGTACTTGGAGCAAAGCATTGATTGAAATTATCAGATTCGAGACGTATCGAAAGTGGGCGTGTACCTGTAGTGTATATTGTGTTATAAGGGCTTGTTAGTATATCAAAGAAATTATTGCCATAGCTTTGTCGTCGTTAAAATTTTCGTCATAAATGTCGGCCTTACCTACCATACGTTTAAGATAATGACATGAAACTTCAAGTAACACTGGCATAATCAGCAATGCATAAGCCTGTTACAACAATATTTAAATGTGCATCACGCACCTCATAGCTCTAACTTAACAACATATATATTTTTACGTGATGTTCTCGTTGAACTATGAAACTATTACACCATTTATAAATCATGATTTCTAGTTATAAACCAAAAAACGATAGTTGGATAGTTGTGTTATGGCTGATGCCTTGTGATGCTGTGTCTCTTGCCCGATATTCGATGGCACTGTTTAAACATAACGAACCTTACAATTTTTTGGTTTCATTTTCTTCTACAACCATCGAAATTTCTATTTCTATTTCGCACCTTTACTGCAAATAGCGGACTTACTATCCAATGGCAAAAAAAGAACAAAAGCGATCATGTGACAAAATACCGAAAAGTCATTGGACTCGGAGACGATACAAAAAAGCCCAATCTACAAACGTGTGTAGCAATTTCGGCATTTTTTGTTATATTTGTGGCGGTTACTTCTGGCCGAAGTTCCAGGCGCTCTTGTTCACCTGATAAAATAATGCAAATATACTTAGTAATAAAATGACAACTAAGCTAAATTGTTAAGTATTAACTTTTCTTACAATATGAAGTAGGCACTGATTAATTTATTGATGATTGTTTTTATTTTGGCTTGGATTTGCATTCCACTGTTTCTGTTACACGAATGTATATAAACAGATGTTTTCTAAATCACTTTGAACACGGTTATCAAAAACAATTCGTTGCTAGGTATTTGTATTGTTGTCTTATATATGCCATATTACTTTTGCTACAGACAGCAAGATGGATTATAAAGGGTATGTTTGGCATTTTTTCAGACTCAGCAAAAATTCGGTAGCTTCTTGAAAGTATGTTGTAAGCCAGTGTGCAGATACCCTGACATGCATATAAAAACATAAACAATCCCGAACATATAATTAAACCTTAATTATCACAGATAGTGTTAATTCATCTCATGCCTTTGTCCTTTTAAAAACGTCTGTGTTCAATATACTCCTGTTATTTGTCCTATTTAGATACACGTTTGGTCGGTTGTTTGCATATTTCCGATCTGTTTCGCATTCGGCGATAACTGTGCGTAAAACCTATTCTGACGCCGACATTGCCCGTAACCTACCGACGCTTTCTAACAGTGAACAGTTGCCCCTGGCGTCCTGGTGTTACGCGTTGATGATACGTACACCGTGCATTCAAGTAAGTTCAAAACCTAGTTGTACAGTGTGTGAATACAACGCAATAAATCGCGTCATAAACGCTCAAAAAAAGTTCAGGAAAACATATTCAGTCTTTTATTTATTTTTTTAAAGTAGTATTGTCATTTTGTTCCTATAATTGTACATATACTTCGTATTGTATTTCAAAAACATCGTCATAAATAGACACAAACACATTAAAAGCATGTAAACGCTTACTGAAACCTTTATAAAAGACAAGTTATGATCCGCAAAGATCCGCTATTGAAAGTTACATAAGTTTCCTTAGTGTTAACGCATTTTTGTAATCAGAACAATAGCATCCAACGAACCAACACAAATAAAAGTTGCGTGAGATTAAACAATGCATTTAGATTAAATGGAATCATGTTTTCCTTATGTATAACTATTATGCGTGTGTATAATATGCCCAAATGAGTTATAACTCAAAATGGGACAAAACACTCAGTTTCTGCACGTCGACTTGGTTTTTTATATGATATTAAATTTTTGCTTTGTTTGTTTGACATTATCGTATAGCGACATATCTTAAATACCAATTAATTAAGATTGATCAGAAATCTGATAATTCTTAAAAAATAAGGATATTTCTTAAAAAAACATAAGATAATAGTAAGAAAGAATATTTGATGAGCAGTACCAACGTTTGTCACGTTTATTTTGGATTGATTCTTCATCGGCGTCGGATAGAACCAACATTTTCCATCTGTTGAAGGAAATAATCCGCATTGCATCATCACCGTGATAATATCGTGATAACGCGAACAAAAAAACCCCGTAAAACCTTACTTTAATTCAGTTGACTGTAACCTTAAATTGTATCAGTAAGATCCCTTTGTACAAAATTTGCCCTTTTCTGTTTACAATCTTATGTAAGTTCATCACTGTGTAGTGATTATTAAGGTAAGTATTCATTTTTTTCATTAACTGATGCCACATATTTGTAAAGATTAGTATGGCCAATAGGGGTTTGGGACAAATTACCCGGAAATAAAGCTTTGTGTTGATTGCCACTGTCTTAAAAAAGATATTTGCATTTCATCCATTATGTTTCATTTTTTTATTGAATAACGTTCTTATTTAAAAAGATATAACCAAGAACTCACAAAACATTATTGATAAAGAAGTCTAGACATTTTGACAAAAGAAAACAGTTAAGTTATAATGTCGATAGACTTCAAAAAAAGTGTGAATGCTTTTTGATCCAAAATCTGATATAATCTTCTTTCCTAAAGGGCTTGTGCTGTTAGCTTGAAAAAATGACCTATGATAGATTGAGGTCAACTCCTTACTACCCAAATTCATCTCATAAAGAATGTATGTTTTACTCCCGAAAAAGATCCTTCCTCAAAACAAAATAAAACAAACTTTTGAAATGTTTATTATTATTATTTTTATTCTTTGGCCTTTCCCACCCACTTTTGTAATGTTGCCCTATATACGTATTTTTGTTATCCCCCGCCAAATCGAAGGATTCGGGAGGGGGATATTGTTTTGGCGTTGTCCGTCCGTCCGTCATTCCGTCCGTCCGTCCGTCACCATATCTTGGTAGGCATTGATCAGAAAATGTTCAAACTTAGTCAGAATGTTTCCCTTGATCAAATCTCGACCGCTTGTAAAAGTGGGTCACATTGGGTCACAAAATAGGTCACTAGGTCAAATCTTAGAAATATCTTTGGAACAAACGAGAGGCATTATACATGGTCAAATATTCATGAAACTTAATCAAATTTTTTTTCCTTGATAAACTCTTGGACGTATATAGGACTGGGTCACATATGATCGAATTTAGGTCACTAGGTCAAATCTTAGATAAAACTTGTCAGGAACCATAGCATGGTAATAATTGGTCAGATTATGTTTAAACTTGGTCAAGATATACCCCTTGATAAAATATGGACCGCTTGTAAAAGTGGGTCACATGGGGTCAAAAACTAGGTCACTAGGTCAAATCTTAGAAATATATTTGGAACAAACTAGAGGCATTATCCATGGTCAAATATTCATGAAACTTAATCAAAATATATCCTTGATAAACTCGTGGACGTATATAAAACTGGGTCACATATGATCGACAATTAGGTCACTAGGTCAAATCTTAGAAAAATACTGTCAGAAACCATATCATGGTAATGATTGGTCAGATTATGTTTAAACGTGGTCAGGATATACCCCTTGATCAAATATAAACCACTTGTAAATGTTGGTCACATGGTGTGGCGGTGTTTTTATTTTAGCCACATTAGATGGCTTAACTTAATGAAAGACCACAAACACAATTTTTCACTGTTTCTTTCTTTATTTATACAGTTTTAACAATTTTAATTCTAATAACAATTCACAGTAAATGTCCTAAATAGTGAACAGTACGTAATGAATTTATTTCCAGATGTTAACACTTTCTAACTATTATAATCCAACAATTTGTCATATATCCAATTTATAATTGATAGCCCGATGTTATAAACCTTTTTTAAATTCTTTTTATTTAACTCCTTTTAAAAAACTTTTTTATTCTAACTTTTTTCAACTCTTTTCTAAACGCCCAACAAAGGCCTTTTATACTATTATTTACCAACAAAACAAACATGAAGTGCACGAGTATTGTGAGTAGCACGAATTCATGTGTTATTCGTGCGACTCCGCCGGAGTATTGACACCGTTGAATAACACCGGTAGACTCATATCGATTAGTTACAAGGTCAACGGTGCTAATGAACAATGTTATACTTAAACGATTAAACTGTAATATTGTAAAAAAGCTTAAGGTAATACAAATTAAAGTTTAAACAAATGATAACCATATAACATCTGTTTAACATAAGAATCAATCTCAAAAGTATTGTATATTTAACTAACTCATATTAGAATAAAAGTATGTTATTTCGCGATGTTCGCGACACATGGGGTCAAAAAGTAGGTCACCAGCTCAAATCTTAGAAATATCTTTGGAACACGAATATTTTGATATTCATGAAACGTGATCAGAATGTTTCCTTGATGAACTCTTTTACATGTTTAAAACTGGGTCACATGTGATAAAAAATTAGAAAACTGGGTCACATATGATAAAAAATTAGGTCATTAGGTCAAAAATCTTGTCCGAAACCATTTCATGGTAGTGATTGGTCGGATTATGTTCATACATGTATGACTGAATACATGATAATAATTCTCAACAAACTCAAACTTATATCCAACGTTCATAACGGTCCATTTCTTTGCAGCTTTATTACATGTTAATATAGGAAAATCCACCTACTTTTCATTTCCAATTCATGAACTTTGCCTAATCAGGCGGGGGATATCAATTTAACGAATTTGCTTGTTTTATTTTTAATGAATTAATACCACATGTTTTATTATTTTATTGAATTATTTTTATGATTCTTCTTCTTCTTATTATTATTATTATTATAATTATTATTATTATTATTATTATTATTATTATTATTCTTTGGCCTTCCCAACCCACTTTTGTAATGTTGAATGCCCTTAAGAAATATATAAACATTTTTCGTACTTTCTCACCAAGAGCCAATACAACTTTGTTTTTTGGTAATCTAAACTAATTTTGGTCATTTTGACACAAATAAATAAATATATTGTAGACTGACTTTTCCGAAAATGTTTTCATTATCCAAAATCTGATAAAATCTTCATTCGTTAAATTTGGTCCACTCCTTTTAACCACAAAACATGTCGCAAAGAATGGATGTTTTTCTCCGAAATAGATTGTTCCTTGTGAAACTAAACGCCAACTTTTGAAACGTTGTAATTTTAGCCCTCCCGACCCACTTTTGCCTTGCGGGTCAGCTTAATAGGTCAGCAGGGATTGTGAAAAAGAAGCTGATATTAGAATTATTTCCTTGAATGCCATATCTTTAATGGAAACTTATGTTGATATAAATGCTTTTCAACCCTAATTGTCATATTTTTAAGCAGAAGTTTCACATCTGTTTTCGGAAATAAACGAGTCCATATAAACATCCGCATCAGAGTATTTTGATGCTTTTTTGTCTGCGCGACTCTACGCCTCCTAAGTCACCTTCGTCTTTTCCTTGCCATAATCCTCAAGCTAAGCATATATAGCTAAAAGATAAGAATGACCCGCTAAAACTTCCGGGACCTTGGACCTATATTGCAATACCGAATTACTCTTTGCATTCGTTATGTTTAAGTTAGTACAATGTATTTGAAATGGTATATTTGCAAAATAAATATATTATTAACATGAATAAACTGCATATAATGAAATGCACTTATGAAAAAGGTTTAGGAATGCAATACGAATTAAATGGACATTTAATTTTAATTGTCTATGCGTTTAAACCTTTCCATTAAGTATAAAATTATGTGATAAAACCAGAAATCAGAATTATGGAAAATGTTTCAACAAACGACATTGGACCTCTTAAACTAAGGGTATTTGCATTGACTGAATGTACATACTAAATTGTTCTGTCGTTATAGTAAGTGTGTGTATACATACCACGTGATAAATTGCATTATAAATGCTACGTCTGAAGGGAATATTTTGCCTCGAATAAAGAATTTAAACCGAGATAACTTTACTATCTATTCACCATTTTAAATGAAACATAGCGCAGTCTACACCAGGGTTTGATATATAGTGTAGTTTCTTAAAACACTTCGACACACCTTTTCACAATACGGCCGTCTGACGAAGCACTGTGAACACATTATTTTGGAAAACATGTTTGTCGAAGTGTTTGATAAAACTAATCACCTTAACAAACTCTGGTAGTTAAACGAAGGCGTGTCATTTTAAGCGGCATAGACTGCCCTTTATTTTATCTAAAATGGTTTATTAAATGAAAATCTGGCGAAGCATATATGACGAAATGTATCATGTGATATACCCACTGTTATCGATAAAGAACTCTTTGGGATTGTATTTTCACTTCGAGTAGCTTGTGTTGTTTTAAAGATACATCTCGAACTTAAACTTTGGAATGGATTTCACATAAACAACACGAGGTGATTAATGCCAAAACGACCTAATTTAATAGAATTGTTTATGTAATAAATAATGACGCCATCATAAAAATGGAACATTTGTTATTTTATACTTTTAATGTTGAACTAGTATGGTAACTCTGGATGTGAGATCATGAATGTATTGCACATAAGCATATTATGTCGCGGCGCATTTGTATTTAGCGCTGTAAATTATCAAAGAAGTATTTATATTGTGAATGTGATATTACATTCGATGTCATTCAAACGAGGGTTCCTTATGTTCGATATCAAAACGAAACAATTGCATATATTTGTATTATTTTCTAACAGATGGCCAACAGTGACAGGAACAACATCTCTACAGTTTGCTGGCAATACTCAGATGAGTTTTCAGAGACAAACCTGCACTTACTTGAAAACGAAATTCTCAGTGACATATCATTCGCTGCTGGAGAGGAAAGAACGATTGTCCATGCCCACAAAATGATCCTAGCCAGCAGGAGCCCTGTTTTCTTTGCCATGTTCTGTGGGCTACTTAAAGAAACTTCAACTGTAGTGGACATACCTGATATCAAATATGATGACTTTAGACTATTTTTGAAGTAAGTATATATTTTAAATTTATCCATATTCGGATTGTTTAGTTTAATTTAGTTTAGTTTAAAATTATTTATTTTACAACGATCGTGAAACAAGCTTTTGCAACTTATATTACTCACTTTAGCTGTCACAATGTTGCGCGGGAGTGTGGTCTTGTGTTGTGGGGGAGACCGGAGTACCCGGTGGTAACCCGGTATTTGTCGTGTCCGGGCTATAACTTTCTCTTGTATAAACAGAATTTAAAATAACTTGCCACATGTTTTCAACATACCAAAACGACATGTCGCGTGCAAGACCCGTGTCCCTCTCTCTAAGGTCAAGGTCACACTTAGAGTTTATTCACAATGGAACGCTGCATATAAGGACACAGAGTATAGGTTGTCGTGTCCGGGCTGCAACTTTATCTTGTATGGTCATATTTTAAAATAACTTGCCACATGTGTTTGACATACCAGGACGACGTGTCGCGATCAAGACCCGTGTCCTTCCCTCTAAGGTCAAGGTCAGACTTAGGTGTTTATGCACAATGGAATGCTGCATATAAGGACACAGAGTATAGGTTGTCGTGTCCGGGCTGTAACTTTCTCTTGTATGGACATATTTTAAAATAAATTGCCACATGTGTTTGACATACCAAGACGACGTGTCGCGTGCAAGACCTGTTTCCCTCCCTCTAAAGTCAAGGTTACACTTAGGTGTTTATTCACAATGGAATAATGCATATAAGGACATAGAGTATAGGTTGTCGTGTCCGGGCTGTATCTCTCTTGTATGGACATATTTTAAAATAGCTAGCCATATGTGTTTGACGTTTGACATACCGAGACGACGTGTCTCGTGCAAGACCCATGTCCCTACCTCTAAGGTCAAGGTCTCACTTGGTGTTTATTCACAATGGAATGCTGCATATAAGGACATAGAGTATAGGTTGTCGTATCCGGGCTGTAACTTTCTCTTGTATGGACAGATATTAAAATACCTTGTCACATGTGTTCGACATACCAAAACGACATGTCGCGTGCAAGACCCGTGTCCCTACCTCTAAGGTCAATGTCTCACTTGGTGTTAATTAACCAGGTTTTCACATAGTGAAACCTGGTTATTAGAATGGCGAACGTCGTTGTTCGGGCGGGCAGGCGGACGGCCGGGCGGCGTCAAACTCACCTATGAAACTGAATAACTTTAGTAAGGGTTGACATATCTTGACCAAACTTGGTCTATAGAAAGAGTTTATGGGTACCATTCATGGGGTTGCGATTGGGGTCCCTAGGGTCAAGGTCTTTAGTTAGGGATGACATATATTGACTAATCTTGGTCCATAGGAAGAGTTTATGGAGACCTTTCAAGGGATTGCATTTGGGTTCCTTAGGGTTAAGGTCACTGTTACTAAAAATAGAAAAACGGTTGAAACTGAATAACGGTAGTTAGGGATGACAAATCTTGACCAAACTTTGTCAATAGGAAGAGTTTATGGAGAACTTTCATGGGATTGCGTTTAGGGTCCTTTGGGTCAAGGTCAAGCTTACTGTTACTAAAAATAGAAAAACGGTTGAAACTGAATAACTTTAGTTAGCGTTGACATATCATGACAAAACTTGGTCAAAAGGAAGAGTTCATGGATACCTTTCATGGGATTGCGTTTGGGGTCCCTAGGGTCAAGGTCAAGGTCACTGTTACTAAAAATAGAAAAACGGATGAAACTGAATAACTTTAGTTAGGGATGACATATCTTGACTAAGCTAGGTCTATAGAAAGAGTTTATGGAGACCTGTCATGGGATTGCGTTGGAGGTCCCTAGGTTCAAGGTCAAGGCGACTGTTACTAAAACTAGAAAAACGGTTGAAACTGAATAACTTTAGTAAGGGTTGACATATTTTGACCAAATTTCTTCTATAGAAAGAGTTTATGGGTAATTTTCATGGGATTGCGATTGGGGTCCCTAGGTTCAAGGTCACTGTTACTAAAAATAGAAAAACAGACACAGGCTGAAGTTCTTCTGTCAATCATTAAAAACCTGGTTTCGTTGCATTGCGGTGGACAGATTTTAAAATAACTTGTCACATGTGTTCGACAGACCAAGACGACGTGTCGCGTGCAAGACCCGTGTCCCTACCTCGTAGTTCAAGGTCACACTTAGAGTTTATTCACAATGGAACGCTGCATATAAGGACACAGAGTATAGGTTGTCGTGTCCGGGCTGTAACCTTTTCTTATATGGACAGATTTAAAAAAAACTTGCCACATGTGTTTGACATACTAAGACGACGTGTCACGTGCAAGACCCATGTCTCTACCTCTAAGTTGAAAGATACACTTAGGTGTTTATTCACAATGGAATGCTCAATATGAGGACATAAGAGTATAGGTTGTCAAGTATGGGTGGTATTTTTTTGTTCAGAGGCAATTTAAAATAACATGACTTATGTATTTGACACGTAAAGGCAAGATCAACTTTTCATGTACTGACCTTGCTTATAGGCCAATGTCACATTCGGGGGCATTCGTCACATACTGTGACAGCTCTTGTTCTTAGATTGAAATGGAATATTTTTCAGGTATTTATATACACGATCGTGTGACACGAATGCAAACACAGTGACGTCTTTGCTGTACTGTGCGAAAAAATATGATGTCCCGTCACTGCAAAAGATCTGCCGGGATTTCCTCAGAAATGCCATTCATGTTGTGAATGTGTGCACCGTTCTAGAGGAGTGTTTACACTTTCAAGAAGACCAACTTAAAGAGGAGTGTATTAGTTTTATTTCTCAGAATACAATTGCCGTGCTCAATACAAGATCCTTTAAAAACCTTCCGACGAACACCGTTAAACTACTTCTTAAAGACGATGCACTGAACTGCAAGGAAGTCCATATTTATTCTGCATTGAAGGCGTGGGGTGTATGTGCTTGCAAACGAAAGGGAAAGAATATTCCAACAGCTGAAAATATACGTGACGAAATCGGTGATCTGATCAAGTTGATTCGATTTCCAACAATGAGTGTGGAAGATTTTTCTAAATATGTTGCGAAAGACTTAGTTTTAACACCAGAGGAAAAGCTGGCTACCTATCAAGACATTGTTCTTGGAGAAAAGATATCTGGATATCCAAACACACCTAGACAAGAACCTACGACTCTGTATAGGGTTATGAGATTCCGTTCCATAACAACTCGGAACAGGTCCATAGAAGTGGAACGTAATGGCATTGGTTTTACCGTTTCAAGAACATGTACACTTCACGGAGCGATGCTTTTTCGCCCAGCTGCTCCAGGAATGGTCACTGGCAAGTTTGTTTTGAATAATTTAAATAAAAAGTTAGTTGAATCAAATTTCTCTATTGAATTTGAGATAGGAAAGACCACGCTCGACCATTTATTCTCCCCAATACGATTAGAACCCGGGATAGAGTACTGCGTTCGGCATAATAGTATACTGACTGGCAAGTGTTTAAAAACATACTGCGGAAAAGATCCACAACCGACTAATGCAGATAAAGTTCAAATACAGTTAAAAGATGTCCGGTTCAGAGAGGGCATAAACAATACAACAGTGTCTTCTGGCCAGATCTTAGGACTGTTGATCGGAGTGAAAAGCTAAATCAGGCTTTAAGTACTCCAAATTGTATTCCTTCGTGTTCAGATAGAGTTGGGGTCCCTGATCATTGAAGTTCTTGGGATTTAACTATTTGTCGATTTGTTTTTTTATTCTTATGTTTTCTCAAGTCTCAAGTGCATATATTGATAATACTTACCATCTACGTTTTTACTTTATTCAGGATTGTTGGATAAGAGTTAGGTTGTGCACACAAATTAGTTTAAACCCCCAGTAAATTTACATTTTACTGACCGTTTTAAGGCGGGAGCCAACAGTCCATGATTAACACCCCTAGTTGTATATATATTATATATGTGGTGTGTTGTTTGTGAAATTGTGTGTTGGTGTTCAATGTTTTTGGTTTTTGATTGTTTGTTGTTGTGTTCTATGTCATTGGCATTGACCCTGTGCCATTAAACGGGGTGTATGTTAAAATATTCCACCACTGGACTTGCTTCTGTTATTTTTCATATTAATGTTGATATTAAAGTCACATTGCGGTTTAAACCATAGTGTTGATTTGTTTTTCGGAAAACAACTTTTTTGGAACCTGCTTTTGGCTTTCCAGAAAAAAAGTTAAGCTTATTTAAAACTTAAATGATAAATGTATCTACTGTCATAAATCTAAGAATTGACATGATTTTAAAGGTAAGATTAAAATAACGTGACTATTAAAGTTGAAAGTTGTAATTTTGTATCTTAATTAACATGTTTCTGTTTGAAACGTTACGGATGTCTGAATATTGAACATTTTAAATATTCCAAAGATTATTTGATTCAGGGATTAGCAATTTTAAATCCGATAAATCTGTTTATCAGCCATTACGATTTTCCATCAATTTCGATAACTGAACTGGTGTTGTTATAATAATATGTCTGTTTATATCTTTTCAAAAATTGCCTTATATGTGTATGTGCTATATTAATCCCCTGCCGTAAGGCAAAGTCGATAAAGTAATGGTAGGCGTGTGTGTGCGTGCGTTTATGTATGTGTGTGTCAGGGCAAATTTCTTTGAGGTATTGACCTCAAACTTCATATATAGATAAATCTTATATAGGGGAATGGCAGTGCACAGAAACCATAACATTGGCTGTAAATATTTAGTTATTGCTCTTTGTTAATATCCAAACATATATTTTGTCCGGAGCATAACTCGAAAAGTGTTTTAGGAATTGACTTCAAATTTAAAAACAGTAAAAAAATATTATTCAGGAAAAGTGCCCAGGAACAATAAGTTAAATTTTGTCTGTGATATCTTCATTTATTGTAAATGTTTATTATGCCCCCTTTTGAAAAAAGTGGGGTATATTGTTTTGCACATGTCGGTCGGTCGGTCGGTCGGTCGGTCGGTCGGTCTGTCTGTCTGTCGGTCGGTCGGTCGGAATACCAAATGGTTTCCGATCAATAACTTGAGAACGCTTTGACCGAGGGACCTCATACTTGGTATGTGTATTGGTCATCACCAGCAGATGAACCCTATTGATTTTGAGGTCAGTGGGTCAAAGGTCAAGGTCAGTGTGACCTTTACATGAAAAACGGTTTCCGATCAATAACTTGAGAACGCTTTGACCCAGGAACCTCATACTTGGTAGGTGTATTGGTCATGACCAGCAGATGAACCCTATTGATTTTGAGGTCAGTGGGTCAAAGGTCAAGGTCAGTGTGACCTTAACATGAAAAACGGTTTCCGATCAATAACTTGAGAACGCATTGACCCAGGGACCTCATACTAGGTAGGCTTATTGGTCATGACCAGCAGATGAACCCTATTGATTTTGAGGTCAGTGGGTCAAAGGTCAAGGTCAGTGTGACCTTTACATGAAAAACGGTTTCCGATCAATAACTTGAGAACGCTTTGACCCAGGAACCTCATACTTGGTAGGTGTATTAGTCATGACCAGCAGATGAACCCTATTGATTTTGAGGTCAAAGGTCAAGGTCAGTGTGACCTTAACATGAAAAACGGTTTCCGATCAATAACTTGAGAACGCTTTGACCCAGGGACCTCATACTAGGTAGGCTTATTGGTCATGACCAGCAGATGAACCCTATTGATTTTGAGGTCAGTGGGTCAAAGGTCAAGGTCAGTGTGACTGTAAGCTGAAAAAAGGTTTTCTGATTGTCCATATTTTATTTTCTTATATAGTAGACAGTAGAAATTTATATGTCACTAAATGCATGAGTTGAAGTATCAGTTTTCAGTGAACATCTAGTTTAATTATGCCCCCCTTCGAAGCAGAGGGGTTATATAATTGCTTTGCACATGTCGGTCGGTCTGTTGGAAGACCAAAGCTTGTCCGAGTGATAACTCAACAATTCCCGGACCTGTGGTCATCAAACTTGACATGAAGATTAGGTATGACCAGTAGATGACCTGCCTCATATGCATCCAATGACAAATCAGCTGTCATTTCAGTCCATGCATATTTCATTCAATTGTCCAAATATTTCTGGCAACTTGGCGCTCAGGGGGCATAATGTTTGACAAACATCTCTTGTTTTCATACTTATTTTATGACCGGAGCATAACTTGAAAATTCTATATAAATATATTCTAACATTAACGGAGATGTGCAGGGCATAGGTACCATAATTTGGCTGTAGTCCTTTTTAGCTATGGCCCTTTGTTAAATTCCATTCTATTTTCTTTTGTCCAGAGCATTACTCAAAAAGTGTTTTAGGTATTAACTTCGTATACAGATATATCTCATTAAGGAAACGTTCACTGCACATGAACCATAACTCTGGCTTCAATATGTATTTTATTCATAGCCCTTTGTTATTTTCCATACACATTGTTTTCTCCGGAACATAACTCACACAGTGTTTAGGTATTTACTTCAAGCTTCGTATACAGATATATCACATTAAGGAAAGATCACTACACATGACAATAACTTTGGCTGCAGTATTGTTTTAGGTGTTTCCTTTCTTTATTTCCTTACTTACTTTTTGACCGGAGCATATTAACTTGAAACGTCTTTGAGGTATCGACTTCAAACTTCTTATACAGATAGAGCTCGTTAAGGAATGATACAGTGCACAGTAAACATAACTCCGGTTCAGTATGTTTTACTCATTGCTATTTGTTATTTAACATACCTATTGGTTTGTCCGGATCATAACTCAGAGTCCACAAACAGTATTGGCTTTGGTTGCATTGTATTAGATAATGCCCTTTGTTCATTTACATTCTTATTTTTTACCTTAACATATCTTGACAAGTCGAGTACATACTTCAAACTTGCCATACCGATAGATCGCAATGAGAAAGAGTGCACAGAAACCATAACTCTGGTTGCAGTATTTCTTAATGATTGCCCCCTGTTCATTTAATACTATATATATATGAGTTTTCATACTATTTTTTGTCCGGAGCATAACCTGATAAGATTTTAAGTTATTGTAGACTCTGCTTTCTACTTTAAACATACATATGTTTTAAGCAAAACACATCGTATAACAGCCGTTACATATTATACGTTACTTAAACATGTGTGTTTCTCATTAAAAATAGCCCATGCGTTTTTGTAAAACGTTCTTAGGTGTGTATTGTAAGCCTTTTATAGGTTTCTTAATGTTGGGCTAGCAGGAAACCTTTTGAGCATTTAAATATCAATACGTAAACTTATTGTTTTTATTGTTAATATTATAGCTGCTACCTATTCATTTCTTTTCATGTCTGTTATACTCATTCAATTTATTAAAAGTAATGAAAACAATGTAATGAACATATATAACAAATGCGCAGATATGTTTGTACGGTTTAAGCCGTTATACCTGTCGACCTCGTGTTACTATGAACGCCGGTGATTATTGCTGTATGACTATGCCACCGATATTGTTTTGTACACATGTTGAAATGTTTAAAATATGCTTAGATTGTGTAATGTCATTCAGCTTATTTTTGCTTTTAGTACATTTCGGAGCATATATCTAAGCATAAACATATTTCAGAAGTATTACATTTATAAAAGCAAAAATGTTATGAAATGCTATAATATATTAATATTGTATCAATAAATATATAAGCAAGTAAAACATGATAATTATAATAAAACATAAAAATAAGATTCGTGTCTTAATTCAAATCGAAATGTTGCATTTTATAACAGTAATCTGTAATTTGTCCTTTTCGTCGAACAATATCAAATAAAAACAAAACATTAAGGTGTCTTCATGAAACTTCAAGTGACATTGGCATTTTAGGTAATACATTAGCCTTTTACAACAATATTTAAATGTGTATCACGTACCTCATAGCTCTAGCTTAACAACATATGTATTTGATGTGATGTTCTCTGTTGAACTATGTAACTATTGCACCATTTATCATGATTTCTAGTTATGAACCAAAATACGATATTTGGTTAGTTGTGATATGACTGATGGATTGTTATACTGTGTCTCTTGTCCAATGTTCGATGGCACTGTTTGAACATAACGAACCTTACAATATTTTGGTTTCATTTTCTTCTACAACCATTAAAATTCCTATTTCTATTTCGCACCCTTACGGCAAATAGCGGACTTACTATCCAATGGCAAAGAACAAAAGCGACAAAATACCTAAAAGTCATTGGACTCGGAAACGATACAAACAAATAGCCCAACATACAAACGTGTGTAGCAATTTCGGCATTTTTGTTATATTTGTGGCGGTTACTTCTGGCTGAAGTTCCAGGCGTTCTTGTTTACCTGATCAAATAATGCAAACTCACATGGTAATAAAATGACATCTAAGGTAAAGTGTTTAGTATTAACTATTCTTACAATATGAAGTAGGCACTGATTAATTTATTGATGATTGTTTTTATTTTAGCTTGGATTTGCATTCCATCGTTTCTGTTACACGAATGTATAAAAACAAATGTTTTCTAAATCACTTTGAACACTGTTATAAAAAGAAAATGTTGGTTGATATTTGTATTATTGTCTTATATATGCCATATTACTTTTGCTACTGACAACAAGGCGGATTATAAAGGGAATGTTTTGCATTTTTTCAGACTCAGCAAAAGTTCGGTAGCTTCTGGAAAGTATGTTGTGTTTCACTGTGCAGATACCCTGACATGCATAAAAATCCCGAACATATAATTAAACCTTACTTAGATATTGTTATTTCATCTCAGCATTTGTTCAACATACTACAATTATTTGTCCTTTTTAGATACACGGTTGGTCGGTTGATTGCATATTTCAGATCTGTTTTCGCATTCAGCGGACTTAAATACAAAACTGTGTGCAAAACCTATTCTGACGCCGACATTGCTCGTAATCTACCGATGCTTTCACAGTGAAAGCTGCAGCGCTGCCCCTGCGTCCTAGTGTAAGTTATGCGTTGATGATACTAACGCCGTGCTGTCTAGTAAGTTTAAAACCTAGTTATACAGTGTGTGAATACCACGCGATAAATTACGTCATAAGTGTTATTTCGGAAGGCAGGAATTTGCTTCGATTGATGACTTAAAACAAAGATAACTTTTCTTTTTCCGAGTCATCATTTCATATTAAACAAAGGGCAGTCTATGCCACTCGAAGAACCCCGCCTTCGTTTTATTACCGGAGTTTGATTATGCAATTAGTTTCTTCAAACACTTTGACAAACCTGTGATTAAAGAAACTAAACTCTCAATCAAACTGAGCTCTGTAAGCGGCGTAGACTGCGCCATGTTTCATTTAAAATAGTAAAGAAATAGTAAAGTTATCATTGTTTAAAGTTTTCACTCGAAGCAAAATGTTGCCTTCCGACGTAGCATTTCTGACGTAAGTTATCACGTGGTATGTATACACACACTGTTCACATAATATCAAAATAAACGTTGCAGATTTTAAAACAAGTGTGAAAATCACAAGCATGCATATTTAAATACATTTTTATCGTCAAAGGTATTGTTACAAACAAACGAATATTTATTTTTTTAAATAAAATATATTCTTAATCTCGAAGAAATGAATCTTTAAAGCAACATTTCAACTGATTTGCCTGCTTACTGCAGATCTTTGAAATTGGTTGACAGGGAAAGTTCAGGAAAACATATTCAGTCTTTGAAACATTTTTTTTAAAAGTAGTATTGTCATTTTGTTCCTATAAGCTTTCATATACTTCGTATTGTATTCCAAAAACATCGTCTTAAATAGACACAAAGATCCGCTAGTGAAAGTGACATAAGTTTCCTTAGCGTTAACGTGTTTATGTTATTAGAACAATAGCATCCAACGAAATAACACCAATAGAAGGTGCGTGCGATTAAACAATGCATTTAGATGGAATCATGGTTTCCTTAAATATAACTATTAGGAGTGTGTATATTATGCCCAAAAGAGTTATAACTCAAAATGGGACAAAACACTCAGTTTCTGCACGTCGCCTCGGTTTTTCATATGACATTAAATTTTTCTTCAATTGCTTTGTTTGTATCTTAAATATCAATTAATTAAGATTGAGCAATAATCTGATAATTCTTAGAAAATAAGAATATTTTCTAAAAATCATAAGATAATAGTAAGAAAGAATATTTGATGAGCAGTACCAACGTTTGTCACGTTTATTTTGGATTGATTCCTCATCGGCGTCTGATAGAACCAACATTTCCATCTGTTGAAGGAAATAATCCGCATTACATCATCACCGTGATAATATCGTGATAACGCGTACTAATAAAACCCTCCTAAAACCTGTAATTCAGTTGACTGTAACCTTTAATTGTATCAGTAAGATCCCTTTGTACAAAATTTGCCCTTTTCTGTAAACAATCTTATGTAAGTTCATCACTGTGTAGTGATAATTAAGGTAAGTAGAGTATTTAAATTTTATTATTAACTGAAGCCACATATTTGTAAAGATCAGTATAGCCAATGGGGGTTCGGGACAAATTACAGGGAAATAAGGATTTGTGTTGATTGCCGCTGTCTTAAAAAAAGATATTTGCATTTCATCCATTATGTTTCATTATTTTATTGAATAACGTTCTTATTTAAAAAGATATCACCAAGAACTCACATAACATTGTTGATAAAGAAGTCTAGATATTTTGACAAAAAAAAAAAACGGTAAAAAAGTTATAATGTCGACAGACTTCAGAAAAAATGTGAATGCTTTTTGATCCGAATCTGATATAATCTTCTCTCCTAAAGGTTGGTTCCGTAAGCTTGAACAAATGGCCTATCACAGATTGAGGTCAACTCTTTACTACCCAAATTCATCTCATAAAGAATGCATGTTTTACTCCCGAAAAGGTCCTTCCTCAAAACAAAATAAAACATTTTTTTTAAATGTTGTTTTATTGTTATTCTTTGGCCTTCCCCACCCACTTTTGTAATGTTGAATGTCCTTAAGAAAAATATGAGCATTTTTGTTTCATTTTAAATAAATGAAAACCACGTGTTTTATTATTTATAATATATTTATTTATTTCTGACCATGAGCCAATAAAACTTTATTTCTTGGTAATCTAAACTAATCTGGGTCATTTTGACACAACTAAATATATATATATATATATATTGTAGACTGACTTTTTCGAAAAAAACAATGTTTTCATTATCGAAAATCTGATACAACCTTCGTTCGTTTAATTTGGTCCACTCCTTTAACAACAAAACATGTCGCCAAGAATGGATGTTTTTCTCCAAAATAGATTGTTCCTTGTGAAACTAAATAAAACGCCAACTTTTGAAACGTTGTAATTTTAGCCCTCCCCACCAACTTCTGCCTTGCGCGTAAGCTTAATTGGTCAGCAGGGATTGTGAAAAAGAAGCTGATATTAGAATTAAGTCCTTGAATGCCATATCTTTAATTGGAACTTGTGTTGATATAAATGCTTTTCAACCCAAATTGTCATATTTTAAAGCAGAAGTTTCACATCTGTTTCAGAAATAAACGAGTCCATATAAACATCCGCATCAGAGTATATTAATGCTTTCTTGTCTGCGCGACTCTACGCCTCTTAAGTCATCTTCGTCTTTTCCTTGCCATAATCCTCAAGCTAAGCATATATAGCTGAAATATAAGACTGACCCGCTAAAACGTTTAACTTCCGGGACCTGGGACCTATATTGCGATACCGGATCACTCTTCGCATTCGTTATGTTTAAGTTGGTACAATGTATTTGAAATGGTATATTTGCAAAATAAACATATAATTAACATGAATGAACTGCATGTAATGAAATGCACTTATGAAAACGGTTTAGGAATGCAATTTGTAATGAAATGGACATTTAATCTTAATTGTCATTGCGTTTAAACCTTTCCATTAAGTTTAAAATTATGTGATAAAACCAAAAATCAGAATGGAAAATGGTTCAGCAAACGACATTGGACCTCTTAAACTAAGAGTATTGACTGAATGTACATACTAAATTGTTCTGTCGTTATAGTCAGTGTGTGTATACCACGTGATAAATTGCGTCATAAATGCTACGTCGGAAGGAAATATTTTGCCTCGAAAAGACTTTAAACCGAGATAACTTTCCTATCTTATAATCTATTCACCATTTTAAATGAAACATAACGCAGTCTAGTCGCCGCTTACGGAGCCCCGCCTTCGGTCTTTCACCAGGATTTGATATAGAGTGTAGTTTCTTAAAACACTTCGACACACCTTTTAACAATACGGCCGTCTGACGGAGCACTGTGAAAACATTATTTTGGAAAACAGGTTTGTCGAAGTGTTTGATGAAACTAATGACCTTAACAAACTCTGGTAATAAAACGAAGGCGTGAATTTTTCAGCGGCATAGACTGCCCTTTGTTTTATTCAAAGTGGTGTAGTAGAAGTAAATCTTTCTTTGATTTAAAGCGTAGCATATATGACGTAATTCATCACGTGGTATACACACTGTTATCGATAAAGAACTCTTTGGGATTGTATTATCACTTCGAGTAGCTTGTGTTGTTTTAAAGATACATCTCGAACTTAAACTTTGGTATGGATTTCACCACATAAACAACACGAGGTGATTTATTCCAAAGCCTATAAACAACCTAATATAATAGAAATGTTTATGTAATAAATGATGACGCCATTATGAAAATGTAACATTTGCTATTTTATACTTTTAATGTTAAACTAGTATGGTAACTCTTGATGTAAAATCATGAATGTATTGGACATAAGCAAGCTATGTAGCGGCGCATTTGTATTGAGCGCTGTAAATTATCAAAGAAGTATTTATATTGTGAATGTGATATTATATTCGAGATCATTCAAACCAGGGTTCCTTAAGTACGATATCAAAAAGAAACAATTGCATATTTTTTTTGTATTATTTCTAACAGATGGCAAACAGTGACAGAAACAACAACACTACCGTTTGCTGGCAGCACTCAGATGAGTTTTCAGAGACAAACCTGCACTTACTTGAAAACGGAATTCTCAGTGACATATCATTCGCTGCTGGAAAGAAAAGAACGATTGTCCGTGCTCACAAGATGATCCTAGCAAGCAGGAGCCCTGTTTTCTTTTCCATGTTCTGTGGGTTACTGAAAGAAACTTCAACTGTAGTGGACATACCTGATATCAATGCTGATGTCTTTCGACTATTTTTGAAGTATGTATGTCTTTTGAACTAATCCATAATCAGATTGTTTAGTTTCATTTAGTTTAGTATAAACTTATTTATTTGACAGCAATTGTGAAACAAGCTTTTGCAACTTTTATTAATCACTCTCGTTGTCCCGATGTTGCGCGATAGTATGGTCTTGTGTTGTGGAGGAAACCGAAGTACTCGGTGGAAACCTATTTGTCCGACTTGGTGACCACACAGAGTTTAATAAATTCAGTTTGGAATCAAATATCATTTTTTAAATATATCTGAGTGGAAAAAAATAATAATATAATAAACCTGCTAGAAACATGTCAATATGGACAATTTTGGTTGAAAACATAACTTGGTATCTTAAAGTTGACAATTTACATTTACTGATTATTGTATTGTTAACATTTCAGTTATGTCCCTGATTTTCTTAGATTTAAATGGAATATTTTTCAGGTATTTATATACACGATCGTGTGACACGAATGAAAAAACAGTGACGTCTTTGCTTTACTGTGCGAAAAAATATGACGTCCCGTCACTGCAAAAGATCTGCCGGGATTTCCTTAGAAAAGCCATAACTGTTCTGAATGTATGCACCGTTCTAGACGAGTCATTACTCTTTCAAGAAGACCAGCTTAAAGATGAGTGTATTAATTTTATTTCTCAGAATACAATCGCCGTGCTCAAGACAAGATCATTTAAAAACCTTTCTTCGAATACCGTCAAACTACTTCTTGAAGACGATATACTGAACTGCAAGGAAATCCATATTTATTCTGCATTGAAGGCGTGGGGTGTGTGTGAATGCAAACGAAAGGGAAAGAATATTCCAACAGCTGAAAATATACGTGACGAAATCGGTGAGCTGGTCAAGTTGATTCGATTTCCAACAATGAGTGTGGAAGATTTTTCTAAATTTGTTGCGAACGACTTTGTTTTAACACCAGAGGAAAAGCTGGCTTCCTATCAAGACATTGTTCTTGGCGAAAAGATATCTGGATATCCAACCAAATCTAGACAAAAACCCACAACTCAGTATAAGGTTATGAGATTCCGTTCCATAACAACTCGGACCAGATCAATAGAATTGCAATATAATGTCATTTGTTTTACCGTTTCAAGAACATGTACACTTCATGGAGCGATGCTCTTTCGACCAGCTACTTCAGGGATGGCTACTGGCAAGTTTATTGTGAAAGAAAATGAAGATAATGTGTTAGTTCAATCAGATGTATCTATTGAGTTTGAGATAGAAAAGACCACACTCGACCATTTATTCCCCCCAATACGATTGGAACCCGGGAAAGTGTACTGCGTTGAGCATCATACTAAACTGACTGGACACTGTGTAAACATTTACTCTGGAACGGATCAACAACCGAATATTAATGCAGATAATGTCCTAGTAAAGTTTGAAAATGTTAAATTCAACGAGGGAACAAACAGCACAACACTGTCTACTGGCCAGATCTTAGGACTGATTATCGGAGTAAAAAGGCTTAACCTAAGTTTATAATCAAGTCACATCGCGGTTAAACCCAAAGTGTTGATTTTTTTTGTATATAAAACATTGTTAAAACCTGCTTTTGGTTTTCCAAACAAATGACAAAGCTATGACCTCGTTAATACCTATATAATGAATTTTCCAACTGTCATGAATTTAAGAATCGACATGATTTAAGTAAGGTTAAAGTAACGTAAAAGTGTAAAGTTGTTGGGTGTGTTTGTTAGTGTGTGCGTGTTTGTGTGTGTCTGGGCAATCTTGTCCACAGCGTAATGTGAACATTCTTTGAGGTATTCACTTCAAACTTTATATACAGATATATTTCATTTAATGTAATTGCAGAGTATAGAAACCATGACTCAGTTTTGTTTTAATTATTGGCCTTTGTTAATTTCTAAACTTATATTTTGTTTGAAACATTATGTAAGGTATTGAATTCAAACTTCGAAAACAGATAAATCTAATTTTTTGTCATAAGCATAACTTGATAAGACTCTGAGTTATTGTAAATTATTTCTAATGTTTACATTAATACGTTTTAAGCAAAATATCGTGTATTATCCGCACCATATTATACGTTACTTAAACATGCGTGTTTCTTATTCCAAATAGCCCATCGGTTTCAGGAAAACGTTCATAAGTGTGTATATAATGCCTTTTATTGATTTCTTAATCGTGGGGTTAGCTGGAAACATTTTGAGCCTTAATATAGCAACATTTAAGCTTATTAATCCCCCGCCAGGAAGTGGGGATAGAATTATAGTAATGCACTTCGTCCGTCTGTCAGTCTGTCTGTCTGTCCGTCCGTCTGACTGTGTTTCTGTCCGTAACATTTCGTGTCCGGCCTATAACTTACTTAAAGGTCAAGGTCACACGAGACATTTAAAGATCAGAGTACACATGATCGTGTCCGCGCTATAACTTACTTATGCATTGATGGATTACCATATAACTTGGTACCAATGTTGTCCACATTGAAATGATGTGCATTGACCTAAACCCTGGTCCATACCTCAATGGTCAAGGTTACATCTGACATTTAAAAGTCATAGTACACATGCTTGTTTAAGCCAAAATAAACTTGACATTTATCTTACCTACACTACACACAATATGTATAACTTAAGCAAATATCCTTTTATAATATGTTTATATATCCAAGAATATTTAGGCTACAAATCAAACAATTTGTATTTCCTATATTCCCACTCTTGACCAGTGGTTGTGTACAATTTTGGTCAGATTCTCCGTAGCAGTCGGGTTGCGAGAAAAAACAAAATATACTAAAAAAAACAACGGCGGGGGATATAGCCGTCCTTTGGACTGCCTTGTTTCTTCAGTAGCAATATTATGGTTCCAACTTATGAATTCCTTTTATATGTCTGTTATTCCCAATCAATGTATAAAAAAATGATGAAAAAAAATGTAACTAAAATACATCACACATACACATATATGCTTTCGGTACATGTTTGCATCATTCCCGTTGTCCTTACGATGTATCTAATGCACCTTTATTACCCATTATACGCAGTCATATGTGGTTATATACATGACCAAAATATGATTACTGTCTGATCCTTCTTAAATAACGTGCGATTGTATTTACAATTCAAAAACATTATATAATATAAATTCATTCTCAACATTTGAATCAGAAACAATAAAATCAAATAAATTTAACGTAAAATATGCTGTGTGTTTAAATTGTTGTATGCCATATATTTGTTTTTGTATATGTATGTGTTATTATGACGATAAGCTTGTTATGATTATGATTATGATATGTCGGCGTCGGCATAACCACTTATGTTAAAGTTTGCGTACCACTTCAAATAATTTCAAAGTCCATTGACATATGGCTTTGAAACTTTGCACACTTATTCACCAACATGCCCCCAACCTCTACATAAGAGGATGTAACTCTATCAAGCATTTTGACAAAATTGTGCCCCTTTTTGACTTAGAATTTACGTAAAAGTTTGCGTACCACCTCAAATATTTTCAAAGTCCATTGACATCTGGCTTTGAAACTTTGCACACTTGTTCACCATTATGCCCCTGACCTGTACACAGGAGGAGGTAACTCTATCAAGCATTTTGACAAAATTATGCCCCTTTTTCGACTAAGAATGTACGTAAAAGTTTGCGTACCACCTCAAATATTTTTTAAAGTTCATTGACATCTGGCTTTGAAACTTTGCACACTTGTTCACCATTATGCCCTCTACCTGTATACAGGAGGAGGTAACTCTATCGAGCATTTGTACACAATTATGTTCCTTTTTCGACTTAGAATTTATGTTAAAGTTTGCGTACCACCTCAAATATTTTTTCAATTCAATTTATGTAAATATCTCAGCACATCATGTATTGTATTGAAATCTAATCTAACAGTGATCCATGCATGTTTCGCCAAAACTTTTCAATCCGTACACCGAAAAGCGGCGGAATAGTCGAGCACGCTGTCTCTGTGACAGCTCTTGTTATTAAAGTTATGTTGTCTTACTTTAATGAAAAAAAAAATCAAAATAAAAAGACAGTTTATGTTTCTTTTGAGTTCAGGTTTATCATTTATATTGTAAACACGTATGTCTTTGCCTGATTCTGCATTTAGAAACGTATGTGCTTAACATGTGTACATTTATAATGGCTGGTAACTGTCGGACTTAATGGAAAGTTTGAATTTTGGTAACGGAATGCTACATTAGATATATCTTATAAGCATCTCACTCTCTGATCTGTTGCAATATAAAACCATTACTCCAAAAACAAATACATTTTTGCTATATATTAAAGAAAGGAAGGGCTAAAGCATCTACAGTTCTTTGATTTGTTTCACTTTTGGGTAAAATGGTTCGTTCAAGCATAGGTGAATGAACTGGGCAAACATTGGTCAGAAGAAGATCTAGGTTAGTTTTCATCCTGACACCTCAGTTTTTATTTATAAACATAATCCTGTATCAGAATATTATAAACACGTGTCGGTTACGTCTAAAACATACGGCCATATGGCTTATAATAATGTTTTTGCCTGTCTGTTGTATCGTAATGTGCCGTGACAAAATGAAACGAGAATGTGGGTTTTACCAAATATACCATATTTTTTCTTACATGTTTTACTCACCGTCGCAATGAAATGGATGGGCTTTAAGCATATATCCTTTAACCCTTCAATGATATATTATTTGTTTTTTTCTTCCTTCGACTCTTACTGTGCCTTTATTTCTTTTTTAATGCTTGAGAAAATGATACTTAGATTACCACCTGAATTCTTATTTTTTTAAAATGGGCAGGATAGCGATACATATGTATAAGATATTCAGTTAAAAAGCACGTGGGGCATTTCTGGACTGTTTTGTTTCGATGTTTCCTCTTCGTCGAATCTTATCAAAATCTTATCAAATGAAAACAAACCAATCGGGCGTCTGCATGTAGAGACGTCCTCGACTCATACGTGTATCGTTTAGGGATAAACGAACCTTCATGACGGCCCTAACATGTAGAGACGTCCTCGACGCATACGTGTATCGTTTAGGGATAAAAGAACCTTCATGACGGCCCTAACATGTAGAGACGTCCTCGGCGCATACGTGTATCGTTTAGGGATAAACGAACCGTCATGACGGCCCTAACATGTAGAGACGTCCTCGACGCATACGTGTATCGTTTAGGGATAAAAGAACCTTCATGACGGCCCTAACATGTAGAGACGTCCTCGACGCATACGTGTATCGTTTAGGGATAAACGAACCGTCATGACGGCCCTAACATGTAGAGACGTCCTCGACGCATACGTGTATCGTTTAGGGATAAACGAACCTTCATGACGGCCCTAACATGTATAGACGTCCTCGACGCATACGTGTATCATTTAGGGATAAAAGAACCTTCATGACGGCCCTAACATGTAGAGACGTCCTCGGCGCATACGTGTATCGTTTAGAGATAAAAGAACCTTCATGACGGCCCTAACATGTAGAGACGTCCTCGACGCATACGTGTATCGTTTAAAAATAAAAGAACCTTCATGACGGCCCTAACATGTATAGACGTCCTCGACGCATACGTGTATCATTTAGGCATAAAATAACCTTCATGACAGCCCTAACATGTATAGACGTCCTCGACGCATACGTGTATTGTTTATGAATAAAATAACCTTCATGACGGCCCTAACATGGAGAGACGTCCTCGACGCATACGTGTATTGTTTGGGGATAAAAGAACCTTCATGACGGCCCTAACATGTAGAGACGTCCTCGACGCATACGTGTATTGTTTATTAATAAAAGAACCTTCATGACGGCCCTAACATGGAGAGACGTCCTCGACGCATACGTGTATTGTTTATGAATAAAAGAACCTTCATGACGGCCCTAACATGGAGAGACGTCCTCGACGCATACGTGTATTGTTTATGAATAAAAGAACCTTCATGACGGTCCTAACATGGAGAGACGTCCTCGACGCATACGTGTATTGTTTGGGGATAAAAGAACCTTCATGACGGCCCTAACATGGAGAGACGTCCTCGACGCATACGTGTATTGTTTATGAATAAAAGAACCTTCATGACGGCCCTAACATGGAGAGACGTCCTCGACGCATACGTGTATTGTTTGGGGATAAAAGAACCTTCATGACGGCCCTAACATGGAGAGACGTCCTCGACGCATACGTGTATCGCTGAGGGATAAAAGAACCTTCATGACGGCCCTAACATGGAGAGACGTCCTCGACGCATACGTGTATCGCTGAGGGATAAAAGAACCTTCATGACGGCCCTAACATGGAGAGACGTCCTCGACGCATACGTGTATCGCTGAGGGATAAAAGAACCTTCATGACGGCCTAACATGGAGAGAGGTCCTCGACGCATACGTGTATTGTTTGGGGATAAAAGAACCTTCATGACGGCCCTAACATGTAGAGACGTCCTCGACGCATACGTGTATCGCTGAGGGATAAAAGAACCTTCATGACGGCCCAAGCATGTAGAGACGTCCTCGACGCATACGTGTAACGTTTATGGATAAAATAACCTTCATGACCGCCTTAACATGTATAAACGTCCTCGACGCATACGTGTATCATTTAGGCATAAAAGAACCTTCATGTTGACCCTAGCATGTAGAGACGTCCTCGACGCATACGTGTATCATTTAGGTATAGAAGAATCTTAATGACTGCCCTATGATGTAGAGACGTCCTCGATGCATACATGTATAGCTTAGGGATAAAGGACTCTTAATGACGGCCCTAGCATGTAGAGACGTCCTCGACGCATACGTGTATCGTTTAGGGATAAAAGAACCGTTATGACGGCCCTAGCATGTAGAGACGTCCTCGACGCATACCTGTATCGTTTATAGATAAAAGAACCTTCATGACGGCCCTAACATGTAGAGACGTCCTCGACGCATACGTGTATCGTTTAGGGATAAAAGAACCTCAATGACAGCCCTAACATGTAGAGACGTCCTCGACGCATACCTGTATCGTTTATGGATAAAAGAACCTCAATGACAGCCCTAACACGTAGAGACGTCCTCAACGCATACGTGTATCGTTTATGGTTAAAAGAACCTTCATGACGGCCCTAACATGTAGAGACATCCTCGACGCATACGTGTATCGTTTATGGATAAAAGAACCTTCATGACAGCCCTAACATGTAGAGACGTCCTCGACGCATACGTGTATCGCTGAGGGATAAAAGAACCTTCATGACGGCCCAAGCATGTAGAGACGTCCTCGACGCATACGTGTAACGTTTATGGATAAAATAACCTTCATGACCGCCTTAACATATATAAACGTCCTCGACGCATACGTGTATCATTTAGGTATAAAATAACCTTCATGTTGACCCTAGCATGTAGAGACGTCCTCGACGCATACGTGTATCATTTAGGTATAGAAGAATCTTAATGACTGCCCTAGCATGTAGAGACGTCCTCGACGCATACGTGTATCGTTTAGGGATAAAAGAACCGTCATGACGGCCCTAGCATGTAGAGACGTCCTCGACGCATACCTGTATCGTTTATAGATAAAAGAACCTTCATGACGGCCCTAACATGTAGAGACATCCTCGACGCATACGTGTATCGTTTAGGGATAAAAGAACCTCAATGACGGCCCTAACACGTAGAGACGTCCTCAACGCATACGTGTATCGTTTATGGATAAAAGAACCTTCATGACAGCCCTAACATGTAGAGACATCCTCGACGCATACGTGTATCGTTTATCGATAAAAGAACCTACCTGACGGCCCTAACATGTAGAAACGTCCTCGACGCATACGTGTATCATTTAGGGATAAAAGAACCTTAATGACGGCCCTTACATGTAGAGACATCCTCGACGCATACGTGTATCATTTAGGGATAAAAGAACCTTAATGACGGCCCTAATATGCAGAGACGTCCTCGACGCATACGTGTATCGTTTATCGATAAAAGAACCTACCTGACGGCCATATCATGTAGAGACGTCCTCGACGCATACTTGTATCATTTAGGGATAAAAGAACCTTAATGACGGCCCTTACATGTAGAGACGTCATCGACGCATGCGAGTTTTGTTCAATGATACTAGAACCCTTTTGGCGGCCTTTAGATGTAAAGTCGTCCACGACAAATACGCGTTTTGTTCAGGGATACTCAAACCTTTCTGACGGCCTAAATATGAAGAATCGTCCTTGCAACATGACCATATTGTGTGCAATTGATTCAATTCGAGTTATATTTGATGAGATAAACTTGATGTTTTAAACCCCAAAATTTGTTTGCACGAGGGATGTTCAAAAATAAACAGGACTGGCGTACTCATAACAGTATAGAGTTGTACGTATTATTACTACCTATATTAACATTCGTATGCAAAACTAATGGTGTTATTTTTTTTCTGGGGGATATTATCTTAATCTGAGTTCAGTAGAAAGAAGCCTACAAAATGGTTCAGCAGAATTTAATTGTTATGCTAAGTTAATGAGTTATTATTGTAATAACTTATACATATAGCAAATTCGAATTTGCGGAGTTGGAGCCCTTTCAACGCAAAACAAATGTCTGTGCTGTTGTTCCATGTCTCTGGTTTGTAATTGTTTATTTTTTGTGTTTCATGTCATTGGCGTTGACCCGGTGCCATTACTAGGTGTTTATGTTTAAACATGCGACTACTGTGTAAATATGGATGAGTATTCTAGTGTTTTAAGCTTAAGACTCTCATATATATTCACGTAGACACGCCCCGTCGCTCGAGTGTGTGCAAGCTGAGAAGGGAGAAGTTACGATGAGAAGCCTTAGCCCAGAAAGGACTCGATGAATAAATGAGCGTGCTGGCGTGTGTACGTGCGTGCGTGGGTGTTGATTTTATCTTTATAACACCAGTCTCAATTATCAAAGAGATGAACTTAAACAATCAAGTACATAGTGTTAGGGTAATAACTATATTGAAAAATGTATGTTTAAAATTGGGCAATGGTGGTGTTAATTATGTGTTGTTATGTCTATTATGCCAATTATTCACTAGTTATTGATAAACAGAAAGCGTTTGATACTGTCTTATAGTATGCTTAATGGTAGGATGAGAAGTGGTTCGATACTATTTAAATGCAATCACTGTTTCATAAGCGATATATGTAGGGAAACATAAAACTGAGAGAAATAAAAGTTAATGAGTTTTAGAACAACAAAGGTAAAATACGATGAGATAAAAGGTTTAAATGACATAACGAAAATCATAGGACTAAAAGGGGGATTCAAAGTCTTCGAAATTAAGGCCTGACTTAAACTATTATTCGTGATCACTCATTGTCCAGGGAAATCTGAGTATTGGTTGGTCGGTCGATGAATATTATTATATCAGTTATTATAATAGAGAGCGACCTTTAACGTGTATACTTTATACGGCCTTTGTTTGATGGAGGTAATTTTAAAAACATCATGTTTGGAAAATCGGGTAAGATGCAGATGGTAGCTTCCTGTACATACTGCTTAATTGATAAACGGAGTTCTTTTCGTAAATTTTCCTTATCGTCCATGATGGTTTTACTTAATCATTAAACAATTTGGTTGTATTATTCACATATAGTGTTTCTCATAATGTTAATCGTATATAACCTATGTTTACATTCAAACATTATAGTAGTTTTACTCACTTATATTGTTCCGCATTAATTTAATCTTATATTGAAATGTGTTAACATTCAGAGATTATTGTGTTCATATTGCCACTATCGGTGTGGTATTTTTCAAATGGTTGTTTATTAACTAATATGATAAATAACAGATATATCAAAACCTGTATAAACGATTTTAGCAACATTCGTTTCTTAAATAAATGTTTTATTTTGGCACTCACTCCACGTTCTGCTGTGCTTTACTTGTTATTTTATGACGTGTATGATGTTAAAGGCTCACTTCCCTTTCGCAAGTACTTTAGTTTGTTCATTTATGACGTTCATGATGTTAAAACCTCACTTCTTTTTCGCATTTATGGCGTTAATGTTGTAAATCAATCACTCTATTTTCTGCTGTGCTTTACATTTCTCATTTATGACGTTTATGTTGTAAATCACTCATTCCCCTTTCGCCTGTACTCAATATTGCTTATTTATGACATTTGTGTTGTAAAGCACTCACTCCCCTTTCCCCTGTACTTTATACTGCTTATTTATGACGTTTATGATGTTAAGGACTTCATAACTGTATTGACTCAAATATTTATCAAGCTTTACGTTCATGATGTCTTTTACACATGACTCTCGCCAATTAGGTTTTGTGTACCTGTACACATACAAATAGGGAGTGAAGATTGATACAAATGTTTGTTAATGTTATTTTAAGAAAACGCACTAGTATTAATCATTTCAACCTACTATCAAAAATGAAATTGAGGTCATAATTACTGTTGTTTTTGTCACTTTTCTTCACATGATATGAGGTCGAATTGTCATGTGAATGCTTTCAATCATGCTTTATCAATTGTCATAGCCTATGCATTATATGATTCAAGCGATTTAAAGAGCTAGAAGTATCGGTAATAGTAGCAGCGTAAATATAGATTATATACGAACTTGAATAGCTAGTTGAATAGTCAATTTAAACAGTGTACGATATAGGGGATATATAAGAAGTTAAGGCGTTAGATCTATCTTCAGTTGTACATGGGTATGAAATATAGGATGTATACAAAGTTAAGGCGCTAGAACTATCGTCAATAGTTCATGGGTATAAACTATAGGATGTATACGAAATTAAGGCGCTAGATCTATCGTCAATAGTATATGGGTACGAAATAAAGGATGTATACGAAGTTAAGGCGGTAGAACTATCGTCAATAGTACATGGGTACGTAATAAAGGATGTTTACGAAGTAAAGGCGCTAGATCTATCGTCAATAGTACATGGGTATAAACTATAGGATGTATACGAAATTAAGGCGCTAGATCTATCGTCAATAGTATAGGGGTACGAACTATAGGATGAACACGAAGTTAAGGCGCTAGATCTTTCTTCTATAGTATAGGGGTACGAACTATAGGATGTACACGAAGTTAAGGCGCTAGATCTATCTTCAATAGTATAGGGATACGAACTATAGGATGAACACGAAGTTAAGGCGCTAGATCTATCTTCTATAGTATAGGGATACGAACTATAGGATGAACACGAAGTTAAGGCGCTAGATCTTTCTTCTATAGTATAGGGGTACGAACTATAGGATGAACACGAAGTTAAGGCGCTAGATCTATCTTCTATAGTATAGGGATACGAAGTGTAGGATGTACACGAAGTTAAGGCGCTAGAACTATCGTCAATAGTTCATGGGTATAAACTATAGGATTTATACGAAATTAAGGCGCTAGATCTATCGTCAATAGTATATGGGTACGAAATAAAGGATGTATACGAAGTTAAGGCGGTAGAACTATCGTCAATAGTACATGGGTACGTAATAAAGGATGTTTACGAAGTAAAGGCGCTAGATCTATCGTCAATAGTATATGGGTACGAACTATAGGATGAACACGAAGTTAAGGCGCTAGAGCTATCTTCAATAGTATAGGGGTACAAACTATAGGATGAACACGAAGTTAAGGCGCTAGATCTATCTTCTATAGTACATGTGATCGTAATAGGGGATGTACTTTAAGTTAAGGCGCTAGATCTAGCTTCTATAGTATAGGGGTACGAACTATAGGATGTACACGAAGTTAAGGCGCTAGATCTATCTTCAATAGTATAGGGGTACAAACTATAGGATGAACACGAAGTTAAGGCGCTAGATCTATCTTCAATAGTATAGGGGTACAAACTATAGGATGAACACGAAGTTAAGGCGCTAGATCTATCTTCTATAGTACATGTGATCGTAATAAGGGATGTACTCGAAGTTAAGGCGCTAGATCTATCGTCAATAGTATATGGGTACGAACTGTAGGATGTACACGAAGTTAAGGCGCTAGATCTATCTTCAATAGTATAGGGGTACGAACTATAGGATGTACACGAAGTTAAGACGCTAGATCTATCGCCAATAGTATATGGGTACGAACTATAGGATGAACACGTAGTTAAGGCGCTAGATCTATCGCCAATAGTACATGGTTACGAAATATAGGATGTATACGAAGTTAAGGCGCTAGATCTACAGTCAATAGTGCATGGGTACGATCTATAGTATATATACGGTATTTAAGACCTAGATTTATCGTCAATAATAGCAGTGTACGAAGAATATGCATGCGGTGTAAGGAAAGCAAGATGTTTCGTCAATAGTAACAGTGTAATCTCAGTTTTTTATCCATACACGTATGTGAGTCCTCAAAGACATATTTGAGTTCCAATGGATGATCCATAAACGTTTGTCTCAATTGTTGATCCATACTCGTATACTAGTCCTCAGTCGTTGGTCTACAAACGTTACGAGGCCTCACTTTATGGTCCACGTTTGTGAGTCCTCAAATGATGGTTCATAGACATATTCTAGTCCCCAATCGATGATCCAAACACGTTTGTGCGGCCATACATATTGATGAGTCCTAAATGGCCTCCATACACATATGTGTTAGTGTGTGAGAGAGTGTGCATATTTGACTGCTCTTCCATACTTTTGGAAATAAATAACATCATATTTTTAGTATACCTTGGTTAACTTTTGTGAATTTCTAAAATGATGAATTGAGTCTAAAAGGCGCGTTTTCCATATCAAAAAGGCCCTCACTCCCTATCATAATTGGATAAAAAAAAACACTTTTAAAAACAATAATACTGTTGCAAGTAGATTTAGCAAAATTGGGGAACTTTCGTCGGTACATGTTATTGCGCAATCTCTTTATGTCATCAAACTAAAGGATATTGTGATAACTTGGCAGTTGTAAAATGTTGTCGTAAAGCAACTATAGCTTTCTTGTTATATCATATACAATAAATGATTGATGATTGATTGATTGATTGATTGATTATTTGTTTATACATATCTTGGGATATACAATTGATCAAATTACGGTTGAATGGTTGTAGCTGGTTCCCTTTATATGCACCTAAATATAACCATAACACTTTCATAACTTTGATTCTTTCTATGGAAAAACATATATTTATTTGTTTCGACAATCAAATACACATAAGGTAAATTCACATGCATCTGTTATGGCACGTCATATCTTTTAGAATTATTAAGATAACCACTATTCTTATACATACTATTCTTGTTGAAGAAATAACTTTGCTTTATCAAGAATGAGATATTATTACAACCGAAAACTGGAATAAATGATACTACGGTAAAAAGTACAATATGTCGAAAAAAGAAATAAAATATGTAACGATTTGCTAACCTTGAACAACGTCATAATGCACTAAAATCGATTACACAACCTCAAGCAATCAAAACTATCTTAAGCGATATAAGAGATATTTTAACTAAACAACGACTTTTTTTTTATTAAAATTTATACAACAAAAACGGCGCAAACTAATAGTGAAATCAACTCCTTTGATGCTCCTCTCAAACATTTAACAAGGAAGACATAGAGAATACAAGGTTAGTGCCGTGAATGGAGGATGTTTATCTGGCAAGGCGGAGGAACTTATCGGGTGAGCCGAAGGCATCAATAATAACAGGAGGTTGTCTTGCACCTATCCTTTTAACGAAAATGTCTGATACGAATCTCAGAGACTTTTTTAAAGCCTCATGTAAAAGATGTAAATAGATATTGACTTTACTCTTTAAGATCAGGTGGTGCTATTGTTGCTGCAAACAATGGCAATAATGTCAGTTTCATTGAGCTTGGTATTGTAATGATGTGTAATTTGTTGGTGTAAACTCACGAGTGTATAAATTTTAATGATGGTAAGGCAATTCTGTATAGATATAAGGTCCATCAGGATTTTACAATTAATAACCAGTTCTGTTTATTCTGTTGACTGCCGAAATGCTTACTCAAATGTTGTTCACGTTTATTAGTCAAAGTTTTTATGACCTACATGTAAAGTGAGTCATAAGTCTTAATTTTTATGTCAGGTTCTTTAGGTCAAATTCAAAGTGTAAGAAGTTGTACGTCAGGAAATGTAATTTTCTTAGTTTCAGTTTACGAACGAGATGAAAAAGAATTCTTTAGTATAAATGTAATGAACGCTAGGTGGCGCTGTAAGTCAGCACGAGGAAATGTGGATTGGTCAGTGAATTGGACATTCAGCTTCGGACAGTCATACTGGCAAGACCTGGCCATTTTTTAAATATCTTCAAAAAACATTTTGATGGATCTTATGTGTAAATTGATCATGTGCGATTGTTTATTTGTATAAAAAATGTAATACAAATTTAAATAAATTGTATACATTTTCCAAACGTAAAATGTTGATGTTTTTTTCATATTGATCTAACTGTTATATAGTTTTGAAATATATTCACATATAAAAAAATAATATGTGTGTTTATTATGAAGGTCATTCGGTTGACTGTCCAGATGCTTAATCATATACAGTAAATGTATTTCTAAAAGTGTTGTTCGTTTTTATAAGTAAAAACATTCAAGACCTACATATACAGTGAGTCTTCTAAGTGTATATCAGGGCCTTTAGGTCAAGGTGAAATAAGCGAAAGAAGTTGTACGTCAGGAACTAATGTTCTGCGAAGGTTTATCAACATTATTTTGGACAAAGCTAATTGTATATTTACCTAAACAGTACCCAAATAGAGGATGTACTCGGGCAAGCTGGAAACGTCATAATAGTGCTATTCAATAATTATCATAAGATTATGAGTGTTGCAATGTACTCTAAAATCACAGTGATTCTCTTTGAAAAAATGTACAATGTTGAACAATACTGGCATCGGTGATTTGAACAGTTATAATATACATAATATTTGGATTATCCCTTAAAATATTATCAATATGCCGGATATTCTTGATTTTTAGCAAATTTACATATATTTATATAAACCTAGATTTTAAACAATCAATGGGTTCTGAGCAAGTTTCATGATGGCCACAAGGAATATCACCTTATATTGTGTACACAAGTGCCTTCTATGTTTTAACATAGTGGCTTAGATCTTGCCATGCTGTAGCGCCTACCCGACATTGGCTTCCATTTAATCTGGACTATCATTCGGATATGGTTTAGAGATTATCCTATTAAATGAAACTTAATATGGCTCAAAAGAATGTTTTAAGCAAGTGACAGGTTTTGTCACGGCAGGAATCCTTATTCGAGTTTAATATTGATATTTTGGAAAAATACAATCTGAGCAAGTAACCTTCGATCAGATGAAAATGACACCTCTTATGATGTTCACAAAATGATTTTTTAATTGAACAAAGTCACATAAGTATTGATTCGATGCCATTATTATAAATAATCTGTCCAATCTTACTTCAACTATGTAGGCGGAAAGCATAACCATCCTGATGAAACTGTTGCTGCGAACATGATTATATATGGCAGTTTTGGATTGATCAATAGCCATAACGCTTCACCCAAGTGTCCAATCTGGTTCAAAACATAACTTGATAAAGATCTTAAAGCTAAAACATTATGTTAAGAATGAATTGTCTCGTAAATGTTGATGGCAGGGTGTTTACACGGTAATTGTAGGCATACGACGCACCGTCGGCCATTGACCAATCCTGTTTCAACTCAACCTGAAAACTATGTGCTTATATGGACTAATAAAGGTCACACTATCGTAACACAACAATAAACATACAATTGTCCGTTAAGCATCCGTTCAACTTAGGCATTACTTACTATGTTAATTTGAAACTTACTCTGGTCAAAATGACAACTTCGCTGCAATGACGGAGAAGCAATGAAATAGGAAAACTATAATTGTTCAATAAATAGTTTATTACATGAAAACAAATATAACTGTAATAATAAAACATTCTACAAACAACGGTGAACAGTCATCAAAAGTTTTTGTTTCATATATTTATCGCGCGTTCTTTCTTTAATTCACCATTTGAGACGTCAGTGTTTTTACGACTCCAAAAGGGAAGTAATCTTGTCACTTCGTATGCTCCACAACGCGCGAGTAGAAGGTCTTATAACAAATAGCTGCATGCATACTAAGACTAGATTTTTAAAATAATTTTGTTTAATAAAATCAACATTCTTATTGGAATCATACCTTTTTCTGGCAGTAAACAAGAAATATACTTTAAATGTATACAAGGCATCGCACTTCCCTTTTTATAGATAAGCCACTAATTACCTATTATGTATTTGCAAACGATACACTTTTACGGTAATTTCTTTTCAAAAGAGGTTTATTCTAATAGTTAAGTCATTCAACCAAACTTTAAAGCTAATGTTCAGAAATATAACAACTACGTCTTATATTCTTCAAAACATGTACTTCTACAGTAAGATCAGAAACATCAGCTTAAGGATGTGCACCAGCGATGGTCCAAAGATATTAAAACGAATCCATTAATTAGGAAGGGAAATCAGCTTAAATAATAAGGTACAATTCAAAATTTATCACACAAAACCAAGTAAAGTAAATGCTGCCAGCAAGTTCGCCAACGCTCTGTAAAAATAAGTTTTATGAACTGTTCTTATCACTGCAAGATATATATGTTAATTATGTTTTTGTATTGATAATGTTTTGATATATATATAGCTTTGTTCTGTTTAACAAATTGACCGTAACAAATTAAAACAACAATACCAGGTTCTCGATATCAATTATAAAAATAAAAGGTGCATCAACTCTCTGATCTATCTTATTTAACAAAATATAAGAAGAAAAAAAATCATTAAACAATTCAATTACGACTTTCCAATAAAGACGGGTGTAGGAACATCACCCTTCCATTTATTTTGCTTGCCTTATACTTCAAAAATAGGATAAAGATACATTAGTAACTCAATGTCAACATATCAGCGAACGTGCATTGGTTTAGTTCTACCAATCTTGCATTTTAGCAATCTGACTACAGTTAGCGATCTTCTTTGACTTATGATGAACATAAATTGAATAGATGTGTCATTTAGATTGAATGTAGAAGAACGCCTGAAAAAGAATTAGACTTTGAGTCAAAACTATCATGCAGTCCACTTTGCACAAGTACGTCAGCCGAGTACGTGGATTTGACGTAGACGACGTCATTGGCGTCAAGTTGCACGATAGCGTTTCCGGAAACACAAAGGAAGCCTGCAACATCATACGTATGTCCGTTTGCCACTACGTCGTCTTTGACCACAATTTTGTAGAATATGCTCTTTCCGCGTATTGGACACAGGCTGACAGTGAAAAGGTAAGTTCCTACGACTGGTGCTGTAAATTTACCAGATGCAGAATTGTAGCCTCCGCCGACGTTGCTGAGCATTTCGGAGAAGATAATTATCTGGTTTGCAGTTGAGAGGGTATAGTCAGCCACCTTTCGCGCTCGAAACAAAATTGTTGAGTGAGGAGCTGAAAAAGAAGAAATTCCATGAATTTTAAAGTCGAACACGTGTAGGTAACATTTCCGCATGTTTTTCGTCCTAGTCTTTTAAATTAATCACACTTGATAAGTATTTTCAGAAGCAAGAATGAATATAAAGTAAATGTTTCAAACGTGGACTGACAAAACTCGCTTAAATATGGGAATGCTGGAAATTATTTTAAAAGGCAGCCATTTTGTTTTCCGTTTAAGCTACTGTTTTGCAATATGTGTGCCTTGTTTAAAACATATTTGGATAACTAGCCTATATAGTACTTCAACCACTTTTTGTTTATGTACGGTTTGATATTAAAATTGTATTTAACCTGTTGGTGGATTTTAAGACATTCAAGTACTTTTTTGGAAACCGACAAAATCGACGACGGTGGTGAAAACATTTTTGACTTCAATTTACGAAATAATCACGGAAATATATGCTTTCTAAGACTGTACAGTGCAATCGGCTTTATTCGTAAGTACAATGTATGTATAATGTCATTTTCAAAGGATGCATGTCAATATCAAAGTCCCGTCTACAAAAGCATAATCCATGAATGAAAAATGGATATAAGTTTCAATAATAACTAAAGGTAATTAATAATATTATAATATTAAATGACTCCCTAGTCAAAATAAACATAATAGTGTTCTGAAATTGGAAATTACCAATGAACAGTAAAGGTGAATAAATGATAATGATACGATAAGTGACACTTACGTTTAGACAGCTGTTGTGAGTCTTTTAGTTTGGACACTTGCTGCATGTGTTTCATCGTCTCGTTAACGTGCTTGTCAAACTCTTCTCTTTCATTTCGCAATACTTCCAAATCAGTCTGAATGCTTGTTCTCTGTTTCTCTAATTTCCCCAGACTTTCATTTATCCGTTTTTCCCACTGTTCATATTGAAATTCCATGCGAATCATTTTCTCCAAAAGTTGCTCATCGTAGTCAAATCTTGTCTTAAAATGGGGCTCATCACCGAATACAAAAGACAATGCATAAAAAAGAACGAGGTATTTATGCTGAACTTTCATTATGGGTAGATTATATCGGCTCGAAATAGGATGTGTCGGCAAACAAGTATAAACCATGTTATTTTATACTGCTTGTTATCCGACGTTGCATTATCTATCTTATGCTATGTGTCTCTGATAAGCTATCCTTCAATCAGAATAAGGTACTACAGATTTGGCTTTCGAAATCTTGCAATCAGTGTCGATTTGGTCAATGACAATGTCTGAGTGATGTCTGCACTTTGTTAAACGTTTATCAAAACTAAATTCCAAGCAGGCATTAATACGTCCCGTTTATCGTCAATTCCAGGAACTGTCTTTGATAATCATAATTATGTTACAGATATGTGCCTTGCTCACATGTATTTTTCACTTGATTGTGTTCCAAATTCATCAACAATGATAAAATTCTCTCACAAATTTGAATCAGAAAATAGGCGTTGTGTAGTTGTGTTGTACTTGAAATATGTTTCATACTATATGTTTTAGGGAACCGATTTAAAGATAAAACAAGATATGGCAATTCAGACGATACGTTTTTATCTCGAAAGAATCCTACGTTGAGGAAGTAAGTATTTGTATCAAAAATACTAGGATGAATTCCTTTACGAAACAGTCTCAACCTTACCAACCTGACATCATATTATAAAACTACGAGGAAATTTTAAATACACGAGGCAGGTTCCAAAATTCAAAGACGAGAAAATATTTTCACGTTCGAAATCCTTTGGTCCGATAAGATAGTTATAATCACAAAATTCCAAGTAGAGTTCCAAGTAGAGTTTGACAAAAGCAACATATAAATGCAAAAAGCCATTTTAAACAAGGTCACGTTGTCATACTTACTTTAAACATATATAAATAATAAAAATGAGTATAAAGTGTCATAGTATAAAAGTGACAAACAAATAACAAAAACAGTTAAATTCACCATGAAAGTATGTGATATTGTTTCACGCAAGTTTATTTAAATACATATTATGCTGTACCTGAAGCACATTTAGATATAAAAAGCTACTTGGTCGTTTCCACGTTATCCCAGAAGCACATCTCATGAACACCTACGTTGTACGGACATAAAAGAGGTTAAACGACGTCGTTATTATAGAAAACCTTACGTGTCGCCTGCGTATCAATATAGTTTCTTTGATATTACGATGAAAAATAAACAACTAAACATATTAATTCAGTGCATCCTCATAGCCACCCCTTACTCGTTAAGGTTACACACACGCTGCAATTGAATATGTCAAATTAAGCTGAATTATTATTTAAAATTCGTTCTATCGGATGTTTTCCTCTCTCATTTAGTTAAAATGTAGGAACACATAAGAAAAATATTTGAATCTAGCATGAAATGAATTGTGCTGTAACCCACTGCTCAAGAGACTATCAGCGTTGTGTGTAGATTTGACGATGACGACGTCAATGACGTTAAGCTGTACCTTAGCGTCAGCAATAACACAAGGATAGCTCGTTACGTGTGTCTTTCCGCAATCACATTTCCCTGGGCTAAAATGACATACTTAATACTTTCATGTGGTGCAGGACACAAATAATGGTAAATATATAGGTTCTCATGACTGGTGCTGTAAATTGTAAGGTTGCGAGTTGAGGCCTGCAACAACGTTGCGGAGCATTTTCGGCGAAGATAGTCATTTGTTTTTCAGTTGAGTATAATCAGCATTAATTTTAGCGTTTGTCCCTATGTTCATATTTGGATTCCATGCGAATCATTTTCTCCAAGAGTTGTTCAGTGTACGTAAATATTGTGTTCAAACGTGGCTCATCACCGAATACAGAAGAAAATGCGATGAAGACGTAAATGATAACAAACCAACTATCATGAATGTATACCAATTCAAATGTTAATACTTTATAGAGTACCTGTTGAGGAAAAATACCCTCTGAAACACGAAACTATACAAGAGCATTAAATTATCCTTCAGACATTTGTTTTGCTTGAAAATTGCTTTCGTTTTCATTTCCGTAATGACGATACGTTTTTTACAGTATTTGTAAATAAACGAGTAAGGTCGCAGATATCGGTCGAGTTGTCAATAGTGTTTGGCATCGGACTGCATGGACGTTACTATAGGAACTGCTTATTCCGTTTCGTAAAAACAGTTACTTGAGCTGTATTGCTTTTTATTTTGTTTACATTTATGTTTTCTCATACAAATTTCACATAGCAAACGTCAAAGTGTCCTATGACACAATGACGTAACGCAACTAGGGGTTTTACTCACCCGTGTTATTTTTCCCCAGCTTTTGAAAAGTTCGGGGGAAATCTCGCGGGGTTTTAAAACTCTAAGATACAAGTTATATTAACACAAACACCACTTTATATGAAAAAAAATCATCGAAAGTAAAATAGCGTTAAATCCCCAAACCCGCTTTTTTTTCTACTGCGGGATAAAATAACCAGATCTTATCGCTCACTCCATCACAACACCCCCCCCCCCCCCTCCACACACACACAATTAACACGTATAATGCAAAATTGTGCATGCATTACAAAAAAAAACTTGAAATGTCATCCCTACGAATGTCAACTCGGTGAATTACACGCGTATTTATCCGATATGGTACCCAGTCAACAATTTTAAGCATTACAGTCTATAAAGGCTAGATTATTTGTGGGCCAGACACCTAAAGTTGAGTTGTTGGGAACGGTAGAGAATGGTTTAGAATAAAAAGGTTGATTATGATGATTAACTCATGAGATTTTATTTTAGGTTAGTCAGTAGGCTTTGCTCCAACAAGACAAGCCGGTAGAACTCCTGCACTTTGTATGAAACATATTTGTTGGAAATGCGGGAAATGGGCGAGGATACCTCCGCATTAACAAAGTGATGTGTCCTTCAGTGAATATTTGAAATGTTCATTTCATAAAATTCAATGGGTATAACAGTTTACATCCGACACGAACTGCAGCAACTTTAAACCTTGCCAACCAAGATAACTATTCTCTGCAAGATATTTCTGAAATAATATCATTAACTTACATGATAAAAGGCATAACCACTGACAGAGTAGTGTATTCATCTGAGCAATTTCACACCAAATGGCAACAAAGTTCTTAAGGAAGTAGATTATAACAAAGAACAACTCATCGTAGCTAAATATTTTAGAAAAGTATGTTAATCTTTATACTTTCTAAATTATCAATACAAATGAACTTAAGGAATAACGTGTTAACGTGTTTAAATAGTGTGTAAAATATTAAGGAAACTAACTCTATGATCTGGTCGTATGATGACCTACCGGACATAGAAACCTGGTGTGAGTATGCTACTGAAGAAGCATGTCGTGTAGTAAATTGCTAGGTGTGACACAGCGCTCATGAACATGTATCATATGCCACAAAATTACAATGAACACCAAAGAACAAAGCAAACAAAGAAAACACAAACATTGGTGATGAAACAATTAAAACAAAAGAAAACGTAAACATTTTTAAAAATAGAATAAAATATTTAGGATACTGATTTTTTTCTAGAGCAATTGAATTTTGAAGAAATGATATTCCAGTCTAATACACACGTACGCTAAGAAAGGGAGGCCACGTACACTTTATTTATTACCACTGGTAGGAGGTAATTATACATTGAGGGTGAATTTGAAGCAATAATGATGGTGCTTTGTTTATGAACTTATAAGACCATCTAATGTAAAACTCCTATATGTGTCCAGCTAACCCCGTGCTTTGTTAACCCTCATGATTGGTACAATACGAAGCCTACTAAGATTGCTTATTAGTAAACTGTTTATTTGTTTCTTTATAGTATATTATGTCATGTATTCTTCTTTTAACATTGTGTTGAAATAAAACTTAGTCATTGTAGCAATTCACATGTTTGTAGTACCAAAAAAAGTAAGGTTGTAATTAACGGTGACACCGAGAGTTGCCATCTATACATTAATTAGATTCCCTGTATTTAAATGTGTTGAACGCCTTCTTGAGATATTTTTGCCGTATAGTTTTAGACAAAAACAATAACAAAAATGGTTACATCTCTGTTCATTGGAAGTACCGCGATCCGGTACCCGTCCTGTTAATTTTTAGATATTGTACATTCTGTAAACAGACGCATCGTGCCGTTCTTATTTTGATTTAAAGTTGATGGAAATGTAATAAAATAACACGTATATGCTGCTAACTATCATACACTGATAAGTAGTGTATTTCAGCTACAGCCAAAAACAATATAGTTTTAAAGGATTGGTCATTATCGATACAATCTGGTTATTTTATCCCGCTAGTAATGAAATACGAGGAGTTTTTGTTTCAAGTTTTTTTCACTTCCGGTGACGAAGCATTACGCTCTTCATAAAATGAACTGATGTTTTGTGCTAATATAACTTATATTTTGGATTTTTGAAACCCATCGAGATTTTCCCTCAGCTTTTCAAAAGTTAGGGGAAAATAACACACGAGAATAAAATACCCAGTGATTTTATGCAAAAGTTTTGCGGTATTATACTTTCTGTTTTCGTTCTTATTTTGACTTAAAGGGGATGAAATTTAAGAAACTTACACGTTTAAGCTACTTACTTTATATAATTATTGTATTTCAGCAAGGAACAAATCGTTTTAATGATTTTGTTTATAATCGCTGAAATCTGATTATTTTATTTTGCAGGGTAATACCATAGTAATGAAATGCGAGGCGTTTAGGTTTCACGTTATTTCACTTCTGGTGTCTGTTCAGTATGCTCTTCTCGATACGAAGTGATGTTTTGTTCTAATCTGGTTATATTTTGGATTTTCGGAACCCCGAGAGATTCCATACAGCTTCTCAAAGTTGGGAAAACATAACACAGGAGAGTGAAACGTGTTGTGTTTGCAAAACTCCGGAAAGGACAGAACTTTGTGGGTCAATATAACTAACTTTTGAACACATTTCGCATACAACATTCATTAAACTCATATCTAGGTGAACACGTATTGTGATGATCCCAACAGGATCAAGCATTAAACATTTCTATGTTGACACGTTTTATGATGATCCGATACAAATTAAACTTTCCATTGAGTTCACAAGACTGTAATAGGGTTTTACATGTTTACCTAGTTGTTCACATTATGTGATACATATTCACGCCTTAAGTTCATGAAGACCATCTTCGCGGCAAATTATATGCTGAACTCGTGGAAATTATGTCATCGTGTGTGTTCAGTTATATTTTATACGCTTTGACCTAGTGATCGTATACACAATCTTGACATTATATTCGATTAAGACATTCTTTACATCTTTATATTTTCATCAAGCTCCAATTTCGTCCCTAATTGAGCGTTTTTATGGAGGAAACTTGAATTTTGGAAAGAGCAAAAAATAAACACGACACTACTTATAATATGAAAAACTACAGAAAAAAGCTCAGTAGCAAAAAGTTTAAACATAAACCCGGTTAATGGCACTGGGTAAACGCCAAAGACATACAAAACAAAAACAAAAAATCACAAACAAGAAACATGGAAGAACAGCACAAAACTCCACAACAGCACAGTACATACATACCATATAAAAAATTTGTATGTTTATCAAGGATTGTTAGGTACCGCCTTAGAACGGTCAGTTAAATGTAAATTTACTGGGGTTGTAAACCAGTTAACGTGCACAAACCTCACTCTTATCCCAACAATCCTAAATAAAGAAAAACGTAAAGGGTAAATCTTATCAAAGAATGCAATAACTTGAGGAAACCTAATAATAAAACAAATTATAATAAACTTATAGGTAAACCCCAAGTACTTCAATGATTAGAGACCCCAAAACTATCTGCAGACGGAGGAATACAATTTGGAGCACCTAATGCAAAAAAACTTTTTAAAGATACGATGCAGTCATTGTTTGAAACTATGAGCATCACACACAGTCTGCCTTATAAAATAATAGGTTTACAGACTTGCTGTATATATAAGTACTATAATGAATGATTCATCAACTGTGAAACAATTTATTTACAAATATATCAATTAAAACTCATTATGTATGTTTGAACGCATATCGATATTCACTACACGTATTTTCCTTGCCAAATGGTTCCATAATAGAATAAAGATACACTACAGATAAAATACAATGTAAACAGATAAACAAAGGCCACCTAGCGGAGTTATGCAAATTCGGCATTTTAATGAAGAAGGACGCCTGAAAAGGAATTCGATTTTGCGTCATAACGATCATGAAGTTCATTGTGCAACAGTTTGTCCAGATTGTATGTGGATTTGACGTAGACTATGTCATTGGCGTTAATCTGCACGATGGTGTTTCCGGAAACACAATTGTAGCCGGAAACATTGAACGAATGTCCATTTGCCACCACGTCTTCCTTGGCCACAATGGCGTAGAATATATATCCAGATCGTAAAGGACACAGGTTAACAGTGAACAGGTAGATACCCGTGACTGGTGCTGTAAATTTTCCCGTTGAGGAATTGTACCCTTCCCCAACATTGAATAGCATTTCGGAGAAGATGATTGTCTGGTTAATAGTTGACAGGGTGTAATCAGCGACTTCCCGCGCTCGAAACAGTACTGTTGCTGTATGGGCAGAAAAAAAAACGTTTTGGAGCATAAATGGGTTACATGAAGAATTCACGTTTATCCTTATATAAGAATCTTTAAATAAAAATAAACAAATATAAAAGTCGTAGATGAATGAAGTTTGTGGCACAGCTGAATTGTGCCAACTATCTTTTAGTTTATGTAACAACTAGGCGCTTTTCGGTAATCTTCGGCAAGATAGTTTTTACTACGTGTAACGATTGGCTTTCAAAATAATTGCCTCTTAAGGGATAAAAGTATATTACGTAAAAGAGATTTATTTGTTCTCGTTTTCTTTCCCTTGGATGAAAATTAGCCATATTGAGCTAAATGTAAAGCAGACCATTTACTGAACAAAAGGCAAAACAATATTTCAACAAGGTTTATGTGTAAAAACAAGAATTAACTGGTATGTCATTAGGTAGAAATGTGTTTGTGTGAGAAGTTTGAAAATTCAAACTTATTAAAATACAATATTAACACAGATACATTAAGAAGAGGATGCAAGAGCAGGCTGAGAGTGACATCGATGGTGTGTTAGTATTCCAACATTCCATTACAAAAATATTCCCAGTTTAAGGGAAATGTAGAAATGGTTCAATATATATGTATTGAACCATCTCCACATTTCCCTTAAGCTGCTGTAATGTATTATACTAATATCTTTTTCTAGCAAGGATGTGTAAGTTAAAGGATAAAAAGAAATCACGAAAAGTTGAACACGAAATAAAATGTCAATGGCTTTATCGTATAAACTATTCACTCAACTAAACTCAAAATAATTTTATAATATCTCAGTTTACATTTAAGTAAAAGCATGTGAAAACTCAATATATATATATATATATATATATATATATATATATATATATATATATATATATATATATATGTGTGTGTGTGTGTGTGTGTGTGTGTGTGTGTGTGTGTGCGCGCGCGTGCGCGTGCGCGTGCGCGTGCGTGTGCGTGTGTGTGTGTGTGCTAACACAGGTATAAAGAGGAAACAGAACAAATTCAACGGTTTTAGCATTTGATTAGCCATTAAATGGCTTTATATTGTAAACAACAATCCAGGACCATGTAATGTGATTGGTGTCTGACGATCTATTTTATCAATCTGCCATTTTAAAGTGAAAGAGAACTTTTATAAATAGAAAAAGATATCATTTTAAGCCTGTAAAAAGTATTTTCTGTTGTTTTCGGAGAAGAAATACATTTAAGTCACTAATAAACCGAATAAGTGGATAAAGCCATATGCGTATTGTCAAAGTGTTTAGCAGCAACACTGAACCTGAATCCTACCAACCAAAGTAAAACTCAATCGTATGAATCTCAATGGACTTGGTATATAAAACTTTTCCTCATATATACACCATTCCTGACAAATCTCTTTTCTGCCAGCCTTACGTTGACCTTAATATCTATCACACACAATTTTAAATCAATAACATGGAACATATCTCCGACCGGACGCCCAATAACAAAATTATCCAAATATTATTAACCTGTATACGTTGTAAATCTGCTTTAACTGGCTACCTATGTAATGGTAAACTATTTAAATAAAATTATTTCTTTGCTAAAACGTGTTTCAGTTTCAGATTTATACATTTCTTAAATTATGTACTTCTTTGATACTTGAAAACTTTTAGTTTAGTTGTATTGATATAGGAAGTTGCTTTGATTGCTACTAAGTTATTAACGTTTCATTTAACGTATATAATGTTATTTTCAGCTTATGAACTAAAGGTGTATTTAGAATTTCGGTCTAGCTTTAATCCTATTTGTTTAAACCTGATTCTTTGACTTGGGCTAACATGGGAGGGTTATCCTTACTTCGGTGCTCCAAACCAATTTATTAAATGTAAAGCTGAATTTGCGTCCCAACTAAATCATGATGCATTTGCTTTGGCAGCATGATTTCACAAAGAACCGGAACTATTTAATCATGCATATAAAAGTAAATGCAAGAATTGTTAAGGCATGTATCGTTTAATGCACAATAGACTAATGAGAGCGGATAACGAGTGAACTGTACTCACGTTGTACAATGGCCAACTTACACTTTTGAAACAGTTAATACATTGGTAGGCGTAACTGGACAATTGGTTTAGGTTTACAGAACTGACGAAAGCCATTGCACAGAAGACAATGCCATTTGACATACGCAAATTATTGCATTTTTTCTTGTTGAATGCCTATTTTGGCCTTTGATCCTTGTGATATAAAACATGATCACAAAATTGTGTTCAAGTGCTGGGCATGTCCTTATAATTACCACAGCATTAAAAGAAAGGTCTCATATGAAAGCTAGGTAGTTAACCCGTTAAAACTTTGCTGTTATACTCTTTCAAATAAGTAACTTTTATCCAACATCGGAAAATTTGACAAAAGTCTTCACTTTTGGATTCTGTGAGTTTATTTCATATTTGATCTTCAAATTTAAAACAAGAATACAGTATTGATCTCTGATTATTGGAAAATATCTATATTTTATTTATTGTTTCCCATTTGATAATCATCTTAAAAGTTCTTTTGATGACTGCATTGATCCCACTGACCATCCTGACCGGTACAATTGTCAAGTACTTGAGCATTTTCATTCGCTACATCGCACAAACGCATAATCATGACTGGTTAATTGGCCAAGTACCCACGCAAAAGTTTAATTGGCTGCCATTTATTGTTTTAACCGATATAATGATACAATTGCGATCGGCTTCATTGAACCACCTCATCCTCTTGATCGGTACAATCGATAATTACCTGAGCAGCTCCATTAGTTGCATTGAATAACCTCATCTTTTTCACAGGAATAATAAATAATTACCTGAGCAGTTCCATTTGCTGCATTGAACCAGCTCAACATTCTGGCCGGTGCAATTTCCTAAGAGGTGAGACACAGCGGCGTTCTGACTTTGCCTCGTTTTCATGCCATCACCACAGCTACCGGAACACTGACTCCACTCTGACCAAGGTAACCAGCCGACTGAACGAAGAATTTTAGGCATCAAATGCATTGTATGAAATAAAATAATGTCTTAACTGTATGTTTTTCCAACATGAGGAGTGATAAATAATAAATATAATTTATGTATTAGCAAACGTTTTCAAACACGTATTTGAAACAAACGCGTTAACAGAACAGACTCCTACCTACAAAAATACATTATAACTTATTTTAAAATGTTCGGACATTTAAATGCTCAAGCAGCACATCACAATCCCACTAACATCCGATCAGATCAAATCACTACATTAATTTACTACGAGAAATGCTAAACACACAAACGTACGCTGGGACTAAAGTAAATCAATAAGATCTATATTGATACCAGGACAGTCTGAGCCGATGCAAATTTCTTAGTTGATGTGATCTCCAAAGCAGAAATTTCCGTCTGAGGATGGCCAAGGATTATCACATGGTCTGTCCCGTCTCCTCAAGCCAATACCACAGGTGGAGCTGCATGACCCGAATGGACTCCACTGACCCCAGCCGCCATGCACTTTTGAAAAAGATATAATACATGAGCAATAATAGACCTAGCTTATATACGATGCCTATGTAACAACAATCAGTATAAATCACATGTAGTACCTAGTTTACGGTTTAATAAAACCATCACGTATTGTGTCTGCATTACTCATGTGTAATATTACAGTATCACTGCGCATGTTTGTAAATAATTTAACTGGAAACATTAATTACGTAATGGAAAATATTCCAGACAGTCATTCTTGTGTATTTCATATTTTGTTAAAATAGTAGATATCAGCTTGGATCAGTATTTAAATATTAAAGATATAATTATAGGAACACGTGATCTTTCTTCTTGATTTCCACGAAAAACACTTTTAAGATCGTCGTTACATTTTGTATTTAAACATCTTAAACATATACAAAGCATGACGTAATATATCCAGTTGTGACGTCACCATTTAAAAGCATACCTATATATACTAGGGCCGTGAGCGTACGACACAATATCCTAAGGTCAAGAAATTCAGTTGAACGCTTTGCTAGTGCAAGAAATCGAATTCAAGCTTCCATTTGCAGTTGAAATAATCATAGTGCAACCTTTTCAGCCAAAGTAATTGTTTCAAAATATATTGAATAACAACAAAGTATTAGATCGTTTTTGACTGCAATAAACAGGCAGCCTTTATTGTAATGCTGAATTTCAATACGTTTTGTTTTTAATTGCACAAATGGTACACTTTTCAAGGCTTTGAGCAAAAATACATTCTTAAACCTATTAATAATTTATTACAGTCATTATTTATCATGTAAAAATTACAAAAAATAAGAATGTAATTGCAATTTTCTAAAATCGAGACACAATAGTCTCTAATGGTTTATAGAAATGATTTTTGTATTAATTAATAACTTTAAGGACAATTTACCAAATCCTTTGTAACTAACAAAATGGTTTAGATCAATCACACGCCGTATGAACATTGGAACCACAATGTTTTATCCCCATGTTCTAGAGGTCTGCACCATAAAACAGATGCGTTGGAGCATATTAAAGGATAACAAAACGTTATGACTCCAATGTTCACGCGGCGTTTAACAGTAACACGACAATTCCGAGCTCATGACAATGATAATATTTGTCTTGATTTGAATTTTGAACTTTGGAATTAAGACATCATAAATTAAATATCGTCATTGACAATCATAAATATGTGATTAGACCTGGACAAGTGTTGATTCTGCAAACGCCCGTTTCTGTCGAAGACCCGTCGCAATACTTCCCATTATGAGCCGGCGCAGGGTTATTACAGAACCTAATGCGTGTGTTTGTACCATTTCCACAAGTTACGTCACATCCAGCCCACATGCCCCAAACTGACCAATCGCCATCGACTATAAGCGAAAACGAAACAAAGCAATGTTTTTATGCGACAGCATTGATGGAATTTATATAGTTATAAGACACGTGTTATATATGGGCATCAGTATGGTTCTAGCAGAACATTACTTTAGTATCTTTTTAAAAAATAATTATAACATTTCATTTACACTTTTGTGTGTGTACTTTTCGCGTTGTTGTAAGTGTTGTAAGTGTGTGTAATACCACTTTCTATGTGATTATCTATTTTCAACATTGTGACACAAATTCAAATGTACTGTATGGTTTTCTACTCGATATATCCGTGCACCTTCTAAACTCAGTATATATATATACTATGTATTTCAAGGTTAATTAGTTTTTGGGCTCAAACTGAACACATGAGTGTTGCATAAATTAAAGGTTTTCACAAAACAAAGTGGATGGGGTATGCCAACAATTACATCGCTTTAAAACTAGTTTAATTTACTTTTGAAGTTCATTCTTTTTCAAGAGTACAACATGCATACATTGTAACATGTTATTGTGTAAAAATGCGTTGAGCAGATTTAACGAAGAAATATCGTATAAAAGGTTTCTTAAACTTCTATCATTATTACTAAATACAGTTTCGAGATATATGAATATGTTTTTGTGTCAAAACAAGTCCAGACTATCTTATCAACAATGACCGATTGGACTGTGATAATGAATCTATAATAAATAGAAAGATATTCACATTCTCCTTACAGAATTCAAATATCATTTTTAATAAAGAAGTATTCATCCAAAGCCACATGATTTTCATTCCGAATCTCGTTACATTTTTGCGTAAGAATGCAAATGCTTTTATGCCAAAGTCTGGTAAAATATTGTTTTCGTAAAATGTGCCTGGCTCCCAAACATGTTTGAAAGTACAACTGAGTTATGCTCGCAAAAGAGTTAAGTATTGAACATTAATAAGTCGTACTGTTTGACATTTTGAAAATTTTGCGTTTAAGTCCTATAGACCCAGTTATGCATTGCGGACGTTCCTTAATTAATCAAAGCGAAATAAGCAGAATAGACAGTTAAATCAGGATATTCCAACGTTTCCAAAAGTTATACCTCTTGTGTACTAAAGAATGTTATCTTGTGCAAACAACGGTTCTATTATATCAATTGTTTGTTTTCCATAAGAGCATGCTTCAAATATTTATTATCAATAGACTGACACTTAAGTATTTGCATAACGGTTGAAAAAACAACATGATTGGTAGCTACCACGAAATCTTGATAGTTAAATATTTATTTAATACACATTCCAGCGACTCCATTCAGGTAATTCATGTTTATGCGATTCATGCTTTTACCTGTGTCACACAAATTGCAGTAACGCCTACACAATTCCCTAGCCTTTTGTGGATCTTTGCATACTGCGAAGTTGTCATCTAAAATTTGAAACAGCAACATATTTAAATTGAATTTTATTGAATGATACAGTTCAATACCGTTTAAATCAAAACCTGCATATGTATGAAAACTTAAATCCTTTGTGAATACGTTCCTAGACTCAGTTCAGTCGACAGACAGACAGGTATGTAGGTATGCAGGAGGTTGGGATGGATGGGATGGGATGGGGATGGATGGATGGATGGATGGATAGATAGGTAGACGGACAGACAGGATAGATAGACCGACAGATATATAGATTGATGGATGGATTGATGGATGGAGGGTAAATGGATAGATGGATGGATAAATTGTGCTCTTTGTTCTTGCCATGCGGATGTATAACTAAACTTCTATTTGAACTGATGAGAAGGTTTTATACGTACCGCTCGTTGTATTCGACATCAGAAATCCTGCAAATTGCTTGAAATAATTAAATCCTTTCAAATATATCCAAAATACTAATTATTTCTAATTCAGTAAGTTTGTACCATATATATTTAATTTATTGTTTCCTTAGAGTAAAATACGTTCAATAGATCTCAATAAAAATATTTCAATTTAATAATTAGTATGTACTTAAGTAAGCTTTAAGTAAGCTTTTCGCTAACTTCAGTAAAAAATAAGATAACAACTACATACGCAGAATCATACAAACTATCATGGTTTCTAGTACACTCTTGATTATGATATATCGGTATGTATATAAAATCATAAAGTTAACTGGTTTGCATTAATTTTATCAAAGGACCTCCGTACTTATTGCTGTTGAATAGTAATGGAAACATATAACCTGCTATTTGTTAACTTATTTTTTGTAGAAAATTAACTAAGAAGAAATCTTAACCATTTATATTTTCTACCATTCAAGTCTCAGAAAAACACATTAATAAAATATTTATATATTAAAGGTCACAAAAGAACACATAAAATGTACTTATCATTCGTCGATATTGTCAACAAAACAAGTATCAAGGTTTTGAACACAAGTGCCATTCTTGTTTCCTGCGAACAGTAACGAAGTTTAGACATCGTATTAATATGAATATCAACTTTCAGAACTACTTTTAAATTCCTGTTGTTACATGTACTTGCCTTGATCAAAACAGAACACTGGACTTCAGTAAATTATGTCAAAAAATGTTAAAAAAAATAAAGAAATATTTTATAAATTTAAATAAATATATAATTGGAAATTAACAACTTACCGTTTATTACCGGTTATCCCGTTTATCAAACATTTTACTGATCTTTGAAGCTGAATGTTCGAACATTTACTTTCATACCAAACAAATTACAGACAAAAACAACTGTTCGAACATAAATAAAAGTTTATATCATCGTTCAAATGTATTTTGAACTGTCAACCGTTGTAGTACGTAAAATGAGCTCCTGGAGAATTCACACAACAATTTACAGATAGATTCGATATTTTTTACCCCACCCACACCTCAAAATGTGTCAACAAACTAGCGTGGCATTTACTCTTTATCTGGAAAACAAACATTTTAAAGCGAAACAGACTGGTCTCTGACAGTAAGATGACTGAATATTAACTAACTATAAAAACACGCGTACATGCATTCTTAAACTAAGAAGAATGGTTAAAATCCAATGAGTATCCACATTTGTTTTGCTAACACATTTTACCTTCCAAATTTTCATTCTTTAAATAGCGGCGTAGTAGTTTGGTTATGTATTCATGCCCATCTTAAAATAAAAAGTGTTTTCATTATTTTTTGGAACATATGTGCACTAATAATACTTCATTGTTTACTGTTCATAAAGCTTCGCAATAAAAAACGAGCGAATATTAAGCTATAAGAATGAATAGCAGAGAACTATTTCTCAGCAAACCGAAAGTAGAAAAGTTGACAGCTATAATTATGCATGAGGGGCACCCCACGGGTAGCGGCGTAAAGCCCGCCCTTTTCAAAAAATGGGGTAATTCAGAAATAAATAAAAAACAAATAAAACTCCGAAAATAAGCATAAAAGAAACAGAAAGTTGTTTATTTCAGTGTAAGATCGTATTTAATTTCACTCGTGATCATAAAAAAACTACATTTTCACTCGTGGCTTCGCCACTCGTGAAAATATGTTTTTCTATGACACTCGTGAAATAAAATACGATCTTACACTGAAATAAACAAATATCCTCTATATCTTTTCAAAAAAATGGTTAGAACGTATTTGTGTAAAGAGTTAGCACCCAATGCAATAAATACGTAAATCATTATACTTGTATTACAATGAAGCTTTCTGGGCCTTGAACAATTTCAAAATAGGTCGTTTTGTGGGGATATTTGGTAGAAAAGCATGCCCTTTGTGAAAGCATTCGACTTTGCATGAATACTGTTCATATATGTCTGTTATCATAGATATATAGAAATAAGCGATATTAACCAACATGGCCGTCATGGCTATCATTTTCAAAACGGCCGCCAACTGCCTTTTCTTATTTAGAATTGCAATGGCATGAAATGGTTTCAATATATTTTACATGATGTAAGTCCAGATTACAGCTGTATATTACAAAGGAACCAAGTCCATCGATTCTTATTGTCCAAAATTATGGCCATTATCTAAAAACTCTAAAAGTGGCATCCAGAATATGACAATATCGCGATACTGAACGCATACACCCACCGTTATTATACAGTATGATTTCCTGAAAGTACATATTAAAACACTATACTTCTTGTTTTCCTATTTGTCGGTTTCGGGCTTTAAGGAAAAACAGGCATTAATGTCCGTTACAAGTCTTGTATTAAATGCAAATATATATTTTAAATTGAAAGTTTTCGTTTTGTTGAATGCTTACAAGCGTTATATAAAGATTTATCAGTGAAATAAAAATGATATTTGACAGTCAAATACCTGACATTTTCACCGTTTTGAAATTTTAGCCCGCTCTAACTTCCAAACCAAACCTCAGCGCACAGGCTGAGACACAATTTCAACGACGTTAATTCCGTAACGACGTTACCTTCGCATACAATTTGGCTTACTTTTCCGTTAAACTACAATCAAATGTCATTTTAAGGCATATCATAAAAATAAAATGTTTGTCTTTTATGAACGACTAATTACAATGCAGTTTTCGAGATTTATGAGTCGAACAACACAATAGGAGTGACGAGAAAAGAAAAGATAGCGTAGTTGGATTTGGGGGGTCTTTACCCAAGACATATTTGTAGTCTGAAGTGGTGCTATTCGGTGAGTCTTATTTATATTTTTCTCAGACATCCACATAACCGCCGGTTACGCCCTTACCCGCCGCTAAAACACCCTAAATCATCTATCGGTCACTCTTTTTTTGTATTGAAATTAATGTTACACAAGTGCCGCCGATTCGTAGAGTACAACGTTAAATTTACACCACATTGTGTGGGATCTCAGTTTAATTAGTAACACTCTAACAGAGTGAATCTTGGCATAGCGCTAATAAGGCTGAATGAAATATGATATTTATTTAAACCTTTTGTTTTGAAAAATGAATTTTGAGCGTTATCACTGAAGAGTAATTTAAGTATAGAATATAGTACGTATACAACAAATGGGGATATGCGACCACTGGAATTAGACCGACTTATTGTTTGATCGTTGAAACTCAGGCAAATAGATCAGTATTATTTAACTGACAGCAAAGTCAATAATTTAGTCAACTTAGTCACATAAATCAATAACTGAAATAAAAAAAAAATCAACGTGATAGTTGGCGAAAACACGGCGGGTTAGCGTTCGGGTGTTTTTAACATTTTTGCAAAAAAAACTTCTGTTCTCTGTGTCATAAATACAACATTTCTATCTGATCTTCACGAAATTTGGTATAAATATTTGTCAGCATGACTATATTAGAACATTGTGGGTATGGGCTTCTGCATCTTAAACTAGATCTTAAACAAGGTCAACTATTAAGACTTAATTTTGTGTTAAGGTTTGTAATTCATTTCACATTCATTCAACAGTGTTCATCAAACATCAAGAACCTCATTCAGAAAATTTCTAATCATAATATTTAGAATCACTTTGAATACGGATCATCTCGGATCAAAACTTGATGACTAGGTATAAAACGTTTTTGTTCATTAAATTAACGGTTTTAATATAACATATAAAATACTCAGATTATTGTCCTTCTGTTGTTGAAGACGATTGTGAAAATCTAGTCATCACAGTTTAAAAGCTAGGTCACTCAGTCAAATAGTATGACTCAATAGTGGGTAAAAATTTCGTATTATTTTCATAAATACCACAGTGGTTATCCAATCTTCAATAAATTCAGTCAGAATATTTCTCAGCATCGTATTTAGAATGTAGAGTCATCTCAAATGGAGTGCTAATGAGTTAATTTTGGTCAGAAGCATTAACATGTTCCTCTATAAACATCAACTGCAAAATCACATTTGTTGAGATAAAACATATGGCTTTAATGTGGTTTCCGTATTACCTCTAGACTTGGTAAACATCATTCACAATACAACGGGAAAATGTGATATTTTCTCTTGTTTATGAAAGGACGTGATGAACATACATCAGATTATGACGTCATGCTACCACATATAGCGCCCCTATTTAAACAAAAGCAAATTTATTTCAATGAATTGTAAAGCATACTCAATATCACTTACAAAGTTTGCAAAAATAATCATTTCATCTGCTTACTGTTATATATTGAGTGGAAGAGGTGTATTGTATAATTATACCATAAAACCTTTAACTGAATTACGTTACAGACATCCTTGGCGTTTACCTCTCCTGGACGCATCAGGATGTAATATCCATCCAATATTTAAACCAAGAATTTTCATACAAGGTTCGTATCGAAGTGATGAAGTCATCTTGGAATCCAAAAAATTTTGGTATATGAAATTGAAAATGCAATTCAATTGTATCATATGCCTTCTTAAAATCTAGAAATATGATTGCGAATTCGGATTGAAGATCGTCAGTATATTCTATTGTATATTTATATATCGAAAGCTGTACCATATAGAGCGATTCTTGTGTAAATCCTTGTTGGTTTAAACTAGCGATTTTGGATTCAACTCTCTGAAGCCCAAATGATAAAATCTCTGCAGCGATGTTATAATCAACATTTAAAACTGTAATAGGTCACCATTTATATTTTTATTTATATGTTATAATACAAACACAAACTCCCTGATCTTTGTGTGTAGCGTATAATTTTTTAAAAGAATCCTTCATTTAAAACATCAAATAGGAAATATCTAATTCATTCCAAATACTTTCTATAAAATTCAACCGATAAACCTTCGGATCTGAAGCTTTTTTTAAAATTTCATTGATATTATAGCGGTTGAAGATATCTCGCACACTTTTGCTTCGTTTGAATTCAGTTTATTTTCTAGAGGTCTTTTCTAAATATTACCCTTAATATCATTTTCCGATTTATTAAATAGTCTTAAAAAATTACTTCTTCATTAAGATTTGAGATAATCACTATTTTCTGAAGAATTTATCATTCACGTTTAACTTTAATTTATACCATACAATCATTAAACAAACAATCTGGCACAGTTGCTTTAACACTATTTAATCTCTACAGACTTTACTAATATCACTATGTGTAAATGATTTATTTAATTTCAGAGACATTTAATTCTCGAAGTAAACATTTATCATGAAAATACATAACATTTTCATCAGGTTTGATAAAAGTCTGAATCATTGAAGGATTCGAAATACTATAAACAATCTTTATTTGATAAATTGGATTTGTAAACTTTAACATCATTACCTTTTAACATTTTCCAATAACGTTTAGTATCTATTTATCAATTAGTCTCCAAATATTCTGGGTTTTTTCTATCAATACATTTTTTCTAACAGTTCTTTGTTCCATCTTTTAAATTCTACCTTTTCTATTCTATTTATATCACATGGCCAATTCAAAAATAAAATAAAATTCATGTAAAACAATGCTTTAAATATATGCATACATCACCGTAGTAAACAGCTTCATAATTTCTCATACTTCAATATAATTTTGTTATTGACCGAAAACTTTTAAACATTGGCAAACACACATCTTCATTAATGTTACAAAACAAATACAGATTTTCGTTAACATCCCCATTGTTTAGAGAATTTTCAATATTGTGTCAAACATATATTCAACACTTCCACTATTTAAAGGTTTCTTATGACCATGGATTTCTCACATTTTTCTCCGTTTGCATTTAAATGGTTAATGTAAATCCTCATCATCCTCATCCTTATGACTAGACTTAAAAATTGTCTCATTTTCATTTAAATGAAAAACATGAACTTTTTAAATTGAAACTTACAATGCAGTGATCCGTCGAGATTATAAGTATCTCCCATGGCCAAAAGTGTAAGAGATTTACCGAGTTTCCACAAAACACCCTGCGCGAGGATCGGGATGAACCTGTCTTACACGAGCGGCTATGGTAGATGCTTTTTCTCCCACCTCAGTTACACAAAATTAAGTAAAAATGTATTTTTTTGCTGGAACTATTTTGTGCTTAATCATAATTGCGTATGGATATGCGATAAGTCGGGGTTGTCATGGATATGCGCGCAGTGATTCAGATTATGTTAATAGTCAAATCAGTCTTTAAATAATTCTAAGGAGAGTGAAGCATTATTTCTTGAAAGGTGCGTGAAAACTGTTTTATGGTGACATTTGAAGCGAGAAATAAATGATTAGCGTTCTAAATATTGCCACAAGACACAAGCCCGTGGGCAAGATAAGAATTTCTAGCATGGCTAAATTATTGGATCTACTTATCTGAGGTGGGAGAAATTTGAATATAATACCTGGTAGTTGTTTATACATCATTCAGATGTAACTTATTGTCTAGTATAAATTAAAAAACTCTATTTTCAATCAAATATTCTTTACAACGAAGAACATTAAAAGAAAGACACATCATACAGATAACTCAGTTCTTTGCTTTCTAATTGTTTTGAATTATCTAAATATTATAATGCCCACAATCTATTCTTCAAGAAGTAGAATTCCGTTTGCCACTTTCTTTTAAATTGTGGGTTTTTTATTTTAGTTCTTGTTTGCAAGCATTATTTGTCAGTTCTCATACTGTTCCAAATAATGTCATATAAATGATTTTGCCGAAGTGGAATCTGCATGAATGGATAAATCGAAGATCTTGGCAAAACAGAAACATGATTAGACAGGCCTGTATAACGGATCCTAATGACGACGAGACGGAGGTTAATGATGAGGTACAAATGTTTGGAAAACAAAATAAAACAATCATAAGCACCATAATTTAAAAATGTAATTCAATAAAACATAATTGAAAATTAAAATGATTAATAATGTGGTCTATACTCAAATTGCTACAAAATGGTCAAGATTTTCATAAAGGTTGCCACGGTTACATGTATAACTTGATTTTTTTTATTTCGCATGGTGTCAACGTTCTAGCCTACATATACCTTTAAAAACATTTACATCATTTTAGCATTTAAATGTGTCAAGATGTTTTATATATTTATTACAGAAGTCTTTTGTAACCATGGTAACAGTATTAAAGTGTATTTAATGATTTATGCCTCGATCATGGCATACGTATATATCAAATGCATGAACAAAATATAGCATTTCAGTTTAGGTGAAAAGAAGTAATACAGCTCTACTCTAGCCTCTTAAATCATGAAAAATATTTCTACCATGGCAACATTTTAACATGATGTTGTTTGTTTTAAACCATAAAAATACATCGGTGTTGCAGTTGATAATTTTAAGATTCAAACCAACCATAAAATTGTATAATAAAAGCAATAACTTTTATGTTCATTGCTTTGCAACTAGGACAAATGTTTGATTACACCTACACAATGTATATTATTGTCATCATCAATATCAAGTACCATCAAAATTAAACAATGTATTGACCATTTAACCGTTTTGATCCGACTTGATTAGAAACAAACAGACCAGTATGTTCACGTATTTGTTTCTTTTTATTTAATCATGTTAATATAACTATACACAATAACAACTAAGTGTGCATTTATTTACAAACATGTTTAGGAATTCTTCTTAAAACCGTTCCTTTAGATCTCGTAAACAATTCAGGCCAGGTTATCTAAGCTTTTTAGTCTTCAACATCTCAGCTGATCGAAATGTTTGCACAAGTAGATGTATGATCTTTTCAACAATTTCTGAATGTTATATTTCAAACTCAGCAATGCCACTTGATTTTGAGAGATGCTCAATTCTAAAATGTATTCGTGTTATATAGTCCTCAAACAACTTAAGTGCTTAACAACAATGATCTAGTGACGCTGGGTATGCAATTAATGCATTGTCCTCTTTATTTTAAGTTTGATACATGAATAAGTACACAACTAGTTCGTGTTCTGGTATTTGCCCCCTGTTTTGTATGTAACATTCGTTATAAAAACGTATTATGAACGCTTTGGTTATTACCCTTACCTTTATTATCGTGTCCTGAATTTTTCTGAACTTCAGTTCAAGTTATTGTTTAAATTCAAACAGTTTATACCAACATATTGATTTGTTTTACACATGGCTATTTTTAATACGAACGATTGAATGACATCCGAGAAAATTATTTATTTTCTTGGTATCGTGGAAATAGTGACATTCTTCATGTTTTAAATCTGATTGCATCGGAAAATGATACCCTAGTTAAAACCACTGTTCTTTACGTCCATAAATTCATGTAAGCTATAGAAAAGTTTAGCTTAGTTTAAGGTGACATTTTTTGTTGAAATGGTTTTCAGTAAAGAGTTTTGGAGATTAAAACAGTCATATTTTCTAAATTATTGTTTTATTTCGGCGGAAGTAAGTGATCTCCTTATTAATAAGAGTTAATAGTTTATTATATATAATTTACCATATAAATAAAGCATATCCCTTTACCATAATGTTTATTCAAATGTACAAATCAGTTTGTCAATGGATGAATTTTATCATTCATTCACTTGTTTAGTTGCGATTATAATATCGATGATTGATCGAGATCGAAATTGCTCGTCCGATTACAGTCGCAACGTAAGAGATGTAGATCAATGTAAAACATGTAAAATATGCTTTGATTGTTTGCACTCGTCGACAGATGGCGCTGCTCTCACTGCCATGGCAGGCCAAGAAACAAATAATGGATTAACATCTGGTAACGGGTCCCTCGCTGGTTTTAACAACATAATGAACATCAACAGATAAGTCAGATTACGGAAGTTGCTTCGTGTGAAAAGATACATGTTGCGGTTCATTCAAATGCAGACAGGTCACAGATGAACATCGTACTCTAGGGTCATTAACTACCGATGAATTGAGACGGATGTTAATAGCGTGAATATAGGAATAGTCACCTTCAGAACTATCGTGAGGTCACACAGGCAATCAAATTGAAGTCTTTATGTCAACCACTTATCAGACTGTGACGGTTTTACTAAAAAGACGATTACGATTGCATTCGTTGTGGCGAGATAATCCAGAACACAGAGTTACCAGAGACAGCCACATATATACATAGTATCCACATATTTAACCCGCGACAAACAACCTAACCAGATTTTCATTAAAGACACTAATTTCAATTAATTACACGCATGTGCAGCTCAGACTGGTCACAAGGGCTGGATTCCGTCCATCAGACAGCACGTAAAAACTATTCTTCGTCGATGTATCACCTGACGTAAGATCCTGCTAGATGTGTGATTTAATCACAGCCTTACATGCGAGAAAGAGGCAGACACAGCAACAGAAAACAGTTCCCGATCTCATCGAACACTCTTTCCTGCTGAACTTCAGACGTCTCGTAAGCAGACGATCACTGCCCAGATTAATGATCTCCGACAATGCCACCACCTATCAAGCAGCCGCTATTCGGATATGACGTCTTTGCATATTACAGACTACTCTTACGCATAAAAGGAGGCAATGGCCGTTCCTTCAAAACAAGCACCATGGTAGGGCGGTTGGTGGGAAAAACTCGTTGGTTTTATTAAGACAACAATAAGGTAATAGCTTTAAATGGTCCAAACAGTCATTAAGGAAGTGGAGGCTATGATAAACGACCTACGTATCTCCCGTAGAGACGACCCGGCACCACGCACACCTTCCTACTTACTACACGGACGCAGACTGACTCATTTGCAGTTTGAAAATATGGTCTTTGATAAACGATATGAAGTCATAGATCGCTCGAGAAGACAGCTCCTGGAAACACGAGTATCTGACATCATTGAGGTACTACCAGCATAAAAATTGGTTCCAGTTATACGCTCCGGGAACGTCTTAATTGTCCATGACGATTTTACACCTTGACTGCAGTGGAACCTTGCAGTGTTGGACAAGCTCCTTACCGGATGTTCCTGCCGTTAGTGAACATATTAGCATAATTAATTTATTATGGTATCTTTCAAAGAACATAATACCCATTAAAGTGATGGCGAAAGGAATTAAATACTGCAATATAGTCTAGCCACAGCAGGCAAACGGCAAAGTTGTAATTTGCTATGTGGAATTCACATCGCATTAAGTCTTAGAAACAGTGTGTTCTTCCTCAATGTAGGATACAACCACATACCGACAGTAATATGATCGTGCAATAATACTGATGATTAAAAACATAAAAATTGTTGATATATATCACCCTCTTTTTTCATAATAAAATATTCTTTTCTGTTCCTTCGAGGTCATTGTAAACGCAAAAGGTAAACAACGCTGGCTTAAGTGGTATTCTAATTTCATGATTAATAAAGATTGGATCAGTGTTGTATTTATCTTTCCTGGAATTAATCGAATAGTCTCAACCAAACCTAAACTGCTTCCAAACATTGTTTGCACAGCAGGACATATATTCACCCGGCCAGTGGTTTATTCGGCAATTTTCAACGCCATGAACTGAAGATACATGTGTGCTTATATCAATTTGTAAGACGTTGTTACAGGACTATTTTCATTGCCATGACAGCTGCATACTACTAAACCATGCGTTTAGTTTGATTTTAGAGTTATAAGCCTTGCTATCCATGTGTAAAAATGTGTACAAAATTTCATTTAACAATTTTGAATAGTTTTAAAACACCAAAATCGCCGACGACGAGATCGCCAAGTCAATGACAATACCTTTAGTGAAAAACACGACGGTCTATAAAAAGCATCAGCGCATATATGATCCAGAATTAAAAAAAAATGTCAAAACAAGCATGGCACTCTTCTGCATCTACACCAATGACATAACACCGAAAGATTCAGTATGTCTGTTAGGGCATTAGGTGTATTATATTTTTATGAACTAAATCGATCGGGAAAAATGTTTCTCTAACAGAGTATACTGCCATAGGGCGTGGTATCATAACAGTTATTTTATTTATTTGTTTTAAAATTATTGTCAAATAGTCCTAAGGCAGCAATATCCTACATTAAAAATGTCTTAGTATATGTGATATACACGCAATACCATCGAATCAATAATACATTTGGAAGCTATACAAAAAACAATGAATTTAAAAAATATATATCTAAACAATCGATTACAATGCATTGTATATGTATAATCATTATATAACATGATTTATATTACACTCGAATAGGTTTCCAATTTTCACACATCACGCGAGTCTTGAGTCACCAAGGAAACAAATGCACAAAATTCAGTTACGAAAGGATCTCTTTTTCATATTGAAAAAAAAACAACAACATATTTCAAACCATTATTTTAATTTTGTTCGAGGTGATGAAGTCATTTAATGTAGTAGTACACCGGAAAATGAATTTGATTTCGCATCTGAATCGTATAACCAACTGTGTAGGAGTTCATCAGGTGAGTACGTTGATTTGATGTAGACAACATCATTGGCGTCAAGCTGGACGAGAGCGTTCCCGGAAACACAAAGGTAGCCTGAAACATCATACGTATGTCCGTTCGTCACGACGTCTTCTTTGACCACAATTCTGTAGAATATGCTCTTTCCATGTTTGGGACACAGGCTGATGTGAAAAAGGTAAGTTCCCGCTACAGGTGCTGTAAATTGTCCAGATGAAGAATTGTAGCCCCCACCAACGTTGTAAAGCATTTCGGCGAAAACAATTATCTGGTTTCCAGCAACTTCCCGCGCTCGGAATGAAACCGTTGAATTTTGCGCTGAAATAGGAAAAAAGTCAAACATATAAGGGTACATTTCCGCTACGTCTAGATACTCAGTTTGGTGTTCATGATTGCGAAGAAGTTGATATCACTCGACTATTTGCATCATTGTCCTAAAACATTCGTATTGCGTTCACACTTGAAAAGTAATTATAGAAGCGAGTTATAGTATGAGCATATAAGTTTTCATCTCTATTCTGCCGTGATAATTTTGTTTTAATTTGTACAAAACACTTGTTTACTTCTCATGTTATATTTTTCGTAGTTTATCCTTTGATTGGGCTCAAACTTTGTATAACTTGAGGTTGCAAATGTTATCTGGTAATGAATGTTGTTTAAACCATTTTTTTTTGTCGAAAAATAAAAAGTGTTCATTGTTCATGTTTTGCAAAGAATATTTCCTAAGAATGGGTAAATTTTAACATCCATTTTTTATAAATGTTTTTGTTTCATAAGAAATAAACACTTGGATAATATCTGTAATAAGTTGTAAAGTATCAATGTTTATATAGAATACGCATTTTTGACGAAATAACATCGTAACAAGACATAATATCTTTTATCACATGCTATATCTTGTCATCATGTATTTTTTCTGTATAGCACATGTCCAATATATCATTGTTCTTATTCTTTTGGTCAGAAAAAAATATGACCGCATGTTCGTAAACAAATTAATTGGCAAAACTAATAAAACTAACTGCTTAGATGGCAATTTTCTCGCAAATCAAACGTTTCTCTTTTTTCCTATTTTGATGAAGATTTATATGTATACTAAAGTACATTTTCAATGTAAAAGAAAGCGTATTTTTTTGTCTTGATGGCGAAAAAAGCACTTTAAAAGAGGTGATTGGATGTGTTTAAAAAGGAAATAACGCCATGAATATAGTCATCTCACCGGATATCACGACGATTTAAAAAGCAAAATTTCATTATAAGAATAGTGTTTTATTTTGTTTTCTTGCTGGATATTATCTTAGTATGCATTTTACTCGTAAACAGAATTAAAACGATCGGATGTATCTGTGGTTTTAAATTATTCTGGGTAATTTTTTTTCTGAAACGCATGTAGCGCATGAATTGACACTACACTGCGGTATTCAGATCATCACAAGAGTTGGTGGTAAAAGCAAAAGATAAAAATAATCTGACACTCGTCATCATAAATTACACAATTGTATTCGTCCAGGCAATATATAAGTAAGTTCGTGAAGGGTAAGCTTAATTGCATGTTACTGAACTCGTTGAAAAAGATTCTGTAGCATATGAAGACTCGTGACATTTCCTATACATAACACATATACCGAAACAGTTCCTCATGTCCGATGACGCGTAATATTTCGTGAGTTTAAGATTGTCCATATTAACAATTTTAGACATTTGAGCAGACGTAGCGGAAAAATCCAGTGACGTCAATTCCGCCTAACTAGTTCCGGTGAAAGACTGGAATAAGGTGATTCGGAAAGTAAGGTCATTTAAGGAAGATAATTATGCATAAATCTTTCACTTTCTTAAAACAGGACTTACTAATAGTTTGGTTTGGGTATAGGAAATAAATTGGAGATTAAAATAAGCTAGTCAACGAGCTCTACTGGAACGTATGACGATTATCGCAGATTATAAGAGAAATTCGGCATTTGGGTTTTAAGTGAGAAAAACTAATTTTTAGCTTCTTGTTTACATTAAACAAATGTAAGTGCTGGTTTTGCAGAATATCTTTTAAAATAACAAATACGCATTTAATTCATTTTAATTTTAAATATGTTTCTTGAAAGGGATCAATATAATATGATTTTCACTTATAGAACAACATATTGGTCAAGCCAGCTTTGTGCCACTGAATAGTAGGTCCTATTCAATAGCTCCCTAGCAAGAAAATGTACAACTAAACTTCGTTATTTCATTATCATGTACTTATCCAGAAGATCCAAGTTCTAAGAATGTACTTCAATTGGAAATTAAAATTGAAAAATAAAGATGAATACATTATATTGATGCAATAGGTAACACTAACGCTTAGGCAGTTGCTGCATGTCTTTCATCGTCTCGTCTGCATGCTTGTCAAACTTCTCTCTTTCATTCCTCAATGCTTCCAAATCAGTCTGAATGCTAGCTCTCTGTTTCTCCATTTTCTCCAGAGTTTCATTTACTCGTTTTTCCCACTGTGCATGTTCAAATTCCATGCGAATCATTTTCTCCAAGAGTTGTTCATCGTACTCAAATCTTGTTCTAAAACGGGGCTTATCACAGAATGCAAAAGAAAATATACAAAAAAGAACGAAATATTTCTGCTGAAAATTCATTTTCAGAAGTTTATATTGGTTCAAAGCCGGTTGTGTCTGTAAATAAGTATCAAAGGCAACTTATTTTATACTAATATTTTCCCTAAGGTGCAATTACCGTGTTCTGTAATTTGTCTCTGATAAGCAAGCCTTCAAAAAGAAGGAGGTGCTACAGGATATGTGTCGCGATACTCGGAGTATGAGGGTTCAAAACCCAGGCGTACTGAAGAAATAGCCACGCAAAGTATAATTATAAGAAATAAACAAAACACGTCTGTGATGTCCAAAATCTAATATACGAGTGCTTAAATACAAATATAGCATGTAAGACATAAAATGAATACAGAATGAAATATAAATGGAATTTTCCTGAAGAAATAGCCTCGCAAAGCATTATTATAAGAAATAAACAAAACACGTCTGTGATGTCCAAAATCTAATATACGAGTACGCGGATTCCTCGTGCACGAGTGAATGGTTAAGGTTAACGGATATAGAAAAATAAAGTGAAAATGAAAGTGAAAGAATAATGAAGACTAGACTGAAAGTGAAAGTGAGTGACAGGGGTTAAGTTCTACTATTACTATGATGAATAATATTAGACACATATAGACAAATAAATAATGACAAACACATAGACAAATGACCCTGCGACATATGCTACAGGTTTGGCTTTTGTAATCATGTAATTTGTGACGTTTTAAGCGATAGCGTAAATGAACTATCATAATTAAAGCCTATTTGCAATGCATGGAAGCGTCCTAGATAAATATAGTTATTATACAGCTTTATAGCTTGCTCACTTGTGATTTTAACGTGTTCCAAGCAAGTGCAACCAAATACAATGAAGCTTATATTAATATAACAAATATTCTGACGGGAATTTTAAGAACAGAGATTAAGAAGGATATGGCAAGTCAGACGAAACTCGTTTATTCACGGAAAAAAGATGCGTTTGTAAACTAGATACTATTATTAAATATTGCGATGAGTTTTACAAAACATTTTAACAATCTAATTAACCTGATATCGTAACACAAAACTTTGTAGGAATGTCAAACTGTCTAGGGCCTTTCCCAGTGACATTCTAACACGTAAAATCCTAAAAATTCGAAGAGAAAAAGTGGACACTATACGTTTGCCATTTCATATATAGTCGCGGCGAAATACAGTGTTAAAAGTCAAATTAAAAGGGTGACAAACAAATCGCGAAACTTTCGCGAAAACATATGTTTGTATCAGACGCACACTTACTTTCAAATGTGTATATTTGTTTTTTTTAAAAACGTTTTCGATTTAAAAAAAATGAAAATAATGTATATCTAAAGATACTTAATTATAATAATATATACTACGATATAAACACACTCCCATGGAAGTCCACCATAAACCCTTCCTACATATCAAGTTTGGTCACAGTTTGTCAACCATAAATGAAACAATAATTTATTTATAGTAACAGTGACCTTGACCCTATGGGGCCAAAGGCAATCCATGAAAGTTCTGCATAAACTTGTCCTATATATCATGTTTGATCACACTATGTCAACCCTTACTTGATTTATTCAGTACAAACCATAGTTCTGTTTTTAGCAACAGTGACCTTGACCGAGACCATAACCCTCGGTGCTCAAAACAAAATTATAGGAAAGGTCTCTATAAACTCTTACTATATACCAAGTGTGGTCACAATATGTAGACCCTTACTTAAGTTATTCAATACCAACCCTTTTTCTATTAATAGTAACCTTGACCTTGATCATAAGGGCCTCAAACGCACTCCCATAAAAGGCCTTAACAAACTCTTCTCATATACCAAGTTTGGTCTCTTTATGTCAAAGCTAAAAATAACAGAAAGAATTAAAAACAAATCATTTAATGGCCATAATTTTTCCTTACGGTTAAAATGGAGGTATGTTCCTTGTTGTAAGATGATCGAAGTATTAAGTGCATTGAATGAAGGGTATAGCAGTTGTTTGGTTAAGATCTCAACTTGCCCTAAAACTTTAACCTGCCCTTAAACTTTAACCTAAGTCAATCAGGGGTCATTACTTGTATTAAGGATAATATGGAGTTATGTAACCTCATTGTGTGATGGTCCTGAACAACTGTGTGAAGTATTAAGTCAATTGAACGAAGGGTATAGAAGATATTAATACATATCCCAACCTGCCCTAAAACTTGAACCTAAGTTCCATAGTCAATCACAGAGGCCATAATATATACAAAGGATAATTTGGAGTTATCTAGCATCATTATGTGATAGCCCTGAACAACTCTGTGAAGTATTAAGTCAATTGAATGAAGGGTATTGGACTGATACGAGAAAATCCCAACTTGCTCTAAAACTTTAACGCCGACGCTGGGGCGAGTAGTTTAGCCCTCCTTATTCTTCGAATAGTCGAGCTAAAAACCAGTAATTGGTCGGGGGGGGGGGGCGTCCTTGACCTGCAATATCTTTCATTGTTCACGCCACTTTTATAGATCATTCCTGTCGGTCGAATGGGCGTCATACGAAGGTTTCCATTTACCCAATCGACCGAATTGTACCCTTTTTAGAATATTCTTATTAGCATGATATCGGTAATCACCCTGGTCGCTCTAGTATTTTTTTGCGCCCGTTAATTATCAAATGAAAGCATTGATAGCGTTAACAGGTTGAAGGCACGACAAGCGTGTTTTTCCTGTTTTTACAAAGGGAACAAAAATCTACACCAAAGATATTGTGAGTGGCCCAAAACTGTTATCGATAAATGCCCGACAAAATCTAAGAAAAGGTGTTGGAGATTTATGAATTTTTAATACAACTACTTTGTTTCAAACCAATAACCTATAAACCAGTATGTAAATTGCTATCATCTGGCAAGATTACTAGAAGGGCAATAATGATCAAATGTAAGAGGGCATCATGACGAAGAGCAGCTCATCCCCGCCGGCGCTGAGCCAACGGCCGGCCGCAGGAGTGCCGATACTCCAAGGCAACGGAACCGACCCTCGCACAAGCACCGGAAGTAACCATTTATAAGGGATCACTGACGGAGGTCATTACAAATTATCTACAGAGGATCAAATTCAAGGTAAACCATATAGACAAACGACTGATTGCCCTCGATAAACTCGATGAAAAGGTCAGTTACTTGAAATTGACATCAACAAGCTATACGTTTTTGTGCATTGCAAGAACAAGAGGGTAGATGTTAAAATGGCTAGAATCGACGACAGGCTTTCTGATCTTGAGTTTGGCGTAGGTACTTCTCAAAGCGAACTTGAATTAATGCGCAAGGATGAGACAAAACATTCGGTTAGTTTCGGTTTCCCATAATCCTTTGCGAGCGCATGACTTCCGGTAAATGTCTACCCTAGATATCGATAATGTATGTGTGTGATGTTGACCAGTAAAAAGGAGAGCATAAGTGGCAAAATAGATTGATAGGTGAGTAAAACATGTTAGGAACATCAATTTGTATATTTTTCTATAAATTTCAACCGTGTTTTGTAAATGTCAATGAAGTTTTCGACTTTTATACCCAACTTCAGTACACATTTAAGTGGGTGGGGTAAAATAACAAATATAATGGTAAATACTTTCATAACGGTTCTTAAAGGTTCAAATACAAATTGATTGTTATGCATAAAATTGTGGTTTGTTGGGTTTGTTATTAAATTAAATGAATAATATTTTGCAATTAGTGTGTGAAATTGTTAAGATATGCAGCTTTAAAGCAGTCAAGTAAATGAAGCTTAAAGCATAATGTGATTATGAAGGGCATTTAAATGTTGCCTGAAGTGCTGATATAAACAATAAACAGGTCTTAGAATAACAGCTGATAAATAATGTACTAGTAAATTGTAACTATTTAAATATCTGAATGATTTTAAAGCTGCACTCTCACAGATTAAACATTTTGACAACTGTTTTATTTTTTGTCTTCGAACGAGCCATTTATGCAAACGTGCAATAAAACCAGTGATATAAGGCTGCTGACAAAAAAGATCGGATCACAGATGTTCATATTTAAGTAAAAAAATAATTTAAAACATTTTTCTTTAAGCTGCACTCTCACAGAAATACCATTTTTACAACTTTTTTTTATTTTTGTCTTGGAAATAGCAAGACAACAAATAAAAAAAGTTGTCAAAATGGTAAATCTGTGAGAGTGCAGATTTAACAGCCTCTTTAGAGTCTTTTATATCTTATTTTTCTGGTTCACTTGGATGATGATATAAATATTTTATTTAATTTCAGAGATGTTCATTGTGGCTGTTTGAGTCTGCCAAGTTGATGCTGAACAGGAGTAGGCAGTTAATACCATTGATCTGATAGCAGCTATATCAGTGGTTTTACAAGATATTTTTGTGCAAAACACAAGAGACTGAATTCGGTTCAAGAGCAGAGATAAAAAAAATGAAGTGTGTCAATATGAATGAAAACTTTCCTTGACTGCAAGGACTAAAGAAAAAGATAACAGCCGAACAAGCAAGAGATTTTTCAAAAAGAAGCAAGATGGGGGTTTTTAACCCTTGGCAAATGAACCTTTTAAGGGATTATTTCATACCAAGGACAATTTTTATTGTTATTTAATTATATAATGGTATTATTAAATTGTAAAAAATGCTGTTGTTATCAATATGATTGTCTATGTTCTTTTTATTTCAATGACTGTTTAACTCCCATGGTCATGGTAAATATTAAAGACATAAAATCGAGTTAACGTTTGTGGGCAATAATTAGCCAACCGGTTCACTTAGTTTGTAGGAGTGCTGTGCTAGTATACCGGCAGCCCTTGGTTCGAGCTTTTTCCTATCATGTTACTTTAGTATTGTTATAGTCAATAAGCCTAGGTGTCATTAGCGTACTGTAGGCCGAATATTTTCTTGGCCCAAATTCAAACAGCCTTGAGATTTAAATTAAACTTGGTACACGTGCAAATTTCCGTAAACAATATGCTCATGTCCAGCAAGATTCTACATAATATTTAAAGACTTGAATGATTAAATACATCTGCTGCTGCTGTATTAAAATTTTCATAACTAAGATTGTTCATCATTGTAAATACAGTGCTCAAGTTTAAAGCTGCATTCTCACAGACTGACTGTTTTGACAAAAAAAATGTCTGAAAACCAGTGATATAAGATTGCTGATAGAAAATCAGGGAACATTTTTACATATCTTGACCGTTTTGACAAAAAGGTCTGTAAACCAGTGATGTAAGGTAGCTGATATATCAGTTAATCTGTGAGATTGCAGTTTTAAAGGTGCATGTCCCTCAAGGTCAGTTGGTAGGAGATCTCATCAAATTCAACGAAGAATCATACATTCAATGATGCAATTCAACTTATTCATTTTCATTTGAATCCGCATATAATGAACACCATGAGCTCTGTTTGTTTTTTTGTGTTGTTTTTTTTTTTGGGGGGGGGGGATGATGACAAATTTATTATTTCTGTAGAAAATGTCTGATACTTTCATACAAATTATAGCAACACAAAAACAAATGGTTGTATAGAATTAAAATATTAATATTTATTTAATTATCTATATAATACAACATTATAATGCACATTGTAAAACGTAAATGTTAAACGTAAATAAAGTACAAGGACATAAAAATATTTAATTATATATCTATTTATATGATTATTAAATAATAATATCTCTTATTATAATAATAATAATAATAAACATAAAAAAGGTGTTGAATACTTAGCACATAACATATTATATATGTATGAATATCAATAATAACAGTCAAAAAACAGTTCAACCAACAAAAGAGATCCAACAAGTACTAGCATCCAACAAGTACTAGCAATGGGAATCCAACCAATATGACCTGACAACCTACAATAGCGGTTCAATCATCACTTCGTCGCAGTCAAATCAGGCTCAACTAGATATTCATCCATTAAATGCAGTCCAACCAACACTTGTGGTCAAACCAACACTTCTTGTCCATCCATTGAAAGTTGTTCAACCAAAACTTGTAAATCAACTGATTATAGCTGTCTGATAAACAATAGCTGTCTATCCAACAGTGATTCAAACATCACTAGTTGTCATCACACATTCTGTCAAACAAGCAGTCCAACCAACAATGATGGTCCAACCAACACTTCCGGTCCAACCATTTATAATTGTTCAGCCAACACGTATGGTCCATCCAATATAGCGATCCAGTAAGCAACAGATGTCCAACCAACAATAGTGTTTCAACAGGCACTAGCTGTCCATCACGTTGCTACCAATCTAGCAGCCCAACCAATTGTAGTGATGTTCTTCATTGAAAGTAATGATCTCAGAAGATATCATCAGCACATTTGAATCATATCTGTAAAGAAAGGAATGGAACATAAAAAGTATATTTTTTTATAAAAAAGGTAAGTTACTCACAGACTTATTTATGGATGGGTTTTAAGACAATCTGGACCCCGATTTAATTCCAGGCCTGGGTGTATGCGACTAGCCCGGTGGCCATCATAATATTTAAACATAACTAACTAGTTATAAATCATTCAGAAGACTACACAGGTGACAGGATAACTTTTATATAAATATTCAATTTCATTTACGTACATTCACAACTCGACATATACGAAATCTGCTCTGCAAATTTACTCCACCCACTTAATAAATCTAGAGTGTGATCGTGTACAATGGGTTAAATCTTTGATTTCTTCTACAAATATGAACTATTTATATACAGTTTATTCTCACCATATCGAAAGGCGGTACTTTGATTGGATTAACTGCATCTCTGCTGTTGTATTTCTTCAAATTTGCTAGCGTCTTCCTTATTTACATTTTACCGGAAGTCATGCGCGCGCAAGGGATTATGGGAAACCGTAAAGTCGCGAATGAACTTTATTACTTACTAAATCTCAAGCATGCGAAACATTTATGTGTTTGGAAATATGCCGGGAGTGGAAAATGGAAACTGGGTGAGGCTAAATTACGGGAATTCATGACCGCACAGCTTAAACTAAGTTCTAATCTTGTGGAAGATATAAAATTTGAAAGGGCCCACAGAATGGGCAGTTTTTCTCCAACGAGAGTGCACCCTAGAAAGATTATCGCCAAGTTTGTGTATTTTAAGGATCGCGAGTTTGTCAGGCGCCAGCGTGAGCAACTAAAGGACACTGACTTTTTTCTACACGAACAAGTTTTGCCGAGGCTGGACTTGCCACATTATCATGAAACATAAGTGGTTTAACAAGTGTTAAAGTAAATAACCCTTTAATGACACAATTTGTAGATATGATTTATTTTTAGTTTTTAAATCTTGGGGAAATAAAACTTCTTATTTTGAAATTCGTTTCAGTTTATTTAGAAAATTTTAAATATCGTCGAGCGAAGTGAAATTGTGGTGGGATTTGTCATTTAAATCAGTAATACTATTTCAAAAGGTGTAAATATTGTAAAAAACCTTTTTGATACAAGTGTTTGGTTAAAATTGAACAAATTGTCTTTAAAACTTGATGATGATTTATATCTTGCTGGTGTGTATTTTTGGGTCGAGAGTTTCTCTGCATATAAGTTTGTTAATGAAGATTTATTTTATATTGTTCAAAATGATATTAGTTATCATCAAATGTTTGGTAAAATTAAGTTAGTTGGATATTGGAATGCTAGGGTCGGAACAGGGGACAAACTGGATTACATTGAGTGTAATCATTTTGTGGCAAGTATTGATGATGACTTGTATTGTCCAGATCTGCCCATTGTTTGCCGTTCACAAGATCAAATTTGTAACTTAGGTCCAAAATCAAGACACGACACTTCCCGTGGTAGTTCACATAGCGATATGTCCACTAATCTTTCAACTTTTCTGTATTGTCCCAACTACATTTCTATTATGCACTATAATTATCAAAGTCTTAGATTTATTGTCAACTGAACTAAGTTATTTTGATATCCTTACCTTTTTCTGAAACTTGGTTAGCTGATGCAATCACAGACGACCACATTCTAATATCTGGCTTCTCAAGACCAGTTCGGCGTGATCGGCAAGGAGATTCATATGGTGGTGTTGCCGCTTATAAGACGGAATCAATATTAAAACAAAGAATGATTTGAAGTAAATTGCGCTAAAGTGTCTCTGGTTAGAAATGAAGATACGCACATCTAAACGTGTTCTGATCGGTGTGTTCTATCGTCCTCCTATCGTCATCCTAACTCTGATAATAAGTATCAAAGCCTTATTAAAGAGTATGTAGGTCGAGAGAAAGTGGTATTGAGGATATTATAATTACAGGTGATTTCAACCTGAGCACTTTAGTCGATAGTTCGGGGCGCAAAATCAACCTTTTAGCGCATCTCAGATCCAACCCACTTTACAGAAAAATCTTCCTAAATTATCGATCACTTATTTATTTCAAACTCAAACTCCTTAGTCGGTAGAATCTGGAAATATGACAATTATACGCAACTTTGCCAGAAGCTTTCGGACACTGATTGGTCACTAGTTAGGAAAACAAATATTGATTTGTTCACCTCCAATTTTACTACATCAATTGTTGATATTTCCAACAGCTGTATTCTTAACAAGGTTATAGCTATCAATCCTAATGAACCTCCTTGGATGAATAATGACCTTAAAATAAAAATTCGATATCGTAAAAGAGCTATTAGAAAGGTCAAACGCAATTGCAATCCATTACATTGAACTAAGTTTCGCAAATTGCGTAACGAAGTTGTCGCTCTGTTTCGGAGTTCAAAATTAAAATACTTTGACTCTCGTGCTTTGAAATTTAAATCCAGTGAACTTAGTGCTAGGGACTGGTGGAAAACACTTACGTCATTTATCACTCCGGTTAAATCACGAGGCATTCCTCCACTACTCAACCCATTAGATGGTCAGTGCGTTGCAGACGACCAAGTCAACGCCGATATCCTTAATGATTTCTTTGTCCCTCAGACCTAGGTTGACGATTCAACTCAAGCATTACCTGAACTTGATTTAACTAATGATGATGCTCAACTTGATTCGATTGTTATCGTACCTTCCGAAGCCAAAGATGCTATACGTAGTCTCTCGGTTGGTAAAGCATCTGGGTCTGATGACATTGATAATCGTATTTTACTTGAAGCTTCTTCAAAACTTAGCCAACCTTTGTGTGAATTGTTCAATGCTTCGTTAACTTCTTGTGCTGTTCCGTCTAATTGAAAATATTCGAATGTTTGCGTTGTCTTTAAAAAGGGGGATCCTTCCAACCCATAAAATTATCCCCCAATCTCTCTTTTGGATACTATGGAGAAGGTCTTTGAAATAATTATATTTAAACATGTATTCAACTGTCTTCGTGATACAAGTTATTTCGACCCGATCCCAATTCAGCTTTCTACCAGGTGATTCTAATTTCAATCAGTTTACCTATCACTTTAATAGTTTCTGTCAAGCTCTCGACAATGGTTTTGAAATACGAGTTGTCTTTTTGATATAAGTAAAGTATTTGACAAAGTTTGGCATCGCGGTCTTCTGAATAAACTCGAAAAAGCAGGCATTTGTGGTCACTTACTGTCTTGGTTTTTTAACTACTTCGAGAATAGGCGCCGGTATGTGGTTATTCCGGGAGCCACTTTTGTATTAAAATCAACTGAAGCTGGAGTTCACCAGGGCTCAATTTTTGGTCCTTTTTTGTTTCTTATATTCATGTATGACATATTAATCGAAATAGATTCAAATGTCAACCAAATTGCTGATGATACAAGTCTTTTGTTATAGTGGACAGCCCCCAGACTGCAGCTTTAAAATTACAGACGAATATAAACAAATTATCTATCTGGACTGATAAGTGGCTTGTTAAGTTCAATCCCAACAAATATGAATCAATGGTCTTATCTCGAAAACGAAACAAACCAATTCATCCGCTTGTGTACATGTTTGACACTGATATCCCGTGTGTTGAATCTCCAAAACACCTGGGTATTTTTATATATATTATCGAAAAAGCTCTGTCTAGAGTTAACATCATGAAACGTCTACGCTATCAACTGGATATGAGATTTATGGAGGTTATTTATCTTTCTTTTATTAGGCCAATCTCGGAGTATGCGGATGTCATCTGGAATATCATAGTATAAAAAATGATCTTGACTAAATTCAAAACAAATGCGAACGCATTGTTACTGGTTGCAATCGCTTTGTTTCGCTGCGTCTGCTTTACATTGGATCTGGCTTGAGAGCTTGGAAACACGGTATGAAAGTTTTTACTCTTTTACAAAATGAAAAATGGTCTCTCCCCATTATCTTTCAAGTTTGGTTCCTCAGACAGTCGGTCAAGCATCAACAAGATCACTTCGAAACGCATCCAATATCTCTGGCTTTCGTACACATACGTCATTTTATATGAATTCATTCCTTCATTGTAAGAAAATTGACAGATGTCATTAATTCTGTAGCAGAAACTACCATTGTAACCGATAAGCCATTTTTTGATCTAGGCGTATGTAAAAATGCTGACTGGTTCGATGAAGATTGCTTTAATGCTTAACGTTATATTAAAACACTGAGTAAATATAATAGTTATATAATTGAATTAATCGGCGATCATTTTGTGAAAACTAAAAAGCTTGATAAATGCCTCGTTTAAAAGAAGAAAATATTATGTGAAATAAATAAGCTAAATTAACAACCTAATATTATTTTTATCATGCAAGAAGGAACTCTTTGTTTCAAGTTACTTCATAAATAAGCTAAATCGTGTTACCCCATTACTTTCTAATTCACATTAAAATTTACGTATTTAAATAAAGTGGGTATTTTAATCGCAATAATTTCAACTGCATATAACCATGTTCCTTTTTGTAGCATCGGCGCATTAATTATTTTAACATGTCATGTCAAAATGTAAATATTGATTACAGCCTACAAACAAAAATTTACTGAATATACATTTATAGGCCCTCTATTGTCTTCAAAGCGTTCTTAAGTCGATGGGAGCTCATATTGAAAAACTTATTCATATTAAAATCATATATAATAATTATACAAATCTCAATTTTAAATGTAAACCCTCTTTATAGGCACTAGGGAGAGACCAAACCGACACTGAACGAAAGACACAAACGTACAAACACGACAAAAGACAACACACTGAAATACTTTTTTTATTGACCAAGATTTATTTGCAGGGATGTAATCCTATGTGCGTGTTTTGTTTTGGTATTTCTTTGCCATTTGGTCATTTTAGATGACACATAAGACACTATAAACCAACAAGTTTGTACAAATTCCGACTTGGATGCATGTGCGTTTGGTTGACCACTCTCTCGCATTACGATGTGCCAACGAGAGCGACTTACCAGACAGACAGATAGACAGAAATGTTTATTGTCGTAAACATGTTATATAACAGTTTCTTGAAAAAATATAATAAGTATATGCCTAAATATAGATAGTTAATATAGTCACAACAGTGCATGACCTAACTACAAAGAAAAGAGAAAAATATAAGTGAGCTAAATTAAAGCTGCACTCTCACAGATTTACCATATTTACAACTTTTTTATTTTTTGTCTTGGAAAGGGCAATATTTTGCGCAAATATCTGCAAACCAGTGATATAGGACTGTTGACAAAAGATCAGATCGCAGATTTGCATATTTCCGTTCAAAAATTAATGTTTTATGGCTTAAACCGTCACTTACGGTTTAAGAAAAATGCATAAAACATCAATTTATGAACTTAAATATAAAGATCTGCGATCTAATTTTTTGTCAGCAGTCTCATATAAATGGCTTCCATGGATTTTCGCAAAAATTGGCTCGTTCGAAGACAAAAAATAAAAATGTTTTCGCAATGGTAAATTCAAGAAAGTATCGACAAAAATAAAAAAGAGATACATATCAAAATTAATCTGTGTGATATGTAATAAATATAGAAATAAGATATTTTGGGAGGCTATTTACAAATGTCATGATACTTGATAGATCTAAACGATGTTATTTATATAAGAATTTCGTAATAGAAATGCTTTTTTTAAACCTTAAGTGAGTATAACTTTTTCAACAATCGATGTAAAAAATTATAAAGTCTATATTAACTAAACAAACACAATTGGTTTGATACCTGTACAGTGTATCGTCGGTATTTTCTTTTTGTATTTACGTGCATTGAGTTCTCTCACCTAAACGTAAAAAACATATATATATGTGTGTGTGTTTTTATTTTTAGGTGAGATTATATATATATATATATATACTTAAGTCACTTTTTAATCTCAAACTCAACTATTGTTTCTACAGGCATTGACCTATTCAGAACTATAAGTATTTTAAATGTTTTAAAGGTGCATTTTCTAATGTGTCTTAATATGTTGATACACATCATAAAATTAAATTTTAAGAATTGCTCGATAGCTAAGTTGGACAGCGTCCACTTCTGAAATTATAGGTTAAGAGTTCAATCCTCCAATCACTTGATACCAAGGACGATTATAAAATGGTTCAAGTGTTGCTTGGATATCATTTTTGAAGGTAGTACAGGAATCTGTGAGTACTCAGTACTGACTAGACCCAGGAAAAGTAAGGTCCCGTGTGTGCTTCACACCGGGCACGTTTAAGAACCGATATATTTATATTCAAATAAGTTTAAAGGTTTTAAGAACAATTTTACTAACGACATAAATAAATAAACTGGAGCAGGAGTTATTCTTTTAAATTCGTGTTAAAAAGGAAATTATCGATATTCCTTTGTTAATATTTATTAATCAACAGGCTTGTAAAAGTCTCACTTTTCTAATTTGTTTCACTTGTTTCATACATAATGATTAGAAGACAACGAGAAAAGGTTATCATTAATAAGAGCGTGTTTGAAGGAATTTGAGTACTTCTTTCTTATGTAGCAACTTTATCGACATATCAATGTCAGACATGGTTAGGATGGAAGCGTATTTATCATACATAACCTTAACCAATATCTTGGATAGGATCTGTACTACGAATATTCGTATTTTCTAAAAATGTTATATATGTTTGAAATCTTAGCTGGCAAAATCTTCTGTAATTAGATAAAAAACACACAGGTAAATGCCAATATTTAAATAAGAAGCTCCCATTTATTATGCATGATGAACGTAAGAGCGATGCATCCAACACGGATTGTGTTACATGTGTGTGTTGCATGTTTAAGAAATTTTTACTTTTAGACTTGAATATTTAATTCGCCGGAATAGTAAGAATAATTATTATATACACGTTATATTAAAGTTTGAAAAGCATTTTCATTATATGGATAAAACGAAATAACTAATAAAAGTTGTACTACGACGATGACAAATGTATATGTCTAGTTTCATGTACTTTTATTCTCAGAAAACTGTTTTTAAATAAGAAATACATTTTTTATCAAATTTAATTGGTTATTATCTTTATTATTACTTTTGGCTACACAGTTCGTTAAAATCAGGCATAATATGTATTGATAGATACATGATAGGATATAGGCATACATATGTCTAAATATAAAGTTTGAAGCATTTAAAGCAAACACATAACGAATTTTAAGCATAATAATAATTACTGAATAATAAAAAAGTACCGATTATGATCAACATACAATACTATGTAGTCTTTGTGTAACAATATAGACACACGCCAAGCAATCAATTGTAAATTGGTAAGGTAACAAGTGAACATTATTTTTTCGTTAACATAAATATCGAGCAATGGTGATACAGGTGCATCCACGAGTTCCATAGTAAACAATGTTTCGTCCAATTCAATCCGTATGTATATACTAAGTGCTTGTGGATATGTTCCGCGCACACTTACTCGGCAATGTAATCGGATGAACTAAAACATTGCTGATTATAGAATGAGGTATGTTACAAATATTTGAAATAAAACCGTACTTTATGCTTATGTTATACGATATAATATGGCAATACATATTTCGACATTTTATGTTACAATCAAAACTCAATACCTTGTGTAAACAAGTTTCCTTTCAATAACTTCCTAGCTAAGAGTTTGCAGTGTACATTCCGTGAGATTAAGACCGCTTACCTGAAGAAATTGGACTTTGAAGTCTCCTGTAGACATTACTCTCCCAACTAGAACATACTTACATATAAATTATTTAAAATTATTAATACTGATTAGTTAAAATGTAAATCGTTATGTCTGGTAAATATGCTGGTAAGTATGTACAGAATGAATATAAAGGTTTCAACACTAAAGTTCTGTTCTTGTGATTCAAAAATTATATATATTTTTTAATCGACCCTATACTATACGAGTAGAATGTTTCTACATTATTGTAACGCCCGATTTCAACAGCTAATGCGAGCATAATGTTACCAACTGTTTTATTAACAGTAATAAAGGAACTATAATCTTAATGTAAGGACTCGAAAAACATCACAAACCGTTGTGACAATTTATGCTCATCAATCAAGCAAAAATCAATATTATGTTTCTCCTACATTTCAGATAACGGATAAACCGACGACATCATACAACGCCAATTCAATCTAAAAAAAAATAATCATGATAAATAATAATTTAGAAATATATCTTTATATGTCAAGAAACCCCTTGTGAAGGGGCTGTTATTTCGTATGTTAAGGTGACATGATGACATGCATTGCTCCACCTGAGGAGGTCATATATTGTTTAATCTGTTTAAGAAATTAAAACGACGGCGTGGCATTTATTTTGAGATGAAGTTCGATATATTTTGGCATTTTTGTTTTCATTTATTGTCGTATAAAAACATAATGTGTTCCTTATTTGACTGCTTTCAATTCCGTTTTGGTCGCAGTAACTGTTTGTCTTACTTAAAAAAAATGTAATTCATACAAAAAAAATCGATGATACAACTACGCATACTCATTTTGCCGGGTTTGATTTGAATGTTTTATTACAAGTGCTGCAATTACTACTGTAGAATTCATAAATATGTAAACATGCTAGCTTAGGTTAGTATTATTTCATTTGAACTACTCAGAATGTTTTCTCAAATTTGATGACAGGCTTTGTTTTTACAATATCAATATATATATATATATATTATAATATAAATTATATAATTCATAAGTTATGTTATATGACTATCATTTTCAAGAGTCACCTATTTCGAATAAATAAATGAAGCAAGCAGATGATAAAGATTAAACCGTATCGTATTAATGTTTCGATGTAAAAAGGGAACCTAGAACCCGTCATCGTTTAATCGTCATTGTATGTCATCAGACCCCCACTTGCCGAAGAGGCGGTTTTTTTCGTAAGTTAACGAGACTTGGTTTCAGGTTCTGCTCCTCCTGAAACAGTGTTAGGTTAAATGAGTTATACTTGTTTTTCCAACGGCATGGCAATCAATTAGACATTTCAGCGTTTTTACTTTCATCTATTTGCCGCATGAAATCTCAATGGTACCTTTTTAGACTGTTCCCGATTCCGTTTTGTTATAGTAACTGTTTGTCAAAACATCTTATAATTGAAGTTCATGCAATAGATAATTGATAACCTTAATACGTAATTGAGTTTTGTTTGATATGATTGTTTTACTACAAATGGTGCATGTATTACTGTATATCTCTATGACAAGAAACATACACATATTAGAATGCAAGGTAAGATTGAGTATTATTTCATTCGTATTACTCAAGTTCTACTTGGGATGTTCTTGTGCAGGCTTTCATTATAGTTATGAAATGTTGATATAATTTTTTCGAAAGGATCACCTTTTTCTGACCATTCAGAAGCAGATATATTAGGTTTAACCGTATCGTAACCAACCTTAACGTCGGTCTCATCTTCAAAGTTCTCCAGATCATTATGGCGAGTGTGGAAATGTTGTCTTAGCGGCCGGAACTGAGAAAGATATAAAATGCTAGGAAGTCATTAATGTCTTTCACCATAGCACGACAATCAATTTGAGATGCAGAACGAGAAATTCCGGCATTTTTGTTTTTCTAAATAAGCCTTATTCAACTTTTTTGTATACCTTATCTCTTTTTTCAACTCCATTTAGCTTGCAGCAGCTGTTTGTCGAACTTCATAATATAATTGTATTTAATGCAATGAATGATTGATTACGCAACTATACAAATCTGATTTCTGCTTTGTTTGATATAAGTATAACTGCAATTGTTACATGTATGAATATAGATCTGTATGGCGAGAATCATACCATTGTTAGAATGATATCAAATATTGCGTTTTATTTCGTTCGTTGGCGGGCTTTGTGTTTTTTTAAATATTATTAAAGTAAAGTAATGTTAATTTAACTTAGGAAAAAGTCACGTATTTCGGATCATTTTAGAAGCAGATGTAGTAGGTTTAACCGTATCGTGAAATTGTAAACGTTTCTAATCAAAACAGCTCTTTGTATTGTCAAATATATCCAGTTTCCCCATGGGATTGAGGCGGTTTTCTCGCATGTTTAAGTGGCGTTGCGGCAGGCACGGCTCCTCCTGAAAAAGTATACCGTGAAGTGTAAAGAAGTCATTAATTTAAAAGTATTATTTTATTCGTATTACTCATGTTATATGAGAGATGTTCTTAAAGCTCTTGTACATGCTTTGTGAGTTTTTAAATATGATTATTGTAATTAAATGTTAATCATATTTTTGAAAGAGTGACCTATTTCTGACCATTTCAGAAGCAGATGCATTAGGTTTAACCGTATCGTATCATTGTTAACCTTGTTTAAAGACAATTTCATCTTCAAATTGCTCTTGATCCCCATGGAGTGTGTGGGAATTTTGTCGTTAAGTGTTACTTAGCGGCCGGCACCGCTCCTCTTGAGAAAGATAAACATTCTTTGGTTCAAAGAAGCCATTAATGTCTTTCACCGCGGCACGACAATCAATTTGAGATGCACAAAGAGAAATTCCGGCATTTTTTTTTCTAAATAAGCCTTAAAACCGTTTTTGGCTGACTCGGAGTGATTTGGCATGCGACTTCATTTTCTTCAAATATTTTACATTTTCAAAATATTTGGATGGAAAGATTAGCGAATACATGTCGCTTTTATTTTAAATAATGTTTTATTAATTTGTTCCTAGTTTTAGTACAATGATGTTTTTTTTTATGAAACTCTATGATCACACAGTTTTAAACCTTTTATTTTATAAGTCAGACTGTGTGGGATATTTATAGTTTCTTACAAGACCAAAAAAATATACCTGTGTTTCCGGTAACATGGCTAAAAAAATAGGGTCGGTAGGTCGGGATTTTTTAATTTTTTTTACACTTTCCATATCATGCAATTTTCTGTTTCATCAGATCAATTATGTTTTATCTACGCGTTTTCTAATTTACAAAAAGTCTGATAAAACAGCATTATTTAATGTCTATAATCATTTCCTTACCTTCGACTACCGTATTTTCCCGCAAATCTTGCCCATGAAATCTGTTTTTTTTTGGTATACCATACTCGTTTATAAGTCGTGATCGGTTTTTAGGAAAAATCCAGCACTTCAATTTTAATAAGTCTGTGATAATGTTCTAGTCAAACAGTCAATTATCAACTAAGTTTTTAATTTGCTTGAGGAAAATCCCCGAATTTCTTGTCAACTTTAAGCTCCTTAAACTAGGCCTTCAAGTGGAGGTAGGTTAATAAAAAAACAACAAGAAAACGCGGATATGGATTCATTTCACTACCATATTTTCGTACATTACTACAATCAAAGTTTCATTCATATTTATAGTGAATTCAAACATTTCGGTCATTGTTTTAAGATTCCCAGACGACGATTATTGATTATTGTATTTTCGATCGTATGGTATTTTCGTACTAGCTTAGGCGAAATCCTGGAAATCTAATGAGATCATACGGTATCCGACTGACCGAATTAGATACAAACCATAGCCACGCGCCTTTGATCTTATCACCGCTCGTGCTCTAACGTCACAAATTGTACCGTTTGATCTGCAGCCTACACATTCCAATAAATGTGTTGTTAACTTTCGCAAGTTTTTGTTTGGATTTCAGTTGATGAGACTTAAATAAGGCGAAATAAATAACCATTGATAATTGCGGATAAATAATATAACAATGAATGAAATGTGTATTGGAACCTGGCAGTTAGCCTGCATGAATTCGCAAAGCCTAATCGTAAGAAGCCTGCATGATATACGCAAAGCCTAATCGTAAAAAAGTAAGTTTTATTTTGGATATGGGTATGGATAAATAACACCGCGAACTATAATTCAAAATATTTTCATTAAAAAGACAGCAAAATATGTCTCCGGTGATCAACCACGTGTTTGGACCGTTAACATGCGTTTGCCAATTTTAAGATATTGGACAGGGTTCGCCGCCCTTCGCCATTTTGTTTTCCCGTCTCGGTAATACATAATCAGGAATGAAAGTATATTCTCCGGGAACATTGAAAGACAAACAACGAAAATAATAACGATATATTTAAAGAAGTATAAATTTTTACGATATTTTTTTTTTTACTTTTATGTCTAAAAAATGAATAGGGTCGGCGAGGAAAAAAGGGTCGATCGGGTCACCGGAAACACAGATATTTTAATTTTTGGCCCAATGACTGCATCGTACCTTTGAAATGTTTTTGCATTAGGTGCTCTGAATTGTTTCTCTCCGTCTGCAGATACTCTAATCATCGAAGTACTTGGGGTCTACCTTTACGTCTATTATTATTTAATTTATTGATAAGTTACCTCAAGTTAATGCATACTTTGATAAGATTTACCTTTTGCGTTTTATTAAGGATTGTTGGGATAAGAATGAGGTTTGTGCACATAAACTGGTTTAAACCCCTAGTAAATTTACATTTTACTGACCGTTCCAAGGCGGTACCTAGCAATTCTTTTATACATAGTATGTATGCACTGTGTTGTTTGTGAAGTTATGTGCTGTTCCTCTGTGTTCTTGTCTGTGATATTGTGTTCTTTGTCTTTGGCGTTTGCCCAGTGCCACTAAACCGGGCTTATTGCTACTGACCTTTTTTCTGTAGATTTTTGCATAAATATTATTAAATCTTTATGTATACCTTATTAAACTATTTCTTTTTTCAACTCCATTTTGCTTGCAGCATCTGGCGGTAATTTAATTTAACTTTTCGAAGAGTCACCTATTTCGGATCATTTTAGAAGCAGATAAAGTAGATTTAACCGTATCGTGAAATTGTAAACGTTTCTAAGTAAAACAAGGAACCTTAAAGTCCGTTTCATCTTCAAATATATCCAGTTCCCCCTTGGGATTGTGGCGGTTTTTTCGTCTGTTTAAGTGGCGTTGCAGCAAGAACGGCTCCTCCTGAAAAAGTATACCGTAAAGTGTAAAGAAGTCATTAATTTAAAAGTATTATTTCATTCGTACTACTCATGTTATATGAGAGATGTTCTAAAAGCTCTTGTACAGGCTTTGTGGGTTTATCTTCAATATTAATAGAATTAGATAATGTGAATTAAACTTTTCAAAGATTTACCAATTTCGTATCATTTATAAAGAAGATGTATTTTTATACTGTATCGTTTTATTAAAAACTATACTAAAAAACTCGGGAACCTTTAGGTATTTTTGCATGTGATATTTTGTTTTTGTGTTTCATATCTTTGTCGTTTACCCAGTGCCAAACCGGGTTAATATTCAAACGTTTTGCAACTGAGGTTGTTTCTGTAGATTTTTCACATATGTATTTAACCATACCATGAACACTTTGAAAATGTTATGTGTAAAAATATACATTTAACATTCAATAACCGCAATATCTCTTAAAAACTGAACAAAATTGTTGAAGCGTTTTATAGTATAATCATTGAGTAACTCATGGTTTGAAGAAGGAGAAGCTTTAACATCTTGAAATTGACAATAGTTGTTGTTTTTTTTGCATTTGATACATTCTTTTTACGTTTTCTCCAAACGAGGTATACACTATATGTAATTCTAGCTGAAAACTGAAGGTTGCTGATTTTGACATATTTAAACGTATTTCGTATTAATCTGAGAAATCGAACAACTATCGCAGAAAGCGAAAAATACCACGCATTCCTAAAAACGTTGTTGTGTTGTTTTTGTTGGTGGTGTAGTTTTTGTTGTTGTTGTTGCTGTTTTGATGTTGTTGTTGCTGTTCCTTCTATCTGTATAAGGGGGACGTTTGTTTATGCCGCTCATTTAAAAAGAATTCCTGAGCGCTTACTGTCACGCCTATCTATCAATCTGGTTTATTTTTTTAGAAAGGAAGGCATCGTTATAGTAATGTAAAAAAAGACGTTCATTATTTTTTGTACAAAAATGACATAAAAGCAATGATACCCTAAAACAAGCAATATACCTGCTTTCGTATCGCGGTTACGGTTTAGCAATTTCCAAGAATGTTTTATTTAATTATGCATTTTATGATATGTATAAGTAATTTACACATAAATTGGTAATCATAGATATTGAGGATGTTCTGTTACGAAATGCATGTGATCCGAATGTCCCACAATGCTTTGCACTCTAAACACACGAACCTAAAAATAGATAATTTCTGACTTAGCCATGCATATTTAATTTGTAGATGAACAATTGACCGAAGTTGATCGATTTTTCATTTAGCTTTATGATATTGTGTACATTTTATTTCGTATGAGAGCATACTTCTTAACGTTTTAGTACATCGTGGATTGATTCAATATTGCCCGTTCTATTTAGGTTAAATAGCGGCATAAATACTCGATTGCACCTTTTGGCAAATAACAAGTATTGCGTAGCATTGTTTGTCTTACCCTTTCAGATTTTACTTTAGCCCGTTTCGCTTCCAGTAACTCTTGTTTGAGCCTCTTCCTTGCCTGAAAGCATAATGGCGAAATAGTTAACAACAGTAGATTGAATTTTATGATCAGAATACATATATTAATGGCAATGTTTTTATCGAAATTCTATATATTCTGACTCTAGCTTATGCACTCCTGTACACGGTTGACATTTAAAGTTCTCCCTGTGCATCTGTACGATAAGATTATAAAACGTACTTGTGAAACGTCTCACCTTTTCTGACTTATCTAGGTCCTTTTTTGCTTGGCCCAGCTCATCACACAGTGCCTTCCGTGTCTGTAAAGATGTTTCGATTTTTTAAAATTGTTATCATTATGAAAAAAACGATTAAAAACAATTTGTATTCAATTGTCAAAAATAAATATATATATAATGTATTTCGAAAGGCTGTGTATATTTTACTTTTTCCGATTTTTCTATGACACGTTTCGCTTCCAGTAAATCTTGTTCGAACCTCGTCCTTGCCTGAAAGCATAATGGCGAAATAGTTAGCAACAGTAGATTGAATTTTATGATCAGAATACATATATTAATGGCAATGTTTTTATCGAAATTCTATATATTCTGACTCTATCTTATGCACTCCTGTACACGGTTGACATTTAAAGTTCTCCCTGTGCATCTGTACGATAAGATTATAAAACGTACTTGTGAAACGTCTCACCTTTCCTGACTTATCTAGGTCCTTTTTTACTTGGCCCAGCTCATCACACAGTGCCTTCCGTGTCTGTAAAGATGTTTCGACTTTTTAAAATTGTTATCATTATGAAAATAAAACGATTAAAAACAATTTGGATTCAATTTTCAAAAATATATATATAATGTACTTCGAAAGGCTGTGTATATTTTACTTTTTCCGATCTTTCTATGACACGTTTCGCTTCCAGTAAATCTTGTTCGAACCTCTTCCTTGCCTGAAAACATAAAGGCGAAATAGTTAGCAACGATAGGTTTAATTATATGATCAGAACACATATATTAATGGCAATGTTTTTATCGAAATTCTATATATTATGACTCTATCTTATGTACTCCTGTACACGGTTGACTTTTAAAGTTCTCCCTGTGCATCTGTACGATAAGATTATAAAACGTACTTGTGAAACGTCTCACCTTTTCTGACTTATCTAGGTCCTTTTTTACTTGGCCCAGCTCATCACACAGTGCCTTCCGTGTCTGTAAAGATGTTTCGATTTTTTAAAATTATTATCATTATGAAAAAACACGAGTATAAACAATTTGGATTCAATTGTCAAAAATATATATATAAAGTAATAAAAAAACTGTGTATATTTTACTTTTTCCGATTTTTCTATGACACGTTTCGCTTCCAGTAACTCTTGTTCGAACCACTTCCTTGTCTGAAACATAACGTTAGTATACATTAACTACACATTGCATTTATCGAATGTAATATCCAATGACTAAATATAATGTAGCACTTTACAATTGTTTTTAGGAAAGTAATAATGTGAATGGATCACTATTTATTATAATAAATATATAATAAATATAATAGAATAAAAAAACATGTTTGTAACAGTTCTCACCTTTTCTAAATAATCTAGGTCTCGTTTCAATTGTTTAAGCTCATCACATAATGCCTCTTTTGTCTGAAATCATATAAGGATTTTGGTACATTAGTTATCAATATGAATAACGATTATTATAATCTTATGTACAAATAAAGACATGAGACCAGCTTACAAAAACAAACATAAGACGAGACGATTTAACATTTATATCAAAAAGTCCTTGCGCAGTTTGATTCGAGTTTTAAATGATATCAAACTTATTTCAGTTCTTGTTTCATTGGATTCGGCGGCTTGGTATCCTGTTCATTTAAATACGTCTTTGATCGCAATTCGCTAGAAATCTTATATAAAACATTTAGTCGGCTACTATTGGAATACGCATATGTAAATTGGGACAATCAAAGAAAAGCTGACACGAGGAGGACCAAGAGAAGGTGCAGCATGAGGCAGAGCGAATAATTTCCGGAGCAACGCGATTTGTCTCCATTTCAAATCTTTATATTGAAACGGGGCTTGAATCTCTTAACGAGAGAAGGCGGAAATATAAACTTACTCTTGTTTACAAAATGTTTCATTTTCTTACTCCAGCCTATCTCACTACTCTAATTCCATCCCGAGTTAGTAAAACAAGCTCTTATAATCTTCGAAAACCAGTTCACACCTGTACAAACCTTTTCAGAGTTATCTACGCCTTGTTTAGCCTGATTCAACAGTGCACTGAGCTCCCGCCGTGTCTTAAATAAAACATACAAGTCAATACTATTTTATGATCTTAAACAAAACATGCACCATGTAAAGATGATTTTCAGATCGATTCGGTTTGGTTGAATGTTGATATTTTTCATTAATAGAAGTAATGGAATGTAATATGTTTTAACAAGACCAACTTAATCCAAAACTGCAATGTTATGCCTAGTTGAACAGCTTTTTTAATTGATAGAAGAATGAAAACGTATGTTTTAAGAGTGTTTCAATTAAGCTTGACTGCGATATCTTGCTGGTAATAAGTATAATAGTGTTTAGAATGTACGCAACTGAGACCATACGCGGTACCTTGTGAAAATCTGTAGTGGACGCGACATCATCGTTGGCTAATCCATCGTCGCTTCCAGTAACTTCTTCTTGTAGTTCACAAACTTCGTCCAAGTCCTCAAACACACATTTCAAAACAACTTTGTTTTCTTTAAAGTCAAACCCTTTCAAAGTATGTTTGTGTTCTGTTTCTTTCAGGCGAGATTTAACCTCTGAAACCCTTCTCTCAAAATTCCTTCTCATGATGTACAAGTACCCAGCCATATTTTTCTCAACGTACTCATTAAGCTTTCTATATTCATTGTCACACCACGTGCTTTTCTCTCTAAATATCTCAATTATTCGGGAATACGTGCATACGTTCATGTCACGTCTTCTTGCTATTTCATTTTTAAAACGACTTGTCATTTCATCTATACGTTGTTTAATTTTTTTTCTAATGCCATGTAGTCTTTCATACATTTATCAGCATTGCTTTTTTTACCTTCCAAATTTTAGTCAACCTCATTTTTCAACTGTTTGATATTATCTTTTACCTCCATCAAGACTGACTTCATCATGTTTGCTCTGTCGCATTCAATTGAAATTTCATGCAGCAAGTCAACAACCTCTTTTCCGCACTGAAGATGTCCCGAATGAAGACATCTGCCGCAAATCATGGAGTCGTGAATTGTACAAAGAAATACAGTTTTCTCCGCCGGATGCTGCTTACATCTATCTTCTGTGATGTCCCGTATAGTTATCTTTGGGATTTCTGTATCCATTTTAAACATACTGACAGTATTAGTTTGAAACACTTTTATTATTATGTGAAAATCTATACTAGTTTCAACAACGTATCCCCAGATTTGTTATCCGTCTGCAATCCTGTACGGCACTTTTCGTCCTGCTTTAATGGTATATAAGTTCATAATTTAACACGAGAGAACAATATGGACGACGATAAACCTTCGCAAACCAGCTATGTCAACAAATCACTACGGTGTTATCAGTATATTGCCATTTAAGTATATTTGTTACTGACAGCAAGAGCATTGAGATAACCCGAAGTTAGGAGGATAAAAACAGAATACAAAATCGTAAATCACATGAAAGGCTTTAACAAGGTAATGATCTGTTTAACGATTTAATTTTTCAATTCTGAAAACAAACAGAAAACATATAATCTTGACTTATTGCGTCTAAAGCATAGTTTTGATATGTTTTATACATTTATTTATATTTACATTAACACTTCATTCCTTAACGATTGTTGTTGTTTATCAATTTCATACTATATCTGTATAAAGTGCAATGGCATTTCCCATCGAAATCGCGTGCGTTTGTTCGATACCTCTGTCCTGTCATTGGGCGCAATAACACTAATGGGCGGGGCATATTTACTACGGAACTTTTTTTAATGAAATCGTAGTATAATAACTGGCGACATGCAAAACTGTAATCTGCAGTAAAGCAGATAAAACAAGATAAGCAACGATTATTTGATTGATTTTAAAGTAGATGGTTTCATGATGGATGGAACAGTTGAAGGAACGTTTGTGTTTAAAAAGGCTGTTAAATGTCACCTCTATAACGGGTGCTTCTATGACGTCATGAATGATGTCATTGAATTTTTTTTACATTAAGCTCGATTCGGGCCGCAACATAACTCGGCAGCTGCATTATGTTTCGATGCCATTTTTGCAGTGTTCATTCGTGTTGAAAGTGTTGTTGTTGTTTTTTCGAAAATTGACTGGATTACTGGGATTATTTACACACAATACCTATTAGGTAATCAATTAATAACCTATATAGTCCTACTTTAACCATTATTTGTTTTGATAACTAATTTAAGCCTGCCAGGAAAAGACAACTCAGCAGAAAATATGTAAGTTATATGTGGTTTATTTCATGTTTTGGTATTTGTATGCAGCAACATTATATGCTAAAATATATTTTTGTGCCAAAGGTTTCCATCGTCGACCAACTTTTGAGAAACCAGGTCGCTCAGCCTTCGTTGTTATGATGCGGGCCCTGATTCCGCATGCATATGTAAAACAAAAAAACGGTCATTTACGGGACCTGACTTTACTGAATAATGCACGTTTTCTACCGATAACGCCCGGGTTTTGCGTTTTAATACACCACGATAACGGACCGAAAACACACATTTTATTCAATAATACGTAGTTATAATATTCTTGACATTAAAAATAAACATATAAATAGGGAACTATTTTATCTGTGCATTCATTGTCGTATAGAATTAGGTTACGATAGCTGTTCTAATGTAGCTAATTTACCCACCGTTGAGAACAACTACAGAAAGAACAAAGAGAAAATGCTCTTGAATAATCAATTTATTTTAGCAGAAATGTGGATTTAAATAAATCAAAATATAAGTATTAAAATTCGACATGCTGCATTTTATTGGGGTATGGTATGCAATGGCGCAGTTCAAAATGCTGGTATTCCTTGAACAGCCCCCGCTGAAAATGATGTGGAGTCGGACTCCACCCATTTTGAACAGCCCCATTGCATACCATACCCAAATAAAATGCAACATGTCGAATTTTAATCCTTCAATAAAACACATATCAGTGATATTATAAGTTTGTTTGTTTTTGTTTAAACGTTTTGCTACTGAGCATGTTTCTGTAGCTTTTTGCATAAATATTGATTGTGAGAATCCACTGTAGTAACCGTGCAACAACAGAAAACCTCTTATTGGCATCGCGGTGTTCCAAATCCGCGTGTGATGACCGTTCGAGCTCTTACGTAAAAAGACAAACAACAATAGCCCCTTTTAAATATTAGCCTAATAATATGTCAACTCTTGGCTTCCATTCGGAACATTTACTGAAAGCATATGAACCGCTTGCCAGTAAATAAAAAATGGCACCTTTGTCATTACTATCCTAATGTTCTTTTTAATACAAAACGTAAGAACAGTTTATCAATGAAATTCAAATGAATTCTAAATTAACACCGAAATAAAGTTTAAATTCAATGGAAGTGGCAGGTATTTATCAGTGAAATCATTTCGGACATATTATTAGGCTAATATATAAAAGGGGCTATTGTTGTTTGTCTTTTTACTTATTAAAGCAAAAGGGGTTATGTAATGTTTGCATTGATCACCTATACATCTTACAACCGTGAGTGTGTGGTTTTAATAGTTTAGCACTCAAAGCGTTTCGGGGAATATTCATTCCACCTTTTTTACTCCAAAATAAATGTATTTTCAAACGTCTTTTTTGGCTTCATCTTTTCAATTCTGCCAATAGTTTCCTAACATTGTCTTCCCTTGTGTTTTAAGGAAAGATGCTAGGGTAAAGCAGAAAAAATGGCTTTGATAAAGCATGGTTGCCAGATACAAACAACATACCCTAGATAACTAAACTGTTTTTGCAGATGAAATTCTTGCTTGGCATCAAGTGCATTCTGCTGAAGATTATAGAGGCGTGCTCCGGAATTGTAAGATTCAAACATATTCGACCATAAAGCCCATGTGTTGAGCACTAATTATCTTGCAATCTATAAACAGTCTCAATTCCGAAAAATATTATGTAAGAAGAATCTCTGACAATTTAACGTAAACTTCCCGCATCGAATGTATTTCCAAACATACAAAGGTTAGCGGGTGTTAATGCAAAACAAAGGTCCGTTCCGTATTCCTCGTAGACACAATCAATAGTTGATTCATTTTCTGTACACTTTGTCCCTGCTTTGCAGTCGTTGCTTTCACAGAGACCTGGGAAGTCAGTCAATTAAAAAAAAATCAAACGTGTGTCATTGTAAGACAAACTGACGAACGGAGACCAGATTCAAAGGACAATGCGCTCGGACAGGCATTCAGTTGTCAGAGATTATATTGATAGAATTACAATCCTTTCGAAATGTGCATGATGTGATTCACGTCTGCAAAGAGAGAGAATAGAGGATGTTTATTAAGTGTTCTTCCAGGCATTTTCCGAATTGAATGACAGAGATCATAAAGATGCCATTCCTTGTCATTTTGATTGCAGTATGCTGTACCAGTATACAAACAGCACCCTCAAAGTATTTCAAACTGGATAACTCCAAACAAGTAATACTATTTCTGTTCATATGCTTGGAAACAATAAAAACATGGGTTCAATACATTAGTCCAAATCAAATGTATCAAAACCAAATCGAAATTCCTTACGATCGCATTCATGAAAATGCCGATATTTATAGCATCGTTAACAGTTAAATCATGATGACAAAGTGAAAGTATTGGCTCTCCTGTGTTCGTTTTTATTTGCTTTGGTATAAGTAAAGTTTTCGAACCAGCAGCAAGCTAGTTATTTGTGACATTATATATTATCATATCAATTGTAGTGCCTGATGGCACAAACCCTACTGCTATCATTTTAAAGGGCTTTGTTTGATGATAAGGACTATGCATTTTAAATAAAACAAAATGCTTTATGCTTAGATATCAAATGGTACATCTACGCTTTTTGCAAACGGCATTAACATTACGTTTTCTGTTTATAGTTGTCGAGTCTTTAATGAAAGTGATTCTAAAACGTGAAATATTGGCGCATAAATTGTATGCACTGTAAGATGGACTGATTAAGAGACAGGTCCAACGTCATCCTTTACCACAAATGCTGATAACGGGATGTTTACACAAACGTTCAAGTAGATTTCGAACTTGTTTTACAATCATAGTCTTAAAATAAACTGGGTTTCTTTCGTTGGCCTGGCAGAAATATATTATACATATTCGGACGACGTTAAAGCTTTGGCAATGACATTGGCAACTAATACCCTGGTCTACGCTATTAGTACAAGTTGGTTTTCAAACTAAATTTGGCAAAATCGCACTTACTTCGTACGGACTTCGATGACTCTTGCGAGGGACGCACGCATTTTCTGAACCTGTAAAGGACTCGGGGATTCGACGAAAGTTTCTTTTCGTTTTTATTTCTAGATGTTTTTACATCTGACAAGCTGCAACTAAGATTTCTTTCGGATAGTACCTAGATGGTTTAATCTTGTTGTACTGATACCGCGCGGACACGGTACGGGCACCATAAATCCTCGCTTTTGCACTAAGTCTTGATTAAATTTTAATCACATCAAATGTTAAACTGCACTAAAATCCTCTTATAGTACAACGTCTCCATTTAAAGGGTGTGTATGTGAAGTACGTGTATGAAATATCACAAAAACACAAACATCACATTCGAAATCGGCAAAATTCCACTCATGCTTTTATAAAAAATTGAGGGTTTTTCAAAAATTGAGGGGTTTTCAAAAATTGAGGGGTTTTCAATTCTGTCTCAGATTGAAATGATCTAACTTTTGATGTTTACAAAAACAGTGCATACCGTTTCTGTAGTTTCTTATTAACAAATTAGATCGGTGCATTCCATTGTAGTTAAACATTTAAAAACGTCTTTCAGCATTTCATTTTTGTCGCTTTATTTTGTTAAGCCTTTTATACTATCATTTTGTATACATCAATCCAGAACCATGTAATGGGATCATTGCCTGACGATCTCTTTTTGTCAATCTGCTTTTTTGAAAGTGAAGAAGAAAGCAGATTTTTGTACATGAAAAATGATAATTTAAAGCCAGTAAAAAGTATTTTCTGTTTGTTTTCGGAGTAGAACTTAAACATATTTTAAGTCATTAATAACCCAAATAAGTGGAATGAAACCATATGTGTATTGTTGTAGTATTTAGGAGCAACACTGTACCTTTACCCTACCAACCAAAGCAAAACTTCATCGTACGACTATCATTTGGCTTGTTATATAAACTGTTCCTCATTTTAATACCATTCCTGATAATTTGCTAGCGTGACGTTGACATTAACTTCTATCACACACAATTTAAAATCAATCACATTCATCCGACCGGACGCCAAATAACAAAACTTTCATAACGTTATTAACCTGTATTCGTTGTAAATCTGCTTTAACTGGATACCATGCTATTCAATACGTATGTGAAAAACTACAGAAACAAAAGCTCAGTAGCCAAAAGTTGAAACATAAACCTCATTTAATGACACATGACATAGACCACAAATGCAAAATAAATCACAAACAAGAAACATGGAACAACACAATACTCCACAAACAGCACAGTGCATATATACTATATAAAAACTATGTATGTTTATCAAGGATTGTTAGGTACCGCATTGGAACGGTTAGTAAAATGTTAATTTAATGGGGATTTAAACCAGTTTACGTGCACAAACATCACTCTTAACCCAACAATTCTGAATAATGAAAAGATATTTTAGATTTTGCGTGCCAATTAAGGCGTGCCTTTTGCTTTGGCAGTATAATTACACAAAAAACGGAACGATTGAATCATGCTTATAGAGGTTAATGCAAGAAATGTACAGGCAGAATTGAATAAAAATGTATCGTTTAATGCACATCAGTGTTGACGACGCATTCACGTCGTACAACAGACAAGTGACAGCGGATAAAGAGTAAGTTCAGTGGCTCACGTTGTACTATGGCGAACTTACACATTTGAAACGGTAAATACATTGATAGGCTAAGTTGTACAATTGGTTTAGGTTTACAGAACAGACGAAAATCATTACACGGAAGACAATGCCATTTGACAAACCCAACTTGTTGCATTGTTTATTGCTGAATGTCTTTTTGATTTTGGCCTTTGGTCATAGTTTCATAGTGCTGAGCACGTCCGTAAAATTTCCATCGCATTTAAAGAAAAAGTATCTTATGAAAGCTAGGTAGTGAACCCGTTTAAAAAATTTAACTGTTATTCCCTTTCAAATAAGTAACCTAAAATAAGTTATTATTAACCAACATTTGAAAATAGGAAACATAACAAAAGTATCCACCCTTCGGATTCTGTTTGTTTATTTCTTCTTTGTTCTTCAAGATTAAAACAAGAATACAGTATTGATCTCTGATTTATGGAAAACTAAATTTTATTTATTTTCCCATTTGCTAATCACCTTAGCAGTTCCTTTGATGACTGCATTGTACCCACTGATCATCCTGACCGGTACAATTACCAAAGACCTTAGCAGTTATATATGCTACAATGAACAAACTCATTATCATGACTAGTATATTGGCCAAGTATCTAAACAAAAGTTTCTTGGGCTGTAAATCGCAATTCCGACCATCTTAACATATTGCCTAGCAGGTGAGACACAGTGGCGTTCTGAGATGTCCTTTGCCTCTGGCTTATGCCATTGCCACAGCTACCGAAACACTGGCTCCATATGACCAAGGTTACCATTTTTAGGCATCAAATGCATTGTATGAAAAAAATTATGTCTAAACTTATTTTGCAACAAGAGTAGTGATAAATAATACATTTGTGGTTAACGTATAAGCAAACGTTTTCAAACAAGTATTTAAAAAACTCGTAAACAGAACAGACTCGTATCTACAAAATTACATCATAACTTATTTAAAACGTTTTTTATTTTTTAAGCGGCACATCACAATTTCACCTAACTTCTTGACAGGTCAAAATGACTAAATCATTTTACTACGAGAAATGCTAAACACACATACGTACAATGGGACTAGAAAAACAGCAAGAACGTTTTGATAGCAGGCCCATCTGATTCGATGCAAGTTTCATTGTTGATTTTATCTCCAAAGCAGAAGTTTCCGTCTTTGGACGGCAAAGGGTTGTCACACTGTCGGTCCCACCTACTCATATCAATACCACATGTGGAGCTGCATGATCCGAATAGACTCCACTGCCCCCAGCAGCAATGAACTTTTGGCCAACATATAACGTTCTTTAGACTTAACTTAAGTACGATGCTTGTTCAACAACACACACGTCGGATGAACATGGGAGCCGTGACTTGTAACTCCATTTTCTATTATTTCTCTTCACAACGGTAGATGCATTAACATTTTCAACGCATAAGAAAACGTTGTGGCTTCAATGTTCATATGACCTGAATGAGTTTAACAAAATTAGTCTTTTAATATTGGGCAACTGATAACTGTCAAAATTGAGTTTTTGCACAATAAAAAAACAAGTGTTCATTTCGTGAAAGCCCATTTCTGTAGAAGACTCATTGCAATACTTCCCGCCATGAGCCGGCGCGTGGTCATTGCAAGACCTTGTGCGTTTTCTTGTTTTATTTCCATATGTGGCGTCACATCCGCCCCACGTGACCCAAACTGACCAACTGCCATCGACTATTTACGGTAATGAAGCAAAGACATGCATTTATGAGACACCTATGATTGTACATAAGCTGATCTTAGACATATGTTTTATATATAGACATACGTGTGGTGAAAGGGTGCATTCCATTTGCACATTGTTGACAAAAAACAACAAGGAGCAAACACCAACTGTCTACTGACTACTGTTTTTTATCAGTAGACAAAGGGGAATACGTCAACAATCATTAAACAAGAGTAAATGCCATTACAGCACAGATAACGTACATATTGAAGCCACCAAGTCTATTAAATGTTTCGGCTGTTTTTCTTTAAACACAAACGAGCTTAAAATTCAAAACAATCTTACTTTAACTAGAAGCAATTATCAGGTATAATTATTTAGATATTGTCAAATATTTCCACCCGTACGCGTATACTGCAATACTTCATGGATTAAAAACAATATAATTTAAACAAAACGGCATTAAATCATACATTTGTTTAATATATAAGGCTCTAAAACACATATAATCACTTTACAGTATAAATGTACGACGAATGCAATGTATTGGATCTAAAGGTATATTTAAGCAATTTGCACATGTACATATATACTCGGAGGTGTAAAAGTTGAACCATTCAAAATCACTAATGTAATCAGGCGATCCCATTACAATAGTTTCAGCTTTGCATCTATCAATGTTTTGCCCTGTCTTATACAGGAGTCCAAACAAATTAAGTTTAGACCGCCGACCGGGAAACACACTTGACCTGATGCTTTACCGAGGATTTTGAAGATCTAGAAAGTTCCGATCGCAGGTATTCTACCATATTCCCCTGATCCAGTGTCTCTTTTAGAAAACAGTTTGTCTAAAGCCACTACTTCAGCCCCGCGGTAGGGCATAATATTCACATGTGTTCTTTAACCGATTTAACCCCAAATGAATACATGTTCCAAAGTGGTAGCCATTATTTTATTATGTTCGTGATTGTAAGCGTAGGTGTGCGTTAACGTTATTTTAAGCTTCTTCATTTAGTTGTTCATTTTAAACATCGTGCTACAAGTTTACACACATGTATTAAATAGTTGTCTAATCGATTTTCACTTTCTAAACTCAGTATCTATTTATCATGTATATTAACCTTTATCGTGTTCAAACAGAGAACGATGCATACTGTATAACTTTCGCAATACAATGTGGGTGGAGTGAGCCAAAACATACATTGTTAGAAAACGATTTAAGAGTAAAACATATATCCCTTGAAACAATTGTAGTTGTAATATGGAATTGAGCAAATTCTGTTCATCTTTCAATCACGCAATTAATTCCTAAAAGGGAAGTACAAATCGTTTAACTGACACATTTTGAACATTTAATAAATCGTACGGTTTGACCTTTTGAACATTATGTATTTCAGTTATTTAAATCAACGTATGCCCTGCGGACGTTCCTTGAATAACGAAGAAAAAATAACATAAGATATAGTTTTATAGGATATTCCAACATTTCAAAACATTTCACGTTGTATGTGCTGAACATGTTTTTCTTTAACAAACGAATGTTCCGTTTTATGAACTAATTTGTCCTTCTTAAGTGCATGCATCAACAATTTGTTATCAGCTGGCTGACACTTGGATATTTGCATATCTTTGAATGCAAACATTAATGGTAGGTGGTAATAACAAAATCTTGATAGTTGCGTATTTTGATGCGCATTCAAGCGTTTCCATGCAGGCGAAATATTAACAAATAAATTCATTTAATACATGTATTACAGAGATTGCAGTAACTTCTACATAAGTATATAGCCTCCTGTGTAGCTTTGCATACTGCAAAGTTATCTGGTGGTTCGGCTGAGCGTCTGTGTATGGTGCTGCAAAAACAATCCTAATTGCTACGTTCAATTTATTACAACATTTGATATACTACATACTAATTATATATGAATACTATAACTTACATAAATGTGTCCCTTATATGTACATATAATGTCGGTCGGTCGGTCCGTATATCAGTGTATTATAATCAAACTCCAGCTTTATGACGTCAGCGGTCTATATCATTTTTTGGCAGGTTCGGACCCCGCCAGAAATGACTTCATTAAAATGGTAAGTACGACATTCGATTTTCACAAAGGCAAACAATTGCCGCAAGTCATTAATTGCTTTGTTCAATAAAATGCTTCAAAAGCGCTTTTAAAATACTGAATGGTATAATGAAAGGAATATAACACACGACATCGGACATATTAGTCATTATAAGGACCGGCTAGCTTTTCGCTAACTTCAGTCATGATTAAGATAATATACATACATAGAGTCCTACAACAAAGTATTATTGTACACACTTCATGCAGAGCGTTCAACTTAACAGGTCCTCCTGCGGTAAATATGTGTACAAAGGACTACTTCTTTTCTTTGCCGGAGTGATAGGTATAAATAATTTAGGTACCACTGAACTATGAAAATGGGAATCAGAAAAACTCGTGTTTCAGTGCTCTTATAAAGCGCGAGCAGACCGGCAATCAAATTGTACATGTTTTGGGCGGAGTTTGACCTCCGTTTACCAAAGCAAATCAATACGGAAACACGTGAGGTACATGTACTATTTTTAGATGGCACTTCCACATGGATAGTTTTGTTAATGCGTTCAAAATAGTTTTACATTTTATAGGAAAGTATGTTTCATTACTGTGCAATATAGTATGTAGAAATCTGATATGTGACATTTAAACAGTTATTGCACCTGGAATATATTAACGAAGTATCGCTAAAACAAAGTATTTATGGAATAAAATTTGGATATATTAATCCGCATTTGAACAATAAACTTGATGAAGACTTCAAATGAACACTGGACGCCATTTTGTTTATTTGGAACTGGGACCAATAGCAACTCCTTCTGCAAGTTTGGAAGAAAATCAAATACGTCTGATTAATTCTTGTAAAGGTGAGTTTAACTGAGATGCAAGACTTTTATTTTTCATCGACCCAGTATTGCGCATCTTTTTGTCTATCCAATTCCTATATATCTATAACTTAATTTAACTTAATATAACTTTGTTAATGTTTTAACAGCTCGGATGCGGGTATGCATAGACCAGCGAGACAAATATGAATTGGTGATCGACATCATGCGTTTTTTTTTTGTATTTACAACTACATTATGGAAATGTATTCAAACTGTAGAATTGTATGAGTAAGTTTGGTTCTTTTAGTTTATATATCTTGTTTATTTTATCCCTGGATGACTTTGTTTCATGCCGTTTGTCAATCAGGATCGCCGACCTCTTAATGTTGGTCATATATCTGTGTTGTGTAGCTATTTTGTTTGCTCTTTTATTTACATTAAAATCTTATTCTATGAGCAGTTAAATAAAACTTATTGCATTTATGATGCAGATTGGTGCTTTATTTAGTTTACATTTTGAGGGCTGAGCGCGGTCAAAATTGACTAACAACTAAAATCTTCTTTCACTACGAAACTGTTCTATATGACATTTTATTTTTAAAAGTATGGTTTACATTGCATTTATACTATTTAAATGATGCTTCATAATCTGATACACAAAATAGTTATAAAAATAGGTCACATTTAGAAAAAAAGCAGCAAATAATTACTTTTTGAAATAAAAAACTACTGCGAAACTGTCATATTTGCCGATTTCAAATTGCCCTTCATATAAAAGTTACCGAATGTTTTTACCAGATTAAATGACTATAAAATTAGCAACTGCGAACTGAAAAAAAAAGATAAATGAAGTAAATAGTTGAAACATAAGATAAATCACATTTATGAAGCATGATTTGCAGGAAAAAAATATTTATTTCAATTTAATATTACCGATATGTTCCCAAGCAAGAAACAGGTTTGGACATGGAAAAAGATTGTAAGATCTATGATGTAAGTTTTAAAGACTAAGCTCTGAACTATAAACCGTTTTATTGTGAACAAAGCATCTTTATGGGTTTTTAACGATTCATTTTGTATGGATATCCTGGACTGGATATTTATTCACATAGTCTTTAGCCGATCATGAACAATTATATTGTCTCTGGTGGCCATTAATAACTACCCAGTGTATTAACCAAATACTAGAGTAAAATATATCTACTAAATAATTTTAATAATAGTTATTGAAGTAAATTAAACATTGACCGTTAAGTATAAAATTGTCTCACTTTATACCATTATTCTATAAAACCAGAATACACATGTACCTATGATTTAAAGATACCGACACTAAGCACCGTATTTTATAGTTACTCGATTGGCCTTGGAGTACAGATAGGGATTAAACCCGGCTGTCCATGTTTGCTAGATCTAAAGATTGAAATGATGTTCGAATGTTCTGTCAAGAGTATACTTAAGGATAGTTATAGTATACATTTTAAACAGCGATGTTGTAAGTTGCATTATGGACATGGGAATTTCTTAATTATTAATAGGAATTACTTAATTTTATCATGTGATTACTACTAGATTATGCTGAAATTATCATTATCTGCACGACAACCATACTGACTATATCAGCATCTACTACCGTGTAAGAATGATAATTGAATATACTAGATCGTAACACTCTTATGCAAAATCATTAAAACACATGTATATCAAATATAAATTTTAAGTGATAAACCTTTAACTACTTTCTAAATAATGCATTTACGAAAACTATTTATTACTGATAAAAAGATTGTAACCATATATTCGGTACCAGAAAGCGCAAAAATATTAAATGATTGGTGAATGCTAAAATATTTACAGTGATTTACTATCGTCTTAAAAGGTAGACATATTGTGTTTTCTGCACATTTCTTTCCGAACAAACTCTGTATCCATCATAAGAGTTATTGCTTTCGACATTTCTTCACCATTTTTGGTATACAAAAAGAATCGTATTAATTGTAACAATGTAGTAATAGCATTTATTTATTTCCAAATCCTACAATCAGTCATTAAGGAAGTGGAGGCTATGATAAACGACCAATGGTTAACCTACGAAGCTTCTCTTAGGGACAATCAGGAACCGCTCACACTTTCCCATACTTACTACACGGGCGCAGACTGACTTGACTCGGCTGACTGGGAGTGTTTTGGCATATGACGTCATTTTATGCAAATATTTTACATGTAATAATTTGGAAGAAAAGATTAGCTAATATATGTCGCTTTTATTTTTAATAATTCTTTTTTTATTGGTTCCCTGTTATAGTACAATGATGTTTTTTAATATGAAACTCTGTGATCACACAGTTTTGAATCTGTTATTTTATAAGGCAGACTGTGTGGGATGCTCATAGTTTTAAACAATGATTGCATCGTAGCTGTGAAAAGTTTTTGCATTAGGTGCTCTGAATTGTATTCCTCCGTCAGCAGATAGAGTTTGGATCTCTTATCATAGAAGAACTTGGTGTTTACCTATAAGTTTATTGTGATTTGTTTTATTGTTAAGTTTCCTCAAGTTAATGCATACTTCGATAAGATTTACCTTTAGCGTTTTTTCTTTATTTAGGATCGTTGGGATAAGAGTGAGGTTTGTGCTATTAAACTGGTTTGAACCCCCAGTAAATTTACATTTACTGACCGTTCTAAGGCGGTACCTAACACACATTCAGAAACATACCTAGTTTGTTTATATATAGTATGCATGCACTGTGCTGTTTGTATAGTTTTGAGCTGTTCTTCCATGTTTCTTGTTTGTGATTTTTTGTTTTTATGTTCTATGTCTTTGGTCTACCCAGTGCCATTAATCCGGGTTTATGTTTAAAAAATTTGATATTGAGCTTGTTTCTGTAGTTGTTCCCATAAATATTAAAAAAAACGGTTTTATAACCTGAATTACCGCAAAGTTCGCTCAAGATTACACTTGCATGTATACTTCTAGCTCTACTGAAAACACGATTATCTGACATCATTGGGGATATTTCAGCAGAAAAGAAGTACCAGTCATTTGTATCAGACGTTATTGTCCGCGACGCTTTCACACAAAGATTGCAGTGGAACCTTGCAGTGGTGGATGAGCTTCTTACCGGATTTGCTCAACATATTAGCATAATTAATTTGTTATGCAAGTTTCCAAGAATATAATACCATTTAAAATGACGGCGAAGGATTTAAATGCTGCTGTATAGTCTAGCCACAGTAGGCAAACGGCAAAGTTGTTATTTGTGGAATTCACATCGCATTGCGTCTTAGAAACAGTGTGTTCTTCCTCAATGTAGGATACAACCACATAGCGACAGCAATATTATCTTGCAATAATACTGATGAGTAAATACAAAAGATGGTTGTTATATGTCACCCATTCTTTGTCATAATAAAGTCTTAGTTTCTGTTCCTTCGAGGTCATTTTAAACGCAGCCGGTAAACGCAGCCGGCTTAAGCTGTATTGTATTTTCACAATTCATAAGGATTTGATCAATGTTGTAATTATCATTACATTTAATAGAAATGATTGGAATCTTCCAAAACTTTTTTGCACAAATGGAAATATATTTTCCCTGCAAACAACTAAATATACAAGAGGGCATATATGTATATCAATTTGTAGACGTTACATGACCAGCATGTTGATGTTATTCTGTTCCACCACACATGTAGTTTAATGATATCGTAAGAATTTCAATTCATGTTACAGGACTATTATGACTGTCATTAAGAGTGCATTCAACTTAACCATGTTATCCATGTGTTCACATCTGTTCGGAGTTTCATTTGAAATTTTGAATAGTTTAAAAACACCAACATCGACGATGAAGTCTACGGCAATACCTTGGGTGAGAAACACGACGGTCAATAAAAAGAATCAGCGCAGATATGATCCGGATTTAAAAAAAAATATGTTAAAAGAACCATGGCACCTTTCTGTTTCTACCCCAATGGATATTACTGACAGGTTTATTATGTCTGCTAGGCCAGAGGTCATGTAGTTCATATTATTATGAACTTAATCGAATAAGTAAGCATTTTTACTTGTTTAAAATGATTATACAAGTATTGTCAAATAGTCCTAAGGCAGCAATATCCTACTTTAAAATAATGTAATTGTATATATGGTCTACACGCAATGGAATTAATTCAATAATACATTTGGAATCTATAATAAAACAATCAATTTAAAATTACATTCGATCAAAAACCACAAGCAAACAAACACGTTTTCATCTGCGTTAAAAACTGTCATATCCAAACAATTCAGTGTCTTGAGTTGTATAAGTTTTTTATTGATCATTATATAAGGTATTTTAAAATACTAGGCTTCCAATTTCCACACGTCGCGCGAGTCTTAAGTCACCAAATGCACAAAATTCAGTTTTGAAAGTACCCCTTTTTTAAACTGACAAACCAAATAACTCATTATATTTCTTTTCGAAGTGATTAAGTCATTCAATGTAGTAGTACACCGGAAAATGAATTTGATTTTGCATCATAGGCTGACTCGTGTAACCCACTTTGTAAGAGTTCATCAGATGAGTACGTTGACTTGACGTATACGACGTCATTGGCGTTTAGCTGCACGATAGCGTTTCCGGATACACAAAGGTAGCCGTAAACATCATACACATGTCCATTCACCGTCACGTCTTCTTTGACTACAATTTTGTAGAATATGCTCTTTCCAGGTTTGGGACAGAGGCTGACGGTGAACAGGTACGTTCCAGCGACGGGTGCAGTAAATTTTCCAGTTGCAGAGTTGTACCCTCCGCCGACGTTGCTGAGCATTTCTGAGAAGATAATTATCTGGTTTCTAGTTGACAGGGTATAATCAGCAACCTTCTGCGCTCGGAACAAAACTGTTGAGTGTTGCGCTAAAACAGATGAGATAACACATTAACGTGAAACATTTTAGGATACTTTGCCGCTACAAGAAAATCAGTTTTGTTTTAAGATTGCGAAGAAGTTGATGTCACTGGATTATTTTCATCGTTTTCCTTACACATTCATATTGCGTTTCACACTTGAAAAGTATTTGCAGAAGCAAAATATAGAATGGCTTCGAAGATTTCTTCTCTAATCTGCTATCTTTTTTTTTTTTCTTTTTTTTGAATTTTACAAATCAAGTGTTTACTTTTCATGTAAAATGTCCGTAACTAATCCTTTGATTGTGCTCAAACTGTGTATATCTTGAGTTTGGGAAAATTATCTTGTAATACATGTTGCTTAAACCAAATAGTTGTTGAGAAAGATTTATATGGTAAGTTTTGATTGTTCAAGTGTTGCAAATTACCTTAAGAATGGGTAATATTCATCAACCATTTTTTATTTATATATGTTTTGGTTTCATAACAAGTAAACACTTGGATTTGAAAAAAAAAGGAATGGAGGATAATAGCTGTAATAAGTTGTAGAACAATAATGTTTTAAAAGAATACGCATTTTGACGGCATAACATCGTAACAAGACATAATATATTGCATCATGTGCTATACCTTGTCATCACGTTTTTATTTTAACATAATGCACACGTGTTATATAGCATTGGTATATTTCTATTGGTCAGAAAATATATCACCCTGGCAAAAATAATTGCTAAGTTGGATTTTTTTTCGCAAGTCATACGTTTATTAATTATTTTGTATTTTAAATGAATGTTTATATGAATACTTTAGTTCATTTCCTCATCTTAATTTTAAGACGAAAGCATGATTTTTCGTCTTGATCTCGTTAAAAATATTTTAAAAAATGTTTGATACTTAATGTGTTTAAACAGGAAATCGTGTCATTAACTTAATTACAACTTATGACGTCATCTAACCGGGTAGGACGTCACGATTTAAATAAATCATTAAATTAATTATGTTTCTGTTGTATGTCTTACTGATTATCATCTGAGTACGCATTTTACTTATGAACATAACGGTAACGATAAGATCTATCTGCGGTTTTAAAATATTGTATGTACTACTTTTCTGAAATGCATGCTGTAGAACGGAAAATGGCACTACACTGCCGTATCCGGCTCATCGCCAGAGCAGGAAGGAAAAGCATGAGATAAATAATAATCTGACCTTCGCCATCATATAATACACTTATTTATATGTCCGGGAAATTTGTTAGTAAGCTCGTGAAAGCCAAGTATAATTAATTTTAAATGTTTTCTGAAATCGTTGAATAAAATTCCGTTTCATATGACGACTCGTGACCGATCCTTATATAATACATAAACAGTTCTCCCTAGACCGGTGACGCGTATCAATGACGTAATATCCGACCAACTAGTTCCGGTAAAAGACGGGACTGATGTGATTAGGACAGTCAGGTTATATAAGGAAGACTACTACGCACAATCCTTATTTTCTTTCTTAAAAAGGAAAAACTTATGATTTTGTTTTGCGTGTAAGTAATGAAATGAACATCAAACTAAACTTGTATTAACTTTATTTAATATAACGGATGCTTGTTTGTCTCAGTGAGGTATCGATTTTATTTCATCGTGTGACCACAGAAGGTCATATTTTCACGAGTGGCGAACGTTCGGTGATCACGATATTTCACTAAAACATACCATTTTTCTTTTTATCTTATGCTTCCGACAAGGTTTTAGCTGTTTTCCTATTTTTCACCATAACCTTTAACCTACGCACCACGTTGGATGCCTCATATGTTAACCGCATAACTGAACTATAAAAGTGCATGCCGGAATGAAATAGGATTAAATGGAAATACAAAGTTATTCGTAGTATCCCATTTTATAAACACACAATAGAAATTACGTACTGATCTGTATACATCGAACAGTATTTGCAGGTCCAATGTGTTAGCTAATTAGAATGTTCTTAAATTGGAAATAGATACTGAACAAAAAAGTGATTGCATTATATTGATTAAATAGCGACGCTTACGTTTAAACTGTTGCTGCATGTCCTTCACATTTTTTAATTTTATATTTTCGAATAAAGGAAACAAATATAATGTTATTCATTGGTAGAACAACATTCATGTCAAAATGACTTTCTGCCAGCGAATATCAGGTTATATTCAAAGAATCCTTAGTCAGAAAAAGTATAATAATATTCTTAAATTGCAAATTACTACTGAATAGTTAAGGTGAATAAAATCATATTGATAAGAAAAGTGGCACTTGCGTTTAAACAGCTGTTGCGCGGCTTTCAGTTTAGACTGTTGTTGCATGATGTCATGCATCGTCTCGTTAACGTGCTTGTCAAACTCTTCCCTTTCATTCCGCAGTACTTCCAAATCAGTCTGAATGCCAGCTCCCTGTTTCTCGATTTTCCCCAAAGTTTCATTTACGCGTTTTTCCCACTGTCCATATTCAAATTCCATGCGAATCATTTTCTCCAAGAGTTGTTCATCGTACTCAAATCTTGTTCTAAAACGAGGCTCATCACAAAATACAAAAGAAAATGCACAAAAAAGAACGAAGTATTTCTGCTGAACATTCATTTTGTGTAGTTTATATCGGTCCAAAGCCGGTTGTGTCTGCAACGAGGAATCGAAGACAAGTTATTTTAAACTGCTAAGTTTTTCCACGTTATTCGACTTTGATAAGTAATTCTTCATTTCGAAGGAGGACCTACATAATTGGGTTTTGCAATTGTGCAATCTGTGTCGTTTCCTATGATTAATGTAGTCTGAGTTGTATTGTAAATGCGCCTCGTATATCCTCAATTCATGGAACCAACAAATATAAGGCCACACCAAAATAGTATTTTTTTCCTCTGAATTTTGCCAAAGAAAAATGGAGCGAACGGGGAAAAATTAATTAATATACAATTTTGACTGTTTTTATAAAACCTCGATTGGAACGAAAAGCAAAAAAAATAGTTTATTTCTTATAACCAATGTAAAGAAAAAACATTGTTCAATATAACTGTGCTTTTAATCTTTAAATATTTGAACTTAATCTTTATTGTACTATGGAAAATTTTAGAATACATGTCTTTAGGAAAATGTTTCAAACAACTTATGTACATCACTTTATCATCATTAGTAACTGTATTAACACATTTATTATGGCTGATTTCTGCTTTACACATACAGCATCAAACAATTTAAGAGTGCAAATATATTTCAATTTCATGATTTCATTTTGGTTTGAATATCCCAGGTAAATGCAATCGGATGTCCTTACTGAAATAAAAAGTATAGGTAAATGTTAAGAATACTCTTAATGATTATTTTATTCATCCCAGAGTAAGCTGTTAAAAAAAGCAGAATTCTTTATTAGCATAAATTGGGCTTTTACATTTTTGATCATTCCGAACCAGTGTTCCTTCTATACTGATCGCTATTTGTGACCAACTATTTATTAGCAATTGTTGTTTTTGTCAGTATTTGGTCAAATTTACATTGAAACATTATTTCGGACAAAACAATGAAACATATTTCGTTTGCGTTGAGCTGTTTTACACCATCGGAATCATAAGGTCAAATACTAGTCATGAGTTTCATGACTTGAATAAAATAATAGCATTGAAGCAAAAACCTTAAAAAATTGTAAAATACTTTGAAAGAGAGGCAACTTACACTATCATCATGACAAACATTTTACAGTCAAATGATGCCATTTGAAAAAGGTTAAAAAAATATTCAGACAAAACATAATTTCATATCGTTTCACATCGTTTTGAAAATTAAAACATGTTTAATCACAGTGGCTCAAATTGTGGAATTTAATATAGTATAATTGTTATTGGTCTCATTGTGAAGTCGTTTTTCATCATTCCAATTTCCATCCACACAAAAAATCAATAATAACGCAATATTACAGCTACCAGTATCAGATACACATAATTTATTATATTGCATAGTTAACGAACAAAATGTTGATGGAATGACTTCGGGGATTATTACAACGCATTAATTAATTAATTAATAATGATATAAAATTTTCGAAATTCGAGCCAAAGTGTATTTTAACCGTATGCCACGATGTTGATTGAATTTATTGAAACCAATGCAAAACCGGCTGAAATACAGTACACAACTCAACGCATCGGTGACTTCCCTTTACAAACCACTATAGAACTGAGTAGGAAAATTGTGATTGATTATATTTCGGCTTTCAAAAAAGCAAATTACAACAAGAATTATGTTCTGCAATAAAAATATTTTTTGCAGTTACACAAAAATATTGTTCTTTATATTTTCAAACAATATGTGCAGTAAGAAACATGGTGTGGCCTAAGCAGAATCATATAAAAGATTTGTGGCTTGGCCACACGTGTTTCCACTTTATTATGGTCCAAGTGCAACAAAAAAGATGAAGCTTAGAATTTACATTTGAAATTTTCTCACGGGAAAATTCCTAAGTTGTGTTTTACTCTGAAAAATGTTTTATGATATTTGTTTTACAAAGATTCCAGGATAAAAACTGGATGCGGCATTTCAGACATTTTCTACGTCTTCAGCAATCATTTAAACTTAATTAACCTAATATCCTAATTCAAAACTACACGGACATGAGACCAGTTTTACACTAGAATTCTAAGACGTGAAAATGATGTCATTCTTAAAATCCGATGAGACTGTAATAATATGTAGTTCAAAGTATAATTTGTAAAATGCGGACATATAAATGCCTATATTTACACCTCATCTTCCATTCCTTTAATGAAAGGATATTCGGCATTTGCGAATATTTTCCCATGAACGCAGCATCTTCGAATATGTTCGAAACGTGAATCATCACGTAATGGTAAAATGTATTTATTTCATTTTTCAATTGTTTGAATTGTATCAGCAGGTCATGAAAAACTTTTTCAACAAGTCGATAAGTGTTGATGTATATTTATTTAATGAGTTGTTGTTGTTGTTAGAGCTTTAAATTCACGTTCAAAAGTTATTCAACGTATCAACTATAAAGTTATTGTTTTTTCACGAGTAAGTATGACGTAATATGATAAACTGTTTCCGGTGACGGTCGGGTCGATCTATTTGCAGAATTGGTGAGAAAAAAATGTACGGTTTCCTTAAATAAAATTAAGTACTTTTAACAGTTCTTGAAATAAATAAGAACATTAGAACAAATTGTGTAAATTAAAGTAATGACATACATATTGATGTCATTATTGGGGACATGAACGCAGTTGGGCTGGTTCGGACTTCGGAATCCACACACTTTAACTAGCCCAACTGCGTTTATACCCTGAAAATGACATCAATCACGCATTCATTAAATGGCCATTACAAACATGCAGTTATACAAACATAAACAATTAACAAAAAGGAGTGTACACTGTCGTTGTGTACGTTTGACAAATACATTTTAAAAAGATAGTACTGTTAATTTTTTAGTTAGGTCAAATATTTGATATTGTTGCACTTAAATCAATTTGAATACATATATCAGAAGCAAACTTAGCATCAACTAAGATATATAAATACGCGTGATGGGTAGTTTTAAGTATCGTTTAAGATTTGTTTTGCTTTAACTGTATAGCATATAACAAGAAACAAAAAGAGATATTAACAATCACTAGTTTATACGATTTCAAATATTCTTATATCGTTTTCAAACTTTAATAGTGTAAGTGTTGAGCATAATTAAAAGGTTATCCAAATAGGGAATACAATGGAATCTAAGCATTTCTTAAAAATGTGTATTGCCTGAAAAAGGTTAACCTTTTTGTAATAACGATACGTTTTCAATAATATTTGAACATGGACGTTCATGATTGTTGGCATTGTAAGTGGATATTCTGCATGACAGACCATACCATACGTAAACAGTTGTCATACATAGAAAAAACAACTCACTTTAAATATCTTTATTCAGTCAAATATTACATCGGTCATCACGGAAGTCTCAGTGGTGAATGCAAAATCCTTGAAAAGGAAAGCTGAACTTGATTTGTACAATTATTTGGATAATATTGCACCTTTTTTGCATTTATTTATGTGATTTATGTGGAAACAGTTACAACGACAGAGACATATTAAAGTGTTATTACGTCATCTTGCAATTTGTAGGACGATGCATAGGGTTTATATTGTAATAAAAGAATATTTTAATTGTTCATAAAAAACTTATGATATGAACTTGGTAACGTTTGAGTTAGTATAGCTAATTGACAATTTTGCCATCGTTCATCAACTTCTTTTAATATGAAACAAATGACAAAGATTATGGTTGTTTTTGAACGCGTTTTAACGTTATTCCAAACTTGCTCTCACAGACTTCTGATTATCTGCTTGAACCGCATTATGTAAATCTATATGTATTTGTACCATAATTTGTTTAGCAGAGCAGATGCTTAATTTAAATAGCCAGGTTTTAATGGAATGATGCGTTTCCCTCATAGGTTTGATGAATTCCATCTGGCAGTAAAAGTTAATTTGAAATGCCATGATCTGAATGGAAACCCCTATTTTTATCAGATGCATTTTTTGCAAGCAATATTCAATCGCCTTCTGGCATTGAACATGGCAATTAAATAGTTTAAATGTTTTTATATCAATCTTGGTAATATCTGAAAAAAAAAACTATCGACATCAGCAAAGGAAAAAGTAAGCAATGCATGCAGTCAGTGCTTTAAAATCTTTGATGAATACAAGGGTTTATATTATTCCGATGTTATTACCATCACAATGTATGATGCTCAGGTTGATGTCGGTAAACCAAGCATACATGAATGCATTCCGGACAATGGTGGATCGAATCAGACATGATTCGTGGTGGGAGGGGGGGGGGGGCTGTATGGGAAACATTCGGAACTCCTCGGCCATTTTATCGAAAACAACCTCGGATGTATGCCGATACATCATTTGAAGTAGTTCTTTATTTTTTTAATAATATCATTAATTAAATAAAGTGTTTTTGAGTTGTTTTTATTGATCTAAGTTTAAATTGATTACCAGTGAAGTGTATTATTGCAAACATAATTAAGATACCCAAGAGTTAAGTCATAAAGTTTAACTGCTAAATAAAATTACTACGCGATCTATTTGCAGCGGACTTAAACGTACCACTTTCTGAGTATGTAAACCGTCCAAATGCCGAGTTCCGAATGTATGGGAAAATGTTAAACGTCAAAGTACATGTTTGACCAATGAAAGAGTAATAATGATTGTTTATATGGAATAACAACATTATAGTTCTGCCAATTCTTAGATCTATTTTAAGAACTAGAACCGGATACACAATTGGGGAAATGAGTCCACAGCACAGCGTATCAAAATATTGCATACTATTAGTATTGCGGTTATTGCTTCGCCTGAAACATTACTGTTAACTCGAATTGGGCAGTTATTAAATACTGCCGTTTTGATATATGATTTGTACGCCCCAGATCATTACCGGCCAGCGGCATTGATAGTGTATACAGGGCAGCCTTCCAGAGCGGCGATAGTTGTTGTGCCTATCCTAAAGAAATATGTGTTGTTCGAGTATTCGATGTTATGAAAGACGGGTCCATTAACAATAAACTGCTTTATGGCAACTACAGGGCAGATATTGTTACGAGTTTTAAGGATTTGAATTCAAGGTCTCATTGAGGTTTTGCCTGTTTTAGAACCCCTTGGATGAACAGAAAGGGAGTTGCCTGAAAGAAAAATTTAACACGTTATCAATTGCGATTACATTCTTTCTAGCTCTTTTTGTTACGGTTGTTTTATCATCCCGAAAATCCCGAAAAAAATATGCCGAAAGCAGCGATGTAAAACTAACTTTCTTAGTACTTAACAGCAACTGATGGTTATAATCTTATTTTCGGGGTTGTAGGCAGCCCTTGTTCTTGAAGGTGGTAAACCTCATTGAATGCCATTAGGAATGCGTTATATGATATATTTTCTGCACATTTGTAAAGCTTAACCGTTAAAGTAATCGCCGAGAAAACTAATTAAATTGTTTTATTTGTTTAAAACCGCATCTATATTAGTTACTTCCCTTTGTATCAAATTGACCACTGACCATTGGCCATTGTCAAAAAAAGCTACTTTCATCGAAGGTTATATTCGTAAAAGAGGAGAATACTGAAAGGTACATTGTTTACAAATGTCTGGCAAGTTATAGGACAACGATAGCTAAGTACACAGGGTCAATAATATTCGTTGAACCTTATATGAAAAGCATTTAGTACAGTAAGCTCTTGCAATGAGGCTTGACCGATATCCAAAATCAACATCATACATGTTAACTTGAAAATTATAATGACTTTTTTGTTGTCATAACTTGTTTCACCAGTGTTGACTTACTGAAGTAAACTTTCTATATTTGCTCTAAGAATAATTTTAGACCAGGGTTTAGGGCCTTCTACAGTGTAAAAGTGGGTGAGGAAGGTAAAAAAGTAAAACGTTTCAAAAGCTTTTGATTTTGTTTTAAGGAATACCTTTTTCGAGTGTTAAACCTACATCTGTTACGACATGTTTGTGGTAATAAGGATTTGACTCACTTTTGCGAAAGGAAAATTTTTCTTATTTTCGATCAAAAAGCATTTTCATTTTTTCGGAAAAATCTGTTGTCAATACAACTATGTTTACGAGTCAAAATGTTCAAGGCTACCTAACCAACGATGTCTTGTGGGTTCATTATAATATATATTTAAATAATAAAGAGAATCGATAAAATGATGGAAAATATCTTATATTAGAATCAATCCATTTCCTTATTACAAAAAAGGCAAATATCGTTTTATTAATCGCTGCAATCACCACAAAGCCACAATACATTGTTGATAGAGTAGCACTGACTATTTTGACAAACTGTTTATTAATATTGTATAAACAAATTTCCGAAAATAAAAATACTTTTTGGGTGGAACTCTGATAAAATATTATTTCTTAGAATGGCTAACAGCTACAGGTGTTGTAATAAATATGTATATGTAATATGTTTTCCAAATATTGAGCCTAAAATCAAAATAAATCCTTTATTAAATATTTTGTTTGGGTCCCAGAAACGACTCTTGCACTGTGGAAGGCCCTAAAATATAATTCGACATAATTGCGTGATTTCTCTACTGTGTAAACTTTGGTACGCCAGATACAATTGTTGCTGGTATTTGGGATGCCGAGGATTGGTATGCTGGATGGCACTTATTTATGAAAATGACTTTACTCCACCAATCATCCCGCCTGCTTTAACAAAATGAAATCTTCATACACATTTTAAATGGGAGTAGTACTTATTATAAGTTATTTAGAGTAACTCATTTGCATATACAGGACGCCATTCGACGACCATTTTAGGCAGTAAATTAAGGTAAATAAAGAACATGCGTGTCGACTGACACACTTAAACAACGTGATTTATAGAAAGGTTGTATTGTTTTGATTCATCGTCGAAGAATGCAGGGGTTACTTACTCTATGAAATTGAGGGTCACTTCATTTCTAGCTCAGAAAGACAATACTCTTTTATAATGCGTCGATTTAGCTCGACTATTCGAAGAATAAGGAGAGCTGTACTACTCACCCAAGCGTCGGCGTCGGCGTCACCCCTTGGTTAAGGTTTTTCGTGCAAGCACACGTAGGTTAATATCGCAGCAACTACTTAAGGTATTGCATTGAGACTTTATACAATGGTACTCAACCATCCAACCTACTTAATTTACCAAGTAAGATAACTCTAGTTTGCATTTAAAACCAATAATTGCCCTTTATTATTCGACGTAGAAATTCTTGTTAAGGTTTCGCATGCAAGCACACATTGGTTAATATCTCAGCAACTACTTGAAGTATTGCATTGAGACTTTATACAATGGTACTCAACCATCCAACCTACTTAATAAACCAAGTTAGATAACTCTAGTTTGCATTTAATGCACTTTTTTAATTGACTTAAAAAATCTGGTTAAGGTTTTTCATGCAAGCACAAATAGGTTAATATCTCAGCAATATCTCAGCAACTGCTTGAAGTATTGCATTGAGACTTGATACCATGGTACTCAACCATCCAACCTACTTACTTTAATTAACCAAGTTAGATAACTCACGTTTGCATTTGGTGAATATCTCAGCAAGTATATCATGTATTGCATTGAAACATTAGATATGTATTTCCAACTTTATAACCTACTCAATTAATGAAGTAAGATAACACTTTTTTGAATATAATGCAAATTATTGGCCGTTATTATTTGACTTAGAAATTCAGGTTAAGGTTTTGCATGTAAGCACACATAGGTATATATCTCAGCAACTACTGGATGTATTGCATTGAGACTTTACAAAATGGTATTCAACCATACAATCTACTTAAATAACCAAGTAAGATAACTCTTGTTTGCATTAAATTCAAATAATGGCCCCTTTTTATTATGCCCCTGAAGGTGGGCATATAAAAATCGCATTGTCCGTCCGTCCGTCCGTCTGTCCGTCCGTCCGTCCGTCCGTCCGTGTGTCCGGCTCTATAACTTGTGTCCGGGCTGTAACTTTCCCTTGTATGGACAGATTTAAAATAACTTGCCACATGTATTCCACATACCAAGATGACGTGTCGCGTGCAAGACCCGTGTCCCTACCTCTAAGGTCAAGGTCACACGTAGGTGTTTATTCACAATGGAGTGCTGCATATAAAGACATCGAGTATAGGTTGTCGTGTCCGGGCTGTAACTTTCCCTTGTATGGACAGATTTTAAAATAACTTGCCACATGTGTTCCTCATACCAAGACGAAGTGTTACGTGCAAGACCCGTGTCCCTACCTCAAAGGTCAATGTCACACTAAGGTGTTTATTCACAATGGAGTACTGCATATATAAAGACATAGAGTATAGGTTGTCGTGTCCGGGCTGTAACTTTCCCTTGTATGGACAGATTTTAAAATAACTTGCCACATGTGTTCACATACCAAGATGACGTGTCGCGTGCAAGACCCGTGTCCCTACCTCAAAGGTCAAGGTCACACTTAGTATTAATTCACAATGGAGTGCTGCATATAAGGACATAGAGTTTAGGTTGTCGTGTCCGGGCTGTAACTTTCCCTTGTATGGACAGATTTTAAAATAACTTGCCACATGTGTTTCACATACCAAGACGACGTGTCGCGTGCAAGACCCGTGTCCCTACCTCAAAGGTCAAGGTCACACTTAGTGTTTATTCACAATGGAGTACTGCATATAAGAAGGTAGAGTAAAGGTTGTCGTGTCCGGGCTGTAACTTTCCCTTGTATGGACAGATTTTAAAATAACTTGCCACATGCGTTCACATACCAAGATGACGTGTCGCGTGCAAGATCCGTATCCCTACCTCTAAGGTCAATGTCACACTTAGGTGTTTATTCACAATGGAGTGCTGCATTAAAGGACATAGAGTATAGGTTGTCGTGTTCGTGCTGTAACTTTCCCTTGTATGGACAGATTTTAAAATAACTTGCCACATGTGTTCCACATACCAAGATGACGTGTCGCGTGCAAGACCCGTATCCCTACCTCTAAGGTCAAGGTCACACTTAGGTGTTTATTCACAATGGAGTACTGCATATAAGGACATAGAGTATAGGTTGTCGTGTCCGGGCTGTAACTTTCCCTTGTATGGACAGATTTTAAAATAACTTGCCACATGTGTTCCAAATACCAAGACGACGTGTCGTGTACAAGACCCGCGTCCCTACCTCTAAGGTGAAAGATACACTAAGTGTTTATTCACAAGGGAATGCTGAATATAAGGACATAACAATGTAGGTTGTCAAGTATGGGTGGTATTTTTTATGTTCAGAGGCAAATTAAAATAATCTGCCATATGTATTTGACACGTAAAGGCAAGATCAACTTTTCATGTACTGACCTTGTTCACAGGTCAATGTCACATTCGGGGGCATTCGTCACATACTGTGACAGCTCTTGTTCGACATTGAAATCTGGTTAAGGTTTTGTATGTATCCTTTTTTAAGTCAATTCCTCAGCGAATACTTCATGTATTACATTAAAACTTTACACACAGGCTCCCAACTATTTAACCATCTTATTTGATCAAGTTAGATAACTCTATCTTTATTATTATATCATTTTTGCCCCTTTTTTGCGACTTAGAAGTTCTGGTTAAGGTTTTGCATGTTAACACACATAGGATGATATCTCAGCAACTACTTGATGTATTTCATTTAGACTTTATACAATGGTATTCAACCACCCAACCTAATTGAATAACCAAGTTAGATAACTGTATTTTGCAAATAATGGCCCTTTATCATTACACTTAAAAATTCTGGTTATTTTTTTTTGCATGTGACCACATTTATGTTAATATCTCAGCACATCATGTATTGAATTGAGATCTAATCTAACAGTGATCCATGCATGTTTCGCCAAAACTTTTCAATCCTTACACTGAAAAGCGGCGGAATAGTCGAGCGCGCGGTCTCTGTGACAGCTCTTGTTATATGCATGATGCATAGAAGAAAGGCAGACTAAAGGACTAAAAGGAGTTTAAGAAATAGACATTCATATAGATAGAATGTTCGTTACCAGTACGTGCATCAGTTTTTTAGCTCGACTATTCGAAGAATATGGAGGGCTTTACTACTTGCCCCAGCGTCGGCGTCCGGTTAAAGTTTTAGGGCAAGTTGGGATTTTCACCTATAAGTCCAATACCTTTCATTTAATTTACTTAATACTCCACACAGTTGTTCAGAGCCATCACATAATGAGGTAAGATAACTTCATATGATCCTTTATACAAATAATGACCCCTGGTTGATTATGGAACTTAAATGTCAAATGTTTAGGGCAGGTCGGGATATTTATTAATAACTTCTATACAGTACCTTTCTTTCAATTGATTTAATAATTAACACATTTGTTCTGGGCCATCACATAATGAGATTAGATAACTCTATGTGATCCTTTATAGAAATTATGGCCCCTGATTGACTATGGGACTTAGGTTAATGTTTCAGGGCAGGTTGGGATATTTACTAATAACTTTTATACCCTTCATTTAATTGACCTAATACTTTACACAGTTGTTCAGGACCATCACACAACAAGGTTACATAACTTCATATTATCCTTAATACTAGTTATGGCCCCTGATTGACTTAGGAACTTAGTTAAATTTTTAGGGCAGGTTAAAGTTTTAGGGCAAGTTTAGACTTTCACTTATAAGTCCAATACCTTTCATTCAATTCACTTAATACGTTATCAGATGTTCAGAACCATCACATAATGAGGTTAGATAACTCCATATTATACTCCATACGAATGATGGCCCCCTGATTGACTATGGAACTTAGGTAAATGTTTTTGGGCAGGTTGGTATATCTTTTAGTAACTTCCATACCCTTCGTTCAATTGACTTAATACTTCACACAGTTGTTCAGGACCATCTTTCGATGAGGTTACATAACTCCATTTTATCATTTAAGTGTCACTCTTATTCAATATCAACGCATACACATCTATAACAAACATATATTTTAACTGATAAACCTTGAATTACTAATAACTACTATACCCTTCATTTAATTGACTTAATACTTTACACAGTTGTTCAGGACCATCACACAACAAGGTTACATAACTCCATTTTATCCTTAATACAAGTTATGACCCCTGATTGACTAAGGAACTTAGGTTAAATTTTTAGGGCAGGTTAATGTTTAAGGTTTTTTTTATTTTAATAAAAAATATGTTATACCCTTCATTCAATTGACTTAATACTTCGCACAATAAATGGCGACAATCTAGCAATAAGGACACATTACTCCATTTTAACCCTAAATACAAATTATGGCCCTTTTTTAAATTTCATTTTTTATTTTATTTCTTTTGACGGGCACATTTTGATATTATTAACCAGGTTTTTCACAAGGAAAAACTAGTTATTAGAATGACTTGCGTCATTGGCGGACTGGTGTGAGGGTAGCGTCAAAGTCACCTTATGTATCGAATAATTTTAGCTTGGTTTGACATATAGTGACCAAACTTGGTATATAGGAGGAGTGTATGGAGACCTTTCATTTAATTGCGTTTAAGGATCAAGGTCAAAGTCAAAGTTACTATTAATAGAAAAATGGTTGGTATTGAATAACTTAAGTAAGGTTTGACATATTGCGAGCAAACTTGGTATATATAAAAAGTTTATAGAGAGCTTTCATGAGATTGTGTTTTGGGGCCATGGTTATGGTTACTGTTTACTTTTTAATTTGATCATTATTGTGTTCACTTCTAAGTCAAAGCGGCGTAGTCGAGCGCGCTGTCTTACAACAGCGCTTTTCTAACTAATATATTCACTTAACATGATGTTTGATCACATAACTTTAAAGTGACACTCGTATTTATAATCAATACATACACATGTTAAACAAACATACATTTTGAGTGATTAAATTTTAAGAACATAAAAATAATGCATTTATTGAAAATATCAATGACTGAAAACAGGATTGTAACCGTGAATTAAATTGCTGCAAACGCACAAATATTAAATGACTGGTGGATCCAAAAATATTTACAGTGATCAACTATCGTCGCATAAGGCAGAAATACTGTGTTTTCTGCACGTTCTTTTTTTAAATTAAACACGATATCTATCATAAGAACCAATGTATTCATTCCTTTTTGGTAAAATAAAACATTTTTTAATTTTTGTACATTTGTTTTAGGAGTAAGAGTGTATCTTAAATAAACAAAAGCAAACATACAGAGGTTAAAACGTGCTTTGACCTACTTCATCTCATTAAAGTAAAACAAAAAAAAACATTGTTGTGAAGAAAGGAAAACCTACCCTTGTATACTATTTCAGAGTACAGACACAAGGTCAATTATTATACATTACAGATTAAATATCGGAAAAAAATTAATATTCATTTTCATAATTCGTATATCTTGAGTCGTAATTTTGTAATGGTTTTGTTTAGTCTTCCTACAAAATGTCACTCATCCAAATAAAGGCCATACCACAAAAAAGATTCGGAAAGTCGAGACCGATGCACATTAGTTAGTTCAACGTAAATAACGTTTAAAGAAAAAAAATATGTCTTAAAAGATCAATACGTTTGACATATAATACAATACAACATTAACACTTACCTTATTTCTTTTTTTTTCTCTAAACAATAATTATTTTCAGGGTATATTCGAGCGAGCAATGAAAGACGATATCGAACAACCGTGGCAGTACTCGGACGGCTTTGCGCGAACCAATCTGCACCTTCTTGAAAACCAAATCCTCTGCGATTTAACATTTGCATTTGGAGAAGATAAGAAGGTCAGAGCCCATAAGAACATTCTTGCTAGCAGGAGCCCGGTCTTCTATACAATGTTATGTGGGTGTTTGCCACAATCGTCTGAAGAAGTAGATATTTCTGACGTCGATATAAGCATTTTCAAAGAGTTTTTAAGGTAGATGGATCTTTTCCTACTTCACTCCACGTTTCCTCTTTTACAAACGGTATAAAGTATGAATGTAGACAAGCACTTTATTTATTTCTTAAGATTCAGGGATACCTTTTACCTCGTTTTTTCGAAGAATAAACAGGCTTTACCTATCAACCCAGCGCCGGCGTCTGTGTTGGCTTCGGCGTTCGGTTAAAGTTTAAGGGCAAGTTGGCATTTTCACTTGAAACTCAAATCCAGACGTTCAGGAGCATCACACAATGAGGTTACATACCTCCATACTATACTAAATACAAATTATGACCCCTTATTGACTTAGAAACTTCAGTTTAAGTTTTAGGGCACATTGTGTCAGGTGTATGGTTCAGTGAAAGTTAGAAATTTGACAAATAAGTTTTATATCTTTCTATCTGATTCAGTTGACTTAATATTTTACACAATTATTAACGACCATCTTACAACATGGAAACACAACACCATTGCATCCTGTATACAAATCATGGCTCCTGATTGACTTAGAAACTTAGGTTAAAGTTTTATAACACATTGTGTCTGGTTTAAAGTTTACAGCAAGTTGGGATTTTCACTATTTTTTTTCTTTTATACCTTTCATTCGATTGACTTAATACTTCACAAAGTTGTTAACGGCAATCACACTTTTAGTTTGTAATACTCTTGTATAATCCTCAGAAGTATTCATGGCACTTGATCGTCTTAAAAAGTTTTGTTTAAGTTTTGGCCAACTTAGATCTCAAACACTGTTAATTAAATGGCCTTCATATTTTACACAATTACAACCGCACTAATAAGGCTACATAACTCCATATTTGTCCTTAATACAATTAGAGTCATTTTTTGACTTATTATTGCTTTTGACATGGACAGTAGTTTATGGACTTTTCAAAACTTTTTTATTGCTTTTGACAGGGACATTTTTATATTTTCATATATGTTTTCCAAAACTTTTAAATTAAAATAACGAGTTTTTTTTTTTTCTGGCGGGGCGGAGTCAAACTCACCTATGGTATGGACTATTTTTAGTTAGGTTGTATATTTTGTGACCAAAATCGGAATATGGTAATATTTTATGTCTATGGAGACCTTTCGTGGAATTGCACTAAGGGGCCCCTAGGGTCAAGGACAAGGTCATTCCTACTAAAAGTAGTAATATGGTTGTTACTGAATAACTTAAGTTAGGGTTGACATATTCTGACCAAACTTGGATAATAAGAATACTTTATAGAGACCTTTCATTGTTTTGCGTAAGGGCCCTTAATGGTCAAGCTTAAGGGCACTGTTATTAAAAATAGAAATTTGTAAGTAATAAATAACTTAAGTAAGGGTTGACAAGTTGTGACCACGCACTGAAATTGAAACTGAATCTCCAAAGTAAGGTTAATTTCATTCTGTCATCATTGAAAACCTGGTTTCATCGCACTTCGTCGTTTATTGTTTAGTTTTGAATTTGACTGTTATCATTGGTTTTAACATGCATATATAACATCCTATTTGTAAACATTTCTAAGACAAAGCGATTTAAATTCGAGCTCGCTGCCTACGACAGCTCTTGCTGTCTTATTCCAGTACTTGAGCTCGGATAACTATTTGACATTAAATTTAAAATCTAGTTTCAGTTTTTAGCGAAGAAACATATACTAAAGAGGCTAAAGATTTTGGTATATTGATTCCGCTTGTTCTAATCATTTTGCAATTATTTTAAGGTATCTGTACACAAAATCGTGCGACGTCAATGCGGAATCGGCGACGTACTTGCTTTACCTGTCAAAGAAATATGACGTGCCGTCATTACACAACATGTGTAGAGTCTTCTTGAAGAAAGCTGTAAATGTAGAAAATGTATGCACTGTTCTGGGCCAGTCGTTTTTTTCAGGAAAATGATCTACAAAAGGAATGTCTGAATTTTATTTCTAGGAAAACCACAAAAGTGTTAAAGTCAACCTCCTTTCTGAGTCTTCCACCATCTACAGTTGAATGTGTTCTCAATGAAGATTATCTAAATTGCAGCGAACTTAATGTTTACTTTGCATTGAAAGCATGGGCTATGAATGCTTGCAAACAAAGGAGAACTGGTCACACAAACACAGAAATTATTCGTGATGAGATTGGTGGTTTGCTCCGGGTAATTCGATTTCCAAGCTTGCGTGCCGAAGATTTTGCTACACACGTTGCTAATGATGAGGTTCTTACACAAGAAAAAAAGCTTGCTCTCTATCAGGATATCATTCTTGGTGAATCAATGTCTGGATTTCCAACGAAGCTTAGACTACCTCCTAATACTTCATCACGAGTGGAAGGATTCAAATCTGCCAATGACAAACCATGGTCGATTCGGAACCAAACAGATGGCATCAGTTTTACAGTGTCAGGGCCGTGTAGATTGATTGCATTGATACTTTACCGCCTCATCCATGAAGGTATGGTAGCAGGACAGATACCAGTTTATGAAGGCAGTAACCTAAAAATTGATTTACAGCAATCAGTCAACTTCGCAGCAGAACAGATAACGTCTGATGTTATGTTTACCGAAGTTCAGCATGATCCAGGAAAAACTTATTCTATTTATCAAACCTTTACTGGAGTAGGAACATATCCTGGAATCGAACCACAAGCATCGCACGTCGTGAATGAAGTAGAGATACAGTTTATAGGTCTTTGTTTTGGACGTTCTCCAAACGAAACGTCGGTGGATACTGGCCAGATGTGTGGAATCATTTTCGATATTGACAATTAAACATTCTTAAAGGGTTTGAAACAAATCCATGAAGCTGCCTCATCTTGAACAAATATTTTCTGTACACATGTTTTCCATGCTGTTTTTGATTTATTAATTTGATTGCCATGTTTAAACTGTCTTCTTGTTTCGGTGCATTACCCATATGTGATCGTCCAACTTGCATAACGTGTTATACTATATACCTTTCTACGAATTTATTCATGTTTACAAAATTTGGGAGAGAAAAATATTTTTTTCCCGTTGGATAACCTGAAAACTGCTTTATAAATTAACAATAATTTCCCAATAAATGATACGTATCGGGCTAAACAATATATTCGTGTTTAGTTATCATTCAAATAAATATAAAGTTCATTCAGGTTTGTTTATCAAGATTCGATGGTTAGGCGTAGACACTGTACATAAAGCATTAATAAAGGTAATATATGTATTTATGAATCGCACAGAAATCGTCGGAATATGTTCTCTTACTATTAAAATTTAATTCGGGTACGATTATATCAATTATTATATTTTTTAAATAAGTGAGGTAGAGTTAGACGGCCCAATCCAATGACGTTGAATGTCATTATTTCTTTTTGTGCAAAATTACCATTATATGTATTTGAATTTAATATTTTCTTTATATTTAAATAAAATTTTGAAAACTGATAAATAGGTGTGTTCACGACATGTTCGCTGCAAAGTCGCACTAATCATTGGCACGTCAAGTTTATGTAACGTCATTCTTTCATGTTGTTTTTTTTCAATTTTGCAGATCTCTTTTTGCTGTTATGGAAAGGCATGTTTTTTAAGGTTTAACATTGAACGAATCAACGAGTAAGTAAGTGGAATTGATATACCTGTTTGTGATTTATTTGCTGTTAAACTTTTCAGAGATGTGATTTGTATGCCGAGGGGTCGGGGGAGGGGGCGAACGTTTTCCCGTCCTCATTTTTAATTATCCATTTCACTTCGTAAATAAAAGCATGACTGTTGTAATTTTTGGTTCAGATTTGTTTACTTTTCGTACATGTTTAATTTAATTTATAAGAGTTTTACATGCAATCCCTTTAAAGCCTCCTGCGCCATCCAAAAACATACATTGAAATACCAAACGGCTAATACTTTTCGTCGACTTTTCTAGAAAAGTTCTCAAACAGTACCATCAAATAGTATGCTAAAACGTCAGAAACTGAAAATTTTATAAAGAGAGTCTTCGTACTTTTTGAATGGGTTTCGTTGGTAGTGATCAAGGTAAAACAATACCTTGGAATCTGGTTGATTGAATCTGAGGTCAAGGTCATATTTGGAAGACATTATAATTCGCTATTAGATAACAAGAGCGCACGTGAACACTTCACCTTATTATATATGTAGAGCTTTTAAGCGACGAACAGATGTTTTAAGGATCTTCCATGTACACGCAGGCCAATGCTCGTCTGTGGTTGTATTTCTGTACAGTAGAATAAGAGGCATAGCTTGTTGTTCTTAAGGTGCGTATGGTGTCTGACAACATGCATGTGTACCAAGTCGTATTTGAATATCTTGAACTGTTTTGATTTACGGCCAATTCAAAGTATTTGCATTATGACGACTCCGACGACGAAATCACGGATACAACTAAACCTCGATTAATAGTCTTCTTAAAAGAGACGAGCTTAAATGAAAAATAAACATTTTTCAGCTATCCGATCTTGGCGAGTAAATGGGAGCCGTTAAACTAAATATTATGGTATCGATATCATGCCTTGGAAACACTTCTTTTGTGCATAGTATATCCTAGATACAAAGTGGCTTATATGCCTATTGGTGAAATATATCCATGTCTCCTTCTTTTCCATCAATACTATCTTTATTTTACCATCCACTATATGTCTTATACCTACAGCACATTTAAAAGATGTTGATAATGAGGAATTAAAATCCATTCGATAGAGAGGTTGCGAATCACTACTCTTTCGCATACGAGTACGTGTTGACTTCTGTTTGTGCACTACATCATATAGAGGTATGCGTTAATTCTACAATTTAAAACGGTATGTACGATAAAACGGTGAACTTGATATTCCAAGTATCGGCGAGCATACTAAAACAAGTTTATAGAAACCTCTCTAATTATAATCGGAACTGCAACTTTAACATGTATGTATAGCTATTATACAAGTACACGTATTCGTTGTGTTTCTCGACCTGTGTGTTGTCGATGAGGTTATCACGTGTATTCTATAGATAGAAACAAACATGCTTATATTGCGCAGAATAAAAATTGACTAGACGAACATGATGCAATGGTCATGTTTGCGATAAAAAAAATATTGCCATTCCGATTATGAGAATTTTCCTTTTTTGAACCCCGTGATGGAAACTTTTGTGATTGCTTTTAATATGAAAATTAATTAAATTTGTAACTTCTTTATATGTGTGTGCGACTTATTTAAAAAGTATCTGAACTCAAATCATTCCATTCTAAAACTCTGTACAAACACTTCTTTACGAACATGTCATATAATTTGTCGGTTTTATAAACAAGAAATAAACCAATGGGATTCAAACATATACCTTAAAGATATAAGCACTAATTAAACAGTACCACTTACCACTACACGCGCTTGTGAAATTTGAACACCGCTCTTATTCGAGAAATTTATTCATCGGCGTCGGACCCAGTATGAGTATTAATTATGTAAGGCTAACCTCTGGTTTTTTAACGTGCAGCACTGTCACATGGAACCCCCGTTTAACCTGCCTCCTGAAAGGTTATTTTTGTTTGTGCTTTGGTACCCCTGGATTGACAGTCAAGTGTGTTCCCACAAGACCACTGCTCGGCCACCTTGGGAACGGGTTAGTAAGTCGGGGCCACAAGATAAACATACATATTTGTTACAATCGGCCATAACTCGTACAATATTTAAAGTGGAGTGGTATATCTTGTCACAAAATAGCACGTTGTTTCTGTGAATAAGTACATGAAATTGAAATAAATATCATGTGTATCTCAATGATTGTAACAATAAAGAAAATATAATATATAAAAATTGTATATATATATATATATATGTATATATATACAATTTTTATATATTATATTTTCTTTATTGTTACAATATATAAACATAAACGTAATTATCTTTTTTTCCACAACTGACATTTTTACACTTGGAGATGGGGCGAAGCTAAACTAAAATGTATGTGCAGACCCGGTTTGTTAGGGTGTTTCTGGGAATGCGCCCCCTCGAAAAATGCAAGATGTGCTTTTGCGCGTTTTAAATATCGGAATACTAAAACATAAAAATTCGCTAAAAAGTAAGATCTGATATAGCTTATACTTGAACTGAAGCATATAACCCTACCGCAGTTATGAATGCATTTTTGGACTTCATTAAAATAAAAATATTTGAAAACGATTTGCAGGCCAGAGCGTGCATGGAGCTACGCCAGTGTAAAAATGTACCCCAGCCTTCCACTATAGGTCTACTATAACCTTTCTTATAACGATAATTTCGGTCAGTTACATCATGTTCTCAAAATCCGCTAAACACCTGCACATGTATGTAAGATTCATGTTTGATACTTGGTAAATATAAAACCTTTCAGTAAATTATATTTGGCTTATTGAAAGTTTCTTCAAACCAAATTTCGATCAATTTAGACTTATTTGTGGTATGTTTATGCTTTGTTTTTAAGCGTGAGCCTTAGCTCAATCTTTTGTAAAAAAAACACACACAAAATGCAACTGAGTCCATGTGGAGATGAACATCATACTCGAAAGTACCAGATTTCAATGAAAATATGTCTCTAATTTAAAAAATAAATTAATATAAGAGTATGTAACATTTAGCGTGTACTAAAAGTAATACACACGTATAAACACTGATATGAAAGGAAAAACACCTATAAACTGGAATAACCAAGGGAATTTAAATGTACAATACATAATAAATTCAGCGCGGTTTTCTCCCTTCTACCTGCACTGCTTTAGCAGTGAAAATAGCTAAATGGACGAAATATACGTAGTAGCATTGCATGTAAGATGGAAGAACATATATTCCATATCAGTATCCATTAATATATACTTCAGATTTTGCAAACGTATGTTGGCGTTCATACTCCAATTTCTTGGTAAGCTGGATAATGTTCCTCGGTATTGCTATGTATTTGTGTAAGTTAAAAAATATCAACCCCTGCATATGAAAATCATATGCTTATAAACATTCTAATGATTCCTATTTCGAGAAAGTGCTGATACGAAAAATTGGTCTTAATATGTACATTTGTAAAATTTTTGTTTTACTTTCTTTGTTTAAGCTAAGATCTGAATTGAAAAAGTATTTTCTATACTATAATTGTGCTCACATTCTCTTAAAAAATGAAATTAATAAGAATAATATAATAACACACTAGTGTTTATAAGAGTTGTATATGAATACCACCTTTTGCTATGATGGCCGTTTTATTCTGCTGCTCCTGCAATACACCGAATCAGTATGGTGGGTGGGTTGGGTTGTGGATTGGTTTTGAGTGGTAAGTGAATGAATGAGCGGGCGGTTGTGTCGTCAGGTTCAAGTGTGTGGACGGGCAGGCGTGTGCGTAGGCGACCGAATGCCATGCGTGAGAGCAAGCGAACGAGTGTCATGCTATTATTCATATGATCTTTTTTTAAATATCACATAGAAGGTATCATCTCTCAAGCCGTTCAGCACTTTCAGTGCTTTGATTATGTAGTGGTATTCCCCCAGATGACTTCCTCTTTTTTGCCAGGTATTAGGTTACCATGTATATGTCGGTTGGTTGGTAAAATCATATTCATTATGGAGTTTTATGATGAAGAGAGGAAGGAAAGAGAGGAAGGAAAATAAGGTAATGATAAATTGTGTTCAATTTCACTACCACTACACGTCAAATATACTCTATTTTAGTTCTTCTAAATGTCAGTTTAATACACTTTCGTTAATAACAAATCTGTAATACTAGATAGTTTAATGAATACAGTATACCATTATACAGTTCGGGACAGGAGTAAGCTTCTTTAAAGTTTCCCTATGCTAGTATATGTACTATTTGCAGGGTATAAATGCTATTAAAGATAACATATTTGTCCTCACTGAACCTACCCAGGTCGGCTATAACCTTTTTTATACCGACAATGTCAGTCAGTTGCCTCATAACTATTTAAGACCTGAAAACATACATGTATAAAAGGTTACATGTATTATCCTTCCTTAATCTTTAACCTTTCAGATTCATGAAATCACTTTAATCGGTTCCCATTGATATGTCAGTTGTTTGATAAGGATTTTTTCACTTTCCGAAAAATCAGGTGATTCAATTTTTCAAAAAGAACACTCGAGTTTTAATTAGCTTAATAATGTTTGGGATTTGTTTTCATTATGGAATTTTGTGATAAAGAGAGGAAGGAAAGTAAGGTAGTTATAAATGTTGGTCACAATAGATAGACTGTTCACTACTATTACAAGTTTCTAATATAATTAAGTTTTTCTAAATATATAATTTCGATACACGTTGTTTGATAACAAAACTTCAAAAGCTTTTTTTTAAAAGCACACCATAAAACCGTGCCTGTAGTGTTGAGAAAAATGCTGTGTCATACTCTTTATCAAGAAATTGAAATACAATTGTCGTAGGAAAGAAGTAACACATACCCTTATAGATAAGTATAAATCAGTTATGGAATAAGTCCATGATGAAATTATCTCTTGACTAGCGGATCCAGTTCGTTGATCGTAATTCGTAGAGGGCAAATGAACATGAAATGAAATTCGCCCTCGATAAATATACAGTTGATGTTCTCTTACTGCTTTTATCAATTGCTAAATCGTGACAAAAGTTTGATAAAATTTCTGAGACATGTAAGATAGTTTCATAGATAAATATTTCTCTGGATTTAGCAAACTTTTAAATATCTGAAATAAATCGATTTCGTATAAGCATTTATTTCAGGCTAGTATTGGACAATTTTATCAAATAAGAGATATTTCCAGCACCCTAATATATCTAGGCATCCCTAAATCCACTCAAGCTATATTACTTTGGGTTATACATTGTACTCCATACTTATAGCTCTCTTTCCCTTATTTCCATCAACTTTATTTATTTTCAGCAAATGATGGAGATTACGATGCAAGACAACATCGAAGATCCGTGGCAGTACTCGGACGACTTTGCACAAACTAATCTTCAACTTCTTGAAAAAGAACTCCTCTGCGATATAGCATTTTCATTTGAAGATGGGAAGGAGGTTGTCAGAGCCCACAAAAAGATCCTTTCTAGCAGGAGCCCGGTGTTCTGTACGATGGTCTGCGGGTCTTTGCAAGAATCTGCTGCGGTAATAGAAATACCTGATGTTGATGCAAGCATTTTCAAACAGTTTTTAAGGTATGTTGATCTTTTTTTCTTATAATTAACGAAGAAGAAAAGAAGTTTATATATCCATTAGTTTATTCAATATATGCAACTCACTTAATAATAGTGGGACTTTTAAATGATAATCTATTCTTTAAACTATACCAATATTGTTCTTATAAAAGGAAGGTAATAATGAAATAAATTATTGCAGTCTTCAATCTGAACTCATACTTGAGACTGTTCTTACTATTGAGCCCAGTAATTTTGCACTCACAAAAAAAACTAAATCGAGAATGTAACATATATTATTGTTAACAAATACGTCCATTTTCAAAGTAATGGCAGATTGTATTGTAACGTGCGACGTCAAAAACGCAACAGATCCCTTCAGAAAAAAACATGGCTCTTAAGGAGTCCACTGATCTTTATATACAGTAAATTCTCAATCCACACAGAGCCCGTGCTTTGCTAATTTGCATATTACCAACCAGTTAACATACGAACTATGAACGTACTTTCGTTTATAACGGAATGTTATAATAAACGCACATCCGCCGCCTACAGCGGACCGTTACACTATGAACGCACATCCGCCACCTACAGCGGACCGTTACAGTATGTTCACATGTCTTAGGCTTGTTCTAACAGTAAACCATATTTTAGGTATCTATACACAAAATCGTGTGACGTCAATGCGGACTCGGTGAAGCACTTGCTTTACCTGACAAAGAAGTATGACGTCCCGTCATTACAAAGCATATGTCGGATCTTCCTCAAAAAAGCTATCAATGTTGAAAATGTTTGCACAATTCTTGGCCAGTCGCTGCATTTTCAAGAAGATGATCTACAAAAGGAGTGTTTGAATTTCATTTCAAAGAAAACCACTGAAGTGTTTAAGTCAGCCTCATTTCTAAGTCTTCAGACATCTACAGTAAAATTAATTGCTAGGAATGATATTTTAAATTGCAACGAACTTGATGTTTATTTCGCATTAAAGGCATGGGCTATTAGCGCTTGCAAACAAAAAGGATTTGATCACACAAGCACAGAATTGATCCGTGCAGAGATGGGCGGTTTGCTCCGATTAATTCGATTTCCAAACTTGTGTGTTGAAGATTTTTCCAAACACGTTGCTAAAGATGTGGTTCTGACACAAGAAGAAAAGCTTGCTATCTATCAGGATATCGTTCTTAGTGAATCAGTGTCTGGATATCCATCGAAACTTAGACGACGAACTCCTTTCGTGTCAATGCGAATTGAAAGATTCAACTCCGCCAAAGCTCAACCATGGATGCACAGAAACCTAGCAGATAGTATCTGTTTTACAGTGTCTAATCCTTGTAGACTGCTTGGAGCACTACTCTATCGTCCTATCCATGAAGGCGAGGTTATGGGACAGTTATCAGTTTATGAAGAAAATGATTTAAAAAATGACAAACAAGAATCAATTTATTTTGCAGAAGAAAAGATAACATCTGATGTATTGTATAGTGTGTTCTACTTCAGCCGGGAAAAACATACTCCATTCGCCAAACCTTTACTGGAGTGGGAACATACCGTGGACAGGATGCACAAAAATCGCACATGGTGCATGGAGTAAAAATTAACTTTACAAGTCATGCTGTTGGTTCTGCAAATGGAACGACATTGTTAAAAGGACAAATCTGTGGAATTATTATCGAAGTTGACATTGTTGATTAAGATGGGTCTTCAGCAATGTGAAACTGAAGGATGCAATTATATATAACTTGAACTTACAATTTAGGTATGTTAAACTGAACGGTTAGTGCATTGCTGATATATTAAAAAAGTATATAAGGTAATAAGCGCGGGTGGATTTTCTAATCCTATCACACACACAGATTTCAATTTAAACCCTTAGACTTTATAACACAGATAGTAATATGAAATAATGCCCCAAACGGTGACGTCTTGTATCACATTAAAAAAGGTACAGTGAAAAAATGGCTTTTTAATGTGACATATAGCTTACCGGGAAAGAGAAGTATCGTTTGATAAAAACGCCTTCGAGTCTAGTAGAATCAACTGGAATTTGGAAATGTTATTAGCAACATTATCCTGCGTTTGTCATTTGTATATAGTAAAGCAAAGTTTTCTGTGACCTAGATTTAGACCCTAGATGACCCATATTCGAACTTGAGCTAGAAATCAACGAAACAACCTTTATGACAAATTTTCAGGATATTTGGACAGAAAAAGTAGCCTCTAGAGTGTTAACAAGATTTTTCTATTGTTGTGTCATGTGACCTAGTGTTTCATCCCAGATGACCCATATTCGAACTTGTCCGAGTAATAACTGGGATAAACATCCTGACCAAGTTTCGTGACAATTGAGGCAAACATGTGACCACTAAAGTGTTAACAAACTAAGTCTGGACGGAGGACAGAAGAAGGACGTCGGACATTCATCGACCCTAATAGCTCAACCTCAGCCTACAGCTCAGGTGAGCTAATAAAAAAGTTGTCAAAACGTTCAATCTTTGAGATTGCAGCTTTAAGCTATATGTTATTAGATGTTTTATCTAAATTAAATAATAAAACGCAACTCAAATCAACTGAATTGTCATTTTCACTAGCCGTATGTCCAACAAAAGTGAAAAGCAAATGTTTATGCTTCGGATTTAAAACTTTACGCACAAGAAGGAGAAAAAAATAAAAATAAAAATAAATCGCAAGGTATCGTCAATATTATACATTAATACTCATAATGATATTTCTTGTTTTAAGAATAACGGAAAAGATACGTATTATGTACTGTCACATTAAGAATTTGGAGGGATTTTGGAGTCTACTGAAAAGTCACTTAGTTATCAAGCAAATGCCAAAAAATGCATAATTTGAGCACAGTGTGTGTTTACCACGTGATAAATTGCGTCATAAATGCTACGTCGGAAGGCAATATTTTGATTTGAAAAAGACTTTAAACAAAGATTACTTCACTATTTCTTCACCATTTTAAATGAAACACAGCGCAGTCTTTGGCGACTTAAGGAGCCCTACCTTCGGTCTTTTACCAGAGTTTGATTGAGAGTTAAGTTTCTTAAAACACTTTGACAAACCTTTTCACAATACGGCCGTCTGACGGAGCTCTGTCAAAACATTATTTTGGAAACAGGTTTGCAGAAGTGTTTGATGAAACTAATGATCTTATCAGATTTCGGTAATAAAACAAATGCGGGGCTAAGCTTTAAGCGGCATAAATTGCCTTTGTTTTATTTAAAATGGTGTCGGAAAAGAAAAGTTATCTTTGATTTTAAGCAAAATGTTGCCTTCCGACGAAGCATTTAAGACGTAATTAATCACGTGGTATACACACAATGGAGAAACAATCAGGAAAAATGTCAGTATAATGGATTTCCATTATTGTCTTTACCATCTCTTAGTTATGAGAAACATATTTTGTGTAAAATATATAGAAAACAGAGTAATTACACTACTGTTGATAAGTTTGTCGGAGGTCAAGGCGGAAAGCTACGGGCAACTGATAAGCCCCGCCTAATCTGGACGCTGATTGGACAGTCGGGTATCGACCGGCCAGTTTGACTGAAAGGCCACTTCATGTTGATTGAATGTCGGCGTGCTCTTTCGGATTACGTCCCTAGGATTTAAATCATACATAGTATGTGAGGTTTACGGTGAAGTGGTCACATAAAAATTGTTTTTTACTACAAAACGTTGACGTTGAGGGCATCCCAGACAGTTTGTTTTACTTTGGAGAGCTTTAAAGCAAACAAGAAAAAGCTCAAACCAATATTTATAGGCAATTTAGGGTAAATTAGACCAATTCAGAAGTGACTTTATTGTGTCATACATTTGTTTTCTTTCAAAGAACACACTACAGTGAATACCATCTCAGACTAAAGGCTCTTTCCATCTGTATTTTTTTTTAGCTAAATTGTTTTTAATTTCAAAGACAGTCCGAATATGCTTGATCTACTTTTTTGTTGACATTTCACCGCATTGTTCATACTCCAACAACATATGTGGTAGTTAGTTATCAGTGTTCGCTCTTCATTTCCAGCTAATCATGGGCGCTAGACAAATATTTCGTTTCGTATTTGCGAGTAATCCTTACTTTTGCTGAAAATGCCTCTATATTACTACGTGAATTGCTAGAACTGCGCATGCACATATAGCCACGCCTACTTTTTGCATACGCAAAAGTGCTATGTTTGTGTCAACGCTGATTTAAATGACGTCACTGTATCGGAGTGGGGGGGGGGGTCGTGCAGAGATTGACAGGTCTTTTTTGACAGGAGCACGGCATAATTTTAAAGCAGTTTTTTCTCTCTTGTACTTAGTAGTACAAATAAAACCAGAATTTTTTTTTCTATTTTAATTCCAAGTCATCCCATCATTTAAATGTATCTTTTAAATACATACCTAAACTAGAATATGTGCCCAATGCAGAATGTTTTCATATCTTAGACCATCTTTAAAAATTGTATGCAATATTTCAACCAAGACTTATTCGGCAGACCTGTACTTAATATTTGCACAGACAGAACCCCGTCCTGGGGCCTCTTTCTTTGGTGCAATCGGAACATCTCTGCCATCTTCCATCGAACACAGCCTGGGATGTATATGGACGGTCAACAATGTCAGAATTCTTTACATTTAACTAAGCTGCAAGGAAATGATGACCACGTAGTTATTTCAATTAAGCAGGAAGTCTTTGAAAACATCGGTGGGGAATTTGTCCTCAAGGAAGAGGACCCCCACTTTCTAAACAAGAGCAGTATAGCATCAGAGTGTGTATACAACGTGATAAAATATGTCATATATGCTACTTCGGAAAGCAAAATTTTGCTTAAAATTAACACTTTAACCAAAGATAACTTTTTACTACACCATTTTAAATAAAACAAAGGGCAGACTATGCCGCTTAAAGAGCCCCACCTTCGTTTAATAACCGAAGTTTGATAAGGTGATTAGTTTCATCAAACACTTCGATAAACCTGTTTCAAAAATAATGTTTTGACAGTGCTCCGTCCAAAGGCCTTTCTTGTGAAAAGGTTATTAGAAGTGTTTTAAGAAACTGAACTTTCAATCAAACTCTGGTAAAAGATTGAAGGCGGGACTCCGTGAGCGGCATAGAGAGTGCTATGTTTCATTTAAGATGGTGTAGTAATAGTAAAATTATCTTTGTTTAAAATCTTCATTCAAAGCAAAGTATTGCTTTCCGACATAGCATTTGTGACGCAACTTATCACGTGGTATACACACACTGAGCATATAATGCACCCGTCAATCGTAACCACGGCCCCTCCAGGTCCGGGAAATAGCGGGAACTTTGACTTTCGGTCTGATTTAAACATATTTTATTGCCTTTTTTTCTTTTAACATATTCGGTATTTACAACAATACTATAGAAGCCCGGGTAAAACCTCCGCCCTGCGGAGACGAGCTGATGGTTAAATCCCCGTCAAATTCCCCCGCACCCCCGGGACCCTAAGTAAGGCACATTTCCCGCTATATTCGGCGCGAATACAAAACCACCGCATTCATCCGGCACTACGGGGCAACCGGGAAGGTTAAATATGGCCCATTTCTCCGGCTATTCTCGAGATAAACCTCGGACATTGGGGGGGGGGGGGGGGGGGGGCGTGGTTACAATTGGTGCATAACACAATCATTCTGGGATCCAATTGGCTTTAATAATTCAAGCGAGTAGGTTGAGAACGCACATATTTAAGGATGGTCTGTATATGTTCCCAAAGAAAACGGTTTCCACATGTAATTTACAATATCATATGAATAATATATTATATAATATTACAAACAACTACATACATTAAAAAACTAACAACGTGTAAATATTTAAAATTTTGCATAGTTTAAATATAACTATAACAACAAATTATATACTATTAAGTATTGAAAACCTGTACTAAACAGAAAATATAGCTTTCGCAAATAACATAAAAAATATGAAACTTAACTAGTGAATGCAATTTTTATATGAAAAACTACAGAAACAAGTCCAGTTTTCTAAGGTCCAGTAATAATAAAGTATCTTATGTCATTTCCAAACTGAAGTCATTTTCCTAATTTAAATATGTCATTGTATGTATGATACAATAACTCACGACTAATTTCTGAAATACTTAATTTTCCGTGATTTTATTGCTCTCATCAAAACTGTAATATTCATTTTTATTTGACTACGGGTATGTAAATTTTAAGAAATCAACTTAAGTTTGGAACTAACTTAAGATTTTTTATTAATACCTGCCTTGTGGCCTGTTTCAATTAAGGATTCTAGTCGTAACCTCAATAATCTTAAATATTTATAAACGTCACAAATTGCAATACATTGATTTTTGTGTGTTTGTCTTTATGTTCATTTTAAATACTGCTTAAGTACCATTTACTTCATAAATGATGTGTAGAAAATAACAAAACTATGACAGTTTTGACACTAAGATATTTTCTTCAATTTATGACAAAAATCAACAAAGCTCTTTATTCAAACAGCCACCAGGCCCCAATATCACGAGAACAATTAAGTCAAATCTCAATCTCAGACTCCAATCATTTTACATCATAGCATCAAAAGTTATTAAAAATCATATATACTTTTACACCTTATATGAGCATTATATCAAAGAATATGTTGATTAAGGCCTTTAGTCAAGAGTCCAAGAGAAAAAATATTTTACAGTCAAAAATGTATTTAAATAAAAATTCTTTGTTTTCTTACAATTACTCAAGTATGTTTTTTGTTCTAAAATTAGTTCTCTTTGAAATAAATTTGACTAAATCTTTTTATATATCAACACATTCTTTGAGAAAATTTGTTTTTAAAAAATATAAAAACATGCACTAATTTAAATCATACTATGCTTTTATGTGGCAAATTGAGTTAAGTTTGAGATTCTACTTGAGTATTTTTATGATATTGGGGGCAGGACTTTATTTAAGATAAAAAAATCAACAAACTTATGAAAGATTTTCTCATCACTTGACTAGAAAATCCTCAGAAGAAAGCTTATTGTGTTTCTCATGTATACTTGTTTTGCTTGTAAATCACTTACATTTTATGAGGGTGTAATATTCGTTATTCATGATGATTTGCAAATCAATCATCTCATGACATTTAAACTAGGCAAAATATTAATTTACAGGTTAAAAATTATTGCCAATGTTAAAAAAAGAACATTGCATATTTTAAATCTCACGAACTTGGTTTAAACAAATGTTTAAATGGTATCTTGCAAAATTGAAAAAAAAACGGTTAACAGTTCATCACTTACTAATTCTAAGTGTTTACATCATTATATATCATTGACGAAGCCTTGAGCGTGACCATTTTCCTTTTAAACCTTTGACCTTCAAACTAACATACATGAGTCTTGTATAATATACATGCCATCTTCTCATGATGAACATTCATGCCAAATTATTATAAAATACCTCCATGCATGACCAAGTTTCAGCTGTAACAAGTCAAAATTGGAAACTGCAGGCACCAAATACACTAAACAGCAATCGTGATAATTTTGTCGAGATCAGGTCAAGGTCAAGTTCAATAATGTGAGCTAGACAAAAATACATCACACATGACATATTATTTCTAAGACATTATTTGAAAAATTAACTTGGCATATTAAAAGCTATGTTACTTAAATTACACAACGAGAAACCAAAATCTTAAAGAGCAATAGTTATTCTTAGAGCAAAGATAATAACATGATATTTTAGCAATTAGAATTACAATTTATGTAAAAATTAAAGCTTATTCTACAAGAGTTACAGAATTTCTTTCCCTCCACCCACATGTTAAAAACAAATTTAACAAAAAAATATTTGGCTTTATACTTGGTGAGCTTAGAAACGGTGATATCTATAATAATAAATAATTATATGTCATTTAATCAATAAATAATTCTAAAATAACATAAAATATAATATTTATAATTCTGTACCATTTTTTCCTTGTTTTTAAAGGAGCACTTAATCAGTTGAATGACAGTCTGAATTTTAGTTTGTTTGTTTTTCCACATAGAAGACTACAGAATTTAAGCCGCAGGAAAAAATATCTAGATTTTTCAAATGGTGATTTATTCTTTAATAAATCACTCTGAGATTATCTTATTCCTCAGAAATTCCAAGTAAATTAAGAATTCATAACAAATATATATTATTATATGTGGAAAAGGGCTTTTATAAGATATATTTTTTCTTGAATATGACTTGTATACATGTACTTAGTATATGTATATTTTTTCAAAAGAAAAATTTGTGTAAACCAAAAATCATTTTGTAAATTAAATCTAAGAACATATCTTATCATTTTGTTACCCAACTGATTGCAGACATCTTTAAGTGCTATTTCAAAAAGATAACACAGAACGAATGTATATATTGGTTGATTTCTGCCAACTCGACCTGGCTTGAAGACAAATTGGCTGACCAACATATAGAAAAACAAATACACATAAAAACAAAGCATATTGGCACCCTTCTACCATCTTGTAATAACAGAATCACAAATTAAAATTAAAAAGGCATATTGGCAAAGTTATATTGTCACTTTAGCCTGACAAATATGAAGCATTGATATAAAAATAAAGAATTGGCGCTGACACCCTTATTATGCGGTGCAATAATAACACATTTACGTGTCAAGATTTTTTTCTGGCACGAAACGAACACATTGTATTGGCACCAACTCAAGTGTATTAGTCAATACAGCAAAACTTATACACTTTGTTGGCCCCCACAACAGAAATCAGACACCACAAAACTAAGTATTTTCAACCGAAGCTTACCCGGTAATAATTTTTCTATTTTTTTTCACAACTTCTGCCAATATAAGTAGATACTATATCAAAACGTATGAAATATTAACATGGAATGTATTAACAAGATATGATTAAATACGCAAAACAGAAACAATGAATCATATTAATAACAACACACATTTTAAATGCAAAACTGAAGTATGAGTGACTATTTATGACATGAAATAAAGGTTATAGCAAATTAATTGCTGATTAAGTTGTAATGTTCAATGCAAGTTAAAACATGTCACCAAATTATCTTTGAATTCAATAATGTATATAATCATTATTTTGATAGTGAAATTTTTACAATATAAAGACAACCATCGCAGTAAAATATTTAACAGCTGATCATTGCCTAGGCATCCAAGGGGTCAGATATTTTCTTAGAGACTGATGAAAAATCTCCATTGGTATTCTGTACAAATCTCCCTGGTTTTCTGTGCAAATTCCCCTGGTTTTCTGTGCAAAATCCCCCTGGTTTTCTGTGCAAAATCCCCCTGATTTTCTGAGCAAAATCCCCGACCCATCTTTACTTTGTTCAATTTTCTCGTTATCAACACAATATCTCACAGATTTCATGATCCCCTGACAAGTCTGCCAGTAATAAACATTTCTAAAAACATACATGATTTTATTATCATGATTTTCTTTTATATAAATTGGTCATTATAGTACTTCATATATTTGTTTCAATCCAAAAATATGAAATTTTGAAAAAAATTCTTTGATAAGAGGAGAATTGCCATGACAATACAAAGTCTAATGCTTTCAAATATTTTGAATAAATCTAATCGCTGTTTTGGTTTCCTTAAAACATAATAAAAATGCCATTTTCTATAATAGCACAGTTAAACTTGAATGACAATAATCCACTGTTTATTTGTATTAAAATAGCATGTAACTGAAGCAAAAACAAAAACACAAGAGAACTGCAACATGCTGATGATCATTTGATTTTGTTTTGTTTTCAAAAGGGATATAATTCTACAATAACAAGAGCAGTCACAGAATGCCATATTCCCCACCATATTAAAAACAGCAGATGCCTTACATCAGAGGATTACAATGAAAATCAACAAAGGGCAATAATGCAACCAATACTGCAGCTAGAGTTATGGTTCCTATGCACTGCACTTCTCCTTCATCAGATCTATCTGTAGATGAATTTTGAAGTCAATACCTCAAAGACTTTTTTAGTTAAGCACCGCACTAAAATAAGTATGAAAATTAACAATGTGCAATAACTCAAAAATATGCACTCAGAATTATGGTTCTAGAGCACTGCACTTCTCCTTAATTAGATATATTTAAATATGGAGTCTGATGTCAATATCTTAAAGGCTTTAAATGAATGCTCCAGACACAAAAATAAGTATGAAAATAAACAATGGGCAATAACTCAAAATATACTGCACCCAGAGTTACGGTACCTGTGCACTGCACTTTTCCTCAATCAGATCTATCTGTATATGAAGTTTGGAGTCAATACCTCAAAGACTTTTCATGTTGAGCTCTGGACAATAACTAAGAATAAACATGAACAAAGGGCAATAACTCAAAAATGTTCACTCAGAGTTATGGTTCTTGAGCACTGCACTCCTAAATGACATATAGGTGTATATGAAGTTTGAAGTCAATACTTTAAAGACTTTGAAGTTAATTAAATGCTCCAGACAAAAAATAAGTATGAAGATTAACAAAGGGCATTAACTAAAAATAGACTGCACCCAGAGTTATGGTGCCTGCACCTATCATTTCTATATTCCCTTCTGCCTTTGGTGGGGGATAATTAAAATTATAGTTATGGACAAATCTACCCATTTGCAAATTGAACATGTGTACTAAGTTTCATGTGAATAATTTGGAGGTTTAAAAACATGCTTAAAGACTGCATTAGATGACACCAATGTTGCCAACTACCATGGCTATCACAAACCTGGATTGTTTGTTATTAAAAAGGCAGAGCAACTAAAAATGTTTTGTATCAAGCTGGAATTCAAAAGGTGGCAGGACAGTTAAGCCTATTGGCACAATAACAATACACATGTACATATTACAACCACATTGTCAACATTGGGCCGATTGCTCAGACAATTGTTAAAACTGCACTCTCACAGATTTACCGTTTAACTTTTTTTTATTTTTTGTCTTAGAAAGAGCAAAATTTTGCATAAATATCTGCAAACCTGAGATAAAATACTGCTTACAAAAGATCAGATCTCAGATTTTCATATTTCTGTTCAATTATTATTTTATGGCTAAAACCGTTTCTAGCGGTTCAAGATACTGCGTAAAATATCAGTTTTTGAACTTAAATATAAATATAAAAATCTGCGATCTAATGTTTTGTCAGCAGTCTTATAGGACTGGTTTACATGCATTTCTGCATAAATTGGCTTGTTCCTAGACAAAAAATTAAAAATTTGTCAAAATGTTCAGTCTGTGAGATAGCAGCTTTAAAGTTAACACCATGATTTATGACATTGTTGTTAACTTTAATAGGTGATATATTTCATGATGTGCTCACATATTTGAATATAAACAACTTAAAAAGATATTTCAAATCTACAAAGAAATACAGCAGATCACACGTGTATCTATTAAATTTTAGGAGCATAAAGATTAACAACGTTGATGCTAACTTTAACAAAGTTCTGAACTATGGTCCCATTGTGTTAAATAGTATAATAGTAATCTTAATAATTTGAGAACAGAAAATTTAAGTTATTTAAGTATTTATTTTCATATTGACATCAAAATCTATCACACGTATGAAAAAGTAAAATAATTTTAACCATTAATAATTTAAAAAATAAATCATTAATAATTATAATGAACAATATATAAATTTTAATCCTTAATAATTAAAACATTAAATTACAACATTAAATTATTAATTTTTAGGAAGTATAACTAATAAAACATTATCATAAAGTCAAATAGTGCTCGATCTCCCATTTTTGTGAATCTCCGCCATTACAGTCTCGTAGATGAACAAAACCTCCTGATTGCTCATCCGCGATGTCCAAACACCGCCCACTAGCCTCATGTTTTATAACTCCCGTATCCTGCAAAAAAAACTAGAGCGATCACAAAAATGATCAATACCCTCAGACACCGAATGCGAACATTACAACAGTCTTTATTCAAGATAATAAAAACAATTAAATAAAAATTAAGGTCTTTTGGGGGGGTTTTGGCAAAGAGCTAAACTTGCTGAAAACATAAAATTCGATAAGTACATGAGGATATCAAAACCTACTATGGTACATGACGTGACAAACACAACTCCAAAATATGACCCTAAGATTATAAGTTACGGGGTTAGTAGGTGACCTGATATGGGATATACAGGGCAAAGCAAACCATATCGAAGCTGGGTGTGAGCGAAGCTCGAAACCTAAATATGGTTTTGGGCGCTCCATATATCCCATATCAGGTCATATTCTAACCACTTAACGTATATATAAGGTCAACAACCTGTTTACATGTATAAATGTTTCATTTATTCATTGGAAAATAGATGCCATTTTGGTGACCAAATATGGAAAAATATGGGGTCACCTTGTGACCAGACCTTGACAAATGGCATTGCGTCATTCATGTTGGAGGAGTGATATACTCATACATGGGTGTATAGTGAAGGTTTATATTTGTAAGGCCACTATATATGTTTTACCATTACAATTCATTACCATACAACCCAAAATCATTTATGATATATGCTACTGCTGGGTTGGTTTTCGTAAAACTTTCTAATCCATTTTTAACTTAAGTCTTTACTCAAATCAATTTCCTGAAATATTTCCAAGTCAAATTAAAAGAAAAAAAAAGACATTTTTTTATATAAATATATGTATTTTAAACCAAAACAATGCAAATGAAGAATTTAAGATATTATAAGTTAATTTTATATGATAAGTGAGGTACTTAACTTAAGAAAAGGACTTAAATTAGGAAATGACAGAATATGTTTTATGAGTACCGGCCTAGGAATCCACGCAAAATAGGAATAACCAAAATCACCCACACTGTATTATAATTAATGTTTATGAACATGCATCACAACTGCATGTCAATTATGAACAAGAGATGTTTGTCAAACATTATGCCCCCTGAGCGCCATGTTGTCAGGATTATTTGGACAATTGAATGAAATATGCATTGACATTGACAGCTGATTTGTCATTCATATTGGATGCCTTTGAAGCAGTTTTAAGATTATGACCATTCACAGTGTGACGATAGTAGGTACAGTTTTAATAATGGGAATCAGTAAATATGACCTTAATTTTAATGACCTAAATGTGTTGTGACCTTGACCTTTGACTCAATGACTTCAAAATCCATAGGGGTCATCTACTGGTCACCCCCAATCTAATTGTCAAGTTTGAGGTCCATGGGTGCAGGCATTGTCAAGTTATCTCTCGGACAAAGATCACTGTGACCTTGACCTTTGACCTGTTGACCACCAGATATTTAATGTATCCTATTAGCAGCAGGGAATAAGTAAATATGACAAAATTCAATGATGAATATGAGTTATGACCATGACAGTATGACTTCAAATTCCATAGGAGTCATCAACTGGTCACCCGAAATCTAAATATCAAGTTTGAGGGTAATGGATGCAGGCATTGTGAAGTTATCACACAGACAAGGCTTTTGAGTTTAAGGTCACTGTGACCTTGACCTTTGACCCAATGACCCCTAAAATAAAAAGGGGTCATGTACAGGTTAGGCCAAATCCACAATTCAAGTTTGAGGGCATTGGCTGCAGGCATTGTCGAGTTATCACTCGAAGAACATTTTCATATTCAAGGTCACTGTGACCTTGACCTTTGATCTGATGACTCCTTAAATCTATAGGGGTCATCTACTGGTCAGGCCCAGCCTCCATGTCAAGTTTGATTATCAGGCATTGTTGAGTTATCACTGGGAGAAGCTTTGTTTACTTTTTAACGTTTAAAGTCACAGTGACCTTGTCCTTTGTCCCAATGATTCAAAACCAATCGGGGTCATCTACTGATCAGGCCCAATCTCTATGTCAAGTTTGAAGGCCATGGGTGCAGGCATTGATGAATTATCACTCAGACAACCTTTTATCACTCAAGGTAACTGTGACCTTGACCTTTGGCCCGAAGACCCCTAAAATCAATAGGGCTCATCTACTGGTCAGGCCCAACCTTCAGGTCAAGGTTGTGGGCCATGAGTGCAGTCATTGTTGAGTTATCACTTGGACAACTCTTTATCATTAAAGGTCACTGTGACCTTGACATCAGACCTTATGACTCATAAAATCAATAGGGGTCATTTACTGGTCAGACTCAGCCTCCATCTTAAGTTTGATAACCATAGATCTGGGCATTGCTGAGTTATCACTCGGACAAGCTATAAAATCCTTTCACAATTTGAGGTCACTGTGACCTTGACCTTAGACCTGATGACCTCTCTAATCAATAGGGGTCATCTACTGGTCATGCCCAACATTCATGCCAAGTTTGGTGACTATACGTCAAGGAATTGTTAAGTTATCACTCGGACAAGCTTTGTTCTACCGACCGACCCACCCACCTACCGACCAACCGACTGACCGACATGTGCTAAGCAATATACCCTTCTTCTTCGAAGGGGGGGCATAATAAACAAGAGCTGTCACAGAGAAAGCGCGCTCAACTGTTCCGCCGCTTTTCAGTGTAAGGATTGAAAAGTTTTGGCGAAACATACATGGATCACCGTTAGATTAGATTTCAATGCAATACATGATGTGCTGAGATATTGACATAAATGTGGTTACATGGACAATTTCAACCAGATTTTTTAAGTCTAATAATAAAGGGCCATTATTTGCAGTTATCTAACTTGGTTATTCAATTACGTTGGATGGTTAAATACCATTGTATAAAGTCTCAATGCAATACATCATGTAGTTGCTGAGATATTATCCTATGTGTGCTAACATTCAAGACCTGAACCAGAATTTCTTAGTCTCATAATAAAGGGGAAAAAATTATGTAATATGAAAGAAAGAGTTATTTTACTTGATTAAAGAAGAAGGTCAAATGGTTGGGAGCCTGTGTGTAAAGTTTCAATGCCATACATGATGTATTCGCTGAGGTATGGACTTAAAAGTGGTTACATGCAAAACCTTAACCAGAACTTCTTTGTCGAATGAAAAAGGCGCCATTATTTGAATTTAATGCAAACTAGATTTATCTAACTTTGTTAATTAAGTAGGTTGAATGGTTGAGTACCATTGTATTAAGTCTCAATGCAATACCTCAAGTAGTTGCTGAGATATTAACCTATGTGTGCTTACACGCAAAACCTTCACCAGAATTTTTAAGTCGAATAACAAAGACCTATTATTTGCATAAAATGCAAACTAAAGTTATCTAACTTGGTAAATTAAGAGGGTTTGATCGTTGAGTACCATTGTATAAAGTCTTAATGCAATACCTGAAGTAACTAAATGATATTAACCAATGTGTGTTTGCACGCAAAACCTTAACCTGAATTTCTAAGTCAAATAATAAAGGGCAATTATTTGCATTTAATGCAAACAAGAGTTATCTAACTTTGTAAATTAAGTAGGTTGGGTGGTTGAGTACCATTGTATCAAGTCGCAATGCAATACCTAAAGTAGTTGCTAAGATATTAACCAATGTGTGCTTGCATGCAAAACCTTAACCAGAATTTCTAAGTCGAATAATAAAGGCCTATTATTTGCATTTAATGCAACTAAGAGTTATCTAACTTGGTTAATTAAGTAGCTTGGGTGGTTAAGTACCATTGTATAAAGTCTCAATGCAATACCACAAGTAATTGCTGAGATATTAAACTATGTGTGCTTGCACGCAAAACCTTAACCAGAATTTCTAAGTCGAATAATAAAGGCCTTTTATTTGCATAAAATGCAAACTAGAGTTATCTTACTTGGTAAATTAAGAAGGTTGGATGGTTGATTACCATTGTATAAAGTCTAAATGCAGTACCACAAGTAATTGCTGAGATATTAACCTATGTGTGCTTGCATGCAAAACCTTAACCAACGCCGACGCTTGGGTGAGTAGTATAGCCCTCCATATTCTTCGAACAGTCGAGCTAAAAATGGATGAGTGAAATCCTGCTATTGTATACATATATAGTGAGTTATATACATGACAACAGCAGATGCACTGTTTAAGATCAGATGTCAGTGAATTCTTTATGTCCTATAAGAAGTCCCAGAAACAGACAAAGTATCAACATATAGATACAGGCGTGTGTGTGCCTTTTAGGGCAAGTTCATCTTTAAGGACATACTACACCTGTATTTAGTGGTAACCAGTCTTAAACTGCCAGTGTGGCCATATTCATTGGGTGGCTGCTTAACACAGGTTGAAATAAATACGGTATTTTAGCCAGCACTTACCCTACTGTGTGTGAACCTCTGTTTACTATCATCGAAACATTTTGTAAGCGCTATCTTGTCCCCATTTCCGCCACCCGAAGAACAGCAAGAATCTTCGCGACGTAGTTCACCCTTTTTACTCAACGAAAATACCTGAAATATGTCACAACAACACTTCAATCGAAACTGCTACCATTCAACACTATATGTATTGATCTATATTTTTTTTACACCTGAGCTACGCCACGGAAACACTAAGAAACTAACAACAATTGTTTTTAACTATAAATTATAATGCCTAGGCGCTATTGTTAGACTACATGCAAAAAACTTATAACTAATGATGACAGTAGGTAATTGTTTAAAGGCCGAGTCACGTGAGGTATGATAATTCAATTTACAATAGCGTTATCAATGACTTTTGACAAAATAAACGCATTTTTATTACAAAATACTGATCTCTTTCTCATCGATGACCTCACTTCAAAATGTCCAAGCTACAACATTGAGTTTTCAGAAGCATTGTTTTGAGTATTTAATCTTGGTAATTTGATCACACATTTTTTTTTTAACACAAGTTTCAGTATTTTTGCTTCTCTGTGTAATGTCCAATCATTGCTTGACATTTTGATCACTTGATGCAACACCATTTTATCATTTGACCATTTACTTGGCATTTTGCGGTTAGATGCGGCCCACCTTTATGATTAAGTGCAGCTTTGGCATTTGAAGTGACGCCATCGTCATGCAATTTCACACCAAGTTTGATAACAATCATACACACAAGTTACAGCTTAGTTACAACACATCTCGACTTATAATCATTTTATTCATAGAGACAACTAAGATCCACCCATCTCGACTTAATATAATCATTCTCTTCATAGAAACAAATAAGATGCGTGTGTACATACTTCGCTAGCGCTGACCCCGCCCTGACACGAGAACAAGCTAATATCGAACACCGTCCTCTCATCTTTGTCCATTGTGTCAAGGCACAGCTTTGAGGCTGGGTTTCGTACCTAGAGAGTCAATTGATGGTTTATAATTATATTTGTGACTTCCTCAATAAAAGTCAGTCCTTTGAAGGAAAAAGTGACGTTTTCATTTCTGCAAAGTTTCATGTCTCTTAATCAGGCTATCATAGCTATTTCCACATGTCTTCAAAAATGGTTTTATAGCTTAATTATAAATATTGTTATCAGTTGTGTTTTTTGAAAACCTATCTCTTTGAAATTTTTTCTGTTGCTCATTATGTTAAAACATGTCACTTAACAAGACTCATTTTCGCAGACAACGTCGCATTAAAGTATAGAAAAAAATATTAGGGTTATGTGTACAGTAATGAAACTTCAGGAAGATTAAGAATTTAAATTTAGAGGGATGGAAGCTTTCGACTTTTGCCCCTCCCTACAAATGTATTTATTTTGTTTGAAGTGTTGGAAAGAGGATTTGGGGGTATTTCCCGAAGAAAATTTTAATAATTCCTGGTACGAAATGGTGCATTTTGGGTGTATTTTATTACTTTTTTCTCCTCTATTGGTGGAAACACTTTCAGAGAGTCTCCTGAAGAGGTTTGACTTTTTCCTCTATTGGCTATGTTAAATATACCTTAAGTGTTAATTTTACTGAGTGTACATAAGGTACTGTTAAGGCAAAATATAATATGGTTATTAGTACTGCGTTTTGAACCGGGAAGTTGGAGGTTGTATTCGACTCGAATGGACTTTCGCAAATTTGGATTTCACGAGGCGCAAGCCGAGTGAAATCAAAATCTGCAAAAAAACACACGAGAATCCTTTTATATACATTTCTGGTAAGATCACTTAAAGCCACATGTTTTCATAATAAATTTCATTTTAACGACGCTCTATTTTGTTTTATGACGTCATTTTAACATTGCGCAACGATACTTGTTATGGCCTGACGTCTGAATAGTGGAATACGGACGTGTTGCACTGGAGTGGAATATGGAATACCGTTTTTTGCGATATGTATTGCACGTGGATTTTTTGATGGATATATAATAAAAATAAATATCTGTTTCAGATTTCACCCCAAAAATAGGTAGGGTAGGAAGATCCATAGAAAATGTCTGTTGGCAGTAAAAACGTTAGTGTCGGATGCGAAGAAATTAAAGAAGGTCGTGTAATTGGAAACAATTCTTTTTTAATATAACCGAAATGGTGAGCACTATATAAAATTAAAATTTACTTGTGTCACTTCAGATGCCGTCATTAATTTTGCCTTAAAGTTTTAGAAAAATCTAAATATTGTTCGGTATGTTTTGATAAGGAATTATTTTCTAAATCTACAACATATTCTAAGCCACATACCATGCCATAAGCCTGAACGTTTTCATCGGGAATAAACTTATCAGGAATGACGTTGTCAAGGTACCATTTGAAGCTCTTACACTTAAGCCGCTCTCTAAGCGCCTTTCGCTCACTTAAATCTCCAGCATCTGATAACTGTAAGGAAAAATAGGAATTTCAACACATTAAGCTTAATATTTACATTTGCAAAGATCTTTGTATAGGTTTATATTTATTATAACACGCAAAGAGTTATGACATCATTCAATTTGTTTATTTCACTCCGATTGGATTAGCGCGACATCATTTAACCAATGATATAAAACGTTAATAAAAAAAAAGCTTTTCTTTTATACAATCGTATGTTGTCGGTTATATATCTCTACAAAAAAATAATCAATTGTAAAAGATAATGCTAATTTTAATTCATGATGAATAATTGTTTAAAATGTTATTAAAAGTTTTGTTCACATTTTTTCTTGCTTTTATGCTGTAGAAGCGCGGGCTTCATGGAATTTGCATGCATGCCCTTACTACATTCATACAGCATAAACGCAAGAAAAAAATGCAATCATTCCTTAAATATTCTATAGCTGAAGTTTCTCTTAAACTCTTCCCCTACCATATGCCAACATATAAGGTAAACCAGTACTTGTTCCAATTTTGAGAGTTTAATTTGATAGATAAACTAACTGATAGGTCTCTTCGATGCATGTAGAACAGCCGCTTGTATTCATCCATCCAAACTTCAGCAAGTCGCATGGAGTTGATCCCATGGGTATCTTTATTACCTGTTTTATAAATCATATGTTGAGGTTGAGTTATAGCTACTATCTAATACGCATACTCACATGTCAGTGTTAAATGGATGCTTTATGCTAATCTACTTTGATCAGTATTCGATCTAAATAATAATTAAATATGCACAAAAAGAGTTTAACCACAGGTTTTTTTAAAGCATTTTTACAGCTCTTCCCTTTTTACTGCCTTGTCCTGCCCTGCCCTGTCCTGCCCTGCCCTAACGTCACTTTTAACATTTGTTTATGTTTTGCGTAGCTATCTTTTATTGACAAGGTTAAAGTTTTTGAATGACAATGACAACGCAAGGCTATGACAATGCCAACACCGGGGCTATGCCAACGCCAAGGCAATGACAACGCCAACACCATGGCTCTGACAATGCCAACACCGAGGCTATGACAACGCCAACACCGAGGCTATGATAACGCAAGGCTATGACAACGCCAACACCGAGGCTATGACAACGCCAACACCGAGGCTATGACAACGCCAACACCGAGGCTATGATAACGCAAGGCTATGACAACGCCAACACCGAGGCTATGACAACGCCAACACCGAGGCTACAACAACGCAAGGCTATGATAACGCAAACATCAAGGCTACAACAACGCCAAGGCTATCACAACGCCAACACCGAGGCTATGACAACGCAAGGCTATGACAACGACAACACCAAGGCTATGAAAACGCCAACATCAAGGCTACAACAATGCCAATGCTATCACAACGCCAACACCGAGGCAATGACAACGCAAGGCTATGACAACGACAACGCCAACACCAAGGCTATGACAACGCCAACACCGAGGCTTTGACAACGCCAACACCGTGGCTACAACAACGTCAAGGCTATGAAAACGCCAACACCGAGGCTACAACTTCGCCAAGGCTATGATAACGCCAACACCTAGGCTATGACAACGCCAAGTCTATGACAACGCCAACACCGAGGCTATGACAACGCAAGGCTATGACAACGCCAACAACAAGGCTACAACAACGCCAAGGCTATGACAACGCCAACACCGAGGCTATGACAACGCAAAGTTATGACAACGACAATATCAATGCTATGACAACGCAAACATCAAGGCTACAACAATGCCAAGGATATGACAACGCCAACACCGAGGCTATGACAACGCAAGGCTATGACAACGCCAACACCAAAGCTACAACAACGCCAAAGCTATGACAACGCCAACACAGAGGCTATGACAACGCCAACACCAAGGCTACAACAATACCAAGGCTATGACAACGCCATCACCGAGGCTATGACAACGCAAGGCTATAACAACGCCAACAACAAGGCTACAACAACGCCAAGGCTATGACAACACCAACACCGAGGCTATGACAATGCCAACACCGAGGCTATGACAACGCAAGGCTATGACAACGCCAACACCGAGGCTATGACAACACCAACACCGAGGCTACAACAACGCAAGGCTATGATAACGCAAACACCAAGGCTACAACAACGCCAAGGCTATCACAACGCCAACACCGAGGCTATGACAACGCAAGGCTATGACAACGCCAACACCGAGGCTATGACAACACCAACACCGAGGCTACAACAACGCAAGGCTATGATAACGCAAACACCAAGGCTACAACAACGCCATGGCTCTGACAATGCCAACACCGAGGCTATGACAACGCAAGGCTATGACAACGACAACACCAAGGCTATGAAAACGCCAACATCAAGGCTACAACAATGCCAATGCTATCACAACGCCAACACCGAGGCAATGACAACGCAAGGCTATGACAACGACAACGCCAACACCAAGGCTACAAAATCGCCAACACCAAGGCTATAACAACGCCAACACCGAGGCTATGACAACGCCAACACCGAGGCTACAACGACGTCAAGCCTATGACAACGCCAACACCGAGGCTACAACAACGACAAGGCTATGACAACGCCAACACCGAGGCTATGACAACGCCAAGTCTATGACAACGCCAACACCGATGCTATGACAACGAAAGGCTATGACAACGCCAACACCAAGGCTACAACAACGCCACAACGCCAACACCAAGGCTATGACAACGCAAGGCTATGACAACGACAACACCAAGGCTATAAAAACGCCAACATCAAGGCTACAACAATGCCAATGCTATCACAACACCAACACCGAGGCTATGACAACGCAAGGCTATGACAACGACAACGCCAACACCAAGGCTACAAAATCGCCAACACCAAGGCTATAACAACGCCAACACCGAGGCTATGACAACGCCAACACCGAGGCTACAACGACGTCAAGGCTATGACAACGCCAACACCGAGGCTACAACAACGACAAGGCTATGACAACGCCAACACCGAGGCTATGACAACGCCAAGTCTATGACAACGCCAACACCGAGGCTATGACAACGCAAATATCAAGGCTACAACAATGCCAAGGATATAACAACGCCAACACCAAGGCTATGACAACGCAAGGATATGACAAATCCAACACCAAAGCTACAACAACGCTAAGGCTATGACAACGCCAACACAGAGGTTATGACAACGCAAGGCTATAGCAACGCCAACAACAAGGCTACAACAACGCCAAGGCTATGATAAAACCAACACCGAGGCTATGACAACGCCAACATCAAGGCTATGACAACGCCAAGGCTATGACAACTCCAACACCATTCTACAACAACGCCAAGGCTATGCCAACGTCAACACCAAGACTATGACAACACAAACACCAAGGCTATGAAAAACCTCAAATTCCTTTCATAGGAACACAGAAAAGGTAGAAGAGATTATAAATATCTTCCATGGCTGAGAGTGTAAGATATGTTCATCCATACCTAAGCGAAGGGTGTTCTGGGAAAACGAGGTTACGCCTGAGGATTGGGATGAACCTATCTTACGAGAGTGGCTATGGTTAGATGCTTTCTCTCCCACCTCAGTAAGACAAAATTAAGTAAAAATGTATTTTTGCTGGAACTCTTTTATGCATAGTGAAAATAAATGAGTATGGATATGTGATAACTTGTGGTTGTCATGGATATGAGCGCAATGATTGAGATTATGTTACTAGTCTAATCTTCTTTAAATAGTTCTAATGAGAGTGAATTTCATTTCTTGAAGGGTTCTTGAAATTTTTAATTGTGACGTTTGAAGCGAGAAATAATTAAATAGCAATCTATATATTGCCCCAATATAAGGTTTCCATGATTCTACGGAGGAGGTCTTCAACAAGGGAGGTAATTACAATGTGATGACCATGAAAAAGGAGTTCAATATGGGTACTTGTTTTATCTTTGCCTGTGGGCAAGATAAGAATTTCTAGCATGGTTAAATTATTGGATCTACTTATCTGAGGTGGGAGAAATAGAGATATTCACATATCTTTGTTTGAGGTCATAGTTACCTGGGAATGTGTACGGATGACTCGATCTGAATATATGTCCAACACGGGAACAGGGAATAAACTCCAACTTTCCACCACACATCCAAACCTGTAACATAATTGATTGATTTAAAAGATAATAACGTTACCCACCATGTTAAAGCAGCACTCTCACAGATATACTGTTTTTAAAACTTCTTAATTTTTTGTCTTAGAAAGAGCAAGTTTTTTGCGTAAATATCTGCAAACCAATGATTAAAGATTGCTGACAAACGATCAGATCACAGATTTTCATATTTCTGTTGGAAAATTAATGTTTTATGGCTTAAACTTTTCTAACGGTTTAGAAAAATGCATAAAACATAAACAAAAAATAACTTAAATACAAAAATTTGCAATCTCATTTTGTCAGCAGTCTTATATAACTGGTTTCCATGCACTTTGCAAAATTGGCTCATTCAAAGACAAAAAAAATAAAAAAAGTGGTCAAAACGTTCAATCTGTGAGAGTGCAGCTTTAACATGTCTTTAGAGACACAATAAAAAGTTGGTACGTTTTAGGAATTAAGATGACTGGATACAAAGAATAAACTCTAGCTTTCCCTCACTCATCCAAATGTTCTGAATCACTCCTAACGGACCATTTTAGAATGTTGTTAAACACCCCCACCTCCCCGTATTACTGTATTATTATCATTGATTGTTGAAAGAAAATAAACAAGTTAAAGGTAACAGGTGTGTGAACACATAAGGATTATTGAATCGAAAGATATGACCAATAAAAGCAAAAATTAATGCCATTGTATAAACAAGCCTATAATAGGATCCATTTTTCTTTCATTCTTGTTAGCCTTGCATCCATTTTTCTTTTATTTTTGGCTGTGAGTAATGTTTTGAAAAAAAAAGTGTTTTTTTTTAAATATTACATTTGGTCTTTTTATATTAGTAAATCTGACATTCACCGCCGCATATTCAAATGAACATCTTTATCTTCACATTAAAAATTTAAGACTCGAGTTATGTTTGCATTAAATGTGATGCTTTTGGTTTACTGTGTTACCTTGTTCAAATAAAATCATTATTATTTTCATTAATATGATTATTATTATCATTATCATCATCATCATCATCATTATCATCATCAGCAGCAGCAGCAGCATCATCATCATCATGTTGCAATACTGTGTTGTACGCTCATAAAACCACCCCAATGGCTTTGATTAAAAAATAAGAGTAGCATAGGTAACCAAAGACAAACCTTTATTGACTTGTAGGCCTTAGACAGAGTTGTGCGCAACACATCATCATTCTGGCAGCACTAGTTTTCACATTATTCTGACGGCACTTACCCTAAACGATAATTCCAGGTTTTCACCGCCCCACACATCCATGCCCTCGTCATACGCGCCTATCTCAAAAAAGTACTTCCTGTCAACAGCAAGCAATCCACCTATCATTGTCGGAGATCTAGAGAGAATTGGAACAATAAATTTAAGTTTTATATAAATTAGTCTATATATTTAGGAAAACCTAAACCTGATTACTGTTTTTGATCAACATTCGTTAGAATATTTGTACCAGATTTTTAGATAATTTAATAGAACAAATAATGCATACAATTAATAACAAATGTGAAGAAGAACCCATACTCAGAATGAAATTTGAGCATAATTGTACAAAAAAATAATGAGGCCCCAAAAACGAACTTCCGACCAAAACCTTTTTGAGCATTTAACCAAAAACAAATTGTCTTTTTTTAGACCTTAGAAATGAATGTATCTGAAAATTATTTTTTACTCCCCAACCATTATCATTTTGTTTTGGTACATTATTAAGGTCTTTCCCGTGTCGACTGTCAATCAAAAGTTTGGGTCGGGTGCAAAAATCAGTGTAGGTCGGGTTATGCCTTACTTTTCTTATATCACATGTAAACTCATGTTTAAGGGCCTTCCACAATGCAAAAGTGGGTGGGAAAGGCTAAAAATTAAAATGTTTGAAAAGTTCATGTTAAACTAGGTTCTGAGGACAAATCTTTTTGAGGTGATGAACAAAAATGCTTTGCAACATGTTTATGGGTAATAAGCAGTTTAGCGAATTTAACGGAATAAGATTTTATAAGACTTTGGTTAAAAAAGCATGTAATATTCGAAAAAATGTCGACAATATTAATATACTTTTGTGTCAAAATGCTCCAAGCTACCCAATCAACACCGTCTTGCAGATAAACTTTGTAAATCAGGTCGTCCTTACTATTTTGACAGAAAAACATAATAATTTTCGTAAACGACATTTCCGTAAACAATGTATTATGCATGTTATATTGAACATCAAACTTTTATAAAAAATGATATTTTTAAACATTTATGTCTTGCATGGTCCTTCAAACTAACTTTTGCACTGTAGAAGGCCGTAAAAATATCAACACAAAGGTTTTTAACAGATCACTGTAATTTCTACCGTTCGCAAATAAACTTCAGACACACTTATTAGATTTAAACATTGCAATTTTGCCCTGTCAGACTTAACATTTCAAACTGGTTTTGAGTTTTAAATTCAGCTTGGAACGTTGGCATTCCAAGATTTGCCTGTTTTGGACTCTCATATATAAAATCATATAAAGTGGCACATGCAAATACCTTAGAGTGCAGTCTAGCCATCCAAATTTGTCATGTGATATTTATACACCATTTACAAGCAATTATTTCCTTAACATGGAGTTGTAAATCAAAGTAGAATAAACACTGTCACTGACACTTTTGCAATGCTACAAAAGCTTGAGGTACCAAATATTTTTGAAAACAGTAGTAATACCAGAAATTGATTAAGCAAAGAGCAATATGACAGGGGTTAAATATACCCATAACAAATCTAGCTAAAGACATTTAAAAACTGAACAATAGCCTTACGTGTGGGCAGATTGTTCAGATGTTTGATAAAGTTAACAACGTTGTTAATATCATCATTGTAAATTTTTTATTGCTCTTGAACTTTGATGTGTACATCAGTGATCGGAAGTATATCTAACAATTTTCGAGACAACTTTTGGCTGTACCCGTTTAATTAACATTGTTACTTTTCACAAAGGTCTGAACAAATAGACCCATTATGTTAAATATATTAAATACATTCTAGCAAAGCAAAACAAACAAAAGAAACAGCAATGAAAGATACATGGTGCTTTTTGTAGCAATTCATAGAGGAAAAACCTGAAAATTACATTTAACATTCTATAAGTCAGTGAAATATACTTTGTAAAATTATAAAACATTGAAGTGAGAATTACCACCAGTATTGATGCTTAAAGGGACAAGACACCATATGGTTTAAAAATCAGCAAATACAGTATTTCTTCAAAACAAGCCTAAAATTGTCAATGCGAGCTAGTATAGGAGGCCAATAATTATAACATCCCTTTACATGGTTGAAATAATGAACACAACAATCATGTTGCTGTCTCCTCTGTGTTTCCCTGTGAAATTAGCACATAAAGGTTTCCCAGTTTAAAATATTTCTGTATATGAGGACAGATAATATACTGACGTTATCTTCATATTGGAATTTATGTGGCAGAGAACACATTTTGAACTGGAAAATGCGCAAAAACTGCAAAGATGCATGTGTTGTAAGCAATATGAAACATCAGTAAGTAAGATTCAATGCATTGTACACAACAATGTCAATCTTGTTACAGTCTTTGACAATCCTCTTTTTTTTCCTGCAATTGTATCATCTGGTGTCTAGCCCCTTTAAAGCAGAGGTTCGGCCCAAATAATTTTGAAAATAGTTCTTCTTCAGGAAAATTTTGATCGCAACACATTTTACCACCTAAAATCATAATACAATTCAAACACTTGTATATTTAGAGGAAAAAATCTACTCAAGTAATTGGTGAAGTGACAATGAGTTCTACTCAATTACATATTTTGTTGTCTGAAATTTCGAGTCTGAAATGTTTTCTTTGGTATGTTTACAGATTTTTTATTCTAAACATATTCTTTGAGAGAAAGCGTAGAATTGTATGATTTTTAAAACTTATGTTATGTGTAAAAATATCTTGAGATCGATATTGAAATTTGACTTTAGTATTTTTGTAATATTGGGGCCAGGACCAAATTTGTCGACAATTTTAAGTCCCTTATAACAATTAGGATTAAGTTAAGCTTAATATTTTATCTTCCTTTAATTTGCGTAATATTTACTACTTTAGGAGTTTTGACATATATAAACATGAATTTTCTGTATAATATAAAAAGCACAAAAAAAAACATTTTTCATTTATCAAAATAAATTATTTAAAGCTATGTATTTTGGCTAATTGAAATAAGTAACATAAGAAGTTTTGAGAAATGAGGGCCAGGTATCTACGTATATGTGTGATGTAGTTTTTTTAAGAATGCTTAATCTTGTGAATGTTTGAAATTAGAAAACAAGCCATATAAAATTATATATATTATATATGATAAAATATATATTGAAATTTAAAAATAACCTGATTAATGGTAAATTTTGGACTAACGGTAATGTAGAAAGGGGTTGTCTGGATTTAACGCGGTGGTTAAAGCACTCGCTTTTCACCTAGGCGATCTGGGTTTTATTCTAAGCCTGGGTACATGTGAGTTTGGTTTAAAGTCACCAAGCCGGAGAAGTGTGTTTCCTTCGGGCAATCCGGTTTCCTCCACAACACAATATCACACTCTCACGTAAAATCATGCCAATGAGAGTGATTTATATAATTTTGTAATGTCTTGTTTCACAATCGTTGTAAAATAAATAGGTTAAGAAGAAGATAGAGGATCCCCATTGCCAACGTATAATTCCTAAACATGGCTAACTGGGTAATCTTGTCACCAGTACACAATAGATGTTGCGTAAAAATAATGTGTGAGCAATACTATAAAACAACTATTATTTCAGGTAGTTCTCTATTTAAAATAGTATTAATTCTATAGCAGTTGTGACCCCAAGATTTGCATGATATCAATAACAAATTTTATCACACCCCACATTTTTCGCAAATGACTAGTATACCTAAGTGGGTCTGTGTATTTACGGCCCGTTTTTGACGACTCAGGGATATCTTCCCAAGTAAAATGGAGACTCCATGAGAAACCGCCTGGCTGATAGCCACCATTTCCCGAATATTCGAGTGTTTGATCAGAAATCACATCAATAATAGGGCACAGCACGTTTCTTCGATCTTCCTTTATTCTCGCCAAAATGGGTTCAATCCTAAGACAAAGAAATATTTTGTTAAGTTACAACCTTTTGGACATTTATTGATATTTTTTGTTGTATTTTCTTGAAACTGAAAGAGTCAAATCATTCTACTACGGCTCTGTGATCTTGCCCTGTTCACTTGAAATCGCTGAAAAAGAAGTACCTTTCATTACTGTTTGATGAAAATAAAAGGAGTGAAGGTAGAACTGAAAAAAAGAAAGAGTGCAGTTAAAAATTTAGGAGGGTAACTATTTCTCTGTATACATGATGATTGGTTGACAAAGATTATTTGTTTACAAAAAAACTAATAATTTGAGAACGTAAGAGTCTAATAACAAATGATTTGCTCAAAAGCAAGCATTATAAAAAGCAAGTTTTGGAGTAAAAGTTTTACCGATATTGAGGGAGTGTTTATTGGAATCAATATCATATATACATGGACTTGGACATTTTCTTACAATGTATATTAATTAGATACAACGGGAAGGATGGTTATACATTTAATTTATATATATTAATATATATATACACATATACTATACTAGCACAAACATAGAATAGGCTATACCAAACTAACTTTCTTAGTTAACCAGTTTTTGATGGATGGTTTTATAAATTTCTTAATATAATTACGCCAAAATCAGCCGGTTCTCGCGTGAAAAAGTAAAACTTAAGTGATATTTAGAAGAAGTGTGAGTCGAAGTTATATAAAGTGTGTGAATTCCAAAATGAAAGCGTGAGTGATTAGTCTGCAAAAAATGTCAGTATCAAAAGTTATAGACCTATGTAGAAATAGTGTGAGTAATAAACCTTAATATAAAATTGTAATCAGTGACACTTGGTAGACCATAAATTCTGACTATTCGACCAATCCCCCGTAAAATATATAATATTCCCAATCTGGAGAAGAAAAACCAATCAAATGTAAAAAATAATAATGTGAAAGTCTTTCTACCTGTATTTGTTCATTTAACATCCTTATGATTTATGTGATGTAGAGTTTCGGGAATTAATGAAGTCAGAAATAGTTGTTTTTCATCACATTCAGAGATCTGTATGCAATATTAACTGTCATGATTTATTGCAATAGATATTTATACTCACACGAATTAATATTTCGGCAATTTCAGCTCTTTTGAAAGGGAAAGAAACTTACATTTTATTCATTTCATTTGCAGGAGACGGAAAAGCAGCTGTTAACAGTGAATTTCCCAACTTTTAATGTAAAGCCTTTATTTTTCTCGATATGACATATTTCAGGAGGCAAATTTTCAAAAAATGTTTCGGTTCTTTTCCCCAAATGGGCAGAAAAAGGCCTGCGCATGGGCTTGTAATTAGAGCATTTATAATATCCATTGATCGCAATTTTGCTAATTCTGAGCTGAATATATAGATCAGTGGCAGAACCAGGATTTATTAGGCTAGAAATAAAATGGTTTAGTTAGAGTTACATGCATGCGTCAAAAACGTGTAGGGTACAGAGGTCGTTTTTTTTTCTTTTTTTATAAGGCTTTAATTATTATAAGATCGAATGATATATTCATCCTTGGAGAATGGCGTTAAAGTAATCTTCTGTATAAGGCTTTAAAGGTTTTAAACTACGTAATATTTATGAAATCACACACTTAAATTTTAACAACTGACTATAAAAACTGTAAGGGCGGCGCCTGTTTCCTAGGTACGGTCGGGTAACCCGAACCAAGTGTATCTTTTTTAGGCCTTAACTAAAATAGCAGCGCTCAACACTTGACCAGCTGGTGCAGACCGCAACTCCTTACATGGAATATTACATAATTATACAGTCTTTAGTCAATATGAAAGTTTGTCCATTTAGATATGAAAGAAGTTCGCAAACAAATTGTTCTAATATCTATGTGTATCTTAATTATCGATAATCATTATCAGACAAGTTCAATCTAACATCAATTTACTTCTACCTACCTATGTTTATTGAGTTTAGAATAAGCTTTCTGTCTGGTAAAATTAAGTGAATAACAAAAGATACTGATTTAAATTAAAAGTCGATATCTTAATTTTGACAGCAAATATTTTGACAGCCTTATTATATTAAATCGACTGTTTAATCACTTTTCACTCAATTCTTATACTGATAAATTAAACCAAAAATTATAAAAGTGTCTTTCAGTGCAGATGCCAAAAGGTGGTTGAACTATTTTCAGCACACATTTAGGTGGTTAAACCAAAATAAAATTACCATGAAGGCTCTTGTGAAGCAAAGGAACTGTCAGGAAATTAAATTACCACATTTAAATAATGTTAAAGCAGAAGCCATTGCAAAAATATGTGTTTTGGGAACTTAATCGTCATAAAAAGTATCAAAATCTCGTTTCCCACATTTATAACTAACAGACTGGCCGAAGATTTTTCTTCAATAACTTTTTTATCCCGTAATCTAAACGCATGAAATAAAAAGCCGAGTGAGGCATGGTAATTGTAGAGCCGTCAAGATATTTTTGAAAAATAAATCCTATTTCGTCATGGTTTCGCCGCCATCTTGCATATCAAGCTCCAAAACCTCACATAAACCCTTGCAGATTTTGAATACATGTACCCCCCTGACAACTCTACTTCTTCTTCTTTTGTTTGCTGTTCCCGGACAGTACTAGACCGCTACGCAAATACAGACTCCAGTAGAACATTTGTATTTGAATAAATCAAATTAAAGTGGGGGGGGGGGCGGAAAAAAGAGGGGCACAGATGAAAAAATCTAGCAATTTATTTATAGTTACTTTATTCCTAAATATGTCCCCCCACCCCAAAATAAACAATTTTAAGTAATATGTGCATATTTTATGTATTGATTGAGGATCTCAGATTTTTTACTCAGTACCTATGGTTGTAAATTATTCGAATACCAAGGAATGCACTTAGGCAGACTTGAAAACAAATCCCTAAAAAAACAAAGTATATATAACTTTAAAGGAAACATTAATTATTTTTTTTATGTTTTTATTTCAATATAATAACCCATGGAAATTCTCAACTTGATTCAAGATGCGCTCTTTCTCCCAAATAAGATGTACCACAATTAATACAATTGTTTAAGTTTACCGAAAAGGATGAATAGATAACGAAAACAATGGTTCTTATGAAGGATACCGTGTTTAATTTGAAAGAAAAATGCAGGAAACACGGTAGTTGATCAATGAGAACCCTACAGTCATTTAATACTTCACTTGTGCGTTTTCAGCTATTAAATATACGGTTACAATCTTGTTATCAGTAAATGAATTAATATTTCCCATAAATGCATTATTTAGTAAGTAGTTTAATGTTCATCACTCAACTTTAAGTTTGTTATTCATGTGTATGTATTGATTTTAAATACGAGTATCTCTTTAAAGTTTTTAAACACCTTCTTCATTCTGCACCTGTATTGCCTTCTCGAGAAGTAAAATCATTAATCAATTACATAGGCGTGCAGCTAACCCTCCAACACAAATATTTTCATCGTTCAAAAGGACAGCCATAAAATAAAGGTGTTTAAAGTGACCTGAGTAAAAAAACATGGAATTTAGTAAATTTTTTGACATGCAGTAAAATCTTCATTAATAAGAATGAGCGGACTGAGTGTAGCGAATAAGCCCTTCCTTTAACACTAAGAAACTACTTGATGTGATCTTACTGACTTTGAATACAACCTCATTTGCTAATTAACATTGACAACGCAAAATCTGACACAGGAACTGTGTATCGGGAGAGTTGCTGTAGGCACACCTTTGATCACCCGCCAAAGATGAAATTCTTAATGATTAAGCCTATTTCTTAATGATTGCCTATCTTAAATTTCATTGGCTTAAAATGTAGGTTGTATTCTAAATATGATCATTCGACAACTATATGGCTTGATTATTTTTTACACAAAACTCTAATGGAAGCAGATCATGAAGCATGTATTTTCCATGCTGTAATATGTCTTTGTGACTTTTATATCTGGAATGCTTTTGATTCTAAGAGTCCCATGGACATAAACTTCATTTTTGCAATATTATTGCAATTCACGATGTTCATTCTCTGGAGAAATAGTTCTTTTTAGTTTAAACGATTAATAAACATGAAACTAATGATGAAAAAATATTTTTCATAAATTGAGAAAGGATAATTTTGTGAAATGTTATAGCAACTGCAAGCATACTATTTTTAAGAATGGCCTCAAACTTGCAAGCAGACATGTCTTTAGTAAGACATGTGTTGGTATTTAAGGACTTCAGAGGAAAGAAGTAATCAACAATCAATGGCCTAACTTACCATCCAGGTGCAGCCTCACAATGCGAGTCTAAAAATATCAGAACATCGCCCGTCGCAGCACGAGCCCCTGCCATACGAGCCCTGATAAGCCCGCTTCGTTCCTTGGTGCGTACAACACGCACCACACCGTCTGGCCACGTCTTTGCTACATAGTCAGTCAACTCTTGACCTAGACCAACTGTCAAGAAAAAACATAGGATGGTAGTATATGTGCATTTAAAGGGTACTATACCAGATTTAGAGGGAAGCTGTATCAACCCAAAAGTCAAACCATATTTTGAGAAGCTGTCGGTTCCATATAAATATATATGTGATAGATTAAAGCACAACTAATGATAATGATAATATATGGTCCATGATTTTGACCATTAGAAAATGTAGTGTAAAAAGGTAAATTAAAAGTAAAAGGATATGAAAAACTGCATAATGAATTATGATTCCATCTTCTTAACACATAGCATCTAAATAATGAAATACAAGTGGGAGGAAATGTTCACATGTTCATTTGTCTGGTAGGACTTCATAGTGGTACCAGTTCATGTGGGTACAACTTCCATAGTACACAGTATATACAATTATTAATTTTCAAATCCAAGATACATTTTTATCATGAAAATCAATTATTTCATAATTAATAATATTTTCATATGTACAAAGGCATGGCCTGGTATGGTAAATTTATTCATTTTTTTAATGAATATTTGGACACCAAGAGGATATTTTGGGATGGATGCAAAAAACCAAAATGGACAGTGTTCAGTATGCAGATTCTTAAAATTGTTAAAAACAATCCGTGATTTGGATCTAAATGAGAGGAATTCTGTATTCATGAAGGGTGTAATGATTACAGATATACACCCTTATTTCTCACCTCTATCACTGAAGTCATCAAGAAGAATAACCTCATGAAGGTATTCCGGTGGGGACCGGTTAACAACGCTGTGAGCAGTCCGCAGAAGTGGTGTCCAAGCCTCGTTGTGAAAAATAACGATCACACTCGCTTTTGGAAGATCTTTGGGGTATACTAGGGCACTGCACCTATGGTTAAAGGTAAACAGTCGTTATTATAGTTTTAGGTTTATAAAAACCTAACCACGATTAAAATTTAGCACTGTTTATTTGCTAAAATTATGCCATTGTGGGGCTACATGTAGTGTTAGATAATTGGACAAATTTTGTAATCCATAATTGAGCCCCAAATTGACAACAATAATCAGACATTGAATCGAAAATAATTGAAAATGTATTTTCAAATTGGCCCAAGATATTGAATGACAGAAGAGAATTGGAATTAGATTATATTGTACATTTATCGCTACAAATATATTTATTAAGTAAGATGATAAATTTTAGATGAAAAACAACTATGGATGATAGTTGATGTTGGGTGCTTATCAACGATTATTCAATTCTTTTTTAATAAAATATACTGTTTAGTTGCTTAAAATATATAATTGCATGCTGATCAGATAGTATTGCATTGTATGTTTTGATAAGATAATGTTTTTAACGGTTATAAAATGATTGACACATAAGTTACAATTTAACCAAGATGGAGTGGTTACAAAAAGCAATGGTTATGAGATTACCAGATCCTGCTTCACAAACCTTACAGACAAGATACAGGCCAGACTAATTGGCCTTCCTGTCATTCAATATAGGCCACAACTTCAGCAACTCTGGGTTGTTGTTGACCATAATGGTGATAAGCCGTATTGTGTTCTTTTAATCTACATGTACATGTACCTGTATACATTTGTTTATATAAAGAGTTTCTGATAATTTTGTTTTGGGCGACACTTCTGGAGCATAATGAATGTCCAAATGTTAAAAATATTCCCTTAACGTGCATCCAAAGAGGTACATCACATAAAGGTTTTGGGTGGTCTGGGGGTATTGATACCCCTATAATTATATAGTACCCCCAGACCCCCCAAAACCTTTTTGCGTGGTGGCTATTGTATACAATGTACATGTACCAGCAAGCAAAAGTTGAAAAAGTTATCTAGACAAAGTTTACCCGCTGTCCCTGATGTCCTTCACTGACCGTTCCAGGGAGATCTTGTCACTGGCAATGATGTTGAATGCCTCCTTCTCAAATAAAGAATCTGCTTTCTCCTTTTCCGCACCTGTCAAGTGGACACCCATTCCCTTTTCTCCAGGACCAACACGGCTTCCCTCTGAATTTTTATATCTCTCAAATCTTTCCCGACGAAATTTTATCATGTCATCACTAACAACTGCATCATTATCATCGGACCGGCTGTAAATGTAAACTATGCACGCACCTACGGCTAAAAATGTCAGGTTTTTCCAAGATAGCCGACGCCGGCGGAGAAAACGTGGCAGAGACATCTTACATTTATTGCCTGTCGTCCAAGATGTTTACCTTTCCTAATGTCGTCACTAATTGGATTTCCGTTCTGAATATAAATGAGTAGAAAATTGGCCAATGAAATTTCATTTAAGTTTCGACTGAACTCGTTCGGCCAATCGTTGACTCATGTTCATTTTCGTATTATCAACGAGTATAATCGTACTTGTGCCCTGTCTAAAGAGCGTAATGTTGTTATTTATGTCCGCCAGACCAACCTGGCAACACAGTTATATCCCATGTGGCTGCTTCGTTCATACGTGTAGTTTACGTGTAGTTTATAATGTACCAAAAAATGTTAATAGTAAAAGCAGTTTATACTTTGTATCTAAATGCAGTTCATTAACACATGTGCCAAAGAGGGTAAATTAATAGTTAAAGCAGTTAAGTTTTTCACTTAACTATTGAATCTAAAAGTGCTGTAAAATCAGTGTATACACTGTGCCTATATATAATTATTGTAAGTTTAGTATAATGGACAGAAATTAATGCATTACATTCATTGACAAGAAAACATTTCCATATGTTGCAAGGAACAGCTTGAATTGTTGTTGTTGTTTTTAATTTATATATTCTCAGTTTCTTTGGCGCATATTGATCTGAGACTTTTTCCCGAATCAATATCTTGTGACAATTGTTTGCATTGAAAATATAGATCTAAATAGAAAGATTGTTTTAATCTGATGATCGATGGCTATCAGTAGAACTTGTAAATAAGAGTTTCCTTTAAGTTGTTCTCAATCAAAATTAGTGTTCAAAATTATATTTCTTCAAATGGGATGGAAGTATTTTTCATACAACATGTTGTTTAATGGGGAAAATAATGTGTGCAATATGAGTAAGATATCAAATGTACTAAGATGTTCTTGGAAGTTGCTCCCTTTTAATAATAATGTTTATTATTGAAGTAGAATTGAATGAACTTTGGGGCAAATTTGGGACATAACTATACTGAGTATTTAACCTAATAGTCCATGTATATCTATTTTGAACAGTTTTTTACAGGTAACATAATACCTCCCCTGCTGCAAATTAAAGATAATAAAATACAAGAAAATGGAAAGGTGAGACTGAGAGAGTTTGTTCAAGAAAGTCAAGGGTCCTGATCTGGCCTCAGTGGTACTAGTCTGGAGTTGGTGGTTTACGAATATTTCTGTTCAGTGTATATTTAAAACTTGCAACAGATGGGCAATGGCGTGTATGATGTAAGAGAGAGAATTCCAGTCTTGAATGGTTGCCGGTAGGAATGACAAATTAAACAACTGAGTACTTGCGTGGAAAAGAGGAGCGTTACTAGCATTACGCATATCTTGAGTTTGGATCGGAATTAGATAATATAGAAAGCTTGGAGAAAGGTGGTGATTCATTTTATAGAAAATAGATAGTCTGTGTTTCGTTCGTCTCGATGTCAGAGTTGCCCACCCCAAATCATCAAGGTTTTGAATATTACATGGCTTCGTTTCCCCGCATGTCATCCTCGGTGCCCCATTCAAGATTCAAACTGGCGTGATCTAGTTTGAACGTCAATGACAACGTGTTGTCTTTGCAAATGTCTTATCCGAATGGTGTTCCCAAAGGTTCGATCCTCGGTCCCTTACTCTTACTGGTTTATATTTATGATATTGTAAATTATATCCATTCAAAGATGCGGCTCTATGCTGACGATACCAATTTGTAATTTCAAGAGATGCAAGTTTGTGAAGAAAACCCTTGTGCCAAACCCGATCAAACGTTTTAGATATGTCGCAAAAGACTGCTCTTATATTTCTTTCCTTGATCAAGGGCGGAACAAATATCATTGTAGATACGAACCAAATGATTGGTGGTAGAATCTCTTTTATGAAAACCAGGTTGGAACAAAGTAATAATGCGAGATTAGATAGTTGTTAACATATTTGGGAACACATCGTTCCATTGTACTTCCAATCGACTCAAACGAGAAGTATATCAATAGTTTGCAGGGATTGAAGGATCAAATTAAAAAAAAAATAGGTGTAACATCTGCCATTTTCTAGTCATAGGGAAAATTAGATTTAGATTTACGAAGCCTGTAATAACCTGAAAAGTTTGTTTAATACTGATCAAACCAGTAAGATATTCTGATTGCTCTGTGAAGTGATCTGTTGATGTTAAAATACGTTGATCAATACTGTAAGACGTATTTATGATATTTATGTTGTTGCTTGTTGACTGATAAGAGTCGATGTTGAAATATCTTCCAATAATTTGATTGTCACATCTTTCATCATAGGCTTGATAAGTACTCTGTTCAATTAGAAGCCACTCATTGTTATTTGAGTCGGGATAACGATAAAGGCCACTAACGAGTAGTTTCCGATGGTTAGTTCTATCCATAATGCTTCGACTCAAGTTTGGGTCGTAAACACTGAATGTTAACAATTTAAGTAATTAAGATGCATCATACTCATGTCGCTTTGAATGATTCAATGATGAGAAGAATCAATGGAACCTGAAACAGATGTCGGACCTGCAGTTGGATGAACAGCGTTATATGATAGTTGAAAAAGCATGGCAATAGATAAGAACAATGATCCAGCGTACTGACTCTAATTACTGTTCTGACTTTTTAGAAACGCAAAAATTCATGATGATATATGGGGACATCCTCATTGTACTTCAGCCACAAGTCAAACATCCTTAGCAGTCTGTACAGAGTCAAGGGACAACACGACAAACCACGCCTGCAGTTGAATTAGAAAATTATAAACTGAATAATAAAAAAGAAAACATAATTGTAAATTGTTAGACTCAAGTGGACTTTTTACCGTAAGTTTTGAACATAATTTAAGCCGTAAAATTGCATGTACGTCAAGGTTCATGGCAAATTCATTGTTTATAACGGGCTGTGTAGTGTCATTATGCGTCGAAGATAATAATAAATGAAAAACATTTGGCGTCGTAAAATTTGAAAGATATTAGAAACTAGTGGGTAACTGTAGCCTTAAAGATTAAATTTAATAAGCAGAACACGTTTAGAACAGAAAAAAAGAAGTTATTTTTGTTTCAAAATGACAGTAATTTGTTTTGTTAGTGCTAGTCTTGAGATTCTATTCATGGTAGAATTTCTGTGTATTAGGTACATCATAAGTTATTAGAAGTCAGTGACACATTCTCATAATACACATACAGTTTGTTTGTAATATTAATAACGATGTATATTTTAATAATCATTAATAGAGGCTGTTAAACACGGCGGCTATTGATTAAACAAACAATTATTATTTTGTTTTTCATCCTGTTTCACGTGTTGCATTGTGTGAAGTTGAGTACAATAAATCAGGCTGCAATTACCATTGTTCTATCTATATTTAAACCAATGATAAAAGCACCTCACAGGCATTAAGACTGACATAATTTATTGCACAATTTCAATGTTTGGCCCATACAATATATCATAAGTTTATGCACTTTTGGAATATTGAACATCATTAAAAAGGTTCTGACCACGGTGATGAAGAAAGACAAAAGTCAGTTAAAATTTGGAACAATAATAAGTAAGTTTTCTCCCTTGATGTATTGGGTCCAATAAACTGTGTATCTTTAAGTCGCCGGCGTAGCATGTCAGAAATATATTTTCCGGCGCTCCTCGTCGCGGCGTCGTCCTCTCTACTGGTTTATAGCTTGTGCGGTAGTTAATTTATCTTCATTTGACTGGGTTACAATTTTAAGGGCAATCTATCTCGAACAAGTTATGTTTAAGAGTAGTTCATCTCAAACAAGTTGTATCAACAGCCATATCACTCTTGAGTTATGGTCCATAGATTTTTTCTTAAATAAAAGGTGACCAAATCCGGTGTTGCCCACTCTTACTCCTGCATTTCTTGTCCAACTATAATTAAAACTACAGAGACAAGCCTAGTAGTCGAAACTTCACAATTAAAACCTTTTCAGATGCACTTGGCAAATGAGGTGGCGTTGATAGGGAGATACTATCTCACTCGTTGTCTCAACAAGATCGCATTTTGTACTCCAGAGTACTCCAATGATTTGTTCAACCTTGACCAAAACTCATCACTTTTTATGCAATCCTGGACGTAAAATTTAAATGCATAGTATCTCATCCGATTCCAATAAACAACCTCATCGCCCTCTTCATACAAGTCTTACTGCCCTAAGATTGTCAAAACTTGACCATATTCAGCCTTTAATCAACCATATAGTATCTGATCTGTACCACACTTAATATCAATGTTTATATGTATACTAAATTGTTTGAAAGCCTGACATATGGCAATATTCACTTAACTTGAGTAATTGACATTGAAGTTACATATTAGACTTAACTACATAAAGCTTTAAAGTAATACATGTCATTTTAGTTAAATCCGTCCATCAGTTTATTTAAATACCAAACATTTCGCGAAAATTTAGATCGGTGAACATGAAACAATTCGCGAACGTAATCAGGTTATATTACAGCAGTAATATGCCACCATAATACTCAAAACTTATCTTTATTTTAGATGCACCTCATAAATGTTCTGGCCAAGTTATTCAGCAATCGAATGAAAACACTCAATTTTAAATATCTTAACATATTGAAGTCAACATACACGTAAACATAAAGATGTATATTGATTTAGTACTGTCATTGTACCAGTGAATTGAACGAAATCAAATCACGTCTTATTTGCTACATCGGAAGGCAACATCTTGCTTAAAATAAAGACTTAAATCAAAGATAACTTTTCTTTTACTACACCATTTTAAATAAAACAAAGGGCAGTCTATGTCGCTTAAAGAGCCCCGCCTTCGTTTTATTACCAAAGTTAGGTAATTAGTTTCATCAAACATTTCGACAAACCTGTTCCTTAGTAATGTTTTGACAGTGCTCCGTCAGACAGCCGTATTTTGAAAAGGTTTGTTGAAGTGTTTTAAGAAACTGAACTCTCAATCAAACTTTTGTAAAACGCTGTAGGCGGGCCTCCATAAACGGCGTAGACGGCGCTATGTTTCATTTAAAATGGTGAAGAAACAGTGAAGATATCTTTGTTTAAAGTCTTCATTCGAAGCAAAATATTGCCTTCCGACGTAGCATTTATGACGCAATTTATCACGTGGTATACACACACTGTGGTAGGACTCGAATCCACGACGTCTTGGGGGTGAGGCTGACACCTTATCACTAGTCAATTCTCACCATCTGCGGGAATGGGTCGGGTATTACCAATCACTGCTCATAATTTTCTTGGAGGACAGGATGAACAGTTTAACTGTATACAAATTTATGATTACTAATCATAAATACACACAAATAAACAAGTTTATTATGATGATGAATATGATGTGAAATGACCAGAATGGTGTTCTACTCGAGTTACTAGGTGGGTAATTTAAGCGTATTCGTCGAGACTGCCCAGAGGTCGAGACGGATGAATGCTTATATATCTCAAAAGTTTTCGTTAGAAAAGTTTTAATATTGTCATGATTAATGTGGAATCCTAACATAAACTTGTCAAAGTTTTCTACAAAACAAGACTCTCTTAAGTTTCTAATATGTCCATTTAATTAACATAAACAATATTTTGATTAACGTCATGCTAAACGTTTCATTATAATACGTATTAAATAAGAAATAGGTTTAGGGGCTAGATTATAAGGTCTATAAGGTACACTTTGCATGATATCAGGGGACAATAGTATTAAAAATAGCCTGCGCACTTTTTCCAGCAAAACACGACGCCGTTTTTCGTGCGACAATGGACGTTTTAGACGCATTAAAATAAAATACGTTACAACAAGAGAAAGAAAAATTATGTCCGTGAGGCGTGAACGTTTATACAAGACGCACTTGGGGGAGAAATTTCTAAACGGTAAATGAAGAATTGATAAAAAAAAAGTATCGGATTTTGTAGCTGGAACGCCAAAAAGATAGTCGCCAGTGGAATATTTTGAAAACTCGTTCTTTAAAAAATGTTTCGAATATTGAAAATGTAAAACAGTGCCTAATTTGACATATTCTATTTTACTCATAGATCAATTCTCAGACATGAATTCGAAAAATCGCTCAGGGTCGCGTTCCACCTTTTTAAATGCACCTCTTTAAATAATTTAAAAAGGTAAGTGCACTTGTATTTTACACGGAATTTCCCGATTTTTACGAGAACTGGCACCAAAACTAATACAAAATGAAATTATAACAGTTTTTTTTATATATATTATTAACTCTTTATTCGTTAAATTCAAATATTTTTGCATTAAATGGCAAGTAAATTGGGGTCCAGTAAATTGATAGCACTTATGATGTAGTTACCTGACCTTGATACTTCGCCATGGCAATTCGATCTCCTATCATGGACCTTCCCCAAAAATTGGTGAGTGTATATTAATCATATATCACAATAAGTTATATTATATGTTATAAAGTAATAAAGATATATACACATGCACTGGTTTACAAAATTATGAGGCTCAAATAAGGTTTATTTAAATGTCGTTGAAATTGTTGGATAGTAATTCGGACATAATTTAATTTCGGATACCTTTAGTAATCAGCTTATTCGTAGATAAAATAGAATATTCTTTGTAATTCAGTAAACATTGTTTATTTACATTAACAGTTTTAAATCGTATTCGTGTGAAATATATACATTCAATTTCATTATTTTTTTTAATTTAGTTCTTACTACAGAAGCAAAGCATATATTCAAGTTCTCAGCAAGAGCTGGCCACTGGCCGAAATGGATGGTTCAAATGGAATTAATGCTGGTTCACATAACTATATAATAATGTCCTTTTTTAAATGTAATAGAATATAAACATAAGCAATCACGCGAAAACTGAAAAAACACACAAAAACTGATACTGAAGAACTTGTATCTATCTACTGTAAATTACATGACAACAAGCAGAACATTTCGCATAAAATTTCAGTTTACAGTTTCTGGAATTAAACGCTGCTGAACGTTTTCTTATAAAAGTCTGTGAAGTGTATTCTCACTTACAGAAGACTGATTCAATAAACTGCATAAAGACTGCATTCCTTGATATGTTTTTCGCAAAACGTAGAACTTTACAATGACGGTTTCAGAGTAATTGCTGATGTTTTGCAACTATCAATTACTTTTCAAGGTAAATTCAAGGAATTTGTTGTTCAAGAACATTGTTTACAAGTATTTGAGTCATGACCTGTTCCATTTCAATTCTCTTAACTTCACACGGGACATTGTAATTATATACTCATTTTTATGTCTTTTAGTCTGTAAACCGTTTATGAACCAGTCAAGTTTGTGAATGGTCTTGGAACAGGAAAATAATTTACAGTAATTCCGTAATGTCAGTTCTTGAACTATTCCTTCTTCAATAGTTCTTGAGCTGTCATAAGTGTTTAACCCTCCTCAATATATTTTTGAGTTATTTAAAGAACATCATGATTCATGAAATGCCTTTTGTAGTCAACGGATTTGTCCCATTAGTATTTCAATAAATTTTAATTTTTTCATGAGTTGTTGATGTTTATTTTTTACAGTGACTATTCAATTTTATTTTTACAATGGTAAAGTTCCTACCACGTCCAAGATAATCTAATGTTAATAAATGTTATATGTCTTTGTTGTGGGATGGTGCCTTTCATTCGGACTCATGTAGGCTTTTAATCAGGGTTGTTTTCAACCCTGTTCAGTGTAGCCACAAACTCGACACTCACAACAGCAAATTCCTATTAATAGTAACAAATGTCGCCAGTCGATTTTCCACCAAAAATATAGTTTGAGAAAGTGCAGACTATATAAATTGCAAGCTATGTTTCAAATAACCGAGGTAAATTTGACAAAGCAAGAATAATAACGCAATATCTATTTAAATAATTTAATATGTTATACTTAGATAAAGATAACATTAAAGTAGTATCCCTGCACCAAAAAAAAATGAATGAACATCGAAACTTTATATGATATATATAACTTTTTATAGTGTATGTAAAGACGGATGTTTGTGCATTTATTTTTGAAAATGGAATTTTATTGAAATGAATCGATTTCTATTTTTGCTTGTTTGGTGTAATATGAGAAAATATCGAAGATTTAATAACTTTTTTAGGTGTTTCATCCACAATTGTTTGAAATCCGTTATTTAATTTTCATCATTTCAATTAAGAAACTATTTTACTTTAATCTGTTGTATTTTCGAAGTTTTTTTTGTGAATAACAAGGCAAACATAGACAAACTCTTTCTAATGAGTAAAGTTTTATTAGTATATATATACTCATATCATATGAGTCATATGTAACACCATATGATGGAGTTCTGCTCGGATTGGTTACATTTTCCATCCTTGTTTGCCTTCTTACACAGCGACATTAATTTTATTGTCAATTAAATATTAAATTTTCATTTACCATCATGCTTCAATAAGCCTGGGGCGGCCCCTGTGGTTGTTTTACACGGGGACTCTTAGATTCACTGTGCAACATATCAGCACCTTATAAAAACACACATCATCGTGAATCATAATGGTGAAAACCCGTATAAAACCCTGTTCATGCAGCGCTATCAGCGCTTTGATTTACTTTGTAAATAAAGTTACGCTTATATTAGTATCTCATCTATAGGTTTTATTATGTTGTCATGCTTTCAAACATTTTTGCTAATAAGTTGATTCCCAAATCAGGACGATAACAAGTAGGCAGACAACTTGCATACCTATAAATTGCAACGGTAGTCACTTTATATGCCATTGCACGCAAGTTATAGGTTGCTGGCCTTGACAACCTGGTACAAAACACTGATGCCATCCACTACCATCGTGGTCGAAATTATACACATGCGTTGAAGCACTCCAGGCAGCAGTAACTATAACAAATAGCTCTCTTGTGAGATAAATCAGAGAAAAAACACTGCTGAAAACATGAGGATTTTATTGCTGATGGTAAAAACATAATACAATTGTCAACGTTTACTAAGAAAAAGGAGTAGCCATTATATAACATAGTGGCAACGTGAAGGGTTAACACGAAAAGGTTCGATCAACCTCTTTATTTGATGTCAATTAGAACCTTTTTGCTTTCGCCTGATCATCGATGTTAAATCACACAGTAAACTGTCTTTCCCACTACACAGAGCCACCATTGTGAAATATTAAATGCATCAAGATTTATATATCACAAAAACAGAATATTTGGTGAACAAAAGATATTGACACCACGAATAGCCTTTCTTAAGACATTTTATGTCTCGAAACATGCACAATAAAAAGGAAAATAATTTCTCAGATCATTAAATTACAAATGGAAATCTCACGACGAACCCATTATTTATCTTAAATGCATAATTTAACAGGTTTTTCAAACAGGGAAAACAGGAAACCCATTTAATGAAATAAAACATTTTTATAATTTCAGAACAGTGATAGGGAAATTTATTTTTAGTTTTCAGGAAAATAATTATATATTTAAGCAATTGTTAAGAATTGTTCTGCAATGTTGCAGAATAATCAAAGTGGAATACCATACACCTTGTTTTTAAGTTATCAATAAGTCAAAAATATCATATCTCAATAGCATTTGAGATGGTTTTGCACACACTGCCATTCTTGTAGATTTTTAGAAAGGGAATACAGATTTAAGAAACTGATTTATATTGCTGAAATGTAGGTAAGCACTGCTGATTTACTTGTGTTGTTTTGATAAATGTATATTAAAAAAGGTCACGTCTAAAGAATGTTAGAAGAAAGATATTACTGATAAATCCTGTACGATGATGGTGTTGTTTTATGGTAATGAAAAAAAGCTGACAGGCTATTATATATTTCTGAGAATAACTTCAGATTTGCTACTCTTTTTTCCAATGAATATGATGTGAAATGACTGAAATAGTAGTCCACTCCACTCTGTGCAGTAGGGTCATGTGCATTTTGTGAGGGTTTTCAAACAGGTATTAATAATGGGTATGTAATATCTTGCAAAGAATGTAGAGAATTGGTGAAATGAATAATTATATTGGTTGATAATGTATGAAACCATTTTGCAAAGCGAAAGGCTATTATTAAAAGCAAAGAATGTTAAAGTTAGTCGATTGTAGACATGGCCTTTTCAGCAGTTTTTATAGCTGCTATTTGGCTCTTTTTCCAATTCCAGAAAGTATAAAAAAAGATCAAATTTAAATTCCAAATGAATATTTATAAGAAAAAAATGGTTCAATTTGGCCAAATATTGAAAGTTGGAGGCATTTCTCACACAGCTGGCTTATATATAATAATATTTGAATAATTAATCACTATATCCTTGACTTATTACTTAAAATATACTGTTAATTTCTTCACTCTTTTTTTCAAATTTCAAACATTTTCATGTGAAAATTCCATATTTCAATTTAGTATGAGTATGGGTATTCTTCTCTTAATAGAAAAACAACAACTTGATACATCACTTTGTATCTTGTCCAAAGATATTGCTTCTAGAATGTAAAAATGTTGATGCACACTGTATAAAAATAAAAATAAAACATTGTCTAAGTTAATTTCATGATACAGCAAAGAATGAAACAAAGTGAGATGACACAGCAAAGTTAACTTTACATCAACTGACCAATTGTAGCTTGGAATAACACTCATAATGACGGCACAGTTACAAACGAATCTTTTAGAAGTGCTGAAACCACGTTTGGAGCGGTACAAATTGACTGTTTCTTTGTTGCAAAATGACTTTATCAACATGTGTTTATTTAGTGACCGACAAGTATGGTTTTGTAAGTTCACTTACAAATAGAAGCATTTACATTGCTTCATACTTTGGTAAGAAAAACAGTGACCGTCTCATGGTTGTTTTATAGGTTGTTACAAATATGTATATTAATGATTTTGATAACAACAATTTAATGATTGATAAATAAACGAGTTCTCAGTAAAACTTGACGACGCACATGCAAACATGTCTATGGCAACTATAAAACTTTTACAACAAACACTAAGCCTTCTATTTTGTATTAGCTTAAATAAGGCTCAACCAAGAAAACATATTGGGAAAACCAAAGCTCGCCTGTTGGTTTTTTAACGAACTGCATCTTGAATGTAACATATATTATTGTTAACAAATACGTCCATTTTCAAAGTAATGACAGATTGTATATTCACATGTATTACGCTTGTTCTAACAGAAAACCATACTTTTTAGGTATCTATACATGAAATCGTGTGACATCAATACGGACTCGGTGACCTACTTGCTTTACCTGGCAAAGAAGTATGACGTCCCATCATTGCAAAGCATATGTCGGATCTTCCTCAAAAAAGCTATCAATGTTGAAAATGTATGCACAATTCTTGGTCAGTCATTGCACTTTCAAGACGATGAGCTACAAAAAGAATGCTTGATTTTTATTTTAAAGTCAACCACGTTTCTGAGTCTTCCATTATCCACTGTTCAGATAATTCTGCAGAAAGGTTTTTAAAATTGCAACGAACTTGATGTTTACTTTGCATTGAAAGCACGGGCTATTTACGCTTGCAAACAAAGGGGAACTGATCACACAAGCACATAAATGATTCGTGAAGACATGGGCAGTATGCTCCGGTTAGTTCGGTTTCCAAACTTAAGTGTCGAAGAATTTTCAAAACACGTTGCTAAAGATGTTCTTTTCGACCAAAGAAGAAAAACCTGCTATATAATTATCAGGATATTGTTCTGGGTGAATCAGTGTCTGGATATCCAACGAAACTGAGACGATCTCCTTTTGCTACATTGCGAGTAGAAAGATTCAAATCCGTCAATGCAGAACCATGGCTGCATATGAACCTAACAGATGGTATCAGTTTTACAGTGTCAAAGTCGTGTAGATTGCTTGGAGCAATACTATACCGACCCATCCATGAAAGTATAGTAGGAGGAAGGATATCAGCATATGAAGACAATGAATTAAAACTTGACGTACAACACTCAATTAACTTTGCAGCAGAAAAGAGAACGTCTGATGTTCTGATTTCCAACGTTCAGCTTGTTCCAGGGAAAACATTTAAAAAAGTGAAACGGCTTTAAATTAATGCATGAAGCTGTCTCGTCGTGAAGAAGTGGTAATTGTATGTATGAACACTATATTAAGATGTTATTCGCTTTGATGGATTGTTTATTGTCATATTTACACTGTCTTATTTTTCCATATTACCCATTTTGGATCGTCCAACTTGCATATAGTGTTATACTATAAGTCTTTGAATTGAAAGGCTGCCTAATCACTTTACAAAATTTTACCAATCGATGTTATGTTTCGGGCTTATCGATATCTTGCTCATTTTAATGATAAATATTTAATCGTCGGGGACATGTTCTCTTACTGTCAAAAGGTGGATACTCATGCAACATGTTTGTTTGTATTTTAAAATAGGTGAGGATACGTAAGACGCCACAACTTAATGACACAGAATGACGTTTTATCATATGTGCAAATCAATTAATATAGTTATGTTCTTTATTTTTAAATAAGATTTTGAGAACTGAGTAATAGATATCTTCACAACATATTCGTTGAAAATCGCACCAATCATACAATATCCTTATAAAGTGTTTTGCGTGTTTAAATACTAAGCACATCAATCAGACGTAACGTGATTATTTCATATTTTTCCATTGCACTTGAGGAGGTCGTTTTGCTGGTATAAAAGAGGCATGAATTTTCTATGGTAGTTTAAATGATCAACATTAAACGAATAAGTAAGTGGTCTTTATATACCTGTATGTAATCAAATTGCTAAATAAACATTTAGAAATGAGACTTACCTTGGTAAAAATCGTTGTCCCGTCCTCGTTTCAACAGTATCCATTTATGTCACTAACTTTGGTATCAAAAGCTTGATTCTTGGAAACTTTTGTTAAAATTTTCTAACCATTTATACATTTTACAAATAATACATTAATGCATTTATTCACAAAGCTTGGTAGCATTGTACGCATGCATAAATGTTTAAATTATACACCTTTCACATGCAATTCCTTTTGTAACCGTGTGCGCCGTCTTAGGATTTAATTGTGTAAACAATCATTAAAATACCTAGGTTAACGCATTTTGTTTGTTTATATTGAAGTATCTTAAAACAAAACCTTAATGTATGATTTCACCGAATTTTATAAGATAACGTCAAAAACTAATTTATAATGAACGCCTGCGTATTTTTGAATGGCCGTCGTATACTAGTATAGTAATCAAAGTAAAACAACACCTTGGAACCTGGCCGGTAAAATTCGAGATGAGGTCATGTTTGGAAGACATTATGAAGACATTTACTTACAACGGAGCCGCGAGGCGAACGCCAACGATAGTCGGATTTTATAGTAGATAACGACGACGACGAAACCAATGCTCAAACAAAATCTCGATTATTATTATTTCCTTAAAAAGACGAGCTAAAATGAAGATTTATTTCTCAGCTGCCTGATACTGACGAGTAACTGGGAGTCGTTTCACCAAATATCATGATATCGATGTCATGCCTTAGAACAATACTGTTCTGCATAGTATCTCCTAGATACGAAATGGCTCATATGACATGAGAGAAGGATTGATTAACCAATTATCCCCTGATATTACTATTAATACGAAAACTCTAAGGTAGTTACATGGTTAACCAAACAACGTTTATTAGACGGTTGGTCTAATTCACCAATTTTTGCATTGCATTGCACCATGACATGCTTGTACAGTAAAAACCCTATTTTCGACCACCCTGCTTTCACGACCAACCCGCTAATGAGACCGATTATTTTCAGACCCAATCTTGTATACTGTATACTGTTGATAGCGAGCACATATAATGTTTTTTCGTATAATCGTGTGTTGTTTTTTTCTCGCGAATTCATAATATCATAATATGAAACTTCAAAACACGAAACAGACATTAAAACAGTGGCATAGAAATGGCATCTGTGTGTTTTTTATCTCGTGGCAACGACTTACAAACTCTTTCCCACGACAAGTTAACTTTAATCTATAAAAATATGAAAGGGATATATCTTTTGAAATAAGTACTAAAATGAAAAACAGAAAAAAAATCATTTCCATGTTTAATAGTAAAAGTATAGGTAGAAAATGTGTATTAGTAACTACTAGTAAACATGTTTATACTTATTGTTAGTCCATTATTTTTCAGTATATTGACTAGAAATCTCCATGGTGCTATTCTTGGACGTTGTTGTTATTACCCTTATGATGGAAGATTATTATCTCCTTCTCCTCAAGTGTCATTTATTCACTGAATATTAGCATATCTAGACCAGAATTAATGTGCAATCCCGCTTTAATAACGGTGTTCGGGGCATGCGCCGCGTCAAAAAAAAATGCAGGATGCGCTTTGGCTTGTTTTCCACTATATCATGGAACACAAAACAAACAACAAATATAAACTATAGCTGTCCCAGGAATACCCTCGAATGTCGCCTCAGCAATGGCAAACTATTTTATTATTTTTTAGAAATAGGCCAAAACTCCGTCAATTCTTGCAGGAGAATAACCAAAATAGAACCGGACATGTATTGTATATTGTTAAATATGTGTCACGATCATTCTTTAAAACCATAGTTACCTGTCATATGATAAGTTTTTCGTAATACAAGAGGTTCAGGCCTAAAAAATATGTCTGTTTCCTGTAACATGCTGAAACAAATATGGGTCGGTAGGTAGAGTGTTGTTTTTTTTTATTATTCTTGTATTTAAATGTCAGAATGATCCAATATTTATGTTTAGTGCAGGTGACTTATTTTAAAAAGAAACCAGTGTGATATATAAATGTATATTCAAACTTTCTGCATTAAATAAGCTAAAACTGCTAGCTTGACAGCCATTGTACATGTATTTCAGTTGTAGAATGCATCCTTTTAAAGGGCAAGACCTGGGTTCGAATCCCAGCGGTGGCAACATTATGTGCAATTTTGAGCATTGCCAGTATGTTCACCAGGGAAGCAGTTTATTTTTACACTTTAAATACAACCCTGTTAAAAAGTGAATCAAATAACATTTAATTAAACATTACATAAACATTACATAATATAACAGTGTATTACAATTAAATGTACATATCAACTATTATAAAATAAACAGTTTCCTAGACATGGTAAGAATCATAACTAGACTATAACATCTGACTAGCAAGAAACCGCTGTTACAACATGGCAAGAAACTCCCAAAAAACATATATAATCAATACTCCGAACAATAAATGACTAGAATCAATGACTACTATTTATGCATAAACCATTTAACTCTTTGAGCGCTGTCAGAATTTAATAGGTCTTTGGGACAAATGTAGACCCATGGTCCACTGCTTGAACACTTAAACCTTACCTACTGACTCGGGTAATGATAAAATGATAGATTGGACTAGAATAGGTTCATATAGACTAGAATAAGTATACAAAAAGCTAAGTCTAATTATCTAATAGATTGACTGATCAAAAATTAATACCATTTCTTTTATAACAGTAAAACAGCAAAACTAGTACACGTACAGTATCTACAATGAACAAGTTTTTAAACTTTGTATTTTGGGAAGAAGTGTACCATTTACTTATCCTTAGGCTTATCAAGTCCATTCTTGTATGGCCGCTGACATATTGGTTTCCTTCCTGCAGCCACACACTCGGGGCATATAGGTAAAACAGTTTCGAACTGTTTCTTTAATTCAGCACTGATTTCTGCTTGTGGGGTGGCACAGAAGCAACACAAGTCTTTCCTGCCAACTTCAGAACTGTAAAATGCCAGTTCGATTGGGTCCCTACATGAAAGCTGCGTTCTCACATGGACGACTCCGTGAAGTTTGTTTGCTGGTGTGGTGATGATCCACATGTGTAGTCAAATTCAGAGAGCTGTAGCGTAACCTGAACCAATTGCCTTTCAGTGAGTTTATGCTAAGTATAAATGACACGAGGTTTGCGGCACTCACAACACTCGGTGACGGAACGTGCATTCTGTGCAGTGAAGATACTAGCATCATGTGTTCGTTCATCAGCATTTCTTTGCACGGACAATGGAGCACTCCTCAAGTTGCCCTTAGGTTTTTGTGTGTTTTTCCTTTCCGTACTTTCAACCTTCTGATATGTCGGACGATCCTCCTCTGTTGTGTCTTGATTTTTTACATCAGAGTATGATTTGTAATGTTCTCCATCAAGGATGGGATCGGGTAACCAAGTAAGGTTTTGGCGATCAACTGTGGGTGGAATACAACACCCTTCATCCTCACACTTTCTGATTTGGAATGTGCAGTGACGCTGTCTGCAATGCTTTTCAAGGTAAGACTGGTAAGACATGGTCTTCTTCGTGTGGATTTTCTGCAGTTTAGTGAGATCCATTTCCGGAAAGAGTGCCCTCAAATGGCGCTGCAGTAAGCTGATATTCTCATCCGAGACAGGATCAAAAGGTCTAAAAGGAACATCTTTCAATTTTAGCCTCTGGAATCGCTCCTCTACCTTTTTCTGCACTGGACCAATGGATGCTTCCCATACTGGCTTCAATTCCGGGTGTTTTTCAGTGCGTTCCCTAATCTGTGCCATACTGTTGCAGGACTTAAACTTGCCATCATCGTCTGCTCTTTCGAGCGCGCAGTTCTGTAGACCCAAGTTAAGCATACTCATGATCCGCTCGGCTGGGTTTACTCAACTATGTCCTGGTGCGCAACGTCCAAGATTCAACATGTCTAAGTTCATCTCTTTAAAGATGCAGATTGCAGCACATTTAACAGACAAAGTGTTGCGTTGATCTGTGCCACCGTCTGAAAAACGCAAAAGTACTCTCGGTAACGGTCACGCTTTGCAAGGATGGTACACATAATGGCTGCATGCCGAAATGGCCCAGAGGTTTGGAAACACTGTCATTTACCACCACATTGACCTGTCCACGCACAAATGACTTCTCAATATCAAGTGGAATTTCACTTTCAAGGTATACTGAAGGACATAAACTAGATTTCGTCATATCGTGGTCCAGTGCTTCCAAACTTTCAGAAACTGGAGCTAACGTCTTCTTGCCACGAACACCGGTGGACACCAACACACCTGGATCTCCGACTGGGACTTTCGCTTTGTCGTCACAACACAGCATGATGGCATCTGGTCCCAGTTCAATAGCTTTAGACTTGAAATATTTGAACTGCGCAGCACAGTAGTGTTGATCTAGATGCTGAACTCGTAGCTGTCGCTTCTGAATCTTATACTGGACAGGTATACGGCTTGTGAAATTCAATGCTGCATGAGTATATGGATTGCGCGGTGTAAACTGGAGACGTACTAGACTTTTAGAGGGTACCAGGGTTCCTTCTGGGCATTTCTCAGCAGCTTGGCTAATTAAATCACCGAGGGATATCCAATGGCTTAAATGTGCTACCCTATGCCGCCTTTTATCTGCTGCAGTTACGTTCTCCACTACCTCCTCTAGTTTTTCAAAGAAAAAAATCAAATTTGTCAGATGGTCGGCCATTGTTTAATTCTCGCAGATCAGGAACGAGACCTGTTTCACCCAATGAAATCAATTTAATTCGTTGTTGCATTTCTGGGTTCGAAGCAACAGATGCGGCAAGGGCCAATTCTTTGTACACAAAATCTAAAATTCCTGGCTGAATTTTAGCAATGAGACTAATTTTTGGTCTAAACTCCCTTTTCATTGCCCTTGTATGGTACTCTGGTAATTTGTTATGAATTTGAGCTATGACTCTGACAGGCTGAATATGGGCATCATTAGCAGACCTATTAGATGGAACTTAAGCTACAAACATAATAGTAGATACATCTCCTCCTGGACAATATCTATACAGGTCAACATCAACAGATAGACTGAGTTCGTCAAAGAACCTTTTCATTTGCATTCTGTTTTCAAAGGGTGAGGCAAGATGTACACTTTCATCAAACAGTATGGGCTTCAGAAAATCACAGCTTTTGACCTCCTCATCAAACAACTTATATTTATCATACACAAAAGGAGTTTTGGCCCGAAATTCTACAGAGTTGTCATTTCCAACAGTTCTAGGAGGGTTTAGCTGATCGTGTCTGTGTGTTTGACTTTTAGTATGTTTTCTAAATACATTTTATAGTGAACAAGACACTTTGCCAGACACTCAACCTCTTCCTTGAACTGCTGCCAATGTACATCGCTGTGAAATATTGGTTTTGTAATAATATTCACTAAAGCATTTGCATGACTGTCACACTCTGCTTGCTGAAGTGGTTGACTTTTCAGTTTTTTTCCTTTTAAATCATTAAAGCCTTGGAATTGCGCAAACATTTCTGGCACTGGTATGGCGTCTCTATATGTTTTGGCCGCGTCATTTATGGTGAGATGGTGATTTGTCAGACACCAAAGGGCATTGGTGATCACCTGAAATAGACAAAACAAATACTATAGACGAGAAAGACTGAGAAAATCTTAATAGTATAAACTTTTTAGTGTCACTTTTGACAAATGCCCCCCCCCCCCCAAAGTGGTGCCTTGAATAGCATACTATTAAAGTGACCTTGCCCAAGACCCTGTAGGCACAACCTGACTCTTCATCATGCCTAACAGTTCTGTAAAGTTCTATTGATACTTAAATTTATACTTACTCAGTTTAGTTTATTATGCATGAAACACAAAATAACATGTATGGAAATTCATGCAAAACTATTAAGGAGCTTGCCTGTGACCATGACAAGGGCCCTACTCTTGTTACTTGCATACCTTCACATCATACCCAATATTTGTGTGAAGTTTCATTGAATTCCTTTGAATAGTTATGACTCAGACTGGGACAAAAAGTGTTTTGCACGGATTAAACTATAAACTAACATACGGACGGACAGATAGCGAGGGGGACTTAAAAATGTCTCACCACTCACCTGAACTATGTATTCTCCTTCGTCTGCAACACTGCTTTTGTGCATTTTTAGATTTCTCTGCACCATGAGCTTGACGACATCATTGTACAGCTCATCCTTTCTGTTGTGACTGAAAAGAGAAATTTGGACACATATTTTATATAAATGACTATCTGCATCTGCAGAAATTCATACATAAATTTTCTGCTATGCTTTTTGTACTCCGAAAAACAGTTCTTCTTTAAATGAGGGTTTACTGCACTTTAAACTATATTTTAGTCGTATGATGTGTCTAACATGCAGTTGCCTCACTAGCGAAACACTGTTCTGTATTAGGTTAAAAATTAAAATACATTTCAAATGATCAAGACTGTCTGAATTCATACCAGGTAGATTTTATTTTAATCTTGACCTTTTCACCATCCATGAGGATTTGAAAGGCATTTACAACAGCAGCTGCAGGGTGTTTTCCAGACTCATAGGTCGAAGGAATTTTTCCAGGCTCCATTGCACAATGAAATGCCACTGCCCGCATGTCGGCCACAGCCTTTAGGTCTGCCAATGTCATCTCCTTGGAGACTTGGAACCCATCAGCTTCGATAGCAGTCTGAAAAGTTTGTATTAAACATGCTATAGATCTTTAATATAGTGGCTTGGATTCATGAATTTAACACTGGCTACTGTGACCACCATGTGATAGAAATGGTATTAATGGATGCAAAGTGATCCGATCATTCTGAATGTGTTCAACCAGCTGTACTATATTCAGACTTCTGCAGTATCTTCACATCTAAAATTTGGTATTAAAAGTTAAAGGAGGTTTACATTTATTAATAACTAAATAACGGACCGTATTTTCTGAAAACAGAAAAACGAAAGTACACGTCGTTTTCTGAAAATGAACTTAGAGAACGAATGATTTTGTAAAAATAAGATAATGGGATAGACCTCTGTCTTAATATATGCATGAAGGATCGTTAATTGGATATTTTTTTCGGCACCAGCTATAACCATTTTCATGTGATGATCGGCAGTTTCACCGAAGTATCGAAACTTCCGAAATGTTGAACTTACCGAGCACCTTGCTGAATAATCGCACGGAACATCCTTGTTGTGCACTACTAGATATACGCTGTGTATCGTCTGGGTGTGTTCTATTGGCAATATGACTTTATTGACGTTGTTATTATTGAGCTTTGGACAAGTTAATGTCACAGCCAATAAGCTCTTCGCCATTGCTAACTTGCCAAACCGGAACCATGCGACGAATTTGTACACGACTAAATTATCGTTGTCATCACAGGCCAGAGATCACTAAAAAAAAAATTCTAGAATTTTTTGGGGGAAAGAATTGCTGTCGGTGGTAAAAAATCACGGTCGGTCGGGTTACAGGAAACAGACATATTTTTTTAGGCCTGACATGAGAGTCATGCTCTATTGGCAATGTGATGAAGCTACTTTTTAGAAGCAGCTAGTGCAATTTTACATATCGTATGAAGTTAGTTTTCCACTTATGCTGCTGACCAGGAAAAGTAACAAAGAGAAACAACAGAACTGGGAAATTTGAAACATAAAACATTGAATTTGTATGCAAACAAACAAATCTTGCAATAAATAGTGTTATATTTATATTTACACGTTCCATTACCCATTTAAATTTCCCATTTTAACCATCAGTCTGAATCAGAGAAGGTGAAGTGAATTGACAAACATCCGAAAGTGCACAACATCCGAATTACGTAAAGTTCACTTGAGTCAAAATGTTTCTTTCTAGACATGAGATCACAAAAAAAATGGAGTATACTGTTATTTTCTTACATTTTAAGAGTGTTCAAATGCCGTTGTTTATTAACGTGATCAACAAAAGTAAAATAAATGATAACCTTATAGTGTCCACAGGGCGCCGCCGTTATTGGCCTTTGCCTGACCCAATAACGATAGTGTAAGGGGAAGGTACTTGAGACTATTGTTGGATAAGATTTGTTGATAAACCAACAGCTTTAGTCATTAAGTGGGTTATCTTTTACATGCATTACAAGTGTTTATAGATAAACCAGCACTTCATCATTTTCTGAAAATGCACGATTCATGTTTTCAAAAAAGGACCTCGAGTTTTAACCTGCATAATAACTTGTGAAAATCATTTTCATCATGGAGGTTTGTGAAGAAGAGAGGAAGGTAAATAAGGTAATTGTCGTATATATTTTGTTCACAATAGATGGACTGTTCACCACCATAGCACGCTATCTGTACACATATCGTTTGTTTTGATTTTATCATCAAGGTTTAATGTATTCAATATCGTGATGCATTACAAATGTTTAGTGGCATATAACTGCCGTAAGATAACATGTTAACGTTCGGGCATTGTTTCATGTTAACCACTTAATTTTCGCAATAATTATATACCTATCTAGTTAATATTTGTAAAACTCTTTCGGTCAGATAAAAATCATAAGACTAAAAACTGGCTTGAAAGTGACCAGAACTGCCACCTGTTACCATTTTAGCTGTACATCATTAACAGGTTAACTAGTAATGCTCTGCGAATTCCACTCAATAAGTAACATAATACCTGGTTAACTAGATAAGATTCGTGTTACCAGTTATCTATAAAGGCATTTTTGGCTTCTAGCAGTAACTGGTTATCTAGTCATGATTTGCGAATTCCACTTAGTAAGTAACTTACTAACTAGTTAACTAGATAATATTCATATTACCAGTTACCCATAAATGCATTCCTGATTCAGGCGCTAACAGATTATATATTTATGGTTTGCGAATTCAACTTAGAAGTAACATACAACCTGGCTAACTAGAGAATATTCGTGTTACAACGTACTAAGTGAAAGTCGCAAATTATCAGTAGATAACCAGTTGTAAAACTATATTTATAGATAACTGGTAACACGAATCAAATTTATATAGAGTTTTATATTTTATTTCAGAAAACAATAGGCATTTTTGATTTTATGTTCTTAACCCAAATCCTTCTAAACGAAAGTTTAAATAGATTTTGTTTATTTGCTTACTTTTCAAAAGACTCCATACTTCAGGGTTATAAATAATACAGTAATTTTATCCTGACCGTTATACCTTAACTCACAATATTTCTGTAGTAATAACATACCATCTTCTTGTAAACCAGCTTCTGATACTGGCAACAAAACAATATACCAGCATACAATAATATAGCTATCAAACACGTTTAAATTTTAACCCTGATTGGTTTTAGTCATGAAATACTCTTCTGTATAATTTAAATAAATATAAAATAAAAAGGGGATACGGATTTTCCTTGATGGACACCTAACAAACATACGTATCAGACTATCACTTAAAACATTGTCATATCTATACTTAACATCAATGAATATTGAATGCAACATTTTACCTCTTACATCAACTTTAATGAGTTCCTATCATGAACTTGTAACATCCCTTTCAACAGAATCAAACGCCTGGTTAAAATCCACACAAGCAGTAAATAACTTCTCATTATTATTCATGAAGTATTTTATGATACTATGTAAAACAAAAACAAAACACATATCAATAGTTCCCATATTTTGTCTAAAGCCAACCTGAGCCTCAATATATACATAATATTTTTCAGTCCAATCAGTTTAGTCATTCAGAAAAAATAATCTAATTTATATAGTTTTCCCTAAGTAGACCATTTCAAAGTAAGTTGCACAGAGGGCAAATCAACATAAATGAAATTCGTCCTCGATAGTAAAAACATTGTTTTTAAAACATACAGGGTAAAATCTATATTCTTTATCTGTTTTTTGATGACTGCCTTTTTTCAATTCCTAAATAATGCAATTAATGTCAGAAGTTTAATACAGTTTTCGCAGATATAAGACAGATCCATAGATAAACATTTATCAGGATTTAGCACAGTTTTAAATGCCTGTAATAAATCGATTTCGGAGATTCGATCATTTATTTGACTTTGAAGACTCTGTAATGCATACTCTTTTAGTCCAGTTTTGAACAATGTATGTATAATATCTACAGCACTTCCATGTCTCGTGAAATCCAATAGAAAATACATTTCTTAACAGACAGAAATGATTATTGTCGTAAACATGTTATGAAACAGTTTCTTGACAAATGTGAACGAATGTTTAAACATGTGTTGCCATTTATTTTCTATAAGCCTCATCTTAAATTTAATGATTCTAGTAGCTTTGGTTTGGTTGTACTGTGCTCAATTCTTATACTTTGCTTACCCTTTTCTATCGACAATATTTATTTTCAGCAGATGATGGAGATAACGATGCACAACAAGAGCGAAGACCCATGGCAATACTCGGACGACTTTGCTGAAACTAACCTGCAACTACTTGAAACACAAATCCTAAGCGATATCGCATTTTCATTTGAAGAGGGGAAGGAGGTTGTCAGAGCCCACAAAAACATGCTTTCTAGCAGGAGTCCGGTGTTCTATACGATGTTCTGCGGTCCTTTACAAGAATCGTCTGCGGTGATAGAGATACCTGATGTAGATACAATCATTTTCAAACAGTTTTTAAGGTACGTGAATCTATTCCGTTTTCATTCCATGTTAACGATCGATCTCAAATCTGCATCAAGACGCAGACTATAAAATGCAACTATTATAAACGCTAAAAAGTCATATATTTATATACCGAGGGCTCAACGCAATAGTGTCGTCACTCCATTTTTTTCACAAAATGTTGTTTTTGCATTTTTCACATACTTTAACAGTTTTTCATCTGTCATAAAAAAATATTTTCTAAAAATATCGATTTTTAAGTATTTAAAATGAAAAGTTTTCCAAAAGTCGTATCTTAATTTGACTATTTTCATTTATGCGACACTGTCGTAACTTGAGTTACATACAGTGTTGCACTGAAAACTATGCCAAGTTTGATTTAAAAATATGCAACACCGTAGTAACTCAATGAATTTCACTAAAATGATGTTATAATAATGGTGCTGTGAGTTTACTTTTCTCAGAAAAGAAAACAACAACAGTAAATATACATGTACATGTTAAAAATTGTGAAATCCAAAGAATTTTGAAGATTTATATACGCCACATCTGAAGATAACAGTTTTTAAGTGTTTTTATTTGTTTTGTTTTTTAAATAGCTATGAAATATTCCTTATCCTAGTTATGTATTGTAACTTGTGCTTATAGAAGTTAAATGATTACCTTAATATATGATATTCTGAGGCGATATAAGTTATTGCAGTAGCATATTAAGTGAATTAAGTCTCATCCTAATAAAACTGACTTTTTCCATAAATTGCTTAATCAAACTTATAGGATATTTATGGTAGCATTTTGATAAATAAATGAGTCTTACTAATTCCTTTATACCATAGTAGTTAAAATAGCTTGCATTTTTAATGTGGTATTGGAAATCTAATATTTGTCGAAAAAAATTACCTAAGGCAAAATATTGTGATTTTGATAAGAATTTTTGCTCCCTGAAGTTGATATTAGTCAAAGTGGTTGGGAATCAAATAATGCTTATTCAAATACAGTTCTTGTCAGTTTTTGATGCCAACAATCTTCAGATTTCACATTATGCTCCAAGCAAAAGCTACTTGGCATCAAGGAAGCAAAGTGGCTTTTGCTTGAAGTCACATGATGTGAAATCTGAAGACTGAAGTGTTTTGTGGCAGAGGGTGACAATGTGTAGCAAACTTTGGTGTGCGCATTAGTAACATCCTATACAATTCAACCAACAAACTGGAATGAGGAAACGATGGATGATTTTTTTTTATTTAGGGGTGACAAACTTTTTAGCGATGTCAATTTAAAAAGACTATACTGGTCAACAGATGCAATTCCTGATGTTGTGGACTTTGTTAACATTGTAATGGAACATGCACTGCATGGAACAACTTTAGATATAAATGGTACCGAAGTTGCCTTTTGGTCTCTTAAAGATGCCTTAGCAGATACATTAGAATTGGATTGATGGGGAGGTGTTATTGGTTATGATGCTGATGTGGTTGATAGCAATGATGTTAGTGAGGGAGGTGTTAATGGTTATGATGCTGATATGGTTGATAGCAATGATGTTGATGGGGGAGGTGTTAATGGTTATGATGCTGATGTGGTTGATGGCTATGATGTTAATGAGGGAGGTGTTAATGGTTATGATGCTGATGTGGTTGGTGGCAATGCTGTTACTAGGGTAATGTTAATGATTATGATGCTGATTGGGGTGATGGCAAAGATGCTGATGTTGATGATGATGGTGGGTGTTTTTGGAAGATGATGATATACCATTGATTTATCTTGTTGACAAAGGGGAAATTTTATTAGCTTATGAAAGTTAAAGCCCAATTTTAAAACTAACCAATTTAATAAACAGATTTATTAAGCTTGTGCATAAAGCAAATCATTCCAGATGTCCACCATCCCGTTTTCCCCCTACTCCCACAGGACACTGCAGTGTCAAAGTCAAGGGAAGTCATCGCAAGAAAACTTGATGAACACATGCATTCCACACATGAATTTCAAAAAATAACTCTACTATAATAGATCATTTATATACGAATATGAGTAATCATGTAACTGAATGGTGTGTGTCTCACTTATCACTAAGTGACCACTTTCCCGTTTGTTTCACACATTCTATTACAGACAAATTACCAAAATTGGCCCCTAATAGCCATACAGTTATACAATATAGATCTTTTAAGAAATTTGAAAAAGAAGCTTTTCAGGCAGAATTGATGTTTTCAGGACTGGATGAAATAGACTCATTGTCAAATTCCAATGATGCACTGAAAAGATTTTATGAAATTCTAAATGGCATTTTATCTAAACATGCCCCAGTCAAAGATAAACGTGTGAAACGCGAGAATCAGCCTGATTGGTTTACTGAGGAAATTATATCTATAATAAATCACAGGGATAAATGCCGAAAAACTGGCAACATAGACCAGTATAAAATACTTAGAAATAAAGTAACTTCTATGATAAAGAAAAGTAAAAAGAATTTTTTCAACAATGCAATAAAAGACAATAAAAATCCGACATATTTATGGAAAAATCTAAAAGATATTTCACATTTGAATCAATCAACTGTGACAGCATTACCTCATAAAATGACATTTAATGAATTTCCGGTTGAAGATCCGTCAAATATTGTAAACGAATTAAACAGTCATTTTGTAAGCATTTCAAACATTATAAATAAAACAAAGTTTTTGAATACAAATTTTAGAAACTTAAAACATATTCTAGATACAAAACTAGGTACAAATAGGTTTGAGATTAAACATATTACCCCTTATGAAGTCCATACTATTATTGATAAATTAAATGTTGGAAAGGCCACAGGCATAGATGGAGTAGGCCCCAAAATTTTGAAGCAATGTGGTGATACTATTACACCTTGTATAGCATCAATTATCAACAGTAGTATAGCGCATGGAGTTTTCCCTGATAAACTGAAAGAAGCACGAGTAATACCAATTTTCAAGTCGGGCAACAAAGAGGACCCCAATAATTACCGCCCCATTTCAATACTCCCAACTATATCAAAAATCTTTGAAAGGCATATAGCGACACAGGTACAGTTGTACTTTGAGAAAACCGATGTCATACACAAAACACAATCTGGATTTAGAAAACACCATTCATGTAACACTGCTCTAATAAGACTTATAGATACTTGGATTAAAGATGTTGACAGTGGTAAACTAGTTGGTGCGATATTTTTGGATTTGAGAAAAGCTTTCGATTTAGTTGATCATGAAATTCTTCTTTATAAATTGAAACTGTATCATTTTTCTGAAATAGCATTGAATTTGTTTAAATCATATCTTGAAAATAGAAACCAAATTGTAAAGATTGGCAAAATTAAATCGCAAAAACTCACTGTTACATCTGGGGTACCCCAGGGTTCCATACTGGGACCCTTGCTTTTTATTTTATACATAAATGATATTGCAGTTATGCATCCAACATTAAATATAGATCTATATGCAGATGACTCAACACTTTATGAATCTGGATATCAGTTGACGGATATTCAAAATAAATTACAACATCATTTAAATTATGTTAATAAGTGGTGTCAACTAAATAATATGTCATTGCATCCTTCCAAGACTAAATGCATGTTAATAGGGTCTGCAAATAAATTAAAGAACACTGGGAATCTTGAACTTTGTATTAATGATGTTCAAATAGTTAATGTTGTTGTGCAAAAGTTATTAGGGTTGTATATAGATAATACACTAAACTGGCATGTGCAAATCGATTATGTTTGTAAAAATCTGAATAAGAAAATTGCACTTCTAAAAAATATAATATATTTCCTCACACCTGATACAAAACGAATGTTTTACAATGCATATATTCTGCCAAATTTTGATTACGGCTGCTTGGTCTGGGGCAAGGGAACCAATTCATATGTGAATAAAATAAATAACTTACAAAAACGAATTGCAAAAATCATACTTGGTAAATCTAAACGAGATTCATCAACAAATCTATTTAAAGAACTAAAATGGCTAAACTTCTCGGATAGATGTAAATACCACGCAGCAGTATTAGTTTACAAGACGTTGAATAGCATGGCTCCATCATATATGTCAGAATTAGTAACAGTTTCAGACAATAATGTACATATGCTAAGATCAATGGCACACAAAGATATTGTTTTACAAACTAGACCTCGTACTAATTATATGAAAGCATCGTTTACATATTACAGCAGAATTGTTTGGAATAATATACCTTTGGAAATACGAGAATCAAAAAACTTTAATACGTATAAAATAAAGGTCAAACAGTACCTCATAGGAAACTTGTGATTATACAAATTGTGATGTTTTATTCATAATTATATTTAACTGAGAGTATCTGTCTAATATTGATTCAACATCATCATCATGTCATCATATGCATCATTATCGTCAGCATCAACAGCATACTTATAATCATCATCATCATCGTCATCGTTGTTAGCATCGTCTTCATGTTTGTCTTATGATTATTTGCCATATTTTCATTCTGTTTCAGAGGGCCATATCGAAAATAAGATTCTGCAGTTTTGTACATGATCTTAATATGTCACCTTCTTAAAATAAAGATATTATTATTATTATTATTATTATTATAGTCTGAAAATAGTTTTTCAAAGTCATCCGAAAAACATAGTTCATTAGTTTTTCTTGTTTTACTTGGTGTAATGCTGCTTTGACTAAAACATATTTCCTGGCAATGACCGCAAGTGTTTTTGAACCAGTTGAGTAGAGCTCAATTAGGACAAGTGGATTTTGTATATTGATAAGAACTTCCCCTTTATGGAAATAAACCAAACATTTGAAAACAATGGTCAATATTATCATTAGATTCCTTTGAAGACATTTTTTTCTGATATTTTCAAAAACATTTTCGCTGATTTTTTTTAAATGAAATTTAATTGAACAGTCAGATGGAATTATCAAGAAATTTGCCAATTTTTGTCAGTTATATGGGAATGATTGTTATAAAGTAAAGAATATAAAATAAATATACATTATTTCAAAATATGATGATAGTATTGATAAGTGTGCTTTATAGCTTTGCAAAAATGATGTTAATTATAGCTGTTTTAGAACTTATGTTTAAATCATGAACCTATGCTTTGCTAAAGCTTAAACATTGTTGTTAAATTTTAGACACAGGATGAACAAAATCTTGTTGTGCAAGTTAAATACTTAAGTGATTAAATGTCCAAAAGTAATACAGTCATGTTGTGTTATGTTCTGAGTTATGCTTCATTGTTTTACGGCTCATACAGCCTGACCCTTTCCTAGTATTTAAGTGTAAAGTTAGACCTCTACTCAACTCGAATAATAAGCAAATCAAGTGATGCACTACTTGGTTGTAACAATTATCATATAATAAAAGTTGTCCATTATCTGTTTAGTTATAAACCATATCTCTCATTGTAAATGACAAAGACAAAAAGTGCTACAGTGTTGCATAAATATATTTTCTCAAATTGAAATAATATCAGGTGGAAAACTGTCGTAAGTCAAGTTACGACAGTGTTGCATAAATATATACTTTCATGAAATCTGACTTTTGAGGTGGAAAACTGTAGTAAGTCAAATTTTATCAAATTCATCTTTTGTGTTCAATGTTTGAACATAATATACTTTTTTGGTTTAAAACTAACATACAGTACAGCATTGTCATGTTCAAATACTTCAAATATATCCAACACAAATAAATTAAGAATTTTTTTCCTTCTCCTGAACAATTTTGAAAAATGGAGTTACGACACTATTGCGTTGAGCCCTCGATACGTTTATAAATCCATTATTTTTTGTGATATTGGAACTCAAAGTGGTAATATATTCAGAAAGTTATACCACTATAGCACTGCTAGAAGGAAAGTACTAGTGAAGGTAAAACTTGCTGTTTTTAGTCTGAACTCACTCATGAGACTGTTTTAAGAATGGGCCCAGTACTTTCTTCCTCAGAAAACAAGTTGAATGTAAACAATGATCAAAAATGCATCCATTTTCTAAGTTATGGGCGATGTATAAACACTCTTACAAAATTCCGCTTGTCCTAACCATTATACATAACTTTGTAGGTTTCTATACACCAAATCGTGTGACGTCAATGCGGATTCGGTGATGTACTTGATTTACCTTTCAAAGAAATATGACGTGCCGTCATTGCAAAACACTTGTCGGGAATTTCTGAAAAAAGGCTTCAATGTGGAAAATGTATGCACAATTCTGGGCCAGGCGTTGCACTTTCAAGAAGTTGATCTACAAAGGGATTGTTTGAATTTTATTTCAAAGAAAACCGCAAAAGTGCTAAAGTCAGTATCATTTCTGAGTCTTCCACCATCTACAGTTGAATTAATTCTTCAGGAAGAGTCTTTAAAATGCTACGAAATCGATGTCTATTTTGCTCTTAAAGCATGGGCTGTTAAAGCTTGCAAACAAAAAGGAAATGATCATGCAAACACAGACATGATTCGTGAAGAGATTGGATGTTTGCTACGGTTAGTTCGATTTCCAACCTTGAGTGCTAAAGATTTTGCCACACACGTAACTGACGATGGAATTCTGACACAGGCAGAAAAGCTTGATATATATCGGGATATCATTCTTGGTGAATCAGTCTCTGGCTATCCAACAAAACGTAGACAACGTCCCACTTTTCGAGTAAAAAGATTCAAATCCGTCAATGCCGAACCATGGCTACACGGGAATAAAATAGATGGTATCAGTTTTACAGTGTCTAGGCCGTGTAGATTGATTGGAGCAATACTATACCGTCCCATTCATGAAGGTATGGTAGGAGGAAAGATATCAGTATATGAAGACGGTGTTTTAAAAGGAGACATACAAGAAACCGTTTACTTTGCACCAGAAAAGAAAACGTCTAATGTGCTGATTCCCGAAGTTCAACTTGATCCAGTCAAAACATATGGCATTTGCCAAACGTTTACCGGAAAAGGAACATACAGTGGTAAGGAACCACATCTATCACACGTCGTGAATGATGTAAAGATACAGTTTGGAGATATGTTTTGTGGAAAAGGGATGTCGTCGATTTCTACTGGTCAGATATGTGGAATAATTATCGACGTTGAACTAAATGTTGACAATTAACTGAGAATACAAACATTGTTTGAAATAAATGCATTGCTAGTTTACGTTCTTCAAACGGAACCTCGGTGGATACTGAAGAACCAGTATTAGTTGTTTATAAGAAAACGATTCATTGTTTTAACATGATCTTTTGCGCTTTGATGTTTTGTTTTTTCGATATCTATACTGTCTGTTTAGGATGCATAATATATTCTTGATCGTCTAACTTGCATATAGTGTTATACTATAAACCTTTCCTTGAATTAAAATCATTCATGTATATATACTGTCTAAGAGAAAATCTCGTTGATTTTTCTGCAAAACTGCCGTATAATTAACCAATATTTACCAATCGATGCAATGTATCGGGCTAATCAATATCTTTTTGTTTTCATCATTGAATTAAAAATAAAACAGTTTCAGATTTGCTTAAACATATTTTATAATTAGCAGATAGTAGTCAAGGTAAGTCAGAAATACATTGGAACCTGACTCGTAGAAAACGTGGTCAAGTGCATGTTTGGAAGATGCCATCCTCGGCAATAACATAACAAGTGCGCAATATAGCCTAGGCACACGCTCGTCTGTTGTTGTTTTTGTTTGGTTGTTTTCTGTAGAACATGGGGCATAACTCAAAATTAATTAAAACAAGATTTTTTGGCCCTTTTGTACATGAGCGTATTGTGTCGGAGAACATAAATATGTTTTTTAACTTGAATATATTGTAATGATGGTGTTGAGCTACGATGAACGTTTTAGCACAACGACGGGGCCGACGACGACACCAAGGCTAAAAAAATGCTGGAATTTCTTTTATCTTAAAAAATGCTCGAAATGAAGATACTTTTCTCAGTTGTTTTATTGGAGTGGAGTGGGGGTCACTAGGTATTCTAGGATCGATCCAATGCCTTGGAAAAGGTACTTTTGTGGAAAATCTCTCCAAATGGCTCATATGATTCTTTGTGAAATAGCTCCCTATTCCTTTCTTCTCTCCAAATGCTACCTCGATTTAACTACCCACATTCAAATGCGTTGATAATGAGGGACTAAACCATTCAAAAGAGAGGTTGTGTAACAATACTTATACAGGCACGTGTACGTGGCAACGAGTTACTATCTCATTACCAGATCTTAATTTAATATCGTGACCTATACTTATAATACTTACTTGTTCCCAAACTGACTATGTCGTGACCACGACAAAGATATAACTAAGACGTGGACATGCCATATTAAGTCCTGGGAATGAGTATATCACACATGCCACTTCTATTCCACCATGAAAGGTTTACAAAAACGCGAAAATTGTTGTCTGCAATTGACACCACTTCAATTACTATAAGGCCACGCCTACAGTGCCATGTGACCCCTTAGTAAGGGCCCTCCGACATGAACACAGAAGCAGACGATAATTATACAGATGCCAAAAAATGCATATTTTAAGCAGCAATCAGGAAAAATGTCAGTATTATGGATTTCCTTAATTGTCTTTACCATCTCTTAGTTATGAGAAACATATTTTGTGTTAAATGTATAGAAAACAGAGTAATTACACTACTGTTGACAAGATTGTCGGAGGTCAAGGCGGATAGTAACGGGCAACTGATAAGCTCCGCCAAATTTGGACGCTGATTGGTCGGTCGGGTATCGACCGGCCCGTTTGACTGACAGGCCGCGTCATGCTAATTGAATGTAGGCGTGTCCTTTCGGATTATGTCACTAGGATTTAAATCATGCATAGTCTGTGCGGTTTACGGTGTAGTGGACACATACAAATTGTTTTATTCTACAAAACGTTGAGGGCATCCCAGACGATGACAGTTTGTTTTACTTTTGAGTGTTTTAAAGGAAATAAGAAAAAGCTCAAACCAATATTTATAGGCGATTTAGGGCAAATTATACCAATTCAGAAGTGACTTTGGTGTGTCATACATTTTTTTCTTTTAATAAACACAATACAGTGGATACCATCTCAGACTAATGGCTCTTTCCATCTGTATATGTTTTAAAGCTAAATTGTTTGTGTTTTCAAAGACAGGCCGAATATGCTTGATCCACTTTTTGGTTGACATTTTCACCGCATTGTTTATACTCCTACAACCTATGTAGTAGTTAGTTATCAGTGTTCGCCCTTCATTTTCCAAAAAATCAGGGGCGCTTGAATTTTTTAAATATTTTGTTTCTTATTTGTGAAAAATCGTTACTTATTGCTGAAGATGACTCTACATGACTACGTGAATTGTTATAACTTCGCATGCGCATATAATCACGCCTACTTTTTGCATATGCAAATGGGCAATTTAAAGGCCTAATTTAAGGAATGTTTGGAATGATAATCCATTGCTGTGCATCTCCTGCTAATTGCACTGGTGTCACAGTAGGGGCCAATTTCCTGTGTATTCGTTTATTGACTCAGGGCCATTTAGGATCCATTTCTATAATAAAACTTTCAAAACTGCACAGCAGGAAACTCAGATCAGAGACCTGATAAGAGGGATCAAGGCAAATATATTAAGATCAGTAAACAGAGGTTGTGTACTTTACACATTTTTATATTTATTTATTTTTGTTTTTTGTTGTTGTTGTTGTTGTTGTTTTTTTTTTTGTTGTTTTTTTTTTTTTTTGGGGGGGGGGGCACTTATAGAAGGCTTAAACTAGGCCTTTAATGAATGTTTGGCATGATAATCCCTCGCTGTGCTTCTCCAGCAAATTGCACTGGTGTCACGGTAGGGGCCAATTTCCTGTGTATTTATTTATTGGCTCAGGGCCATTTAGGGTCCAATTTATAATAAAACCTCCAAAACTGCACAGCAGGATAGTCAGATCAGAGGCCTGATAAGAGGGCACAAGGAAATTAGATAAAGATACACAGAGGTTGTGTACTGTATACAGATGTGTGTGTGTGGGGGGGGGGGGTCACTTGTAGAAGGTTTAAACTAGGCCTTTAAGTGTCAACGCTGATTTAAATGACGTCACAATATAGGGGAGGGGGGTCTTGTAGAGATTGACTGGTCTTTTTAAAGCAGATGAAGTAAGTAGTAGAATTGAAAGAGGATAAAAAGGCACGATCATTGTATACGCCGAGAACCACTTGTTTGGGCCCTTATCAAAAGGTTGATAATACAATGACTGCTTTCAATATAAATATATTTCTGAGTAGGTTCATAACACTAATCAAACTAAAATTAAAAGAGGACAAAAGGCACGATCATTGTATACGCCGAGAACCACTTGTTTGGGTCCTTTATCAAAAGGGTGGTAATACAATGACTGCTTTATCTGAGTAGGTTCATAACACTAATCAAACTAAAATTAAACAAGAGATGTTTGTCAAACATAATGCCCCCCCCCCCCCCCTTGAGCGCCATGTTGTCAGGATTATTTGGACAATTGAATGAAATATGCATGAACCTCCAAGTCAGAGTCAAATTATCACACCAGCTTTTTGTATTCAAGGTCACTGTGACCTTGAACTTTGACCCGATGACCCCTTAAATTAACAGGGTCATCTACAGGTCAAGCCCAAGCCCCTAGTCAAGTTTGATGACCATAGGTTCAGGCTTTGTTGAGATATCAGTCGGACAACCTTTTATCATTCAAGGTCAATGTGACCTTGACCTTTGGCCCGATGAACCCCAAATCAATAGGGGTCATCTGGTCAGGCCCAACCTCAAAGTCAAGTTTGAGGGCCATGGGTGCAGGCATTGTTGAGTTATCACTCGAACAACCTTTTACCATTCAAGGTCACTGTGACCTTGACCTTTGGCCCGATGAACCCCAAATCAATAGGGGTCATCTGGTCAGGCCCAACCTCAAAGTCAAGTTTGAGGGCCATGGGTGCAGGCATTGTTGAGTTATCACTCGAACAACCTTTTACCATTCAAGGTCACTGTGACCTTGACCTTTGGCCCGATGACCCCCAAAAACAATAGGGGTCATCTTCTTGTAAGGCCCAACCTCCAATTCAAGTATGAGGGCCATGGGTGCAGGCATTGTCTAGTTATCACTCGGACAAGCTTTTAATTTATTTTACCATTAAAGGTCACTGTGACCTTGACCTTTGACCCGATGAGCCCTTAAATCAGTAGGGGTCATCTACTGGTCAGGCCCAACCTATATGTCAAGTTTGATGACCATACGTCCAGGAATTGGTGAGTTATCACTCGGACATGCTTTAGTCTACCGACGAACCGACCGACCGACCTACCGACCGACATGTGCAAAGCAATATACCCCTCTTCTTCGAAGGGGGGCATAAAAATAACGGAAAAGGCACGATCAATGAATTCAACGTAAACACAAAATAACGAGCACGATCATTGTATACGCCGAGAACCACTTATCTGAACCCTTTACAAAAGGGTGGTAATACAATGACTGCTCTCAATACAAGTAGGTTCATAACACTAATCAAACTGAAACTAATTTCTTCTTTCGTTTTTACATGAAAGGATGAGGTATTACAGAGTATGATGTTACACATAGATCTTACTAGAAACTTTTAAATGCAGGTCACCCAAACGAAACCAAATTATTTTGCGCCCGGAATAGTCAAGATAAAAACCAGTATCGGAAAAAAATTCAAAATTATAAAGGCCAAACGAATTATCAATTCTTTTAAATAAAAGCTTGTACACAACCATAGTACCTCGAGTAGAAGTCCAGGATGATACATGTTATATGCTATGCAAGGTGATTGTGTTGTTTTAATAACGCTTCTGGTCCTGGTACATTGTATAAAAAACGGTTTTTGACCCACGCCTTATTCTTTCAATAAAAGATATTCAAATTGAGAAAATCAATTATATATACGCGAATAGAGCATACACTGGACCAGGGGCTACATGTTTATGTCTAGATAGTCCAGAATGGATGATAATTATCCCGCACATGCATATTAAAATGGAAAAACGGACGCGGGCCGGTGGAAATATTTAAAAAAAAAACATATATGTACATGAATATTTAAGAAAACAATCAGAAAAATAAGTCCAATTAAAATATAAAAAATGTCAACGCATTCTTTGGTCTTGTAGAAGTTTTAGAATTTAAATAGTGAGGCAACTCGGGATTCGACAACAAAGAGGTCTGTTAATATAATTATATACGAATGCAGACTGGACAAAACGTCCTGTTCTCAGAACACTTTCGTGCCGATGAACTGTCAGCGAGTCTTGCTTGAATCCTTTAAAAAAAATACCAAACTTACAATAAGATTTTTAGACACGCGTGCTATCCAATTTCTAATTTACAACAAGTTAAGACCAAAGAAATAAAACCATATCCGATAGTCAGAGCTGTGGGACCACTCTAAATGTCATTCATCGTAGGGCCCGCGGCATTTGGGGTTCAAAATTACTCATTTGGCGAATATCCCACAAAACGATGGGAATAAAACTCCCCCTTTGGTATCAAAAGTATCTTTCATTCACACTCGGGGATCTGACGGGGTCAAGCCATAATGCAGCCACTATAGGGCGCGGTGGCAGACCTTTGTAAACTCAACAACAACAACAACAACAACAACAACAATAGAATTAAACCAGAAAACATTTTTTTTCTATTTTATTTCCAAGTCATCCCAGTATTTAAATGTACTTCTTAAATACATAACTAAACTAAAATATGTGCCCAATGCAAAATGTTTTCATATGTTAAACCATCTTTAAAAATTGTACGCAATAGTATAACCAAGACTTATTCGGCAGACCTGTTCTTAATATTTGCACAGAACCCCGTCCCGGGGCCTCTTTCTTTGATGCAATCGGAACACCTCTGCCACCTTCCATCAAATACAGCCTAGGATTTATATAGACGGTCAACAATGTCAGAATTCTAACTAAGCTGTAAGTAGATCACGTAGTAATTTCAAGTTAGCTTGGAGTCGTTGCAAAAATTCGGTGGGGAATTTGTTATCAGAGAAGAGGACTGCAACATCCTAAACAAGAGCAGTATAGCATCAGTGTGTGATGATGATTGATGAAACTAATCACCTTATCAAACCCCGGTTATAAAACGAGGCGGGGCTCTTTAAGAGGCATAGACTGCCTTTTGTTTTATTCAAAATGGTGTAGTAAAAGTAAAGTCTTTGATTAAAGTCTTCATTGGAAGCAAAATATTGCCTTCCGACGTAGCATTTATGACGCATTTATCACGTGGTATACATTGGTGTTTTTATCAGCCAGTCGGTTGGGCACGCAAATTTTAAGGATGGTCTATATATGTTCCCAAAGCAAATGGTTTCCACATGTAATTTACAATATCATATGAATAATATATTATATAATATTACAAACAACTACATCAATTAAAAAAAACTAACAACATGTAAATATTTAAAATTTTGCATAGTTTAAATATAACTATAACAACAATTTATATACTTTTTAGTATTGAAAACCTGTACTAAACAGAAAATATAGCTTTCGCAAATAACATAAAAAATATGAAACTTAACTAGAAAATGCATTTTTTTATGAAAAACTACAGAAACAAGTCCCGGGCCAGTATTCAATATTTATCTTATCCCTATCCTTAGACATGCCTCAGTGATTCCATTCAGTCCATTGGTCAGCTTAATATACAGACCAATCAAAGCACTTAGTTTCTAATCTTAAATTTAAGTTCAATCTAAGTTGCTTATTGAATACGGCCCCAGTTTGCTAAGGGCCAGTATTCATAAAGTATCAAATATTAAATGTCATTTCCGAACTTAACATTTTCCTAATTTAAATATCATATGTCATTGTATGTATGATATAATAATAATAAGGACTAATTTCTGAAATACTTTATTTTTCGTGATTTTATTGTTCTGATAAAAACTCTAATTGTTTATTTTTATTTGTCTACCGGGTATGTAAATTTTAAGAAATCAACTTAAGTTTGGAACTTACTTAAGATCTTTTATTAATACCGGCCTTATGGCCTGTTTCAATCAAGGATTTTTGTTGTAACCTCAATAAATCTGTATAAAGATCACAAATTGCAATACATTGATTTTTTTTTTCAACTTTGTGTTCATTTTAAATACTGCTTAAATAGCATTTACTTCATAAACAATATGTATTAAATAACAAAACTAATGACAATGAGATGATTTCAATTTAAAACTAAAATCAAGATCTTTATTGATACGGCCAACAGGATTTTATTTAAAATTAAAAAATCAACAAAATTATGAAACATTTTCTCATCACTTGACTAGAAAATCCTCAGAACAAAGCTTATTGTGTATCTCGTGTATACTTATATCACTTGTAAATCACTTACATTTCACGAGGGTGTAATATTCGTTATTTATAATGCAAACCAATCAGTTCATGACATTTAAACAAAGCGAAATATTAATTCACAGGGTAACACTGATTGCCCATGTTAAAAAAATGACAGTGCATATTTTAAACCTCACAAACTTGGCTTAAACAATGGTCAATAAGGTATCTTGCAACAAAGGTCATAAAGGATCTTGCAAAATTAAAAAATCTACAGTAAACAGTACATTAATACTAATTCTAAGCTTGTCATATACGAGCTCTGCCTGGTATTTATTATATATCATTGACGAAGCCTTGAGTGTGACCTTTTCCTTTTAAATCTTTGACCTCCAAACCAACTGACATTAATCCTGCATAATATACATGCCATCTTCTCATGGTGAACATTCATGCCAAATTATTATAGAATCCGTCAATGCATGACCAAGATTCAGCTGTGACAAGCCATATTGGAAAAACGCACGCACCAAATACACCAAACAGCAATCATGACAACGTTGTCGAGATCAGGTCAAGGTCAACAATGTGAGCTAGACAAAAAAGCATAAGACCATGACATATTATTTTTAAGACATTATTCGAAAAATTAACTCAGATTAGTGAAAGCTACTTTTCTTAAATGATTCTTAATAATACACAACCGTCAACGAGAAACCAAAATCTTAAAGAGCTATAGATATTCTTATAGCAAAAATAATAACACGATATTTCAGCAAAAAGAATAAAAAAGTGATGTAAAAATCAAAGTTAATTCTACTAATTTTACGAGTTACAGAATTTCCCTCCACCCACATGTTAAAAACAAATTTGACAAAAAAATATTTGGCTGTATACTTGGTGAGCTTAGAAACGGTGATATCTATAATAATAAATAATAATATGTCATTCAATCAGTAAATAATTCTAAAATAACATATTAGATAAATATTTCAAATTCTGTAACAATTTGTTTTTGTTTTTAAAGGAGCACTCAATCAGTTGAATGACAGTCTGAATTTCAGTTTTATTTTTTCGACATTGTAGACTACAGAATTACAAGAGTCGCAGAAAAAAGTATCTGAGATTATTTCATGCCTCAGAAATTGCAAATAAATTTTGAATTCATAACAAATATATATTATTAAATGTGGAAAAGGGCTTTAATAAGTTACCTTTTTTCTTGAATATGACTTGTATGCTAAAGTATATTTTTTTGAATTAAAATCTGTTTCAACCAAAAATTATTTTGAAAATAAAATCTAAGAACATATCTTATCATTTTGTTACCCAACTGATTGCGGACATATTTTAGTGCTTTATCAAAAAGATAACACAGAATAAATGTACATGTGGGTTGTCTTCTGCCAACTTGACCTGGCTTGAAGACAAATTGGCTGACCAACATATAGAAAAACAAATACACATAATAACAAAGCATATTGGCACCCTTCTACCATCTTGTTATAGCATGCCAGAATCACAAATTTACATTAAAAAGGCATATTGGTAAAGTTATATTGTCACTTTAGCCTGACAAATATGAAGCGTTGATATGAAAAATAAAGAATTGGCGCTGACACCCTTATTTTATGGTGCAATAATGACACATTTACCTGTCAAGATACTTTTCTGGCACAAAATGAAAACGTTGCATTGGCACCAACTCAAGTGTATTAGTCAATACGGCAAATACACTTTGTTGGCCCCCAAAACAACTTTGCAGAAATCAGACACCACAAAATAAGGTCATTTTAACCGAAGCTTAATAAAAAAAAAATATATATATTTTTTTTTAAAAATTCTGCCATTGTAAGTAGATACTAAATGAAAACGTATGAAATATAAACATGGAATGTATTAACAAGATATGACTAAATACACAAAACAGAAACAATGAATCATGTAAATAACAATACACATTTTAAATGCAAAACTGAAGAATGAATGACAATTTATGACATTAATTAAAGTTCATAGCAAATTAATTGCTGATTTAGTTGTAAAGTTCAATGCACGGTAAAATTTGTTACCAAATTATCTTTGAATTCAATAATGTATATAATAATTATTTTGATATTGAACTTTTTACAAAATAAAGACGACCATCGCAGTAAAATGCTTAACAGCTGACCGTTGTCTAGGCATCCAAGGGGTCGGATATTTTCTTAGAAATTAACGAAAATGCCCCTACATTAGAGGAAAAACTCTATGGATTTCTGTGCAAAATCCCGTTTTTTTTGTGCAAAATCCCTCCGGTTTTCTGTGCAAAATCCCCCTGGTTTTCTGAGCAAAATCCCCCACCCATCTTTTCTGTATTCATTTCCTGGTTTTCAATATCTCACAGATTTCATGATCCCCTGACTAGTCTGCCAGTAATAAACATTTCTAAAAACAATGATTTTAAAATCATGATTTTTTAAAATAAATTAGTTGATGAAGTACTTCATATTTTTGTTTCAATAAAGAAAAAGAAATTTTGAAAGAAAATCTTTAAAAAACTGAGTATTGCCATGGCTATAGTAAGTCTAATGCTTTTAAATATTTTGAATAAATCTAATCGCTGTTTTGGTTTTCTTAAAACATAATAAAAAGAATGCCATTTTCTATAATACCAGTTAAACTTGAATGACAATAATCCACTGTTTAATTGTATTGAATTAGCATGTAAATGAAGCAAAAACAAAAACACAAGAGTACTGCAATATGCTGATGCTCATCTGATTTTGTTTTGTTTTCAAAAGGGGTATAATTCTACAATAACAAGAGCAGCCATATACTGCCATATTCCCCGCCAAATAAAAACAGCATCAGCTCTGCCTTACATCAGAGGATTACAATGAAAATCAACAAAGGGCAATAACTCAACCAATACTGCAGCTAGAGTTATGGTTCCTATGCACTGCACTCCTCCGTAATCAGATCTATCTGTAGATGAATTCTTTAGGTCAATACCTCAAAGACTTTTCAAGTTAAGCTCCTGACAAAAAATAAGTATGAAAATTAACAGTGTGCAATAACCCCATAATATGCATTCAGAGTTATGGTTTTTCAGCACTGCATTTCTCCTTAATGAGATATATGTGAATCTGAACTTTGTAGTCTATACATTAAAGACTTTTAAGGTATGCTCCATACAAAAAATAAGTATGCAAATTAAAAGGGCAATAACTCAAAATATACTGAACCCAGAGTTATTGTTCCTGTGCACTGCACTTCTTTGAATGAGATCTGTCTGTATTTGAAGTTTGAAGTAAATACCTTAAAGACTTTGAATTAATGCTCAAGACACAAAAATATGTTTGAAAATTAACAAAGGGCAATAACTTAAAATATACTGCACCCAGAATTATGGTTCCTGTGCATTTCACTTTTCCTCAGTCAGATCTATCTGTATATGAAGTTTGAAGTCAATACCTCAAAGACTTTTCATGTTGAGCTCTGGACAAAAACTAAGTATTGACATTAACACAGGGCAATAACTCAAAAATGTTCACTCAGAGTTATGGTTCTTGAGCACTGCACTCCTAAATGAGTTATATGTGAATTATTCACTGAATATGAAGTTGAAGTCAATACTTTAAAGACTTTGAAGTAAATTAAATGCTCCAGACAAAAAATACATATGACAATTAACAAAGGGCAATAACTTAAAATATACTGCACCTAGAGTTATGGTGCCTGTGCACTGCACTTCTTCTAAATGAGGTCTTTCTGTATATGAAGTCAGTACCTCAAAGACTTATCAAGTTAAACAAGATTGCCGATATGCACACGCACACACAAACACCTATCATTTCTATATTCCCTTCTGCCTTTGACGGGGGATAATTAAAATCATAGTTATGGACCATTCTACCCATTTGCAAATTGAACATGTGTACCAAGTTTCATGTGAATAATTTGGAGGTTTAAAAGCATGCTTAAAGACTGCATTAGATGACATCAATGTTGCTAACTACAAGGCTATCACAAACCAGGATTGTTTGTTATTAAAAAGGCAGAGAAGCCAATACAGTTTTATATCAAGCTGGATTTCAAAAGGTGGCAGGACAGTTAAGCCTATTGGCACAATTACAATACACATGTACAAATTACAACCACATATTGTCATCATTGGGCCGATTGCTCAGACAACTGTTAAAGCTGCACTCTCACAGATTTACTGTTTTTACAACTTTTTTTATTTTTGCCTTGGAATGAGCAAAATTTGCATAAATATCTCCAAACCAGAGATAACAGTCTGCTGACAAAAGATCAGATCTCAGATTTTCATATTTCTGTTCGAAAATTATTATTTTATGGCTAAAAGCGTTACTAGCGGTTCAAGAAAAATGCATAAAACATCAATTTTTGAACTTAAATATAAATTTAAAAATCTTCGATCTAATTTTTTGTCAGCAGTCTTATAATTTTTTGTCAGCAGTCTTATAATGCCTGGTTCACATGCATTTTTGCATAAATTGGCTCGTTCCAAGACAAAAAATTGAAAAGTTGTCAAAATTATCAACCTGTGAGATAGCAGCTTTAAAGTTAACAACATGATTTATGACATTGTTGTTAACTTTTATAGGTGATATATTTCATGATGTTCTCACATATTTGAATATAAACAAATACGACTTAAAAGGCTGTCTCAAATTTACATAGAAATACAGCAGATCACAATTAAGTGTTTCTATTAAATTTCAGGAGCATACAGATTTGAAAGTTAACAAGAATGATGTTTACTTTAACAAAGTTCTAAACTATGGTCCCATTGTGTTAAAAAGTATATAATCTTAATAATTTGAGAACAGAAAAGTTAAAAGTCATTTTTCCTTCAAACATCTAAGTATCATAAGAATTTTGGGTCAATATTATATTGCAATTAAACATTGAATTGAAAGTTTCCCTTGCAAATTCAAGTTATCATTGTCTTATGTATTCAAATTATATATCATTACATGACAGGGGTACAGTTTCAAAAAAGTGGTTGTACGACATGATTGTCAATAAAAATCACAAATTCTCCTATTATCTGATAGTGTTTTACATAGAAGAGCTATTCTAAAGTATTTCTGTTCATCTTGACATCAAAATCTATCACAAGTATGAAAAATTAAAATAATGCAAACCCTTAATAATTTAAACACTAAATCATTAATTATTATTATGAACAATATATTAATTTTAATCCTTAATAATTTAAACATGAAATTATTTTGTTTAAATTATTAATTATTATTAATTATAGCTATTAAAACATTCTCATAAAGTCAAATAGTGCTCGATCTCCCATTTTTGTGAACCTCCGCCATTACAGTCTCGTAGATAAATAAAACCTCCTGATTGCTCATCCGCGATGTCCAAACACCGCCCACTAGCCTCATGCTTTATAACTCCCGTCTCCTGCAAGAGAAAAACTAGAGTGATCACAAGAATGAACAATACCCTCAGACGCCGAATACAACATTATAAAAGTCTTTATTCAAGATAATTAAAATAACTAAATAAAAACTAAGGTGTTTTTTTTTTATTTTTTGGCAAAGAGCTAAACTTGCTGAACACATGAACTTCGATAAGTACATGAGGGCATGTCAAAACCTACTGTGGGACAAGACGTGACAAACACAACTCAGAAATATGGCTCAAGATTATAAGTTGCGGGGTTAGTAGTGTCACGATATAGGATATACAGGGCAAAGGAAAACATATCGAAGTTGGGTGAGAGTGAAGCTTGAACCCGAATATGGTTTCCTGTGCCCTATATCCCATATCAGCTTACCTACTAACCACTTAACGTTATTTATGAATAAATTATATCATATGATAAGTGATATACTTAAATTAAGAAAATGAATTAAGTTAGGAAATGACTTAAGATGTTTTATGAATATGGGCCAAGGAATTCACACAAAATAGGAGTAACCCAAAACACCCAAACTGTATTATAATATTAATGTATATGAACATGCATCAGAACTGCACATCAATTATGAACCATAAATGGCTGTGTTTTATCCTACTAGTATACACATGGTAACGAGTTATATACATGGCAACAGCAGATGCTCTGTATAAGATCAGCTGTCAGTGAATTCTTTTAGTCCTATAAGAAGTCCCAGAATCAGACAAAATACCAACATATAGATCAAGGCGTGTGTGCCTTTTAGGGCATGCTCATCTTTGAGGACATACCACACCTGTATTTAGTGGCCACCTGTCTAAAGCAGCCAGAGTGGCCATATTCATTGAGTGGCTACTTAACATAGGTTGAAATGAATATGGCATTTTAACCAGCACTCACCCTACTGTGTGTAAACCTCTGTTTACTATCATCGAAACATCTTGTTAGCGTTATCTTGTCCCCGTTTCCCCCACCCGAGGAACAGCAAGAATCTTCACGACGTAATTCACCCTTTTTACTCAACGAAAATACCTGAAATACACCACAACAGCACTTTTATCGAAACTGCTACCATTCAACACTATATGTATTGATATAAATATTTTTTACACCAGTTAAGCCTCCAAAACACTAAGAAACTACCAATACCTGTTTTGAACTATAAATTATAATGCCTAGCCACTATTGTTGGACTGCATGAGAGAAACTTTACGGAATAACTAATGATGACAGCAGGTAATTGTTTAAAGGCAGAGTCACGTGAGGCATGGTCATTCAATTTACAATAGCATTATAAATGATTTTCGACAAAATAAATCATTCTTTTGTCACATTTTTAAATAATTATTAACATTAGGGCTCTAATTTGAACATTTCTTCATATTTCACACGAAATAAAAAAAATGCCTGACCCTATAAACATATTAACAAGGTCCTTTAAAGGGTTTGAGTAATATTATAACTATACAATACTACATTTGCAAACCTGTATGCACCATTTTCTTCCAAATGGGTATAAAAATAAAATAATAAAAAAGCAAACCTTCCTATTGTTTGATTTCATAATACGCTTTCACCAAAGGGTTTCATTAGGAAATATTTACACCGCAACTTCTATTCCTTAAATGCACTGCCTTTTAGCAATTTCGTTTATCAATCAATGAACACAACATCTTCGGATATGTTTGGATCGCAATTCGTCGCATAACAATATACATGAAAACTATTCATCTTGTTTTTGTTTGTATAGTGTCAGCAGGATATAAATCAACTTTTTCAAAAGCGCTAAATTTTAAATTTTAAATGTATTGTTGCCATTAGTGTTTACATTTTATGTTTAAAGTGGTTGATCTTTTCCCGAGGTATTGTGACATCATTTGAAACAAGAGACGTGGTAAGACAGCACGCTCTTCTATGCCGCTTTGACTTAGAATACAATAATGATGTAATAATACCAAGTTTGGTCACTTTATGTCAAACCTAACTAAAATTATTTGATACATAAGGTGACTTTGATGCTGCCCTCCCACCAGCCCGCCCAAACAATGACGCAAGTCATTCAAATAACTTGATTTCCCATTATGAAAATGTGGTTAAGAATATACAAATGTGCCATTCAAAGGAAATAAAAAAAAAAATCAAGGGTCATAATTTGTATTCAGGCTTAAAACAGAGTTATGTTTCTTGTTGTAAGATGGTCATAAATAATTTTGAATTTTATTAAGTGCATTTAATGAACGGTATAGAAGTTTTTTTATTAAAATCCCAACCTGCCCTAAAACTTTAACCTAAGTTCCATAGTCAATCAGGGGCCATAATTTGTATAAAAGATAATATGGAGTTATCTAACCTCATTATGATATGGCTCTGAACATCTGTGTGCAGTATTAAGTCAATTGAATGAATGGTAGTGGAGTTTTAAGTGAAAATCCCAACTTGCCCTAAAACTTTAACCTGCCTTAAAACTTTAACCTAAGTCCATCAGGGGCCATAACTTGTATTAGGATAATATGGAGTTATGTAACCTCATTGTGTGATGGTCCTAAACAAGTGTGTGAAGTATTAAGTCAATTGAACATAGGATACAGAAGTTATTAATAAATATTCCAACTTGCCCTAAAACTTTAACACAAGTTCCAAAGTCGATTAGGGGCCATAATCTGTGTAAAGAATAATATGGGGTAATCTAACCTCATCATGTGATGGCCCTGAACAACTGTGTGAAGTATTAAGTCAATTGAATGTAGGGTATTGGACTTATAAGTGAAAATCCCAACTTGCCCTAAAACTTTAACCGGACGCCGACGCTGGGGAGTAGTATAGCCCACCTATTCTTCGAATAGTCGAGCTAAAAATGCTTCCAGTTACAGTTCTATTTACAGAATGTGTAAGAAAGGGTTAAAGAAAGTGTTGCTTTTTTTAAATTAACAATTATTGAATGAAATAATGAACTATTGGTGTAAATATAAGTAATGAATTGCAGAGTTGATGTTATTATCGGGGATATGAACGCAATTGGGCTGGTCAAAGTACATGTGGAGTCCTTCTGACTCCACGCACTTTGACCAGCCCAATTGCGTTCATATCCTAATAATTACATCAAGCCCGCAATTCATTCCTTAATTGATCTCCATGTATACACAAGGATTGTTTTTACCTGATTTGCACTCTTATACTTCTGTTGTTTTAAATTCAACAAAAAAAAAAAAGAGAATATAAATAATATGCATCATATTGTGTTAAAACAAATATCCGTTGCATTAGTATTCTACCTTTGCTTTCTCATTGATGGCCTAACTTCCAAAGGTCCACGCTACAAAATCCAGTTTCCAATAGAAACGTTTTTAGTACTTAATCTTAGTATTCTGATCACACATTTTTATTGCAAAATGTTAATCTCTTTCTCATCGATGACCTCACTTTAATATGCCAAAGATATCAAATCCAGTTTTCAGGAGCATCATTTTTAGAATGTAATCTTGGTAATTTGATCACACATTTTTTTATACAAAATGCCGAAGTTACAATTTTTTGTAGTTACAATTTCTGATGTTTCAGCATTTTTGCTTCACTGTGAGATGTCCAATCATTGCTTGACATTGTGATCACATGAGACAACACCATTTTATCATTTGACTATTTACTTGGCATTTTGCGGTTAGATGCGGCTCACCTTTATGATTTTAGTGATGTAAACATTCAGAAACAGAAAAAATGCAGCTTCTACATTTGAAGTGACGCCATCGTCATGCAATTTCACACCAAGTTTGATAACAATCATACACACACGTTACAGCTTAGTTACAACACATCTGGAGTAATAATCATTCTATTCATAGAAACAACTAAGATGCGTGTGTACATACCTCGCTAGCGCTGGCCCCGCCCTGACACGAGAACACGCCAATATCGAACACTGTCTTCTCATCTTTGCCCATTGTGTCAAGGCACAGGTTTGAGGCTGGGTTTCGTACCTAGAGAGTCAATTCATGGTTTATAATTATAATTGTGACGTCCTCAGTAAAAGTCAGTCCTTTGAAGGAAAATGTGACGTTTTCATTTCTGCAAAGTTTAATGTCTCTTAATCAGGCTATCATAGCTATTTTCACATGTCTTCAAAAAAGGTTTTATAGCTAAATTATAAACATCGTTTTTTTTGTAAACCTATCTCTTTGATTTTTTTTTTTGTTGTTGCTCATAATGTTCATACATATCACTCAGCAAGACTCATTTTCGCAGACAACGTCATATTTACAAGTATAGAAGCCTAAGAGTTATGTGTAATGAAACTAGGAGCAAATTAAGAATTTAAATTTAGAGGGAGTGTAACTAAGGGGCAGAAGCTTTCGACCTTCGCCCTTCCCTCCAAACTAAAAATGATTTTAACAATTCCTAGTTCGAAATGGTGCAATTTGGGTGTATTTTATAACTTTTTTCTCCTCTATTGGTGGAAACACTTTCTCTTAAAGAGGTTTGACTTTTTCCTCTACTGGCTATGTTAAATATATTTAAATTTTAAGTTTACTGAGTGTATATAAGATACTGTTAAGGCCAAATATAAATAAATATCTGTTGTAGATTTCACCCAAAAAACAGGTAGGGTAGGGTCCATAGAAAATGTCTGCTGGCAGTAAAAGCGTTAGTGTCGGATGCAAAGAAATTAAAGAAGGTCGTGTAATTGGAAACAATTATGTTTTAATATAACCGAAATGGTGAGCACTATATAAAATTAAATTGTACTTGTGTCACTTCAGATTCCGTCATTAATTTTGCCTAAAAGTTTAATAAAAATCTCAATATTGTTCGGTATGTTTATGTTTTAATAAGGAATTCTTTTCTAAATCTACAACATAATCTAAGCCACATACCATGCCGTAAGCCTGAACGTTTTCATCGGGAATAAACTTATCAGGAATGACGTTGTCAAGGTACCATTTGAAGCTTTTACACTTAAGCCGCTCTCTTAGCGCCTTTCGCTCGCTTAAATCTCCCGCATCTGATAACTGTAATATAGGTAAAATAGGAATTTCAGCACAATTAGCTTAATATTTACATTTGCCAAGATCTTTGTATAGGTTTATATTTATTATAACACGCAAGGAGTTATGACATCATTGTTTATTTCACTCCCATTGGATTAACGCGACATCATTTAACCAATGATTATAAGAAGTTAATAAAATCACCTTTTCTTTTATACAATCGTATGTTGTCGGTTATATATCTCTACAAACAAATATTCAATTGTAAAAGATAATGCTAATTTTAATTCATGATGAATAATTGTTTAAAATGTAATTATAAGTTTTGATCACATTTTTTCTTGCTTTTATGCTGTAGAAGCGCGGGCTTCATGGAATTTGCAGGCATGCCCTTACTACATTCATACGGCATAAAGGAAATATTTTACAGTTGAAGTTACTCTTAAACTCTTCCCCTACCATATGCCAACATATAAGGTAAACCAGTACTTGTTTCAATTTTGAGAGTTTAATTTGATAGATAAACTAACTGATAGGTCTCTTCGATGCATGTAGAACAGCCGCTTGTATTCATCCATCCAAACTTCAGCAAGTCTCATGGAGTTGATCCCATGGGTATCTTTATTACCTGTTTTATAAATCATATGTTGAGTTATAGCTACTATCTAATACACATACTCACAAGTCAGCGTTAAATGGATGCTTTATGCTAGTCTACTTTGATCAATATTCCATCTAAATAATAATTAAATATGCCCCAAAACAGCTCTTCCCTTTTCACTGCCTTGTCCTGCACTGCCCTGCCCTGTCACTTTTAACATTTGTTTATGTTTTGCAAGGATATCTTTTTTTTGCAAGGTTAAAGTTTATGAATGACAATGACAACGCAAGGCTATGACAACGCCAACACCAAGGTACAACAATGCCAAGGCTATGACAACACCAACACAAAGGCTACAACAACGCCAAGGCTATGACAACGCCAGCACAAAGGCTTCAACATGGCTATGACAACGCCAACACTAAGGCTACAATAACGCCAAGGTTATGACAATGCCAACACCAAGGCTACAACAATGCCAAGGCTATGACAACGCCAGCACCAAGGCTACAACAACGCCAAGGCTATGACAACGCCAACACCAAGGCTATGACAACACCAAGGCTATGACAACGCCAACACCAAGGCTACAACAACACCAAGGCTATGACAACGCCAACACAAAGGCTACAACAACGCCAAGGCTATGACAATGCCAACACCAAGGCTATGACAACGCCAACACCAAGGCTATGACAACGCCAACACACAGGCTATGACAACGCCAACACACAGGCTATGACACCGCCAACTCCAAGGCTATGACAACGCCAAGGCTATGACAACGCCAACACCAAGGCTATGACAACACACAGCGCAAGGCTATGACAACGCCAACACCAAGGCTACAACAACGCCAAGGCTATGACAACGCCAACACCAAGGCTATGACAACACATACACCAAGGCTATGAAAAACTTAAAATTCCTTTTATAGGACCACAGAAAAGGTAATAGAGATTATAAGTATCTTCCATGGCCGAGAGTGTAAGAAAGGTTAATCCCAACCCGAGAGTAGGGTGTTTTGGGAAAACAAGGTTCCGCAAAACACGCTTAGCATGGTTAAATTTTTGGATCTGCTTATCTGAGGTGGGAGAAATAGAGATATTAACATATCTTTGTTTGAAGTCATAGTTACCAGGGAATGTGTAAGGATGACTCGATCTAAATATATGTCCAACACGGGAACAGGGAATAAACTCCAACTTTCCACCACACATCCAAACCTGTAACACAATTGATTGATTTAAAAGATAATAACGTTACCCACCACTGAAAGCTGCACTGTCACAGATATACCGTTTTTACAACTTTTTTATTTTTTGTGTTGGAAAGAGCAAATCTTTGCAAACCAATGATTAAAGATTGCTGACAAAAGATCAGATCACAGATTTTCATATTTCTGTTCGAAAATTAATGTTTTATGGCTCAAACTGTTTCTAATGGTTTAAGAAAAATGCACAAAACATAAATTTTTGAACTTAAATATAAAAATCTGCAATCTAATTTTGTCAGCAGTGTTATATAACTGGTTTCAATGCACTTTCGCAAAAATTGGCTCATTCCAAGACAAAAAATAAAAAAAAGTTGTCAAAACGGTATATCTGTGACAGTGCAGCTTTAACATGTCTTTAAAGACACAAACAATAAGTTGGTAAGTTTAAGGAATTAAGATGACTGGATACAAAGAATAAACTCTAGCTTTCCCTCACTCATCCAAATGTTCTGAATCACTCCTAACGGACCATTTTAGAATGTTGTTAAACACCCCCCCCCACCTCCCCGTATTACCGTATTATTATCATTGATTGTTGAAAGAAAATAAACAAGTTTAAGGTAACAGGTGAGCTGACATAAAAGGAGGGTTGAATCGTAAGATACGACCAATATAAGCAAAATTTAGGCCATTGTATAAACAAGCTCATAATAGGATCCATTTTTCTTTTATTCTTGTTAGCCTTGCATCCATTTTTCTTTTATTTTTGGCTGTGAGATATATTTTGAAACAAACCAGTTTTTGGGGAAATATAACATTATGTCTTTTTTGTATTGGTAAATCTGACATTCGCCGCATATTCAAATAAACATCTTTATCTTCAAATTGAAAATAAGACTCGAGTTGTGTTTGCATAAAATGTAATGCTTTTGTTTTACTGTGTTACTTTCTTCAAATTAAATCATTATTATTACTATGATTATGATTCTTATAATTGTTATCATTATATTATTATTATCATTATCATTACCATTATTATTATTAATATTATTATAATCATTATTAATTATCATCATCCTTAACATCATCATTGTCGTCGTCGTCATCATCATCATCGTCATTGTCATCATCATCAACATCATGTTGCAATACTTTGATGTACGCTCATAAAACAACCCCCAATGTCTTTGATTAAATAACAGAACCATAGGTAACCAAAAACAAGCTTATTTTGTATCGTAAGACTAAGACAGAGTCTTGCGCAACACAATATAATTCTGACAGCACTCACCCTGAACGATATTTCAAGGTTTTCTCCACCCCATACATCCATGCCCTCATCATACGCGCCTATCTCAAAAAAGTACTTCCTGTCAGCAGCAAACAATCCGCCTGCCATTGTCGGAGATCTAGAGAGAATTGGAACAATGTTTTTAAGTTTTATATTAATTAGTTTATACTTAATTGTTGTTGACTGATTGTGAAAACAGCAATGAGCTAATATCGATAATTTCTGATTCTCTTTCCTGGGTAGGAACCAGTTTACCTAGATCATTGTTTTTTATCAACATTCTATAGAATATTTGTACCAGATCTTAAGATTATTAAATAGAACTAATAATGCATACAATTAATAACAAATCCATATATATTTATTTTTCTATATTTGGTAAGCTTATAACAGTTAAACTGCTAAAACATATTTTTTATAAATCTTTGTTAAATATATAGGTACACACATTTATCATTACTTTCAAGTATCAGTTATACATTTATCATAAAATTTGAATCAGATGAAGATAATGTTAAGAAGAACCCATACTCAGAATGGATTTTGAGCATATTTGTACAAAAAATTAATCAGGCCCCCAAAACAAACTTTCGACCCAAACCTTTTGGGGCATTTAACCAGAAACAAACTGTCTTTTTTTAGACCTTAGAAACAAATGCATCTGAAAATTATTTTTTACTCCCCAACCATTACCATTTTGTGTTGGTACATTAAGAAGAGTCTTTCCCATGTCTACTGCCAATCAAAAAGTTTGGGTCGGGTGCAAAAAATCAGTGTAGGTCGGGAAAACAGAAATAAATTTTTTGTTTGGTATGCCTTACTTTTCTTACATCACATGTAAACTCATGTTTAAGGGCCTTCCACTATGCAAAAGTGGGTGGGGAAGGCTAAAATTTTAAATGTTTGAAAAGTTCATGTTTAACTAGGTTCTAAGGAACAATCTTTTTGAGGTGCAGAACAAAAATGCTTTGCAACATGTCTATGGGTAATAAGGAGTTGTGCAAATTTAACGGTATGAGATTTTATCCGACTTTGGTTAAAAAAGCATGTAATTTTCGAAAAACGTACTGTCGACAACATTATTATACTTTTGTGTCAAAATTCTCCAAACTACCCAATCAACACAGTCTTGCAGATATACTTTGTAAATCAGGTAGTCCTTACTATTTTGACAGAAAAACATCATAATTTTCGTAAAAGACATTTCTGTAAATAATGTATTATGCTTGCTATAAATATTGAACATCAAACTTTTATAAAAAAATGATATTTTTAAACATTTATGTCTTGCATGGTCCTTCGAACTAACTTTTGCACTGTAGAAGGCCGTCAAAATATAGGTTTTTAACAGATTACTGTAATTTCTACTGTTCGCAAATAAACTTCAGACACACTTATTAGATTTAAACATTGCAATTTTGCAAAGTCAGACTTAACATTTCAAACTGGTTTTGAGTTTTAAATTCACCTTGGAGCTTTGGCATTCCAAGATTTGCCTGTTTTGGACTCTTATATATAAAATCATATAAAGTGGCACATGCAAATATCTTTTAGAGTGCAGAGTCTAGCCATCCAAATTTGTCATGTTATATTTATACACCAATTACAAGCAATTATTTCCGTAACATGGAGTTGTAAATCAAAGTAGAATGAACAATGTCACTGACACTTTTGCAATGCTACAAAAGCTTGAAGTACCAAATATTTTTGAAAACAGTAGTAATACCAGAAACTGATTAAGCAAAGAGCCATATATGACAGGGATTAAAAAATGCCCATAACAATTCCAGCTTAAGATATTTAAAAACTGAACAATAGCCTTAAGTGTTATATTGGGCAGAGTGTTCAGATGTTTGATAAAGTTAACAATGTGGTTAACATCATCATTGTTAACTTTCAAATGTTTATTGCTCTTGAACTTTGATGTGTACATGAGTGATCTGTAGTATATCTAACAATTTTCGAGACGTCTTTTGGCTGTACCCGTTTAATTAACATTGTTACTTTTAACAAAGTTCTGAACAATCTGCCCATTATGTTAAATATATGAAATACATTCTAGCAAAGCAAAACCAAACAAAAGAAACAGCAATGAAAGATACATGGTGCTTTTTGCAGCAATTCATAGAGGAAAAAACTGAAAACTACATTTAACATTTTATAAGTCAGTGATATATACTTTGTAAAATTATATAACATTGAAGTGAGAATCACCACCAGTATTGATGCTTAAAGGGACAAGACACCATATGGTTTAAAAATCAGCAAATACAGTATTTCTTCAAAACAAGCCTAGAATAGTTTTAGCCCAGAATTATACATATTCTGGTTTTCCCAAGCTAATCCTCCGGTACAAACAATAGCTCGAAATTCATCTTTTATTTGTACCGGCATTGGAAATCCCAGTTATGTGAATTCAGGGCTAGATATATTGTCAATGCCAGCTGGTAAGAGGCCGATAAATTATAACAGCCCTTTACATGGTTGAAATAATGAACACAAAAATCATGTTGCTGTCTTATCTGTGTTTCCCTGTTGATATAGCACATAAAGGTTTCCCAGTTTAAATCATTTCTGTTTATGAGGACAGATAATATGTTGATGTTAATTTCATACTTGGGATTTATGTGGCAGACAACAAATTTTTAACTGGAAAATGCGCAAAATCTGCAAAGATGCATGTGTTGTAAGCCATATGATACATCAGAAGGTAAGATGCAATGCATTGTACACAACGATGTCAATTTTATTTAAGTCTTTGATAATCCTCTTTTTTTCTTGCAATTTTATCATCTGGTGTCTAGTCCCTTTAAAGCAGAGGTTCGGCCCAAATAATCTTGAAAATAGTTTTTCTTCAGGAAAATCTTGATCTCAACACATTTAACCACAGTCAATCATAATACAATTCAGACACTTGCATGTTTCACTCATTTTAAAAAAGAGATTTTTTTTTAATAGAATGTGTTGATAAAAACTGTTGTCAATAAATCTAATTCTAGAGCAAAAGAATCTACTCAAGTAACAGGTAAAAAAACAATGAGTTGTACTCAATTACATTTTTTGTTGTAGAAAATGTTTTCATTGATATCTTGACAAAACAAAATCAAGAAAAATGTGCTTTTTAAAACCGTAGAATTGTATGCTTTTTTAAAACTTTTAATGTTATGTGTAAAAATATCTTGAGATCAAAATTGAGATTTGACTAAGTATTTGTGTGATATTGGGGCCTAAGGTCCAAATTTCTCGACAGCTAGGATTAAGTTAAGCTTAATATTTTTATCTTCCTTTAATTAGCGTAATGTATACTACTTTTTTCTTTTAGTTTTTACATATATATAGGGATTTTCTGTAGGATATAAAAATCACAATAAACATTTTTCATTTATCAAAATCAACATTAAATTATGTAATTAATTTGGCTGAATAAAATAAGCAACTGAAAGAGTTTCGAGAAATAAGGGCTAGTTATATAACTATATGTGTGACATAGTTATTTTAAGAATGCTTAATCTTGTTTATGTTTGAAATTAGAAAAAAGGTCATATAAAGTTATATGTATATATATATATATATATATATATATATATATATATATATATTATAAAATATATATTGAAATTTTGAACTAACCCGATTAATGGTAATTTTTGGAACAATGGTAATGTAGAAAGGGGTTGTCTGGATTAAACGCTGTGGTTAAAGCGCTCGCTTTTCACCTAGGCGATCTGGGTTCTATTCCCAGCCTGGGCACATGTGAGTTTGGTTTGTGGTCACCAAGCTGGACAAGTGGGTTTCCTCCCGGTACACTGGTTTCCTCCACAACACAATATCACACTCTCGCATAAATCATGCCAATGAGAGTGATTAATATAATGTTGTTAATAACTTGTTTCACGATCGTTGTAAAATAAAATAAATCGGTTAAGAAGAAGAAGAAAGAGGATCCCCAATGCCAACTTATAATACCTATAAACCTGGCTAACTGGCTAGTCTTCTCACCAGTACATGGTAGCTGTTGCGTAAATACCATATTTAGACTATACCATTACTTACTGAAACACTAGCAATCCAACTATGAAGATTCACACTATTGATTTAGCTGGTAAACATTTTTCTAGTGGACATTTTTGGCTTGGACCAATGGAAAGTGTCAGGAAAATGGGTCAGTTTTTCAAGCAATGCTATTGGTAGAATCATCTGTGAGTCTGTGGTGACATCATTGTTTATATTCTATCATGTATATGTTTATTATAAACAAATTTTAAAATAATCTGTGAGCAATTCTATAAAACAACTATTATTTCAGGTAGTTCCTCTATTTAATATATTTCAGGTAGTTCCTCTAATTAAAATAGTATTATTTCTATAGCAGTTGTGACCCCAAGATTAACATGATATCAATAACAAATTTTATCACACCCCACATTTTTCGCAAATTACATATATTAGTATACCTAAGTGGGTCTGTGTATTTACGGCCCGTTTTTGACGACTCAGGGATATCTTCCCAAGTAAAATGGAGACTCCATGTGAAACCGCCTGGCTGATAGCCACCATTTCCAGAAAATTCGAGTGTTTGATCAGAAATCGCATCAATTATAGGGCACAGCACGTTTCTTCGATCTTCCTTTATTCGCGCCAAAATGGGCTCAATCCTATGACAAAGAAATTTTTTGTTAAGTTACAACCTTTTGGACATTATTGATATTTTCTGTTGTATTTCCTTGAAGCAGAAAGATTCAAAACCTTCCACTACTGCTCTGTGATCTTGCCCTGTTCACTTGAAATCGCTGAAAAAAAGTACCTTTCATTGCTGTTTGATGAAAATAAAGGAGTGAAGGTAGAAATGAAAAAAGAAAGGGTGCAGTTAAAAATGTAGGAGGGTAATTATTTCTCTGTATACATGATGATTGTTTGAAAAAGATTAATAGTTAACAAAGATACTAATAATTTGACAAAGTAATAGTCTAGAAACAAATAATTTGCTCATAAGCAAGCATTATAAAAAGCAAGTATTGGAGTAAAAGTTTTACTGATTTTGAGACAGTATTTTAATGGAATAAATATTATAAATACAAGGACTTGGACATTTTCTTACAATATATATGAGATACAATGGGAAGGATGGTTATACATATAATTTATATATATTAATATATATATATACATGTACGTATATAAACGCTAGCACAAAAGTAGAATAGGCTTTACCAAACTTACTTTCTAAGTAAACCAGTTTTTGATGGATGATTTTATAAATTTCTTATATCAAGTGTGTGAATCCCAAAACAAAAGTGTGAGTGATAGGTCTGCCAAAAGTGTCAGTATTGATAGTTAAAGACCTATATAGAAATAGGGTAAGAAAAAAACCTAAATATAAAACTGTAATCATTAACACTTGGTAGACCATACATTCACGCTGGTATAACCTCTTAAACGAGAGAAAAATCTTTTTAGATTCTCCTTATTTTTTGAAAGCTCCTGAATTTTTTTAATCACAAACATTTAGTTTCTGTGTAAGGAGGTCGAAAATCAGGCAAATGGCACCAAACTTAAATGTACCACATTCATTTAGTTAAAAACATAAATTACCCCCAAAAAATATGGGTGTGCGTTTTTTTTTCTTGAACAAGTTATGAACCAAAAAATGAAGAATCTAAAAAGATTTCTCAACTTGGTGATTAAATAATCAAATGAAAGATGAGTCCTTCCAAGCGCCACAGCCAACAAAAATTCTATGTTGACTACCGTATTGGATCAGTCAAGGACTTTCTACGCTCAGCCTCCCGTTGCGGAATCCCTTTCCAGGCGAAGTGAAGGCTCCACCAGAACCACCCAATGGAATATGAGCCGGTTCCCCCATAATTGAGGGTGTCTTTATCGATATTATCGATTTCAGGACACAAAATTGCTGTCCGGTCTTCTTTGATTCGAGCTAATAATGGCTCTAACCTGTATACATGTAAGGGTTAATAGATCGATTACTAGATTAAGGTGTTCAAGTCCTACTTAACATTATTAGGGTTGGAAAACCTTAAATTATAACACAAATCTAGTATGCACATGTAAGGCCTCAGGGAACATCACTAGATTAACAGTATTCGACCCCTTATTTTCTATTCAAAATCATTATGCATCTAGTGATCTTTATTATAGGAGGAAAATATTTTTTTGATTTTATTGGATAACAAAATTCATTGACCAGCACATAATGAAATCACTTTAAAGAGGCTTCAGGCCTTTTTCTATAGTTGGCCAGGGTCAGACTATTGGACCCATTCCACCAGCAAAAGATATGATATAATTCCCAATCTGAAGAAGAAAATCCCAATCAAATGTAAAAAATAATAATGTGGAAGTTTTTTTACCTGTAACGGTTCATTCAACATCCTAATGAATTGCGTGATTTAAAGTTTTGGGATTATTAAATTCAGAAATTGTTTTTTTTATCACATTCAGAGATGCGTATGCTATATTAACTGTCATGATAGATTTGTTGCAATAGATTATTATTTATACTCACACAAATTGATATTTCAGCAATTTCAGGTCATTTGAAAGGGAAGAGACTTATTTTTTTAATAATTTCTTCATTCATGTAGACTACAGAAAAGCTTGTTAACTGTAAATTACCCAATTTTCCATGTAAAGCGATTATTTTTTCTCGAATTGGCATATTTTGGGCTTGTATAATGAAAAGCATTTATAATATCCATTGATCACAATATGCTAATTCTGTGCTGCATGTAAAGATCAGTGGCAGAACCAGGATTTATTAGGCCAAAAAAAAAAAAAAAATGGTTTGGTTAGGGTTACATCCATTTCAAAAACATGCAGGGAAGGTAGGCTTTTTTTCCCTTTATTTTAGGCTTTATAAAAGAATGTCATTCTCATCCTTTTGAGAATGGTGTTGAAGTAATAATCTGGCCCCAATTTCTCGAAACTTCTTAAGTGTAACAGGCTTAAGCTGCTTATTTCAATCAGCCAAAAAACATACTTATAGTGAATTTTCATAAATGAAAAATGGTTTATTGTGATAATCGTAATGATAATTTCTATCTTAAGTATAAAAACATTTAAAGGAGTATATACAACACAAAATTTTGAAAGACAAAAAAAATGGGTTTAGCTTAATCCTGTTATAAGAGACTTAAGAAATTTCGAGAAATTGGGGCCTGTATAAAGCTTTAAAGGTTTTTAACTACATAATATTTTTGAAATCACACACTTATTATTATTTTTTTAACAACTGACTATAACAAGAGCTGTCACAGAGAGTGAATTTTCATAAATGAAAAATGATTTATTGTGATAATTGTAATGATAAGTTTCATAAATGAAAAATGGTTAATTGTGATAATCGTAATGATAAGTGCGCTCGACTATTCCGCCGATTTTCAGTGTAAGGATTGAAAAGTTTTGGCGAAACATGCGTGGATCACTGTTAGATTAGATTTCAATGCAATACATGATGTGCTGAGATATTAACATAAATTTGGTAACATGCAAAATTTTAACCAGAATTTTTAAGTCTAATAATAAAGGGCCATTATTTGCAAAATACAGTTATCTAACTTGGTTATTCAATTAGGCTGGGTGGTTGAATACTATTGTATAAAGTCTCACAGGTTTGGATCATGATGGTGAACAAGTGTGCAAAGTTTGAAAGGCATATGTCAATGGACTTTGAAAATATCTGAGGTAGTACGCAAACTTTAACGTAAGTTCTAAGTAAAAAAGGGGCATAATATTGTAAAAAAGCTTGATACAGTGACCTCCTCCTGTACACAGGTTGAGATCATGATTGTGAACAAGTGTGCAAAGTTTCAAAGCCATATATCGATGGAATTTGAAATTATCTGAGTTGGTACGCAAACTTTAACATAAATTCTAAGTCGAAAAAGGGGCATAATTCTGTCAAAGGCTTGATAGAGTTACCTCCTCCTTTGTACATGTTGGGGGCATGATGGTGAACAAGTGTGCAAAGTTTCAATGCCAGATGACAATGGACTTTGAAAATATTTGAGGTGGTACAAAAACTTAAACATAAATTCTAAGTAGAAAAAGGGGCATAATTTTGTCAAAATGCTTGATAGAGGTACCGCCTCCTGTGTACATGTTGGGGGCATGATGTTGTACAAGTGTGCAAAGTTTCAAAGCCATATGTCAATGGACTAGAATATCTCTCCTTATTCTTTGAATAGTCGAGCTAAAAACTATAGGGTCGGTGCCTATTTCGTAGGTACAGCTCAAGTAACCCGAACCAAATTTTGTTTTTTAAGGCCTTAGCTAAAACAGCAGCGCTCAACACTTGACCAGCTGGTGCAGATAGCAACTTCTTACATGGATTATTACATAATTTTACTGCCTCTTAGGTCAATATGAAAGTTTGTCCATTTAGATATGAAAGAAGTTTGCAAACAAATTGTTCTAATATCAATGTGTTTCTTCTCAATAATCATTATCAGACAATTTCAAACTAACATCAATTTACTTCTACCTATGTTTATTGAGTTTAGAATAAGCTTTCGGTCTGATAAAATTAAGTGAATAACAAAAGATACTGATAAAATTAAAAGTCGATATCTTAATTTTGACAGCAGATATTTGGACAGCCCTATTATATTAAAACGACTGGTTTAATCAATTTTCACTCAATTCTTATACTGATAAATTAAACCATAATAACATTACAGTATACCAGATTATTTAATGTATAAACTGGACAAGAGAAGTATTAGAAATGACACTGAAAAGTCATTTAAATGTAAATAGTAATATCCGATTTACCTGTCAATTATTGGATATCTCGGTAGCTCTGTTGGTTAAGGGATTTACAAATAATGATAATCTATAATATATTGGTGTAACAAAGTTTAAATCAATCTTTGTTCTATGATTATCATGTCAGCTTATGATAACATTTTGGCTTTATAATTCATTCCTTAAATTACCATTTTAATTGTACAAATTTATTGTTTTAAATCATTTTTACACTTTTTTTTTAGTCTTTTTCACTTATTCCATGTAATATTATATATACATGTATCACATTACAACACTTAAAGCTGCACTCTCACAGATTTACCGTCTTTACAACTTTTATATTTTTTGTTTTGGAAAGAGCAAATTTTTGCGTAAATATCTGCAAACCAATGATAAAAGATTGCTGATAAAAGATCTGGACGCAGATTTTCATATTTCCGTTCGAAAATTAATGTTTTATGGCTTAAACCGTTACAATCGGTTGTATCTTAAATTTGATTTTGTGCATGTGTGCCATTACTATCGGTTTAAGAAAATGCATAAAACATCAATTTTTTAACTTAAATAAAAATCTTTGATTTTTTGTCAGCAGTCTTATATGACTGGTTTCCATGGATTTTCACAAAAATTGACTCATTCTGAGACCAAAACAAAAGTTGCCAAAACGTTAAATCTGTGAGAGTGCAGCTTTAAAAGGCAAGTTATTTAAAGTTATAATTCCATTTAATTAGCAATTATTATAAACCAATTTATTTTGCTTTGCATAAAAGCCCCACAGGTGCTCGTCACATTGCCTGGATACAGTAATACATTTTTTATTTTATTTTATTTTTAATATATATATTTTTATTTTTTTTATTTTTTGGGGTAAAAATATTTATATTTATATATATATACTAACTTTTTTCATGAAAAATTGTGGAATATTTTTTAAATGACATATATTCACTATCTTGACCAAAAACATATAAATATTAAAAAAAACACAAGAGCTGTCACAGAGACAGCGCGCTCGACTATTCTGCCGGTTTTCAATGTAAGGATTTAAAAGTTTTGGCGAAACATGCATGGATCACTGTTAGATTAGATTTCACTGCAATACATGATCATCATCACTCAGTGCTGAGACATTAACATAAAAGTGATTACATGCAAAATTTTAACCAGAATTTTTAAGTCTAATAATAAAGGGCCATTATTTGCAAAATACAGTTATCTAACTTCTATGTGTGCTAACATGCAAGACCTTAACCAGAATTTCTAAGTCCCATAATAAAGGGGCAAAAACTATATAATATGAAAGATAGAGCTATCTTACTTGATTAAAGAAGAAGGTTAAATGGTTTGGAGCGTGTGTGTAAAGTTTCAATAAAATACATGATGTATTCGCTGATGTATTGACTTAAAAATGGTTACATACAAAACCGTAACCAGAATTTCTATGTCAAAAAAAGGGGCCATTACTTGAATTTATTGCAAACTAGAGTTATCTAACTTGGTTAATTAAGTAGGTTGTATGGTTGAGTACCATTGTATCAAGTCTTAATGCAATACCTCAAGTAGTTGCTGTGATATTAACCTATGTGTGCTTTCACCCAAAACCTTAACCAGAATTTCTAAGATGAATAATAAAGGGCAATTATTTGCATTAAATGCAAACTAGAGTTATCTAACTTGGTTAATTAAGTAGGCTGGATAGTTGAGTACCATTGTATATAGTCTCAATGCAATACCTTAAGTAGTTGCTGAGATATTAACCTATGTGTGCTTGCACGCAAAACCTTAACCAGAATTTCTAAGTCGAATAATAGAGGCCTTTTATTTGCATTAAATGCGAACTAGAGTTTTCTAACTTTGTTAGTTAAGTAGGTTGGATGGTTGAGTACCATTGTATAAAGTCTCAATGCAATACCTCAAGTAGTTGGTGAGATATTAACCTATGTGTGCTTGCATGCAAAACCTTAACCAAGGTGTGACGCCAACGCTTGGGTGAGTAGTATAGCTCTCCATATTCTTTGAATAGTCGAGCTAAAAATAAAAAAATATTAATAATAAAAATATATTTTACTGTTTCCAGGCAATGTGACGAGCACCTGTGATAAGCCCCATATTCATTGTTTTATCCTGAGGATCCATTGAGCAAATATATGCTAGATTTTCATTCATTTTTTTTTATAAATTTTATGGCAACAGGGGGTAACATTTTATTTTTTATTGTTCTTAGATGACTGTTTCACTGTTGAATATGTGTCCATGCTCTTTCTTATTGCATAATGGACCATATACATGTGTTTCTATACGAACCACGAACACAAGCTTAACAATTATTTTCCTTTTTTACATATGAATGTTTACATTGACATCGGCTGGTTACAATGAATAAACGCTGTTCCCTGACAGTAATGGACCCCAATATAACCTTTTTATTTGAGTAAATCAAATTGAAGGGGCAGCGGAGAATAGATGGGGGTTGGGGATAAAAAAAATCTAGCAATTCATTCCCAAACCCCCCTCCTTAAATAAACAATTTTATTAAAGTAATATGTGCATAATTAGAGTATTGAGTGATTATCTCAGATTTTTACTCCATACTTATGGTTGTAAAGTATTCGAGTACCAAGGAATGCACTCGGGCAGACTTGAAAACAAATCCCTAAAAAAACAAATTAAATATAACTTGAAAGGAAACTTAAATTTAATGGGGGTTTTTATGCTTTTATTATTCCAAATTATAACCCAAGGAAATTTCTCAACTTGATTAAAAATGCACTCTTTCTCCCAAATAAGGTGTACCACAATTAATACACTTGTTTTAATTTACCAAAAAGGATGAATAAATAACTTAAACAATGGTTCTTATGAAGGATTCCGTGTTTAAATTGAAATAAAGGTGCGGAGTTCATTGTAGTTGAAAAATGATCACTGTAAATCTTTGAGGACCCTACAGTCATTTAATACTTCTACGTTTTCAGCTATTAAATGTATGGTTACGGTTAAATGCATTATTTAGTAAGAAGTTAAAGGTTTATCACTCTAAATTTCTGTTTGTTATTCATGTGTTTGTATTGCTTTTAAATACGAGTATCTCTTTAAACACCTACTTCATTTTACACCTGTATTGCCTTCTCGACAAGTAAAATCATTAAACCATTACATAGGCGTGCAGCTAACCCTCCAACACAAATATTTTCATCATTAAAAAGGCCAGACATAAAATAAAGGTGTTTACAGAAAGCTGAGTAATTTAAAAAAAAAAATTATGATCATTTGACAACTTAATACCTTGATTATTTTTTTACACAAAACTTGCAAAGCAAATCACTATAATGCCAGCAGATAATAGAACATGTATTTTCTATGCTGTAACCTGTCTTTTTGACTTTTATATCTTAAAAGTGTTTGATTCTAAGTCTCAAAAATGATGTTCATTTTAGGGAAAAATAGTTCATTTTTACTTCATCAATTAGTTTTCGTAAAATAACTAAATATGAACAAATATGTTTCACTAATTTAGTATGGATATTTTTGTAAAATGTTATAACAACTGCAAACATACTATTTTTAAGAATGGCCTCAAATATGCAAGCAGACAAGTAGTTTATTTACCACCGAAATGCTCAGGAAATGGTAGGCGGATTATCCAATAAAACTTCAATCTATCAAGAACTGTCAATTTTGGTCATGATTTTGTTTTTCGATAGCTTTGAGCAGTTTTAAATTTTGAAATGACAATTTGTTTAATCTCATTAAAAAATTTCTTAAAAAAAGCTTTGTAGAATTAGGAAAACGACAGGAATGGCATTGTTTTTTAAAACTACAGACAGCAACTGACAGATACTCATGTAAACAGAATTTAAATCTACCGGTAGGCTTAAAATTAATCAATTTTCAATAGCTTTACTAATGTTTTGGGAAACGGGACAGAGTGCTAAGCGTGAAAAAGGCATATTAATTGTGTCAGGCTATGAAGAACTTAAATATTGTAAAATTGACAAACAAATTAAATGTATTTAACTGAAGTTTTTTCAGTTTTCAACTGCCAGGTACATTTGTATATTAAGTTTGTATGTATAATTTATTATCATAACAAAGCCTTTTCCATGTATTTTTAAGTTTGTACGTATTTGCTAATATTATTTTAAGCTTCTAAGCCAATCAAAGGCAATATTTGATTACATACTGAGCATTTTAAGAAGGCAGACTGGTGCACATGCTAATCGCCATGTTCAAGGCAGAAGGGTGCTATCAAAATATGACAGGGTGCAGCACCCACCTTTAACTCATTTGCTAAAATGCGATAATAGAGCTGTTATTTGAACATTTGAACCAAGTTTTATCATTGACACAAGTATATTTAAATTGTTCACATTTCACACAATACAAAACATTTTGATCTCTGACCTTAAAACACCTGAATGAGTCCATTTAAGAAATGAGTTGGGTTGGAGGAGCGTTTCAAAATAAAAAGAAACTGGTCCAATATGAACAAGAGCACCTTCAAGAGTTCCAAAATGCTTGACTTTTTTTCTTCAGTCCAAGAAGGGACATAACTCAACAATAATTAAAGCTAGAGTTATGGGTCTTGTTCAACATAAGTGCATTTCTTTACTGGTAATGATTGTACCAATTTTTATTTGAATATCAAGACAGGTTTTTGATTTTGACAATGACAACCACTTATACAGATGCTTTCTAAAAAAATTAGTTTGAAACCAATAATGTTGATCATATTCAATTTTGTTCCCATTTCAGTAAGATATTTGTTGTTGTTAAAGTTATCTGCACTAAGACAATGGCAACAACTTATACAGATGATAAAGAATTAGTTTGAAAACAATTATTTTGATGACGTTTATTTTTTTCCCATTTTAGTAAGACAGGTGTTGGTATCTAAGGACTTCAGAGGAAAGAATTAATCAACGATCAATGGCCGAACTTACCATCCAGGTGCAGCCTCACAGTGCGAGTCTAAAAATATCAGAACATCGCCCGTCGCAGCACGAGCCCCTGCTAGACGGGCCCTGATAAGCCCGCTTCGTTCCTTGGTGCGTACAACACGCACCACACCATCTGGCCACGTCTTTGCTACATAGTCAGTCAACTCTTGACCTAGACCAGCTGTCAAGAAAAAACAAATGATTGTTTTATCTACGCATTTATAGGGTTCTATACAAGATTTAGAGGGAAGCTGTATCAACACAAAGTCATAACATATTTGGAGAAGTTGTCCCATATATTTGTTACATAGTAAAACATTACTTAAATAGAATGATTACATATTTGATTTGATCTGAACCATGATTTTGGCAGTTAGAACATGCAGTGTAAAAAAATGTATAATAACATTAAAAATATATGAATAACTGCATATGAATTATGATTCCAAATGTGTTAACACAAAGCATCTAAAGAATAGAATACAAGTGGGAGGAATTGTTCACATGTTCATGTGTCTGGTATGACTTCATAGTGGTACCAGTTCGTATGGGTACAACTTCCCCTGTACACTGTATATACATGTACAATTATTAATTTTCAAACCCAAGATACATTTTTATTATGAAAATCAATTATTTCATAAATAATATTTTTTTGGTATGTATAAAGGCATGGCCTATTTGGTATGGTACATTTATTAATTTTTTTTAATGAATTCTGGACACCAAGAGGATATTTTGTGATGGATGCAAAAACCCAAAAATGGAGAGTGTTCAGTATGCAGACTCTTAAATTGTTTAAAACTATGCATGATTTGGATCTAAATGAGAAGAATTCTGTATTCATTAAGGGGGGAAGGGTTACAGATATACACCCTTATTTCTCACCTCTATCACTGAAGTCATCAAGAAGAATCACCTCATGAAGGTATTCTGGTGGCGACCGGTTAACAACGCTGTGAGCAGTCCGCAGAAGAGGTGTCCAAGCCTCGTTGTGAAAGATAACTATCACACTCGCTTTTGGAAGATCTTTAGGGTATACTAGGGCACTGCACCTACATTCAAAGGCAAACAGTTGTTATAATTATTAAAGAATGATAAAAAAAATGGCCATGATTAAAATTAAGCAGTGTTTATTTGCTAAATTTATGTAGTTGTTGGGCTACATGTAGTCTTGGATAATTGGACAAATTTTATGAACGATAATTGAATCAAAATGGACAACAATAATCAGACATTGAATCATGGACCTATTAGCCAGTGATTGAATCGAAAAAAATCAAAATATTTCCATACTTAATTTGGGTTAAAAAGACAGTTCTGTTTATTTAAACAACTTCCAATGTCGTATGTACTTATTAATTGGGCCAACATATTAAATGACAGAAGAAAATTAGAAAAAGATATATTTGTACATTTAAAGCACCAAATTATATTTTAAGGAGAAAAATGATTAATTTTATATGAAATACAATATAATACAATACAATACAGGTGTATTTGCAATTAAAGGCCACCAGCCCAAAATACACAGGTTCCATATGCCTTTTAAATGTAGATAAGAAGAGATTAAACAACAACATATTGTCAATGACATGTATACTTATCTTAACAAACGTCAAACGAAATGTTATAGAAAATCGTCTATGGATTATCGCTAATGTTGGCTGCCCATTGACAATTATTTAATTGTATTTGATCACAGCATTACAAGTTACATGCAAATTATAATTGATTACTTTTTAAGTTGCTTAAAAATTTTAATTTTAGCTGATCAGATAATATTGAATTGTATATTTCGATATGATAATAAGTTACTAAACAAATGATAAATGGCACACTTATGACCTCGCTCAGTGTTTAAAAGCTTTCAACATTGTACGGTAAAAGGAATGACTAACGCATAAGTTACAATTTTATCAAGATTGAGCCGTTACAAAAAGGAAAGTTTACCAAATTACCAGTTCCCAAAATGCAACCTTAAGGGAGGGCCAGACTTATTTACCAGTTACTGTCATTCAATATGTGGTCCATAGAATTACTGGAATCCCCCTAATTACCGGAATCGAAAGGAATCTACCAAAATCTTGTAGAATCTCACGGATTTCCCTTTGAAATACTAAAATATATAAACTTTAATACTGTTTCAAGTACTTTAAAGCTTTAACATTTGTAATATACTGGAAGAATGAAGTTATAATCATACATCAGTACACTTTTTGTAACGGCTCTATCTTGATCAACTAAAAAAAAACGGTAGAAAAAAGAATGTATTTTATGTAATACAAACAAAGACCAAAAAAGTAAAAATAAAAGTACGGTAGTTCCTTTTTCGACGATTGTGGATGTTGGGGTAGCGGAAAGGGAACAAGCCCAAAATCAGACTACTTCAAGGACAGTGATAATGTTTTGTCAATGCTTTACAAGAGAGGCTTGTTTTCGAGTAACAAAATGCAATGGTTCATACATGTACTGTGTTTTAAACCCTCAGCCAGATCAAAGAAACACTGTAGTTATTCAAAGGTATTATGCAACCTTGAAAGAGGACAAAACGTACAAAAAAGGGCGACATGGTTATGTGACGGTGACATTTCAAGCCTATACGTTATTGTGGAGTATGTGGGTTCATTTCCGGGTCGGTCTTCTCCCCACGGCAATGCAACAGGCCCAAACGAATCCACACAAATGCCAATTAATGTTATTGACGATGTATGTAACATGATCACCAAAGACAAACCTAAGGTTGTGTACGACAAATTGAAAGACAAATGCGACAAGTTAGAACGACCGGCCAGTATCCAGCAAATCAGGACAAGTAAAAAAATCGTGCTAAACAAAGTCGACCTAAGACAGTAAATTTGCGAAATATGGCCGATCATATCACTAACCTAAAAAACATGGTCTCTCAAGGTCACCCATTCATTCGTTTGATTATTAGGAGCAGTAAAAAGACTCCATGCATTATCTGTTACACTGACAACCAGATAAATGACCTGAAAATGTTTTGTGCCTCTGGTCAAACTACACAAGGAGTTGACAAGACATTTAACCTGTGTGATATGCATGACACTGTTACATGCTACAAACAGTAAAATGTAAAAAGACAAAAGACAGACGAGCCCCATATTTTTGTTGGTCCGCTGTTCATACACGACAGCAGTGACTTTTAAACATATGTAAACTTCTTAGACCATCTCCGAAATAAGCTTGTCAGCCTGGACAGTTAAGTTATCGGGACAGACGATGAGAAAGCAATGGCCAAAGCAATAACTTCCAGCTTCCCAAGGTCAATATATGTACCTTGTATAGGACATTTCCGACAAAATGCAAAGCAACGGTTAGTCGACAACGCTGTGACATTGACAGACCGTTATTATATTTTGAACAAGATCTTTGGTTCTGGTGGTATTGTTAGTGCGGATGACAGTGTATGTTACGACGAGAAATGCAACGAACTCGGACGTTATTTAGTCACATTTTCCAACAAGTTTCTGAAATACCTCGTCGCCAGACTTAAGCTGATCCGAAAAACAAAGGTTAACCAACCTGTCAGGCATCACCATTCGGGGAGACCTGGGCGAACAATAACTGCGAATCGGTCAACCACATCTAGTTTATTATATTAAAGCTTAAATACTGACTTATACTCATTATAGTCATTGTATACTGACATGAAAACTACCGTAACCCTTGTCACGTTCACTTTCAGATTATATGTACGTACATATGGTCATAATGTTATATATTGGGTGAATTAGGTATTAAGCACTTTCAAACATTTAAATAAACTAAAACAATATAAAGATTTAAATTTTGAATTATTCTGCAGGGGATTCCGGTAAATAGAGGGATTCCTGTAATTCTATGTTCCCTTCAATATAGGCCATAACTTCAGCAACACTGGGTTGGTACATGTACCTGTATACATTAATCCGTATAAACAGCCGCCTCAGAGTCATAGTCTTTGACAATTTTTGTTCAGGCCACTCTACAGGAGCATAATGAATGTCCAAATTTTAAAAAAAGTTCCCTTAACGTGCATTATTGTAGCTACTGTACATACATGTACCAGCAAGCAAAAGTTGACTTGAAAAAGTTATCTAGACAAAGTTTACCCGCTGTCCCTGATATCCTTCAATGACCGTTCCAGGGAGATCTTGTCACTGGCAATGATGTTGAATGCCTCCTTCTCAAATAAAGAATCTGCTTTCTCCTTTTCCGCACCTGTCAAGTGGACACCCATTCCCTTTTCTCCAGGACCAACACGGCTTCCCTCTGACTCTTGATATTTCTCAAATCTTTCCCGACGAAATTTCATCATGTCATCACTAACAACTGCATCATTTCCATCGGACCGGCTGTAAATGTAGACAATGCATGCACCTACGGCTAAAAATGTCAGGATTTTCCAAGATAGCCGATGCCGGCGGAGAAAACGTGGCAGAGACATGTTACATTGATTGCCTGTCGTCCATGATGTTTACCTTTCCTAATGACGTCACTAGTTGGATTTTCCGTTCTAAATATAAATGAGTAGTAAATTGGCCAATGAAATTTCGTATAAGTTTCGACTGAATTCGTTCGGCCAATCGTTGGCTCTTGTTCATTTTCGTATTATCAACGAGTATAATCGTAGTGTGCCCTGACTAAAGAGGGTAAAGTTGTAATTTATGACTGCCAGACCAAACTGGCAACACAGTTATATCCCATGTGACTGGTTCGTACCTGGGAGTAAGATAACATGTATTATTGGTCCCAGTTCGTACATACATGTAGTTTATAATGTACCAAAAAGGTTCAATAGTAAAAGCAGTTTATACTTTATTTCTAAAAGGAGTAATGGTAATAGCAGTTTATTAACACATGTGTCAAAGAGGGTTGATTTATAGTTAAAGCAGTTAAGTTTTACATAAGTATCGTATCTAAAAGTGCTGTAAAATCATTGTATACACTGTACCTATAAGGGGTATAGATAATGTTTGAAAGTTAGGTATAATGAACAGGCATTGCATGCATTGACAAGAAATCATTTCCATCTGTTGCACGCACAATTAACAACTTGAGTTTTTTTATTTATCTATTCTTAATTCCTTTGGCGTATATTGATCTGAGACTTTATGTTTATGTTTTTTTCCCGAATCAATTCCTTGTGACAATTGTTTGCATTGAAAATATAGATCTGAATAGAAAGATCGTTTTAAGCCGGATGATATGGAGACAAATAGTGTGCTCCCGTTACAGTGTATCAGGTTTGCTTATATTTATGTTTCAATATGACTACATGTATATGTATACAATATGTTAAAGCTGCACTCTCACAGATTGGACGCGTTGACAACTTTTTGTCTTGGAACGAGCCATTTTTTGCGAAAATCCATGGAAACCAGTTATATAAGACTGCTGACAAAAAATATACTTTAGATTTTTATATTTAAGTTCAAAAAATGGATGTTTTATGCATTTCTCTCAGTATAACTTAATTGTAAATAAGGGTTTCCTCTAAGTTGTTCTCAATCAAAATTAGTGTTCAAAAATTATATTTCGTCTAATGGGATGGAAGTATTTCTCATGTACGAAATGTTGTTTAATGGGGAAAATTATGTGTGCAAATTGAGTAAGATATCGAATGTACTAAGATGTTCTTGGAAGTTAAATTGCTGTTTTTGAATAAAATGTTTATTAGTGGAGTAGAATTGTATGAGCTTTGGGTCAAATTTGGGGCAAAACTATACTAAGTAGTTTACCTAATAGTTCATGCATATTTATTTATTGAGTCGTAAAACAGATTTTTACAGGTATCATAATACCTCCCCTGCTGCAAATTAAAGATAAAAAACACACAAGAAAATGGAAAAGTGAGACTAAAAGTGTTTGTTCAGGAAAGTCAAAGGTCCTAATCTGGCTTCTGGTAGTCCACGTTAGTAGGAACAAATATGTAGGCTAAATAATTTAGCCTAAACAATATTTTTCTCAGTATCATAAACATGATACAAACAATGGATCCGTGGATCGGAAAACTAGCTGTACAGCAGCTTATGTAAATCCCTTTCCACATATGGATATGATTACAAACACTTGGTAACTTATTTAGAATGTCCAAGATCAATACTGTATAAATATATTTTATTAAAAGTAGCATACAGTACGTGTTATAAATAAAATAACTATAAGTAAAACTCTGCCCTGGTAACTAGATGTTTGTTACAGGTTTTGTAAATTCAACTTTAAGTTGTACGGTTTTAACATTTAGAAAAGAAAAAAACATCAAACACGGAACGAAATGATAAACAAGAGGGATATATTTTGCCGTGCAGCACACAGGGCCTGTATCTGTGATTCCAGTCATCATGTTGTTAATTGACAAACAGTTTCGAGGCAAGTATGTATTGGTGAACAACGAGAGAGAAAGTTCTATTTTGCTCGTGTGTAATGTGTTCGTTCCCACCGCGAAGAAGGTTGTCTATATAGTTAGCGGCCAAGGGATGCCGGATAACATAGTAACCCTTATTGTGTTATATTTGTTACACGTCAGAAAGAAACAGTTATAACTAACCCACATTCACAGAGAGACGAGTCAATTATTTAATTGCGATTAAGGTCATACAATGTAGCTAAGAGAACTACACCCAAGTCGCAGGCGAGTAAGGAGAATATGCAGCAAACATTGTAGTGTGATGGTGGTTTATTATTTTTTCTGTTAAGTGTATATTTGAAACTTGCAATCGACGGGTTATGACGTGAACAGTGAGTGTGAGAGAATTCAAGACTCGGATGGGTGCCGTTATGATTTACAAATTGAACAACTGAGTCCTTGCGTGGACAAGAGGGGTGTTACTGGCAAAACGCAGGCGATAATTATCTTGAGTTTGGATCGGAATTAGATCAACCAGAAACAGCTTGAAGAAAGGTGGTGTTTCATTTTATAAAAAAAATACACCTGACCTGTGTTTCTTTTGTCTCGATGTCAAAATTTCCCACCGCAAACCATAAAGGTTTTGAATATTACATAGCGTCGTTGAGCCGCATATCATCCTGGCTGTCTCATTCTGTAAAGAGTGCCTCATCCGAATGATGTTCTATTTAAGCTGGAGTTCCCCAAGGTTAGATCCTCGGTCCCTTTCTCTTCCTGGTTAACATTTATGATATTGCCAATTCTATCCATTTATGCTGACGATACTAGTTTGTAAGAGATGCAGTTTGTGAAGAAGACCCTTGTGCCAAACCCGACCAAACGTTTTAGATATGTCGCAAAAGGCTGCTCTTATATTTATTTCCTTGATCAAGGGCGGAACAAATATCATTGTAGATACAAACCAAATGACTGGTGGTAGAATCTCTTTTATTAAAACCAGGTTGGTTACAAAGTAATAATGCGAGATGAGATAGTTGTTAACATATTTGGGAACACAACGTTCCATTGCACTTCCAATGCAGCTCAAACGAGAAGTAGATCAATAGTTTGCAGGGTTTGAAGGATCTGATTAAAAACAATAATACGTGTAACATCTGCCAATTTCTAGTCAGAGGGAAAATTACATTAACCTATAAGCTTGTTGAAAACGCAGGAGGTGACACAGCAGTAACACATTCCCTTAACAAACGGAAGGTGATGCGATCTGGACACTGGCCTTACTTGAGTCGACGGAAATGATTGCATCTGAAATGTCATTAGGAGTATATATTCAATGACGTACCAGAGAGATCGGAAGATCCGGTAGAGAGATGACTTTATCGCCTTAATGAGATTGCGAGCAGAAGAAATCATTAAGGAGTTCAACTTTGTCTTTGTCTTAGTCATTATCTGCATCTTTACCATTGTATAGGAATGTTGGTATTACATATGGTTGTTGATTATTGGTTAATTGCTTGTTAATTTGAACCATGTCTTTACACTACAATGTACATATGTAGTTTTATCTATTTAATTTATCAATGAGTTATTAGAAGCCAGTGACATATTCTCATAATACACATAGGTTTAAGGTAACGACTATTATCTTGATTGTGCGTAATCTTAACAACGATGTATTTTAAATTTGTCATGAATCGAGGCTGGTTGATTAAACCAACATTGACAATATATTTTTTCATTATTTTGGACGTGTTTTATCATGGTCTGAAGTTGAGTACAATAAATCAATTTTAACTCAAACACATCTGGCTATTTTTGCTGTCGATGCAAGCCACGCAAGCCTCGATCTGTATGCCCTTTAATAAGCAATTTCCATTGTTCTATCTATATATAAATCAGTGAAAAAACACCTAATTTATTGCACAGTTTCAATGTTTTGCCCATACAATATATCATTAAGGAATTATGAACATCATGAAAACTTCTCACAACGGTGATGAAGAAAGACAAAAGTCAATTAAAATTTGGAACAATGATAAGTACGTTTTCTCCCTTGATGTATTGGGTCCAATAAACTGTTTATCTTTATGTCGCCTGCGTAGCATGTCAGAAATATATTTTTCGGCGCTTCTCCTTGCGACGTCGTCCGCTCTAGATACTTCTTTCTAGCCTGTGCGGTAGTTAATTAATCTTCATTTGACTGGGTTACAATTTTAAGGGCAATCTATCTCGAACAAGTAATGTTTAAGAGTATTCCATCTTAAACAAATTGTATCAACAGCCATATCACTCTTGAGTTATGGCCCATGATTTTTTTTAAAAAGAAGACCAAATCCGGTTTTGCTCACTCTTACTCCTGCATTTCTTGTCCAACTAATACAATGAAAACTACAGAGACAAGCCTAGTAGTCGAAACCTCAAAATTAAAACCTTTTCTAGAGGCACTTGACAAATGAGGTGGCGTTGATGGGGGGATAATATCTCGCTATCTCAACCAGATCGCATTTTGTACTCCAGAGTATTCCAATGAATTGTTCAACCTTGACCAAAGCTCATCGCTTTTTATGCAATCCTGGTCATAATATGTATATACATAGTATCTCATCCGATTCCAATAAACAACCTCCTCGCACTCTTCATACAAGTTTAACTGCCCTTAGATTGTCAAAACTTGACCATATTCAGCTTGTTTTCTCCTTTACTCAACCATATAGTATCTGATCTGTACCAAACTTAATACCAATGTTTATATGTATACTCTGACAAATTGCAATATTCACTTTAGACTTATTGATTTTGAAGTTGCGTTTTCGACATTCATTCTTTCTAATCGTTCATGTTAACAGTGTGTGTATACCGCGTGATAAATTACGTCACATGTGCTACGTCGGAAGGCAACATTTTGCTTAAAATGAAGACTTAAATCAAAGATAACTTTTCTTTTACATTACCATTTTAAATGAAACAAGGGGCAGTCTATGCCGCTTAAAGAGCCCCGCATTTCGTGTATTACCTACATTTGATAAGATCATTAGTTTCATCAAACACTTCGACAAACCTGCTTCCAAAATGTTTTGGCAGTGCTCCGTCAGACGGCCGTATTGTGAAAAGGTTTGTCGAAGCATTTAAAGAAACTAAACTCTCAATCAAACTCTGGTAAAGACCGAGGTCAGGGCTCCGTAATCTGCGTAGACTGCGCTTTGTTTAATTTAAGATGGTAAAGAAATAGTGAAGTTATCTTTGTTAAAAAAATTAAATCAAACTATTGCCTTCCGACGTAGCATTTATGAAGCAATTTATCACTTGGTATGCACACACTGGTTAATACATTTGACTTAAATACATAAAGTTCTTGAAAGTAAAACATGTCATTTTAATTAAATACGTCCAACAGTTTATTTAAATACCAAACATTCCGTGAAATATAAAATCGGTTTACACGAAACAATTCGCGAACGTTATCAGGTTATTTTACGTCAGCAATATGCAATCATTCATATCCTCTATACTAGAGTTCTGGTCAATTAATTCTTCAATCAAATGAAAAAAACAAATTTAAATAACTTAACATATTGAAGTCAACATACAATTAAAAATGAAGATGTCTATTTTTTACTACTGTCATTGTACAAGTGAATTGAACGAAATCAAGCAATTCGTTTGCATTATAGTTGGTCATATGGCCCTTGACCATTAAAATAGTCTCCATCGCATGACCAATCTGTAATTGTTCTAATTTAACTATTTTGTGAGGACATCTGAATCAATCCGAGCCCTTTTCATAAGTAGAAACCAAGGCGATAATAATCCCAAAAGGACATGCCTCTAGGTAGGACTCGAATCCACGACGTATCGGGGGAGAGGCAGATACCTTATCACTAGACAACTCTCACCATCTGCAGGAATGGGTCGAGTATTGAATAACCAATCACTGCTCTTAAATTTCAACATGTAGAGGGACAGAATTAAAGAGGCTGTACTCCGTATGATAAAATAGCGGAAAAAAAAATTGTCGAAAACTGACATAAACTTGGCATCGATGTGTACAATGCATTGAAACTTACTAACTGAAGTACCACATAGTTTACAATTTATTTAAGTTTAGCAGTTATTTCGTATATTTCCATTAAAAAAGATTACTGGGTAAGTCTACCAGGTTATGCGTAATTGGCTAGTCGGTGTTATCACGTGATATTACCAAGGTAGGTGTATAGCTTAATTATGTCACCCTACAAGAGTAAGCCGTCATAGCTCAGCGGATACGACGCTGTCTGCAATTATGGCGACACGGGTTTGAACCCGGTCTCCGACACAATTTTTTTTTACATTTTGGTACTTTTTTACAATTATAATATTAACGCGTAACACATTCTATTAGATAATTGTCCTGAGATTCGTTACAGAAAAAACTTTTTTTTGGTGCCAATCTGGTGTACAGTCCCTTTAACAGTTACTGTTTACTTTTTGCAATATTTATGCAAAAAGCTACAGAAACATGCTCAGTAGCAAAAAGTTTAAACATAAACCCGGTTTAGTGGCAATGGGCAAACGCCAAAGACATAGAACACAAAATCACAAACAAGAAACAGCACAAAACTCTTCAAACAGCACAGTGCATAAATACTATATATGTATAAAAATAATTGGTATGTTTATCAAGAATTGTTAGGTAGCGCCTTGGAACGGTCAGTAATATGTAAATTTACTTGTGGTTTAAACCAGTTTATGTGCACAAACCTCACTCTTATCCCAACAATCCTTAATAAAGATAAAACGCCAAAGGTAAATCTTATCAAAGTATATATTTGCATTAAATGGCAAACCATAAATACACACAAATATACTTATTATGATGATGAATATTATGTGAAATGACCAGAATGGTATTCTACTCCGTGCAATACGACCATGTGCTAAAGTTAATAGTATTCATGGACATTTCATATTGTTTACACTACGTTTACAGATATATATATATAGACATAGATATGGGATATTGTGACAGGACATTTTTCGGACGTCAGGACTTTATCATGTCGAGTTACTAGGTGTGTAGTTTTAATGTATTCGTCGAGACTCCTCTGAGGTCGAGACGGATGCATGTTAAAAGATCTAAAATGACGTAGTGCATGTCGTCAAAAAAGCTTTGAATATTGTCATGATTAAGGTTGGACCCTAACATAAAACTTATCAGTGTTTTATAAACAAAACAAGACTCTCTTAAATTTCTAATCTGACCATTTAATTAACATAAACAAGATTTTAATTAACGTCATGCTAAACGGTTCAAATTATATAACACGTATTGAATAAAAAGGAGGTATAGGAGCCAGATTATTTGAAATTGGTAAAGTCGGTAACTACACTTTTCATGATACCAGGCGATTTGTATTAAAATTTTGAATAAATATACGTAGGAAGAAATAATTAAATAATAGTTTTTTTTTTAATCAATCCGTTTTCCCCGTGACAATTGAAGTTTTAGACGCATTAAAAATAAAATACGTAAAACAAGAGAAAGAAAAATTTATGTCCGTGAACGTTTATAAAAGACGCATTTGAGGGAGAAATTCCATAGCAGTAAACGAATAATTGATGAAAATGTCGATTATTTTAGATGGAACGAAAAAAATTGACAGACGTCTTTAAATATTGACGTCAGTGGTATATTTGAAGACTCGTAATTTCAAAACTTTTTCGAATAAAGAAAATGAAAAACAGTCCCTTATTGGGCGTATTCTGTTTTATTCATTAACCATTTTTTAGATATTAACTCAAAAATTCGCTCTGGGTCGCGTTCCACCTTTTTAAATGCACCCCTTTAAATAATTTAAATAGGTAAAGTATTTATATTTTACACGACCTTTCCCGAACTTTACATGACGCGCGGCAATTGCCATGGCAATTTCTACCATGGAACTTTCCCCCAAAATTGGTGAGTATCTATTAATTATATATCACAATAAGTTATATTAAATGTTATATAGTAAAAAAGATATATACACTTACACTGGTTAACAAAATTATGAGGCTCAAATAAGATTAATTTAAATGTTGTTGAAAATGTCGGGTAGTAATTCGGACATAATTTAATTTCGGATTCCTTTAATAATCAGCGTAATTTTAGATAAAATAAAATAGTCTTGTTTAATTACATAAACACTTTTAGATTGTATTTCTGTGAAATATATTCATTCGATTTCATTTTTTCGTAGCCTGAATGAAGAAAATAACTATCATTTCCCACTCAGAGTTCTCAGTAAGAGCTGGTTACTGGCCGAAATGAAATGGTTCAAATGGAATTAAGGCTGATTCAGATAACTACATAAGTATGTGCTTATTATTTATGTAACATTCTTGATGTTCTTTTTACTTTACAAGTACCGGCCATTCTGTACGTAAAAATGTTGTTTATTTGGTTTGTTTCATAGGTCAATTTCTAGAATATAAACATAAGCAATCACGCGAAAACACTGAAACTGAAGAACTTGTATCCACTGTAAATTTAATACGTGATAACAACAGAACATTTTGCATAAAATTTCAGTTTACAGTTTCTGGAATTATATATAAACGCTGCTGAACGTATTCTTATAAAAGTCTGTTAAGTGTATTGGTATTCACAGAAGACTGATTCAATAAACTGCGTAAAGCTTGCATTCCTTGATATGTTTTTCGCAAAAACGCAGAACTTTACAATGAAGGTTTCAAAATAATTGCTGATGTTTTGCAACCATCAATTACTTTTCAAGGTAAATTCAAGGAATTTGTTGTTCAAGGGCATGGTTTTCAAGTATTTGAGTCATGTCACTGTTCCATTTCCATTCACGTAACTTCACACGAGACAGTGTATATAATATATACTATTTTTTAGATTTTTAGTCTTTAAACCGTTTATGAACAAGTCAAGTTTGTGAATGGTCTAGGAACAGGAAAATAATTAACAGTAATTCTGTAATGTCAGTTCTTGAACATTCATTCTTCAATACCTCTTGGGCTGTCATTAGATTTTAACCCTCCTTAATATATGTTTTTAAGTTATTTAAAGAACGTCATGATTCATAAAATGGTTTTTTGTCGTCGACGGATTTGTTTCATTAGTATTTCAATGAATTTGAAGATATCATGATGTTTTATTTTTTTTACAGTGACTATTCATTTGTAGTCCAAATAATTGTATGTTCACCGATCATCCACTACCATCGTGGTCGAAATCATACACTTGCGTTGAAGCACTCCAGGGAGCAGTAACTATAACACATAGCTCTCTTGTTAGATAAATCAGAGAAAAAACACTGCTGAAAACATGAGGATTTTATTGCTGATGGTAAAAACATAATACAATTGTCAACTTTACTGAGAAAAAAAGTAACCATTATATAACATAGTAGCAATGTGAAGGGTTAACACGAAAAGGGTCTTTATTTGATGTCAATTAGAACCTTTTTGCTTTCGCCCTGATCATAGATGTTAAATCACACAGTAAACTGTCTTTCCCACTACACAGAGCCACATTTGTACAGAAATATTACATGCATCAAGATTTATATATCACAAAAACAGAATAGTTGGTGAACAAAAGATATTAACACCACGACTAGCCTTACTTAAGGCATTTTATGTCTCGAAACATGCACAATAATAAGGAAAATAATTTCTCAGATCATTAAATTGCAAATGGAAATCTCAAGACGAAACCATTATTTATCTTAAATGCATAATTTAACAGATTTTTTAAACAGGGTAAACAGGAAACCCATCTAATGAAATAAATTTTATATAATTTCAGAACAGTGATAGAGAAACTTATTTTGAGTTTTCAGGAAAATACTTATACATTTAAGCAATTGTTAAGAATTGTTCTGCAATGTTGCAGAATATTCAGTCAAATACTATACACCTCGTTTTTAAGTTAACAATAAGTCAAAAATATCATATCTCAATAGTATTTGAGATGGTTTTGCACACACTGACATTCTTGTAGATTTTTAGAAAGGGAATACAGATTAAAGAAACCGATTTATATTGCTGAAATGTAGGTAGCATTGCCGATTTACTCGTGTTGTTTTAATAAATGTATATTAAAAAAAGATCACGTCTAAAGAAGGTTAGAAGAAAGTTATTTCTAATAGAAACTTTACGAAGATGGTGGTGTTTTATGGCTATGAAAATAAGCTGACCTGCTATCATATATTTCTGAGAATAACTTCAGATTTGCTACTCTTTTTTCCAATGACTATGATGTGAAATGACTGGAATGGTAGTCCACTCCACTCTGTGCAGTAGGGTCATGTGCATTTTGTGAGGGTTTTCAAACAGGGATTAATAATGGGTATGTAATATCTTGTGAAGAATGTAGAGAATTGGTGAAAATGAATAATTATGTTGGTTGATAATGTATTTCACCATTTTGCAAAGCGAAAGGCTATCATTAAAGCAAAGAATGTTAAAGTTAGTCCATTTTACACATGGCTTTTTCAGCAGTTTTTATATCTGCTATTTGGCTCTATTTCCAATGCCAGAAAGTATAAAAAAATCCAATTTAAATTCCAAATGAATATTTATAAAAAAAAATCAGTTCATTTTGGCCAAATATTAAAAGTTGGAGGCATTTCTCACACAGCTGGCTTATATATAATAATATTTGAATAATTGATCACTTTATCCATTACTTATTACTTAAAATGTACTGTTAATTTCTTCACTTTTTTTTCAAATTTCAAACATCTACATGCCAAAATTCCATATTTGAATTTAGTATGGGTATGGGTATTCTTCTCTTAATAGAAAAAACAACATGATACATCACTTTGTACATTGTCCAAAGATATTGCTTCTAGAATGTAAAAATGTTGATGCACACTGTATAGAATAAACAACATTGATTTAGATTGTTTAATGATACAGCATGAATTAAAGAATGAAACAAAGTGAAATGACACAGCAAAGTAGAATGTAAAAGTTGGTGGGACATTGTATATCACCTTGTACAATGCAGCACCAGAAAACACCAGTGTATGTAATTGGTCTTCTGTATGTAACCAGGGACTGAACAAATGTCTTGCCAATAGATGATGGAATTTCCATTCAGATCAAGTGCTACATCTATAGCCAGTTGGTAAACCGCAGTCATCAGAGCTTGGCATAATACTTAGACTATCACCATGAACTAAATACTAAAGATGTGGGCTCATATTCCGCAAGGCATCCATAAATTTACAGTTTGAATTGGTATAATTTTACATCAACTGACCAATCAAATTGTAGCTTGGAACAACACTCATTATGACGGCACAGTTACAAACGAATCTCTTAGAAGTGCTGAAACCACGTTTGGAGCAGTACAAATTGACTGTTTCTTTGTTGCAAAATGACTTGTTCACCAGGATTTTATTTAGTGACCGACAAGTATGCTTTTGTGAGTTCACTTGCAAATAGTAGCATTTACATTGCTTCATACTTTGGTAGGAAAAACAGTGATCATCTCATGGTTGTTTTATAGGTTGAAAACATCCGGCCTACCCACAATAATACAGCAGGCCAAAATAATTTTTAACCCACATGAAACAACTCTTCTACCAATCTTCATCACAGCTATTAAGCAAGACATATATCCAGTCCTTAGTTAAGGCAAATGACATAGAAATACAAGAAAAATAAATACTTGTACTCTATTATGTTCATTTTGTATTTATCACCAGAAAAACTATGTTAAAAATATGTATTTTAATGATTTTGATAACAACAATTTAATGATTGATAAATAAATGAGTTCTCAGTAAAACTTGACGACGAACATGCAAACATGCCTATGGCAACTGTAAAACTTTTACAACAAACACTAAGTCTTCTATTTTGTATTAGCCTAAATAAGGCCAGGGTGGTATTCAATATGTGACTTAAGTCAATCTTATGGTTATACATCATTGACTTCATTCACACGATTGGTCAGTTATTAATAACAAGTAATCTGATGAGCTACAGTGTTCTTAGATCCAATTAAAACCAATATTGAATACCAGCCCAGAGAATTAATTTTTAGATTCTCATCCTTATTTTAAATGTAAATGTGTGTATTTAATGTTTTCCTTTTTCTCCGGACATAATCTCCACGATCATTAAAGTTTTGAACTATTTTAAATTTGATGCTGTTTTCTGATTTACGAAGATGTGTTAACCAAGAAAGCATATTGGAAAAACCAAAGCTTGCCTTTTGGTTTTTTAATGAACAAGGTGTGTTTTTGAACTGCAACAAGCAGAAATGCAATCAGAAAATGTAACGTCATAGCTTACTGTTCAGACAAGGGATTTTAGACCAGAGTGAGAATCTAAAAATGTTTTGCATCTTTCAGCCTTTTCTATCATTGTTTTTAAATCAAGCTTAATTATTTTTCATTAACAACTTCCCTTACATAAAATTTCAATAAAAAATTAAACACCATCCTTTTGAAAACGAAGTTATAATGTATATAATTATCAAACTATATTGCCAAATGTTTTTGTCAAGTCAAAAATAACAGCCCGAAATAATGGTTCAATAATTAACAGTTAATTTAGAAGTCAAAATATGATTTGAAAAAAATGGACAATATGAACTGTCTAGATATAAGACTAACGATCAATGGTGTACATGTCAAAATTATACAACACCTTATACACTTAGCAATATATGTAATTCTACCTTGGGGTAAAGCTATATTTTGGAACAAATTCTGCTTTGATTTATTTAATAGGTCTTTAGAGGACAAAGTCTTGAAGTTAACAATAAAATATCCATTTCTGTATTCTTATTTCTTGAGAGCCAGGTCTACAAAAAATGTGAAGTCTCCTGAGAGTAGTTTGTAGACCATGTAATATTTAACAAAGCAAAAAAGCACTTTTTTACTTCACTTTTAATAAATATTTTATTATAACCCTTCAACAGTTTATAATAAAACAGAGATCCCTAAGTGGGCGCATCTATTTCGAACAGTATAACAGCAAACAAACTGGACCTGACCTCAATGATGTCACTGTGAGTGTCAAAATAGGCACCATCTTTCTATAAGTTGTTTCATTTGAATTGTAAATTTGTCTTAATTTCACTAACTGTACTATATTATATTCATAGAATGTATTTGTAGTGTCTTTCAAATACAAAATTAGATGTCAAAACATTAAATGAAAGATCTTTCAGGTTAAAAGCTTGCAGTTCTTGGCCGAAAACTAAACAGCATTAGGAGGGGGGCTATAGCAAGTATGTTCTTGAAAAAAGTTGGCATACACAATTGTAGAAATGTTTTTGTAGTTAAGTCTGCTTTTGTGACAGTTTATGTCAGACCAGATTTTTCAATACCAGTAATCTGTTTTCATAAAAAAGAACTCCGAAGAGTGAAAATGTCAATACTAAAGTTTCTGGTCTTGTCAAACAAAGGTTATATAACAACATGATTTTTGCAGCAAGAATTATGCACTTTGCTAAACATGTGCTTTTTGCCTCTAAATACATGTGTACCAAGTTTCATTTGTATATCTTTAAATGATTTTTTATTTATGACCTTAGATTCTTTTTTCATATAACACCATCTACAATGACAGCAGTAAGAGTTACTAAGCCCATTAAAGCCTGGCTTTTTTTCCTTCGAAAAACAGACAAGATGAAATTTATAATCAAGTATGCTACTTAAAGGAGAGTTTTGTCAGAACCGGTTTTCACAAAATACAACACCAAAAAGAGGTTGTGGAATATAGTACTATGAGATCGCGGAAAACTGAATTGGAACTTGCCTTCAGTGCAAGTTTTTCACTCTCATACAATCTAATAAACAGTCATAAACAAACTATGTTCTTGATGATGATCCAATTGGGATGACAAAAATGATCTCTGCATGTTAAATTATACCAATTTATACTAACCCTAACCCATTTATACAAGAATTACATTTCATATGAGAATGAATACCATTATGTCAACAGTAAATTGCTTTAAAACAATCTTTAGTAAGGGTTTAAAGAGTTTTTAAGTTTTGTTGAAATTGGGTTATTTTATTTACTTTTATGAACATACACCAAACAGGAACTAGTGGACACAAATTTGAACAGAATTTAGTCAAACAAAGCCTGAAATAGTTCAGTTTGCAATAGCCTTACGTATGTCTTGGGGCAAAATAAAGTATCTTCTGACACATTGAAAACAAGTAGATCTGCTGATTCAAACAGAGGCTGGGCCAGTAGACAAAACATAATTTGAACACTTAGCTTGTTATAGTTTGTTACTATACATATATCAATTAAAAGTGGACTCCCAGTGAAGCTGGACCATACAAAATTTAAATAAATAAATGCATATAAACAAACACTGAACTATATAATTAAAACGTGTGTTGCAAACTTAACTTTATTGTTTGTACACATCTTATTTTTCATTAAAAAGAGTACCTTTTGCCTTTCCAAAAATTTCAAGGAATGCAACAAATAGTTTTCACACATATCTAAGCAATTTTAAGGACAACCCAGGCATTTCATTCATTCTCAACTGTATATAAACATGACTTTCTTATTCAATATGATACATTGTTCATCATAAAAATGTTTGACTGTACAAATTGAATAGTAACATGTTTGAAATGGCTTTCTTTTTGGTCTACACATGAACTCCTGTCTTGGAACAGTCACAAATAGAATGGGTGTAGCCATTCTATAACTACCATGGGAATAAATTAGGTTAATTTGCTTATACCAATATAATTGATGCTGTTTATTGAATGCTGTACTTGACAAAATGGTATAAAACAGTTACATCTCCCCCAACCCCCATAATTGAAAAATACACATGCCAAAGGCCCTGGTGTATGATCTTTGCAGCTCCAGTCTTAACTATCATATATTTCCTCTCTTCTCTTGATAATTAATTTATGTCACACTCTTCTTTCATATTTTTTTCCTATTACCACATTTTTGCATGCATGGCAATTTTGAACCACATTTTTTGCAAAACTCTTGAACATCTATTTCATTTTAACAAAATCAACCCTGAGAAATCTTTTTTGTACAGATTATTTCAAAAATATACAAACAGATTCACCAAACATCTTTTTTTCAAAACAATCGAAACCCATTGGCTCGATATCATCTGGCTTGATTTCCTCATTGGCTCAAACTTTTCAACTCTATGAAAGCTCTCCTGCCTGGCTCTATATTATCTAGGCTCAAAGTAATTTGGCCAGTCCCATGGAATTCGAGCCAATGGGATTCGAGTTAACACAACAACATTTCATGTTTAACAACATTTTAACAATTCTTGTTCAATACATGTATGAACCCCGCTTATAAACATGTCTGACATGGTGAAATGTGTTATATGACCAAATATGAACCAGTTATTCATAGGAAATATAGGGCATTTATAAAAACCAAAGAAACACAATTATTTGTTTCCTATTTTTCAGCAGTTTATCGCATTCTAGTTTCAAATCAACAAATCTAACATGGTCTTGGCAGAAAAACAACAACTCTTTTTTATTGCATGAATTTTGGAGAAAAAAAGCCTCAGATACCTGAATCCAAATAACTTTAATATCTTATAATATTATAATAAGTTAATACATTTTGATAATAACAATTAGGTTTTAGAAAAACAGTAATGAAATATATCATAAAAAAAAAGTTTTATTATTTTTATTTTTCAGTTTTGTTAAAAATAATAACAGTAACAGATAAATTCGTCAGCAGCATATTTATGTAATTCAATTTCAATTTCTCAACCTCACAATTATAAAGCAAAAATACAAAAATAAACTACCATATATTCAACCCTTTTACTGTACATTGATTAAATTTTGTGAGTTTATCATTCATGAGATTTTTTCACAAATTTTAAACCTTTTTAAAAGCAAAATCATTGACTTAACAATGTTGGCCACTGATTACAAAGCAATGATAACAGACTGAAAATCCGAACTGTGAAAAATAGTTTTCTATCAATAAAGATCATAAGGCTTAAAGTTGTAAACTTTGAGGCAAAGCCTTGTTTTGTCATAAACTGCATTTCAATAAAAATACCTGATCAATGTTTAGCAACATAAGGTTTAAAACTTGAAGAAATCTTATTGAAACAGGCCCAAAGCCAATTGTATTGATTCCAACTTACTTCTTACCTACTATTAATAATGCAAAAGTCCAGCAAAAAAGGTCTTGATAATAATACAGCTTTCTGACTTGTATAGCTCTCAACCCTTGTTTCAGGATTATCCTGAATGTTATCACTCCTGTAGAGTGGCATATAGGTGACATGTGTGAACATGTCATTTCTTTCTCAAGGCCACGACTTACTTACTCGCTCTCATGGCTTACTATGTAGTTGCCACATTTTAATATTAAATACTATTTTGTTCCCACAACTTATAGTTATCTTAAAATCATGCCCATGAAGTACTAAGTAGTGGAAACCAGTTTGTTAGTCTTGAAACCAGTTTGTTAGTCTTGGCCACAAGATAACCAAGCCCTGGAAACAAGAAAGTTAGTTGTGGCACAAGCGAAAAATTTCACCTCTATGCCACCTTATCCCTGTAAATAATGGTGTCAAAATTTTTAAAACCCTAGCAATTTTTAAAAAAATCATGAAAAAAGGACCTCCCAAAATGAAATCAATGTACAGTTTTTACTTATCCAATCGTGAGGTAATAATGCTATTTGTATCAACATGAGGTATGGAAAATGAGCAATCAAGCATGATTTACTTACAACACTTATATACATGTATATAGAGCATCCATGTTCTGACAATGATGCATGACAAAATATCTGTTGCTGATGGTCAAAATTAGCACATGCCAGCGAGCCCTGCATCAAAAAACTGGCTTGTTCATCGTAAGTCTAATTTCTATGACAGCTGTTTAAGTAGAATTATAACTAATTTACACATTTTTGTGCATTAGTATATATTCTATTAAATTTAACTTTAAATTCCATACAGCGCATTTAAGTGCTTTTATACACTGTTTAGCTTTAACATTTTTCCTGATAATAAAAAATAACATTTACAATGCTACAGGGTGCAAATGAGACAAAAACTAATCCTTCATATCGATGTTGAAAGAAAAATTAAATGATTTTTAATAAAATTGAGTTATTTGTGCTTTGCAGATGTGACAATGGAAATGCTCTCAAAAAATGTTTGAAAACTGTTAATTAAGTATTAAAAAAAATATGTTCCAAAGTTATTAAAACCAATGAATACCACAAGAAAATATTAAAATGAAACAAAAACAATATATCCAACATTAAGTGTAAAAAACAAACATCAAAAAGAATAGTGGTTTTATTGTTAAAGACTAAAAGAAACTAAAAATTCCTACACAACATAAAACAATAAAATTGTAACAGAAACTGAACTGAACATTTATAACAGTAACTTTTATTTTGATAAATTTATGGAATTTTATTTCTATTTTTTCTCACTTTAATTAAATCTTTTTTTTTATACATACACGCAGATAAACAATCATACGGTACTTATCTTTAAGTTATACTAATTTTAGGGTCTGATGCCGAGACTTTGTTTTAAGTAATGCATCAATTCAGAAATTTAACAGTTTTACATTCAAACCCCAATATATTATATATTTATTTTTATATAAATTACAATAAACTGGTTTGTACATAAAAATCACTCACATTTTGGTACAAAAAAAAACAACCAAAAAAGAAATATATTACAGTCATAAAATAAATAAAATAAAACACATTTGTCAAACACAAAATTGGATAAGAAATTGTAGCACAGTTATTATTTGACAAGAACTTGAATCATCATGAATGAAACTGCAATTTACAATTAATATCTTAAAGACACAAAAACATCAATGAATTTCTTTTGAAACGCTTCTGTCTAACTTTATTAACACTGCAGTAATGAAATATGTTAGTTTCAAATAGAAATTTACAAACATGCAACATGATAAACAGCTCATATTTCAAAAAACATTATTAAACAAATGACTCCCATACAATCCAGGTCAAAAAGGTGACCTTTCATCTTCAAAAACACAGTTTCATTGGATCATCCGAAGAACAATTTATACATGTAGATTATGCATAAACATATAATGCTAGTAATTATATAAAAAATGTAAAGACCACGTGGTTAGGCCAAAACAAATATTGCTTGTTTCCTATTTCACTGCCAGAAATAATACTGTAAGTAGGTCAGATTTTTTTATTGCCAAAGCTGGGTCACAATGTTATTTTCACACTTAACACTGTTGCCATTTTGTCTAAGATTTAGTAATCTACAAAAACTGTACATTTTTGCTTCAAATAATGTGTGCATTGGCAATACAAGACTTAGGTTAAAAAAGTTGATCGGGGAAAAACGGAAACAAACAACTTCTTTGTTAAGCCTTACTATTGTTAAAAAACATTTAGTAAACACATGTAATAATTTAATATGATATTAACATTTTTGCATTAATGTTCACATAATATTTCTAATTTTTCTCTCAATGCTTATAATTTTGATTCATTTTAAGTGACCTTGACCTTTCACTTGAATAACCTTCACATCTTGCATCTTGGCATAAGTGACCTTGAAAATACACTTTAATTGTACCTAGTTGATATGCAAGATTGATGTAAAATTCACTTTGACCTCTCGCTGGTATCACCTTCACATCTTGCCAACATGAACTTGACCTAGTTGACATTGGTCTCGGCTCATGCTACAATGATCTTGATGTCTAGCTGATTGTGACCTTTGACCTCTGCTTACAGTGACCTTGATCTCTAGCTGATTGTGACCTTTGACCTCTGCTTACAGTGACCTCGATCTCTAACTGAAAGTGATATTTCAACACGCCCTTTTGCTCACGACCTTGCTAAAAGCTGACCCCTGGATGGTCCCATTGGGTGGAGACGGTTGGATTTCTGTCTCTATGGGGATGAAATGCTGAAAAAGAACACAGAAATTATTGTTATTTCAGGTATCAGTAATATCATTGATTTTGTTGTTAGTTTTTTTGTTAGGGAGTGGGGGTGCTCTATATTTTACATATATTACAGCTAAATGCCACAACTTAACCAGATGTTGCAAAACAAACCAGAATCAAGGAACAAAAATTAGTGTGAAATAGAGAAACAAAATAGTCCTGCTACTACAGCATATTTCATGCTTAGGCACTTTATAATTAACAGCATAAAACCCTGAAAGTTTATTATGTACTTTTCGTTACTGGGTCAGATAATTCAACATTAATCCATATCTTTATTTTATAAAAAAAATTGATATTTTTGCAACACAGAAATATAATTACTAAGCAAATTATAATTATGTTCCGTTTATCTGAGGGAAAACTCATTTAAAAGAAGATAACTAAGAAAAAGCATCATTTTTCCAATTACAAATTTAATATAATTATTTCAGAAGCTTGCAGACTAAATTCACTGCTGAGCTTAATTGACTGCTGTCCTCCATCTGTCTTTTTTAGAGATACGGCAAAAAAATGTGTGTTTAGGGTAACATCTTGTCCAAACACTGGTCGGATTGGTACAATATAAAAAAAATTTTTGGCATTATGTTAGAATTTTATTGTTATCATTAGGGAATGATGTCAAAATAATCTTCAGTTTTAAGATATTTAAGAAAACATACCTCCTTTTTTTAACTGAAAGATTATAAAAATGGTAGGCGCCTATTTGGTAGGTAGGGTCAGGTCAGGTAACCCAATATTTTTTATTCCTTTAAAAAAACTCTGGGTGTTGCAGTGACCTGATCAAGTCTCAGATTGTGGGGCAGGCAATTAATACTAAGAAGAAAACTGTAAAAAATACTATTTTTGCTGGAACTAGTAGCCATCAACATGAAATGAAGAGCACCACAGATCAATGGTGGTTGTTTTTGTCAGCCCATTAAAGGGACATAATAGCTGATGATTGTCAATCCTAAAGAATAGCCAGCTGTCTATTGAAGTATTAGGGATTTATGCCCAATGCAGGGCAAAGGGGTTTAGATCCATTTTGAAATTGTTTCCAATGTTATTCATATTAATTTCAAGGTACTTCCTACAGTTTTTGATGCAAATGTCAGAGCGAAAAAAATTCTGTACAGATGTACAATAGTCTGAAATTACAAGACCTCAATCCTGCTGAGTTTAGGATTAGTCTTGAACTTTAGAACCCAAGATAATTCAACAGTTAAAGGAAACAAGAGGCCCAAAAGGGCCTATGCTCTACTGGCATGGCTCTTGTGGTCATTTTCAATCCAGAGCATGTACGTTTGAGTAAATAGGCAACAAATATATAGTTCACTTTTAGTGTTTGGGTTAGCTGAAAACGCTGCACGTTCAACATCTGAGGACAGGAAGTGTTGTAAGCAGATTAGTTGCATGAACTATTTTAATATGTGCCAAGTAAAGGTAATCTGAGGGTAAAAAATATTTGCTTTCAAATCTGTACTCATCGTCAAAATTTCATTTCTGTAACTTTAAAAATAAAAAGTCGGACAAAGGTCAAAGTCAAGGATATCCGAGGACAACATTAATGCTTGTTTGCAAAACTGTTCACATGGTCAAAATTTCATTACTGTAGCTTTAAAAATTAATAAGTAAGTCAAAAGCGGTGGGGCCAGCTTTTGCCCAAGGGGCATTATTTCAAATGTTTTCAATTGCATCATATGATGCTCCACAACAAATATTAAAGGTATGGGCCTTGTGGTTTGAAACAAGAAGGTTTTGAAAATATTTCTTAAATAATCCTCTAGGAAAATAGTGACACCCAGGGCAGTGCCAGTTTTGACCCAAGGGGCATAATTTGAACAACCATGGTAGTGGACCACTAAATAAAGCCTTGTTCAAAATAGGAAGGATTTGCATTGTGGTTTCAGACAAAAAGGTTTTTAACATTTCCCAATTTAAGGGGGGGGGGGGGGGGGGGGGGGTGGGGGGGTGGGGTCCATCCCTTACAAAGAAAACTCTTCCCTGGGCCTCCGCCAACGTCGCCGAGGTCGTTTGCATTTGCCGCACTGATCCCTTGCAGGACAATCTCTGTGGGGGGGGGGGGGGGGGGGGGGGCAATAATGACCCCAGGGGCATAATTTGAACAAACCTTCACAAGCAATTGTGACTTTACATGTAAACTTGGCTAAATAAAGACTTCGCTCATGCAGACTTCGCTAAAAATAAACTTAGCTTAAAATAGCATAGGGCCATAATCTAGGCATGCATGGCCGGATCTGGCTGGGTTTCGAAAGGAACCAAGCTTCGTTTAATGGATATCTAGAAACTGTACAAGTTTCATCGAGATACAATCAAAACTGAAGACTGTATCGTGTTCACAAGTAATTGTTTACAGACGCAGGGACGCACGAACGCAGGGATGCACATACTACGTACACATTACCATCACATAAGCTCTTCTGGCCTTTGGCCAGTAGAGCTAAAAAGGGGTCTGCTCCTGTATATTGTCACTGGTAAGATGTTAAAGTTTCATGTAAGTTTCATGTAAATGGACTTTTGTCCTCGAAAAACAGACAACGTCAAAATCAGTTATGGCATTTTAATTCAGGCCACTAGAAACAAACAGTTTGAAATCATGGCCTTAACTACGGGGTTTATCCTGTTACAAAAGAGAGTGCACCTAGCTCACTGTAATATGATCTCAGTGCATTCTGGAGGCTGTTAATTAAACGATTACCATCTCTTTCTACATCAATTATTACTGATGATGATAAAATTGATTTGCAAACAGAACTATGAGGTAGTTAGGCGGAAACAATCAATTAAACACTCACAAGAGGATGAAACACAGAGAAGAACATTTTAAAGGGACTCGCTCATGTTTTTGGACCATTTTATTTTTTACTGAATGATGTGCATCTGTAAACACCAATACTATAATTATTTTACTCTTTAATAAATACTGAAATTGCAGAATAAAATTTAATTCAAGTTTAAAAAAAACACTTGGTTTTAATGGGGAGTGAACCCACTACGGTTAAGTCTAAAAACAAAAACAAAACTGACAACAAAACCACTCGCCCACGAGGACTCCTACATAAGTTGGGATATTATCTAACCTTTAAGTCTTTTGTTGAAGAGCGTAACTGACACTTCTATTTAAAAGCGTGGACTTCAAAGACAATCTTTGAGCATATATCAACATTTGTTGAAGGGTTCCAGCCGTCAGTATATCTTAGTTTTAACATTCCTAATGATTTTCCACAACTTATTTTGTCATAAAAAATAGTGTATTTTTTCAAAACATGAGCGAGCCCATTAAATAATTGAAGCAGAAAGATCTTGATTCCACCCCATTATGTCATAATCTGACATCAAAGAAATGCAAGCTCAGCTGAAAATTCAGACATTCACTTGAACTTGGGATTAGTGCATAAAATTCCAAAAACTGCTGTAAATTTAAATTTCATTTTCCAAGACCAAATAATTTTTTTTGGAGGTGATTCATTTCATTCAAGAACATCTGAACAAATGTCCCATTCAAGGATTGCCAGTGGATTTTGCAGCTCTGTAAGATCACATTTTCTTTTAGATTTAATTTGTAAACAATCCAGGCACTAAGCCAATGAGATTTAATATTGATAGGAAGCAGAGCACTGCTGAAGCTGGGGTGTACTTTGCACTGGTGCTCGTGGATGTTGACAGTACTGCACTTGTCATTAAGGTCAATGGATGTGAGTTTTTGTCAAACAGAGACAGCTGTTTTCATTCTTTGGATGATTGTATTCTCTGCTTATAAAGTATCTCTGACATGTCAAGTCAAAAGGCGCATTTTTCTCCGAAAAGCATTTCGAGAGATTTGTTCATCATAGAATTTATTACATGCTTTCAACATCGTTAAATGCAGAGTGGATTCTTGTCTTCCAGGTCCTTATGTAGCACTCAAAAGTTCGGTGCATAATTCTTGCTGATGATGACTTATAGGTTATTTTATTTTCTGGTCCTTCAAAATTATTGAGTATGTCTAAATGATTCTCAAAGCATTCACAAAATTCACAGTTACATGTAGATGCACCAGTCCCATTATCATCATCATAAATGTTGCTAAATTTATAAGGCCTCAATGAAATTTCTTTATTTCATAAACTTATTTCAAAATCAAACTCATTCCAATTAGCAGGCAAATAGTCCTAATCAATTTCAGAAAAATGGGTCAAGTTTGAAAATTACCGGTAAGACATCTACATGTATAATTATATATATGCTTAAGTTAAAGCTATGGAAAATTAAATATAATCATCACTTCTTGTAGAGAGCTTATTTTGTCCCTGAATGTAAATGGTATTAAAGAAATATAGTTTGTTTGAAAGCAATAATTTGTCATATTAATGTTCACTTATTCCAAAAAAGTTTTATAATCATTATTGATGAAGGCCAATAGGGGACATTGAGTGTCTTGAGTTATTCATAATAACATTCTCCTTTGGAACACAAATTACTCTTGTTAAGTGTCCCTCTTCTATAATTGTCTGAAGATAAAACTGAAATCTAAGTTCCTGGAGAATAATGGCAAGAAAACAATCATTGTTCTACACTTGGAATCTACATTTTTTTCTGCAAGATGCAAATTATGTGTCTAAAATTCCAATACAATTAGGCCACACCAAATAGTTTGTTAATTGCCCGGTTCCAATTTTAAAAAACCTACATAACGTGACAGGAAAAATACCAAAGTGCCTTGAAACGTCCCCCCCCCCCACCTCCAACCCCCCCCCCCCATCTTTGAGATTCTGAGTCAATGAGTGCTAATTTGATTTTACCATGGAATTTTTAACTTAATGATAAAGCTATAAATATATATCTGTACGTAGGTACATATTTGAATAGAAATTAACTTTTTGGGTAAAATCTATTTTCATGTACTCATTTCATTGTCAGCTCTTTAAAGCTGCACTCTTACAGATGGAACGTTTCAGCATCTGTTTTATTTTTCGTCTTATTATCTAATAGAACGAGTTACGCTTTGATATCATAATTGTAAAAAACAGTACCAAAACGTAAAAAAAAATTGTGTTGGAGACCGGGTTGGAACCCGTGTCGCCAAAATTGCAGTCCAGCGTCATATTCACTGAGCTACGACGGCTTACTCTAATCGGGTGACATTACTAAGCTATATACCTACCTCGGTAATATCATGTGATAACACCGACTAGCCAATTACGCATAAAAAATGAATTATACCTGGTAGACATTCCCAGTAATCTTTTTTATGGAAAAATACGAAATAACTGCTAAACTTAAATAAATTGTAAACTATGTGGTACTTCAGTTAGAAAGTTTCAATGCATTGTACACATCGATGCCAAGTTTATGTCAGTTTTCGACAGTTTTCTTTTTTTTTCACTATTTTATCATACGGAGTACAGCCCCTTTAAAGCATTAGTAATGCTTTTAGCCATAAAACATTAATATTCAAACGTATTAATGAATATCTGCGATCTGATCTTTTTCAGCAGTCTTATATCACTGGCTGTTAGATATTTACGCAAAAATTGGCTCATTCCAAGACAACAAAAAAATAAAATGTCAAAACAGTAAATCTGTAATATATTGAATTATATTCTGATTATATTGAACTTGGAGTTTAAATTGTTATTATTGTTTTTCACAATTTGAAAGACAAAAACTTTCCTGCCTATATATTATAAGATCAATAAACATAGAATCAATTTGGCCCTGCCTTATTTCTGTAATCAGTGTTTTATAACCTTCATTTCCAGACAGGTAATATAAATTCTTGAAAATTGAATGGGTTTGGCCTTGGCGTTTAAGAACATGACTGTCTATATAACATACATTTATCAGATGACATTCCTTGTTTCAAGATAATATAACTTTTTTTCTTATGTTACACTAGTTATGATATAACTTGACATTGACTAATTTAGAAACAAAGTTTTTACTAATACCAAATACATTCGAACCCGTTGACTTGAACTCGCTTGGCTTGATATTCTCGTTGGCTCGAACTAAATGTAAAGTACCTTAATTTCTTTATACTGAAGGTAAGCATTCCCGCTTGGCTCGATTTTTTAAAGGCTTGATATAACTTTGCCGGTCCATGAGAGTCAGAGCCAATGGAGTTCGACTGTATTGAACAAAATCCTCATCATGGGATCAAAATTACTAACATCCATTTCCATTTAAAGGGATACAATATAAGTTGATGCCAATTTTTCTATTTATTTTTTTAAGCATTATTATTTTAACTCATTTGACTGTAATGATAACAGAGCCGTCGTAAGACAGCGCGCTCGACTACGCCGCTTTGACTTAGAATACAATAACGATGTAATAATACCAAGTTTGGTCTCTTTATGTCAAAATTATTCGATACATAAGGTGACTTTGATGGTGCCCTCCCACCAGCCCACCCAAACAATGACACAAGTCATTCAAATAACTTGATTTCCCATGATGAAAATGTGGTTAAGAATATACAAATATGCCTGTCAAAAGAAAAAAAATATTTCAAGGGCCATAATTTGTATTTAGGGTTAAAATGGAGTTATGTTTCTTGTTGTAAGATGATCATAAATAATTTTGAATTTTATTAAGTGCATTGAATGAACAGTAAAGAAGTTTTTTTATTAAAATCCCAACTTGCCCTTAACTGTTACTTGCCTAAAACTTTAACCTAAGTCAATCAGGGGCCATAACTTGTATTAAGGATGATATGGGGTTATGTAACCTCATTGTGTGATGGTCCTGAACAATTGTGTGAAGTATTAAATCAATTGAACAAAGGGTATAGAAGTTATTAATAAATATCCCAACCTGCCCTAAAACTTTAACCTAAGTTCTATAGTCAATCATGGGCCATAATCTGTGTAAAGAATAATATGGAGTTATCTAACCTCATCATGTGATGGCCCTGAACACTTGGTGAAGTATTAAGTAAATTGAATAAAGGTATTATAAGTGAAAATCCCAACTTGCCCTAAAACTTTAACCGGACGCCAACGCCAACACCGGGGCGAGTAGTATAGCCCACCTATTCTTCAAATAGTCGAGCTAAAAACCAAAAAAATGATTTGTGAACAGATAAAAAACCCGTTGTGACCACAAATTTCCCAGTTAAAAAATAAGCAACGTCAAAATATCACAAATAACTCCAAGTGTACACAAATCTTTGTTCTGGTTTAAAAGCCAAATGAGACAAACGTAGCTTATAATGCATTCAAATAAAAAAAGATGTTTTTGCATTGATCATGATCAACCTATATTGTGCCACTTTAATACTAATAATATCTATCATGTGTTCCGGTTCCGGATGGAAAAATCAGACCCGAAGGCACCTGCGTTACCAGGTAACGAGGCTTGCCTGAGGGTCGGATTTTTCTATCCGGAACGGACACACATGATAGATATTTTTTTAGCATACCTTAAATTACATTTTTTGTAAGAAAATTCACAAGAAAGCGCGTTTTTGTACATTTCACCAAAAAGCGTATGCGATGATGTTTACTGACTTCATGACGCGCAGTAATTTGTATTCACTGCATACGTAAATAAGTTCCTTCGCTATCACGTCTTTTAAGGGTTATTTTGTTTTGTTTTTAAGGAATATTTTTGTAAAGGAAATGATAATGGAACTCATCTATTGAAATCTCATAACTATGGTTACATTAAGTGTTTAATAAAAGAAATTGAAAGTGTTACGTCAGTGCGTGACTCATATGGCATGGGGGGATGCCAGATGGAGTTTTCCAGCACAGCTGAAATCACCGGAAATGACTATTCGGTGTGCTAGAAACAAGTTTCTGAAACTCATTACAGAAAAGTTACGGACTCCTTTATAACTTTTCCTTATCTTGTTTCAGAAAAGTGTGTATTAAATGGCAATTTGTGTAAGGTCCTTTATATCATAATAATAATTTATTTTATTTTTAAAACGCCTACTTACCTACCTGTTTTTGGAATGGATGTAACCCTAATCAAACCAATTTTTTTTTCATTTGTATTAAAAGACTTCATTAGAAAACTAACACTACCCAAATGGGGTCCTTTGAAGTACAGAACTACCAACATTTTGAAAGAAAAACTTTTTAAGGTGGATGGTTGGAAGTTCAAAATATCCAAACCAGGTGTCATTGCCACAATATATTTTAAGTCACATTTTCAATAAATCTTGAATTAAAATGAATTTGGGTTGGTATGTTTTAGTTGAAAATAATTTTATCAGCATAATTATACAATAAGGGGGAAATTCTGTGACCTTCCATGGTTGGGAGTTCATACTTCTAATTCTTAATAGAATGCCTTTCACTAGATGCATCATTTAAAGGCTATGAAAATAATTTTCAATCAACAAACAAGCTTACATGTAACACATGAAAAAAGTGATGGAATGTTTAAATCATACAGATCAGTGTTTCTTTATAAGCAAAATTCTGTCCCATTCACATTATCAAAAAGTATACCTTTTTCACCAAAATTGGACTAAAAATTCACAATCCAAATTTTTCCATTTTTTTCTACTCTCAACTATTATCAAGTCAACTAGTACAGTTATTTTTAAATGTATTCTTTAAATCTCTTAAAAAAATTCACATTTTGTTTCCTTGTTTGAAATACTACCGTAAATTAAAAATATTAGGCATTTTGTAGCTATTTTCACAATTCTAAGGTTAAGGGCCATTCACCAAAAAAATAGTACAGTTGCAGAGTAAGCAAGAAAAAATAAACAAGACAGATTATTTAGCCTTTAAAATAAGGCATCTTTGGCCTATTTCATTGTAGATTTTAGGCAGGAGTTGAATTTTATCTCTTAATGAATGTCAATTTTTCATAGTTTTCCCCCTCATATATATTTGTATGAATTATACTGTAGCCAACTGGTATCTCTGTTCACTGTTTTTCTCTTCCTAAAATGTAGCCTGTTCACATTTAAAAAAGACTTCATTTTCACAAAAGTAATAGCAAAAATCACAAATTTGAAAAATATATATTTTACATAATTTTTCTCCATTATTTAGTCAAAGAACTGTTGTTAAATTCAACTTTGTAAGTGTATTTTGGCATAGAAGTCACAGTGAGCAATGTTATAAGCCAATTTTCTAGTAGCATCTTTTCATTAATGGTTGCTCGAAAAAATGTTGCTTTTCCATAATTTAGTGTTAATATTTTAATATTTCAAAGGACAGTGGCCCCATCCACAAAAAGGTCAGAAAAAGCACTTAAGTCCAAAACAAATTTGAGAATATTGAAAATCAACATGATTCCATTTGTGATGAAAGACTTTCTAAGTAACGACTAAGATCCATTAATGAAACAGGCCAATGAAATACACCTTTAAGCTGATTTTGTTACAATATTGAATAAGGAAAGTCTACCCACCATATCATCTCCGTCTGTGAGCATTGTGCTAACGGGGTTGCAGCATCTATCTGATCCAACAATCGGCAGCACAAGACGGCAAGCGTACAACTCAACTTCGTCATCTAATAAAGCCTCCAGGTACCTGTCATCAGCCAATCGCAAAACAGCACTGACCAAAGATGTCCCCAAGCGCTTTTGGACTGCACCACACTTTTTATTCCCTGTGTTTGCTTTCAAGGACAGAGCACCAACAGAAGGTGACAACCCAGTTTTATTGGCAATAGTTCTAAATGCGGAATGTCTTTTAGTTGAGGGAGGCGTCTTAAGACCTTTTGCAGTATTGAAGTCTGACATTTCTTTTTGTACAACATTTTGGAAAATTTCTTCTTGTGACTCAGTTGCAGGACCAAGTGTTTTTTCAGGCGGTACCAGCCCACCTGTGTTAGAAACATCAATATTTGATATATTCTTTTCATGAGTTTCACCAGTTGCACCATGAATGTCATTGGTTCCAGAGCTGTTATCCTGTTTATACCTCTTGGCCACAGTTTTCATAGCCAGTGGTGTCCACAAAGGCGGTTCAGCATATTGCACACTTGTTTTTGAATAAATATCTGGTTGTGTTTTGTCTTCAAAATCAATGGTTCTTTTTTCAGGGACATTTTCAACATGTGCAAATTGCGACATTAGCTGATCTGAGTTAAGTCCATTATTGTTTGTGTGATCTGAATGCTTTGGATTTGCTAAAATGTACGGCGTAAGGTTAATATCATCCTCTTCAGTAGGGTATTGCCTTTTTGGTGTAGAAAATCCAGTCATTATAGGACTGGAACCAGTTGGACACACCGTTAACTGTCCACTTACTTCTGAAGCATTTTCAATATAGGTATTTACAGTCATGTTTGAATTAAAGTCCCTGTGGTTATTTCCCTGAGAGGTGATGGATATTTTAGGTGCAGTAAACTGACGTTCATATTCACCATTTGAAACGTTTGCATTCAAATCTCCTGCAGTTGTATTATAACTTACAAACAAAGGTTCCCTATCAGAGGTGCTATTGCCATGTTCGGTGTTTTCAGAGTTCTGATTTTGTGACAGCGTGTCTAACTGTGCTTTTAGTTTTGCAACTTCAAGACTCAATAGTATTTTTTCTTCTGTTGCTTGTTCAATTTGCAGTCGGAGAATTTCTTCATTATTGTTGTTATTGTCATTGTTTGCAGACTGCTGTGTCTGCTGACTTCCATGGCCCAGATTCTGTTGACTCACCACATGTGAGTCAGTCCCAACCATGGCCGATCCGGCTAGCTGAGTCACGCCACATTTCTCCGAAGAGGAGCCAGGTAAATTTGAATCTTTTCCAAATTGGTTCCCATTTATGGGCTGCAAATCATGGCCGACTACATTGCTGGAGCTGGGAGCCAAAATGCTGACAGGAAGTTGCATTGAGACTGAGGAATTATGGGAAGAGGTAGAGACAATGGAATTATGGGATGTGTTTTCAGGTGTTGATGTAGATTTCTCCCTAGGAGAATAGTCCTGCATCTCATCTTGGTGTACTACACTGTTGCACTCTGCAAATGCATCCTGAAAGACACAGAAATAAACCCGTTTACAGACTATGTTATTACCACATTTAAACTATTTAACTATATAACGTTGCATAAAATATAACAATATTCCTGCAATGCATTAGAAACCACACAGACATGCTCAATAACCCCAAAAAGAGGTAAGAAATATTCTAGAACATACCTTACAACATTACACAATTCATGAGCACATAAAAAAGTTCTCTACAGACACCAATCACTTGACCAAAAGGAAAACAGCAACACTTATGGACGAATATCAAAGCAATAGCCATGCGCTAAGACACAATTAAGATACAAAGATAAAACTACCCACATCAAAGCTGCAAGGCTGACAGAAGATCATGTATCAGACAGCTTATACAACCACTACAAGACTAGCTAAATGGCAATGAAGATTAAACATCAGAAGATGGATATAAAACAATTGTTGATCATGGTATGAGGCTTGTAGTTACCCCTTTTATGTTTAATCCTCAAAAAAGCTTTATATCAATTTCAATCCTTGTTCAAGGCATGGGAAACTACTTGTTTCTAAGGCAATAACTTGTAAAACAAGTGCTAATTTCAACCAAAAGTAGAACAAAGACCCTTCTTTGCAGATGAAATAGTATCAGTCAAAGAAATTTTGGAAATTAGCTGTATTAGCTTATAACTAGGGCTTTTAACCATAGCAGAACAGAGGTATTTTTTGGCGAATTAAATAGTAACAGGGGCAATGAACTGTTAGAAGAGACCTTTCAAAAGAAAGTAGAACATTTTTAAGGTCTCTTTTTGGAAATGAAATCTTATCATTGAAATAAGGCTATTGGATATGAACAAGCCCCAAATTGTTCAACAGTGCTTGGCATCAAAACATTTAAAAAGCACTGCTTTATAAGAATATAAATCCAGAATTTGAGAAAGCCAGGAAAGCATTTTTCAGCACAGGGTTTGTGGGCTTGTGCTAATTTCACCCTCAGGCATCAGTTTAAGGAATGCATCTGTCGTTTAATAGACAAATTCCATAGCTTGTTTCAGGGATTTGAAACAGGTAGTATTAGGGCAATGATTTATGTAATAAAGTCAGCAAGTGAGCTGTAAACAAATAGTAATCAGCATGATATATGACTGAGGATCCAGCTGCCTTTTTTAAGCTGTTAGGGACACAAACAGTACTTCAAAGTAGTCATCAAAAGTAGACCTTTGGATGAACAAGCCTGAATTCTAACACAATTGCTTGGCATAAAAATTCTCAGCAATCCTTGCTTTATAAAATCCAGAACTTGACTAAGCCCGGAAAGCATTTTACCAGTGCCAGGCTTGTGGGCTTATGCTAATTTCAACCAGTGCTTTTAGCAGCATCTTTGTGCGTTAACATTAGATTTGAAGTTTATTTAAGGATTACTTGAATCCTACCATTGATTTGCAAGGCTACAGTCGAGATGTTTTTCTAACACTTAACTTAATCAAGGTTAGGAATAACTAGGAAAAAGTAACCTTTGCACTTATATTGAATTTCTCTGAAATTATAGTTTCCTTTTTCCTGCGTTAATGGTTACGTGCGTTAAAAACTGATATATTGGCATTTACTTAATATAATTTGAATTATATGAATTTATAAAGACTGATACTGCAGTTATTGCCATCAAAAATTAGGAATTTGATGTGGCAAAGAAATTAATTTGATTTTTTCCTGATTTCCTGACCAACCATAATTTCATTGCACCTGAATCATTAAGTTATGTATTACCGGCAGAAAAATAGTTGTTGTTAATAGTTGTATTACCGGCAGAAAAATAGTTCTTGTTAATTTTTGTATTAACGGCAGAAAAATAGTTCTGACTGTTTTTTTTGTTTTTTCTTCTTCTTTGCCTTTTAGGGTTAAATATTTGGTAGTTTCTTTTAAAGAAAAATTCATGATTGTACTTCCACAAAATAGCTACAAATACCAGTGTTAGAAGGATACATTAAGGCACAACTTTCCTATATATCTCAACCTACCCTATATTTTCAGTGTAAAATTGGAAACAATTAATTTTTATTTTTCTGCCTAAAAGTAGAAAATACAATGTTTTTTTTAAAGCATAATCTGATCATGATTTGTACTGTTTGTTAGATTGAATGCAGCGTTATTAAAAGATCAAAGTGTGTATTTATTCTTATCAATAAAGCAATTTTATTCTTATCAATAAAGCAATTTTATTGAAAGCAGCTCTGACATAAGAAACACATTAAAACCATTGCTGATTTATTTTCGTATCGTTTGATAAAATGTTACACTGGAGATAAAATTGTTAAATGGATAATATTTGTAATAAAAAATAAAAGTTAAAAAAAATAAAGTGCATGATATCATCATTTTAATAGCATTCTATTTGCAATGGTAATTAAGTTACCACACAAGAGCGCTGTAGAGGGAATGTCCTTGCTTGTCTGTTATTACCTCAGTCAAACAAGGATCATAACTGGACAGTTAATAAAGTCAGAGTTATGGGCCTTGCTATAATTTCTATATATTTGTCTTTACCAAGTTTCATTTCAACATCTTGAATACATCTTTGAGTTATGGCCAAGAGCAAGGTTTTTGCACTAGTACGGTGTCACGGCTGCCGATGTTCAATAAAGGAATATATGAAAGCATGTCTAATTATTGCACTTTAACAAGGGGTTTTAATCAATAATTAGTTAAGCCAGTATGATGGGCTTTGCCACATTATTGTCATTATAAACTCAAGTTTGAATAACAGTGACTATTATAAACAATCTGTGCCTTATATGGGGATCCAATAATTTATAAATAAAGCTATTATAATGAGTGTGTGTTCTGTTTGTGGTGTTTGTATTTGTGTATGTATAGTGTTCATGCATTTGATCCCTAGTCCATTGACGTTGAATTTGCCCTTGCTTTGTGCAACTAAACAGGGTTTATTTTTGAATTTTCGACTACTGGGTTTGTCCCTGTAGTTTTTATTGTATTATTATAATGTGAGCACATCATAAACAGGCAAATTAAAACTGAGGAAAAGTTTGAACATTTAGGGTTTCATGCAGATGGTGCAATAAATTCTGCAAATTGCTTTTCTTTTCTTAAAGCAATGAGTTCTTCGAGACAATTCAATTATGAGAAATAAAGTATGCTTAAAATAGTTTGCAAGTCGTTAAAAAACATGTTGATTCTATTTTACATGCTATCTTTCTAAGTCTTTTATCACACATTTCTTTGTAAAGAGTCTTGTATGATATTATAATGAAAATGTTGAAAAAATATTGTTCTTACAATATTAAATGTTTTAATAGTATCTTAAAGTGACACTCTTATTCATCTTAAAGTGACACTCTTATTCAAAATCAATGCATGTATACACACGAATAACAAACATATTTTTGAGTAATACATCTTTAACTACTTATAAAAATATTAATTACTGATCTCAAGATTATTACAGTGTTTGTAATAGTTGAAAACACAAAAATATTAAATGATTGGTGAGTGCTAAAAGATTTACTGTGATCTACTATTGTCTTATAAGGTAGAAATACCATGTTTTCTGCACCATTCTTTCAAATTTAACTCTTTATCTTTCATAAGAAACATTGTTTTCGACATTTATTCATCCTTTTTGGTATATCAAAACAGTTGTATTAATTGTGGTAAATCTAAATTGGGAGTAAGAGTGCAATAATTCTTTAAGGCTAAAAAGCAAGATTTTTTACAACTCAAACAAGAACTGATAAAGCCTATTTAGGAGTATGAAAAACACTCACTTTGGTAAGTTCAAGCAAATCCTTCACTTGTGACTTAATCAATCTTTAATACTTACCACACACACACCAATTAAATTTCAAATAATTAATTAATATCCAATTAAAATCCATTTTCATTTAAAGTTTTGCCCCCAAATTTCCATTATCTCTCAAAAATATTAATTCTAGAATTAATTCATAACTTTAAACAAAGCTGGAAAACATACCTTATATTTCACATGTTAAACAATTCTCTTAATATCAGAAGTACACAAGCCCTTTGTAATGATACCCAACCCTGCTTTGTTGGGCATACAACTCGCACCCTACATGTCTGAACTACTACTAAAATCCTCCGCCCAACCGTCCAACTATTCAGTGCTTCTCAGTCCTTGCGGACTAGTACTACCGACAAGGTAACCTATCTCTTCACAATTTTCCAACTGCTAGAATCACACAGAAAAGCAGAAAAAATCAATCCAATCTCTGGGACAGGTTTTTCACCTATATTTCACAGCCTGATGAAATATTGCCCTGGTTTTATCTCCCAGTAAAGTGATTCCTGGAATGAAATAATTTCTCTGTGGAGTAACTATATCAAGATTACCACAGACTGACATATTACATGTTGTTGTTTTTTCCCTGCAGACTATGTCATTTAACTGTTCTTATATAAAAGATTGGCACATAATATGTTGTTAAAAATCCTATAAGATGTGGTTTGCATGAAATAATTATGCAGACCTTGTCATTTGACTGGGTTTTATTAAGGATTTCTTTTCTGTTGACAATGACACAACTCTTAACTTATCTGAAGTGTGCAAAGAGAATGGTAATAGATTCTGTAACATAAACATCAGCAGAGACCTGTTTTTATTTTTCTCTTCAAATATTGATATTTTCCTCCTCCCTCGCCAAATTAAAGTCAGAATGTAACTCTGGATAGAGCTACCCTCATTCTTTAACATGAGCCAATCTATGGCACTGGCACTTAAGACCCCAATTTAAAGTCTTACCCAGAAGACTTTAGTAATTTTATTGGTGAAAAGCAGAATCAGACTTGTGACCATTCTCAACTCCTATACAAGATAGTCTCAAGTCCTATACAAGATAGTCTCAAGTCCTATATAATGGTTGTCCAAGGCTGTTTGTCCAAGGTTGTTTGTTAATGATTGTTTGTCCAATGCCATTTATTAATGGTTGTTTGTCAAAGGTTGTTTAACAAAGGTTGTTTGTTGGTGGTTTTTTGTCTACAGTTGTTTTGTCCAAGGTTGTTTATTATTGGTTGTTTATCCAATGTTGTATGTCCAAGGTTTTTTGCCAAAGGTTGTCTTTCTATGGTTGTTTGACCAGGATTGTTTGTCAAAGGTAGTCTATCTATGTTGATTGTCCAAGGTTACTTGTCAAAGGTTGCTTGTCCAAGGTTGTATGTCCATGTTTGTTTGTCAACAGTTGTTTGTCCCTGGTTGTATGTCCAAGGTTGTTTGTCCAAAGTTATTTGTCCAAGGTTATTTTTCCAAGGTTATATGTTCAAGGTTGTTTGTCAAAGGTTGTATGTCCATATTTGTTTGTCAGAGGTTGTTTGTCCATGGATGTTAGTCCAAGGTTATTTGTCAAAGGTTATTTTCCAAGGTTATATGTCCAAGGTTGTTTGTCTATGGTTGTTTGTCCAAAGCAATCTGTTTATGGTTGTTTGTCTATGTTTGTTTGTCCAAGGTTGTATGTCCATATTTGTTTGTCAGAGGTTGTTTGTCCATGGATGTTAGTCCAAGGTTATTTGTCAAAGGTTATTTTCCAAGGTTATATGTCCAAGGTTGTTTGTCTATGGTTGTTTGTCCAAAGCAATCTGTTTATGGTTGTTTGTCTATGTTTGTTTGTCCAAGGTTTTTTGTCAATGGTTGTCTGTCCAAGTTTGTTTGTCCAAGGTTTTTTGGCCAAGGTTGTTTGTCCAAGATTAGTTGTCCAAGTTTGTTTGTCCAAGGTTATTTGTCCAAGGTTGTTTGTCCAAGGTGGTTTGTCCATGGTTGTTTGTCCAAGGTTGTTTGAGCATGGTTGTTTGTCCAAGGTTGTATGTCCATGGTTGTTTGTCCAAAGCTATCTGTTTATGGTTGTTTGTCTATGTTTGTTTGTCCAAGGTTGTTTGTCCATGGTTGTTTGTCCAAGGTGGTTTGTCCAAGGTTGTTTGTCCAAGGTTGTTTTATCCAAGGTGGTTTTTCTAAGGTAGTTTGTCCAAGGTTGTTTGTCCAAGGTTGTGTCCATTGTTGTTTGTCCATGGTTGTTTTTCTACTGTTGCTTGTCCATTGTTGTTTTTCCAAGGTTGTTTGTCCAAGGCTGTTTGTCCATGGTCCAAAAACATGTGTGAATCCTTTTAAAAACATCAGAGTGATTTTGTCGACTTTTAAAACATGGCACAGGCTGTTTGTCCATGATTGTTTGACCAAGGTTGTTTATCCAAGGTTGTTTGTCCATGGTTGATTGTCCAAGGTTGTTTGTCAAAGGTTGTTTGTCTGAAGATGTTGAGGTTATTTGTTTTAGGTTGTTTGTGTAATATTGTTGTTTGTCCAATGTTGTTAGTCCAAGGTTGTCTTTCCACGGTTATTTGTCAACCATTGTTCGCCAATGAGTCATTAGATCCGCTGAAAACTTTCTTGAAAACTTAATTGATCCTTCTTATGCAATACATATTGCTATAAGACAAAACATCAAAACATAGTCAAAGTCTTGTTGATGCATACACACCCAAAACATGATAATATGTTTATAATGTATTATTCAAAGAGCGCTTTTATGTTTTTAAACATGAAACCAGGTACCAGGGCTTGATACTCAATAATTGCATATTTATTAAACATTCAAAATATTATTATGTTTGGCTTACACTTTCATTGTAAATGTAATCATTACAGATTTACACTATATTTCTAGGAATCATTATAAAACTAATGATACCAATCAGTCTGCAATGTGAAAAACATTGTACCTTAATTACAAGTATTGATTTATTACAATGGAAGCAAAGGTACACTGTATTGACCCCTGCGCCAAGTTTTCACTGACGCACAAAATCACCCTGAAGCTTTTAAAGGGACTTGCTTATGTTTTGAGACCAAAATGCTATTTCACGGTAATGCATCTGAAAACACTAATTGGATATTAATTTTATTCTTTGATACCAAAATAGCAGGAATACAACTGAAGTGTAAAAAATTCTGGTTGTAGTAGGGAGCAAACCCATGCTGGTACAGTCAAGAAAAAATTAGAAAACTGACTCCTTCACCACTCTGCCACAAAAACTCATACAAAAGCCGATGTATATTTAAACATTTGTCAAATACATTGGAAACATCACATGATAATATCCATCAACCAATCACGATACAATATTTTGATGAATTGCATTACTAACGGTATTCAAAATTGTGGTCTTCAAAGACAATAATTGAGCAAATATCAACATTACTTGAAGTGTATTTTACAAATCTTTGATGAGTCCCTTTAAACTATCCCTTCTGTCATTTTCTGAAATGAAATGTTAGTTTTTAACTTATTTATTTTATAACGATTGTGAAACAAGTTATTCAACATTATATTAATCACTCTTGTTGGCATGATATTACGCCAGAGTGTGATGTGGTGTTGAGGGAGAAACTGGAGTACCCGGGGGAAACCCAATTATCCGGCTTGGTGACCACAAACCAAGCTCACAGACTGGGTATCAAACCTGTTTTGACTAGGTATAAAGCAAGTGTGCTAACCGGACAACTGAACTCACACAAATTTGAAATTTGCAAGAAAAGTTGTCAATGTAATAACATATATCATTATTATTGTTATTATTATTATTATTATTATTATTATACAACATATACATTTTTTATAATTATTATCATCATTACATCATCATCATTATCAGCGCAGGCAAATATTGGTGGGGCATATTTTGGCCAGGGCAGAATATGTATCTAAGAATTTACACTATTCCAGTACTATTTTTCTTACAAAATTTACTAAATTTGCCTAATTTAAGAAATGTCACATTACTCTTGGAACTCACACAAATTTGACACCAACAAGTGACTTAACAAGACAAGAATTATTATAAAGAAATTTGAAGCACAATCTCATGTTCACAGGAAATACGATTATCTTTTTTTCTTCCCAATCAGCAGAAATATTTTCACTTGATTTTCCTCAATTTTCCTTGACAAAGCATGAAAACCTGCTATAACTTGCAAGAACTGAGAATTAAGATTGCTGACTGTTGTGTTGTTGTTCCATGGCTGTAGTCAAGCAGGCTGAGAGCAAAAAAAGCCTAAAAGCCTCTAATTTTAATGTTACTTAGAGCGTTTTCGCTTTTACTTTCCCATGCCAAACAACCAGGACACAAAAGTTTGGTGAGTCACCAAGGAACTGTGAGTCATATGGAGCTTTTTCCAATGTGGCCTTGTTTTCTCCTGGTAATGGATTACATCACTGCCATAGCATGCTTTTCTCTTTGAGAGGACCAGCAAAAACGGACCTTTACTTGCCATGCACTACAAGAAAAATGCCAATATCTACCCAAGCCATGACTTCACTAAAAGCAACCTTGGTGATTTATTTAAAAAAAATTAACAAAGGAGAAATCAATCATTAAATAACTGTAGAAATTAGAATCAACTTATTGGAGAAATTGATTGTGAACTAACTGAGAAAGTTGACCTCCAACAGCTGGAGAAATAGACCATCAATGAAATGGAGCAGTTGACCCCACCATTGAAATGGAGCGCTTGACCCCATTAATGAAATGGAGCAGTTGACCCCATTAATGATATGGAGCAGTTGACCCCATTAATGAAATGGAGCAGTTGACCTCATTAATGAAATGGAGAAGTTGACCCCTCCATTAAAATGGAGAAGTTGACCCCTCCATTGAAATGGAGCAGTTGACCAACAACAAACTGGAAAAATTGCCCATCAACTTACTGGAGATTAACTTACAGGAGATGCTGACCATCAACTTACTGGAGTTATTGCAAACCAACATAAGTCGACCACCAACTAACTGATAAAGTTGACCACCAAATAACTGATGAAGTTGACCACCAACTAACTGATGAAGTTGATCACCAACTGACTGATGAAGTTGACCACCAACTGACTGGTGAAGTTGACCACCAACTGAGTGGTGATTGTTCACCAACTGACTGATGAAGTTGACCACCAACTGAATGATGAAGTTGACCACCAACTGACTGGTGAAGTTGACCACCAACTGACTGGTGAAGTTGACCACCAACTAACTGATGAAGTTGACCATCAACCAAATGGAGAAAATGCCCACCAACCGAAATTGACCATGAGCTAACTGGAGTAGAAAAAACTGAAGAACTTTTGATTAGTCAACTAACTAGAGAGGTTGACCACCCACTAACTAAAGAAGTTGACCACCAACCAACTGGAGAATATGACCACCAACTAACTGGAAAAGTCGACCACCAACTAACTGGAGAATATGACCACCAGCTAACTGGAAAAGTCGACCACCAACTAACTGGAGACAATAACCACCAACTAACTAGAGAAATTGACCACTAACTAACAGGAGAAATTGACCACCAAATAACAGGAGAAATTGACCACCAACGAACAGGAAAAATTGACCACCAACTAAACAGGGGAAATTGACCACCAACTAACTGGAAAAATTGACCGACTTATGGCAGAAATTGACCACCAACTATCTGCAAAAAAATAACACAAACAACCCGAACTTCCATGAAACCATGTCAGAATAAGAGCACTTGATATGGATGCAAATTTATCTCAGTTAACCAAGGGGCATTACTCAAGAGGTAATGTAGTCAGAGTGATCTGACATCCATTTTGTGGTTCAGACATTGTGAATAAATTTCATAAGCTTATCAGATTCTTGAAAAGTGCTTCAAATGATGCAGTTTGTCTTAAGCTTAACAGATTCAGTAGTGATCAACAAATATCATATTTGAGTGAATCATACATTATTTAAAAAATCATTTTTAATGCCACTACTTAAAATCCAAATTCCAGAAATTATAAACAAAATTTTCTGATACAAAGACATTTATTCCAAGCACAGCTCATATCAATACAGCTTAAAGAGAAGTAGTTAACTGCTGGTGCAGGCGCTCTTTGATCATTTTTCCAATAAGCCTGATGGGAAACATGTGCAGGTTTCTGTGTATGGCATTCTCTTGTTAACTCATTACTGCCAATCTATCAAGGGCTATAACAAGTGGTAAATGAGTTGCAGAGTTATCTTATCATTTACTTATTGTCATTGCAACAGATAACACAAGCATAAGCCTATGACTTCTCAAGCCGGCAAGTGAAGGGTTTGGATTTGCCATAGATTTAGAAATTAACAAATTCATGTTATTATGTCCCAGATTTTATAGTCAATCTGGATTGGAATCCAATTAAGCATGTGGTGTGATTTCCCAACTAAACAAATTTCCTCAGTTGCATTGGTCACATAATGTATGTCTATAACAGAGGTCGAAATATGCAGTCTGTACTGGTAAAATACCTTCAGGACTAATTTGAGCATATCAATGGTACAGCATGATGATTTCTTATTGCCAGCACATACTAGTATTAGGATCCAGGCTTGTGTTAGTTTATTTTTGGTGTTGGTATTTGTGTATGTGTTTTATGTTTGTATCTATATTTCAAGGTTGTTTGCCTTGTGCCCTAAACAGGGAGTATTTTTGAATTTTCGACTACTAGGCTTTTCCCTGTATTTTTCATTGTACTGATTGTTGTTCACAAAATAATTGACATCAGACACTCAGTTATAAGTACCTGGTGAAAATTTGGAAATGAAGATGGTATGGGAATCCTTTGGAAAGCACTTGCTATAGGTGTGGGACACCACTGACTTTAAGTGTAGGAAAGGACAGTGAGCATGGTGAAAGAGGGTGGTACATCAGGAAAGAAACACATCATTCTTATATTCAGATATTTTTCAATATAATTTTCTTTGGAAATATGAAGTGTTATATATAATTATTTTCTAACTAATAAAGTAATGAAACATTATGTGCACTTGAGCATGTACACATTCATGTCAAAGTTGTAATTGAGTATTAACGTTATTTGAAAAATCTCTGATCAAACTTGAACCTGTGCTAGATTTTTTCATTAAATCAAGGGAGACAATTTGTTCCTTGAGTTTCGCTTCTTTTAAAACACACACTGTCATATTTGAATCTATTGATGTTTCAGGTTCCTTTCACATCCATCTACAATGTTCATAGTGTAATGAAAAGTAATTTCATGTGCTTAAACAATGCATTTCAAGGAAGACAATTTAGGAACAGTGGGCTAAAGAGTTATGGTTCTTATTATGTGCAAGTGTCAAACATGTATTGCCATATATTACCCCCATTCACATTTTTAGTATAATTTTGTACAATGATTCAGCATTTCTTTAACCAAGGGAAGTAATCTGGTAACATTGAGTCAAAGAGTTATGATTCTTGTACTACACACATATTCACAATCAGTGATAGTTTTGGCGCAATTTACTGCCTTATAAAGGCTGTTTCCCCTTATGAAAAAATGTACATTAAGTCATTTTTCCTAAAAATTGATAATTTCTTCCCAATTTGATAAATGCAGATTATCTTAATGAATTAAAAAGGCAATGACATTCTTGAAGAATAAATTAAATCTTAACAAAAATAACTATTTCACAGCATTATGTATGCATAACAATGTGAAACATGTATATTTGCCATTATATTAGCTTTTTTGGCCTGATTTTGTACTTTTCCCAATGTCACCATTTTTCCAATTTGCAGGGTACAGGCAGTAAAAATAAATAGTAAAAAAATCACTGACATTGTTACAATTATATTGATGCACATTTGCAGGCCCTTAATTATTGCATTATGCTTTTGTACACGCAATTTTAAACCAGTACAAGAAACCATACAATTACGAGTTTGCCAGTTCTTAAATCTCTGGTCAGAGTCTTTTCTTCTCCAACTAAGACATTGTTGTCCCTGCAATTTTCTCTCAAAAATAGATTTTCTCTCTTGGAATAAAAATGCAAACTCGCAATTACGGCCTGGCTGTCAAAGTGTGCAGCAAGTGACCTGATTAAATTACATTTTATTGTCAGGAAATCGGGAAAGCCTAGGAATATATTTGTCATTCCAAAATCTGTTTATTTTGGTGACTCACGCACTACCAGTGCAGATTTCTTTTGCCTTTTTCTCCAGGAATTGGAATGGCCTATCTAATAATTTCTTGCAGAATTCATTGGAAAGTCCGCTTAATGTAAAGGCTAATATCGGGTGAAGAAAAAAAATAATGGCAATTTTATTTTGCTGCATTGCAAGGAAATTGGAGTAAGATTGTCAGTGTGTGACAACATAACAATGATTCATTAAGCACCTTTTCATGACACATGCCATTATCGTTAGTGTGTACGTGTCTTTGTGCCAGTCCTTAGATTGCAATAAGTGCAGTTAGGTAAAATAATCATTTATCTAAAGTTGGAATAAGACATCAAATATAGAACGAGCAGTTTCAATTATAATATAATGATTGGTTCAGACATTGTATGATCAAAAGTGATTAAATCTAAGAAGTTAATGAGTTCTTCAGTTTAAATATGAATTGTAATACAAACCCTTTGCTCATGAATGCATGGACTAACCCGGCTTTGCTCATGAATGCATGGACTAACCCGGCTTTGCTCATGAATGCATGGACTAACCTGGCTTTGCTCATGAATGCATGGACTAACCCGGCTTTGCTCATGAATGCATGGACTAACCCGGCTTTGCTCATGAATGCATGGACTAACCCGGCTTTGCTCATGAATGCATGGACTAACCCGGCTTTGCTCATGAATGCATGGACTAACCCGGCTTTGCTCATGAATGCATGGACTAACCCGGCTTTGCTCATGTATGCATGGACTAACCCGGCTTTGCTCATGAATGCATGGACTAACCCGGCTTTGCTCATGTATGCATGGACTAACCCGGCTTTGCTCATGAATGCATGGACTAACCCGGCTTTGCTCATGAATGCATGGACTAACCCGGCTTTGCTCATGAATGCATGGACTAACCCGGCTTTGCTCATGAATGCATGGACTAACCCGGCTTTGCTCATGTATGCATGGACTAACCCGGCTTTGCTCATGAATGCATGGACTAACCCGGCTTTGCTCATGTATGCATGGACTAACCCGGCTTTGCTCATGTATGCATGGACTAACCCGGCTTTGCTCATGAATGCATGGACTAACCCGGCTTTGCTCATGAATGCATGGACTAACCTGGCTTTGCTCATGAATGCATGGACTAACCCGGCTTTGCTCATGAACGCATGGACTAACCCGGCTTTGCTCATGAATGCATGGACTAACCCGGCTTTGCTCATGAATGCATGGACTAATTCGGCTTTGCTCATGAATGCATGGACTAACCCGGCTTTGCTCATGAATGCATGGACTAACCCGGCTTTGCTCATGAACGCATGGACTAACCCGGCTTTGCTCATGTATGCATGGACTAACCCGGCTTTGCTCATGAATGCATGGACTAACCCGGCTTTGCTCATGAATGCATGGACTAACCCGGCTTTGCTCATGTATGCATGGACTAACCCGGCTTTGCTCATGAATGCATGGACTAACCCGGCTTTGCTCATGTATGCATGGACTAACCCGGCTTTGCTCATGTATGCATGGACTTACCCGGCTTTGCTCATGAATGCATGGACTTACGAATGCATGGACTTACCCGGCTTTGCTCATGAATGCATGGACTTACCTGGCTTTGCTCATGAACGCATGGACTAACCCGGCTTTGCTCATGAACGCATGGACTAACCCGGCTTTGCTCATGAATGCATGGACTAACCCGGCTTTGCTCATGAATGCATGGACTAACCCGGCTTTGCTCATGAACGCATGGACTAACCCGGCTTTGCTCATAAATGCATGGACTAACCCGGCTTTGCTCATGAATGCATGGACTAACCCGGCTTTGCTCATGAACGCATGGACTTACCTGGCTTTGCTCATGAATGCATGGACTAACCCGGCTTTGCTCATGAATGCATGGACTAACCCGGCTTTGCTCATGAATGCATGGACTAACCCGGCTTTGCTCATGAATGCATGGACTAACCCGGCTTTGCTCATGAACGCATGGACTAACCCGGCTTTGCTCATGAACGCATGGACTTACCTGGCTTTGCTCATGAACGCATGGACTAACCCGGCTTTGCTCATGAACGCATGGACTTACCTGGCTTTGCTCATGAATGCATGGACTAACCCGGCTTTGCTCATGAATGCATGGACTAACCCGGCTTTGCTCATGAACGCATGGACTTACCTGGCTTTGCTCATGAATGCATGGACTAACCCGGCTTTGCTCATGAATGCATGGACTAACCCGGCTTTGCTCATGAATGCATGGACTAACCCGGCTTTGCTCATGAACGCATGGACTTACCTGGCTTTGCTCATGAATGCATGGACTAACCCGGCTTTGCTCATGAATGCATGGACAAACAAATCATTGCTGACATACTTTTGCAAATGCTTGCATTTGCAAACCCACCTTTGCTGAAAACGATATCACCCTTTGCTGACAAATCCACCTTGGTTTATGCACGTATGGACAAAACCCTCCTTTGCTGACAAACTCACCTTTCGCATGCATGCATTGACAAAGCTAAATTTGCTGCCAAACCACCCTTTGTGCCCATGCAAATAGGACAAACCCACTTTTGCAGATGAGTGCATGGACATATCCACCTTTGTTTACAATTTCACCTTTGCTTCTACATTCATGGACATATCTACATTTGCTGCCATATCACCCTATGCCCATGCATTTAGGGCAATACTACCGTATTATATCATGCATAGGACGCCCTTTTTTACCCCCAATTCTCGTCTTAAAAATGCTTGCGTCCTTTCTATGCTATTAGAATTTCATCTGTTTTTTTCCAAGTCCATTTCAGGTCCAAAATCTCGGACCGGGGAGGAACGCGGTAATAGTAAGTATCTGTAATGCGTCACCGAAGAGAACAACATAGGTAAAATCACGCAAGTTAACACACGCAGAAATATATTGAATGTTTACTTTAAAATGATTTATTGAGAAATAAATTGAAAACAAACATGAGTGTTTACTTTTTTACAAAAGGGACGCTACTCACAAAAACTCGATGTGAGTCAGCACTTTAACTGGATTTAGTTATAACGGCAACGGAAAATCGGGAAAGAAGGTAAATATCAATTAATCGTTGTTCATGATTTTAATGTTTCGATATTTTACAAAACATTTTGTTGTATCTTACTGTTTTAAAAAAATAATAAAGGAATTTGCATAACGCAAAGTAGCATTATTGTCACTATCAAATCCTTTCAAATGTGCGAAGGTGTGAAAAACACCTGATGTCTGTCATTAGAAAAACATCAATAGAACAAACTATTAAGATGGTAATACCGTATGGTAGTTTGTTCGCACTTTACCCGTAGTGCCTTCCGCTGGCAAGGATAATTACCGACACACATTAATTATGCCTGCATGCTTTAATCCGCGCAGCGACAAGCCTTATCAAAACAATCATCAGTTTTGACAATACACAGTTTTGCAACGGTTGACTGTCATTCAGAAGGCATGTCGGTACTATTGCAACGGTTGACTGTCAGTCAGAAGGCGTGTAGGACTATTATACTTTTATCATTGTTGTGTACACTAAATTACCGAAATATGACGATTATTATCGAAATACACAAGCCAGCTATCGAAATATGCCTTATATACAATTATTTTTTTTACTTCGATATATGTTATAAATACTTGACCAACCTCAATTTTTCGGCTCTGATTTTGACATTTTTCCGCTGCGTCCTATCTTATATATTAAGGGTTTTTACCCGTTTTTTTTCAACTATTTTTTTGCCTGCGTCCTATCTATGCTAGCGTCCTATACATGATATAATACGGTACTTTTGCATATGAGTGCATGGAAAAATCCACCTTTGATGACAATTCCACCTTTGCTTGTACATACATGGACAGATCCACAATTGCTGCCAAGTCAACCTTTCCTCAAGCACACATGGACAAAACGACTTGCTGAATAACTACATATATAACTGCCGAAAATGGTGTCTGCTATGCTTCTCTATAAATAAATCACAGCAATGAGACAAGCTGTTAAAAATGTACTATAAAATGGTTTATGTTTCATCTTAAAGCGTGCTTAGGAAAGACAAACATTTATTTCCGTACTTTAAAATGTTTCTTATGTGTTTCATCTTAAAGCGTGCTCAGGAAAGACAAACATTTATTTTCGTACTTAAAAATGTTTCTTATGTGTTTCAAAACATGTCATCATTAAAATTTTAACAACGTACGATTAACTAAACAATTTTATTAACTACTCGGCCTCATATGTCAAACCAAAAAAGGTTGTTCCATTTAGGTCACCCCTTCCAGGGGGTGCCAAAAAACTTTTGTTCATTCACAGATTGATAAACTCACATTGGCTCATATTTGAATCTACAGAACAAACTTTGGTTACAAAACACTCAAGCTGGCATGGACAGATATGAATTGATATGGAATCTTAATCTGATTGTAGAAGTATTATATATATACTGGAGCATTCGGAACTCCTCGGCCATTTTATCGAAAACAACCTCGGATGTATGCCGGTACATCAGTTGAAGTAGTTCGTAAATTTTTGAATAATATCATTCATTAAATGTAGTGTTTAAGAGTTGTATTTATTGATCTAAGTTTAAATTGATTGCCAGTGAAGTGTTTTATTGCAAACATAATTAAGATTCCCAAGAGTTAAGTCATACAGTTTAACTGCTAAATAAGATTACTACGCGATCTATTTGCAGCGGACCTAAACGGACCAGTTTTGGAGTATGTAAATCGTCCAAATACATCCGAGGTTGTTTTTGAAAAAATGGCCGAGGAGCTCTGAATAATACTGGAGATGATTTAGTGTCTAAGTTTAACCAATGATATTGCCTCACTATAATAATTAACCATTGCACACATGCTGGGTTGCATGAAAAAAAGAAGCAAATATAATTGTTCAAGTGAAGTAGGTGTTTTATTCATTAAGAAGCATATTTAGAAGAATTAATTAGGTAAGCTGAGTATTTTATGTGTCTTGACAGGTGTAATGAAAGTGATTGGCTAGATGCCCATGGACTATCATAAAGAAGGCATTTTTATTGCAACAGCTATCCTAAGCCTGTCATGTAAGACTAGCTGTTTGCTAAAAACAGAGGCAATCCAAATGGATAAAAAGTTGAGGTTTCTGAAAACATTTTAATATTTTTGAAAATATTCTTTTTCCCTGAATGTGTTCATACATCTCTGCTCTTCAATGAAACTACAGGTGCATTTATTTTTTTGGCTTTCTTACTAGAAAAAAAGTTCAGCTGTATTCCAGGTTTATTGGGCAATGGGCAAAGGCTTTCTGAGATACCAGAACTCCTGTCTTTGGAGATTGTTGGGCAATTGAACTTGTATGTATTTTAACACTTAGCATAAGGTTAGATTATTTTGGCAAGGATTTTTTTAACGAAACCTAGAAAAGCATAAATTGGGATGATGGTTTTAAAAACTTTGATATCAAAAACAAAAGAAACAAAATACCAAGCACTAGATACATTTTTCAGTTATTGTTTGGAAACAGATTTTCAGCTCAAGGTCACTATGACCTTGACCTTTGATCCCCTGACCTCAAAATCAATACGGTTCAGCTACTGGTCATGACCAATATGCCCACTAAGTTTGAGGTCACTGGGCCCAATCATTCTTCAGTTATTGATTGGAAATATTTTTATTTTTTTTGCTCTGTGTTACCGTGACCTTGACCCACTGATATCAAAATTGATAATGTTCATCTTCTGGCCATGACCAACCTGCTTAACAAGTTTGAGTTCCCTAGACCTAAAGTATATTACAATAATTGATCACAGACTGTGGAAAGGACAGACAGTCCGGTTACTATGTATGCTGCCCTGTTGGGGCATAAAAATAAATTTCAGTTTGGTATGCCTTTAATGCACATCGTTTGGTAATTATGTTGACAAGAAATATTGCTCAATATTATTAAGAAAATAATTATAGAGCAAGAAATACATTTGATTAATTACTCAGAGATCATAAAGTTGCCCTCAAATGCTTAATGCATAATAAATTTCCCTATTTAGATATACCAGACAACATATTTTATTTTGTTCTTAAATATTAATAAGTAAAAACATAAATCAGAATTTGCAATTTTCATAATTTAATTTATTTCGTAGATAAATTCAATAATTTACTCATCACTTATATATCTTAGTGAAACTTGGGCCGTAATTTATGAAATGATGGGTAAAATTCAAAGAATAAAATAAAAAAATTATTGGGTGTATGTGCTAAGGTTTCTTCAAAGAGAAAATCTGATAATAAAACAATTACATTTTTATTGTTTAATTCTAAAATGTAGTTTCTTTCACAAAGCTCTCAAGATTTGCAGCATACTAAAATTGTTCCTTCTTCAATTATGTACTAACAATGTCAATAAAACAATATCCAAGCTAAAGCTCATTATAGATGAGTCAAACAGAAATCTGCCATCATTTACTGAAATACCTGATATAATCATTGTAGTGATTTATTAGGGACATGTCATGGTGTTAAATAAATTATAAGCCATGGCATGGTGGGGGGCATGGACCTACAGCATTGTGGAAAAGAAGTAAATGTATCAGAGGAATAAAGCTTTGATGGGAGTACCTGCTTTGTGGACTGTTATACTGCTAGCAGATGACAAGCCTTGTCCATTTTTCCCAGTTTGTCAGGGACATATAGGGCATCACTCAGCAATTAAAAAAGCAAGAGTTAAAGGGACTAGACACCTGGCCCCAATTTCTCGACACTTCTTAAGTCCCTTATAAAAGGATTAAGCTAATCTCACTATTTTTGTTGTTCTATAAAATGTGCTATATTAACTTCTTCAAGAATTTTTAGAAATTATGTCGGAATAATCTGTATGATTATCAGAATAAACCATTTTTCATTTATCAAAATCCATTTTCAGTATGTATTTTGGCTAACTGAAATAAGCGACTTAAGCCTGTTAAGCTTAAGAAGTTTCGAGAAATTGGGGCCAGGTGATTGCAAGAAAAAATAATATTGTCAAAAACCTTTTTGCATATTTTTTTCTTATTTGTAATTTACTGGGTCTGTCTACCACGTAAACCTTTGTTAATTTAAAATACAGCAATATATGTATCTGTACTTAATAGGGATGCAAATCAATGGCAAAATAGATATTCGAATATTCGGTAATTCTTTTGATCGAATATTTGAATTTTCGATTACCGTAATACATATTTTAAAAGATGTAGTAAACTACTATTATTATTCGCTAAAGTAATAGCCGGGGCATTTTAACCCTATTTTGTCATAGCCGGTACGCGCGGCGGACCCTGATTTTCCCCTCCATTTTCAGGAAGAAAAAAGCAATACATTACTAACAGACAAACAACAAAATCAAATAATTCAATGCCGCTGCTTTTTGTAAACAATGTGAAATTAGATGGATTCCTAGTCAAACAGTGTTTTGTGCCAATGGAGGTTCTTTCCATAGGATAATCAGCCTCGTTCTCAGATTGACCTCTCAACTAACTAATTATAACTATGGAAAACCCAAACAAACTCGGGAACTAGTAAAATAGTAAAACGAAAACATAAGTGGATTGGACTTATCTGTTGTACAAAAATAGAGGAAGTATATCCTTAAATCCATTTCAAAGCACGAAATTGTATCGAAAGATGGAAACAGTTTAAAGCACATATATATACGCAACAACCTTATTGTAGCACAATATTAATACATTATTGTGGCATTCATATCATTACCTCGATTTGAGCAATGTTGCACAGCATAATTTGCAGCCAAGACAACACATCGGTGTTAAAGCCGATCCCTAGCCAGTTATTGTGTATGTAAGCTTATTTATACTCGCACTCGGGCCTTGCCAATTCGGAGAGTGCCCCGTTAAGATTGTTAGTCATTTTAGGTTTTGGAGCATAGTGCAGAGACAGAATGTTACCCTGGTTTGAGCTACCTTGGTTCTTTAACGTGCACCAGCGTATAGCACTGTCACACGGGACCCCCATTTAACGTTCCTCCCGGAAGACGACCGGTTATTGTAAAAGTAGGGGGCGAGCGTAACTAGTCATCACATTCACACCTCTGGCATTAGGCGCCAATTGTTGTAAAAACAAGATAAACAAACTTTATAAACAAAATCAGTGATGAAGGCAAAATGTGTTTTATTTTCTTAATTTAACTTTTTTTCGAATATTCGAATACCAATTTTGACATTCGAATACCAAACGTTTGATCAAATATTTGAATATTCGTTTGCATCCCTAGTACTTATCATGTGACTTTCAAATGCTAATTATACACATTATAAACTGGGAAACCATTATGCGCTATTGTAACACATGTTAACTGACAGCTGAGACATCAACAAAAGGTTATTTTTAATCATATAAACTGATGTATTATTGGCCTCATACTAGCTTGTATCTTGTCTTGTCTTGTGGAAATAATGTATTTGCTGACTTCATACCATCTGGTGTCTAGCCCCTTTAAGGGCCTCTCTTCACACCATCTGGTGTCTAGCCCCTTTAAGGGCCTCTCTTCACACCATCTGGTGTCTAGTCCCTTTAAGGGCCTCTCTTCACAGCATCTGGTGTCTAGCCCCTTTAAGGGCCTCTCTTCACACCATCTGGTGTCTAGCCCCTTTAAGGGCCTCTCTTCACACCATCTGGTATCTAGCCCCTTTAAGGGCCTCTCTTCACACCATCTGGTGTCTAGTCCCTTTAAGGACCTCGTTTCTTTAAGGACCTCTCTTCACACCATCTGGTGTCTAGCCCCTTTAAGGGCCTCTCTTCACACCATCTGGTGTCTAGTCCCTTTAAGGACCTCGTTTCTTTAAGGACCTCTCTTCACACCATCTGGTGTCTAGCCCCTTTAAGGACCTCTCTTCACACCATCTGGTGTCTAGTCCCTTTAGGGGCCTCTCTTCACACCATCTGGTGTCTAGCCCCTTTAGGGACCTCTCTTCACAGCATCTGGTGTCTAGCCCCTTTAAGGGCCTCTCTTCACAGCATCTGGTGTCTAGCCCCTTTAAGGGCCTCTCTTCACACCATCTGGTGTCTAGCCCCGTTAAGGGCCTCTCTTCACACCATCTGGTGTCTAGTCCCTTTAAGGACCTCTCTTCACAGCATCTGGTGTCTAGTCCCTTTAAGGACCTCTCTTCACACCATCTGGTGTCTAGCCCCTTTAAGGAACTCTCTTCACACCATCTGGTGTCTAGCCCCTTTAAGGACCTCTCTTCACAGCATCAAGGTGCAAACAGTATTTGTTTGGTTGTTGTTGATAAAATTTGAAATAAGACAAAATCTGACAAGACCGACAATATGTTATATATTTTAATGCTAAAATAAAGATTTTAACAAGATTTTCAGCTTACTAAAACTATTCCTGAAGGTCAATTATGTGTCTAAGCAATTTGCACTAACATTTATTTATGTCTTTAGAACCGATATACAAGTCAAAGCTCATTATAGATGAGTCAAACATGAAATTCTGCCATAACTTACTGAAATACCTGATATAATCATTGAAGTGATTTATTGGGAACATGTCATAATGTTTCATAAATTCATTACCATGGCTTGTTGGGGGGCAAGGACCTACAGCATTGTGGAATAACAAAGAGGGTATCAGAGGAATTAAGCTGTAACGAGTGTATGGGCTTTGTGGCCTGCAACCCTACAAGCAGAAGCCAACCCTTGTCCCTTTTTCACTGATTTTCAATGACTACTAATCAGGTATCACCCTTTCATTATTAAGCAATAGTCATGTGCATCACTACATACACATGCATTGTCTTTTGCCACATAGTACTAAGTTTCATAATACACTAACAACATTACAGCTATCACAATTCCACAAGATACCTATTTTTCTTTTTTTAAAAGACAGCAATAACACTATGTAAAGCCATTGTCGGATACCCCCCCCCCCCCGCCGATACACTACTATGTTATGCTTCGTTGTGTACTGTTGGTGATCTTGCTACAAAAATCTTGCAATCATGAATAATTCATCAGTCAGTTTAATTGGTTCCTTACGGTACCAGATGCTTTGCTGTAGAAAAATATTCTAGCAAAAGCCAGGATTGAACCGGGTCTGCCAGTTTTGTCAGCATCCAGACCACATGGTCACGGAGGCTACTGAAACGATTCGGGTTATTGAAGAGTATTTTAATTGTAACATGCAAATTCATTGGAAGAAGAGTTGTCTGTCCTGCCTCATGCATAATCCATGAAAACGATATTTTGTCAGTCAAATGTCCCAAAGTATTTATGAAGCATATCATAATCAAGTCACGGTTGCCGATGATGATGTAAAGCATGCTTTCCCTTGATAAAACCAAACTGGTGAAAACCCCCTTACTCTGTCAGAAATTGAAAGATCACAGCAACAGTGCAAACAGAGGGGTAAATTGTCTGTTAAAGATATATCATATTTACAAATCACCAAACACATTAAAACTACAGGCACAAATTTCATGAAGAAAAGCAGACTGCCCTGGGGTTATAACTCTTACACACCTGGGAAAAGTCAATGTGAAGATGATGGATAAATAGTGTCTGTCTGCCTCGAATATATTGGAAATAAAGATTACAGAAAAACAGCAACCTTAATCCATTGTCTGAGTCATTGTATGTCGGAGTTGCAGATAAGGTATGTTTTTGCGTTAGTACGCAATTATTTTAAAAATCGAAATAATAAGAGACATTCATTGTTCATTGATTAAACGCTACGGTAATAGAAACTTAAAATACTCATTGATAATTGAGAGATAATCAATTTATTGCTATGGTGTGAAGTAACACTCAATGACGTTGGACAATTATTATCTGTAACTCCGTCATGTCATGAAATCATTCAATAAGGTCAAACAGCAGCAACTCTGGCATCACAATATATCTTTACAACATGAGTGCTGCTAGGGGAACACCATCACTCACCTTTTTTTATTCAAGCCACAGGGACATTATTCTCAATAATAAATAAATAAAGGCTTAAGGGCCTTGCTATGCAATTGCGTATAGTGATAACATGTGTCCTCATTTGCAAGTGAATATTGTTACTAGTAAACGAGATATGGCCATTTTTTTGCAGGAAACAGTAGAGATTGACACGAAGGCTTTCTCAACACTTTTATTCTTTTTCTTTGAAATGCAGACCAGCTAACACAGTCAAGCATCCCAACAAGGTCAGAAAGCATACACTCTTGACACACACCAAAGGTCAGAAAGCAGTTGCTGTGACATCACAAAAAAGGTCAAAAAGGAGGAACTCTGGCATAACAATTCCAACTTCACTAGTCATAACATTACCTGTAGACAGAGAAAGACAAAACTCGTGGGAAAAGGAGCAGACATCAGAACAGCTGTCAGAAAACAGGACAAAAAATGAGGAAACCTGCCGATCTGCCAACCACAAAAGCCATTATCAGACAGGTAAATACATCTATCATTATTACTTAATCTACCTGGGACCCATTGCATTAAAACTGTTTTATCATAGGTAAGCTTTTATCATAATTATGTTCAAGGTCATGTGAAGGCTTAAAGATGTACTTCAGATTCTCTTTAAAAACATTCCATAATACAATTTAAAAGAAATTCAGTCAAGTTTCCCTCAGAGAATTATTTTTTATTTTGATATCTTTCTCTCTATTTCAAATATAATTCAAGATGAGATTTTATTATGATTACCTTTTAAAAACAGTTGAATGGTTTATGACAACAATAATAAATATCTGTGTCATATAACAATGGATGCAATTTTATATCTTGTTAAAATTTTAATCATTTTTATCATTCCATTTTATTCAAAATATAGGCATTTATTATCCAAAATAATTAATTATTCAGGATAAAAACTCATAACTTTAATTTTGATTCCTCAGAGCATAAAACATAAAGACAAATATCATGTATGCCAGAATTTAAACAGTTGTCAAGTTTCCTTTTCTGAAACAGAATTTAATTCAATGCAAAGACAGGAAAGAAATTTAAAATGGAAGTTGATAAAAAAAGTGACAAATAACAAGCTTAATGTGGAACAAAAAAAAATCCACACTTTTCTTCTGAATTGTCATCGAAATCACTTTTTAAGACAGAAAAGTGCGAGCCTGAGAATGCGCAAAAGACATTTAACACAGATTATTGGTAATTTGTCTCAGCAGGTCGAAATGCCAGACACTTTAAACCCCCGCATACAGACAGCACTTATCATGTAAGTATTAATCCTGCAAGTCTTAATAATTTACTAACTTCTTTGATGGTTATTTGCTAAGAAATTGCAGCATAATCAAAAACAATAGACACCCCACCCTCAAGCACCCAGGACTCATGCCAGAATAGTTATGAAAAGGTGTTTAATTCACCAGGTGAAATCTGACATCATTCAGAGAAATATTGGGTAGATGGCTTTTCATGCTGGTATAGAGCAACTTTCCCAGGAACTGTTTGTCTGGGAGACACCTCTGCTGCATGATATAATATAAAGATATTCAACTCCAGACTTTCTCAAATGTAATAGGGTTTTAATATAATATTCACTGAAAAGATTACAAACCCTACAATGCAACAAAACCATGTTTTCAATTTGTGACGTAAAAATTTGGGCAAATGAAAGTGTTTAGTTCCTGCGAGACGCTAGGCTGTAGGATGAAATTTTAAAGGGATTATCTCAAATATGGGTTTTAATTTAATGTTCAATTAAGATTTAAGTAACCCTGCAATGCCACGAAACCTGGTTTCCAATTTATGACATTAATGTATTGTGCAAATCAAAGTTTTAAGTCAATGGGAGACACCATTTCTGCATGATAAAATATTAAAGGGACTTTCTCAAATGTTTAAGGGTTCTGATTAAATGTTCAATAAAACAATTACAAACCCTGTAATGCCAAAAATCAAGATTTCCAATTTGTGACATCACAGTATTGTACAAAGCAAAGTTAGTAGTATGTATCTAAATACAAGCAGTGACCTTGACCCATAAAATAATATTACATGAAACCCATTACCCCCAAATACAATCCTAAGGGACGTTATTCTCCATATCAGCTTGCCTGTACCAAAGTGAACAACCAATATGTACAACCATTTGCCTCTGTTCATACATAAAAGTGACCTTGATCTTGAAACCATGAATCATTATCATGCAGCATAATCATAGGTAAAAGACACCCCACCCTGACGCCCTTGGGGACTTGTGCCAGAATGGGTATTGAAAGGTGTTTAATTCACCAGGTGAATTACCCTCAAATCTGACATTAATGAGAGAACTATTTGGTGGATGGCATCTCCTGCTGGTATAGAGCCACTTTCCCAGGAACTTGTAAGTCTGGGAGACACCACTGCAGCATGAAGAAATATTTAGGTATTCAACTCAGGATTTTTTTGGTAGATGGAATCTCCAGCTGGTTAGTGGAGCAATCAAATACTAAGCTTATTTTTGGGTCTAGTATTTAAGGCAGTGGGGTGAGGTCATGTCAATACACTAATGCATGTTAAAGAACCAAGGTAGCTCTAACCAGGGTTACATTCTGTCTGTGCACTATGCTCCAAAAAAAACTAAAATGACTAAAAATGCTTATTGTAGCACTCACCAAAGCCTTGCTCGAGTGTGAGTATAAATAAGCTCACACACACACACACACACACACACACACGCACGCACACGCACGCGCTCACACACACACACACACATGCCAATGTCTGTATGATGTGTTGGCCAATCAGTGGGTCAATTAAGGGCATGACTCCCACAGAGATGAAATTTGCTATATGTGTACATGAGTTTACCAAGTTTCATAGACATTTCATTCAATGGTTTTCCAGTAGGGCCAATATTTAATTTTTCATGATGCAAAATTCATTATTATATTTTATGACTTTTATTTTTCCTTGTATTAATTATGAGAGCTGGTCCTAATAGTACTAAATGTGTTTTAGTTAAAATGACATGTTTTTAAGATCACCTAGATTTTTTTCTTAAAACACCACCAACAGAAGACAAGCTTATGAAGAAACTCAAGGAGTAAATAATCTGTGACTGAAATACTCATTACATTATTTGTTTGGAAAGACTTCTAAATTAATATTATTAAAACTCTTGACCTTCAAAGATAAAGAAAAATGGAAGCAAAATCAGAAAAACTAAACAGTAAAATTAAAACAAACGACTTGACTGAAAGAGTTAGAATGACTAAAACAACTGAACTGAAACAGTTAGGACGACTACAACAACTGAACGGAAACAGAACGACTACAACAACTGAACTGAAACAGTTGGGACGACTACAACAACTGAACTGAAACAGTTGGGACGACTACAACAACTGAACTGAAACAGTTGGGACGACTACAACAACTGAACTGAAACAGAACGACTACAACAACTGAACTGAAACAGTTAGGACGACTACCACAACTAAACTGAAACAGTTGGGACGACTACAACAACTGAACTGAAACAGTTGGGACGACTACAACAGCTGAACTGAAACAGAACGACTACAACAACTGAACTGAAACAGTTAGGACGACTACCACAACTAAACTGAAACAGTAAGAATTAATACAACAACTGAACTGAAACCGTTAGAATGACAACAACAAATGAACTGAAACCGTTAGAATGACAACAACAACTGAACTGAAACAGTAAGAATTTATATAACAACTGAACAGAAACAGTTAGGCAGAACATGCTGAATGCACGGAAACAGTTAAACTGAACCAAACCCTGAAATGAACAGAGCAACTAAACCTATCAACTCAACTGAACTGAACTCTCAGACATCAGTTAGATCAAGGTCTATAAGCCTAACCTGACAACTTTTATAAGTTATAATGCATATGAGTTCTTAACCTGGGTGTACACCCTCCCCCATCCCTCCCATTCCCAAATAAACTGGAATTAGTTTAAATGTGTCGCTTAACAGGGGTGATTTTTTTAAAGTATTTTTGGAAGATGAACTAAACCTTAACCAATTAATTCAACAACAATAAACTATAGTTTTTCAAACATAACTTTATCAATCTTATTCAAAAGCAACTGATTTGGAGCCTTTGATTTAGCGTCACAGCACATTTCCGGCAGTGAAAGGGGCAGTAGAGTGCATCACCTGGTTCAAAAGACTTAGAAGAAACACAAATTTCATTTGACATTGACACAGCATATTCAAAGACAGCATGCATATTGACATATTGACCAAGAGACAAAATAACCTTGAGACAATCTGGAAGATAAGCAGTGACTTGTGAATGGTTTTATCTCAGTTATTTTGACATCTAAGTTTTGAAAGGTAACTTCTACATCTGATCCAAACTAAGTGTTCACAAACCTGTTCCATTTCCGCCTCATTTTCAATGCAACTTTTCGCCAGTGCATCGGCCCAGGTCAACTTCTTCTTTCTCCTCTGAAAACACGGACACATTATAAAGCACATGCATTTCAAAACAATCAAACATGTATTAAAAATTAAAGTACCGTAAATGACTGGGTATTAGACGCACTTTTTTCCCTCAGATTTTGATGCAAAAAAATGCCTGCGTATAATACCCAGTAACAATTTTTTGAACTTTTTTTCTGAGGTCAATTTCTAGCCGAGAGTTTGTTTAGATTTATGGAGAAAGGGATGTTACTCGCGTCATATTGATCGAGTATATACGGGTTAAAACGGCACTTGAAGATCGGGATACGGTATATCGCAAGACGTTTATAATATCAACAAAAATATTTTTCGATTAAAGTTACGATAATTCACTTAAGAGTTCGTACACTCTAAATATTTGGACACCCATAATTATTTCCCAAATACATCAATCATAACTTTCATAGTTACCAAGTTTCACAGACGAAGATTATTGATTTTTATCTTTACAATGCCTGGCTAGATTACCTAACCGTAAACACACCACTATGACAATTTAATTAGTTACTACCCATCCTAAACGATTTATTGCCTGTTGAAAAGGAAGTGTGATATATTTATTTGAGGATTAAACAAACAACAAGGGCAATCAAGGGATTAAGAAAACATCGACATGGCATGTTTGTAAAACGATCTGCCAATAAGCTTTCAAACTTGTACCACACTTATAGACTATATGAAGCAATAATCGTACATTAATCCTGCATAGCAATGTCCATGCTCTCCACGAGATCCTCGTGGGTATAACTGTAAGTTATGTGACGTCACACAGTGTGACTCTTTGATCTGAAGCCGATAGAATGTGTTTATTCAGTTCAGTGCATGTATAAAATGGTGTTTTAATTAACTTCATGAAGGATTTACACTTATAGGCGTAATAAATAAGTTTATGACCATTGATTACTACGGATAAATTAATAAGTGGTAAAAAGCAAACATGAAGAAAAAAGGCAGGTTAAACAAACATGTAAATAAAATGTAAAAATGATAATTTTCTATGTATTCGGAGAGCGAAAAAAATAATTAATTTATGGTGTCCGAACTCTTGTGAATTACGGTATTCAATAGTATTTTGAATAATAAATTGAATTAAACAATAATCAAACTTACATATAAAAAACAAAGTTAGGCACTGTCAAAATATTTTTTGCATAACATAACTTTTCATTCTCGACAGTATGGTTGTATGGTTTTAAAGATAACCATCGCCATTTTCACGAAAAAAAAAATTCACTGTCAACAAACATGGTGGCTGAAAATGCTGGACGATTTTGACATTTTTTCTATGCGTCTTTTAACCAAAAACATAGATTAAAAGTTTTTTTCTCGGATTTTTCACAGATTTTTTTCCCTGCGTCTAATACCCCCTATCGTCTTATACCCAGTCATTTACGGTATGTATTTTTAATAAAGTTAATAAAAGTATTTCAGAAATTATTACGTTTTTATATCATGTGACCAGCAAGATATTTTTAAATTGGGAAAGTAACTTCAGTTAGTAAATGACTTGTTATTATTGTAAGATGTAAGAAAACAGTCCCAGAAGCACATTCATGTAATCATAAAGGCATAACTTTTGTACTGTCAAGAAAACCGTCCCAGAAGCACAGTAATCATAAAGTTTTTAACTTATGCACTGTCATCAGAATCAGGCCCCTTTTTTTCGAACCTGTTATTTATTACAGGGTCAACCTAAGCATACTATTTTTGTTTCAGTATGAATTGTGTGATTTTCTCCTTTTGAAGAGTTTTGAAACTTTTAAAGGGAATAATTGTTAAGAGTATCATGATAAACTATGAATTGGTTGATCAAATTAAGTTTAAGCAAGTTATTTGGCAAATGAAATATACTTAAATCCTGTACCCACAAGATAATAAAAGAAATTGAGGCCAGAAATTTAAATAAAAAAGAGACCTGACTCTACCTTCTATAAAGAATGCAGAGCTTGCAAGATTTGACCACTGCAAAAGTAACTGACGCATAACAAACTAAGGGAGTCAACTCACCAAGCCAAGGAAGACACTCTCCTGCTCATCATCTATCTCCCTTGTATCTGAGACTTCCGCTGTAAGCTGAAAAAGAAATTTTAATTGACAAATTAACTGAATTTACAATGATTAAATCCAGAAGTCTGTATCGTAATCAATATCTTTTTTATCCTTATCTTCAGACATGCCTCAGTGGCTCCATTCAGTTTATTGGCCAATTATTCTTGCATACCGGACGTGTGTTTCCGGTCATGTGACCAGTGCTGGAAAACCCCATCTTACATACCCCATGTAAGGTGAGGCGTGCGCAACAATGCGCCACTACTTATTTCACATATTGCATGATTTATGAAAAATATATTATGCAATTTAATTAAAGCGCAATCAAATATATATGTTTGCAAGACTTTCAATTAAAATTGAAAACAAATAATCGTAATAAAACGCTATTTTTAGTTATTTAAAATTACTGCGCTTTATAACGTCAGTACACAACGATGCACGCGCTTTTTGGTGAAATGTACAAAAGTATGTTTTCTACGTCAATTTTTTCACAAATCATAAGTTTAGGTATGCAAGAAAAAATATCAATCATGTTTTTCCGGTCCCGACTGAAAAATCCGACCCTCGGGCACGCTGCGTGACCGGTAACTCGGCAAGCCTCGTTACCGGCTTACGCGCATGCCCTCGGGTCGGATTTTTCTATCCGTACTGGAAACACATGATAGATACTTATAATCTTACCATCCAATTAAATCACTACATTAAATTAAGTCTAAGGTGGTTTCAGAATACTACCCATGTGCCTTCCTCAGTGTATGTTTTCTCACTGGTATCATGACTGTGTACAAAGTTCTATATAAATATCTTGAAAGTTTTTTAACTTAATATCATGACAAACTTGAAGGTTAATATTTTGAACGATGACAAGAACACTGCCAGCACCTAGATAACAAATCATTTTATTTAACTTTTTTTTTTTTAAATCGGATTTTCTAACAAGAACTTTATAAATTCTGTGACACATTTAAACCCCCATTCATGTAAAACACAAGCTTCCAAGAGCTTCATTAACTTAAGTTATAAAAACCTCAAATATAAACAAACACAAACTTCATCATCTTCGTCCAGCACTTCTTTGATTATTGGTGACTTGTTAGGAGTCTTCTTTGTCTTCCAGAAACTTCGAATGTCTGTGTTGGGGGTATTAGGGGTCAGTGGTTTTCTTGATCCAGGTGCAGCCTTACGGGGGCATGAGTTCTCCTTATCCTCCTTGTTGGAGGGATCACTTGCTGGCATAGTGTCTGGAAGGATTGGAGAAAAATATGCTAATCATCGGTTTTTGTATACAATTGGAGTCAGAGGTAATGAAACTACTAAACAAAAAAACAACAGCTTGTTGTTTTATAGTGATCAGATATCAAATCTAAAATAAATTTATTTAAAATTAGAATTATAAGTCAGATGGTGTAAAATGTAATTAAATCTACAGAATACAAAAGCAACAACAAGAGCCCCTCAGAGGGATCACCAACACTTGTCTGTTTTTCACTCAAAAATAGGGCATAACACAACAATTATTAAAGCCACTGTTATAGGACTGTTAACATGCATAATGTGTCTGGCAACATGTGTCACAGTGATTTTTTAGTGCAATTTACTGCCTTCTAAATGCTGTTTCCCCTTGCGAATTTTTTTTCATTTTCCCAAAAAAATTATATTTTTTTCCCAATTAGATAAATGCAGACCACATTAATGAATAAAAAAGCAACGAATTTCTTGAAAAATAAACAAAATCTTGGCAAGAATAACTCTTTTATTGCATGATGTATGCATAAAAAAAGTGAAAACATGTATATTTGCCATTATATTAGCTATTTTGGCCTGTTTTGTATTTTTCCCAAACTCAACTTCAATATCATGAATGCTTATTCAGTAATTGCATATATGCTACCACTGCTGACAACAATGATGCCAAGGCTATGGCGAAAGAAAACAAGAAAGTTAATCAAGCGATGAAGCCATAGGAAACACATTAGTTTTGAGAAAAAATATGAAGAACTATCTTTACACTTACCTGTTGTGGATTTCAGTGTCTTTGACATTTTCGGTGTAACCAGCACCCTCTGTGCCAGTGTCTTCTTGTCCACAATAAAAGGGGGTCGAGGAACCCTGTCCGGGGTAATCTTGGGTGTTCGGGGCTCCACTGGGACCCTACCTGCTGGCGTCAAAGGGGTTGAGGGGTCCTTAGGGGCCAGATGCTTGGGAACCCTTCCTGAAGTGAACTGGGGTGTTCTAGGAGCCACAGGTACCCTTCCCGCAGGGGTGGATGGGGTACCACATGATTGGTTCTGAGGGGCCAAATGTTTGGGTACTCTCCCTGGGGTGGATATATTTGGGGTAGCTAAGTGGGAAGCCTGGAGCTTGGGGTTCTTTTGCTTTGGAGTTTGGGAAATGGACTGGACATCTACAGGCTCCTGTAAAAGAAAAAGGCAAGTTACAGCAACATAACTATACAGTGTTCTCAAAAAGAATCTTCTAAAATAATTGAATTTATGTAGAATAAGTAGCAGCTGGTCGGTTACTTTACTATTTGAGACACATCAACTGAAACTTATTGTGAACCCTGCAATACTACTATAACTTTAACTGACCTTGATCAAATTCAAAATTCTGTCATTGAAATGTGTGTGAAATTTAAATTCAAGAAGCCCAGTAATCATTTTATCAGAGTTGGGCTTGTATGCCTATATTAATTTTGACCAATACCACTGACAAACAGAATATAATGTTACATTGAAACTCTAATCACCTCTTTGACAATGGACAGCTCCACATTTCCAAGGAACTCAGTTCTGCAAATACTCGAACCATCAACCACATTATCACCACAGGTATCACCTCCATGCCTTGCAATGGCGCCGCTATCAAAGTCCTCATTTTTCATCTCTTTCCGGACTCTTCCTGGCGTTTGGGAAGCGAAACTTTGTCTTCCTGTGATAGACACTCTTCCTCCAAATTGTTGTAATGCAGGGATCCTTTGTGCCTCACTGTCAAGAGATTGCATACCCATAGCACAGGGATCAACATCAGTATTGTCACCATTAATTTGCTTTCCCCCATTTTTGTCTGTCTTTAAAATCCTCTGCGGTGTTTGGGCTGCTAGACTGAACCTACCCACAGAGAACCCTGGAGTTTTCCTCTTATCAGTACTATTAATAATACTTTTTTCGAATACTGAACCATCACCAATGCTTTCAAATTTATCTTTGTTGTCTCTTTTGTTTTTTAACACACGCTGAGGGGTTTGAGCGGAAACACTGAAACGCCCAACAGAAAAAGGGGGAGGTTTCGAGTGACTTCTAAATACTGAATCAGACCCACTGATATCATCTTCTTTAACTTCCTTTAATACGCGCATGGGTGTTGAGGCAGCCAGGCTAAATCTCCCAATCGGTACAGTGCTTGAAGTGATTGCATCTCCATCATTTTTGCTAATCAGAACTCTTTGTGGAGTAACTGCTGACAAACTCACCCTTCCTGCTCCAAAACTATCCCCACACCCATTTAGAGGTGTTCTTCCAGCTAAGCTGAACCTTTTGAAACTAGCCGAGTTCTGACCATTACCATTGTTTAAACTTTCTTGTCCAAAAGTAGCAGTGTTGGATGTCGAAAATTTCCTTCCTGCTCCTGCAGGTATGTCAAAAGGGTTTTTAGGAGTTTCAGGGATTGATAATTCCCTCTGGACCCTAGCAGGCCCCTGGGAAACAAGACTGGGCCTTGAGGGGACAGCAAAGGGGTTGGAAATGGTGTTGGAGAGATGTCTACTGGCTGGGAGGCTTTGACGCCCAATGGAGGCTGGACCTAAATTGTAACAAATATCACTGATTTTTATAAATAGATGTTTTTTTAATTAATTCAAGAGGCACTGTAAATATTATAGCCATGTGATGACATGAAATAAACAATGCACTTCTTTGTCAACGTAAGTACTGAGTTAAATAAGCATACCTAAAACAATATCTGAGCTTCAGCCATTAACTCTGGACAACAAAGATATCACCTACACTTCACAAAACAATGCATTTACCTTTTTAATAGTTCAAAACATAGATAAATTTAAAAAGCAAACGTTTTTGGATGAAGCTGAAATTATTTTCATTTATAGACCTTGAAAAACAAAATTGTCCCACCTTGTTTGAACAGTTCATTTTTCTGGACCCCAAACTTGGAACAGAAGTCCGTCTTCGATGGAGTTAAAGGCTGCAGGTTGAAGTCACTTTTCCCTGAAAGAAAAACGTGATTTTTTATTCCTCAGTGATTTAAGTGTTTTATTCCAACCAATTTAGGAAGGAGTTCACCGGTGCCTTTTTAAATGCACCATTTGGACTAAATTTGGGATTTCCAATTCATACAGTAAACCTTTATATCTAATGAGAAACAGTTAAGGGAAACTAGAATCCATGCATCTCATGTCTTAACTGTTGGTAGTGTCCATAATTTTATCTAGTAAAGGTCACTATGACCTTGACCCCACTTTCAATAAAATTCATCTACTGACCATGACCAATATGCACACCAAGTTCGAAAATCCCACACCAAATATTTTAAGTTATTGATTGGAAACAAAAGCACAATAAATTTTAGAGTAAATTTTACCATGACCTTGACTTTTGACCCAACAAGGGGTCATCTACTGACCATGACCAATGTGCATACCAAGTTTAAAGACTTTAAACCAAGTTGTTCTACAGGTTTTATTTGGATTTCAAAATGTAATAATTTGGACACCAACAGTCAAATTCATCCCCTTTGTATCTGCCATGATTTGCAAAAAGAGTTGTATAAGAAAAACCTTGATCTGCCACAAAAAATCATTTGCTAAAAAGTATTGCTAAGTTTTTAAAAAAAAATCAAAATGGTTATTTTCTTTTAACACATAGTAAAATGAATCATTGTCCGTGATTTTTTTTGGTGCAATTTACTGCCTTTCAAAGGCTATTTCCCCTTGCGAAAAAATGTCCATTTTCCCAAAATTTCATATTGTTTTTCCAATGGGATTAATGTAGATTAAGTTAATGAATAAAAAAAGTAAAGAATTTCTTGAAATATAAACAAAATCTTGACAATACTTACTCTTTCACAGCATAATATATGCATAAAGAAGTTAGAACAAATGTATGTACTATTATATTAGCTATTTTGGCCAGATTTTGTATTTTTCCCAAATACAACTTTATTCCCAATTTGCAAGGCAAAGGCAGTAAAAATAATTCCCAAAAAAATCACTGACTATTAGGGTTTAGCCAAATTTTAGAAAGGACATGGTGCTGAGGATTAAAAGGGCACATTGTAAAGGGCTGTAAAAAACTTCAATATGAAGAATTGGACGAAATGTGTTAAATTATAATAGTTTTGGGTTTCAAAAGCCAGGCATATTAAGTTTGTATGTATTTTATATATAAGCATATAATGAGCTTTTAAACAATACAAAAACAATATCTGATTATCTAAAATAATAAATTTTAAGAAGGGTGCACATGTTGGCCCCCATGAAAACAGTACCACATTTGATTGCTGTAAATTTAGTCATAGAAGTCTTAACATTTTGTAAAAAAGCCTGACTACAATAATGTTTATATAATCGTGAGATCATTGGTCGAAAATCACTAACATCTGCAAGCCCTAAGCCTGGTAAAATGTCTCTCGGGCTTGCTCAATTTCTGCATTATAAATAGAAGGGCTTGTTGAAATATTTATTTGAGGCACAAATTTAAGATCCCAAAGCCTAATTTCGATAACTGTGAGGTTATAACCAACAATCCTGAATATATAAGCTGTTTAAAATTGGCAAAACCCATTATTGACTAACATGGAGGGGCTTGTACAAACTCTGATAACTATAAATTGGTGCCCCATGTTTAACACTTACCTGCATCATTAAGGCGAGGTTTTTTACTCGCAGGCGGGGCATTTCTCTGCAGGAAATCGTCACATGTTCGCTGGAAATCCTGTATTGGTACTCGTCCTGCGGGAGCAATGCTACTACCCTTGGACTAAAAATACAGAAATAGGAAAGGTGACTTGAGGAGAAAACAAGGTATGTTGCAATCTTACAATAAAACAAAAAATCTTTCTTTATATATATATGCCTAAAAAGTTATGAAAAGTTATTTATGGAAAAAGCATGCCAAATTTTATGCAAAGATAACGTCATTTTTGAAAGAAAGTCTTTGCTTCCCATTCCATTGCGTGCTGAAATTTTGAAATAAAGGGCTTAAGTTATAAAAAAAAAGGAAAAAAAATATATATTTGATATTTTCACTTTTTTAAAACTTGATATATATCAATTTGATATTACTGATAAATCTCGAAAAACCATCAGAAAATGTAAAACACTACAGTAAAGAAATTTATCCTTTGTATTAAATGTGAAGTTCAGCAGTTTTATTTAAGTGATACCAAAAACTGATGTTTTCAAGAATTACACGTAAGACCTCTTTATTTGATGCAGTTTATTTCGAACAATATTTAAGAAACAAATTGCGTAAGTGCTGTCATTATCTGGGTATAAACCCACTTTGGCTGGTTAAAGTGTGTCCGCACCTACTTTAACCAGCCCAACTGCGTTCATATCCCTGATAACGACATCAATCTCACAATCTCCTTATATTTTCCCCAATAGTTCATTTTTACATTCCATAATTGTTAAAAAAACAATTCTCTATTTCATTTAAGAAACCCTTACAGTAATTTTTTCTCACCCATTCTGTATATAGAATGACCCGACTGTAACGGGAAGTGATTAACCATAAAACATCACAATAATGCGGGAAAATTTTAATCCCTTAATAGTTAATACGTTGAATCACCATTAAAAGTGTAATTGAAACACTAAATGACAACATTATATTTATCATATCATACATTAACATTGTTCAACATGTTGATTCAAGTTTTCCACGGCCTGCTGACACAATACAAACAATAACAAGATAAACATTTTCAATCTATATTAATATGCCATGATTCGTTGGAATCGGAAAATATTCAAAAGTGTCAAACGGCCATTCATTTAAGGAATGGAAGACGAGGTGTAAATATACTAAGTTGGATTTTGTTTTGTGCATATATTTTTGTTTTTTATGATTACAATCTTGTTGTTTTTTCTTCATTGGAATAGTTCCAAACATAGTGGGGAAAATAATCTTTATTTTTGGTGGAAAAAAGACTCATTTTCACTGCAAACCAGGCTTTTAAAAAAACAGTGAATTGCACAAAGAAAATCACCGATAAATGTATTTCTTACCCTGGGAGTGGCGGCCAGGGTGTGCCTGGTCACAGGAACTGAATTATTCTGCGGAAGGACTATTCCCGTCTCATTCATTATACTGGCGAGTGCAGCGTCATCTCTTTCAAAGTGAACGCCTGAAAAATCAAAAATATATCAAACAAGAGTTCAAGAAACCTGTCTGACCAACCCATAGTCAAATATGACTGAGAATGATGGGAAACTATTGTCTATCTAGTAAAATAAATCTTAAGTAAGTAATTTTGCAAATGGAATACCGCAACGTTCTGGTGACAATGAAGAATAAGTTTTCTAAAAATGGGGGCCTTAAGTACTAAGAAATGCATATCTTTAAATGTATATAAAATCATTTTGTATCATTCCTTTGCTTCAAAAATGTATAAACATTTGTAAAACCTGCTATTTTTCACATTTATGTATAAAAAAATTATACAACAAAGTTCAAGATACATGCTTCAGAAACAGTACCTTTACCTTTAAAGCCGCACTCTCACATAATTACAATTTTTACAATTATTTTTTTTTGTCAAGCAAAGAGCATTTTTTTGCATTTAAATATCTGCAAACCAATGATATAAGATTGCTGACAAAAAATCAGATCGTAGATTATCATATTTCCCTTCGAAAATTAATGTTTTATAGCTTAAACTGTTACTAACGGTTTAAAAAAAATGCATAAAACATCAATTTTTGAACTTAAATATAAAATACTGCATCTTATTTTTGTCAGCAGTCTTATATAACTAATTTAAATGCACTTTTGCGAAAATTGGCGCGTTCCAAGACAAACAATAAAAAAGTTGTCAAAACGTTCAATCTGTTAGAGTGCAGCTTTAAGCAAAAAAATAAAGAATTTCAATTTCATACTCAGACCAAGGATATGAGTAAAGTACCTTTCTGTTCATCCAAAACATTTTTCCCTTTCGCTGTCTGCTTCCTAGCCTCTTTCAAAATAGGTTTCCGTGTCTTCGAACTTGTTTCAAAAGCAACCTTCTTTCTGGCCTTGCTGCCTGTTCCTGAAACTGCCCTCTTCAGGTTATGATGAGCTGAAATGTTTTATCATACCTTCATTAGGCCCAACAAAAGTAATGTTTTGGTACTGGTTACTCATCCCAAATCTTCAGGGCTTCCATTAAGAATTTGAAACTGGAAGTATGAACTTCCTGTCCATCAAAATTGGATTTTTTTCACTGAAATGTGGAAGTCTCTTGAATACAATATTTATCCCTCTATTTTTCAAATTGAAATTGTGACCATTAAAGTAATATTGACACCAGGTTTTCATATTTTGAACTTTCAAGCTTTAATCTTTTGAAGTTTTCTTAAACTTATAGAAGTTTTTGTACTTCCAAGGAATCAATTTTGGAAGTTTTAACCCATTTTTAGGGAGTAATATACTTCCAAACTTCCTTTAACAGAAGCCCTGAAATCTTATTATCTTCTATTATTATATTGTGTTTATTTTTAAATAAAAAAGCATTTGGCACTTTTATTTGAACAAGATGATACAGTCTACTTGTATTGTGTTACTTTCTTCACAGCATTAATGTCAGAATGTGTATGTATGCAAACAAAACAAGTCAATAATTATACATATTTGGAATACAACAATTTACAATGCATTAATTCCAAAATAGAATGTTTTCCCTACCTATCTAGCCTGGTTTTTTGTCACCATATAACATGATACACAACATTATTATTATTTAGCCTTTTTATCCTTGAAAATCAAATACTGCTATAATCAAATACTCAGACTAAGGATTTATGTTGTTTGGTTAGTGCAGTGGTTTGTGCACTCGCTTCACACCAAAGTGTCCGGGTTAGATTCTCAGCCTGTGCACATGTGAGTTTGGTTTGTGGTCACCAAGTCGGACAAGTGGGTTTCCTCCTGGTACTCCAGTTTCCCCCACAACACAAGACCACACTCTTGCGCAACATCGTGCCAACGGGAGTAATTAATAGTTAAAATAGTTTGTTTCACAATCATTGTAAAATAAATAAGTTTAAACTAAATACTGCTAAAGCTACAGAACACTAAAAAAGTTGCATTTACAGTAATTGAAATTAATCTTTTGGATGAACAAGCCCGAATTCGTATACTTCTGCTTTGAAATTCATTTCATTTTTGAACAACCCTTGCTGTATAAAACACAGAATTTCAGCAAGCCCTAAAAGCGTTTAACCAGTGCAGGGCTTGCAGGCTTGTGCAAATTATGACAACCGCATTTAAAATAAAAATCAATGAACAATGGTACTAGAACTATTTTGGATGAACAAGCCCCAATTCTTATACTATTGTTTAGCATCAAATTTTTTTAACAAGCCCGGAAGGCATTTTACCAGTGCAGGGCTAGTGGGCTTGTGTTAATTTCGACCACTGTAATGTAATAAACTAAAAAAACGTATCAGGAGCCCCGATAGCAAATAATAATAAATACCTTTAACTATCTGCCTCTGGTCATTAGGAAGTTCCCCAAGTACTCTCCTGTGCGCCCCAATTGGAGATCTCTTCACAGCACTTGGTCCAGAGGAAGGAGAGAGGTCTCGTTTGATTCCTCTTTGTGATGCGCCAGACTTCAGTTGGCTGGTTGGTACTGGTAGTTTGCTGCAAAATAGTTATTATTAATTGACTGCAGGTCAATTCTCAATTCAGGGAATTTAACAGTTAAAAATTGTCAACCCTGAAAAATAGCCGAGAGTCATTTTGAACATGAAGGATTTATGCCCTAAGCAGTGTCACGCAGGGATGTGATTGACTTGGCAGCTGAAGGGCTGAAAAATTTTCGGCCATGGGTTTATGGGGCGCTCTTAGGGTCAAAAGCGCACTGCTGTAGAAGAAAAAAAGGCTTTTAGAAGCACTTTTGAGGGGTCTCCTTACTTTAAATTTGAAGCAAACAGGAATATTAACTTAACCAACAGAAAGCAACAACAACAAAAAAAATCAGGATTTTTTTTAATTATTATTTTATTTTTTTTTGGGGGGGGGGGGGGGGGGATGGGGGATCTCTGGGGCCATTAGATCCGCGGAATTCCGTGGACAAATCACATCAAGGGGGGGGGGGGTCACTAATAGAAGGATTAAACTAAGCCTAAAGCCTTACTGACGCTTTCTGATAAATGAAATATTAGGCAGTTTTTCAAACAATTGAGATATGTTCTATTGCTATAATATTGTTTATATATAATATATGACTGCATTGAAGTCATTTAAGTCAAAATAAGCTGCTCTTGAGACAATCTTTTAAAATATGTTAAATCTGCTGGTCTGTGAGAGTCGTCTTTAAGGACAGCACTGCTGATAACATACCTCTTCCTTGTAGATACTGGTGGCACATTTTCTTTTGAGGCCATTGCAACAAATGGTGATGCTGCAAACTGAAACACATAAAGCAAGTAGTTAGTGACCAGATAAAATCATACATGTTTTGGGTACCTCTTTTATAATGACCTTACTAATGGCCCTAGTCAAAATAATTGTACGTTGAGATTATTTTTTACAGGTTTTGATATGGCAAATCCTTCACGTACAAATTGATTTGTACCAAAAATGGGTAGTTATTCTGGGTTAAAGCAATTTGCGTCTATAAAATATCATAAAAGCAAGAAATATTACCAGATAATGTTATAGATTAGTTCTGTACACAAAAAAATAAGAATCCAACAAATTTTTATGAGTTTGATGTGTTTTTCTGCATTTCATTCTGTTAAAACATAACGATATATAAATGAAGGACACCTGCAAGGCTGTGGTTCACAGTTTAACAACAATCGGAACACTTCTGCCAGATAGTTTATGTTTAAAATAAGTGGTGTTTTTCTGTTGATGTCGAATTGGACGGACTTAAATTTTGAACACATCGATTGAGTGCTTCATTTCAAATGCTGTATTTCAGATTACTAACATCATCAAAATTTACACCCGTTGCAGAGCCTGAAATGTGCTCATACTTTTGATTTTAGTTTTTTTAGGAACATCTTTCATTGACGCCATGACGTAGTACAAAAAATTGTATGTTGACAGATTTTTTTTATGATTTTTGATATGGCAAATCCTTCACGTAATTGATTTGTACGAAAAGTGGGTAGTTATTCCGATCGGGATTCTGGGTTAAAGCATATTGCGTCTATAAAATATTATAAAAACAAGAAATATTACCAGATTATGTTATTTTATATTATTTCCGTACACACGAAATAAATATTCAACAAATAATTATGAGTTTGACAGGTTTTCTTCATTTCATTCTGTCAAAACATAACGATATATACATGAAGGGCACCTGCAAGGCTTCAGGGCACAATTTTAAAACAATTGGAACATTGCGGTCATGGCCGAGTTGGTATGATTGTATTTACGAGGTCTATCTCTAAGCTTGTCAGAGGTGGCCGACTTGTTACGATTGGGTCGAGTTGTTCTGCTTGGCATAATAATTGTCTGTGTCAGTCAACTTTGGTTTTATTGGAAAGGTAAATAATGTGTTTTAATGCATTAAATCCTTGTTATGTGCAAAATAACTTTTCACTTACATGGTAAAATATGAATATAAACCTTTATGATCAATTTCAACCATAAAATTCTTCATTTAACACCATTTCAATATTTTTCAAACACCCCCGGTTTTAGCACAAACCCTTTTAACGTTAGGGATTGGAAGAATCCAGTATAACACCTCTATTATTTAAGACTATGACGCCATGTAACTAGGCTAGTAAAAATGAAACTCTATAATTGATTGGATGCCAGATTAACTATTAACCAATCGCACACCGTGTAACAAAAGTCGACATGTTCAGAATGCGGATACAACAGGTCATTTTGTGGCATGTGTGTTTAATATGCGGGTTGAATTTAATTTTGGGGTTTCTGTATCAATCAAATCATTGAGTTTAAAACCGGTTTTTGAAGCAAATTGTTGCATCTCTTCTACTAAAGGCCTGAGTTTGATAGTTTTCGACAAGTTCTGGACCAGATCATATTAAGAGATCTAACCTGCATTATATGAATTCATTTTAAAACCTGTTTGATGATATAATCTTTCGGATCAATTAAATCTATTTTTTGTACGAACATCATTGAGTACGAAATGAAATGTCGATTAACTGGATCTTCACAGTGAAAAAAACAGAAATTTAGTCATTTTATCAGGACAAGATTTGGTCAATAAGAAATATACTTACAAAATACAGTTATTTACAACGTATTAAGACATGCAGTTAACTGAAAAATACTTGTCAAGGATTCAAAACATTGAAAATCCCACGCTGACGGTCTGTCAAACCACATCCAATCAAAAGCGTTTATGGTAATTGATAAACAAATGAAAACAAAATACGACACCCTACTATGCATTAAGGTTACCGAACGGCATTGCAAATCGACAGCAGCAACAAAACAATCTTAAAGTAAATCAATATGACAAATAAAAAAGGAACTTATATATGTTTTAAGTAATTTTTATACCTGTTTACTTTTGATAAACATTAAGTTTCTTAAATCTTGGTTAAATAAATGTTGTGGAAATATTATCCAAGAGCTAATTTAAACGGGAGCGAGACAAATCGGCCCCTTACCAAATCGGCCCCTAAGACGTTTCGGCCCTGCCATTTCGTCCCCTTAATTAAATTGACTCGAGACGTTTCGGCCCCTTACTGATTTTCAACAAAGACATTTCGGCCCTATAATTTCATTTTTTTTTTTGAATATGTAAAGAAAAAAATAATATGTCAAATTTTATTTCAAAAGATTGTAAATGAGAATCTGTAAATTCACAAATAGACAATCTTCATGAAAAACATTGATAAGATTGACAAAAAATCATTAAAATCTAAATTTAAACCATTACTTTTAATTTACAATTTAAAAAAATAATGTAAGAACGTATTTTGTTATAACTGGTAAATATTAATTGATCAATAAAGACTTCATATGAATTTTGTCTTTAAACAATGCGTTCTTTGTAGGTGTTGTGGGTGTGAAAAAGACATGTGAATAAATACGTGTCTTTCTTTTTTTAATGTTTTTTACAGCTGATTAAAGAAGATTTGAGTAATATAAACAACGTCTCAAAAACGTATTTATAACAAAGTATAACACTTTCCAGATATGGCTATATATGTGACAGCGAGATTTCCCATAACTAATGTTAGAATAAAATGCATATGATGCCAAAATTATATCAAAGCTGTTGTATAAGACTCATATTGGCACGTGTCATAGTTGCATCGGTACATTATAAATCACAAACATGTGTGACATGGTATTAATTTATCAAAATTGAAAGATTTATATTAGCGTGTTGTTGTTTTTTTAACTTATAGTAAATGATACAATCTGATGTACAGGTTAGTTAAAGTTTAATTTTCAGGTTATTAAATTATCAATAAATCTAAGATAATACATGATTAAATTAAAAGCTACGTGGCCACAAATTCATATTTTGTTTATTCAAATGATTAAATATGGTTAACTGCTTTTCGATATTTTTTTACGTTTCAGCCATCAATTTATTATGTTCATATTTGAGGTATACTATTGCTCTGAATATTGTCATAAAAATATACCCTTATTTCAATATTCAATGCATACATAATAATGATAACGCTTAGTTGCTATGTACTTTTTGACATATCTTGGTGACCTGAGTGTAGACGAATAAACTTTTTATGTGTCACAAATTCCGACGCCTGACACCTGTGTGGAATGTGACAATTCGCCATAAGACTGTCTCGAAAAAAATAGCATCTTATACTCGTGTTGGAGACAGCCCTATTTTTATGCATATATAGCTTTATGTGAATAAACATATCTCATTAAAATTAAAATGAAATTCTATGTTTTTTACTTATATTTAGAAATAAAAAACAAAATGAAAATAAGGGCCGAAACGTCTCCGTAATAAGGGGCCGAAACGTCTACAGGATGGGGCCGATTTGGTAAGGGGCCGAAAAGGTAACCTTTTTAACTAGGGGCCGATTTGGTAAAGGGCCGATTTGTTTAGTAGCCATTTAAACACACACAGTATGACTCTTGGCAAGAATGCCATGTTCCTACTACACAGGATATTAATCTCATCTGATTTGGGTCACCACAGCAGCGGCCAAAAATAGCCGGCACAATACCCCGTATCCATTTTTTTTGTGGGGTAAGGGGTTGGGGATTGTCCCGCGCATGCGAACAGCCCACTTCGGTATATTGACACATTGTTAAGCCTTCTCCAACATTAGACTAATGCACCAGTCAATTGTAACCACGCCCCCAGGTCCGGAGAATAGTGGGGACTTTGACCCAGCCAACCCCGGGTAATTTCCCCGTACTGCGAGGACGAACAGATGGTTAAATCATCGCCAAATGCCTCTGAACCCCAGGGACCCTTGGATAGGCCCATTCCCCGCTATAATTTTGCGAACACTAAACCACAGCATTCACATGGCCCTGAGGGGCCATCTGGAAGGTGGTCCATTTCCCCGGCTATCTCCGGTATACCCCCGGACCTGGTGGGGGGCGTAGTTGCAATTGAATGGTGCATAATAATTAGATCATACTCCCAGATACAACACCTTTTTAAAGAAATGTGCGGGCTTACATACCTAACATGGCTACACAAAACTATACCTATATACCAAATGGGATAGGAAATAGTTCTAATTAAGCAATATCAGTTATAGACTTCGTGGAATTACTGCGTATTTCTTTTTTATGGGTGAGTATTTTTGTGCAATTTAACATTGTTCAAAAAGGATACGCTTCAGAGGGCTTGGGGAAATAAGGATTTCTATATTTTTTTCGAAAACGCTGCTTTATGGACTATTTCTTTGTAAAAGAAAGTGTTTTATGACTGCTTGATTTCTGATAAGTCCGTGAACAGTTGCTCTTACGTACATATATAGTCTCGGTATTCGGATTACGCCCAAAATGACATGAAACCGGCTCACCAAAGGGTGTATGAGGGGGTGTGGGGGAGACCCTTAATTGAGGAAAATAGATAAAATGAATATATGGCCACCTGTGATGTTTACCTCGTGATAAGCATGTTGTAATGAAGGAGGCATAGAGGATGAATTTCACTTTATATGCATTTGTCGATGCTATTTTCAACTACGACCTATATCAAACGTTATTTCTATGTGAATCCATCAATATTTAAGTTTCAGAAATTGATTACTTTTCTCAAAGTTTGTAAATATATGAAAGAAACATTTTTTATACGTTTATACGTTAATACTTTCTGATCCAGAGTTCTTTATGCCATCAGCATTCAGATCGTCAACCTTAACGTTATTGGTTTTGATTTTATAAGCATTCTTCTTTGAAGAAGAAACAACTACCTTTTTACAGTGGAGAATATTTTTTTTGGAGAATAATAATCAACCTGTTGGTCTCAGTTCAATTCAATGGAATCTAAAAATAGAAAGTTCTTCCCTACAGTTCTTGAGTAAAACATGAGGCAGATCAGTTTTGTCCCATCTTTGCCTATTTGTACTTCTGACATGTTTCATACTGGGTGTCTTCTTACTAATATCTACTGTTAAAGAGAGTTTTATTTGGAACTGATCAGTATGTGTATAAACACTGTTCAGCACCTCTTATATCATGGGATAAGCTGAACTGCTTGTTTATAAGTAATACGGTAAATGGCATGTAGGATTTCTGGAAAATCGTTTCTTGGGTTTATGTTGTTTGCCTGAGTAAATGGATCCTGGTTCTGGTCGGCGTCGTTTATGAGTAGTGCCTCTGGTGTGCTGTCTATCAGCAGTTAGTGACTTCTGATACATATTTCGGCTGAATTAATATAATTGCCCAGATTGTTGAGCTCTAGAGTTAGTTTTAATAACAACAATAATAATAATAATAATAATAATAATAATAATAATAATAATAATAATAATAAGTATGTGTTGTTGTTTTTCAGTTTTGTTAGTGATTTTACTGAGATATAAATTTGCTTTTTCTTGTGCATATGAGAAGAATCCTTAATAAGCTTCTTTTAACTGTTCAAATGTAGCTGAATCAGCTTTAATAATAAAACTCTCATTTTTAGTCCAGTCTCTCGTATCAGTTAATTGTGTGTATCAGGCTCTCCTTTGTATCGACATGATAGCTTGCATATCTATTGCTTTAGATGGTCTTAGAACTGTAGCTGTTTTCCTCTTTAAGGACCTAGTTTAAGCCCCGATAAGTGACCCCCCCCACCCCCCACCCGAAAAAAAACACACCAAAAAACGTGTATTTGTACACAACCTCTGTTAATTGATCTGAATCTTATTGCCTAATTGTCTTATCTTTTCTTCTTCTTTTTTTTTTGGGGGGGGGGGGGCACTTATAAAAGCCTTAAACTAGGCCTTTAATATATACATGTGGTTGTGTTAACCCTCAGCTTGGTTATCTACTGTCGGCAACAAACCCTGTTAGAGATATAAATTGTAAATTCGTATACACCTTGTTAACAGAGTCATTCCTTACAGACTAGCAGATTAAGAAAATGGGACAAGTCAACGATGTTTAAAATATCCGTAAAAGCGGCATTTAAAACCATTAAATAAGGTAAAATGTATTCTTGTAAAATAGGATTAAAACCTCATAAAATGGAACTTTCCCGACGTGGAACTCTATAACGTCTCTCGGATATCGAATGGAGAAATACTTTCCTTCATTTCAAAATACGAAGTGATCCTAAGTCAACATATTGAAATATACGGAATGATAAAAAATCTGAAATATAGCACCAAAGATATATTAACCAATCTGAACATGTTCAGACCATATGTAAAAAGTACTTCCAAAATTGGTTAATACATTTGGACTGCAAATCGAAGCTTGCATTAAAGCTAGAGGAGTGTCCTTTCATTAAAAAATAACTTGCATTGTAGATTCCAGCCGGATGATACGTTTACCTTTAGATTGTGAACACCGAATAAACCGAAGCTTCACAGTATTTCGACAAAAGCCATCAAGTGACACAACAATAATTGTGTCTAATGTTTACAGTGATTTAAGGTCTGTCCACGCCCATTTGCTGCATTATGGGTTGACCCCAGTGCATCCCAGTGCATAGGGGCCAATTTCCTGTATATTGCTTTATTGGCTTAGGGCCATTTAGGGTCCAATAATATAATGAAACCTCCAAAACTGCACGGCATGATACTCAGATTGGAGACCTGATACGAAGACACCAGGCAATTAGATTAAGATCAATACACAGAGGTTGTGTACTATACTCCGATTGGGGGGGGGGGGGGGTCACTAGTAGAAGGCTTAAACTAGGCCTTTAAGTGAAATGCGAAAGCCTAAAAAGGGATATTTATGGTGGTCGATGTATAGTGAAATGAAAATGTTCATAACACACATGGGTTCCTTGTCAGACGTTTATGACAGTAATATTGGTTTGTTTTAAGGGGATATAATCTCCCCGATTTGCTTCTCTCCCTGCCTCAATGATATTGAAGATCCTTTACAAACAGGTCTTAAAGGTCTTGTTTAAGGAATGTTTGGCATGACAATCCCCTGCTGTGCATCTTATGCTAATTGCACTGATGTCACAGTAGGGGCCAATTTCCTGTTTATTTGTTTATTGGCCAAGGGCCATTTAGGGTCCATTCCTATAATGAAACCTCCAAAACTGCACAGCTGGATACTCAGGTCGGAGATCTGATAAGACAATTAGGCAATTAGATTAAGATCAATACACAGAGGTTGTGTACAAAACAAGTTTTTTCTTCTCTTTTTTGGGGGTGGGGGTGGGGGAGTCACTAGAAGGATTAAACTAGGCCTTTAATGCAACTCTGACAACTGATGAAATCCCAGTAATTTTATTGCTGTTTGTCAATGACGCAGCTATTTTGTCCGAGATTACAGAGGGCTTGTTAAACACAGACCATTGAATAATTTAAGTACTTATATATAATTTTTGTAGTAAATGGAAAAGGTTTAAATGATGGTGGGCGTTTAGGTAGAAGGGATAAATCTAATAATGATCAGGCTGTAGAGATTGTTATAGATATTGTTAAATCTTTTAATTATTTTGGTATTGTATTTTTCTAAGTTTCCAAGTTTATTTAGCTATATACCAAATGGACTAGGAAATAAAACACATCATTTATAGACTTCGTGGAATTCTTGCGTATTTCTTTTTAGGGGGATTTTTTGTACAATTTAACATTGTTCAAAATTGTCCAAGTTTATTTAACATCACTCATGTCATAACTACGTGACAAAAGGAGCATGAATACTTAAACTATACAACATAATGAGGCAGTACAAAATATATTGGACATAATAATACAGATTTACTTAATATGAACCCTTTTTACGTTATGGAAACTTTGATATCAAACATATCATATAAATATATGCGGAGGAGAACATAATGTTACATTCTTAAATTAAATTTGTTAACAATACACTTGAGGAATTTACATACTTTTATAAATTGTAAATCATCATTAGGATTGATTTTCATAATTTCTTTAAATTTCAAAACATTTGGATATATATATATATATATATATATATATATATATATATATATATATATATATATATATATATATATATATATATATATATATATATATCAATAAATCTGATTCTATATTCTGCAAAATAACTACATTGTAATAAATAATGAAATTGATCACCATTGAATACTGATTTTATCACCAATATTTATGCAAAAAGCTACAGAAACATGCTCAGTAGCAAAAAGTTTAAACATAAACCCGGTTTAGTGGCAATGGGCAAACGCCAAAGACATAGAACAAGTTCGCATTTTCTATCATTCAGTACTATATTATTCCAGCTTCCTACTTCAATTGGTAGTCGACTATATCTTGTTCTGAATTTTACTAAATATTTCCAAAACTTAGCAGGTGTTTTAAATTAATATTCTTCGAATTCAAAATTCTCTTTAGTCAGTATATAACTGCATTATTTCTTGACATATTTAAAGTATAATACCACTCGTTTTTTAATAGATCAGATAATGTATGTTACTGGCGGGCAAGACATTGTCCTCTTTCAATTCACTCAAGGCCTTGCTCAAGTGTAACCAGGTCCCCCATTGATATTATGTTTAACCTTTTTGTTGCTTATGTTTCTTTATCTTATACTTAGAAATATGGGGCTATATTCAGGCGAAGGTAATGGAAAGAGTACATATAAATTGTGCATGTGGATACTTAACGCCAAAGGCTCTACAAATTCATTGTAGCTTTATGGAGAGCTAGGCAAATTTCCATTATACATGTATATTGAGCAACAACTTTGTATTAACAAGTATTTTTCTCAAGTGTTACAATGTGAAAGGTACAATTGTATTATTGGGGCAATTATCGAGGAACAATGCAAGGATATTAATTTTAACATACAAAGTAAACACTGGGGTCATATTACAGAAGCATCTTAAGTTAAAATTTTACCTTTTCCTTAAATTCAACAATTTCCTTAACCGATTTATTTTATTTGAAGAACGTGTTATGCGTATTGTATTTTCTGCAATTAAAATATGGACACTTAAGTTTTTTAAAATTGAAAGCTCCATTTTTAAGAACTAGTTTATTAAAGAAACATAATGATTCCAAATTTTACACTTAAGTTAAAATATGTTAAAAATTTCTTAAGATGCTTCTGTAATACGGACCAGGGACCTCTAAAGTAAAAAATAATCCGTCAAGCATCCGGCTTTGCTGGCGTATGGCTTTTTCCAGAGTCTTTCAATATTCGTGTATTTTTCCCAATTTCAGGCAAAAGATTACGAGATGTATCAGGTTGGCGGGCTAACATGGAGAAAAATTCATCCCTCTTTCTGTTTAAGGAAACGTTCAAATTGTCAATTTACATTGTTTTACAAAATAATAGATATGTAAATATTTTGTCTTTAGTTTGTTCAATGTACGATGATAAACGACATGCTTATCTAGATATCATGGTTTAAATCAAAGTATGACACCATTTAAATCATTAGTTAATTCTGACAATAAACCTGTTAGTAAGATTATCCATTTTCTGTATCATGACTTTGAAGGTATGAAACTTAAATGCATAAACTCACCTTTAAAAGCAACCTTACATACGTTACATTGATAACTTTTCAAAATTATCTGTAGTTTTCATGATATGTTATAACATGTTTGTTAATTATCATTGCAAAATTAGTATTTTTCTTGGGTTTTTAACAATGAGTTATAAATTGTAAAATAAACATTTGGTTCTGTTCTGTTCTGTTCTGATATTAATCCTTACCAGTTCGTGTGGTGTGAAGTCGAAAAAGAATACTTTAGATGTGTAGCAGCTATGAATGGCACCCTATATCATGGGAAAATCAGATTAAGTTAGTCACCGTTTCAACACCAACACTTTTATTAACTCGTCCTTATACTATTCAACTTTTTGACACTAACAAGCTTGCCGAAGATGCAAAGTTTACCTTAATGACACGGTAAATAAAAAAGTAATAGTTGTTTTAGTCCATCTACTTAGTTTTTTTTTGTCCGAAACCACGCATTGAATATTGATCGCAATTATGGTAATCTAAGAATCGACGCCACTCAAATCCGGGTGTAAGTTTAGTTTAAACTTATTTATTTTACAACGATTGAAAAAAAAGTTATTACAATATTATATTAATCACTCTCGTTGGCAAAATGTTACGCGAGAGTGTGGTCTTTTGCTTTGGGGGAAACCGGAGTACTCGGAGGAAACCCACTTGTCCGGCTTGGTGACAACGAACCAAACTCAAATGCGCCCAGGTCGGGAATCGAAACTGGGTCGCCTATGTGAGAAGCGATTTTCTTGCATACCGGACGTGTGTTTCCGGTCATGTGACCAGTACTGGAAAACCCCATCTTACATACCCCATGTAAGATGAGTCACGCGCAACAACGCGCCACTTCTTATTTCATTTATTGTATGGTTTATGAAAGATATAGAATGCCATTTCAATAAAGTGCAATCAAATATATATGTTTGCAAGTCTTTTAATTAAAATTGAAAATATTTCATCGTAAAAAACACTATTTTTAGTTATTTAAAATTACTACGCTCTATGACGTCAGTAAACAACGTCGCAAATTTAAATGTACGAAAGTTCGTTTTCTACTTCATTTTTTTTCCATAAATTCATAATTTTAAATATGCAAGAAAAAATATCAATCATGTTTTTCCGGTCCGGATCGAAAAATCCGACCCTCGGGCACGCTGCGTGACCGGTAACTCGGCAAGCCCCGTTACCGGCTTACGCGCGTGCCCTCGGGTCGGATTTTTCTATCCGTACCGGAAACACATGATAGATACTTATAGCACCAATCACTGCGCTAAACGGACAACCGAGAGTATTGCAGGTCCGAGAAAAGAAGCACAGAGAAAGAGAGGCCATGCTCTTTGTTATAAACCGTCGTTATCATGGCTTATTGCAACGAATGACCCCCAAGGCTAAGCTCCTTCTTACACATATGCTTCAGCATTAAATTAAACCAAGATACAAGAAAACTTATTTCACGTTGGATATACATAAATTACAACAATTACTCGCAGAACTATTTTTCCGACAAAATGAAATCAAATTACATATCAATAATCGAACACAGAACATGTAAGATAAATAATAAATGCATTCAAATAAGGTTAAAGTTAAATAGTATTAGAAAAATAGTTAAAACCTGGGCAACCTAAAACGAAATGAGTTTTTGCCATACATGGATGTTCTTACCCTAGGGATGTCAACTGTGTTTGCAAATCTGAAATTATATCCGTGTTTTATAAAATTTAACAAGAACATGTAAAACACAGGATTGTCCGCTACATCTGTGAGTAACAAAGCCTTCACTGTAGTATCCTGATTATTTTTGTAAATAACGTAAGAATTACTATTATTGCGCGCAGGTTCAATGTTCACACATCAAAATGCTTTTCTGCGCTCAGCCTCTCGCACGCAATATAAGTGTTGTATAACCGTTACTGTCCATTAGGGAAGCCTTTTAAATTGAAACGAGGTTTACCAAATATAACAGGTATTTTAATCGGATATCTTGGATGTTTACGTTGGTTGCATATTCTGTGTTAAATTAACAAATATGGCGAAAAGAAGGATTATGGATGCCAAATGCACTGTGATAATTTTTGTGTTTTCATGTTTAATTGGAACATTACGTGCAAATAAAGGTGAGGATTGTGCTTTTATGCGAATTGTTTTCATAATAACAGATGTTATAACTCATTTAGCAGGGTTTTTTTCATTCCATTTTTTCTCACCTGTGTTTATGTTCTCAAAAGTCTGAATCATAAAATAATTATGTAACATTTTCAATGTTCAAGAATGTTTGTTTTGCTCCTTTTCATGTTAGAAAAAAACATGTGAGTGTATCATTGCATATTTATCAAACAAAAATAACTTGGTTTATGAAGTAACTTAAATAAACACTATCAAAAAAATTCTTCAATTTGTGTCACTAAGTAAAATCATCAGATTAAAAAAACTGATAAACAGAAATAAATATCTGTTATACAAATACATGCCAATTTTTCTTGAAGACAAATCTTTGAATAGTTATGGCCTTGTCATAACACTTCTGAAAATGAATTTGATTGCCATTGGTATTTAAACCATTAAAGCAAGATCTGACAATATGCTTAATTTAATGACCTGTTAAAATCACATTAAGACTAATTGAAAATAAGTGTTGTAGCAATATAACTCTTGACCTGATACATTGTATAATTGTAACCTTTCTGACTTAACAAAACCTTACTTCAAGTACACATGTACTTGTCTTGTGACTGGGCTGTATAACCAGAATAATAAAATACACTATTTGCTTTTCTGCTGTGTTATAAAGCTGAAGAAATGATTAAAGGATACAAAATATAGAGTACATCAAATGAGTTAACCCTATGGAAACAAATGGGCTTTTACTTTACATTAAAACATGGAATGTTTATATTAAACTAAGAATTGATTCTTGCCAAGACCACCTTATTATAGCCCTATGTTATAAATAATAAATCAGCTAGCTTCTTGAAGTTGTTGCTATTAAATTGAATTATGTGTGTCTTAACTACATGTATGCTCCCACTTGTTATCAATCTATCAATGACTTAGTTATATGTTTACTGTTTGTTGAGTTTGTACAGGTTGCATATAGTCTAAAATATTAGACGTGTTATACGGGATTCTTCCAATCCCTAACGTCTAAACGGGAATGTGCAAAAAACGGGGGTGTTTTAAAAATATTGAAATTGTTTTAAGTGAAGTATTTTATGGTTGAAATTGATCATAAAGAGTTATATTCATATTTTACCATGTAAGTGAAATGCTATTTTGCACTAAACAAGCATTTAATGCATTAAAACAAGTTGTTTACCTTTCCAATAAAACGAAAGTTGACTGACACAGAAAACTTTTATGCGAAGGGGAACAACTCGATACAATCGTAATAACTCGGCCTCCTCCGACAAAGCTTCGAGATAGACCTCGTTATACAATCGTAACAACTCGGCCATGGCCGAAATGTTCCGAGCGATTTAAAACTGTGCCCTGAAGCCTTGCAGGTGCCCTTCATGTATAAATCGTTATGTTTTGACAGAATGAAATGAAGAAAAGCCGTCAAACTCATAATTATAAGTTGGATATTTATTTTTTGTGTACGGAACTAATATAAAATAACATTATCTGGTAATATTTCTTGTTTTTATGATATTTTATAGACGCTATATGCTTTAACCCGGAATCCTGATCGGAACAACTACCCACTTTTGATACTAAACAATTTGTACGTGAAGGATTTGCCATATCAAAAATCTAAAAAAAATCCGTCAACGTACAATTATTTGGACTAAGGTTGCATAGAAATAAAATTTTAATTATTTATTCAATTTGAACATCAAGCTATGCATACATTTGCACTAGTGATAGTTTTGTTTTTACATTAATATATATGGCCAAAAAAAAAGTTGTAGTTCCTGTAACATGCTGACAAAGATAAAGGCTTGGTTGTGTACCTGTAGGTGGGTATGGAAAACATTTTATATTGGATTTTTGTCCATTTTTTTATATGTATATCATTATATGTTTTTTTACGTTCATGAACGTTCTGACATCAATGTTGCCAAGAAACAAAAAAATCAAGTCTGCTGTATTATCTTGTTACTAAGGCCTAAAAAACAACATTTTCGAGTTACCAAACCCTACCTACGAAATAGGAGGGGACCCTACTGTTTTTATAGTCAGTTGTAGGGCTGTGTATCGTAACTCAACTCAAGATACGATACGGAGTACGCGATTCACGATATATCACGATACGCATATATATATATATATATATATAGATATATTATTTTTTTTATGTAGGACTTTAATGTTTGCCTATTTTGTAAACTGTTGAGCATATCCTTACCAAAACTATATTTTTAATGTTTTTGTTATTTTGCATCGGCGAAGATGCGTGGTCATGTTTGTAGTGTTTCCATTATATTTTAATTCGGCCAGACACAGTTTACAAATAACTAGTTTATTGTATTACTTTGCAAAACCAAAGTTCTCCCAAAGACTTATATTTTGCCGGCGAATTTCTCTAGGGTTTCTCTTTACTACTGGTAGTATTTCCTGCCGCCAATCTTGACTTTGCAGACGACTGAAAACTGTCAAAACAGGGAAAGCCACTTCAGCAGCATGTTCGCATACAGCTAGCTGGCAGATTCCAGTTGTTTTTATATCTTTTGTAAATCAAATTTAAAAAAGAAATTGCAAATTTTTTAGTAATTTTATTTTCATTTTTCCTTTTAGTTTGAAAAATAAACACGGTGTACTTTGATAAGTAAGATAACTAGTTGTAACGTATTTTGCTAGCTCTACATGCTGTTTGCGAAAATGCGGCTGAAGTGGCTTTCGCTGTTTTGACAGTTAAAAATGAAAGTTTACAAATTGACCGGATCGTGCAAAGATGTTTTTAAAGTGTTTTAAACATATAAATCTTAAGTCTAGGTAACGAATATAACGATACGCGTCACACACCATTTTTTTATGCGATACGATACAGTATATCGTTGAGTACCGAATCACGATTTCACGATGCACCGATGAATCGTTACAGCCCTAGTCAGTTGGTATAAAACTAAATAATAAAAATCTAAGTGTGTGTTTCAATATGTAATTAAAAACCTTTTAAGCTTTTTACAGAAGAACTTTACCACAATTCTCCAATGATGACAATAATGTTCATACAGAAAGCCTAATCTGTCCAAATAATGGTACCACATGGCCTTTGTTTCAAATAAATTATATATTTTATTTGTTTACTGAAAAACTGATCAAGGTCCATTCTTAAAAAAGGGTTTATCAAGAACCAGTTACCAAAACACTATTTTTATAATGAGTGACTTTTAAGTTCAAATTTATGATTTTAGGCCATTATATTAAACCTTTATCAATGTTGCAAGCTGTTAGACTCATGGTTTTGTATTTGATTATTTATTGTACCCAGCAGGTGATAAAAGATAAACTGAATGATATTTCTGGATAATCATGAACAAAATTATGCAGAAAGTTAAATTCAATATTTTGTCTAACAAAGAAATGTTTAAAAATATCAAAATCTATTGATGTTCTCACAAGAGAACGGAAATTGTTCATTTTAGGAAAAAGTGGTAGAAGCAATTCACTATTGTAACGGTAAATTTAATCACGAAGCCATCAATTCTTATTTTCTTGCCCTGCTAAGGGACAGTTTTCCATTGACACTAGGAAAACATATTTGTCAAGAGGAACAAAATCGGTCTGGGCTCTTGGAAGGCAATTGTAAGCTGTGAATTGGCACATTTGTTTTCCTTCTTTATTGACCAACTTAAGGAGGTCTCATTGGTTTGTTGCTGTAAGAGAATAGAATTTACAGCTTGATTTGGCTCGAGTAATTCATGATATTAATGCGTTCACTGTGGCAAGTATGCTTGTAGAATGGCTGAGGACAAATCACTGCTGACTGAAGTTTCCTACATACCAGGATATAAGTTATGCAGCAATTTTTCTTCCGTCTGAAAGTAGGTGTTATTAACCTCTATATAGACCTTTCAATGACCCAGACATTAGTGTAATCTTGCAGGCTTTTTTCTGACCATTTTGGGAAATTGACCCTAGACATTTTTGGAAAATAGCATAGCAAAATACAGTGGTCGAAAGTAACACAAGCCAGCAAGCCCTGCACTGGTAAAATGCCTTCTGGGCTTGCTCAGATTCTGAATTTTATATAGCAGGGCTTCTTAAAAAATTTGATGCTAAACAATAGTACAAGAATTCGGGCTTGTTCATCCAATAGTCTAAATTCGATGACTGAAAATATGCCATTTTGAGAAAAAGTAATCACTTTACACAACAATTAGAAAAATTAACAGTTAAAAAAACAACCTTTTCAGTCCCCTGCCAATGAAGAAATTATTAGAATATTACTTTCTTTCCCCTTTCAAAAGACCTGAAATGGCTGAAATATCAATCCGTGTGAGTAAAAATATCTATTGCAATAAATCATGTCCAGTTAATATTGCATACTGATTCTGAATGTTATGAAAAACAACGATTTCTGACTTCAATAATCTCAGAAACTCTACATCGCATAAATCATTAGGATGTTGAATGAACCATTTATTAACTGGTAAAAAGACTTTCATATTTAAAAAAATATATTCTTAATATTTTTTTTAGACTTTTGATTGGGATTTTTTTCTCCAGACTGGGAAAAAAATCATATATATTTGGCTAGGTGAAATATTGAGTCCGATAGTCGGACCCGTGAGAACTATAGAAAAAGGCCTTACACACAGTTTTGCCATTGCCCCAAAAGGAATACTGGAAGTGAATTTCAGAGTAAGGTTTAAATAGTCATTTTAATATGTGAATATATTTCCTTGAATCAGAGCCTGTTTCCTTGAGCTGAATGCACATTGCAGTGTACACGAACACTTTTGCAACATGCAGGACATGTTCTCTGTAACCGATATGGCTTAAATGCAGGACATTTGATGTAGCGCAGGACAATATTATTTCCTTATTACCAAAATATTTATGTTCTGGGTCTTGAAATTAACCTTCACTACAAATACTTTTTCATGTGTTCGAATGTTTCTATATAAAATAAAACTCGATCCAACAAATTAATTGTTCAGGCTAATACAAAAGATCAGCCATGATATATAAGTCATGCAGTATCAAATTTAAAATCAACCTGCACTATCCTGTTTTCTATTAATATCATGAAATTAGATAGTTATCACATATTTTGACAAGGAAGTTTTGCTGAAAAATCTAGTACTTTACAAAATGTAGTATGTACTGGTAATATATACATCCTGTTATTGTAATATCATTCTTAAATAATCAGAACTGAATAATTCAGGTGGAGTTCTGCATGTTATTCATAGCAGTGCTGTTATATTTTAAGCTTCAAACATTTTTATTTGTTCTATTGTGAAATACCATTGATTTTATCTTTAAATCAGTTTTAGAGAGTTACATAAGCTTATTTTGTTTACAAATCTGAAAGCTTCAATTTCAAACAATTTGTTGAATCATTCTGTGACATACTTTTTTATGTAAAGTATTTTGTTTCGTAACCACTAATGGTCAGGTGATACATATGTATAGTTTATTTATAAATTTAATCCATTCAGTGTAAGTCATGCGAATCTTCTCTCTGTAAATGGTCTCATTATTTAAATGTTCTATATTCACAATTATAAAACAAGGTTTGGCGAGTTCAACGCAGCTTTTGTTGTGCTATAAAAATGATCATAAAATTCTTTCAAACTCGAAAGAAAATTCAAATGTGCTTGATCAATGGTTCATGTAAATAAAATATTTATATGCATTACAGAAATGCTAATACATGTATGTATAATTTATATTGTAAGCTAGGTCTTCACGGTACATAAAACCTTACCAAATGAACTGAACCTTAAGTATATATTGAACTGTTCCTGCAGATATATATATATATATATATGAAATGGTACAATGTATCTGGTTGTATAACTGCAATTTGAATGCCGTTTTTTATTTGAAAATAATTGATATGCTGTTGCATGCTGAATTGTAATTTCACTTCAGACATATTTATTTGTTTTTAATAACAAAAAAATCAAGGTAAACCACACCATTATAATAATTTATATCTATGAAAAGAATTTCCTGAATCATGCTCAAGGTTGCTTAAATACTTTTTTGTGAATGAATGCAAAAAGTAGAATTGTTTCAAATAGACCATGGGGCCATGATAACGAAAAGATTCAAGTCTGAGTTGAATTTACTAATAGTAGCAAAACTGCAAATCTTTATTTCATTATAAACTCTTTTTTTTCTTTTTGAGTTTTGATGATGAAATTGTGCTGAATTATATAATTTTTCAAAATTGTACAATTATTCATATATATATATATATTTTGTAAAATGAAATGAATCTTAAATAATTTATTCTTTGTAATTTAATAACAGTACATATGAGTCTAAATCTAGACTCAGACTTAAGACTTAGTTCATAATCATGGTCCCATTTTAAAATTGTCGAAAACTGACATTTACTTGGTATCGATGTGTACAATGCATTAATTTTGAAACTAATTAACTGAAGTACCACATAGTTTAATTACAATGTATTTATTTTTCACAGTTTTTTTCGTATTTTTCTATTAAAAAAGATTACTAGGTATGTATATTTTCATTAATTGTTCATTTAAATGTCTACCCAATTTCTGGTTTCTTGTTGCAATTCTGTTTATATTTGATAATTTCATGGATAGAGGTTGGTCACCATTGTTGTTTTTGGGGAGACATTTTGATGTTAAGAATAATGTTAAGCCGATATTAGAGGCTGACTGCTTAACATTTTGTAGATCACTTCTAAAGCAACTCAAAATAAATAAATTATGAGTCAGGTTAAAAATATTACATGACCAAACTTAAAACCTTAATGTTTCACTGTTATAACATGAAATGTTATAATTAATTTTGTTTATGTGAACTAATGATGTACAAAAATGTGTAAAATGAACTGCAAGATTAAACTAGAATTTGAATCGACTTGTAAACATGCAATTCATGTGTAGAAACATGTACTGGAAAGGGAACAGTGGTTTTAATCAAGTCCATTTATGACTGCATGTCTTAAACATACACTATTTGCTTTGTGACAGGCAGTGCTGGTACAACACGGGGACTTCAACCATGAATTTATGGTTAATTCTCATTTAAAACTGTAAATAACATCTTATGACTCATCAATAATGGTTAATGGACCATACACCAAGTTTAAACTCTGTTCATTTATATAAGTTTTTGCTAGAATTTAAAATTGGCGCAGGGAGCTACAGTAAAGGGTAGGGAGTTGCAGAAAGGGGTAGGGAGTTGCAGAAAGGGGTAGGGAGCTGCAGAAAGGGGTAGGGAGCTGCAGAAAGGGGTAGGGAGCTGCAGAAAGGGGTAGGGAGCTGCAGAAAGGGGTAGGGAGTCACAGGATGGGGTAGGGAGTGGCAGAAAGGGGTAGGGAGACACAGGAAGAGGTAGGGAGTGGAAGAAAGGTGTAGGGAGTGGCAGAAAGGGATAGGGAGTGGAAAAAGGTGAAGGGAGTGGAAGAAAAGGCTAGGGAGTCAGGCAGAAAGGGGTAGGGAGCTGCAGAAAGGGGTAGGGAGCTGCAGAAAGGGGTAGGGAGTTGCAGAAAGGGGTAGGGAGCTGCAGAAAGGGGTAGGGAGCTGCAGAAAGGGGTAGGGAGTCACAGGATGGGGTAGGGAGTGGCAGAAAGGGGTAGGGAGACACAGGAAGAGGTAGGGAGTGGAAGAAAGGTGTAGGGAGTGGCAGAAAGGGATAGGGAGTGGAAAAAGGTGAAGGGAGTGGAAGAAAAGGCTAGGGAGTCAGGCAGAAAGGGGTAGGGAGCTGCAGAAAGGGGTAGGGAGTGGTAGAAAGGTGTGGGGAGTCAGGCAGAAATGGGTAGGGAGTGGGAGAAAAGGCTAGGGATGGGCAGAAAAGGGCAGGGAGTCACAGAAAAGGGTAGGGAGCTGCAGAAAAGGGCAGAGAGTCACAGATAAGGGTAGGGAGTCACAGAAAAGGGTAGGGAGTGGCAGAAAAGGGCAGGGAGTCACAGAAAAGGGTACGTAGGGAGCTGCAGAAAAGGGCAGAGAGTCACAGAAAAGGTTAGGGAGTCACAGAAAAGGGTAGGGAGTGGCAGAAAAGGGCAGGGAGTCACAGAAAAGGGTAGAGAGCTGCATAAAAGACTTGGGGGCTGCAGAAAAGGGTAGGGAGCTTCAGAAAAGGACAGGGAGTCACAGAAAAGGGTAGAGAGCTGCATAAAAGACTTGGGGCTGCAGAAAAGGGTAGGGAGCTTCAGAAAAGGGTAGGTGTTCCCAGAAAAGTGCAGGGAGCTGCAGAAATTTGAACTGTTTGTGTTAATATATCCAAAATGAAAAGGCCATGGGCCTCTTTCCATATTTCGCTGAGAAAGCCCTTCTACCAGTTATACAAAATTTTGCAGGTTAACAAGTAATGAGGATATTCGGAGCATGTCTAACAAGAATTAATGAAGTTGAGGTTACGAAAACTCCAGATTACACGACATTGGTTTTAGCCAGTTATTGTAGGCTACAGGCCATGATCCAGAGTGTTTGAAATAAACATAAAAAATCATGCAAACAAATGAGTATGCCACATAAAAGATATAACACAGGTCAACCATTCTACTGTGACATGGTTATTAATTAAATGATGTTAAATTTTCATGCTTTTTGTAACTACGGATCATTACCTTACTTTGTAGTATGATTTAAGTTATGGTAATAATTATGCTTTTTGTAGCTCTGATAAATTGAAAAAAGGTCGTTTCCATTGTTTTGTTATATCAGGGTAAAATATTTTTTATTATTATTCATGCTTTCTGTAGCTATGATACAAGGAAAACGGATCGTTACCATTGTTTTGTTAACTAAACTTTAATTATTCATGCTCTCTGTAATTATCATATACTTAAAATATGTCAGCTTCATGCCTAAGGTATGATACATTTTGCGCATAATTAAGTTTATCTTATTCAGTAATAATTTTAAGTGCGTTCTGTTTGTAAGGAGGATGTACATAGGCAAGACTTAAAGTATTCATTGTTTCCTCTTCTGACACAGGGTGAGTGACTAAGTGCAAGTCTGAGACTGTTGATAATTTTTAAAATTCCCCCCCTATTTTTGTTTTAAAATAATTGGATATCAAGTTGTTAATATTAATAAAGAAAAAAATCCAAAGAAAAATAAATAAATCTCATACAAAAAGCAATTACTAAACCTTTATGGTTTGGGCTGTTTTTTTCCAGGTTGTTGGAGAGAAAACATTGAAACTACCCCATTGAAACTTAAATTAGCCAAAAAAGTGCCATACCGGTATTTATAATATTGCAGTTAAGTTCAATTAATATATTAATTATCACTTTAAACTTAAGCCAATCAAAGCCAGGTATTTTGTGTTGTCTATTGCATTATTGGCATAGGTCACCAAATCCTAACGAGGGCAAGAATTTAATTGTAATAAATATCGGTTAATACGGATTAGTTAGATATTTTGGTAAATTTTCAAGCAGTTCATGCCTTAAGCTTCATGGGCCAAATGTGTTTGCTGTTTAACAGAATTGTCAATGCAAAAACTTGAAATAGTTTATAATGTATTGTTACATAACTTATGTTTACAAACTTATTTTGTTAACTGGACGGCATCATTGTTCATTTGCGTCGTATTTAAATTATACACGTATGTAAGAATGTCATATGAAATTAGAGCATAAAATTGCTCCTTACAGATTAAATTCAAATAAAAGGAATAACATAACATGTAATTTTGAACTTGAATTTCGAGGGCTGATTACAAAATGGTAGTTAAGTTATAAACTACCTGAATTTATATACCAATATGAAACTTAGAATCTTTCTGAAATCCATTTGATGACTCACGGGACTTGGAAAAGTTGATAAAACCTTAAATATATCTATAGAAAACAGGCAAGAATTTAAATCACATTCTACGAAAGACCGACATTTAATAAATCAATATTTCATTTCAATTCCCTTATATTTTTTCACGTTTTCATCTTCACAATTTTGACATGCCAACTTCACAATTTCACAATATCAACTTCACAATTTCATGATTTTAACTTCACAAATTCCCGATTTCATGGCAATTAAATCATGATTACATCAAAGTGTGAATTCGTGAAATTTAAATTTAAATTAAAATGTCACCACAGTTCTAAGTAACATCCTTTAGAGATTAACTGTGAGTGTTCTATCTTTTAAAGCTGCACTCTCACAGATTTACTGACAACTTAAAAAAAAAAAATGTCTTGGAATGAGCCAATTTCTGCGCAAATACAGTACACTCAACGAGTTACACCCACTTTGCCCTCGCTAAAATCCCCACTCGAGTTCCTCTGAGTGGCTGGCTTACCGCCGAGTTTTATATGAACGATAGTGTTGAGAACTGTCCGATCCCGCGGCAGAACTCCGAGTCTGATCAGATAAGCAAGAAATCATTCTTGTTTAGAAGTTATTTATTATGTCTCCCCCTCTCTGGGGGAGACATATTGTTTTTGCCCTGTCCGTCAGTCCGGTAGTCCGTCAGTCCGTCAGTCCGTACGTCACACTTCGTTTCCGATCGATAACTGGAAAACCGCATGACCTAGGATCACCAAACTTGGTAGGGAGGTTGGTCGTGAGGTGTAGAGGATCCCTATCGTTTTTGGGGTCACTAGGTCAAAGGTCAAGGTCGCGGCGACCCCCAATATAAAAAACATTTCTGCTCAAAATCTTGAGAACGGTTTGACCTAGGTTCACCAAACTTGGTAGGGAGGTTGGTCATGAGGTGTAGAAGATCCCTATTGTTTTTGGGGTCACTAGGTCAAAGGTCAAGGTCGCGGCGACCCCCAATGTAAAAAACATTTCCGCTCAATATCTTGACAATGGTTTGACCTAGGTTCACCAAACTTGGTAGGGAGGTTGGTCATGAGGTGTAGAAGATCCCTATTGTTTTTGGGGTCACTAGGTCAAAGGTCAAGGTCGCGGCGACCCCCAATGTAAAAAACATTTCCGCTCAATATCTTGAGAATGGTTTGACCTAGGTTCACCAAACTTGGTAGGGAGGTTGATCATGAGGTTTAGAAAACTCCTATATTTTGGGGGGTCACAAGGTCAAAGGTCAACGTCGCTGTGACCTCTAATGTAAAAAAATATTTCCGTGCAATATCAGGAGAATGCTTTGTTCGTTTCCGATCGATAACTGGAAAACCGCATGACCTAGGATCACCAAACTTGGTAGGGAGGTTGGTCGTGAGGTGTAGAGGATCCCTATTGTTTTTGGGGTCACTAGGTCAAAGGTCAAGGTCGCGGCAACCCCCAATATAAAAAACATTTCTGCTCAAAATCTTGAGAACGGTTTGACCTAGGTTCACCAAACTTGGTAGGGAGGTTGGTCGTGAGGTGTAGAGGATCCCTATTGTTTTTGGGGTCACTAGGTCAAAGGTCAAGGTCGCGGCGACCCCCAATATAAAAAACATTTCTGCTCAAAATCTTGAGAACGGTTTGACCTAGGTTCACCAAACTTGGTAGGGAGGTTGGTCATGAGGTGTAGAAGATCCCTATTGTTTTTGGGGTCACTAGGTCAAAGGTCAAGGTCGCGGCGACCCCCAATGTAAAAAACATTTCCGCTCAATATCTTGAGAATGGTTTGACCAAGGTTCACCAAACTTGGTAGGGAGGAAGTACAAATTTCATGTCCATCATTGATTATTTCTCACCTACGACCACACAATGGGGGAGACATGCGCTTTTTCAAAAAAGCAATCTCTAGTTTTTATGCTTATACACATGTACCAAGGTTTAATTTGTATTTGTGTCCATAAAGGCCAATTGAATATTGTCTTGAATAATAAACATTGAGTCATTAAAGTATTGCCACTAATTTTATTGCATCATAAAGCAGCCTACTATTTACACGATTCTAAACCATGACCTCTGACGTCAAGCGCGTGATCAATACAATGTAGAATATACTATTTGTTATTGGGGGTTAAAAATAGCTATGACGTTTAATGGAATTTTCCACAGAAAACGAGGCAAGGATCAGGCCTTCAAAACCATGCGCTGTGAACTTTGAACGCGTGTTTGACCTCCTGATTTTCCGAAAATGTGTAACCTAGCGTTTCTTGGATGAAATGTGTTTATCAAATGAATGTATTCTGTCATTAGCAAAAACATGTTTATAAGATGCATGTGCAACTAGTGAAATACGACTGCATTCTTGCGGTAAGCTTACTTCATGCAAAACGGGCAGAGGGAAAAGAATTATAGCAATTTACTGGAGCCTTCATAATTAGTTGATAATTTTAATAAAAAATAAAATAACTTTAGCATAGATTCTTATCAAGTGTCGAGTTAACCCCTCCAAGTAACGCCGAGTTCGTTATTCTTCGGTCAACTGATCACCCTCTGAGGGCCTGAAATTCAAACTCCGAGGAACGCGGACAGTCAATAAAATCAATGTGTTGGCTGCGATAGCGAAAATCCGCGGAGGGAAACAGAAAGTGGGTCTAACTCGTTGAGTGTACTGTAGTTGCAAACCAGTGATATAAAACTGTGGACAAAAGATCAGATCGCAGATTTTCATATTTCCGTTTGAAAATTATTGTTTTACGGCTAAAAGCATTACGAACAGTTAAAGAAAAATGCATTTTGAACTTCAATATGAAAATCTGCAACCGATGTTTTGTCAGCTGAGTCTTATATCACTGGTTTTCTTGCACTTTCGCATAAATTGGCTTGTTTGAAGACAAAAAATAAAACAGTTGTTAAAACAGATGATCCAGTGGCCAGCTTTAAGGCCTTAAAAATAATACATTTTGTTTGGTTTACTCGACCATACCAAATAGGCTCTGACCCTGCCGTTTTTATAGTCAGTTGATAAAAAAAATATAAATTTTTTTAGTTTCAAGTGTTTTATTGTTTTCAATATGTAGTTTAAAACCTTTAATAACAGCTTTATACAGAATATTACTTTATTACCACAATTCTCCAATGATGACAAAAACATTCTTACATTATAAAGTCAAAAAAAGCCTTAAAACCTATACATACCCAACCTGTTTTTAAAAAGGATGTATAAACCCTAACCAAACCATTTTTTTGGCCCTATCATAAATTTTGGCGCAGAATTACTGGTACCATTGTTTTTCTGGTATTCCTTTATTTTCAAAGAAAATAATGGCAGAAATGTGATTGCCCCATTGTCTTATTCGTAAACAACTGTTGCGATTTGAAGATGAACTCATTGTCGTTCATCAAAACATTATTTGCATTTTTATTACAATCTTTATTCCATGTCTTGGAACTGGAATTATACCGTAGTTGTCATGATAGATGTGCAGGGGGACTTTTTTCAAGTATGATTTTGTCTGATTCTGGCTGTATGATGTTTTATGAACCTTTGATTATAAAAATGATTTAAGATTTTTTTGTTAAAAATTATTGATGATGTATAAAAATCTAAAAAGTTATTGATAAACATCACTCTATTTGCTGTCATTAAAGAGGTCGGGATGAATTCAATAAAAACTATAACAGGGAAAAATTAGGCTTCATTTTTATGTATAACCGGGGGTATGTATATTTATATCTAAATGCGTTTAGACTGAGGGTCAATGCAGCATTTTTTAAGGCCCCAGAAATACACAAGAAAAAAATCTTAATTTTTATAGTCGTTATTCGGAATACAAAAGTAATGTGTTTTTATAGTCCTTTTATATGTGCATTATTAACACTTTATATGACTCTAACATTTAATATGAAAGGCTAAAGAAGACGCAATTTCTGAAAACCCTAGAAAAAAACACAGGAATATTGAAGTTCTGCTCGATCGATGAATAATGTCTTTTTTCAGAGCACGCTAGTTAATAAGAACATTAATGGTAACTTTAATCAGTGGAATTTAGACATGCTGTGCTCGCTTCATTGTTTTAATATTTCAAAGATTCTTAAAGAATTTGGATTTGGTAATGTTTCAGAAGAAATATAATTGAATTTGAAAATTAACTTTCTCGTTAATTTGGTCGGAACAAAAACTTTTATTGAATCAAATAGAGCCGAGCAGCTTACAGCCATTTTAAATGTTGATTGAACTAGAAAATGGGAGGAAATGTTTCTTTCCTTAAACAGGTCTTTTTTCAATTCAACAGGTTTTCTGAAACTTGGGCATTTCAGATTTATTATCTTTTAATTTAATGAATTTCACATCAGTTTGGTTAAGAACATTCATGATGTGATTGAATGATGCTCGTGTAATCTGTGTGCAGTATTTGTATGATTTTTGTTTCTCACTCAGTGTTATTTGGGCCCTTGTACCTTGTGCCTCTAATTATATCTATTACTGGACTCGACCTATTTCCATGGTTTATATAATCATGGGCCCATGTCTCCCAAGTTGAGCCCTGATAACACCTTATAGGAGGGGATAATAGGAACGCACTTTGTCCGTCAGTCTGTCTGTCTGTCCGTAAAATTTCATGACCGGGCTATAACTTTCTTATGTTGTCTTTGTTGAGACGAATGTTAACCTTGTGACCTTAATGTGCAGTGACCTTGACCCGGGTCCATACCTCAAAGGTTAAGGTCACACGAGACTTTTTTTTATACTTTAAATTGATACCTTAATATACTTATATATATATACATACTTTTTCCTATATATGTACACATATAAGATGTTTAATAGTACTTTTGATTAAAAGGGTTAATTGGAATGTGCAACAATTTTATAGTGTGACATTTCGAAAGCTCAGTAAAATGAAAGTTTTCAGGGGGATGGAGCCAATTCATGTAAATGCGTGGAACTAACAGTTATATTTTAAATGCTACTGATCAATGTCTTTTAATATATTATATAAAAACATGTATACTTGTTTGTTATGGTAATTTATGATATTTTAATTCATTTCCATGGAAGCAAAGTTTTTTACCTGGTCCTTTTTAACAATATTTTTTATTCTTATATTTCTTCAAATTGCTGGCTACAGTTTTGTATTTCACATTGCAATATTATTATGTTTTCTACAATTCAACCCATAAAAGTAACCATTAAATATCTCTTTTCTGGACTTGATGAGTTATAGGTTATTGTTCAAGTTATTGTACATAACAGTAAGAAATGTCAGAATGTGACACCAGTAGTTTGTTAACTACATGCTAACACACTAATAACTGTTAATATTTCATATTTCTATATAAAGTAAGACAACACAACATGGTCTGTAAAATAATGTATACCGTATATGTCCTTTTAATTGATGAGGGCGTGGGGATAGCTAGTGTTGTAACTTATGATTATCCGATGTGAAAAAAAATCTTGTCTTTTTTAGAACCATGAATTCAATTCAGGAACTTTTGAAAATCCGCAAAATTTGTGTAAAAACTGAAAATCCTATCAGTATAAGCTGCATTGTAGCTCACAGTGTACACACCCTGGCAGGTGTATTTCAATGGACAAATTTCGGCATGAATGAGGAATGACTTATCACATTGTCATGCATAAAGGGAAAAAACGTACCCAATACTATTCAAGGTGCTCTAAAATGGCCGCCAATTGATTGCCTTTTTTGAGTTTATAATAAGCATTGTTCATGTCGCAGAATCAGAAAATAGGCCCATGAAAGTACCCTTGTTTGACTTTTAGGTCATGCACATTTATTAGGACATTTACAGTATGTAATGAGTCTTTTTCTAAAATGCATATATTTTTTACAATTCTAAGAAAAGAGTCTCAAAAGAAAAAAAACAATGTTCATTTTCCAAATCTGTCATTTATTTTGAAAAAACAACAACAGTGTTATAGGAATGAATGTGAAAAGAATGCACTCTGTCACATAAAATTTCATCTTTGTGATTGCAGTTGTTTTCGACTTTAAGGTGTTTATTCTGACCCACATTTTCACTTTTTTGTAGGTATATATATCATTCTCATGACGCGCTGAAGCATATTCAACAATAGTTATAGTTATTATGGCCCAAAGCATGTAGCAAAGTTTACTTCATTATCTGCATGACTTTTAGTTGTTTAATGTTTTGTGAATTATGAAATTAATCTTTAAAATGTACGTCATAACACTTTTAGGCGTTTTGGGCCGTGTCCATAAAAATGTGTTGCATGTAATCACCCATATAAGTTTGTCGGTTCAACGTCTTATTATTATAAATTAAAGGTCATTAATTGTTAAAGAAATTATTTTTTTGCATTTATAATCCAATGGTTAAAAGAAGAACATTTTAGTGTGCAATCAATAAGATATGCACTGGTAAATAAATGTTTGCTTAGCTTGATCTGAACTTGATAGTTACATGTATATAGCAATTATAATGCTCCTTACAATTTTTTAGTGGTCAACGTATGTTTTTTGTCCAATTTGGAGGCAATAATAGTCCTTCAAATTTGGCAATACGTTTATTTTTGTAAATTGGCATTCAGCCCGTTATTATATAAATCAGGTGAATCAGTAGATATAAAAAGTGGCTGGCCTGCTAATGTAGTTATCACCATAAAATGTAGAACACTAAATAGTTAAAAGTTGTAAGTATGTCCATACATGTACTGCACAAAAGAAATGGTTATGTAAGGCACCGGCATCAAACCATTTTTTTGTAAGTTACATTCCAACAACCTTCATAACCATTACTGAATACCAATATAAAAACTAATAGACTTTCGATTAGTCCAATTTCAATGACTTTAATGTTGACCTATCTAATTTCACTTTTTCTACAATTATATGGCTATTCTTAAATTGGGCCATTGTATAAGAAGTACTCAATTGGAGGGAATTTATATGAAATTAAAAGTGATCTTAATGACCTTACAAGTTCATGCAGTTAGAGCTGTCTTTCGTTCGCCCAGCAACATGTACATGTTCAAACGTCAATGTGTTACATTTAACCATGCGCCCAGGGGCAAGATGGAGACTGCTTGGTGTAAATGGTCATTATTTAGTTGTAAATAGCCTCTTGTCAGAAGGTCATGAGACTGCAGTCAGAGGTCACCAGGTACATTACATGTACATGTAGTACTGTAATGTGATTACACCAGCATATTTTTTCAGTAATGGTTAGCATGAAAACGAAATTATCAATCTTAATGGAGCCTTTATGTCAGCTTAAAGGGTAAGTTTTCAAGATGGAGGGTTCAGTGCAGTACTGTTGTAACAACTTTTATTTCTATATTAGGTAACAACAAAATTGCACTTAAAGTTCACAAAATGAGGAAAATCAATGAAGAGAGGAATTATTTTTACTTAGTTTTGTTATAGGCCTTAAAATTACTACAGCTACTGATATTTAAATGTTTTCCACATTTTAATTATTTTAACAATTAAAATTGTCGAAATTATATAGAGGATAAATGTTTCGGTTTAAGATAATATTATTATCCACTTACTGCATGCAGCACCAGGAGTAATACTTTATGAATGGGTTTGCCATGAGTGAAATATTTACTTTTAGTGTTCACGAGGTGATAACATTGCAAATTCTAACAGGTCTTCTAAAAGTTTGGAACCTCAATCGGTCCGGACCCGGTGACAACCCCCCTCGCCCCCCAAAAAAAATCACCCCCCCTCTAAATAAAAAAAACGAAGTCCGATTATATAGAAATGTCACACATTTTCGCGACGTGTATTTTGTCAATATTTTTTCGCGATGTGGCAATTCGTAAGAGGGCTCTAGAACCACGATTTAGATAGTCATTGATACAAGCTTAATTCGAATGAGATTCTCATCGAGTTCTGTGGCGTTTCTTACAAGTACGACTGCGATCGTAAATTAACTGCGGCTGGCGGGAAGACGACAAAGAGTGATAATATTAACAGTATTATGATTTATTTGCTTAATGCATCTACAGCGGGTCAACATTTAACTGATAATCTTGTATAATAATATATATCTAGATTTATAACCGGGGCTTCAAGCTATAAGTTTGATATCGACAACGAATTTTTCATTACAGTAACTGTGAATTAAAATGATGTAAGCAGCGCACTCAGCTATCAGACTCTGTAGTTAATCAAGCGTGTCGCTGTTGATATCCTATATGATTAGGTTAATTAATTCAGAATTTTAATGCTTCCGCGGATTAACAATGACAATTACATTTATCTTTAAAACCGTTTTTAACTAGCAATGCTTCTTTATTACAATTTAAATTTAACAGTTTGGAAATCAACAAACGGATATATCATGTAATGATCAACGACGACATAGCATATTGCCATATGAAAATATGGACCGATTTTAAAACTTAATCGGGATAACTGCAAACACATAATCAACACATAATTTGTTTAATTGTGTCTTCTGCGACCTACCAATACACGCGATTGGACCTATTGCAAGCGTCTGCTAATTAACAGATATCGAGTGTTCAGCGTTGCGGAAAAAGCAGCTGGTCGCATTGGTCCGATTGTAACTAGGACACTTCATTGGGGGTAATTTTGAATGTGTGAATGACCCAAGAATGTTTGTGTATTACAATTTCTACTGTCTTAGTCGTTTTGGACCAAAATTATAAAAAAAATGAGAAAATTTCGGACCAATTTTTTTTACACTTTTTGAAACTGAAATCGGTCTGGCTTGGTCAAAATCGGTCCAGACCGGCAAATTGCCGGTTTTTAGAAGCCCTGATTCCTAACCCTGAAACAAACATTTTTTTTCTTTTTATTTCATGTTCAATATAATGTGACTAAAACAAAATTGATATCTATAATAGGAAAACAGATGAAATTTCAACCAAATGACATCATACCGAAAATGAAATTAAATGAATCATTGCATTTCCTTCCTGGCATTGTATGACTGTTTATGTTAGCATTTTTACAACGAAACAGGTAAAATTTGAGAAAATGGTGATATCATATTTCGATAAACTGATCACTGATTCAAACTGTGAGTTTATTGAGAAATGATCCAACATGGTATTTCAATAAACCACTAGAATGCATAAAATAAAGCTTGATTGAGGCAAAAGCTAATATCTTATAGATTTGCTATGGAGTATCCACTTGTGGGGCCATGAGAAAGTACCTTGGATGAGGATCAAACTCATTTCTTCTTGGGTGAGTCTCAGATGGTCGCCAACTGACCGAAGAGCACCCATAGGCTAACTACATGTATAATACATGGATAGGTTATCATTTTGCATCCTTATACAGTAACTGTTATCTTTTTTTTCTAGTAGTTTGCAAATAAAAACAGTTTGATTGGTCAACTGGAATGATTCGATATTACTGACCAATCAATAAACATTTTGGCTAACTTTATTCAAGGCCAAAACAAATAAATGGTTTGGTTAGGGTTACAGCTGTGAATTAAAATTCCTTTTAAAAAACAGGTAGTGTTGATAGGCTTTTTTTTCAAAGGCTTTATGTAAGAATGTTTCTATCATAGAAATATATTTGAAGAAATCTTCTGTTTAAAGCTTTAAAAGTTTTAAACAAAATATCAATTTTTTGATTATTTATTTTACCAACTCCGGCCTTTAAAAGTGGTAGGGTCAGCGCCTATTTTGCAGGTAACCCGAACCAAATGTTTTGTTTATTTAGACCCCATCTAAAGAATAAACCAGGTCTAAACAATTGCCGATGCTGATGTTTTAATTCATGGAAGACCCACATAAGATCTATTTGTATACAGATATTCAATCTATAATGTGCAATGAGTTTTAAAACAACTACAAAACTGTTGCACAGCACTATTTCCCCCCCCCCCCCCCCCCCCCCCAGAGTCTGTATGTCTGAAATTGGGAAGACAATTATATTGACCTATATGAAGAATGATTTATTACAGGGGGCATAGAACTAAATTAATTTATATATATTGTAATGTAAATGTCTGGAAATTACAGAAAACTGACATCGGCTGTCTAGGTCCGGACCAACATTGCAGAAGTCAGACTTGCATGACTTAATCTTATGATCACACAACGTCATTAAGGAAAAATTCACTTTAAGGTGTCCCACCCATAAATATTGGAAAAGTGTATTGTTATTATCATTAAAATTAATATGAGTCCTGGGAAATAAAAATAATATGAATTCTACCGAATGCCAAATTTCGACCTCCTGGAGCCTCGAAACATGAAACTATTTGTAACAAGTATTCAGTTCAAATGGCAACGACTTTTACCTGTAATATTGGCGTTGTTTACACGGAAATATCCCTGGGTCATGATCATTAGAAATGAATGAAACACATTCAATCCATGAGACTGTCCCCTTTTTTTTGTAACGAAAAGGAGCTTTGCCTTTAAAGGAATTATGACAGTCTCAAGGATTAGCGAGGGGCAGATCCAGGATTTGACGTCAGAGGGTGTTACAAAGGGGTGTAAGCTTATAAGACATGCGCCCCCTCCTTGGTTTAAAATGTTGTTAGTGGGGTTTGGGGTACTCCCTGAAGAAAATTATTTTATTGCTTTTTATCCCCCGCCGAATCAAAGGTTTCGAGAGGGGGATATTGTTTTGGCGTTAACTGTCTGTCCGTCATTCCGTCGGTTAGTCCGTCTTTCCGTCCGGAACCATATCTTGGTAGACATTGATCAGAAAATGTTCAAACTTGGTCAGAATGTTCCCCTTGATCAAATCTCCACCACTTGTAAAAGTGGGTCACATGGGGTCAAAAACTAGGTCACTCGGTCAAATCTTTGGAACAAACTAGAAGCATTATACATGGTCAAATATTCATGAAACTTAATCAAAATGTTTTCCTTGTTTATATTGTAATAAAATGTAAACATGGCCAACAATGTGTGCTGAAAGTTATTATCAATAAATGAAATTAAAACAAAAAATGGAGCTTGAGCATTTAACAATGAAAACTATGTTATATTTAAAGACATGTTTCCTTTAAATATAGAAGGGATGTCAATCAAGGATACTTCCCTTTAAGTATTGTTCTTGTTGTGAATACCATAATAAGAAATGTCAAACATATTTTCCCTTTTCTGTCTCTGAATCCCGGGACCAATACAGAATGATTGTTATTCATGATTTATTGCTCATATTCTGCCGATTGAATTAAAGGACTTGTCCGTGGAATATTACAGCAATCAGGGGTAAACCGCGTGATGCCCTGGCTGTGATCAACGTTCTTTTGAGAATTCTTAGATCTAAATTCAAGCTGGCATGTCTGATGACTGTGTCAAAACAAGTAGTACCAATCGGTATTAAAGAGAGTCGTTTACTGTGTTTATGTTGGCAACAGTCTTCATGCATATTGAGTTATTTTACTTTTATTAGATTTTAATAAGATTTACTACAATTGATACAATTGTTTAAAAATACCAAAAAGAATGAATAAATGTCAAAAACAATGCTTCTTCTGAATGATACCGAGTTTAATTTGAAAGAAAGGTGAAGAAAACATGGTATAACAGTAAATCACAGTAAAACTTGCATTCACCAATCCTTTAATATTTTTGCGTTTTTAGCGATTAAACACACGGTAACAATCAAGATTGTTATCAGTATTTAATATTTTCCATAAATGCATCATTTAGTAAGTAGTAAAAGGGTTATCAGTCAAAATTTATGTTGTTTAAATATACATGTGTATGTATATGTATTGATTTTGAATAAGAGTGTCACTTTTAATTTTATGAACAAATATTTTATGGACAGATATATATATATTTCAATAATTTAACAGAATGTTCTAAATCCAAGCCTTATAAATCATTCAATTTGTAATACCGTACGTTACTGAAAGGCTTTTTGGCACAATGGCGCATTATCTGTCACATTTTGATGAAATATGATGAGCTATTATTTATCATTAATTCAAGTTTTCATCAATTTAACTGATTGCAAATGTTTCATTATGAAAACAATATGTGATGTTGTCTGCGGAAATGAGTCTTGTTTTTTAAGGTATTGACGTTACCAACAAAAAACAACTTTTAACCATTAGACATTGTATTATAAAACAAACATAAAACAATGTGTAACATGAAATTAATGGACCTTTTTTGAAAACATGTCAAATAGATATGTTTGCCTGCTTGTGAGGCAAGTTAAATTTCACCTTGCTTAATTTAAAATGTAACAATGTTTCAGACATTTCCCTGACGACATTTTCGCTGACGACGTCAAATATATAATTGCATGAACTACTCTAAATAGCTACTACAAAGACTCTGTCATGTTTTTGTAAAAGGAAATTCTTTTGTATGATGAGAGAAATAAAGTGTGGCAAATAATTAAGAGTATTAAAACTAAGATACATGTACCAATTTGTTCAAATATTGTTTTTGAAGGCAAGACAGTTTTTATTAGCGTTAATAATGGCTATAAGCGTTTCGTTTTTATGTGATTGGTTGATTGACATTATCATATCATGTTATCAATGTATTGTTAAAAGGTCAAAATATACATCTCTTATGTATAAGTCCTGGTGACATAGTGGTTAAGGCATCTGTTTTCTATAATATTTTACCGGCTTGGGTTCGCACCCCACTAAAACCAACTTCAATATAAAAGGGGATGTATAACAGGGAAAACTTAAATTTTGATCCAAAAACATGAGCGAGTCCATTAAAGTTCAAACTTAAATCTTGACATCAAAATGAGAACTTTAATGGAACTTCAGACTATTCATTTGTAAGGACTCACTAGATTTTCATGCGGACATTCAGATTTGCTGAAAACAGAGGGATTTGATCAGTACCTTCAAATGAATTTATATATAAATATATGTATATATATATATAAATAACTTAGGAAATTATTTGAAAAGCAGTCTAAGCCGCTTTCCCCTTGTTTGGGCATGAATCCCTCATACCGACAAACAGACCACCTCACAGCTATTTTTCCGGATTGACAATTATCATATGTTGAAACCTCTTTCTCAAACAATAAACAACAGTGATAAATGATTGCTGTGATGCAAGTTGACCAACCTTATTTTTCTCTGGTACAATCTCTATTGTGAAGAGTTTTGATTACGCATTGAGTTGGTTATGCCAGAATGGTGATGTATTCTGGTCTAGTGCTTATAAAGCCCCAGAAGAGCTGAGGAGAAATTGCAGTCAGATCAAAAAAAGTTCTGTTCTCTGAACGCACTTAAGGGAATACAAAGTTGGGTGACAAGGCAATGAAACTTTTAAGCCGTCGGAAGCATTTTTTTTGTAGTTGGATAGTATAATTGTAAAAAATAATCATTTTCAGCAAGAAAGAAAACGGAATAGTACTTTTTAGTAAATATTTTCACACAAATTGTGAGGGCTGGTGGACATATGAATAAACAGTTGCTTCAAAACATTATCATTTTTAGCTTCGAAAAATGGAGTCACGGGGATGTGATTGCCATGGTGTCTTTGTCTGCATTATGTTGGCAGGGCATCTCAGAGCATGCTCTAACCTTGCCTATATCCTTAAGCCTGTCATTATAAGTAGTTAACAGAAGTTAACTGACACATATAATGAAATGAGACTTGGTACACCTGTTTCCAGAGACAATCCACACATGTTCAGCAAGGCCCATAACTCTGGCTTTGATCATTATTTAGTTACGCCCCTTGTTTGATTAAAAATACCACCAACACAGTTGAGGATTAACCTTCCCCCGTGATGCTCTTGTTTATAAAATTTTATTTTTTGTTTGAACATGATGGTATAAACCCATCATTCAGTTTTGATCAGGGTATGGTTGGTTTGTATTTGTGCATTTGATGTCAGTAATATCTGAGGGCTTCCGTTAAAGGAAGTTTGGAAGTATTTACTCCCTAGAAATGGGTTAAAACTTCCAAAATTGATTCCTTGGAAGTACAAAAACTTCCATAATTTTTAAGTAAACTTCCAAAGTTGAAAGCTTGGAAGTTCAAAATATCAAAACCTGGGTTCAATAATAATTTTAAGGTCACAATTTCAATCAGTCTTTAAGAAAGATGAATCATTATAGTATAAGTATGTGAATTTGGCAAGTTAATGTTGCAAATTATTTGATTTTTTATACTAATTGAAAAATAGTTGAAAAAGATATCTTATTCAGGAGACCTAAACTTCCACATTTCAGTGAAAAACTTCCAAATTTGATGGACAGGGAGTTCATACTTCCAGATTCAAATTCTTAATGGAAGCCCTGAATATTATGTTTACCACAACCCTGTCATTGTCCGGTTAGCGCAGTGGTTAGCGCAATCGCTTCTCACAAAGGCGACCTTTAAGGTTCAATTCCCGGCTTGGGCGTATGTGAGTTTGGTTAGTGGTCACCAAGCGGGACAAGTGGGTTTTTCTCCGTGTACTCCGGTTACCCTCACAACACAAGACCACACTCTTGCGCAACATCGTGCCAACGAGAGTGACTTAGTATAAGCTATCGTAGCTTCCTTCACAATCGTTGAAAAATATATAATGGTAAAAGTAATAATATTATGTTTACAGTGACTATAGTTCATTGTCATTTTAGCCCTAATTGCTTTGTGTCTCTAATTTCATTGTATTTTTCAGTGTTTTATTCATAAGGGACAAAAAAATTATTCTCTAGGATTTTATGATAGCTTATATAACAGTGCTTTGACCTTTAAAAGTTAATTACCAAGAAATAATTATATGTAGTCAAAAAATGTAGAAGATATAATATTACAAAATTGAAACTGTTTAATGGGTGTCCTTTTATAAGAAATGAAAGAATCTCTATAAAATGAACTATAAACACGCAACATTGACAAGAATGTTATTACTTCTGCAGATTTGAACATGAAGGTAATTGATTATTTCTAGTAACTTGAGATACAAATGTATGCTTCGATACTTGTAATTAGAATCATTAAAACAAGTTTTGTCAAGAAATTCTAACAGTTCATGCAGAGAGTGGGAAAGTCTGTGTTCTGTGTTCATGACAGGACTGGAATAGAACTATGTAGGACAGGAAATTGGTGCTATTGTAAACTTTAAGCTTATTTTGAGACATTTAATAGCAAGTGTCTGAAGAAAAAGTCGAGATATCATGTTTATAAACCTCGGTGTGATCAGTGTTGGTGTCTTAAGTAGTGCAAAAACATAAACCATTAGGCCAATATTTTTAACTCAAATAAACATTCAAGATATTCACAATTGTTTTCATAGACAATACATATATGTACAGCAAGGTTCATAACTCTGGCTTAAAGTATTATTGGGTTATGTCCCTTGTTGACCTTAAAAACAACAAAAGACAAATGTTGTCATTTGCCACGCAGCACTCCTGTCAGTTAGTGTTTAAATGTCAGCCTATCTCATATACATGCGCTAAAGGGTTAAAAGGTCTGGGGCACTTTTTCTAAACAGCTATTTCCTAACTGAAGTGATTGTCTTTATATCCGTATCTCACTACACTCCTGTGATACCTACTTCATAATTTCTGAAATACTAAATTTTCATTGAAATATATTATATGCACAAACTTTGATGTTAAAAAATAACACTTTTCTTTGAATTTGATTTTGAAAATTTTAGGAAATCAACTAAAGTTCAGAGATGTCTTTTTAAGTAAGCCCCCTGGATACCCTTTGGGTCACCTGACTACCTGATAACATTCCAAGAGATAATTCCTACATATACATCAAGGACCATAAGTTAAACTGGCCTCAAATAGCAATTAAATACAAAACCAACCATAGCTCATAATATGATCAAAGTTATAATACTAAATTTGATGTTTTGTTTGCCATTTCACCTTGTTTGTTGCTTTTTGGAAAACAGAAAACAAACTGTGAGTATATCAGATTCAAAACATTGTCCAATTATATCCAACAGACGGTCATTTGAGCTGTGTTATTATATTGATTGAAAATGACCGCTTGCAAATTGTCTTAAGAATATCACTGGAAATATTTTTCCTCATCTGGGCTGTAGAAGACCACAGTTAAAGAACTCAGTAGTTCACGCCTTGTTAAGTATGATCAATAGCCTCTCTGCGTGATGAAATCCAATTAGGGGCAGTGGTAGTTAAGGGTATAGCAGTCGGTCATTGTATAGATTTATAAGTATGTATCAATTTGATTGCTTTGACCATGATTACAATTAGGGGACAGGTTGTACTTGTAGCCAGGGTTATAGCATTCGGTCAGGTTATCATTGTGCATTAATCATGATCACTCTGACCATGATTACAATTAGGGGGACGGGTTGTAGCTAGGGTTATAGCATTCGGTCAGCTTATTGTACTGCATGATTCACGATTAATCTGACTATGATTACAATTAGGGGACAGTCGTAGCCAGGGTTATAGCAATTGGCCAGCCTATTGTTGTGCGTGAATCATGATTGCTTTGACCATGATTTCAATTAGAGGACGGTAGTAGCCGGGGGTTTAGCATTCACTCATTCAATCGTTATGCGTGAATCACGATGGCTTCAACCATGATTACAATTCAAGGATGGTAGTGATGCCAGGGGTAAAGAAATCTGTCAGCTAATCAACATGCATGTATATCATGTTTGCTAACAGACCATGATTACAAAGTTGATCGATTTTCTTTTAAAATTATAAACCAATACATATCTATGATTGAATATTAAATATCAATGATATCCTTATTAAAAGTATAATAAATGAATAGCAGTGCATTATGCTAATTTGTGCTTAACTTGAATTTATTGACTCTTAATATAAATAGGTGCTAGTTCTTGAATATATATACTGTAAACGCAATTTTTCTGTAACAAAATTGACAGTAATTAATCCCCCACCAATAGTGGGAAGGGGATTATAGGAATGCACTTCGTCCATCTGTCAGTCTGTCCGCACACACGAATGTCCGGCCGGCCGTTTGTCTGTCTGTCTGTCCATAACATATCTAGTCAGGGTTAGAACTTGATGTCACATGAGACATTTAAAGGTCAGAGTACACATACTCATGTCCGAGCTATAACTAATTACATATGCATTGATGGATTACCATATTTCTTGGTACAAATAATGTCCTCATTGAGACAATGTGCAGTGACCTTGACCCGGGTCCATACCTCAAAGGTCAAGGTCACACGAGACATTTAAAGGTCAGAGTAAACATGCTCGTGTCCGCGCTATAACTTACTTATGTATTGATGGATTACCACATTACTTTATCGAAAATACTTAAGGCTTGCTATTTCATCGATGTTATAAATCAAGGACTCATTTTCCTTTCTTTTTAGCCAAAATAACCTTGACATTGATCTTACCTACACTACACACAATATGAATAACTTTAAAAATATCGTTTTATAATATGTCCATATATCAAAGATAATTTAGGTTACCGATCAAACAACGTGTATTTCCTATATTCCACCTCTTGACCAGTGGTTGTGCACATTTTTGGTCAGATTCGACGTACCAGTCAGGTTGCAAGAAAAACAAAATATACTAAAAAACAAGGGCGGGGGATATAGCCGTCCTTTGGACTGCCTTGTTCTGATTTAAAATATGAAAGAAAATATTAAGTAAATCATCAGCATGCTTTCTCTGTCTAAAATGTTCGATTACTCTATTCTTTGAAGGCAAAATAATATCTCCAAAGAAAACAACCAGACAAAAACTTGTTAATAACTTATTCCCAGCTTGTTGGAATTGATTTTTCAAAAATAGAAACACTCAATGTCCATTACAAAGGTAAAACGCTTACTTCAATATGATTTATAGCTTGTTCATTCCATAATTCTTTTATGTAAAATAATGCCTGGTCAATAATTGTTCTCTCATGGTGACAAGATTGTTGGAAGCCAGAATGTCAATTCACGCTTATTGTTTTCCTAAAGACTCTAAGAATTACAAGAAAATTGGTTGTGATTTTTTTGTATTAGAGGATGGGAATTGGGAGAGTGGAGGGGGGGGGGGGGGTATTGCAAATATATATTAAAAAAAACACACCTTTTTTACCTTGACTTAGTCCTGCCTCCTTTAATATTTATCCCCCCTTAGAAGAAGAAGGAAAATATTGCTTTGCACATGCCCGTTGGTTGGTAGGTGTGACTGTTCGTCTGTCTGTCTGTCGGTAGACCACAGCTTGTCTGAGTGATAACTAGACAATTCCTGGACGTATTGTCATCAAACTTGACATGAAGGATAGGCTTGACCAGTAGATGACTCCTATTGATTTAAGGGTTCATCGGGTCACTGTGACCTCTAACATGAAAAAGTTGTCATGGCTTTTCTGGGCCTCAACAATGCCTGGACTTATAGTCATCAAACAGGCTGGGCCTGACCAGTAGATGAATCTAATGATTTAAGGGGTCAAAGGTAAAGGTCTCAGGGATCTTGAATTCGTAAAGGTTGTTCGAGTGATAACTCAACAATGCCTGCACCAATGGCCCTCAATCTTGACTTGGAAGTCGGCCCTGACCAGTAGATGACCCCTTTTGAACCTTAGGTTCATTGGATCAAAGGTCAAGGTCACCACACAGATTGGTCATTAAAATTATGTCATATTTATGATTCCCTGCTGCTAAGAGGATACATGTTGATGCATATATCAGTCATCATATGAACATGAGTTAAAAATGTACCTGCTATATCTTCACACTTTGAATGGTCATAATCTTAAAACTACCTCAAAGGCATATCCATTGTCAATGACATATCACCTGTCTTTTTTGTCCATGCAAATTTCATTCAATTGTCCAAATATTCTTGACAACATGGCCCTTGGGGGGAGTGGGGGGGTGGGGCGGAACGTTTGCAAACATCTCTTGTTGATAATTGTTGTAATGAGTTTGATAAGAAGGTCTGAGCGAGTGATGTATGTGTTTCATGTAGTTAATGAAATACCTAAATATGATGTAATTTATTATATCTTTTAATTGAAAATCTGAACAACTGCATCTGATATCTGAATGAAGAAAATTTGACGATTTTTCATTTGCTGGCAATTTAAGTATGTTGTATTTGGAAGATCTCGATGGAAGCTTTAAAAATGATTTTTCTTTATGGCCTTACGGAAATAGGCTAATTTAAGTGATTGCAAAATGTGTTTATTGAATGAGAAAAAAAATAGAGCATGCAAATTTTAAAGGACATACTGAGGGCTTTAAGTAACATCTTCTATTTCTATATTAATTGAGTTAACAGCTGTTTTGCAAGCATTTGTTTCGTTTCAAATGAAACATTTTTGCATAAGATGTCATCACCCATTGGGTGAACCTTCCCTAGATGACCCCTTTTGAACCTTAAACACTCTTCATATTTTATGTCATCAAGCAAATTGGTCCTTTTTTAGGGCTAAAAATTACTAATAAATACCTGATAATGCATCAAATATAGAACTTTGTAGAAATCATATATTATAAGTAACAGGGTTATAGTCTAGGTGACTCAATAAAAATTGGGATGTAAGGGGCAAAGGAAACCATATTGGATGAAAGCAAAGCTCAACATTCAAATCCTTAATGTGTTTTTAGATACAGCCTTAGTATAAAATCCGTATCATTACAAGATGCTTCTGTATTTTCAGATATATCGTACAGTATAGACTCAGTATCATTAAAAGATGCGTCTGTGATATCGTTGGAGGAAAGGCATCGGAGACAGTCTGGTGATGCTCCAGCACAAGGGGATACGACTACTGCACCCAATCTTCTGGACTACAATATTATGCATGTGAGTACCCTGCTTAAGCCAGAGTCACCCCACCTCCCCGACCTATGCATTAAAAGCAGAATGCAAGATTAGTCCTTGCATTCCTGTATAGTTTCTGATATGAAAAATTTTTTAGGCAAGGTATGTGCTCTGTCTGAAGGAAAATTTGGTAGCTACAGTCCTTGCTTTAGAGGTTGTGAGTTAAGGTCCTTTAGAAAGTGGTACAACTTCTAATCTCCTGTCAGTAAATTTCAGCAAAAAATGGGACCAGTCGCATGACTTGACCTGTGATATTCAAGCCTCAGGTCCTGATACAATTTTTTTCTTGTGTTTATGCTGTATGAATTCAGTAGAACATGGGAGCGGATTCAATGAAGTGTGCTAGCGCTTCTTGGTCATTTACTCATTAAAATGCCCTACTGCATTAAGACAGCATCTATGTGAGAAATAATTGGATCAATACATAGACCTATATTTTAAATGATTATTCATTACAAAAAAAAATAGTAGTATTTTCTGCAATTGAGTATTTGTTCTGAAAGAAATGAAGCTTTATAAAATAATAGCTAATTTTTGTAACATCGTATATCATTGGTTAAATGACGTTGTGCTAATCCAATCAGAGTGCAATTTTGATACAAACAATAACATCATAACTCCTTGCGTGTTATACAATATAAACGTCAAATTATATCTATACAAAGACTAGGCAAATTTTATGTAAATATGTACTGATAGTCACACAATTTGTCCTGCGACTGGACTAACATCTACCACTTGTAACTTTTGCTTGCATTTCAATGGAGGACTGCTTTGGTCTAGTTTAATTATTTATCAGTGGAAACATACTTATTTCACATAATATTAAGCACAATATCAGTAGTGTGTAACCTTCTGTTATGGATTTTAGGATGACCATACCTACTACAGATCAACGATGCTTCTTCGTGAGATGGCGGACAGCTACTGGGTAGAATTGTTGGACCAAGTTGGCCACACCACACTTTCGGACAGTCATCGAACAGCAGTGGTGGGTATAGGAAGTGACTTGGCATTCATTAATTACAAACGGGGCTTATCAGCAAAATATCTGAAAGTCCATAAAACAAATGTTTAATTGGTGTGGCCTTACATTCTGTTTTATATTATAAATAATAATGTATTATAAGTACATACAAGCATGTAGTTCAGTTTTTTTTAAGTCGCCTGCAGCACGGCAGACACATAGCTATCAGTCTATCAGGGATCATGTTGTTGAAAGAGCTTTGTCATTGTCCCTGGTCTCACAGGTATTTATCAGTTTATCGGAAGGAATCATTTTGGCAGGATTTGTCATCATCTGCAGTGTCACACATATTTGTCTGTCTATCAAAGATCATGTTGTCAGGGCTTTGTCATCATCCGCAGTGTCACACATATTTATCAGTCTATCAGGAATCATGTTGTCAGGGCTTTGTCATCATCCGCAGTGTCACACATATTTATCAGTCTATCAAAGATCATGTTGTCAGGGCTTGTCATCATCTGCAGTGTCACACATATTTGTCCGTCTATCAGGAATCATGTTGTCAGGGCTTTGTCATCATCCGCAGTGTCACACATATTTATCAGTCTATCAAAGATCATGTTGTCAGGGCTTTGTCATCATCCGCAGTGTCACACATATTTGTCCGTCTATCAGGAATCATGTTGTCAGGGCTTTGTCATCATCCGCAGTGTCACACATATTTATCAGTCTATCAAAGATCATGTTGTCAGGGCTTGTCATCATCTGCAGTCGCACACATATTTATCAGTCTATCAAAGATCATGTTGTCAGGGCTTGTCATCATCTGCAGTCGCACACATATTTATCAGTCTATCAAAGATCATGTTGTCAGGGCTTGTCATCATCTGCAATTGCACACATATTTATCAGTCTATCAAAGATCATGTTGTCAGGGCTTGTCATCATCTGCAGTCGCACACATATTTATCAGTCTATCAAAGATCATGTTGTCAGGGCTTGTCATCATCTGCAGTTGCACACATATTTATCAGTCTATCAAAGATCATGTTGTCAGGGCTTGTCATCATCTGCAGTGTCACACATATTTATCAGTCTATCAAAGATCATGTTGTCAGGGCTTGTCATCATCTGCAGTTGCACACATATTTATCAATCTATCAAAGATCATGTTGTCAGGGCTTGTCATCATCTGCAGTGTCACACATATTTATCAGTCTATCAAAGATCATGTTGTCAGGGCTTTGTCATCATCTGCAGTGTCACACATATTTATCAGTCTATCAAAGATCATGTTGTCAGGGCTTTGTCATCATCTGCAGTGTCACACATATTTATCAGTCTATCAAAGATCATGTTGTCAGGGCTTGTCATCATTCGCAGTGTCACGAATATTTATCAGTCTATCAAAGATCATGTTGTCAGGGCTTTGTCATCATTCGCAGTGTCACACATATTTATCAGTCTATCAAAGATCATGTTGTCAGGGCTTGTAATCATCTGCAGTCGCACACATATTTATCAGTCTATCAAAGATCATGTTGTCAGGGCTTGTCATCATCTGCAGTTGCACACATATTTATCAGTCTATCAGGAATCATGTTGTCAGGGCTTGTCATCATCTGCAGTCGCACACATATTTATCAGTCTATCAAAGATCATGTTGTCAGGGCTTGTCATCATCTGCAGTCGCACACATATTTATCAGGTTGTCAGGGATCAGGTTGTCAGGGCTTTGTCATCATCCGCAGTGTCACACATATTTATCAGTCTATCAAAGATCATGTTGTCAGGGCTTGTCATCATCCGCAGTGTCACACATATTTGTCCGTCTATCAGGAATCATATTGTCAGGGCTTTGTCATCATCTGCAGTGTCACACATATTTATCAGTCTATCAAAGATCATGTTGTCAGGGCTTGTCATCATCTGCAGTGTCACACATATTTATCAGTCTATCAAAGATCATGTTGTCAGGGCTTGTCATCATCTGCAGTGTCACACATATTTATCAGTCTATCAAAGATCATGTTGTCAGGGCTTTGTCATCATCTGCAGTGTCACACATATTTATCAGTCTATCAAAGATCATGTTGTCAGGGCTTTGTCATCATCCGCAGTGTCACACATATTTATCAGTCTATCAAAGATAATGTTGTCAGGGCTTTGTCATCATCTGCAGTGTCACACATATTTATCAGTCTATCAAAGATCATGTTGTCAGGGCTTGTCATCATCTGCAGTGTCACGAATATTTATCAGTCTATCAAAGATCATGTTGTCAGGGCTTTGTCATCATTCGCAGTGTCACACATATTTATCAGTCTATCAAAGATCATGTTGTCAGGGCTTGTCATCATCTGCAGTCACACACATATTTATCAGTCTATCAAACATCATGTTGTCAGGGCTTGTCATCATCTGCAGTTGCACACATATTTATCAGTCTATCAGGAATCATGTTGTCAGGGCTTGTCATCATCTGCAGTCGCACACATATTTATCAGTCTATCAAAGATCATGTTGTCAGGGCTTGTCATCATCTGCAGTCGCACACATATTTATCAGGTTGTCAGGGATCAGGTTGTCAGGGCTTGTCATCATCTGCAGTCGCACACATATTTATCAGTCTATCAAAGATCATGTTGTCAGGGCTTGTCATCATCTGCAGTCGCACACATATTTATCAGGTTGTCAGGAATCATGTTGTCAGGGCTTGTCATCATCTGCAGTCGCACACATATTTATCAGGTTGTCAGGAATCACGTTGTCAGGGCTTGTCATCATCTGCAGTGTCACACATATTTATCAGTCTATCAAAGATCATGTTGTCAGGGCTTGTCATCATCTGCAGTGTCACACATATTTATCAGGTTGTCAGGGATCAGGTTGTCAGGGCTTGTCATCATCTGCAGTCGCACACATATTTATCAGTCTATCAAAGATCATGTTGTCAGGGCTTGTCATCATCTGCAGTCGCACACATATTTATCAGGTTGTCAGGGATCATGTTGTCAGGGCTTGTCATCATCTGCAGTTGCACACATATTTATCAGTCTATCAAAGATCATGTTGTCAGGGCTTGTCATCATCTGCAGTCGCACACATATTTATCAGTCTATCAAAGATATGTTGTCAGGGCTTGTCATCATCTGCAGTTGCACACATATTTATCAGTCTATCAGGAATCATGTTGTCAGGGCTTGTCATCATCTGCAGTCGCACACATATTTATCAGTCTATCAAAGATCATGTTGTCAGGGCTTGTCATCATCTGCAGTTGCACACATATTTATCAGTCTATCAAAGATCATGTTGTCAGGGCTTGTCATCATCTGCAGTGTCACACATATTTATCAGGTTGTCAGGGATCATGTTGTCAGGGCTTGTCATCATCTGCAGTTGCACACATATTTATCAGTCTATCAAAGATCATGTTGTCAGGGCTTGTCATCATCTGCAGTCGCACACATATTTATCAGTCTATCAAAGATCATGTTGTCAGGACTTGTCATCATCTGCAGTCGTACACATATTTATCAGGTTGTCAGGGATCATGTTGTCAGGGCTTGTCATCATCTGCAGTGTCACACATATTTATCAGTCTATCAAAGATCATGTTGTCAGGGCTTGTCATCATCTGCAGTGTCACACATATTTATCAGGTTGTCAGGGATCATGTTGTCAGGGCTTGTCATTGTCTGCTCATTTACTTGCGCATTTCTTATCCAATCTTTGCTGAATTTAGTGCCAATGTTCATAGGCATGAAATTTCAGCCAAGTTCAATCAACAGCCAGATCATAGTGTTACACGATGTACATAGTAATTCTATAAAGCTTCAAAGTTTAATTGCGCAAATAGTATATTATTTCTAAAGAAATATTTCATTATAAAAGTATATAACCGTTACCACAGCAACATTAAATTTACAAGAAGGATATTAAATGAAACAAAGATATTTATTATATGAGCCATAATATGGAGTCCGGGAATTTGCGTTACATCACAAACACTGTGGTGTCCTCTTTTTTAATATTTGCGTTTGTCAAATTTTATGCTGTATTAGGATAGAACAATATCTAAAGCAATTATATTTGAAATGGCATAACACTTCTAGCTTTAAATACAAAAGAATGTGGATTTTAAGTTTTATTGTTAGTAACACTGCACACCATATTACAAAGCATTCTTATGAAGTCCAGTTGATTGTTTTCACTTATTTAGACCACTTACATCAATCAATAGCTTTATTTGAATTGCTTTAAATACAGAATCATGTATTTAGTTAAATATTTAGCAGTTTGTTACCTAGTTGAAGATTGATGTAACAAGACACAAAGTGAGATGTAACTGGACACAATTTGTGTAACAGGACACCAAACACTGCACAAATTGTGTAACAGGACACCAAAAACTGCACAAATTGTGTAACAGGACACCAAAATCCACACTGGTGTCTTTGTTATGCACAAACAAAGTTGGAGTAATCACAATGCATCTCATCTATTTTATTATAAATTGTTTTCCATTCAAAAGTATATATAGATTCACTTATGCAAACACATTATTTTTGCGTATACATCATCTATATCGCCGTAGACGGTTGTCATATGCAATGGACGTAATACGGGACACGACTTTCTTCAGTCAATACTAAATAAAAGGTTATTTCTGTTAAATTAAATAATTGTAAAGGGTTTCCATACATCACTGATCACTTTGCTAAATAAAAGGACGTATTATGATACATTCTTGGCGACCAGTGAATGCCGCGATTTGTTGCCGACGTAATTTTTTTTTGAAGTCTTTCCTCGTTCATATTTGAGGTTGCCATGCTCGTCTTGTACCGTAAAAAGGCAACGAAAATACCGAAAATTGGTGAAACAGTTATGGATGTCGTAAACAGAACTGATAATACCGCGTTTCCGAGGTGTTGCACTAAGTATTTGTTACTAATATAAAAATAATGCGACGTAACAAAAAAGACACAACTTTCGCACCCGATAGTTGACTTCCCTGTCATTATAATCCGACGTTTTCTAGAACCACCAGTTTACGACATTATCAAAGTTCACAATCGATCACGTTGTTATCATGCTGCGCGAAGATGCATCGATGTCAAGGTCATGAGTTATAATGCTTTTTTCTGTGACGTAACAAGGTGGACACATTTGGTTACGTCGCATTACATGGTTTTATTTTGGAAAATAATAGTATTACCGCTGCTGAAATAAAACTGAAATTAGTAAATACAAATAAAATGTCCACGTTTTTATTTCACACAAATAAGCCTACAAGGATTACATAAAAAGAAATCATATTTAGTTTGTATTTTGAACAACCCCTCCTGAAAATGTCCGCACAGGACACCTGAAAAATGGATGATAAATGTATGATTTAAATGAAGTAACAGTTGCTTGAAAGGTCAACATCATATCAATAAAGACAGTTATTTGTCTTGAAAATTTTCTTTAATTTTACAAATCTGTATATCACATGTATTTCTCCAGATACATAAGATTAAACTGAAATTTGTGTGATGTAACGCAAAATCCCGGGCTCCATAATATGGCTCATATTGTATATGAAGAAAGGCAGAAAACCCTAGACAATAATTACATGTTATTTCATGATTAAAGCTTCAATTTTCTTTGCAAGCAAAGAACAATTATATCAAACTCAAGTTTCAGAGAAAGTTTCATTTGCTGAATAACAGATGAAGGGTAATGTTTTATTATCGGATCATATTACAAAAGATCGTGACAAAGGCATGTACTTATTTGGTACGAAGATCGTAATTTTATAAAATAAGTACAGATGCACCAATACTTCATTAGTTTGAAAAACAGAATTAAATTATTATATAGCCTTTAATATCACAAGGTTCGGTATCCAACTGTGTGTAACATTCCTCCACAAAGATATGATGATATCAAAAAGGCGTCTCTTAGTATGTGTCATGCAGGCTTTAAAGCAAGTTTAGCTGGGAATATTATTGATGTGATGGAATGACAAATAGTTAAAAAAAAAATAAAGCTTCATTTTTCTTGTTTGAATCTGATTCCTCAGTTTAGTCTGTTTAAGAATTTTAGTCAGAAAAGCTTTACTGTATGATTATAAATTTCTTAAAACCATTAACCAGTCATTGATATATGACATTTGAATAAACAAGCTGGAATCATACACTATAATTGCTGGTCATCAAAAACATTACTGCCAAGCTCTGCAACTGCTATATAAAATCAATAATTTGAGTAATCCCAGAAAGCATTTTTTCCAGTTCAGTGCTTGCGCCTGATCATGAGGCTTGTGGTAATTTCAAGCACTGTATAATGTATAACAACATTACACCTTCAGCCACTCATTTCAGAATTTGTTTATCTGAAGTTGTTTTTTTACACAATATTTATGCGGATAAATAAGCCTTCCGGGTAACTGCAGAAGACATAAGTTTTTTTACCTGCTCAAAATTCGTTGTTAAAACAGCTATAGCTAGCTAGTTATATTTATACAGCTAGTGATTATGCAGAAAAGAAAACCTTCCGGGTGACTCTTAAATCATCTGTATTAACTTAACCTAATATTAAATTACCTTTTATGCATTATATATAAATACATGTTAACGCTTATATAAAGCTTCTTTAGATGAACGCATACCTTTTCAATTTTATTCATAATCTGATGAATGCAAAATCTTCGGAATACGTCTGATAATACAAAAACGATGTTTGTGATTGGGCAAATTTATGTTATGTCGCAGTTAAATATCATTAAATAATTTTTTTTGTGTAATGTTTATCAAACAAATTACTTAATTGATGTCACCGCTGTTCAAACAGCTAAATTTATGCAGCATTAGATTTTCTTGGAAGCGTTATTTTCAGCTTTATTTTTTGGTACAATTTTGTTTGTTTTGGCAAACAAAGGGCAGATTGTTAAAAAACTCTTTTAAAATTAACGACGTGGTAAACGACATCGTTGTTAACTATTAAAGGTGTATCTCTTAAAGGGACTAGACACCAGATGATAAAATTGAAAGAAAATAAAGAAAATTGTCAAAAACTTGCCTAAAATTGATATCGTTGTGTATACAATCTATTGAATCCTACATTCTGATGTATCACATCTTTCACAGATTGTACATATTATCTCAATTCAAAATTTACCCGATCGGCGAAATGAGTGTAAATTAAAATTTTGGTTCATTGGAGTATATAAAACATTTGGTCACTGCACGAGCAATCGTAATGTCCTTCATGCTTTACTTTATAGTGTGCACTGACCAAATGTGTTCATACGTCGATGAACCGCAATACAAAAACATTTTTTCCACCAATTTTCATGTGTTCACATTGTATGAAACAAGATTGAAAGTGTGTTAATTCCATGAAGTGCACAATAGCTTTCAGGAACATTTGCAAGCATACCTTAATGCATAATGAACAGATGAAAAGATGTTATTACTTAAAGCTACATTTAAGATTATTATTAATTACAATAAAAAATTGTGAAAATCTCAGCAGCTGAGTATATGTTTTTTATAAAAGAATATCTGATAAGTGAAGCATTGTATATTATTGGTTAACTGAGAAAGGATTATATCCAATCAGAGCACAGTATTGAAATTTAAAATAAACAATGACATCATAAACCCTTGTGGTTCATATACATGTAATACAAAAATGTTTCTGTCCCCCTTTCCCACCAGCAAATGACCAGTTACAGTTTATGAATTATTCATTAACAATTCATGAACACTTCACATCCACAATACATGAACATTTCTTGAAAATCACTGAAGTACTAATAACTATATACAATAGACTAGGTGATTGTTAACCTCTATACCTAGTTTAACCTAAAATTACTAAAAACATTCAAATTCGATTGCATATAAATTGTATGTAATACTTAAGATTGGTAACTGGGTCAACAATGATTATTATTTTTTAAATGCTATGTCAGCCAATAATTTAGATAATTAGATAAACCACAACATTTATCATTTGCAACAAAAAATTGTTTCATGTGGTTATCAAAAGATGTTTTCAAATAACATCATTGTAATGGGAGTTAATTCAGCTAAGTTTATTTAATGGTTTTGAGGCTTATATAAATGGATATTGTTTGGATTGGAATTATTTGCCCTTTCTCACATTTTTTAACTTGTCTGTTTTTCATGAAAAAAATGAGGTATTGTCAAAAGCATTGATGTCGTTGTCATTGTCATTGGTGTAGTTGGTTTGAAAAACTTTTAGTGTCAGCCTGAACTAAAAAACTGTTTCAGGTAGGCAAATGAAACTTGCTACACAAAGTCATGTTGCCATTATACTAAGACAATATATGCACAAATTTTTTTAATGGCATAAGCGTGCGCCAACATATAATACTATTGACCAATATAAGTTCAGATAATGGTTCATGGTAAAGTGTACTCTTACCTTTTTAGTCAAAGGGTACTCCCCTGACATTCAGCTTTAAAGGGTACACAGAAATCTTAAGGGGTATTTTCTCTGTATTGGCAATATAAAAGGGTATTTTTTTTTTTCGTAATTTAAACACTGATTTAGCAAATATCATTTCAGATATTCTGACCAATGATTACATTGCATTTGCATTCCATGTCCAGACACATTTCAATCTATGGTCAGGCCCTTCACAGAGAACTATCTACCAGTGATAAATTTTTTGGACAACTTTTCACCAGCCTGATGTTAGTGTTTCCTTTCTGCTCTATCAACAACTAAACAGATAAGATGGCCAATTATGTCTCTCACTTTATTGGGAGAAGTTCTTCTTTATTTGTTCCGTGAGACATAATTTTGAATACTGCAACAGTCGGTCGCTGTTCTCTACACAAACATCCTATTGCTCCATAAACATGATGAGATGCCATTTCGTTTTTAATGGGAAAGTTGTATTGATGAACCAAAACATGTAGATTGCGCTTGATTTGAAAAACCTTGATTTGCATTTTTCGTTATGCAAACACGTACATTATATGAGCTCTGATACCCTTATGTATATTTTAAGGTACACGCCATCATTCTATGTTGATAATGGAGTGAAACATTTTTCATTCTTGCTGAAAGTTGTGTTAGGATTGAAGCAAGGTGTTTGGTGGACGTGTAATTATTGAAGCTACATGTTCAGTTGACCATTTTATTGATTTGAACAGCATGGGATACATACATATGGAGATTCTGTTGGGGATCTTAATCACTGATAAGCTAAGTTGTGGATTTTTGACTCCACCTATCATCTTTATGATGGGCACTTGGGTCACAAGTAAAATCAGTATTTTATATTTAGAACTGTTAACATGACTGATCATCAAATTTAGTTGATTTTAAAAAAGTTTACAGAATGGGGAAAACTGTTCTTATTTAGTGGCAGCTAATGTTTTCTAAAAGACATGCGACTGGTGTATCTTAAAGGACATTTACGGTATTGTCAAGCGAAGTCGGTATTTTATATTTAGAACTCTATACATGACTGCTCATATAATTTAGTGGATTTGAACAAATGTTTGCTGAATGGGGAAATTGATAATCATTCTTAATAAGTGGCAGCTGTAGTAGGGTTCTCAAAAAAACATGCACCAGGTGTGGCTAATAGGACATTAACGGTATTCTTGAAATATAGTTACATGAACCATATTTCCATTGATTTGTTGTTTTTTTTCTGCTGCATTGCACCAATTTGAGACTTCGAAATTGAACTGTTTTCCCTCCCATAAGGCATCATGTTTCACAGATCTTGAAATAAATAACGCTAATAAATATAACAAAAATGTCTGCAACATTATTTAATGCGTTTTAGACATGGGAATGAAGTTTTTGTACAACACCCTAGCTAACTTATAATGAAAGCATATTGAAATAAATTGTAACGCTTATAAAATAAATTGTAACGCTTATAAATAAAAACATCTTCACCATTAAAGCTGCACTCTCACAGATATACCATTTTTACAACTTTTTTTGTCGTGGAAAGAGCAATTTTATGCGTAAATATCTGCAAAACAATGATTATAAGATTGCTGACAAAAAATCAGATGGTAGATTTTCATATTTCCGTTCGAAAATTAAAACTAACGGTTTAAGAAAAATGCATAAATCATCAATTTTGGACCTTAGATTTAAAAATATGTGATTTAATTTTTTGTCAGCAGTCTTATATAACTGGTTTCCATGGATTAATTTTTCGCAAAAATAGGGTTGTTCCAAGACAAAAATAAATTATTAGTTGTCAAAACGTTCAATCTGTGAGAGTGCGGCTTTAATATAAAATATTGAGAAAGTTTTACGTTCATCAGATGAAGGAAATCACTATCAAAAGCATATTAAAATCTTTTCCACTTAAAGAATAAAAACGTCTCTGACAAAAATTTTAAATGTTGGAAATATTTCATTTCATTTCAGACTGCGAAGCTGCCTTTCCAGTTCCCGTTTTATGGACACACAGTGACAAATATTACCATAGCAACCGGAGGTAAGCTCTTAGAAAAGATGATTGTAGTTATATTAAAAAATTTAAAGCTGCACTCTTGCAGATTGACATTTTGTCTTTGGTAAGATGGTCTGTATGCTTTGTTTTTAAAGAAGAGAAAAATGTGCTCATGCACTTTTACCAAAAATTAAAAATAAGAAACTTAACATTGTTGATGAATCATTTCCCGTTAATGAAAGGCAATCATTATTAGTCCTTGAGGCTTATTCATTAAGAATTTCAACTTTCACAGGTGTTTAAAGGTCTGCCCACTGCCACTCATCCGATACATATCTTAATCATTAAGATTTTAATTCATGTCATCTATTACATCGGTTATAAGCTATGTTCTTTAAATAACAAACTGAAATCTGGATAAATCAACTATGTCGGCCTCAAACATTTGTATGATGAGTGATGAGTGAAAAACAGCATATCTTTGAGACTGGCCTAATTTCTTGTATCATTTTACTTGGATATATTTGTCTTTACAATTTAAAAAAAAATCATAAAAACACAAAATTGTTAAAACCATTTTAATGTACTCATTACCTTGTAGAAAAAGGAATAATTATGCATATTGTGTGCATAATAAATTATCAATTTAAATACTGTAGATCATTTCAAATTTGTGCGGTCCATTTTTCGCAATGTGTGGATTTTTTGCCAATTTTGCGAGGTATAGTTTAAAGAAAGTTTTAAAGTTTGTTTATTTTACAAATGTGAAGAAAATTATATAAAATATAAATATATATAAATATAATAATATAAATATCCTGGAGTGCCAGGAGAAAACCCATTTGTCAAATTGATGCTTGACCTGATGCACAAACCAAACTCATGTACGCCAAGGCCTGTAATCCAAACCCGGGACCCAAGTGCGTTATATAACCCCTGCGCTAACCACCAGTTAACCTTGCAACATTTGAAATTTGCAACACCATCAATTTATTACTGGAAATTTGATGCAATTTTGTTAGGTTTTGAATTCAGGTCATGATCGATAGGTTTCGTGAAGAAATGTACACTGAAGTGCGGCTTGTGTACTTTAACATATCTACAGTCATTGGTTCATGATGTTCAAAAAGACAAAAAAAAACGAAATGCTGCGTAAACAATAAAAACAGTTTGATAAATGATATTTAATTACAGCAATTCGTGAACTAAGCCCTAAGACAGATTAACACAATAAAGATATAGTAGGCGTTATTATGAAATAACAGTCTTTCACCTTGAATTAAGAGTGACAAATTAGTGATAAAGGCATATTTCATACAATTATTATGATTTTGAAGAACAAAAAGCCTGATTTAAGAGTTATTGATTGAATAAGAATTTTAAGAATGTTAAGTATGGCGCTTTAATTCTCTTTGTTTTAAAATTGCTGTGCATGATCAATTTTATTGGTTTGGTTTATGATAAATTCTGCGAATCGGCATCAAGTATGATTAAATTTGATCAATGAAGTACCGTAAATGACTGGTTATAAAACGAATGTGGGAAAAATCTGTGAAAAACTCGAGGAAAATACTTTTAATCTATGTTTTGGGTTAATTAGGATGCATTGAAAAAAATGGTAATGTTGTTTGCCACCAATGGCCTCCATGTTTGTTGACAGTGATGAAATTATTTTTTGTTCGTGAAAATGGCGATGGTTAATTTAAACCATGCAATACTACATACAAAGCAAAATGTTCTTTCTGATGGTGTTTTGTAAACGATAACCTAATTGCATTCCCATTTTGACAAATTCAATGTTGCACATTTTTTACAATGTATATTTAGGAAAGGACGGTTTTCTGACCTGGGGCTGTTTTTTATTCGGTTGTTTTTACAAAAATAAATATAAATATTTTTCAATTTCAAACAGTAATTAGATTCATCAAAATTTCGTCATCCAATGAGAACTCAACTAGAAGGAAAGTTAAAATGAAATGAAGAGTTTCAGTCGTGCCACTTGGGTCTGCATGAACTTAGACTTCGATTCTGTTTTTTATCCTCACTTCAGGCCTCTGCGCCCGTGGTCTCAACCTCTGAGCCTCAGTGTGCCATTAAGTTTCATTCTCAGTCTCTGGTCCCATGATTATGAACAACTCTGAGTCTTAAGACTAAAAGACCCAGATCACCAATCACTATAATTCTATTTCAAAGAATCATTTTTATACCATTCATTTTTTCAAAAATAAAATTAAATAGTTGTATCTTTTTTTCAACTATATATATATATATAGTCATGAAAATCAGCAAATTTCATTCTCAATACTAAACTTATAGGAAAGTTACAATGAAATGAAGATTTTCAGTTTTGCCACTTGAGTCTCAACTCAGACTTGAGACTGGTTGTATTCATGTGCCCCGAGCTTCACAATGAAACAATGTTTAACTTGCTGTTCAGCAGCTTTCAATTGTCCATTTTACATTCATTTTATGAAGTAAATGGTTCTTGTTTATCAATTGAAACGCGGTGACATGAAACGTGAGACACGATTTCCTTGTAAACAAATAGCTTTAAATTTGGTATAAGATAATGTGCTGTTGAAATGCCACTATATATATAAATGTTTTTGAAAAAATCTAAATTTATGATACTATTCACTAACTAGCTATAAATTTCAGTGTCAAAGTAGCTAAAAATTGACACAAATATAAACAGGATTTTTTTTTGTTTTTAAGTGCTTTGTTAATTTAAATTTTTCACGGATATGTTGTTGTTTTTTAAGAAAAAAATGAGCTATAAGTATCAAGCTCTTGATGTTGTTGTTGCCTGAGTTGTTGCAGCTGTGTGGTCAGTGTGCTAAAACTGCCATAACTCAAATAATAATCAAATGAAACTTGGTACACTTGTTGCCCGATACAATACACACATGAATAACAAGACGTATAACTCTGTCTTTAATAATTATTGAGTTATTGTTCCTCTTTTGACTGAGAAAATAACAGAAGAGCTTTTGCATTTGCTGTGTGGCGCTCTTGTGTATATTTGGAAGTCAATAATGCCATTGTTTCAGAAACTGCGCTTATAATCTAATTTGGTACATACAAATTGTGTTATAAGATATTTCTTGGGAGTTGAGGTGTCACATTCAGTTTTTTGTTTTGAAAATAAAATAAAAATTAAATAAAATGAAAACTGCATGGCTGCAGGAGTCATACACAATTTCTGAAGATAATTGAAATTATGGCCATAAAAGTTGCAAGCAGGCATTGCAGTTATATTAATGCTATTCAAGGTTGAAAAAAGCGTGATCAGAACTTTTTTAAGTGTCATTACATAGTATTAAATGACAAGAAAATAGCATCTAATTAGAAGTGGAAGCAAATTTACCACACAATCTGCAATAAAACGGAAATAAAATGGTGAACTTCTGTCCTCGTCAGTCTCAAGAATGTCCGTAAACGAAAAGACGTATTTCAAGACGTATCCATTTTCAGGTTTTATTGTTGTGTAAACTGTATTCTGCACATCTTGAGCCTATTGGAAGTGCTTTGAGTGTCTTGGTTAATTGGCAGACAAACTTATTTGTTACATATGAGCCACATCACACGATTTTGGGCCTTCCATGATCAGACGTTAATATTACAGATGAAATAATCATACCAAATTAATGAATTGAAAAATGCAGTTTTAATTTCTTTCAAACTTTTTACTTGAATAGAATTGTGACAGTGGCATAATTTTCTTGACAATTCATGACATTTACTTGACTTGTGTTACTATAGCAACCATGGCTTTCGCCCGGACATATTTCAACTTCATGTACATATAAGTGTCTGTTGAAATAAAATGCTGAAAGAAATCCTTAAACTTATCTTTTTCTTTCTACCATAAAGAGTCCACCCAAGGATAAAAATAAGATTATAAGCTAATTAAAAAGACTGAGATATTAATTATGTCTGTCCTTTTATTTATGTACTTTTGTAATGAAAGCATGGTTGTGACATCATATTTTGTATCCAAAATGGGCAATGCATGGTCTTACATGTAAACATATATCTTAAGCAATTTTAGAGATATCCTCATGAACTTTTCTGTATTGCTTTCTGTAATGTGATATAATTGAAAAACCCAATAAAACAATTCAAGCTTTAAGGCCATAAATTGTTGTCTGGTTAGCTCACATGCTTCTCACCGTGGAAACCCATGTTCAATTTGAATCCCAGACTGGGCACAAATATATGAGTTTGGTTAGTGATCACTTATATGGCTGGACAAGTAGGTTTTCTCAGGTACTTCAGTTTCCCCCACAGCCCAATTGTAACCACACTCTTGCGTAACATCGTGCCAACAAGAATGTCAAAGTATAAGTATAATTTATCATCAATTTCTTCACATTTGTTGAAAAATATATAATGATTAAACCAAGGCCATATATCTTGCGATGCGGCCCTGATATTATGAAGTCACATTCGCTAGAGACCCTCTTGTTTTGCTGAACGCGTGATCTGGAAAAGATCATCCTGCAAGACACTGAGAAACATGTTTTATTATATGCAAAACTTTAAGCGGATGCTTCCTAAAACTGTCAATTTCAATTTTCAATGTATGCAGATATTTATTGGAGTGTTTACAAGAAGGTTATTAGGAAAATAATGTAACTTAAAGCCAACCTTTCTGCATAAATAGGAAAAAGACACATTTGACGCTTTCTTTATATGTTTCATGGAACATTTATATTGCCCCTGCATGTGTTCCAGAGTGATTTTAACGTTTCTTCTCACCATCCCTAACAGATACTGCCCACTATTTCATGCATTATAGGACATCCATACTGGGGACTCATGTTGTCCATACCCTTATGGAATATGAAAAGTGCTGACCATTTGGTTGTCCATCGTTAAACCTGGCTCAACGATCTCCAGCCATGGTTTAAACCATTGCTGCATGGAGTTCATTGAGCTTCAGGTCTTACCATGGGCTATCATTGTAAATCAACCATGGTCAACCATGTGGTCAACCATGGTCAGTCATGATAAACAATGAAAATCAAGGCTGATCATGATTAACCTATGCATGGCTGCATGGAGTTCATTGAGCTTCAAGTCTTACCATGGGCTATCATTGTAAATCAACCATGGTCAACCATTTGGTCGACCATGGTCAGTCATGATTAACAATGAAAATCAAGGCTGACCATGGTTAACCTGTGCATGGCTGCATGGAGATCGTTGAGCTTCAAGTCTTACCATGGGCTATCATTGTAAATTACCCATGATCAACCATGTGGTCAACCATGGTCAGTCATGATAAACAATGAAAATCAAGGCTGACCATGGTTAACCTGTGCATGGCTGCATGGAGATCGTTGAGCTTCAAGTCTTACCATGGGCTATCATTGTAAATCACCCATGATCAACCATGGTCAACCATGTGGTCAACCATGGTCAGTCATGATAAACAATGAAAATCAAGGCTGACCATGATTAACCTGTGCATGGCTGCATGGAGATTGTTGAGCTTCAAGTCTTACCATGGGCTATCATTGTAAATCAACCATGGTCAACCATGTGGTCAACCATGGTTAGTCATGATAAACAATGAAAATCAAGGCTGACCATGGTTAACCTGTGCATGGCTGCATGGAGATCGTTGAGCTTCAAGTCTTACCATGGGCTATCATTGTAAATCAACCATGGTCAACCATGTGGTCAACCATGGTCAGTCATGATAAACAATGAAAATCAAGGCTGATCATGGTTAACCTATGCATGGCTGCATGGAGATCATTGAGGTTCAAGTCTTACCATGGGCTATTATTGTAAATCACCCATGATCAACCATGTGGTCAACCATGGTCAGTCATGATAAACAATAAAAATCACGGCTGACCATTATTAACCTGTGCATGGCTGCATGGAGATCATTGAGGTTCAAGTCTTACCATGGGCTATTATTGTAAATCACCCATGATCAACCATGGTCAACCATGTGGTCAACCATGGTCAGTCATGATAAAAAATGAAAATCACGGTTGACCATGATTAACCTGTGCATGGCTGCATGGAGATCGTTGAGCTTCAAGTCTTACCATGGGCTATCATTGTTAATCACCCATGATCAACCATTTGGTCAACCATGGTCAGTCATGATAAACTATGAAAATCAAGGCTGATCATGGTTAACCTATGCATGGCTGCATGGAGTTCATTGAGCTTCAAGTCTTACCATGGGCTATCATTGTAAATCACCCATGATCAACCATGTGGTCAACCATGGTCAGTCATGATAAACAATGAAAATCAAGGCTGGTCATGGTTTACCTGTGCATGGCTGCATGGAGATCGTTGAGCTTCAAGTCTTACCATGGGCTATCATTGTAAATCAACCATGGTCAACCATGGTCAGTCATGATAAACAATGAAAATCAAGGCTGATCATGGTCAACCTGTGCATGGCTGCATGGAGATCGTTGAGCTTCAAGTCTTACCATGGGCTATCATTGTAAATCAACCATGGTCAACCATGTGGTCAACCATGGTCAGTCATGATAAACAATGAAAATCAAGGCTGATCATGGTCAACCTGTGCATGGCTGCATGGAGTTCATTGAGCTTCAAGTCTGTAACCATGGTCAGTCATGGTAAACAATGAAAATCAAGGCTGAGACCATGGTTGACCTTAATTGTTGACTATTAATAATGTAGCCATGGTTGACAATGGTTGAACCCTGTTTGTGGTCGTAATTGACTCTGGTCAAACAATCTTTTTAAATGCAGCTGACTTTGCAGCCATAACAATGTGAGTTGTATGTACCGCTCGTTGGCATGGCAATTCAGTTGTCTCATTTACTAGTTAGCTCTTAAATTTGTTCTCTAAGAATTCCTGCTCAATATAAGCATTGTAATTCGATCAGACAAGCAAAAAGTAAGGAACAACTTGTAAGTGAATTCCTCATTCCAAGGATAAGTCTCAGACAGTCATGCAAAACAAGTTATAGTGCAAGCAATCATCTTAAATGGGAAATGTTTATATTAAGGATTCCAACCCACAAATAATCTAACTTTCTCATAGCCCTATAACCTTAAAGGAGCTAGACACCAGATGATACAATTGCAAGATTAAAAAGAAAATTGTCAAAAACTTACATAAAATTGACATCGTTGTGTACAATTCATTTGAATCTTACTTCCTTACTTAAAATCCAAGTATTTAGTTTAAAAATAGCGCCGGTATATTTATCTGTACTTATAAATAGATATGATTTAAACTGGGAAACCGCTAATTGCGCTATTTTTAACGGGGAAACACAGATGAGACAGCAACATGATTGTTGTGTTTATTAGTATTTTAACCATGTAAAGTGAGGTATCATTGGCATCTTACTCGCCTTGACAATTTGTAGGCTTGTTTTGAGGAAGTACTGTATTTGCCAGTTTTGGGACACTGGTGTCTTAAGCCCCTTTAATGCTGAATGTTGGTGTGTGGGGAACCCTTTGAATTTTGGTATCATTTGAAACATATTTGCTTGCTGATTTCTACTACCTGAAGTAAATGACCATAAGAATATTGTACATACAGTTATTTCAATTAAATTTGTAAATTTTCTTTCATTTCAGCTGAAATTAGACTTAAAATCCCTTATCTTGTTATCTTTGAAGCCGAAAAAATTTGCTTGATATATTTTCTTTATTATCAATTGTTTTTTGCATTTTCTTTTCGTCACAATTGAACAGTTTCAAATGGGACCAAATATATGAGGTCACCAGGCATATGAAATTCACATAATTTTGTATAATGGATCACTTTAACTTAAAATAATTGAAACCTTAAAGTAACAATCACAACACAACATATAAGGCCAAGAAAGCATGCTCAGTCTATTTTAACACATTATTTTCTGCACATGAAACTTTTTTAAATTAGCCTACTACTAATGCACCAGTCAATTGTAACCACGCCCCCCCCCCACCAGGTCCGGGGAGTAGCGGGGACTTTGGCTTTCGGTCCAGTCAACCCCGGCTAAAATCTCTCCATCCTGCGGGGACGAACAGATGGTAAAATCCCCGCCAAATGCCCCCGCACCCCAGGGACCCTAGGTAAGGCCTATTCCCCGCTATATTTAAAGCGAAGACAAAACCACCGCATTCACCCGGCACTGTGGGGCCACCTGAAAGGTAAAAACACGGCCCATTTCCCCGGCTATCCCCGGTATACCCCCCGAACCTGGAGGGGCCGTGGTTACAATTGTCTGGTGCATAAAGCTTACTGAAATAATGCTATCAAGGAGCTACCATCCAAATCATTGCTGTTTGTCTGATACCAAAACAGGCAGTCCATTATAGAGGCGGTCTTCAGGATTTAAATTTAAAGTGCTTTAGGGATGAATGATAGAATAATATTATACAAGAACTGTGATTCCCCTATATATCAATACTGTCACCGCGAGTGTTCCATATGGTATACATCAGTTTATAGCTGATATAATATTATCACACTTCCCTTAAAGCTGCACTCTTACAGATTGTCAGTTATGACATTTAAAAAAAAATTGACTCAGATTTGGCTGATTTGAGCCTCCAATGCATTCAATTTAGTGGTATTAGATAATTCACAACAGAACAAATCTCAAATGTTTGGTTAAGCTGCCAAAAAGTTCATTTTTCAACTAATGTGCAAATTGCGATCTGATCTTTTGTCAGCAGTCTTATATCATTGGTTTCCAGACATTAACACCATAATTGGCTCATTCAAAGACAAAAAAATAAAATAAGTTGTCAAAGCGATAAGTCTGTGAGAGTGCAGCTTTAACCCTTTCCCTCATGTCAAATCAGCCATATTAGGCCTGCCACTGCATGGCTTATCAGCACATTGATAACCAGTAGCCAATAGATAATAAGCCCCTATAAGTACCCCTACTGCATTATTTTTAAGGAGATTATTGGAGAATATTGAAAAATTGCCCCCTATGCATTTCAAACTTATTTTTCTAGTATTTCTTTTGGTTTAATCAATTATAGTTCAATATAAAGTTTGTAGGTAAATGAATTTCCAATCCAGTGGTATAATTTTTATTCTGTTGTCTAAATTATTTGGTTGAATATTTATAGAGAAACACAACTCCAGTGAAAAATTGAAGATGTTTCAATTGATTTCATATTATACTATATACAGTATATTTCAATTGACACCTATGCATAACAACTTTAATATTTTGTAGTATTTCTTTTCACAATCTGTGAGGGTGCAGTTTTCTTCACAGTCTTCCACGTGAAAGCATGTTGTGCGATCTATATGAATGATACAATATACAGTGCTAAACATTCTAAAGAATGACATTTTCATTTAAGAAGACATTTATAGTCTGATGCCGGAACGCTTTAATTTCTTAGGATGCAAAAATAATCAGTAAGGATTACGGAGATCAGCGTTTATTCCGTGAGTATTGCGCAAAAAATCCCCAGGGTGGCTGAGACGATGTCGTGTATTCATTACGAAATGACAGCTATCTCCCAGTGACTGACCTCGATCTTCGCTGTTTTTCTGAGATTTCTAATAAAATTGATGGTGTCTCTTTTAAAAGAAGCCATTTTTATGCAAATTCTTTTTACAGTTTTTGAATAGTGCAGTGACAGTTACAAATTAATTTCTGTTCATGCATGCTGGTTTTTGTAGATAAAAAAAGTCGATGTATTTTTGAAGCATTGGCATCAAAGTGCAATATATTTCTTGGCTATAGCTAAAACAACAAAGAATTTAGATGGCACCGAGTGAAAATACAGTATATGCATTTTGGTGTAAAAACTTTGTTTTACTCTCTTGAATATGCTATGTACTTGTATGCAAGTGTACTAGTTGGCAACGTTACATATGTACTTGTATGCAAGTGTACTAGTTGGCAAGGTTACATATGTACTTGTATGCAAGTGTACTAGTTGGCAAGGTTACATATGTACTTGTGGGCAAGTGTACTAGTTGGCAAGGTTACAAATGTACTTGTATGCACGTGTACTAGTTGGCAAGGTTACATATGTACTTGTGGGCAAGTGTACTAGTTGGCAAGGTTACAAATGTACTTGTATGCAAGTGTACTAGTTGGCAAGGTTAAATATGTACTTGTATGCAAGTGTACTAGTTGGCAAGGTTACATATGGACTTGTATGCAAGTACCGTATTTTCTCGACTATAAGACGGGGAAATTGGGTCCCGATTTTTACCCCCAAAGTAGGGGACCCGTCTTATAAGCGAGTCGATAAAATATTAAAACAAGATTCAAGTCAAAATCAGTTAAATTTTACATAGGGTATTCGTCTATCCAGTTTATCGTCTGCTGATATAAGTATGGGGCAATTAAGTAAACAACAACACAAAATCTCTTCACCGCGCGTGCTCTGACGTCACACAGTGTACCGTTATATCTGCATTTTTTCTCATGGTGCGTGTCAGTATAATTAGTTTGACAGATATATCAAATCAATAAATTGGAATCTTAATATGATGTACCTAACTGTCAATTTGATTAAGCAAACAAATGACAATGCGAATATGAATCCTTTATGTTCGTCGCCAATCAAGGAACAATATTGCCTAAAGCATTATTGCTAAACAAACACCTAATCATGCCTCGGCTTTTCGCAGTTATGTTATTGAAGCCATTTATTTTGCCGAAGAACTTCATTGGTGTCTTCAATAAAAAAAATAAACTAAAACAAACATGTTGTTATTGATTAATTATTACAATTTCGATAAGTAATGACCTGTCCTGCAAACTTATGTACTCATTTTTAACCTACCTCCAAATAGAGAGCTCACAGTTGACCGCCATTTTCTTTGAGTAAAACAAAAACAGTTACCGCGAAAGTCGATAATTGTCCGTTGAGCTTGAACATTTTTACACATTAGGAAGAATTTTAGCATTTTAGATTTGCTTAAAAATTGACCCCGTCTTATAAGCGAGTCGAAACAAAAAGCACCAGATTTCATGGGCAAAGTTAGGGGGCCGTCTTATAAGCGAATCGCCTTATAGTCGAGAAAATACGGTATACTAGTTGGCAAGGTTAGAAATGTACTTGTATGCAAGTGTTCTAGTTGGCAAGGTTACATATGTACTTGTATGCAAGTGTACTAGTTGGCAAGGTTACATATGTACTTGTATGCAAGTGTACTAGTTGGCAAGGTTAAATATGTACTTGTGGGCAAGTGTACTAGTTGGCAAGGTTACATATGTACTTGTATGTAAGTGTACTAGTTGGCAAGGTTACATATGTACTTTTATGCAAGTGTACTAGTTGGCAAGGGTACAAATGTATTTGTATGCAAGTGTACTAGTTGGCAAGGTTAAATATGTACTTGTATGCAAGTGTACTACATGGCAAGGTTACATATGTACTTGTGGGCACGTGTACTAGTTGGCAAGGTTACATATGGACTTGTGGGCAAGTGTACGAGTGGGCAAGGTTACATATGTTCTTGTGGGCAAGTGTACTAGTTGGCAAGGTTACATATTATGTACTTGTGGGCAAGTGTACGAGCAGGCAAGCGTACATATGTACTTGTGGTTAAGTGTACTAGTTGGCAAGGTTACATATGTACTTGTGGGCATTTGGACTAGTTGGCAAGTCTACAAGTGGGCAAGTGTACATGTGGGCAAGTGTACATATGTTCGTGTGGTCAAGTGTACTAGTTGGCAAGTGTACCAGTGTACAAATGTAATTGTGGACAAGTAAACAAGTGTAAAAATGTACTATTTGGTAAGTGTACAAGTGTACTATTGAACAAGTGTACAAATGTACTATTTGGCATGTGTATAAATGTACTTTTGGGCAAGTGTAGAAGTTTACAAAGTACTGTTGGGCAAGTGTACAAGTGTATAAAGTACTATTGGGCAAGTGTACTAGTGTACAAAGTACTATTGGGCAATTGAACATCTGTTCAAACGTACTATTGGGCAAGTGTAGAAGTGTACAAAGTACTATTGGGCAAGTGTACAAGTGTACACATAATTATTGGACAAGTGTACAAATCTATTATTTGGCAATTAAGTATACATGTGTAAAAATGTGCTATTGGGCAAGTTTATAAAGTACTATTGGGCAAGTGTACAAGTGTACAAATTTACTATTTGGCATGTGTACAACTATACAATTGGGCAAGTGTGATATTGGGCAAGTGAACAAATGAACTACTGGGCAAGTGAACAAGTGTACAAATGTACTAAAGGGCAAGTGTACAAATGTACTATTTGGCAAGTGTACAAATGTATTATTGGGCAATTGTACAATTGCACTATTTGGCAAGTGTACAAGTGTACAAATGTACTATTGGGCAATTGTACAATTGCACTATTTCGCAAGTGTACAAGTGTACAAATGTATTATTGGGCAATTGTACAATTGCACTATTTGGCAAGTGTACAAGTGTACAAATGTATTATTGGGCAATTGTACAATTGAACTATTTCGCAAGTGTACAAGTGTACAAATGTATTATTGGGCAGTTGTACAATTGCACTATTTGGCCAGTGTACAAGTGTACAAATGTATTATATGGCAATTGTACAATTGTACTATTTGGCAGGTGTACAAGTGTACAAATGTATTATTGGGCAATTGTACAAATGTACTATTTGGCAAGTGTACAAATCTATTATTGGGCAAGTGTACTAGTAGGCAAGACTGTACCCACATACTTGTGGACATTAAAGTGTACTAGGTGGCAAGTGTTCTTATGCACAAATGTAATTGTGGATAAATTAACAAGTGTAAAAATGTACTATTAGGTAAGTGTGCAAGTTGACAAGTGTAACAATGTACAAGTGTACTTTTGCGCAAGTGTAGTAGGGGTAGTGTACACATCTGCTAGTGAGCAAGTGAACTACTGGAAAGTGTAGAAGTGTATAAATGTACAAGTATATGGCAAGTGTACTAGTGTAATGTACTAGTTTGAAAGAGTACTAGTGTATATGGCAAGTGTACTAGTGTAATGTACTAGTTTGAAAGAGTACTAGTGTATATGGCAAGTGTACTAGTGTAATGTACTAGTTTGAAAGAGTACTAGTGTATATGGCAAGTGTACTAGTGTAATGTACTAGTTTGAAAGAGTACTAGTGTATATGGCAAGTGTACTAGTGTAATGTACTAGTTTGAAAGAGTACTTGTGTATATGGCAAGTGTACTAGTGTAATGTACTAGTTTGAAAGAGTACTAGTGTATATGGCAAGTGTATTAATTTTATGTACAAGTGTACACAAAGTAATGTACTTGTCACACTATGGAAAGTGTACAAATGTTCAACTGAACTAATGTACAAGGTACTAGAGTGAACACAATTTGTACATATCTTGTTGTATCTCAGTGTAAGTGATATTTATATATAGGTGGTGGTTGTCGAAAAAACCTCTTATAATACACAATCATGATATGTGACTTTATTTCTAGGTTTTATATACATGAGTCCATTCATCCACAAGTTTTTGACAGCCACCCAGTACATAGCGCCGTTGATGGCAAACTTCGACACAAAAACTGGCGGCAAAAACTCAACAGTGGTATTTAAACATGTTGGTAAGTGCTCGCATATTTAATATATTATTAATTTACGTATATTTAAATGAATGTTCTGTTTCTATTGTAGGATTTCTGTACATGAGCCCATTTCTGCATCAATGGCTAACAGCGACTCAGTACATTGCGCCGTTAATGGCAAATTTTGATCTGAGTGTCGGAAATAATTCTGAGATATTGATAAAGCCGTTTGGTGAGTCAGAACACATCGTACCTGTAGTGTAATCCACTCCCCACTCACTGTTTTATATTTGTGTATTTTATTTTTTTCTCTCACCTTTTATGGATTTTATACCCTGTATTGTTCTCTATTTACGCTCTTTTAGTTCTGCTGTTGTTCAAAGAACAAATAATGTTTAGATATTGTCATACAAATCAAGGTCTCATGGTCCATATTCACTTTTTAAGACTAAAGACTCAGAAAATTTCAATTCTAATTATTGTTGTAAAAACAATTATAAATGAGCAAAGATGGTAAAATTGTATAGCACATGTAATCAATATTCTGTTCTTCAATCAGACACCCATTGTTGTCCAAATTAGTCATATTATAGATATTTTGAAAGATTTAAGAATTCAGTTTTCTGAGAGTGAGTCTGAAATTTAAGTGAATGCGGACCAAGTTCAAGATGAATATAAATGCATATGAAAAAAACAGTAGTTACGTTCCTGTTGCACTTAGACTTCAGTTTGAATTATATAGCCATTAAATTTCGGCAATATTTCAAATAACGAAGCAAAATTTATTTGAATGATTCAGCTACAATTGGGGTATTTAATCCTGTTTGCAGTGTACTTTTATATATAATTGAGAATTAACAGGTGGTTCATTATGTTCAATACAGCAACCAAACTACAATATAATTATATAATTTAGCATCTCAAGTATCATTCAATACACTGAGATGTCTGCTTTAAAGTTTTTACATCTTCTATTTTATATTTAAATTTATAATGTTCTGCGGGCAATTATTAAAGCTCATTTTTTATATAAGAGAGCATAAATATTGCAATGTTTTGATTAAATGTTAAATAAAGTCTACCATATTATTGTTATTATTATGATTCAGTATTAAAAACAATTGTTCTGTAGATTTTTTTAAAGGGTTTGTTTTAAAATAAAATTGGAGGTAATGTCATACCCTTCAGCTGTTGTGTTCATCATCATTATTATTCCTGCACACATAGTTTGACTAAAACTAAACAAAATATATTCTCATGAAACGTAGTATGTTACCCGAGTGTCAATACCCATTTGTTTCACAAAGGCTCATTACCTTGGTTTTAATAATTGTTAAATCATGCCCCTTGAACTGACTATGAAAAGCTGTCAAGTGTTGGCATCCCCTGGCTATAAGATTTAATCATTGTTGAATTATTTCCCTTTGATTGACTGAGAAAAGTGGGCAAGCATTGGCACCCCCTTGCTATAAGATTTAATCATTGTTGAATTATTATGTCTCCCCCTCTCTGGGGGAGACATATTGTTTTTGCCCTGTCCGTCAGTCCGGTAGTCCGTCAGTCCGTCAGTCCGTCCGTACGTCACACTTCGTTTCCGATCGATAACTGGAAAACCGCATGACCTAGGATCACCAAACTTGGTAGGGAGGTTGGTCGTGATGTGTAGAGGATCCCTATTGTTTTTGGGGTCACTAGGTCAAAGGTCAAGGTCGCGGCGACCCCCAATATAAAAAACATTTCTGCTCAAAATCTTGAGAACGGTTTGACCTAGGTTCACCAAACTTGGTAGGGAGGTTGGTCATGAGGTGTAGAAGATCCCTATTGTTTTTGGGGTCACTAGGTCAAAGGTCAAGGTCGCGGCGACCCCCAATGTAAAAAACATTTCCGCTCAATATCTTGAGAATGGTTTGACCTAGGTTCACCAAACTTGGTAGGGAGGTTGATCATGAGGTTTAGAAAACTCCTATATTTTGGGGGGTCACAAGGTCAAAGGTCAACGTCGCTGTGACCTCTTATGTAAAAAAATATTTCCGTGCAATATCAGGAGAATGCTTTGATCTAGGTTCACCAAACTTTGAAGTGAGGTTGGTCATGATGTCTAGATGATCCCAATTGTTTTGGGGGTAACAAGGTCAATAGTCAAGGTCGTGGTGACCTTCCATGTAAAAATCATTTGCGTGTAATATCTTTATGTCTCCCCCATTCATGGGGAGACATATTGTTTTTGCCCTGTCCGTCAGTCAGTCCATCAGTCTGTCAGTCAGTCAGTCAGTACGTCACACTTCGTTTCCGCCCAATAACTATAGAACTCTTAGACCCAGGAACTTCATACTTGGTATGCTAGTTGGTCATGACTAGTAGATGACCCCTAATGAATTTGGGGTCACTAGGTCAAAGATCAGGGTCAACGTGACCTTGAGGTGAAGAAACGGTTTCCACTCAATAACTAAAGATCCTTTGGGTCCAGGAACTTCATACTTGGTATGCTAGTTGTTCATGACTATTAGATGACTCCTATTGATTTTGAGATCAAAAGGTCAAAGGTCAAGGTTACCTTCAGGTAAAAAATGTTATGTTGGCAGTGACCTTAAGCTTAAAAATGGTTTCTGCTCAATAACTAAAGAAAGCTTGTACCCAGGAACTTCATAGTTGTTCATGACTAGTAGATGACTCCTATTGATTTTGAGATCAGTAGGTCAATGGTCAAGGTCACCGTGACCTTGAGGTGAAGAAACTGTTTCCGCTCAATAACTAGAGAACGCTTGCAACCAGGAATTTCATACTTGGTATGCTAGTTGGTCATGACTAGAAGATGACCCATATTGATTTTGAGATCACTAGGTCAAAGGTCAAGGTTGCCATGACCTTGAAGTGAAGAAAAAGTTTCCGCTCAATAACTAAAGATCCTTTGGTTTCAGGAACTTCATACTTGGTAAGCTAGTTGTTCATGACTAGAAGATGACCCCTATTGATTTTCAGATCAAAAGGTCAAAGGTCAAGGTTACCTTCAGGTAAAAAATGATACGTTGGCGGTGACCTTAAGCTTAAAAATGGTTTCTGCTCAATAACTTAAGAACGCTTGTACCCAGGAACTTCATTCTTGGTACGCTAGTCGGTCATGACTAGTAGATGACCCCTATTGATTTTGAGATCAGTAGGTCAAAGGTCAAGGTTGCCATGACCTTGAGTTGAAGAAATGGTTACCGCTCAGTAACTAAAGAACACTTGCACCCAAGAACTTAATACTTGGTATGCAAGTTGGTTATGTAGATGATCCCTATTGATGTTGTGATCAGTAGGTAAAAGGTCATGGTCACGATGACTGTGAGCTGAAAAATGGTTTCCGATCAATAATTGAATAACGCTTGCGCCCAGGAACTTCATACAATGCAAACTTCGTTTACATTTTCCATGATTAATCAACAACACTTTCTTCTCTTCACTATTTAATATAATCGAATAAACCAAACTTCACTGTTGGTTTGTCTCCAGTCCAAAGTTACAAATTTCATGTCCATCATTTATTTTTTCTCAGCTACGACCACACAATAGGGGAGACAAGCGCTTTTTCAAAAAAGCAATCTCTAGTTTCCCTTTGATTGACTGAGAAAAGTGGGCAAGCATTGGCACCCCCTTGCTATAAGATTTAATCATTGTTGAATTATTTCCCTTTGATTGACTGAGAAAAGTGGGCAAGCATTGGCACCCCCTTGCTATAAGATTTAATCATTGTTGAATTATTCCCCTTTAATTGACTGAGAAAAGTGGGCAAGCATTGGCACCCCTTTGCTATAAGATTTAATCATTGTTGAATTATTACCCTTTAATTGACTGAGAAAAGTGGGCAAGCATTGGCATCCCCTTGCTATAAGATTTAATCATTGTTGAATTATTCCCCTTTAATTGGCTGAGAAAAGTGGGCAAGCATTGGCATCCCCTTGCTATTGGGTTTAATCATTGTTGAATTATTCCCCTTTAATTGGCTGAGAAAAGTGGACAAGAATTGGCATCCCCTTGCTATTGGGTTTAATCATTGTTGAATTATTCCCCTTTAATTGACTGAGAAAAGTGGGCAAGCATTGGAATCTTGGAATCAATCATTGTTAAGTTATGCCCCTTGAATGAACTAAGAAAAAGGACTAACATTTGGATCCTCTTGCCTTTGGATTATATTATTATTAAGTTATTCCCCTTTAATTGACTGAGTAAAGTAGGCAAGCGTTGGCTTTCCCTTGCCTTTGGATTTAATTATTGTTCATTTATTCCCCTTTAATTGACTCAGAAAAGTGGGCAAACATTGGCATTCGATCACTTGCCTTTGAAGCCAATCATTTTTGAGTTATGCCCCTTGAATCAACTGAGAAAAATGGGTGGGCAATTGCATCCTCTTGCGTTTGATTTTATTCATTGTTGAGTGATACCCTTTTAACTGACTGAGAAAAGTAAACATCTTGGCATCTACTTGTGGTGTTTTTGTTATCATATAGATTTATGAAAAAAGAATAATCTAAGAACGTTAAAATGAGTACATAATGAACCACTGTTTTTGAAATTTCATAATAACCCTAAAAAAGTATTAATACTTCTGCTTTAATTAATACTTAATATTATAAACAGAAATACTAGCAAATTACTTGTCAGGTGTTTTCCTGAAATATACACAAACAGAAAGAAAAAAATGGACAATACAAGTTCTGATTTTAGCTCATCTGAACTTTGTCAAATAATTATAAAAGGCTTGATGTCATTGTTGTAGGCAGAACCTTTGCCATTATTCAGTTATTCCCATTCTTGGTCTTTAAATAACTGATGTTGTTTACTCCATGACATACTTGTATTAGTTAGATATTTTGCTTTTAATATTGGAGTGCCAATATCAATGAAATTTACTGTGTATTTTTCTAAATCAATTTTCTTTCAAGGTCAATCTTTGAATAACATATTTATTAAATATACTTTTTTCTTCTTATGAATATTATATTTATAAGTCTTTATTTTTTATGTTATTGCTGATTTTGTAGACAGAGCTTATGAATATCCATAGTTCAGTTTTATAGATTTATATGTATTCCTTTAAAGCATAACCAGTTTATCTATAGATATTATAATTTTTATGCCAAATGTGACAGGACATCTGTCTAATGAGTGGGATTTTTCTCCATTTTCAAGGAAATCGATTGAAAAAGGGATTCCTTATGTTAAAACATTGGCAAATAAAATATATCAGAGGCGTAGCTAGGCCAATATCCATGTTTTGCACAAAACAGAGTTCAAGATCAATTACCCCCCTTGGGGGTCTCAAGTTTCCTTAACCAGTATTTAATTTTCAGCAAAAAATATTTACTTGTCTTCTTTTGCAGTTGTTAAAATTCATGTGCGTAATTTGGTATAGTGCTACTGATGCCCTTGGCTTTCAAGTTTTATTTGATCTTTGGCAAAATTTAGTTGTCTCCCTTTGCAGTTGATAAAACACATGTGCATAATTTGGTTTTCTGAGCAATGCCCCCTTTAAATACAATTTATAATTAACATAAAATTTCAATTTGAATTGTAGTGTTTTACAGTGTTGTAACTATTTCAGTGTGTATACTCTTCATTGACTGGTACCATTTCTTTTCTAACCTTTTCATCCTTGCTAGCAATTGCTTAATCACCTGATAATCCTTTGCTTTGAATAAGATATGATAGTGGTCTAGTTGTTTAGCTGTCTGCCTCTCACCCAAGGGGTTGCAGTTTGATCCCCACCAGGGGAACTCTCTGGACACCTGGGTACTGGTTTCTTCCTCGGAAACAGACTTTTAAGAGTGATTCTATAAGCTAGAGGCTTTCATCACTATAAAGCTAAAAGAAATTAGTATAATCTAAATAGTTTGTAATTCTAGAAAACTATATAAAAAAAATAAAATAAAAATAATTGTTTTTTTATTCTTCAAGTTTGGATGTTATAAGATTATTCTTGTAAAAAAAGTACAATATACACTATAATTTTGTCATGAAATAGTTTATTTACAAGTATATTTAATTTGTTAACTATTCTCTTGTTCTCAATTGTTATTTAATCATAAACATTGTTTTGCAGCCTAGGTTTGAATTGAAGTCTTTGTAATTTCTGAGTGATTTTTTGATTTTGCAGATTCGTGTTCAATTTGAAATGCATTCCAATGAGTCTGGCCTAGTAAATTATCATGCTTTATCTTATCCATACATTGCTGTTACCAAACTAGAAACTGCGGCAACCAATTAATTGTATGAAACTGGTTAATTTTTGGGTTTGGTTAAAGTTCGTTGAAATGTTCATTGATTGGTCAATATAAATCCAATAATTACTGTTGATCGACCAATCAAATTGCTTATTTTATTCAAACTATCCAAAAGATAATTGTTACTAATCACCTGGACCCCATTTCAACAAAATATTTTAGGCCTTAACCATAGGCTGCTTGAGAGTGCTCAGGTTCAACTGTAAAGTTACGGGCAGAATATATTCGATAAATGTCCTTACGATTTATTTTATTGAAATGTAGGTTACACCCAAAGCAGAGTTATGCATAGAAAGTTATGATCTTAAGCCTTACGATCTTAATCAAAGGGGCCATGCATGGTGCCTTATGCAATAAGCAACTTAGATTGAACTTAAATTTAATATTAGAATCTGAGTGTTTTGATTGGCCTGTATATTTAGCTGACCAATAGGCTGAATGGAATCACTGAGTCGTGTCTAAGGATAAGATCAATATTGAATAATGGCCTAGGATAATAATCCAGTTTTATATGATTGGCTACAGTTCTGTAAAATTTATTAAGATAAAGTTTTGCAAGATAAGTCCGAGTACTGGGAGTCCGAGTGAATACGCAAATAAGCACAGAGTGCTGGATGCTTAAGGAGTACTCAAGTAGGTACTGAGTACTCACTTAATTTTGTTTGTGTACTCAAGTGGCTACTGAGTACTGCTTAAAACTCACAAGAGTACATTTTCTGAGTACAGTAATTTTGTACATGTTTTAAAATTGTACAAATAAATGAGGACAATATTGGCTCATAATTAGATATATGATTTTTTTTACTAGAATTTCAGTATCATGACGTAACCAAAAAAAATCATTGTCAGACATTTGACACTGAAATATCTTTCATAGATATATTAAAAAATTGAAATATCGCATATCATAATTAAAGTAACTTAACGTTGAATTTCATGATATTTTACATAAGTGTAAAAGTACTCAGAGAGTACTCATAAGTTATGCCGGTTGAACTTAGTACTCAAGTAAGTATGAGTCTTTGTACTCGCAAATTAAGGCAAATACCAAGTCCTATCAAGTACTTGAAAATTGGTTCTGACTTATCAAATCCCTGAAGTTTTGAGATTTAAGACGTGTGTTTGTGGGTCTTTCCTTATGGTATTTATTATTGCTAGTATGATTCTTTTGTTCTTGCGATCAACACTCGGTTATATCTCCATGTTTAATCAATTTGTCCATCCTTGCCCTCACTTGTATATTCAACCCCGTCCATCCGTCTGTCTATTGATCCATCCACCTAATTTCTTCCACCCATCATTCAAATTCCGGATTTAAGTCAGAGATTAGACACATACTTTATTTTTGAGAAAGGTTTTACAAATTATTGGCAACAAAAATGTTTCATAATCAAACTTGAAAAAGCACGGCAATCTCATATTAAAAAAAACAACAATATTTCTAAGTAGAGATAAATAAATTATATCTATTTCGAAAAATTATGAAATTTTTACCGCACGCTCGCTTATAGAGGAACTCGTTATGTTTGTTTATTCAATTATTTTAAAAATGCTAATTTAAATAAAACAAAACAACATGACATAAAGCTTCTGTTAATTATTCAACTGTAAAATACTTGTTTCATATGTAATTCCTTTTCAATTTATCAGAAAGAAACGATAATTTTTGAGCTTTTGCAATTTTCCTTATTAATTATTCATAACGATTAACATTTTTGGTAAAGAAAAAACAAAAAACTTGAGATTGATGACTTTGCATGAACAGTATTACAATTTAAGTGCATTTTTTTTTGAGTATTTAAACAAGATATTAATGGCGACTGTTTTCTTTCAGGTGCATTATGTAGATTATGATTGCAGCGACATTTTATGGGGAATGACACGTTTTGTACTCATTATGATAAGTTTTCCCTGATATGTGTTTAAAATATTGTTTGTATATAAAATAAGGTAACCAGATACAAAATTAGAGTTGAGTTTTGTTACTAATTTGTTAAAAAGCAGGTGAACTGGCAAGCCAATGACATAGCAGCTGATAAGCCTTCTCGATATGAGCCTGTGCTATCATGTTAAATGATTCCACTACGATTTCATGTTAAAGTATTTACCTGTGTATGTTGTTAACTGATTAGCCAGTGCTATCATGTTAACGAATAATTTGCTCGTTTTATCATGTTAACTGATCGGGTTATGCTTTCATGTTATCTTCAAATGTCTGTACTGTCATGTTAACCAATTAACCCGTGCTGTCATGATTTTGAGCCTGTGTTATCAAGCTTACTGATAAACCGATGTTATATTTCAGATCAAAAGTTTGTGGTTGAATGGAGAGATGTCCATCTACAGGACCAGAATGGTAAGGCTGAGAATGGTAAGACTGTGAATGGTAAGACTGTGAATGGAAAAGCTGAGAATTGTAAGACTGAGAATGGTAAGACTGTGAATGGTAAGACTGAGAATGGTAAGACTGTGAATGGTAAGACTGAGAATGGTAAGACTGAGAATGGTAAGACTGAGAATGGTAAGACTGTGAATGGTAAGACTGTGAATGGTAAGACTGAGAATGGTAAGACTGTGAATGGTAAGACTGTGAATGGTAAGACTGAGAATGGTGAGACTGTGAATGGTGAGACTGAGAATGGTGAGACTGAGAATGGTGAGACTGTGAATGGTGAGACTGTGAATGGTAAGACTGAGAATGGTAAGACTGTGAATGGTAAGACTGTGAATGGTAAGACTGTGAATGGTAAGACTGAGAATGGTAAGACTGAGAATGGTGAGGCTGAGAATGGTGAGACTGAGAATGGTAAGACTGAGAATGGTGAGACTGAGAATGGTAAGACTGTGAATGGTAAGACTGAGAATGGTAAGACTGTGAATGGTAAGACTGAGAATGGTAAGACTGTGAATGGTAAGACTGTGAATGGAAAAGCTGAGAATTGTAAAACTGAGAATGGTAAGACTGTGAATGGTAAGACTGTGAATGGTAAGACTGTGAATGGTAAGACTGAGAATGGTAAGACTGTGAATGGTAAGACTGAGAATGGTAAGACTGAGAATGGTAAGACTGTGAATGGTAAGACTGTGAATGGTAAGACTGAGAATGGTAAGACTGTGAATGGAAATGGTAAGACTGTGAATGGTAAGACTGTGAATGGTAAGACTGAGAATTGTAAGACTGAGAATGGCAAGACTGAGAATGGTAAGGCTGAGAATGGTGAGGCTGAGAATAGTAAGGCTGAGAATGGTGAGGCTGAGAATGGTGAGACTGAGAATGGTGAGACTGAGCATGTGAGACTGAGAATGGTAAGGCTGAGAATGGTGAGGCTGAGAACAGTAAGGCTGAGAATGGCAAGACTGAGAATGGTGAGACTGAGAATGGTGAGGCTGGGAATGGTAAGGCTGAGAATGGTAAGGCTGAGAATGGTAAGGCTGGGAATGGTGAGGCTGAGAATGGTAAGGCTGAGAATGGAAAGGCTGTGAATGGTAAGACTATTGTCTCTGTTGATAGAACCTTCAAAACATGTCATTTATTATTTTCCATATATAAATGACTGTATAAGCAATAAAGGCAACAATTACTATATGTCAGGTCTTGGCAAAGAGGTGTATATATACAATATATATGGGCAATATTTGGCAATGGGCTTAAAACAATAGACAACAATAACTTTCAGTAATTGTTAAAAGGGATTAATAAACGATAGGCAACTAAAACTATCAGTTTTTGCAACAGGAGGCATCTTTGACTTCAAGTAATTGTGGCAACTGTGTTTAATTTTCAGATACAGGCACATTCAGATTCCAAGTCATTCTTCATTATAATGGCTCAATCATCTTCGTGTACAAAAAGGTAAGTCCTCCATCTTCTGTTCTGTGTTATTATTGTATAAATGATTGAGTTTTCACAGATTAAATACAAGTAGATATGCAATCTTTAAAATAATTGTAAATATTCAATTGAATGCATTATTATTTAAAATTGTATGAAAAAATATAACTTTGGTTGTATCAGCTTTTTTCACTTGTAAAAAAATGTTTTGTTTTTATTATTGACTTTCTTAATGCTATTGATTGGTGTAAAAATGCTTTATTTGCAACAGTTTTTCAATAATATGTTTGTATCATGCATAATAAGCTTGACACTCCTTCTGCATCTTCTAATCGAATGCAAATGCATATCCTTTGAATTGCATTGACATTCTGATGAATGCAACATGTTTGGAATACCTCTAATATTTATAATACCAACAAAGCTTTATTGTTATAAGTTGAACGATGTTTAATCACTGCATGTGTGTGTTGTGGATGAAACTAGTGGCATCATTGATGCGCCCGCAGTTCAAACAACTTAATATATTATGTGCTTTGTTCAATTGTCATGGAAGCATTATCTTCAGTGTTGTAGTTGGATTATTTCAGAGAAGTTTTTCAAATGAGTGGAAATAAAAAATATTTAATATTTTAGAATTGGGATTAATCTTTGTATGAAAGCATTTGATCAGTACACAAATAATCAAGATGGTTCTCCAGATTTCACTTTCCGTGCATTGACCAAATTTGTTCACAAACTGATAACCCAAATGCTAAAACATTCACCTCTTAAATGAAGAAAGGCTTAATTTTAGAAGCATCTATTTTGTCCCAAATAAACATGTGTTTTTTGTGCAATATGATGAATTGTGCAGGACTTCAAAACTAAACTTTTCTTTTAGGCTGGCTGCTGCATCTTGCATTTATTCATGACTGAAAAAATGCAGCCCACTTAATCTTCTTAGCAGCAGCCAATCACATGAAATTGGTTAATTGTTTATTTGGTTAAAGATAGCCAAAATGCTTATTGATTGATCTATATGTATCCAATAATTACTATTGATCAATCTAGTTGCTTGTATATCAGCCATCTAGCCAAAAGATCTATGTACGTATAACTTATCCAGTTTTGTATGATTAGCTGCTGAAGAGTTTGCTGAGATTTGATGCATTTTGTAGCCATTTTATCATCCATTACTATTGTCTAATGCAATGTCTTCTAACTTGTCTGTCATTAAAAACAAGAAAATCATGGCTACATCATAGCTATGGAGATGTTCTGGCTATAACTCAAAAAATTATCGAGATATTCAAATGAAACTTGGTATACATGTTGCCAGAGACATTATATGCACATGCACAACAGGACCTGTTACCTTGACCTCTGAACACACTTGTTTTGTACACAAGCACATTCCTTTGCATGTTGGGGTCTAGGCATGTTTTATATCTTATGGCTTTTAAGGTCATATTTTTTTGTTACATAAATTTTAAATGTAAAAGCATACAAGTCGATGTTATCTTGTAATGCATGTAATATTTCTTGCGCTGATTAAATTGTTGCTATGAATATAATTATTTTAAGAAAACAGTGAAACAGAAAAAATTGACTGGTGCCACACATACAGAGATCATCTGGAAAGAAGCCTTTTCACAAAAAAGATCAGGAAACACTCTATTTATAATATGTTCTGAATGTATTTTTATTACACAGTTAGTTGACAGGTGCCCCTAACAGAGACCTGGAAAGGGGACCAGTCTTATCTTATTTTTTTAACGCATTTTAATATGTTGACTGGTGCCCTAAAGAAAGAAAGCAGCGACTGAGCATTTCACAAAGAACATCGAATAACCAGTCTAATTAACTATAGTTATGTACTATATGCAACTTTGCAGATGCCGATTCGGCCGTCCCAAATTTCAGATCGGAACCATAAAGTTGCGTTTGGTTTATCGGATGCCTTCTATTATGACACCGAATATGTTGATGATGATGGCCAAAGTAAATTGTTTGAACACTGCTGTGTATTTTCGATTTTAAACTTAACCCAAGCTAATTATCTGAATTCTTGCCAAGTTTTAAATTTTGTTTTTTATATTGGACATACAGATTTGTAAAATTCAATAGAGAGTGAATGTCAAAAAAATAATGTTAAAAAAGCAACACTTGAATTGGATATTAACAAAGCAACATTTTATTGACCGTTAAAAAACTACTCTTGATTTGAATGTTTTAAAGCAACACTTGAATGTTAAATGATCAACACATCATTGACAGCTTGAAAAAGCAATTAACACTTTACTGTTAAAAAGCAATGCTAGAAATGACTGTTAAAACCCTTGAATTGACAGTTAAAATGCAACATATGATTGCAAATTTCATAAGAACACAAATATGGCACCAATAAAAGGCTTTCAGATCAGATTTCAGAATCAAGTTCTTTATTAACTTGGCAAGAATTATATTTAAGCTAGACTCCTTCCTTCTAGTTGTGTGCTTTTTTATTCAGCAGCTTGGAAATAACTGTCTCTCAGTTGTGAACTCTTTTTAACATATATTTGTCCAAGTTCAAAGAAACAGAAACATATTGAAAAGAATATTCAACTAATAGTTCTCTAATTAATACTATATATATAATCATATCATTATAAAATAATGAGTATAATTAGTTACAAATATGTAATCAATATTCTTACAATTTATTGTGATAAATGCTGTTGCCATGGAAAAAAGATGGTAGTAATTAAGATAATGTTTCTTGAATTTTATTATAATCTTTACCATAGTAACATGTCTGATATTTCTAGAAATATCTAGTATATATCTAGTATACAGTGTTTCATGTGAACTAGCTTTATGATGGCCGGTAATACAAGAGACATCATTCTGAGCACATATCGCCAGTTCTCATGATTTTTGTGTTTTAAGACATCAGAAGAGAGAAATAACTTCAGGTCCTCATGATCCCTTCCTCTCCCCTGATTCCAAATCTACAAATCCCTTTGTAGAATATTTGTTGCAAAAAAAATCAAATTTAATGAAATGCAGTTGAAAAATGAAAAATGTGCTAAGACCTTTATATAGAACATATTAGTGAAAGGTAATTCAACATTTTTAAATTAAACAAGTTTTTATCAATTTCGTAAACAAGTTTAACAAATTTTGCATTGAATGACAGGAATATGATATCCTACTTTTATCATGAATTTGCAGCGCTAAATACTTTTAATGTGGCTATAATAAGCGTGCAAATATCCGAAGCTTAGTCCTTAATGACATCACATCAAAAGTTGTAGTTAAATATACATGTATATATATATACTATAAAGTATTTGTTGATGTTATTTCCTGATGGCTGCAGCATTTATGATATAAAACAATAGTAAATCCAATTATTTATACCTCATTTTGAAAAAAGGGGGATGAATATCTAAAGATTATTTTTCTCTGGCTTTATCTAAACCAGTTATGTATATCACATTGAATGTTCAAACAAGAATCAGTTTTAGGAAGAATTTTTAAAGGGCTTTTCTGTCTGTTTGATTTTAAAATGTTTATACATTTTGACAACATGGGTCTTTTAGTGAACGCATTATATGTAACTGAGACTTGTTTAAATTTATATTATTGCGTAATAAACAAAATTGTTTGACCATTCAAAATGACATGCAATATTTTTATTTTGCTTGAATAATTTCAAAACATGCTTTCATAATAATAGTATTATCATTATTTCAAAATCTTCATTTTTGATAATCATAAAAGGCAATTAGAATTAGCTATTGAAAAAGTCAGTCATTAAAATGTTTAGTCACTTTATAAAACTTTATCTGAAGTGTTTCAAAACAATTGAAAGCATGTTCAATCACTGTTTGAAGTTATAACTAATCTTTAATTTCTTCTTACGCTATCCAACTATTTGGCTAGTTTTTAATACATCCAACTAATACTATCCACCACTTTTTACCACACCCACCAATTTACAATACCCTTAGTAACCCACCACATTAACATTACCCCACCCACCACTAGACCATTACCCCTTCCACCACTAAACCATTAACCCACCCACCAATTTACATTATCCCACCCACCACATTAACATTACCCCACCCACCACTAAACCATTACCCCACCCACCTGTCAGCCATATGACATTTGACCTTGGAGACATTTTGTCTCATTACAGCTTCCAATTCCTATTGGCAACATAAGCTCCGCCTCTCACCCTGTGAAGACTGGTCTTTCAGACGCTTTCTATTTTGACAGTACCACACCTTTTGGTAGGAAGAATTTCTTTCGTAAAAATTGGGGTTCTACAACGATTGGTAGGGTATCTGAATATATAGTAAAATTACAATGTGTTGATGTTTAGTTTTGAATGAGGTGTTGTGATTTTACAATTACAAGTTAGTTATAACAGTACCCATTCTTTTCGGAGTGTCCAGAGTATAAAAAACTCTTAACCGTTAGATTGATTTAGCATGAAGTCATTTTAATGTTAGTTTTGATAGAACCATTTAGTATACCAATTTTTTTCGTACGAGTAGAGAAACAATTTGCACCACTGTAACAAATATATGTTTTAATTTGCTTGTTTTTCTTTTTCTTTGCTTGTCACGTTTTCTTTATTTTAATTAAATTGCCTGCTTGTCATTACATGTACCTGCCAGCTATTTTTATGATTGTTTACTTTTTAATATTTTTAATTCCCCATTTATATAAATCCTTGCACGTCAATCTAAACTCATTATTTTGTGTGTCACTTAAAAAATTATGTTTATATTTTTAATTACAAACTTTAAAATTATGTTTAAGATTCTAATAAGTCAATACAACAATTGATAATTACTTTGTTTGAAATCATTATACTGTGCAGTTTAACGAAAAGGGTTTTGTCAAAGTTCATCTTAAAGAAACAACATTTTTTAGTAATAAAAAAAGATGGTTTTGGTATTTAATGGCATCTTTCTGTCCGATGTTTTGAACTCTTGATAGAAAATTTAATATCTTTTTTTTCGACCTTGCAACAGATTATTCACATGTATGTTTTTGGTTATCAGGCAAAAAGCGTCGTACAATTTACGAGTACCACCGAGTTGTGCTGAATACAACAGAGATACAAGAGGGAACTGTGGTTATTCTTCATCCTAAACCAAGTAAGATTGATCTCCCTTTGTATGCCCTCTCTTGTGTTTTGTTTGAGAGAAAAAAGTTTAGGTATTCATCATTATGAGCGTTGATGTCATTGTCTTTGGTGTGGAAAGAACTGATAATACCTGAAACTTGGGACACATGTTGCCAGAGGCAATACACACATTAGTTTTGTAACCCACATCAAATTTTTTTTCTTGAAATCAAGATTTTTTTACTGTTAAGAATTTTTCATAAATAGGCCTTGATCGTAAATATATATGTTCATCAATCAAGGTGTCATATATTATAAGTCAATCAGACTGGGTATTAATTGGGTGCTATGACCATTCAACTTACACTTAAGTTAACTTTTATTAGCTCAGTCACACTAGGGTTTAATAGAAAGGCAGCAAGACAGTCTTTGTTTAATTGCATTGGAAGGCCAACAATTATAGTTTTGATATTGTATTTAGTAGTTGTTAATAAAGATAATCATGAAGATAATGAACAACTTCTGATAATATGATATAATGTAGATTGAGCTTAATATAAGTAGTTGCCTTAGAAGTGAATGTTTCTCTCAAATCTTAAGTCTGTCCTAGGGTTATGTGGACAGGCATGTGATTTGTCCGCGGTTTTATGGCTCCAGGTACAAAAAGTATAAGAAATGAAGAATTATAAATAAAACAACCTCTTTTTAACTGACTAAAAAGCCTTCGGTTGTTTCTTTAGTTGTTGTTATTATTGACACTCCAGTTTCTTCAAATTTGAAGTCAGGAAGCCCTGAGAAGGGCTTCTAAAAAGCAAGTTTCAGATCTGAGTGCTTCATGCGCCTTAATCCCCATTAGGGGCCTAAAGTGCCCGAAACCCATCGCCAAAATGGTTTCAGCCCTTAAGCTGCCAGATCACATCCCTGGTGGATTGATAATTTTTAAGACCTATCAAATATCTCTTTTCCAAATTTTCAGCATGTAACAGTTTCAATGACTGCGAGTCTTGTGTAACAGCCAGCATTGGTTTTACCTGTAAGTGGTGCGGAATTATCCAACGATGTTCCGACAGCGTGGATTGGCACAGACAGGAGTGGTTGAAGGCTGGGTGTGTCCATCTGGTAAGTGGTGTTGTTGAAGTTGGTTTTAAAGGTGCACTCTCACAGATTGACCAATTTGACAACTTTTTTCATTTTTTGTCTCGGAATCAGCTGATTTTGGCATCAGTGTTTTCAAATCAGTCATATAGGATAAGACACATAAGAACAATTCTCAATTGTTTGGAAAACTGCTGAAATTTTCATTTCTCTTAGTGTTAGTAACACTTGTAGCCATAAAACAAAATTTTCAAGCGTAAATATTAAAAACTGTGATTTTAACGTTTATCATCAGTCTTATATCACCGGTTTACACATTTCGCAAAATTTGGCTCATTTCTAGACAAAATATTAAAAAGTGGTCAAAACTGCCAATCTGTGAGATTTTATTTATATAAGGATCAATTAGTCTATCAGATAATCCAGTTTATTAGCTTTATGGGTCACTCTTTGTGACACCTGCAAAGAACTGTAGAAATGCGGATTCCTTTATCTGACACTGTTCTTTGTCCAGCTCATTGTCTTTGTCTGTGTCACTCTTTTGTTCCAATCTATAGCTCAAGGGAACTTTTTGTAGAGTTATAAAACTTTGTGTTACTCTTTTTCAACTATAACAACAAACATGTGTCCGCACTCTGCGGGGCTCTTATGAAAGGAATATGATGTGTTAGATAGAAAATCTTTCTGCATTTTAAACATGTTAGTACACCTCCTGTCAGTTCTAGCTACATCTCACCCAATTATTGCACTTATTACAATTACAACTGTTTAAAAATGAACTTAGCATTTGATGGTCTTGGGGCATTGATTGATCCTGGCTCTTGCTCCACCAAAATACACCAGGTAAATTTTGATCAAGTGCAAAATTTATAGCCTGTCAAATACTTCACACATTGAAGAAAGCTGTCCACCGCTGTCATTGATAAAGCATATTCTTCAACGCATCAACATTGAAAACTTCCTACTAAGGGACAGGCTCATACACCTACAAAGGATGCATGTATACCATTTGCATTTGTTTCGCACCATTTAAATTGTAGCTTTGAATTACACTCTATGAAGTGCTGAAAAATTATTGTTTGCAATCACTTTTTGGGTGGTCCAAATTAACTTCATTGTAAAATGGTATTATGAGCACGCTTTTATTAGCTGATTGATGAGTAGGCATTGCTAAGTTAATTTGTAAACAGAATATATTTGTTATGATAATGCTACATATTTAATAATTTATTATATTTACTTGTGCACAATAGAATATTTAAGATTGACTTTTATGCACTTATGTAATGCTCTAAAGTTTGGCAAAGTTTTGCATGTAACCTTAAAATTCAGGCAAAAATTCAGGTAATTTAGTACATTATAGGTCTTATTCGTTATGTATAATACTAACCATTTTTTTTAAAAATGTTACAATGTCTTGAAAAATAGTCAAGATATTGTTACTGGACATTGGTGTCAGAGGCATCGTTGCAAAAAAATCTATTAAAGCTAACTACTTAAAACTTTGTAACCATTGACATCATACATTTGAGTAGCTACTAAATCCAGGCTTATATAAATGCATATATATATATTGAGCTTGAGAAAAGAGATTTATGGGAGAAATGTTATTAATACAAGTACCAGCAAGCCTACAAGTTTATTTTAAGTGAAATTAAGCTATCGACTTTAAAACCGAAAGCAACTTTAACACGCACATGTAGCTTCCTCTATTTTTGCTCTCCAAGGCAACAGATAGTGTAACTGATTGCATTGTCATGGAACCAAATACCACTACAACACCAACAACTACTATTGCTATGGAAACTGAGGTGACAGGGGCTTTAAATTCTACAAGTGCTTCACCTTTTACAACTGGATCTACTAGAAGTGTAAAAACAGAACCTACCTCTGTGGCTACCAGTGCGACTGTCAAAACAGACACCACATACATGCCTACTAACGCAACACTAGATTATCACCCATGTTTTGATAGGGTAACAATGTGCACCATGTACATTTTAACCAGAAATTAACCATTTCCCAGCGGTTCTTATGTTCTGGATTAATCCTGAAGGTTACAGTATTTAACTTCAGACTGTTGTACAATCTTGTAAAGATTTGTTTATTGCCGACAATTGCATAAAAAACTGTAGGAAGTACCTTGGAATGAATAAACACAACTATGGAAACAATTTCAAATGGAGAAACCTTACATAGGCTTCACTGTAAACTGCTTTACCCGACATTTACTGTTGATTGAAGCTTCACTTTAAACTGGTTAACCAGACATTTACCCCTGAGTTAAGCTTTGCTGTTCACTGGTTAGCCAGACATTTACCCCTAAGTTAAGCTTTGCTGTTCACTGGTTAGCCAGACATTGAACCCCAACAGTTGAGTGATTAGCGAGACATTAACCTCTGATTTAAACTTCACTGTAGACTGGTTAACCAGACATTTATGCATGAGTTAAGCTGCAGTGTAAACTGGATAATCAGACATTTTCACATGATTTAAGCTTCACTATAAACTAGTTAACCAGACATTTTACCCCTGAGTTAAGCTGCACTGTAAACTAGTTAACCAGACATTTTCACATGATTTAAGCTTCACTGTAAACTAGTTAATCAGACATTTTCACATGATTTAAGCTTCACTGTAAACTAGTAAACCAGACATTTTCACATGATTTAAGCTTCACTGTAAACTAGTAAACCAGACATTTTCACATGATTTAAGCTTCACTGTAAACTGGTTAACCAGACATTTTCACATGATTTAAGCTTCACTGTAAACTGGTTAACCAGACATTTTCACATGATTTAAGCTTCACTGTAAACTGGTTAACCAGACATTTTCACATGATTTAAGCTTCACTGTAAACTGGTTAACCAGACATTTTCACATGATTTAAGCTTTACTGTAAACTGGTTAACCAGACATTTTCACATGATTTAAGCTTCACTGTAAACTGGTTAACTAGACATTTTACCCCTGAGTTAAGGTTCACTGAAAACTGGTTAACCAGTCATTTACTGCGGAATTAAGCTTCACTGTTGACTTTTAACCAGACATTAACACACGAGTTAAGCTTCATTGTAAATTGAACATTAACCAAACCAAACTTGAGGTATGGTTGTAGACTTGAAATCATTGCTGTATTCAGTCTTACTGTCATGCAAAACCTTATATTGAGGCTTTAGAGCAAGAATGTTGTAACAATTTTCTTTTCCTTTTTGAGTAACAACAATCATTCATGTTGATTCATAATAACAATGCTGCAGTTACTACCAACTACCAGTCACTATCCTCTACAAGCTACTATCAACTGAAACGTAAAATGTAATACATGTCCTGAAATTTACAGCCATCTTGAATTCTGCTTTCAAGAAGTCTTGTTGGTTGAGGAATTGGTTATTTGTTGTTTAATAAAGTGAATGGAAGCAATTTTATTTTAATGCCTTTCTTTATATAATTATATAAATAATGCTTTACTTTCAACTGAACAATATTTGTTGATATAGATGTATCAGACTTATTAAAATAAAGATTCTTGTATCTTGATGTTAATTAAGCTTCAATACACAATCATAATCTTACTAAATTATATCCTGAATGTCTGGAAGTATGAACTGTGTGTTATTTTGAATCATTTCAATAAAGATATGATGTGTTGGGAATTTTAATTTCTTTGAAAAGCAATAAGAGCCAAACATATGGAAAAACTCATGGAAAATATTTGTTTGGTCTTGAAAAAGCTGGTTTAACTAATTGTCAATTATGTCTTTATTCTGTCTTAACTACATACCCTGAATAACTGCATGTCACAGCCTTACAAGAGACACTTTTTGAATTCACCAATTAATGGTTAGATCACATACATTATTTTGTTATTCTTCTAAAATATTATCATGTGTACTAGAAACAAATGTTTTTTTCTTCTCTTTTTCAGTCTGGGTCCGCCAATTGTTCGATGATTCCCACAAAACATCCGGAAAAACAAACAGACACAAGTAAGTTTATCTGTTCTTTCAATTGTAGATTTTTTCTGTATACATGGCTGTCACAAATGTGAAGCAATTTAAATCATTGTCAATAATAAAAGGGACTCATTCATAGACTTTATGTTGATGTTGTTTTTTTTAACTGCTCAACTTGATGTTCATTACTTTGATGAACAAACATCCAACAGCAACTGATTGATACTCATTTTTGAACAAAATTTTGGAAAGCCTACCCTAAAAAAATTCTATTTTTTATTAGTGATACTAATGTTTTCATTAAAATCAAGTGTTTTCTGTCACATTTTTTAATAATGATTAACAATATATTTCTAATTTGAATTTTTTATGATGTTTTATTATTGAAACATTAGGTTTCTTTCTACATTTCACACAAATGTAATTATTTCGATGTCTGACCATATAGAAAGTGAATGAGCCGCTTTTATAATGCATATTAATTAGTTCAAATCTAGGGTGAAAATCACATGAAAGTTAAGGCTTACATTTGGCTTAAATATTCCTTTGGTTGTGCCCCTTGGTGACAGAGCGAGGTAGACAAGTGTGGTGCTATTATTATACCCCCCAAAACAAAGTTTGGGGGGGTATACTGGAATCGGGTTGTCCGTCTGTCCGTCTGTCTGTCTGTCCGTCTGTCCGTCCGTTTTTTTTTGTCCGGGATTCATCTTTGTCGTTATTGAACAAACCTTTTTCAAACTTTCAGATATTAATGGCCATGATGTAAACTTGCGCCTCTGTGAAATTGGTACGGGTCACATGACCCTGACCAGAGTTATCTACCCTTGATGTGTTAAAGTAGGCAAAATAAGCCCTGTCCGGGATTCATCTTTGTTATTATTCAACAAATCTTTATCAAACTTTCAGAAATGAATGGCCATGTTGTAAACTTTCGCCTCGGTGAATTTGGTACAGGTCACATGACCCTGACTGGAGTTATCTCCCCTTGATGTGTTAAAGTGGGCAAAATAAGCCCTGTCCGGGATTCATCTTTGTTATTATTCAACAAATCTTTATCAAACTTTCAGAAATTAATGGCCATGTTGTAAACTTTCGCCTCTGTGAATTTGGTACAGGTCACATGACCCTGACTGGAGTTATCTCCCCTTGATGTGTTAAAGTAGGCAAAATTAGCTTTGTCCGGCCTAACTCCAGGGCAAACAACCTAGACATGGAGGGGTGGGGGGTATTCGTTAGCCTATGGCTTACAGTTCTAGTGTTATGTTGTTTTTATATTTAGTTTAATCCTTGATATGGCATTGGCTACCTTTCAATTAATTTATTTGAATTATGGTTCAATCAATTTTTGATTGTCTTTTCAGTTTAAGATATAAAATGCATAACTGTATCAAATGTTTTTGAATGATTGTTTTTGTGGGGCAACAAGGTTTTAGGACAATATCCTACTTTGATTTTCATCATTATGTCTAAACAAAATGACAAATAGGAAAGTAATAACCTGTAAAAGCTCCTTTTCCGCTTTGTTTTGTAAAATCTTTGACCTTTTGCCATATTGCAAGAACTACACAAAAGTCATACATTTCCATTGCCAGTATATTTCGCACTTCCTTGTAGTTGATAAGAAAAGGTCTATAAGTTTTGGCATCTGCTTTCCACTGGTGCCTCGGTTCCACTTATGTCTTGTTCAAAAACAACAAATCAACAACAGTTGATACTGTTATGCATTTAATAGTAATTTTGCTTCGCATGAATTCAATTTTCATGGTGTTATATTGTTTGCATGTTGCTTTTTTAGCGAGTGACACTTTACATTTTGTAGACGATCACTCCAACATGCCGAATGATGGTAAAGATAGATTCTATCCCATTTTACCACCCTGTTTTCCCCACTTATTTACTTTTCTTATGCACCTTTCAATGTTTTGCCGCTTTAATTGAGGTGGGCACACCCAGTGGCTTAAGACAAACTGCTTACATTATTTTCTAAATCCCACTGATGGAGCAGGGAAATTTGTCAAATTCCCTAGAGTGAGAGGTATAACAAATCCTTTGAAAGAAATAAGTTTCCATGGTGCTGGCTAACCCTCATTACTATACCCTTGTCGTTCTTTGCTTACTGTGCCTTCGACCCCAAGCATGGCAAAACATTAAAAGGTGCATAATTGTTCTTGATTGTTGATTTCACAAAAATACTCGTTTGCTCACTGAAATATTTCACCTGTCATGAATTGTCAAACAGGTTTAAATTATTCTTTTATAAAATGTTTTTGATTTCATGGCCAAAAATATAGGGTCGGTAGGTCGGGATATAAAATATACAAGTGTACTTTCAAGTATAGTTGAATTTTATATTGTTTTAACACTCAAACCCATCAGTATTTCGGTCTGGTCACAGAAACTACCAAGAATGTATTCCCTGTCATATTTAACCTCAATGAGACCATGTATGCATTTACTCTTTAAGGAAAAACTGCTAACCTCTGGTTTAACTTTGCTTCAACTAAATAATTAGAGTAATGTATCAGGTAATATATAGCAGTTGTGCATTCTAAAAAGATCCTCATAGATTGGTTATAATATCAACTCTTTTTTTGGGGGGGGGGGGGGGGCTGGAAAAACTGCAAACCTCTGGTTTAACTTTGTTACAACTAAATAATAAGAGTAATATATCAGGTAATATATAGCAGATGTGCATTCTAAAAAGATCCTCATAGATTGGTAATAATGTCAACTGTCAACTCTTATTTTTTTTATTTTTTTTTTTGGGGGGGGGGGTGCTGGGGGAGACTCCTGGACAAAATATGACAAATATTACAAAACTTCCCTAAACATTAAAACTAGATGTACTCATACTTGATTGAAAGTGAGTTTCAGATTTATGTTAAATATATTGATATGAAAATCATATTTCCTGATATATTGGTATATTTTGCATAAACTCCACAATATTCTATAAAAAAAACAACAACCGTTCAATTAATCAATCTTGAGTGGATAATGCATTTTGGTGCGATTTATAAGAGGGTCCTTTAAACAGAGGAAAACTGAATTAAATACAAATATTTTTACTTATAAAATACTGTTAACATGTTTTGATTGACTTTCATATTGTGTTGAGTCAAAGTTTGTCTTAGTTTAATTAATGTTTTGTTTGGCATGAGTATCCATGTCAATCTCTTAACTTTTAAAAGTCTTCATAACATGTTATAATTGCTAGTTTTTCTCTTTTACCCTCCCCAATTTATTCAGAAAATATCATTTTAAAATTCAAGTTCCCATGTTTCTTAACTTGAAGTTCCCATGTCTCAGTACATATTATTTTTAAGATCAATTGTTCAGGAATTTTCATTTTCACTTCCAATTCCTGGGTTTCACAAAACATTATTTTTAACTTAATGTACCATGTTTTAGAAAATATTAGTTTTAACTTAAAGTTCCCATGCTCCAGAAAGTGTTATTTTTATCTTTAAGTTCCCATGTTTCAGAAGATATTATTTTAAACTTAAAGCTCCAATTGTTTCTTAAAATTTTATATTTTACTTAACTTTCCCATGTTACAGAAAGTGTTATTATCCCCCGCTTAATCGAAGAGGGGGATATTGTTTTGGCGTTGTCCGTCCGTCATTCCGTCCGTCCGTCCGTCTGTCCGTCCGGTACCATATCTTGGTAGGCATTGATCAGAAAATGTCAAACTTAGTCAGAATGTTCCCCTTGATCATATCTCGACCTATTTTAAAAGTGGGTCACAGGGGTCAAAAACTAGGTCACTAGGTCAAATCTTAAAAAAAAAATTTTGGAACATACTAGAGGCATTATACATGGTCAAATATTCATGAAACTTTATCAGAATGTTTTCCTTGTTGGTCGCAAATAAAACTGGGTCACATATGGTCGAAAATTTGGTCAATAGGTCAAATCTTAGAAAAATCTTGTCCAGAACCATAATCATGGTAATGATTGGTCAAGTTATGTTCAAAATTAGTCATGATGTACCCCTTGAAGAAATATGGACCACTTAAAAAAGTGGGTCACATGGGGTCAAAAATTAGGTCACTAGGTCAAATCTTAGAAAAATCTTTGAAACACATTAGAGGCAATATGTATGGTCTTATATTCATTAAACTTGATCAGAATGTTTTCCTTGATGAACTATTCGACATATTTCAAACTGGGTCACATGTGATAAGAAATTAGGTCATTAGGTCAAATCTTTCAAAAATATTGTCAGATACTATTTTATGGTGGTGATTGGTCTGATTAAGTTCAAACATTGTCAGAATGTTCTCTTGGGTTAAATTTCGACTGCGTTTTAAAAGTGGGTCATATGGGTCAAAAACTAGGTCACTAGGTCATATCTTACAGAAATCTAGGGAACACTCTAGAGGCAATACATCTGCTCTAATTTCCATGAAACTTAATCAAAATGCCTCAATAAAATCTTGGAATAGTTTGAAACTAGTAGGTCATGTGGGGTCAAAAATGAGGTCACTGAGTCAAATCTTAAAAAAACCTTGTGGACACTCTAGAGGCTATATTTTTTGCAATATATCTGGACCAATCTTCATGAAACTTGATCAGAATGTTTGCCTTGATGAAATCTTAGATTAGTTTGGAACTGAGTAACATGGAGTCATAAACTAGGTTTCTTGGTCAATTCTAAATGTTACATTATATACAATATTTTTTTTATTTCAAACAGTTGCAATCAAACTCAAACTCATATATATATTTCATCAACAATTGATTTCCATTCCTTGACTTAGCCCAATCAGGCGGGGGATATCAATTTAACAACTTTGCTTGTTTTTTTTACTAAAGTTCCCATGTTCCAGAAAGTGTTATTTTTAATTTAAAGTTTCAGGAAATATTATTTTTAATTACCATTCCTGTGTTTCATAAATTTTTATTTTAAATTACCACTTCCATGTTTCATTCTTTTCTTAAACACGCAGAACCCTCTTTTTATACTCCAATATGTTGGGGGGTCACCTGGTATCAAAATTTACATGTTTGTGGGGGGGGATAAGAAATGTTTCAAGCACAAGTACTTCTTTTTCTTCTTGTGTAAACCGTCAACTATTTAGCTGGGAGAAAAGGGCTCACTTGTTTGAAGTAGCAGTAGTATCTATTCAATATGATACTATTCACAGTGTGTGTATACCACGTGATAAATTGCGTCATAAATGCTACGTTGGAAGGCAATATTTTGGTTTGAAAAAAGTTAAACAAAGATAACTTCACCATTTTAAATGAAACACAGCGCAGTCTACGCTGCTTATGGAGCTTTGCCTTCGGTCTTTTACCAGAGTTTGATTGAGAGTTTAGTTTCTTAAAACACTTCGACAAACCTTTTCACAATACGGCCGTCTGACTGAGCACTGTCATAACATTATTTTGGAAACAGGTTTGTCAAAGTGAAACAAATGACCTTATCAAAGTTTGGTAATAAAACAAATGCGGGGTTTTTTAAGCTGTTTTGACTGCCCTTTGTTTTAGTTAAAATGGAGTTGTAAAAGAAAAGTGATCTTTGATTTAAGTCTTCATTTTAAGCAAAATGTAGCCTTCCGACGTAGCATATATAACGTAATTTATATCAGGTGGTATACACACACTGATTCATTTCTTAGGGTAGTTTATAATTTATAATAACAAGAAGGACACGTGACTGTCATTTATAATTTGAATTACTGACTTTCACACGACTTTCTATCTATATACTTTCTATGTTTATTACTAGCATTTCCTCTGAGTGAATAGAAAAACTAAAAATGTTACCAATTCTAGTCAACAAAACCAGTCTGACCCTTCAGCCAAGTCCGGTAAAATTTCATTGGGTTAATATTCTTTGCGAAACACTATTAGAAATGACATTTCAGTCTTGGGTTAAAGCTGGAAATCTTTTGCAATTTGTGCACTTTCGAAGGTTTTGTTCTTTATTTGAACACATGTTATTATATTGCATCATTGCTGATAATTGTCAATCCTAAACAATAGCTGGCGTCTGTTGAGTATGAGAGCTTCATGCCAGAAACAATGTTAAGGTGCTCATACCCCTTTGAAATTGTTTCCAAAGTTTTAAAAGTAATTTTCATATTTATAGTCATTTTAACTATTCTAAAGGAAAAAAATCACTTGTAATCTGTGATTTATTATCTTCATATTTATGAAAATTGATCTTCTTTAATTACAATGATCCTAATGATCATATTTGGTCATTCCTTTCCTGCACCAAATTCATCCCACCTTTAATCGTCCAATCCCTTTACAGGTGTGGGAACGAAGGTCGCAGTGATTGTGATTGTAATCGTTCTGGTGGTGATCCTTGTTGGAAGCATTGCTGGCTGGATCTACTACGCCTACACCCACCCAACATCCGCATCTGGCATGTGGCTCATGGAGGTATGTGTGTTTAGTTATAGCTCTCATTTTTGAAGGGGCATTCCTTCATTATGATTGTTCTTGTTGGAAGCTTAGGGAAGTTTATTTTAAGATGCCCCCTTCGGTAATGTTCAATGCCTTCCAACCAGATACAATAAACATGTTACCCATGTATCTACATGTTGTTTAGATTTACACTAGAAAGCAGTCAAGAATTGCCATGTTTTCTGATTGGCTTGCTATATTACCTGTTATTTTCTAATGGAGTGCCAAAATAAGAGTTTTTATACACCAGCTGCTTCCAGACAAACAAACATGATACAGACTGTTTAGATCAGCACTAGAAAGTTGATTTGTGCGGGCCTTTTACCCTCAGGGTTATCATGCCAAGGACTTTCACAGCCCAAGGCATTTTGACCAACCCTCCTGCTCAAAAGACGTGTTTAGACAGTGACCCAAACATTATTAGGTGCAAAATTTCAGACGACTTGCTTGATTAACACATTCATTTCTCCTTTCAGCACCGTCCAAGTCAGATGAAGGCTAAGATGGCAAATATGAAATTCTGGAAGAGTAACGGAGCAGCGGGTGACAAATACGCTGTTGAAAGCTCTGCGTAACATTGCAACGTGATTCTGTGTTGTGATAGACACGTTAACATTGCGCATCATATGTGTTTTGGCACAGTCCATGAAGATTCTATTCTGCAAAACTTAATTTTGTTATATTCTGTTTTGTTATGTTTATGTTAGTCTTTTACTTTATGTGTAGTTATATTTTTTGATGAAAAGGGAAATGAAAAGATCTGAAATGTAATGAATCTGAAGAAGAAAAAATATTTCCATATTAAATAATATGCGTGTGTTGCCTTAGAACATGTTATATAGCATATATAACAATGCCTTTACCTAACTATAAGGCCAGATGAAAACCCATAGCCAACAGGGTTTTTTATTTGACAAAAAATGATGCTCTGTGAAAAGTGATAAGACTTTATGGGAACTGTTACGAATTAAAAATTAAGATGTGAAAAATATTTACATTTTATTTTTTTCTGGCTTAATTAAGGGACATAATGAAATATGTTTTTTGTCCATTTTGTAATCTGATAGAATAATTAGATACAATATTTGATAACATAAAAGGGTGTGGAATAGATTATATTTTATAAATTAAGCAGTATACATAATGCTTGTGTTATGAAAAAAGGAGAAAAAAAACATATCCACAATTTTTTTGTACATTATATTGATTAATTTGTTTGTTTGGAACTATGTATACATGGCATGTATTAAGCAGACTCATACCTGTAGAACAGTACTTAATGATTTGTTGCTTTAAGACTGTGATGATTTCTGTAAAATTTATCTATTTCATTCTCATGTACAAAATACTTTTTATAATTTTCAAACCAATGAAGAATTGATATTGGAATTATTATCAACCTAATGCAAGTTGTAAGCTGCATTTCAAGCTGTTATACAATTATCATTAATATATTGGTACAAAAGACAGAAATGTCAATATTTGTTATTTTATATTTTACTTTGTCAAAAAAACTCACTTGGCCTATAATACTCAGGATTTAATTATAATGTTTTTCTATGTATATATACTCATACCGATATAGACTATTTTAATCTGTTGATGTTTTCGTTTTTTTATTATTTTGTATAATACAATATGTAATTCCCCTTTTCATTAACAAATTAGTTCAGTTGAAATTAAAAAAGCCCTTACTCTTGAACCATTGTTAGCACATCCAAAAATATGATGAAAGTTTATGAATATGATACATTAGTGTAAATTTAATTTTGTATTGTTAACAATATACTTATGTTTTCCTCAATTGGGAAGCAGTAAAAAGATGCTTTTATTGTGAGCCATCACACATGCTGGTGAATGATTTAATGTAATAATAGTAAATAATAATATTGTTATAGCCATGGCGTCATCAAAACTTGATACTTGGCAATCAAACTCAAAAACAGTTTGGCACTTTCAATTGGAACTCCGTACACACATTTCAAGAGAGAATATTCCAAGGCATAGCAAGATCCATAAATCTGTCTTTAATTATTATTCAGTTATGCACTCTTTTCGACTGTAAAATAACAGATGAACGTTTGGGTTCCTTTACCTGGCAAACTTGTCAACTTTAGTATGATATAAACAACAACATATTGAATGTACCTCATTTTACATGTATTGACTCTGTCATTCCAGAATCTAACAAATAACTCAATGTTCCTTAAATCCGGACATGATATTTGGTTGTCGGTAGATAATGATGACACCATTATATATTTTGTTAACAATTTCAAAGACAAATTAACATACAAGAAGGTCTCCATTTTCTATTACAGTTGGGCAAATTGTTTTTTAGTGATTTCCATCCAAATCTATTGAACAGAACATACTTTTTTGTAAAACAATGATTCAGCAAAAAAGGCGATGATTTATTGGACAATCAAGTGTATGGTTAAGTAAATGGGCAGGGATTTATTGGACAAGCAAGTGTATGGTTAAGTAAATGGGCAAGGATTTATTGGACAAGCATTTTGGTGACAAGTAATGTTTTGGTTAAAGGGACTCGCTCATGTTTTTGCAACAATTTTTCACCCTGGTTATACATCTGATGACACTTGTATAATGATTATCTTACTCTCTGGTACCGGAATTACAGAAATGTATTGGTAATACATCTGATGACAGTTGTATAATGTTTATCTTACTCTCTGATACCGAAATTACAGAAGAAAATACTATTTAAGTATAAAATGAAATATTCTGGTTTTAGTTGGAAACGAACCACCTTGGTACACTAAAGGAAAAATGAGAAAACTTGTTGAAAAGTGTACCTAACGCTTTTCAAAACCCTGGACTTTTGTCATACGAAACAAGTGCACTTTACAAAAACAAGAGCGAGACCCTTAGTCAAAAAAGAAATTTATGGACAGGGAGTTATTTGTTGGATTCAAAATTGTGTTGCTTTATAGTTTGTTCTCATATGTATGGCAATGTTGCTTTCTTATCACTCAAACACATTTAAAATGAAAAGTTCGTACTAAAGAAATTGTATATTATTGTGTGAATTTTTTGTATTTTCAATTCAAATTGTATGTCTACTTATTATCAAATCAAGTAGTCAGTCCTGTAAATGCACATATACAATACATATCGTTAGTGTGAATGCCCTTAAAAAGTTGTCAAATTGTTTGTGTAAAACTTCTACTGTACTGCATATGTGTTTAAGTCCACATGGGCTCCACAATACTTGAACTTGAATATGAATGCAAATACAAGAAAGAAATGGAACTGTAATGCTTCAAACGAGTCTGTCTTGAGTGTTTTGCATTAATTGTTATTATTTATGCATTTAAAACGATCGTTGACAAACCAATTTGCCAATAACGACAAATTTTCATTGAGGCAGAATTAGGGTTAGGGTTAGTATCACAACTTCTTGTCAATACAATCTGAATCTATGGGAAAATTTAATTGAGCCAAATTGATATATTACCGTTATCATCGGATATCCCAAGTACTCTATAATCCTCAACATGTTCTGTGGGAAAATGACTGGCAAAATATTGTTTCCTTCGCAGGTAAAAATCCTTGTGAAGTTTTGATTAGGGAAGTTTCAGCATCATATTTATGCTACAGATATATAATCCCCAGAAGCTTTGAGTTGGAATCGTTCCTGATAAGAGCAAAAATAGTATAGCTGGAAGGATCAGATTTCTTTAAATTCACATTGTTTTCATTTCTTTTCGTTTATATGAAACTTTGTCAGTCAATACTCCAAAGGTACTTTTGTAGTGAAAACAGAATGTGTACCATAGGTGAAGAAGGATTTTATTTTCCTATGGTTGTGATTATAAGAATTTTGTATATAATGTTGATCATTCAAGCAGAATGTGTTTATGGAAGTTATTTTCTGTCAATGTTTGCACTCGTGTAACTTATTTGTTGAAGAAATTAATTGAAGAGTTTATGAGTGAAAGTGAAACTGTTCTATCTGGTTATTATATATCTTGTCATGTAGAACTTTACACTTGCATCAATTATTAACCAATAGGCCGATTGTGCAGAACTGTTTTACAATTTACAAAATTCAAGTACACAAAACCACTGTTAAACTTTTAAAAGGTGATTTTTTTATTTGCTTATATATTTGGAAAGAACAAGTAGAGCTGAATCTTGGTAAAACTATTACAGATCACAGATGTATCCATCAAACAATTATGGCTGTGAAGAATTTTAACAAAGTTCTGAACAATCGGTCCATTGGCTGTTGCCTTTTACTGAACTGCTGGTTTCGTGACTATTCAAAATATTTTTTTTGTAAAATTAATTAATTATTTTTGAAAACAATCATTTACATACTTGAAGTTCTGTAATTTTGACTTTTTAATTTATATCTTATGAATATTACCGTACCCTGTGTATACGGACAGGGCCGAAGATGGCAAATACATGCAATGGATTGATAAATATAACTCTGAAAGGTACCGCTTTCTGATGGCTGGTTTCTTAACTTTCCTAAACTAAGTTCATAGGGTCAAGAAAAAAAAAATATGCGAATTGTAATTTTACTGTTAGCTTTTGAAGTATAAACCCAGATAAGAAAGAGCCGAGCAACTGACAACCATAACTCTGGTTTTTAATATATGTTATAATACTCACAGATGAAATAATTGAAACGTTTTGCAATTATTGCAGTAATATTGACTTTGAAAATTGTGACAGATGTCTATATATATTTTTCAACAACATGCAGTTTTTACAAAATTGTGCATATGAGCATTTGTGAAATTTAACGTTTTTGATATAAAAATAGTGTTGGTATATATGAATTTTGATATTGGGCAATGTTTGTTTACTCTGATTGTGCATTACAATTACTATTATTAATAAAACATTTACTTTATATCGTACTGTCGTATTTGCGGAGAAAAGCATGTGGCCAGACTTGGGATCATCCTTGACTCTGGTGCTCACATAATCTTGGAAATATGCTTTGCGAGTCAGTTATGCAACATTGACTTATGCTTGAAATTCATTCTAGAATTTCAGGACACTAGTGCTTAAGATTGCACTGTTTTACACAGATCGCCTCAAGTTGTCACTGAATGCTGTTATGCTTCAGAGTAGCCGTTAAAGGACTTACTCATGTTTTTATTATATGCACTTTTTTGTATGACGAAATAAAGTGTAGCAAATCATAAGAAGTGTTAAAAGTAATATACTGACAGCTTGAACTCTTCAACAAATGTTGATATATGGTTACATATTAACTGGAAATCCACGATTTTAAATAGCGCTATTAAGACATTTCAAACAAAAGGCTTAAAGGTTACTTGTGTATGAAACCTTGTTGTGAGGTTTTGTTGCCAGTTTTCTATTTTTTCCTTGACTGTACTAGCGCGGGTTTGCATCCAAGAATATTATTTAATACTGTGAATGTATTTTGTCTTCAATTTCGGTATCAAAATGTTAAATAGTTTTGATACAATTGTTTTGCATTACCAGGAAAAGAGTATTTGGTGTCAAAACATGAGGAAGTTCCTTTAAATGCCAAAGGCTTAGAAAAAGTATACAGGCAGTCTGGGGATCAAAGCATGGACCCCCTGCGTGCAAGTCGGATACCAGATCAAATGAGCCAGCTGGCCTGGATAACTCGCATTTATTTGAACTGTATGTGCCTTTATGTAAGAATATAAATGCTTGCGAATTGAGTGATATGTATTGTGAGTTTAGGGAAGCTGCTGTAGGTTTTAATAAATTTAAAGCATTGCAATTTGTGACATGCAGCGAAAATGATGACATCGCCAGACCATGAAATCCCTGTCTTCCATCCTTGGGGCAACATTATGTTATCAAATATAATCACAATTGAGCATACACAATCATTTATATTTCTCCGATTCATTGTACATCTCAGTCATAAACATCACAAATGGTATCTCAGTATAATTATATATATATATATATACAATCTTGGAATACTTCTGGAAAACAGTTCACCAACATATTGTGGAATACTGTAGCAAACTAATATACCCAAACATTTTGGAATACTGTGGCAAACAAATATACCAAATATTGTGGAATACTGTGGCAAAACATTACACCAACACATTGTGGAAAACTGCTGGCAAATCAGACTCAATGGTTTCCTGTAATTTGATGACAGTAACTTTTGGCTGAAACAAAGAAAATAGATAGTAAGATAATTATAAGAGCATACAGGGGTATTTTCTATTTTACAATGATGCTGAAATATCATTCCTTTATTAAAAATAACAACATAGAACATAATTACAATATAGAATGCCAATTCTCGACTGTTTTTTCTCAGTTGAACAAGATGCAAAAATTGCTAAGAATTATGTGGGTTTTTTTTGCCTCCAGCAACATAACATTAAGTTCCAATCTAATCATGAACGTTTTTTTATATTATTTTGTATTCCGTCGTTGACAACAAGAACACCAAGGGTATGACAACACATATATTTTTTTCTTCCAAAATAGATGAGCTAAAAATCTTTGCTATGATGTGAACATCTGCAAATTCACATAATTACCGCATTCTGTAAGGGAAAAATGTTCACGTTAGAGCTCGGGAACGAGTCAATTTTGATGATTTTTTTAATAAATCAAAGGACATGAATCGAGAACGAATTGTGCAGTACGTCTGGTTATCAACCTTGAGATTTAAAGCCCGCACTCAGTTATGTGATGGCCATTTACCACTACAAAAACGCCAACAGCGCCACCAATGCTATCACAATAGTTTGAAATAATTAGTAAAAAACAACAGTAACGCTAAAAATGATAATACGACCGTGATGTGACCACTTTGACATTCCTTGCGTTTGCGACCTATTTGCAAGCTTAAAGATCGATGTAATCACTCTTTCTAATATATAATTAGGGTATGATCACGGATCATTGAGCGGTTTTGGAACTTGTCAGTTAATGATTGGCAATGTATCGGCAACTGGCCACTGAAGATATGGCGATATGCTTTATACTGGTTGAAACTTATCGTTAACTATTTAACGAATCATCTGTGACTGGTTGCAACTGAACGGTGATAATTGTCGATAGATCACGAATCAACATAAAATGCGTATATAACAGTGCTTTAAGAATATAACCATTTCACTACGAGTTGTCAAGATGTTAACAGTAGACCAGTGAGTGGTATTTGCTGCGCATGTGAAGACTTTAGAAATACTGCAGTTGCTGCTAAAATGGTGTGCAAACTTATTGTCTTGGCTCAGGATAGTTATGTGGCAAAATATTGACATTACGACCAAATCAGCTGTGCATGCTCGAAAGACTGTGTTTTGCGACAGCTTGAAATCTAGCTAGCGACTTCAGCGAGTGTGAAACCTTTTTGCGGTAGTCATTTTTGTACGTCGTAAACAGGTTGTATTGTTGGTGTTACCAGGATTACATACACGATGACAATCCATAGAGATGACGGCCGCTTGCCATCTACATACAAACAGTGATCAGGCAAAAACTCGTGTAAAACTTACCATGGATTTTCTTATTCGCATCATCTCAGATCGAACAAGTTTCTTCAGGCGTGGAAAGCATTGCTTATGTTGGAATGTCATTTGATATGCGCGGAAACACAGCCTGGAACAACAGTAAAACAATGACGATGGGTGTGATGTGACAATTGGAAGACTGGTGTAATGTGACATTGAAGGCCAGTGTAATGTGACATATATTGGATCAATATTTAACAAATAATCGTTTTTAGAATAGAATCTATTTTAGAATAAAAGATGTATATTTTTTGTCAGCATGATAACTCAATGTTGTATTTTACTGTTCATTGAAATCGGCAAGCACATCACATTATATTTAACGCTAAAATCTATGCTATAAAATACAACGCTTATTGAACGGTGTCTGCAGGCATTTTGATTGTGTAGTGTCCAGATTAAAACTGCTAAATGAAATTAGACCTACCAACAAATATCAGAGAAGACCGCCTTTCTATTGGTTTTGGAGATTGCCTGTCAAAATGACAAAAGCAAATGAACTCAACATAGGCAATTTATAGGCATTGCTTTACATGTGGTAACATGCATACAAACGGTTTTGAGTTCAGGCAAAAATGAATTTTTACATAACAAAACCGAACAACACTTTACATCAATTTTTATCACATTTATCATCAAAGTTTTCAAATCACCATTTACACCAAAATCATGCTTCTAGTGGTATATATGATTCAATAAATTCAATGAAATACGTATGATGTTTTTGGATTTCAAAGAATGAAATACTTATGCTGAATTGAGCCACAATATTTCGGATATTCAAAGAAAACACTTTAATGGAACGTAACTCGTTTTTGCTTTACCTGAACATCACAAATAGTCGAATGCACTATCTCTATCATGGCGAAGAAAACATCTGGAAAAAAGTAGGCAAATCACTATTAAAATAGTAAACACTGTGTTTGAAGAAAAGGTCTGAAGAACACTTCACACTGGAATATATTTGAATTACCATTTTAATGCTTGTGAATTTCATTACATATTAAAGGCCTATTCGGTATGTTCTGTTAGCTAACAACACAATGAAAAATTTTAATCTCACATCTCTAGGAGTTGTCTCAAAATCTGTAAATTGAGATTCATCAACCATCCAGGGAATTTAAGATTTGAAAATAAGCCATGTTCACAACGATGACGATTACGACAAAGTTCTAATCAAATGACCCATAATCAATAATCACTACAATGACTCATAGTAGTTATACCCTTTTAGTTTGTAGCCACTTTCTAATGCTTGTATGCATATGAACATACCCAGAAAGAATTTTGGATTATCATCTGCACGCTGACTGGCTTCAAGTTTTCTTGCGCATGCGTGGAACTTGTACATGATAAGCAGCATCAAGTGAAATATGTTCAAATGCACCTGAGTCTCGGAATTGATAACGTTATCAACAAATATGGCATGGCACTTCTGTCGTATAGAGCTGTAAAACAACAATTAACTACATTACATTTCAGAAATAACCATTCACACAAAGCTAGATGAACAATTTCTCAATTAAGAATGTAAACTTTCAACGAGAGAGCAGATGTTAAATATATATCACTCATTTTCGACGGACAATATTTTATTCGCCAACTACAAGTGTGGTTCACCTAGGTCAATATTGACCCTTTTCCCTTTTTTTTTAAGTAAGCAATGAAAGTGAGTAGAGTTGTCCAAGATATTAATACTCACTAGGTCAGTTTCTGCTTCACCGCAAGACCTCGTTGTTTTGTAAGGTCAAACGACATTGAATCGGTCATTCCTAGAAAACAAAAAAAACAACATTAGATTATTAACTATTAGGGAAATCCTAAGATCCATATATCAGGTATATCACTTCATAAAAAGAATATATAGTTATTTAAACTACATTGTCTGTTGCCAGATGTGTTTGTTTTTTTGTGAAATATACCATTTAAGGGTTCATGTATGGTATAATGTTTGGATTATGTTTGACCAAAAACTATAATAGATTGGATCTGGCGTAAGCATTTGGGAATGTTATTAACGTAAAATCGTTCCTTTATGTCATCGGAGAATAACGAAAAGTTTATCGATGTATTGTTCGAAATACGTATAAATACCGTAAGGTTTATGTATGATGAGGAGTTCAGTATATATATATGTGTAAACACGTATCCGTCGAGACCGCATTTCGAGACCGATAAATGTTTACTCACCGAACGAGACGTGATGCAGGTCACCAGAAAATCATTTTATCGTAATATTCCATTTATTATAAACCTGCCTATTAATTATTCCTTTATTTTTTGGTTTCAATTTGATTTAATTTTACCGCCATCTGTCAAATGTGCGTATGAATTCGAATGTGTTAACGTAGTTTGTGTAATGAAGTCAAGGGAGGCTACTACAGTCAAACGAAGACAGAAGTTATTGAATTCACTTTATTGAGCAAAATAAGAACAAAATATTTTATATTTTAGCAAATTTAACAAATTGCTAATACGAAAACAATTATTAACTGTCACAGCACAAAAATAAAAAATAAATATACGTGGGATTTTTTGACGATAATAATATGCAGAATTGAGGGAAGTTCGTGAGTCAATCGCTATTTCTATCGATGACGCGAATTCGCCTTCTTCTTTATATTGGCGTGCTGCTCACATTTATGATAATAAACATGGATAATCATTAATGCAACAATTCATGCACTTCGAAATGGACAACAACTAGTTCACTGAAGTACCCATCTAGATAGACTGGAAGTGTTCTTTGCTTCATGCTTATCCTCATGGTTCTTTGAAGAACATGAGAACCATGTTCCTGAATACTTACATGCTTCTGGAGCGTGACAAAATTTAGATTGACAGGTTTTACCAGGTTTTTTTGTCATGCTATTTTAGCAACGCGAAAGTAGTTCCGAGATTACACACGGTACTCGCATGATACGGAATCAGAAAACGACAGTATCATAATACGGATTTTTCAATACACCGTGCTGTATTTTCACTGTTGGATATGGAAAAAGGAAATTGATAGGCATATTATAAATATATATATATAATAGATTTTCACTTTCTTTTTTAATAACCTAGAACTAGCAGATATGAGTAAGAGATTAATTCTTCCTTGTATACTTTGCATTTTTAGAATGCATATGTTTTGACAAATAAAATGTTTCGAATGTAATACATAGCTATCAAGGAGCTATTGAATTGCAAACGGGAAACCCCATGGTCTTATGTAGTATAAATAATGTATGATCCCTCCTACATATCAATACGCATCACTTCTTTCCCACCGAGTCATAATATATCGGTTCATCGACATCCCACATCCCTCAGCATGTATAAAAGAGTGACCATTTAAGTATATCCAAAGAATATATACTGTTAGGAGTACCTACTTGTTCCCGAGTATCTGGAGCAGTCTGTAGAAACTTCCAGCGTGTGAACATTGAACATGAGGCCACACCATGGAAACCATACTGAAATTCGAAGTGTATATAGCTCAATATTCACATACATGACCATTGCACATGCAAATGTTTCCCTGAATTGATAAGTAGGACTAACTCACATAATCCTTTTTGGTAAAGAGTGTTTAAAAACTTGAACTCATATATTTTTATTAACTTTCATAAACAAACAACAAACAGCAACTGGCATATTTTCATTTTAAAAGAAATGTTGTAAAACTTAGTATACCATCTTCCAGAACGCAGATCGAATGGTGGTTGTTCGCTGTGAAATTAGTTAGAACTTTCTCTTCATTGGTGAAACAGTTAAAAGCTGCATTGCCTACAAACGTTTATGAAAATCAAATTAATGGATTTCCACAAAGTAATAATAGTTTTCAATATTCTTTGCGTGTTCACTTGTTTTTTAAACAGTGATTATACATATGATGACAACGCAAATGCATATCCCATTTTTTCATGTTTTCTAGAATATAAAATAATTTAAGCAGGTAAAAAGTTCATTGAAGGAAACTTTCCCTGACATTGGATATCCTGATAAAATATATTTGTAGTTTATTCGTTTATGAAGTCTTTATAAAAGCCATTGGCGATAAGTGTGACCATTAATAAACAAAAAAATATCTGGATAAATCAACTATTTATATCAGTTATGGCTTAAATAGAGGAAATGAATGACACTGCCCTAATTCCTTGTTATACTAGGGATTTCACAAGTTTTACCTTTAAGCATCAGATCCAGAAAGCCATTTGCTCTTTCACACGATGGGGATACAAACATGTAGTCATCCACAATCCTAATGAGGAGGTCACCATCCTGAAGATCAAACAACTCCTTTTCCATCTCAGCATAGTAAAAATTGCAAAGAAGTGTTGACACAACCGAACCCTGGCTAATGCCTAATTTCTGGATGTAATATCGTGTTCCAATCTGCAAGAAGCAACATATAATAAGGACAGATTAACAGAAAACAAATTAAAAGCTACAGAAAGCGCGTCATTCAATGTACATGTGTGCCATCCTCCTGCACTAAAACAGCATAACCACACAGACAAATGTGATCAATTCTTAAAAGAAAACGGGACGTCTACTATTTAGCTTTTATTATACACATCTAGTATTATTTGCTTATTGTGTTGATAATCTTTACCTTGATAATGTTATTAAACACGTGGCCACGGAGTGTCTTTAGCAATGAGTCGGCTGTTTGATGGTGATAAATGACTTTATCCGAATACACAACATTTCTGCTTTTTGATGTTTCTGATTTTTCTTCCAAGAATTGAGGAAACTCTTTAACGAATTCGGAAGCCCTAGCCGCGTCTCTGTGAAACTGTCTTGAAGTTTTTCCCTCTTTTATTCTATAGGAGAAGTATTTTCGCACAATGATGTCTTCAGTTGCATGCTGAAATGTGTTAAAAATATGAGTTGAAAATATAACACAGAGATAACGGAGACTGTGACTGATTCATATAAGCTTTAAGCCGACTTAAAGTTAAGAATCGAGTTTAAGTTCAAATAAATCAGAATAAACGAACACATAGCTGGGCATGTGTTAATGATATTTTTATCTTATGGAAATTAATGCTATGAACTCACGGAAGGTATGATTTTATCTGATATTCAATACGACTCAACAATTTTTGAAAAAGGTTCTACAAGTTATTCAAAAACTTTGTTATGAAGTCAAAGATAACGAAATGTAATTAATAGTCGGATATAAATATTGATACATGCTGACAAATACAGAATTTTTCTTTTTGATATTAATAGCAAAAACATCAGCATTGTAATATAAATATGTTTAGAACATCTTTGATATAGACGAATGGTCTTTATATACGGTGTTTATTAAACGATTTTTCTAAAATCGATTAAAAAACGAGCCTTGCCGAGTCAAGTTTTTCTCATCGTATAAACCTGATGACATTCCGTTTACTGTATCAAATCGCATAAAAGCAACATGAACAAATACATGGATTAATAACATATCAGTTACCACGCCATAAAGTAATGAGATTAGCTACGATATGTTTTCAGTTTTAAAACACCATAAGAAGGAATTAAATAATACATTGCAACGAGTTTAAACGTGTTTAAATTTTATCTTCGTACTGAACGACCACGAATGTGATGATCAGAAGTACCAGTTTGATTTTCTTATAGTGCCAAAGACATACAACGTTGGTATATAAAAAATGTTCGTGAACTATCTAAAAAGTATACAAAACCTGGTTTAGTAACTTTTCCAATATCTCGTAAACCTTTGTCTGCACCATAGAGTCATAGCATTTAGCAATGTCCGTCTTGACAAAGTATAGCTCAGGCTTTCCGGACTTGGACCATTTAAGCGCAAATTGTTTCCAAGCCGTGTAAATGTCGTCGTTTCCAAACTTTCCATGGCCGATAATGCCAGGATTTCTGTTTTTCAAATAGCTTAAAACACAGTGTGTGTCTTTTAATTGCTGGTTGATTGAAATTGGAACCTGGCATCAGGAAGAAAGAAACAAAGTTTGAAAAATACATGTAATAAAATTGTAATGTATGCAAGATATGTACTATTTTACTGAATAGTTTGTCAATATCCCGTCCTCTTTACCAACAACAGCGCCACGGAACGAATTTCAGTATGCTTGCAGTCAAACAACAGGCATTATTAACAGTAATTAAAGCAAAATACATTTGCTTTGCTATGCTGATGTTGTGCTTAGCAAAATATGTACCAAGTTTTTCAAATGACTATTTTGGAACCGTTTTGAATTGAATAATCAAACTAACTAATGAAGGAGAAAAAGTGCCATCAAAAGCCAACTAGTTTTTTGTCGGCAAAACAATTTCGAGTCCGCTACTGTCACATTCATGGAATAGTTCTTAGAAAGATTGCTCTTTAACAATTATTGTAAATATTGGTAATTTTATGGCTATGCATGATGGTGATGTCAACAAGCCAACAATATATTCTGACAAATATTTACTTAATGTGAACTTGACCTTTGACTTGCAGACATCGGACTTAAATGTGACACGTCGTCTTTTGATGATGACCATCTGTGTGAATTTGGTTATGAAAACAACATCAAATGCATAAAAACGGACACGCCAAAGTCTGACAGACGGACTAACGCACGCAAGCTCATACATACAGCCGCCATTGTGACAACTATTTCGAGTTCAAGGTAAGCGGTTTTGACAACAAAATGAGAAAGTACCTTCTCTCTTCTATAGAACTTTCAATATGAAAGGAACAAACCTGTAAAGGAGACATTGCTGTCTTTATTCCCATGTTGACGATTGGTCGTAGTGATCTGGGTTTCGGAACAAATCGTAGTGATGAAACACCTATTGCTAATCTAGTGTCCAGGAGTTGCTTTACAAGACGCTGAAAATATTGAATTTCATTAAAAACTGATTCCTGAATGCACCCTTCTCACGAAATGTGATATAGAAATATCTCAGTTATACTTGGCGTACTAAATTGCTCTTACTGTAACAGAGGTAGCAATGAATAACACTCCCCCTTGGTGTGTGAAGTCCACAAGAAACATAAGGTTTGGGCCTTGTCATGTGTGTATTGCCTCCGGCAACATTAAGACTCTACAATAACTCATTTATTTAATAAAACAGACAAGCTCAAACTTAATATAGCTGATTACTCGTTACATAGCTCAATGATGATTATAAAAAGTAAAGTTTGTTTGTTCCAATTTTGTTTAAAATACCTCAGACGCTGGTTTTACAACCCTCCTTTGCAACAAGTCTGTAAAATATTTATGACATGGTGAGCACAATTATAAAATAAAGATAGTAAGGCAAAGTTATTATGTGATTTCGTTCTTTAACAACACATATTTATTCATAATCAGTCAATTCATAACGTTGCAAACTTTCCGTTTCATACAATTCTAATTTAAGCATGTGTTTATGACTAAGAACAAACGTCATAAAATAACCTGCTACTCCAAGGATATGGAGTCTAGTCCATGTGCTTTGTCTGAAGTACATTGTTCTATGCTTCATAAACGTCGTTTCCGTGATGTAGAAAAAAGTGCGTAGAAGAACAAAGACGAACTTCGACATGATCCAATTAACGAGTCTGCCTAGCAAGCTTAGCTTACACAAGTTGCAAGGTACGTTCCTCATCCAGACTATGGTTTTTGTCTGTAAATGAAAGGAAAATAGTTTTATTTGTTTATTTGGTTATTAGTTTCAATAATATAAACTCATGAAACGCACACAGTCATGATCCACTATGGGAGTTCTTCCAGAAGACTTAGCTTCAGTAACAGAGGTTGCAGGACTTTTAAAGTTGTATCGTCATGCAATAACATTAAACTGTATGATTGCAAAGAAATACTGTTTGAACCAAACAAGGGCTTGTCAATTGTTCTCAGTTGGCCAAGTATCATATCTCGTTTTCAAGTAGAACGATGAAACTTGCTTCACAACTATGCGCATTGAATTTGATTTCATGTTCATCAACAAGCATCTTAATACAGATTTCCAATGTCTTTATGATGATCCTCTGATGACAACAGTTACATTGAACAAACATTTCATACACCCTTACAAGTTCAGTGATAGTAGGAGCACCAAAAATATTAATGTACTATGTGTGAAGTGCAAAGTGAACAAAACTTAAATACAGTTTTACCTTCATTCCAGCCGTAAGTCTCTCCAGTGAAACCTTGTCAGGTTTTCCACTTGATATGAGCCATGCAATATCTGCAAAAGAATCGAGCTACCCTTTGCAGAAATAGTAAATACTACTTAGAGACAACTCCCACAATACAAGCCCTTTTTTAAGACATACACATTTTATGAACTGATTATATGTATCATCTTCGGAAATGGGTTCACTTTACTACAGCCAACAAGAATAATAGGAATAGGTACAGTAACACATCTCTAAAACGTTTAAACAGGCATACTAATTTCTAAGAACGTATGTATATATTCTGAACTACTGAATTAAATTATGTTTTAGTAACACATTGCTATAAAAGCGCACAGATAAAAAACAACAACACAATCTCAATTTTATAAAATAAAAACTCTCGCAAAAAATGCTCAGCAACCAAAATGTGACAATTTTTAATGAAACAAGAATAAACTGCCAAAGGATGTAATTAATTAAAAAAAACTATTAACCTACAACTCTCATAATAACTTAAGCATAAACGCACATATTTAGAATAAAATGGGCACTACAGTGATCAGTCTTGCAGCTATGATTTTTTAAACAGTAAAGTGTTACAAGAGCACCGTGGAGCGAACACCAAAGCTCGTCTGTTAGTGTTTTGTTTCAGTGAAAAACAAATTAAAGTCAGAGTATTGTATTTTGATACACATATGCGTATTGGCTCAATCAACATGTTTTTAAGTTATATGTCTTGAACGGTTTTTAGATATGGCCTTGTTTAAATGTTTGCACTTCGCAGCTGACGCCATCAAGGCTATGACAATAATGTTCTTCTTCGAAAAACAAACGACCTATCACGGATCTGCTTAAGAAGTGCATACCCTTCAGTAACAGGTTCCTGTTGTGACTTCCGCCAAGTAGTTCATCAGGGACTACCCTCACAATGCAAGCCCGAATAAACAGGAACACATTCCTATGTTGATGGTTGGAATTCAACAGTTGGACTTGGGTTGCTGAATTCTTCATGCTCGACCCGTGTTTTCTACCTATCATAGAAATTGTGAAAATGCATGAACAGTGGGAATGCACATACTTATTATGAGTTATAAATGGTCCACTCATATCGCAAATGTAACAAAATGCATAACATCCTGTTTTTAAAGAAAAAAAATATCTCATTGTTCAAACGAATGGCGTCATTTCTACTTAAAAGTGCTGGAATCACAAGCATGTACCGTGCAGGTATAATGATAAAATCCCACTTAGACACCTGGACCGGTATTCATAAAACATCTTATGGAAAAGTCTGTGAAGTCTATTTTTCAATTTCATTGTCATTTGACATTTTCAAGAAATTATATCATATGTCCAGCCTGATACTTAAATAAGGTTGATCACTTCAGATAGAAAATACCTTAAGATATTTTATTTATTCTTACCCAGAAAAATAAAGACGCTAAGAATATTGAAATTATATTGTAATTGTAATTTACCTAGCACCTTTCTGTTCGTTGTTGACGAATTAACCTTTCCAACAGGACAATGCTTGTTCAGCAGAGCTTTTAAAGGACACTTCCTATCAGATAAAAAAAAATAATACATCAGGTTTATTTTGAATCAAAGACAAAAAGGAAGATACAGAATAAACTTTGTGCAGCCTTTAAACCGACTTTGTATATCTATAAAACAACACTATATGAAACAAGAAACTGGAGCTTGTTTGGTCCCAAAGAACATAATGAACAAAGAGGATTTGCTTGTCAGTATATTCCATTGAGTGAGCTATACTTTACGAGTCACGTTACCACAGGTGAAGTTTTTACTTTTGAAGTTCAAAGGGTGAAATACATCCCAAACTTACACTGAAATTAACAAATTTCCTTTTTATCGTTTATCTGTGGTTTATGTGTGTCAAAGCCCTGTGTGCGACGACATTTAATTTCAACGACATTTAATTTCAACGTGAGGGAGCTAAATTTTAAAATTAGTATTTGTACTGTTTGAAACAGTGAAACATCGTTCTTTATTATAAAAATACTTACAATGAATTTTTATTATCATATACTATTAAATACGTCCTATGTTTCTTAAATTATCTGATTCAAAGTCTGTTTCTTATTTTCAATTTCTTGTACTACTAACATTGATAACGCTCTAGAATGTACAAGCCTTTTTTTCTTCAAATCAAAGTTATATCTTACTTTAAGTTTTGGGCAATATCCGTAAAGTATGCCTGAATGAGTTGTCTTGTAGATGCGTCTACCTCAGTCACTCCAAGCATTTCCGTGACCATGCCATCTGCTTGTCCGCTTTTCATGGCTGTAGATACACTTGCCGACCCAAGTATTCGTTCTCGTGCATTCCGTGCATAAAGAGTACTCTTCTTTTCAAGAATTACAGTCGGTCTGAAAACAAAGATAACCACTTTCTTTTCTGTAAACTCTTCGCCTTTTTAAAGACTGTATTAGTTTCAGTACTGATTCAATTTCAACATTTTGTCTATGGTTTGTAGCAGCAAGAAATATGTTTTTTCAGTAATTTATATTAAGTAAGATAAAATCCATTTCTAGTAGAAAACAAACAAAAAAAGAGAGCCAAACCTGCGTAAGTGTGTTCTGATACAAGGTATTGAATTTGCTTTGACCTTCTCTTTCGTCATGGTTTTAGGTGGAATTTCAGCATGTGATGCCACTTCTAACGATTCAATACAGGGAGGCAGTCTAGGCTCAACATTTGATGGCAGTTTCAACAATTCAATGCTTGGATACTGCCTAGTTTCAACTATCAATGGCACTTTCAAAGCATCAGTACTGCTATACTGTCTAGTTTTAACACTTGATGGCATTGTAAATGCTTCAATACTGGGACGATGTCTAGATTCAACATTGGATGTCACTTTGAACGCTTCAGTACTGCGATGCAACCCATCATTTCTTTCTGTTTGACACTCCTCGCTTGTCAAGCCTCCATTGTAAGCCATATATTCAGTTATATTGGCCTTATTATCCTTAGCAGAACTGCTTCCATTTCCCGTAGGACCAACTTTGGTATCATATGCAAGTTTGCGTCTCTTTTGCTTAGGTTCATCACAATGTGTTTGTACTGCCAGTGTTTGGACATTATTATCATTAGCCAATCTCCCTATTTTTTGCTCAGGACCATCGCAAAATGTTTTGAATGCCGCGAGTTTTCGCTTTGCTTGATTTTCTGTGGTTCCTAGTTGCTTATCATAATTGAAGGTGTTATACAGTGGAGCTCCTATGATGCATAAAAACGAACAAACATTGAAAGCATCAATTTTAGATGAACAGAGGTCATAACTTCTGAATAAATATGAATAAAGAGAACAGGTATCAATGTTGAATATATTTTAATTGAATGTTTCATTTTCTTTGGTTTTTAGCACCTTTTGATATATTTACACCTAAACTTCTATTCCTTAAAAGAACGGCCTTTCGGCAATAAAGATTATCATCCGATGAACGCAATATCTTCGGATTTGCTCTGATCGCCTGTAAATATACATGTTCATTGAACATTGTTGTCATTGTTTCAGTGGTGTAGCAGGCCACGAAAGACTTTCATCAATATGCTAAAATGTGTCTATTCATGAATTGTTATAATATTGCTGTCAATAGGTTTTAAATTTTACGTTAAAAATTAACTATGAAGTTGTTTATATTTTTCCCGCGTTGTTATGACGTTATATTTATATGAGAAATGGGTGAGAAAGAATTGCTGAAAGATTTTCTTAAATGAAATTATTAAAGTATTTTTGTAATAATTTTGGAAGTAAATAATGAATTATTGGTGCAAGTATAAGTAATGAGTTGATTGTGGATTATCGGGGTTATGAACGCCATTTAGCTGGTTGAAATATGCGTTGAGTCCTTTGGACTCCACACATTTTAGCGACCCCCACCTGCGTTCTTACCCCGATAATGACATCAACTACGCAATTTTAAGTAAATTGATAAGCTTCGTATAAAGATAAAAAATAAGCAAATTATATTTTACATAAATGAGATTTTAAAAATAATACCATATAATAATATCAACTAAAATGGAAAAGCACATCTTTTTGAAAATCTAGATCATAATAGATGAAAGAGCAGTGTTTTATTTTAAACTTTGGGCTTGATCTTACCAGTCAGTTGAACATAGCAACCTTTTGGTAGGGCCAGATATAGGGATGTGAATTCCACCAGGTATGTTACAACAGAGTCACCCATCCTGTAAAACACACACATATTCTCTGTAAGGTAAAACAAGAAACGCAGCAATACTACGAAACCAGGTTTTTAATGATTGACAGAAGCTGACAGCCTGTGTCTGTTTTTCTATTTTTAGTAACAGTGACCTTGACCCTAGGAACCTCAAAATGCAATCCCATGAAAGGTATCCATAAACTCTTCCTATAGACCCAGTTTGGTGACGATATGTCAACCTTTACTAAAGTTATTCAGTTTCAACTGTTTTTCTATTTGTAGTCACAGTCACCTTGACCTTGAACCTAGGGACCCCAAACGCAATCCCATGAAAGATCTCCATAAACTGTTCCTATAGACCAAGTTTAGTCAAGAAATGTCATCTCTAACTAAAGTTATTCAGTTTCAACCATTTTTCTATTTTTAGTAACACTGACATTGACCTTGACCCTAGGGACCCCAAACGCAATCCCATGAAAGGTATCCATAAACTCTCCCTTTTGACCAAGTTTGGTCAAGATATGTCAACTCTTACTAAAGTTATTCAGTTTCATAGGTGAGTTTGACGCCGCCCGCCCGAACAACGAAGTCTGCCATTCTAATAACCAGGTTTCACTATGTGAAAACCGGTTAATTAAGTCTTGATCAAATATTAAACAATTCATAGTGTGTATATCAGCACTTTCTAAGTTGTGGCCTTGATGTTTTGAAGAACGCCAATAGCAACAATGCTGATTATGAAAATGATGACACAACAAGGCTTTGCCAAAACCGTGACTTAAGTTTCAAGAAAACAGATTTAACACAACACTCACTTTTTATGAAAATCTCGCCAGGGTTGTGTGAGGAGTCTTGTGACCATTGAATTACAGTAGCGACTCTCTACATTTCCGGTACTCAGAGTGGCTCCATGGGCAGACGACATCTGAATGAGATAGCATGGGATTTGTCAAATGATTTGTCATTGCGGTGACATGTATGTGAGATCTATGAAAAAGTGACATCATTGCATTGTCGCTGTTCAAACAGCCGCATTTGCACCGTATACATTCAATTATCTCGGAAACCCTTATATCCGCATGGCAGTTGGATTATCGCAAAGAAATTTGCAAATAAGGAATGTAAATATAATCTTTTAATATTTAAGCTTGTGGTTCTTATGCTCAGTGCTCTGGACCCTTCTTACGATGCACTGACCAAATGTTATCAAACCTTGAATCCGTAAATATTATTTGATTGGTGATGTTGATTTTTTCTATTGAACAATAATACCAATGCAATTGTTGGTAGAAAATAAGTGTTTGACTTTTGCTCTTGACCATTTAATTTCAGCTCCGTTACATTTCTAGTTGAACATATCATTCTTGCAAAACAGCTTAATAGAGTTGTTCATATTTTAAATTTGCACATTATCATTTTCAACATTTGAAGAAGAAGGTATGGTTTGGGGCAGCTTCATTTTTTATTTAGGCATGCGTTAATCATTATTAAAGCCAGTTATTGTATTTGCTGTACATGTGAACATAATCTTTGGCAACATGTGTACCAAGTTCCGTTTCAATATTTGAAACATAAGTTTGGGCTATATCTAAGATAAGAAGTTGTTGCCAATAATGCTAATGCGATGCCACAGCTGACAACAGCACAAATGACATGACAATAATCGACTTTTATCTTTGACAGTCAGACATACTAACATGTCAGTGCTTTAAGAACATGCAGCTAAGTTGGTACATGTACTTATTGTTTGATTCAACTTACCAAATCATATCCAAGTGTCAGAATGTTACTCTCTCTAAATGTCTTCTTCCTCTGCATCAAACGACAAACACATCTATACGAAATCTGATTAGTTGGAATGCTATCATGATAAATAAACAGAAGCATTAAATTTCAACATTAATTACTCTATGTTGAAGCTGAAGTACTGAATACATTTTCACTATTAAAGTTACACTCTTATTCAAAATCAATACATACACATGTATAACAAACATCAATTTTGACTGATAAACCTTTTACTTATGACTAAATATTGCATTTTGAAAATCTTTATGACTAATTACAAAATTGCAACCGTGTGTTTAATAGAAGAAAGCGCCAAAATATTAAATGATTGGTGAATGCTAAAAGATTTACTGTGGTCTACTTTAGTCTCATAATTTAGAAATACCGTGTTTTATGCTCATTTTCTTAAAATTAAACTCGGTATCCTTCATACGAATCATTGTTTTCGACATTTATTCATCCCTTTTGGAATATTAAAACAAAATTATTAATTGTGGTAAATCTTATTTGGGAATAAGAGTGCATCTTTTACAAGTATGTTCAACGATTTGTTTAAAAAAAGAACTGAAATTTAAATAATTGAAGAGTTCAGTTTAACAAATATATACTAACATCCCAGTTATTGACCACGAAAAATGAAGGTAAAAAAAGACAGTTATTTGACTCACCCAAACTTATATTCTGAAATAGTCAGCAACTCACATTTACTATTTCCATGACTATTTCTTCCAAAGGTTTTGTGTGTGCAGTAGTCCGCCATTTGAAGCTTGGTGTTCCATCTCCCCAACAAACACAGACATCCTTCAATAAACTCTGACTTGAACTGTAACATAAGGATTCTAATTTATTTCAGAGAAATTCATGCAAATGTTTGATGCCCTTGTCAAAAAGACAATATGTTACATAGAAGTGCAAAGTACATTTATAATATTATTTCTTTACCATTTTATTAAAATGCATACGCACACTTAATATAGCCAATAATAATTTACATTTTTTCTGCCATTTATTTATTCATTTTTGTTTTAAAGGAGGGGCGCACGTCAAAAGATTTCACCCCTAAGTAACATCTCCCAGCCCATGCCCTTACCCCGTAAAATTGTTTACTTTTTGATGTCGATATTGGAGATAAAGTAATAAAATAAGCTAAAAAATGCACCATTTCATACTTGAAAATATTAAAATTAAAATTTAAATAATCTTCGGGGAGTAACCCCAACATCCAATGCAAAGATATGCCATTTATGTCATACACATTTCGGTTATGAGAGAGAGGCACACATCAAAATGTTGTGCCCCTAAGTTCAGCCTCTAACGATGTTTCTGGATGTGCGCCTGTTACAAAACATTTTATTTAAATTGAAAAAAGTAATATTTTATTTAGACCTTGGTATGAAAAAAAATAATCTTGGCTTTTAAACTACTTTTTTGTATGATCTATTGTGTAAACATCGAAGTAAGATTATTCATTTAGTCTTACAATCTAAATTTCAAATATTTGCATTCTAAATATATTTAATGGACGTGAATTTTATCTTGGGTTTTCATACATATCTGGCTCCGATTGCATAAATCCCTTCTCATCCTTTTCCATCAACCAGTCACTCAATTGGCGAATTTGGTGATATTTTTTAGTCAAAACTTCCATGTCTAAAGCCAGCGATTCAGATAAACATTCTCCTGGATATATGGCAAAAGTTTAAATAAGGGACGCAACTGTTTAAACAATTTTAACGAAAAGTAAAATAAGGGGGGTAATTTCCAATGTTTTAAAAGGATACATTCAACTATTTCCGAAGCATATACTGTTTGTACCACATCTAGGCGAAAATTAAAATAAAAAGATTTGGTTAGGATGACATCCTTTAAAAAAAACAGGTAGCGTATGTAGGCTTTATTATTATTATTATTTTTAATTAGACTTGAAATAAGAACTTCGGAGTGTGTCAGCTTCTATGTAAAGCTTAAAAGGTTTAAACTAAACATTAAAACACACAATATTTTACATTTCCTTTTTACCAATTGACGATAAAATCAGTAGGGTCGGCGTCTATTTCGTATGTTGTGTCGGGTTACCCGAATTAAAATATATCGTTCTCGTAGGCCCTTTAAATATAAGCGTGCTGTTTTAAAAAAATACAATCTGTGATTAGTCGTGATTATAGTTTTGATGTCAGCAGTTCTGTATGTTTGTGTATATGCTATGTCGATACCACTGATATAATGAACCTGATGTTCCGTGTACATACGCTATATAAATTTAATATTACAAATAAAACAGATCTTAACTTAGCTATTTTGTAACTCAATGTTAATTACTGATTCATTTATAACATGTACTCCGTTGCTTCCTGCATAATATGTCATATATTCGCATTGTGTCGGTAAAGCGCCAAAGATAATATATAGAGCACCGAAATTAAACTGTTTCTGTTGTTAAAAATGACCAGACCGATCAATCAGCGTCCAGATGAGGCATGGCTTATTAGTTGCCGTTGCTATTCGCCATGACTTCGACAACCTGCACATATCAACAGTAGTCTGTTGTCTGTATATTTATCACAACTGATTCCATTTTTCTTTAATGCTGCCCAAGCAATGCTGCATTTTTGCATTTGTTTGATAACAAAGGACTTTTAAGTAGACTATTTCAACCTCTTAAAATGACTTAATGTAACTGTACATAATAAACATTCATTTACCTTTTAGTAAAAATGACAACTCAGTTGATTTGAGTTACATTTTTTATTAAATCATAAAATATCTGTAACTAAAGGTCACAAAAAGTATATTCGTATAAATAAAACAAAATCATCTTTGTAAATGACGCAAATCAAAGTAAATCATAGGTGGCAGTATCGGCCAGAGATTGCGAAATGAATCTTTTTAACACATACGTATCAGTATCGGCCATGGATAACGAATGCATTATTTAAATACATAGGATTCAGCACCGGTCAGGGATAGCCAAACGTATCGTGTTGATACATACTTACCTGTCAAGGACAAAACATATTTTTATGCAAAGACAGAAACACGTAATATTTCAATACATGTGTGGAAGGTTCGGGCAAGATGATTCACGTATTATTTAATACACACGTGGTAGTTTCGGTCAGGGATGCTGAAATGTATTATTTTGATATAATGGTGCCAGTAGCGGTCATAGATATTAAATCGTAATTTAATACAGTGGCAGTATCGGTCAATGGCAAAATGTATTACTATAACCAAAAGGTCGCAATGTATTATTTTAATACATACGTGACTGTATCGGTCACGGATGCTGAAACGTGGTACTTTGATACATAGGTGGCAGTATATGTTAAGGATAGTTAAACGTATTATTTTAACACAAAGATGAATGTATCGGTCAAAGATGGTGGAACGTTTTATTTGAACACAAATGTGGCACTTTCTGTCAGAGATAGTGAAGCGTTTTTAACACATAATCGGCAGTATCGGTCCGAAATGGTGAAACGTATTACTTTAATACGATATGAGTAAGGGATGGTGAAACTTATTTTTTTCATTTAGTCTTATTATAACGCATACAGACGGAAACAATTTATTTATTTTCACACTCCCGGACTGATACTGGCACATATTGTTAAATATAATTGATAATCGTAATGTTACATTTTTACAATACAATGGAAAGTTCTGGTAAAAGCCAACTAGTCAAATATATCAATGAGTCTGATGAGACATAGGTTTCATTACCGAGTGTTTAATATGTACCATAATTCTTGGTATGATGGGCCAGTTTCCAATCATAGTTCTGATTATGGACATTATAACTCTGGGTCCCGACAAAACTGTACCGATTGATGAAAAGTTCAAACAGTTTCCACTGAACGTTCCGATGATGATCACCATCATTAATTTGGTTCACTAGTATTGTTTCAGACAAAACAGTCCGAGTTGATGTAGTTGGGTCAGTTTCAAATGAAAGAACGTTCTATTTATGATCTTTATAAATCTTGTGCACTAATATTGTTTCAGACAAAACTACTCCAGTTGATGAATGGTTAGAGCAGTTTCCACTGAACGTTCTGATCATGAACATTATAGAGGAGGGAACCGGGAACGGAGATGCCACAGTGACACAACAGACTCATTGCACGAAAATAAAGATGCACAGGTTTGCACACTTCAATGGTTTATAAAGGAACATTTGAGGCAAACCATGGTCATTGTACCGTGGCCAATTTAAAAACAAAACACCGATCTGTAGGCGCAAAACATACATGCGGTGTACAACCAAATCATTATTATCACAACCACACTCGTACAAGTAATTTAGTGATAATTGTTAAACAAAACAGGGATTTTATGTAAGTTTGTGCTAATTGGCTTTCATTAACCTTAAAACTAGACATGTTTGAAAATTTACAACTCTGTAATATCTAACACATGGTTTCAGCTAAATGCAGTTAAAATACTTATTGTAATTGCCAATTAAGCAGTTCCATGTTAGTTATATTTTAAATATGATGAAGTTGTAACTTTTCTAAAGTATATATCAATATATAGTTAAAAACATAAACAAGTACACAACTTGAAGTTTACTTTCATGGCAATGTTTACACTCACATGCTATTGTGTTTTAGATGTACTGCTTTGATGACAACGAATATGGCTGCCTTCCCTGCTCAAGAACAAAACATATGCGTTGCAAGGCAATTGTTTATCTGAACGACGAAAATCAATTAAAAGAAGTATCTAACAAAGTCCTTAATGAGGTTGTTGGTGTCAAAGACAATATATCACAGAAGTTAGAACAAATGGGTTCTATAATTGATAATGTTGCGCTCGAATCCGATGCAATCACTGAACACGTGAGGATATTCAAGTTAGAAATGGAAAGGTTGCTGCATCAGCTTTGCAAAAAGGTTATAAGTGATGTAGACGAGAAACGCAATACGGAGGTAAAACGAATAGATAAATTTAGGAACAGGTACAGAGAACACTTTGTCGACCTAAACACTGCGGCATCTTTACTACGATACCACATCAATGGTGATTTGGAAAATGCAGATTTGTTTGGAGCTCTTCAACAATCAAAATCAGTTCTATCAGAATTACAAACTGAAATTAAATACGACAAGGAACCAATTCCTATGACTTTAAAATGGACCGCAAGTGAATTAGTTGACCACATAAACATGGATATGGAAGATCTTCTGCAGAAACCGGTTTTGGCAATAGATTCTCAAAACCTAGAACCCAACCCAGATTACCAAGCACTTGATATAGTTGCTGATGCCACTGATATAAATGGAAAGGAAGAGATCACCACACCCCTAAATTTAAATGCATACAGGTATGAATTAGTATCGTCGGATTATGTAAGCGAGAGTTTGTCCTTGTCGACGTTATCGACAATAATCGAAGAACAGCCGATGTGGTTTCGAAAAGCAGAACTAATAGGCTTGATCAAACCAATGACTAAGAATATTGACAAATATGACTGCGACATCACTGCGTGTCTCGTGACGCAAGATGACGAATTCCTTCTAGTTGATCATAATAACAACAATATAAAACAGTTCGCCGGTGAATTGAGCGAGTTTAAGTTTAAACAACACACGCGGTTTACAGCTCGCCCCTGGGGTGCTGCAGCATGGAAATCATCGGGTGAAGAAAGAATTGTTGCGATTTCATTTCCTCATGTGCAGTCAATAGCGTGTCTTGATTTTAACAACTCTTCATCCAAACTTAGGTCAGTAAAAGTACAACACAGTTGTTACGGCATCGCTATCTTCCATGATTCCTTAATTGCTACAACGTACGACGATGGACATTATGTTTTATTTCTGAAAGAAGATTGTTCGATTATAAGAAAGATATCACTAGCCGATTCTGGAAATCCCACTATCATGCGTCCGATCTCCGTTCTTTATAACACAATAGATGACAACATTATTGTTACAACGGAAGGTCATTCATCTGCAAACGGATCTATACTTTACATCGACGCGGTCGGAAACATCGTTGACACAATTACTACGGCAAAAATCAAACGTTGTTTTTCATGCGATTACGATAAAGATGGTAACCTATACATCTGTGACCGAAAGTCTTCGACGGTTTTCGTGAAATCAAAACTAGGCGACGTCATCTGGAATAAGTCAGACTTGTTGCCTACGATTCTTTCAAGGAAGAGTCATATTCGTGGTAGCAGATGTATCCAGTTCAGTTAAATTGTTTTGTTTAAATGAAATTATTTAACATGAAGAGGAAACAAACCCGGACATGACATGGATAATTTTTAAACCCACGTTTTATTTCCTTCTGTAAACCGGTTTTGAAGATTAGTTCGTAGTAGGTTACATGATTAAACATTTTAAAAGTTTAAATTTCGAAAATGTTCACTGTAGCAAACATGTGTCTTGTTTTGCGGAAATTAAAGGAAATAACATCATTATCACTTCTATATAGTCTGTTATTCAATTGTTCAGATAATGCTTCTATTCAGCTGACCTTAAACATCGAATTGGGTATATTTTGTTTCTTAGACTTTGGTGCAAAGTATATAAGCATTGAATAAACTATTTGCTATCGAGTAGTTAGATATCAGATATTGCTTTTCGATCGAATTGATTGGTTTCGAATGGAATTCTTTCAAACATAAATGCCTTATGATTGTATGACCACGATCAATATGTAAACAACGTAGTTTAAAGCTATGAATTGAAATACATGTGCATTGGTTATGATTCATTATCAATTCATTGGAACATAACTAAATTCAAAGGTAATGTCATTTTCTAGTTCATTTAGTTATTCCAATATTACTATTTTGGTTTTCGGCTTCCGAAGCTCCCTTGAATGTATGTATTTATTAACCCCAGTTAACTAAGCACAGTATTGCCATTCTGTAAGCTTGTATGAAAGTTTGATGTGAACATCATTTCGTAAGTTGTATAGTGTTTGTTGTTTGTTCTTTTACAGTATAAAGTGAAACTCATGAGAGGCCATGCTACCATCAGAAAAGTGTTTAAATAGAAACAAATGTGGTAAAATGTTTACATGAGACGCAACCTTTGACGGTATTTAGAGTGAGGTGGATGTATGTATATTGAAGTGACACACTACTCTATAATCTATGATAGATAGAAGAAAGTTTCTTCTTCTATAATCTATGTGTTAGGACATATCCTTTTGAGCCGAATCGTCTTTTGATATTTCGCTAGTGTGATAAACAGTTAAGGTATCATTTTACGTTTCGTGTTTAGTAAACAACTGATTAACATGCATAAATCAGTGTTGTTGTAGACATCACCTCACTCATGGCGACGTACATTATGTCACCAATGTGACGAAACTTAAAGACAGTTTACAAAACTCAGGGAACAAAACCCAGAAGAGAACAGTGATTCTATTGTATAACTGATATGCTTCTCCTTATATTAGACTGAGTCTGGTGAGGCAACACTATCAAAGATCTAAACAGACTGATATTCGGCTTTTTACCAATGTCCATATATTCATTGATTGACCCGAAACGAAAATAATTGGTATAAGTTAGTAAGCGAAAATCGCTTTAAATACCACTAAAGGGACACATATTTAAAGAGGATGAGCCTAAACATGTTGATATTCGGGTCGTACAAATGCCACCAGGACCATGAACACAGAACGGAAGTGGACATGAAGGAATGCAATGATATGGAGCAACAACGGTACGTATGGCGACGATTAGTAAATATTGAGGTCATATTGTTTTTACTTTAGCTTTTATTCCTAATTGTGGGGACATATGCGAGGTATTTGTAAACTAGTACAATCATGCAAAGCATTCCATCGCTCGTTCGAGACCGTTTAAATATGGTTGGCCTATATTTGTTTATTATGCTCAACATGTTTAATTACTGTGTAGTGTGTTGTTTTTGTTTGTGACGTTTTCGTTTGTTTTCATGAGATATAAGAAACGCATTTGATACATATTGAGACAAGTATGAGGTTTTGTACTCAAAAACTAGTTAAACTAGTATCCTTCCGTTTCGCTGACGGTTCCAAGGCAGTACCACCAACATAAATTTTAAAATGATAATGGTGCCTGTTGTTGTTTGTCTATGTTGTTTCGAAGCGTTGTGTGCCTCTCGTTTAGTGTATGTAAGATCTTAACCTTGTACCTCTAAATCATTTCTACAAGCCCCTGCAGTTTCCATTGTATGTCCAGATTGTTAGTGTATGCACAACTTATTAATCCAATCTCTCTATTAAGATGTGTCATTCAATTCGACAAAAGTCGATATTTCACGAACGCTTACTTTAAAAATACGTGTAATAAAGGACACATTTCTTTTACGATGTTTTGCGATTTGAGTGAAAAAGATCGTAATCAAGATTGAAACACAGAAATAAAAAGACCATTGATATTGATTGCAGGCTTATTTTGAAATGCTAGGAAGGAGAGAAATTCTTTTTTCTTTGAGGAATTTTCTTTGAACAAGTTATTTTAATTTCGGTCGTGAGATGGAATACAAGCTTGAAGCACAGAAATTAGTAGACCAGCGAGAGAAAGAGAGACATAAAGAAAAGATGGAAGCATTGCAGCTCAATATAGAACTGGAAAGGATGAAAGAGCAAACTATAAGGTAACTAAATAAATGTACTGATTATCATTTTGATCAAATACAGATATCAAAGGTTTCAAGAATATTAAACCGAAAAGTTTTAGTTTGTTTCAATTTTATACAAGAACGTAATATTAGCGTCCATTGCTTTGTGTGTTCAATGCAACAACTCCAAATCTTACAGAAGAACCTAATAACTGTTATATTTATATGCAAAATCGCATTACCTGCTTCTATTTCTATGCAAGAACGAACTCAATAGCTGTTTCTATTTCTATATCGTAACATGGATTCAAGAATATTATATATGCTTTTATTATTAATTCATGACCTTAATGCTGCACTCTCACAGATTGAACGTTTTAAAAACTTTTTTTATATTTTTGTCTTGGAACGAGCCAATTTATGTGAAATCGCATATTAACCATTCATATAAGAATGCTGACATAAAATAGTCAGATATTTTTCTATTTAAGTTCAAATATTGATGTTTTATGCATTTTTCTTCAACCGTAAGTAACGCTTTAAGACATAAAAGACTTGTTTTCGAACTGAAATATGAAAATCTGCGATCTAATATTTTGTCAGCAATCTTTTATCACTAGTTTACAGATGTTTACGCAAAAATTTGCTTATTCCAAGACAAAAAAATAAAACAGTTGTAAAAACGGTAAATCTGTGGTAGTGCAACTTTAATGTAATAACACACTAACTGTTTCCATTTCTATCAGCAATGTATTTTATACTCTTCTAATGATAAATAGCTAAACATTGTTGTTTGGAAAACGATTTACGATATTTCTTTTCAGAAATGAGCAGAAAGTACAGAAGTCAAGGTTTATCAGTATCAGCTGAAAAACTTTTGACATTTGTTCCATTCAAATATTATGTATGGCTAATAGGCAGCATCAAAACGTCAAATTAACGAAAGTTATTACAGATGTGATAAATACACCGACACACACGCTTGGATACAGGAATGGCTGAATGTCATTTTTTCGTATTAACAACATGAGCATGTGAATTACATAACTCGCCATTGTTTTGCCACTTAAGTTTTGTTTTGAACACTGAATTACTAATCAGTGTCACAGTATTTGTCAGTACTACTAAACTGTCACATAAATCCCTGGTTCACGAGTTGCCATGCTATGCAAAGCTCTTCTGCAGGTTCATGATCGAAGGTGCACTACTGTTGCAGCTACATGTGACAAGTTCCTTTTCGGACCATCTGCAACTAAGTCAAGGGTTATAACTCCTCCCGTGTCACTCAAATCAGACGAGCAAAAATCTCTATTCTGACAAATATTCCTATGAAGTTTAATGGTTGTATGTGCCATAATATTGGAGTTAAATGCATCAAGCACTCGTCTAGAAGGGACAAAATGTGCCTATATAGCCCCATTAAATAATGACCAAGTTACAGCCCAGACAAAATTTAAGAAATTACAAGGACGTTTGAAAAAATGCCTTGTCAGTTTCAATTTGACCTACAGTCATTGGCTTTGCACGCTATAAGTCATCTTCTCATAATGAACATGTGTGCGAATTATGAAATCCCCCTTGTTGAACTGTTATCAAAATCGCATGCCCAATGCGTGTTTTGTTATTCAAATGTCGTGCATTTCAGTAAAATAAAACGTAATTCAAAACCACAAGTAAGGCACAAGAGATATAATAAATTATGCACACTTTTATGCAATGCTAAACACGTGAACGACCGCAGAACAGATAGTTTTGATTTATTTTTATTTTTAAGAATATTTTACATTTTTAGTGAATTCCTTTACTAGCAATATGGAAAATGCAACATTGGATATATTACATTTCTACATAAAATTCAATACATAAAACATTTACACACAGAATAAACAATAAAAGTAAATCACAAACACATGTTGCTTGAATAATTACCAAATAACCAATCACAACCATTACAAATTGTACTACTCATGAATATATTCAAGTTAGGTATTATATTCACAACAAAATTACAGTGGCTATAATCATATTTGTTACAAAAACGAACTTTCTGCACCTGTATATGACTTAATAAGGCTATGAGTTACCATTTTAATATTGCGTCTTAAGTTGATAAACAATGTAACAATTGATTTTATCAATTACTATGCGTGTTCCAGGGAGACCCCTAGCCGGACATATGGAACGTAAACATGTAGCACCTAAACTGAGCGTTTTGGTTTCCCAAAGCATGTATTTAACATATGGCTCAAAGATGATATATAAGGTATCCATTCGATACTTTCAATGGTTCGTCTCAAAGTGAAGATAATCTATTTGATGGCTGGATGATTCGACAAGACTGTCTTTGATAATTGGACCTTTGAAATCCCGACAAACGTTCTTCAATTTGGCGAAAACGTCTTCAATGTTTGTGCTCAAAATGATGCTATTCCTAACGTTGCATTTCAAAGCTTTGGAGTGTTCTGAAAATTGGTTTGCAATATCAATCAGCGATGCGTCAGGTAGAGACATATTTTCAAATTCCATCTCATGAATACACATCTCTGCGAATTGGTCGACAATGTTTTCAACTCGAGTGTTCTTGAATCGCACTGTTTGCAATGTCGGAAAAGTACTCGCATTATTTAAAATGGACAAAATGACTTGCTCTTCACAGCGCTCAAACGATAGTTTTGAAAGATTAATCCAGTTTTTAGCATTGAAAAACTTTCCAATTTGATCCTCTGTTACGTTAACAAGATACAGTATTTCTAATGCATCTGAACACACCTTTTCTACAACAGATTGTGACATTTCATCAACACGAAGTTCCGACAGGTTTTCACACATGGATAAATCAGCCTCGTTTACTTGAACATTCTCGAGACTTAATTCACGAATGCTTCTGGTGAAATGTGCGTGTTCTTGAAGTTGAAGCTCTTTTGGCGGAAGTATTTGTAGTTTCGGTTTGGATGTATAAGCCCAAAATATTTCTAAATTTTTAATTGGGATATTTACAATCTGTACATTTAAGGTCTGCACATCGATCCACACCCTCTTGAGATTCGTCATATGTGACATGTCCAGCACCTTATCTTCGTGCGAATTCAATGCTTCAATGCGAAGTTCTTCTAGTTCATTACAGTATGCTAAACACTCTAACACGGACATTCCTTTTTCTGAAGACACATTGCGCACTATTAATTCCTTTAGTTTACTTGACTGTGACAAATCAAAATGTCCATTCAGTTCAACATGAACAAGACTAAGCTGTTCCAGATTGTTTGTAAAGTTCGATGACGCAGGAACAGTTACAATCAGTGGTTTACACGTATTTGCAATTGGTGTACTATAATATACCCATAGTTCACATAAGTTTTCAGCCGGAATGACAGCTTTGTCCACTTTGACGTTAACAATCCTAAGTCGTTCAAGGTATATGAGTTCAGAGAAGTCCAGTGTGACATTGTTTGGATACTGTAATGAATCTAATCGTAGCTCTTTCAAATGAGTTAAATGCTTAAAGTTTTGAAAGCATTTTGCATTGTATTCCGGACTAGAAGAAATATGCTCTAACACTAGTTTCTGTAAGTTGACACACTCAGACAGGTCGGTAGCAATGTTCAACTTCACATGCATGACACTCAGCTCTTTCAGCTTTGTTGAAAACTTTCCTTTTATTTGTAGCTCTAGCTCTGAAGGGGGCCCCTTTTGTAGGAATTGGGTTTCAAAGTACATCCAAAACTGTTCTAAGTTTTCTGCTTTTATTTGTACCGAAGAAAAGCGAACATTTTCTAATTCAATATTAGATAAATGTGTGCATCCTGTTAGGTCTACATGCTTTTCCTTCAACTCCACATCATTGATGAAAAGGAATCGTAAATGTCCACTTGACGGTTCTGTTAATTTTTCAAGCTCCAATGTTTCATGATTACCAGTAATGATAAGAGTAAGTAATGATGTCAACTTGTTCTCTCTAAATTCCACATCTAAGTCTTTTCCTCGTTCAGAAGATTTCAAATGCAATGTATTAATATTCTGCATATTTTGTGCCACCAATGAACAAGGCGGTCCCTTGTTGTTTTTTCTGTCTATAATCATGTGTTTCAAAACAATATCTGCTTTTAGTGTTCCACTGTTGATGCATTCCTCGTGAGCCATAAGCACAGCATCCTGATAACTGCTCAATTCATTCTCGTGATATTTCCCATCTCTGTAGAAAACTCTTTCAATTGAACTGTAAATCTCTGAACACTTCTTTCCCTGCTCATAGTTCATAACACACAAGAATGACATCATGTCAGGGGATACATTTGCTTCGAAGTATGATTCAAAGCGATACCAGTCCTCACTGTTCAATGGCCTTGTACAAATATATACACATGCGAGCATTTCTTGATAGGTTTTGTGCAAAAATGTGTAAACCATTGATTTTTCACTAAATCGGCTGGAGGCAGATCCTGTTATGAGACCAGATGCTAAAAGAAACTTTTTTCCAGTTTGATTCAGCTTGTCATGTAAATATTGGGTAACAAAACTCTCCGTCATTTCAGTTTCGGATTGTCGCATTATGTCATGAAAAGCTAACTTTCCAAGACGGTGGACGAATGATGATATGCAGTTGCATGTTTCAGTTTCATCAAAACCCGTTGGTAGATTTTTTATATTTTGATGAATTTCGCGTAACGCTTCGAAGCATTCTGGCTCTTTCTCGACTGCAAGTTTCAACATCATATCGACTACATTGGCATACATATGTGTTCGTGTCTTTCCAAGTAAAAATTGTTTTGTTTCTGTTGTATCAATGTCATATCGATCGTGATAAATGCAGAGTAATTGTAAGGCTATGAGTGGGTTTGGCAAAAGACTCTCCAAGTTCTGTTCCTTTAGAACAGTGAAAAACTTACCAATATCACACTTCTTGACAGACTGACTATTCAGGCAAATATTGGCATGTCTTAAAAGTTTTTGTGTACTTTTGGAACTCATTTCATCAAGCTGGATTTCTGTGTATGTCGAAGTAGACATGCACAATGCGCCAATTTTCCAAGGGCGAGACGTGCAAATGATTGTGTACTTCCTAGATTCAAGCGGAGGCGTAATCTTAGACATGTTTATCTCGTCTAGTCCATCCAGTATGATTAAACTATGTTTCTCTCTCAAGTCTTTTTGTAAAATGCGTTTGTGGTTTTCACTATCCCATGTATCATCGATTTTGTTCCGCAAATGGCTGAATATGATTTCTTCAATATTTACATTGATTCCTTCGACATCTTTAAGATTGGCATAGAAGAGATAGTCGAACTTTCTTAAATATTCTACGTCATGCAAATAATCTGCCTTCCCTTGAAAGTCTTTTAAGAGGTGATTGTCGTTTTTCTTTACGGCACACCATAAACGAGCTAAGAACTTGCAAAACGAGGTCTTGCCCATTCCAGCATTCGATGCAACGAACGTAAATCTTTTGCGCCTGTCAAGTGGGTTTAATAGTTGCTCTAGACTAGTTATTGGTTCTTTTTTGTAACTGGTATATCCAGTAGCCAACCGGATTGGCAATACTTTAGAAAGCGATGGTGGAACGTAAAATTCATCAAGGTCCGGATTTTCTTGTTGAAAGAATGGCCCCAGCGTCAGTTTTGTATTTTCCGAAAGATTATACCGAACAAGGCTGGATTTAAGGCCTGTTGAAAAAATAAACATATGCATCATATGTATCAATCAACCAAATTGATTCAATTGCGTGCAAGTGAGCTTATTTCATTTATTCACATCTGCTAATTTTGAAATGAAACTCAAGAAATGAAAGAAACAAATGACTATTTTGTAAGCAGTTTTTAATGTTATAACCACAATCTCATTTCGATAACCTAACTGATAGAAAAAGAGATGGTCAAATTCCTGATCCTAGGTCAAACTGTCGGAAATTTGTGCCGACAAAGTTGGCATTAGACTGTTGACCGTGGACAACACTAAACCTTCTGACCTAAAATCAACTTCTGGTTAAGGATAACGCACTACTGAATTTTTATGTTAAACCGTTTACGAGTGATTGCACCGCAAACATGGTCGGTCGACCGACAATCAGATTGGCTATCAACAAAAAAACGACCATCCGACCTAACGACAATCCCAAACCGATATGCCCCTTCTTCAGAAGAGGTCATTAACATACTTAAAAGCTGAAAGAGTCTAATTCTAGCATATGTAAGCAAACCTTTACTGTCAATCTTACAAATATACAAATTCTATAGTCAATTTCTGTAGACTTGTCTGATACGGACACCCCTTTATAAAATCAATTCTGACCGCAACAAGAACAAAGTTAGTACAGCGTGTAACATCCATCGCAAGTGATTGTCTTGTGTGACGAAAAGAACTGTTTAAAACTTGATTTATCAATCGACATAGGTGCTTTGTCGAATTATTGTTTTAACAGACACGTTTTATTTATTCTGATAACTTGATTATCCATAAAACCTTACTTTCTAACTCATGGCGATAACTTCCTTCGGAAGAGCAAGCCTCTTTTTCTTTTCCAACGCCTTGTCGTTTAGCAGGGATATCATCCGACATGCTAGCAGAAATATTTTCAAACACCGTGTAGGCTCTGCAAATTAAAGTCACATGTTTAAGGAAATGCGGTAGACTCATTGGATTAAATCAAGCACATGGCTTTATTATGCAAAATAAATATACATGAACATGTGTTGAGGAAAACGTATGATTTGTTTTTAAACTGGATGAAAATCCTTTTTATATTCATAAATATTATTCTGCACTTTTTCGAAAGTGAAAAAGATAAAACATGCTATTTACAAACTCGGACCATCAAATTTTGAGCATATTTCTATGCGATCCAAATCAAGTTATGACACAAAAAACTATATAAGGAAAAAATATATACTCAAAAGCCAACGCCATAAGGTTCATTATATGGAACATTTACTCTGAAATGTGATTTGCACAACATCCATATACTAGTATTATCTCCATAGTTGGAAAACATTTCGTTTCGCCAAAAGATCCGAACAATTTGAACACAAAGACGTCAAATTTAATAAAAGAACTTAAAGTGACACCCTTATTCAAAATCAATACATACACAAGTAAAACAAACATCAATTTTGACTATTTAACGTTTAACTACTTACTAAATAATAAATTTATGGAAAATATTAATTACTGATAAAAAGATTGTAAACGTGTTTTAATAGCAGTAAGCGCAAAAATATTAAATGATTGATGAATGCTAAAAGATTTACTGTGTCTACTCTAGTATCTTAACGTAGAAATACCATGTTTATGCTCATTTCTTTCAAATTAAACTCGGTATTCTTCATAATAACCATTGTTTTCGACATGTATTCATTCTTTTTGGAATATTAAAAACTATTATTATTTTTGGTTATTCTTATTTGGGAGTAAGAGTGCATCTTTAACATTTATTTTTTTCTTTTCAATTGAAGATATACGCACGTTTTACCTTAAAATATTAATATCAGTGAAAGTCAATGCAGTGAAACTTTCAGCAAATACCAATGTCTTCAAGCATTATAAACTAAGTAGTTAAGTATATCCAAAAAGAATGAAAACATGTCGAAAACCATGGTTACTATGAAGGAAACCGAGTTTAATTTGAAAGAAATGAGCAAAAAACATAGTATGAGATATTTCGCGCTTCAAGTTAAAATAGAATAGGAATTGCATTAGATTTTTAGATTTCCTTAATTATAGTATAGACGTTTGTCTGGTTTTCGGTTGTCTAAGAAATCGTATAATTACATTAGAAACGGCATACGTTATGTATTACTTGAATTTAAAGACCACTGACACTGTCCTAAATGTATAAAAAGAAGAAAGTTTGTTCAATGAATATAACAAGCAATACACAATCTTCAAAAGGTCAAACTGAGCGACTAAATATTGTTCAATATTTAGCAAGCATAACACATTTGTACTTTAACACTAATGTAATTGATTTTAGAGCTAAGTACATTTAACAAAATATATTTTACCAGACTATGGCTTAAAAGGTATTTTTATTTTTCACATATATAAAAGGCAACCTCCCATATTCGAATAACCTCAGAAAAAATATCATTGCTAAACATATAGACGAAAATCCGAAATGCAGGTGACAAAACTTGCTATTATTGTTTATTTTAAATATTTTGATTGGACTATGATTTGGGCAAAAAGTGAGAATACACGCTGTTTATTTTTAATACTGTCTAAGCTCATAATATAATATTATAACTGAATGAACATTGTTCAATACGCATTCTGAATTTAGTAATCATTTATAGAATCCAAAGTTTAACCAAATTTAATACTCACATCCGCTATAAACCAGTATATTTGCATTTGTTTTGCAACCTTCGCACCTTTGATTTCAATGTAAAAGGATAAATCGTTCATGAAGATAGAGTTGTCAACAGGTTACAATGTAAAACGACACACACACATAACACGCTCTACATCCGTGGTGTATTTTTACTTCTTGCTAGTTAATCATGTAAATAATAATCTTTATAAAGTTGTACATATGTTCGAGTTTAAAATTTTCATAAATTTAAATGTTCATAGTTTGGGCTAAATCGAAGGTTGGTCATCAGAATACAATGAACCAAAATGAAGAATTTTGACTCAATGAAATTTTGAGAGGCATCAGATGTTGTTATCTAGCTATTTGCATTTTGGTTAGTGCATTTTCTTGTAAAGGTTTACTATGTTTCTGAAAACAGATGTACAATTGTTGCCTCTTCATTTGAACATTTTTATTGTAGCACTAAGTGGTTTTAAATTAAAGTTTCTACCACAGTAAAACCTCTGTGGTTTGTAATCACCAAACAGTAGTATACGTTTCGCATCACTTCAAATTCGAAAACAAATAACTCCACTGAATAACCATGGAAGGGTAATTTACCTAGTACAGCAATTCGTGGATTATCATTCGATAATTAAACTCAGTTAATAAACTATTTTCATTATCGATAACATGTTTAATAATGCTAGATAATAGGTACAAACCTTATATGTGGAATGTTATATAAAGACACATCTTAAAACCCGATTGTGTACTGAATTAAATAAATCCTCAAAAAATACACTAATAAAGAAGAAAATAGAAATACCGGATCTAAGTCTCTTTTAATGTAACATTTTCATAAAGATGGGGAAATGTGTTTTATGGATAGTATCCCATATCTTAAATAACATAAACGCTTGCTACCTTTTGTTGGTTTTGTACTTTTTGTTTCAAAATTGATGCATATTATATGCATGTTTCTTTGCATTGGCTGGGTTATAGAATAATGTTGAATAAATACCAAGGGTTCAACACTTTTACTCACCGCTTTGAAAATGACACACCTCTGTGATTCTGAAAACTCCTCAAAAGAAGATGGCGCCTTTATAAAGCATTAACCGGGCCCTTCGGTACTTTAATAATCACCCGTTTCTCACTAGATTTATATTTTGCCATCTCGAAAAAGCTTGTTAAGCTGGTTAAGAAAGATAAAACCTTTCAGCATGCCACTTTATCTAATATGCTAAATTATGCCGATGTTATTCAAATGAGCAAACGTCTGTGAAAGCTTCTTTAAGGTAGTATTTTGACAACCATTAAGAACCCGATACGTTGTTAGGGTAAGCATATACCAGGCGTGTCTATCTGAATCAACAGTAGTCTGTTAAAGAGCAAAGGATTTCGATACAGTTTGTGCAAAGGATATATAAACGGTTTCGTGTTGTAAGTTCTTTTTATTTATATACTTCTTTATACTACTTTAAACACAATACACATACATGTATATAAGTTCATTTAAACCTTGTTATGCTTATTTTAGATTTAATTAACCCACCGCACTGTCCATATTATTTTCATTTTTGGGCCCATACGAAATAGTTATTAAGCACCTTTAGAATGTTCGTGCAATTGGCCGGTCAACCGGACAGCCAGACAGCAGAAAAATTGGTCCGGCCACTTTTAAGAACGCGTAAAGATTGCTTTTATGTGGTAGGGGACACGCCCACCTTCCACTTCCATATAGGTCATCACTCTAGAAAGACTCGATAACACGTTTAAAGAGCTCCCAAAGTTGGCTGAAAAACGAAAGAAAGCTCATTTTCCGTCTTGGTCTGGAACTGATTATAGTGAAGAAGGCGGAGAACCGTTATATGGTACCACTCAAATAAATTCGCTACAATCACTAGCAAAGCTGGCCCCAAAACTGCAGGAAACCTGTCTTTTGACAGAGTCTGGTTCTCACTACAGTAAAGTTGACGGAGTACCAACTAGAAGGTGTTGAATGGTTCATGCAATCATACCACCCCATATACGTCAGAATGATTTGAAAATTCGTTACGCCATTTAATGCAATCGCATTTTTTTTAAATTTAGTTCACTCCTTTTAGAATAATCGTCAACTTGATTTAAGTAGTCGCAAAGTTGGCCCCTAATCGATAGAAAACCCGTTTTTCGGCTGGATCTGTAAGACATCAGAGTGGAGTACACAGAGTATCACCTAGTAGCTGTAATAGGGTATATGGCCTCCTACCACTTTATAGGAAAACTCCTAAATAATCACTCGCACAGTTGGTCCCAAACGGTCTTAAAGCCGATTTTCACCTCGGTCTGGTACTCACTCGAATGAAGTAGAGTAACGTATAAAATGGATTAAGCCTTCAATATCATAAAGGCATCATTCTGGGAAAACTCGTGTTCTTGTTTAAAGCATTCATATGTTAGTCCAAAAAGATAGATTGAAGTAGGCCTCCTATCACATAGTAGATGGTGTAGGAGCCCACCAGCCTACCACTAGGTACAGGTCACCACGCTCGGAAAACTCGTATACTCGTTTAATGCACTCGCAAAATGGCCGTAATTATACTCAAAACCAATTTTACGGCTAATATCGGTACTTACTAAAGTGATGTAGATGGAGTACCTTATAGTAGGTGTTGTTTAAAACACCTTTATCCTTCCACCCTATAGAAGTCAACAATCTGTGAAACTCTTTTACCCGTTACAACCACTTCGTTCTCCGGCTGGCACTGACTAGATTAAAGAAGTTGGATGACTTTCTAGATGGTGTTGAAGGGTAAATAGCCTCCTACATTACCATATAGGTCACCACAACTCATTTTAAACACTCGCAAATGAGTTCCCTTGACGATAGAAAAACCCGTATTACTGTTGTGTCAAGTACTCACTAGAGGGTAGTAGACGGAATACCACCTGGGTCAACACTTTGGAAAAACTCGTTCAAATCATTAGTAAGGCCGGCCGAAATTCGCCACGAAAATCGTTTTTCTGATCAGTCTTGAACTCGCTAGAGTGAAATAGACGGATAACAACCCATTATGCAATCAATAGGACACGTTTACCTACCAACCCATATATGTAACCACTCTTGAAAAAAATGTAAGTTCGTTGAAAGCACTCTCATCGTTAGCCACAAGTTCCGTTTTCAAGAAGGGTTTTTACTCACTAGAATGAAGTGGATACCAAACACTTTGTGATGTTGAGGACACGCTCACATTCCATCCCGTTTAGGAGATCGTTTATAGCAATCGCAAAGTCGAGCCCCACATCATCCCCTAACCCGTTTTAATGTTAGTTCTTGTACTCACTAATGTGAAACAATTGCTGTATTACATAAAACATGTTGTAGGAGACATTGCCATCTACCACCGCATACAGGTCACCGGTTTGGAAAAACTAGTTATGTCGTTTAAAACGCTAGCAAAGTTGGCCACAAAACCCATTTTACGGCTAAAATGCCATTGAATTCGCGATGTATAGAGTTACGTCTAGCATTAAACTTCTTCTGAATTTAAATTAGCCAAGTTTTTATGTTATAATTAAGTGCCAGTCGTTTTCAACGCTTAAATCAAGTATTTCTTTACCTTAATTATTCAAAAGGCTATTCATTTTTACTTATAACAAAGCATGCCACTATCCAAAGCGCGGAACATCATAAATCGTGGTTGGTTAAATTGTTTTCTGCTGCATTTTCAGTATTCATGGTAAAGTATCAAGTTCTTTAATCTGAAATACATTGCGTCCATGTATAAAGGTATTTAGCTTGGTTACATTTTGGAAACAACTGATGAACATAATAAATGATACAACCTTGTGCAGTTTTCATTATAAATTTCTTATGAAAATAATAACCATAAACAAATTTCGCTATAAATGTAAACTTGTCGATTGCAGTGTATGAACATTCTGTTACGCGAATGTATAGTCAATTGAACATTTATATTGGGACTGTTATAAAGTACAACAATTATGGGACGAATTGTATAAAGTTATTGCATCGACTACATTAATAAAAGCATAGGTAAACGCATGGCTTCACTAGGAATAGTAAGTGCTCACTAACGATTTTTTGTAACTTTTTCATTATATGAATACATATCAATATTATTATAAGTGTGTGTGTGTGTGTGTGTGTGTGTGTGTGCGTGTGCGTGTGTGTGTGTGGCGTAAATAGGATCATTTATAATTTAGGCTACTGGTCCCATTTTCCAAGAGAGTCAGTATTTTTTTTCACTGCAAGGTAAGGAGTGAAAATATCATTGACAGCATAAAACACTACTCCTAAAATCAGTTGTAGTTACTTCCCTTTGATCGAAACTTACCCCTTTATTTTTAAACCAGTAAATTGTGTAAAAAATAATAATATTACTTCAAGTTTTTTCAAACATGATGGAATATTTTTTTTTAAAATAAACACAACTTACCATTTAGTTAAATGGTGATCCAATATTTCAAACGTTTTTCTTGTAGCTGGATCCGTACAAAACATTAGACAAAATGTTCAAACATAAAATCGAGGTTTTGTCATTTATTTAATATCTTCTCAAACTGTCTGACTTTGTAGTATGAACGTTCCCGAAAACTCACACAACAAACGACGTATAAACTAAAATATCTTAATACACGTCAAATCATATACATCATAACATATCAACAAAGCGTGGTCTTCATCCCATCTTTAAGACGACCCGTCTACAAGCGAATAAGACTGATCTCTTATTGTGATGTTGATTTAATATCCATGTATCAAGAAAAAAACTCTAAAATTTGGAAAAAAAAATGTTTATCCATTTGTTTTCAATCCATTTGTTTTTCACTTTCGACCTTTGAAATGTTCATACATTAAATGGTCACAAGTGTAATTTGATTTATGTTCTTATTTCCTGTACAGATTCAAAATAAATCGTGCAGTAAATGTTATTGTTAAGAACATAAAAGTTATGTTATGAATGTTTATAAAATGATTTCAATGAAACACGAAAATCGAATAAAGTTTAAAAACAAATGACATCCCCAAAATCCAGCTTAGGTTCGGCAAGCTACGTCATCGGCGATAAACTGCGCGTGAGGGTCCCTCAAGGTTGTTTGAATAGCAAAGGGGTATTAAAAAAATGGGTATTTAGGACAATAAATTAAACTAGCAATACAAAAGTAAGCGTATAAAAAAACTGAATATTTATTTATTCCAGTGTATGATCGTATTTAATTTCACTCGTGATCATAGAAAATTTACGTCTTGACTCGTTGTTTCGCCAATCAAGAAATCATTTTATGTTAATAGATGATGGAGTTACCGTCTTGGAACAGTCAGTGAAACTGAGGTTTTAAATATTTTTTACCGCGTCGGAGAGATATCTCACAAAACACCCATCGGCAAAGCTCATGATTAGACATTGCGATGTGCATAATGCAATGAAGTGTTTTTGCTTCTGAATTCCGATGAAAAATTATTTCGTGGATACTCTCATTATTTCACAAACACACCGTTGAATCCAAGGGTATCGATGTTCAATGATTTAATATTTGTATCACATATAATATGGTTTACTTTTACAAAAATGTATTATTGCGCGTTTAACTGTTTTTCTTATGACAGAAACATATATGACAAAGATGCAACAGTTTTAAACTGACGTGAGAACCAAAACTCATTTCAATAAAATCTCTTCGAAAGCAATTTATAAAATACCACTATAAATATTGAACTGTAATAAAATATCATTGTGACACACACATCAACTGTATCTTGATACAAAGGTACAACACAGAAATAAGTTTTGTGTATTTACATAACCATTAATATCTCGATGTAAACAACACATGTTTATTTACCATACACAATCACATTCTGTACTATAGTTCCAGCATAGATCAACTTCGTATTGCAATATGTCTAATAACATTTACAGGCGAAAAACCATTCATGACCCGATCAGGATAATTTCTTTGTATGCATTTTCCGCCTGCTAATATCACACATTATCAGCAGTTAATTAATTTAATTTTCATATCTATATATATATATATACTACAGATGTAGACATTTTTCCTGAATGTAGAGTTCAAACGAATGAGTCGAGCCAGAGCAACGACACGAATCAAATAAAGTCAAACAAAATAAATTGTAAAACATAAAAATAACTTGATAAATCTTCGTTAAAAGTAATACTATTAAATAGTTTTATTGTATGCAAACTATTTAGCTGGTGAAATTTAAGTTTAATACAATATATCGGATGACTATAATATTATAAGAAGCCGAGCTGTGTGTATTGTATACCATTCAAAATAGAACTGCCTTAACCATGCTTTATCTACGGTCATCAGATACAAATTATAGTGCTCATACATACGAATTGAATTAGGGATGACAAAAATGGAAATTGAATATTCCTTTACATCAGCTTAGATCAAATGGAATTTTAAAATAATTTAGTAAACTACTAACTAGTGTCTTTTTTAGAGTAAGGACCCACTAAGGATTTAAGAAGTATATTAGGCACCGAGAATGCTTAATGAGAGCTAAAATCGCAAAATGGGATTTAGCACTTGGGAGAGGTGGGGCTTAATGGAAGCTGCATATAGGTTTGTTTGGCACTGAAAAGGGTTTATCGTTGCCAAAATGATTTGTTCTATAAGTTTTAAGAACTGCATATAGGTCTGTTTGGCTCTGAAAAAAACGTTAATAGTCCAGAATTTAGTAAAAAAATGTTTTTTGGCACTGGATAGAATTCATTGATCCTCTGTATTGTGTGTTTTGCACAAACTGTTTTTGGACACACAATGGAAATTTCTGAATGTGATGTTTATACGTGTATGTGTGTGTCTAGTCCATTATCATTTGGGTCATTGCCATGCGCCTCGAAACATGGTTTGTTTTCTATTTATTTTCGACTACTGTGCTTGTCCCTGTAGTTTCCATTGTATTATCGAAAACTGTTATTCTGTGTTGACTGTATGGCAGATATGGGTCGACGGTAGCCAAAAATAATTAGAGTGGAAACCAATATGAAGTAGTAGGGGGTCGTGTCTCTACAAAGTCTTTGTGGAACGCCGCCTACGTCAACCGGAAAACAGGTTTTGTGTCGATTTTTGGCTATTTTTGCCAGCGCTTTAAACGAGTTTACGAAATTTCCCAGAGAGGTGATCTATATGAGATTGTAGGTGGGTGTGTCCCCGACAACACATTTAAGTTGTTGCTCAGCCTACTTGCGTCTAGTGAGTTTACTTTATTGTCCTAAATACCCAGCCGGAAAACGAGTTTTGTGTCCATTTTGGCCTTTTCCGAGTCAAATTTGCGAGGGCATTAAACAAATTAAAGAGTTTTCCGAGAATGGTCACCTACATGCGGTGTAAGGCGGGCGTGTCTCCTACAATAATTACTAGGTGGTACTCCACCTACGCCACCATTGTCAACCAGACCCAGTCGAAAAACGGGTTTTGTGTCGATTGTATGCAATTGTACGACTGCTTTAAACGACTTAACGGATTTTCAAGAGTGTTAGACTATAAGGGGTAGTAGATGGGCGTGTATCCTTCAACACTTACTAGGAAGTACTCTGCATATGTCTCTCTAATGAGTACTAGACCCAGCCGAAAGACGGGTTTTGTGCCGATATTTGGCCAATTCAGGTGAGCTTGTCCCCTTTAACGAATTCTTGGTGGTACTCCGTTTATTCACTCTAGTGAGTACTAGACCCAGTCGGAAAACGGGTTTTATGTCGATTTGGAGCCAATTATGCGAGGGATTTAAGCGAATTTCTTCAGAGATGAGACCTAGGTTTTTACCTACATGCAGTAGTATGCTCTCTTTAAGCTCATTTATACTAGACCAAACCAGAAAAAGTATAGTGTTGCGAGTTTTTGCCGATTTTGCGAGTGGTTTGATCGAGATCTTTTTTAAGAGTGACCTTAATGGGTTGTTGTGTGCCTGGCTGTTTGCCATGGATGGTGTATTCGGCGGTTATGTTCATCCCCTTGTTAGAGATACGGAGGTCTCACACTTGTCAGGGTTGAACTCCATTAGCCACTTCTTTTTTACCAGTCCTGTAGTTTGTCAATTCTTTTTGTAGGACCTAAGCATCTGTAGCGGTCTTGATGATCCTGTATATTAGGGAGTCACCGGCAAACAGTCTAGTGGTAGACTCGACATACTGAACAGGTCAGAGAACGGTTCATTAGGGGACATCTGATGTTACCGGTGATGACCTTTAGGATTTTCCGTAAAGGGAGACCCGCTGGCCTCGGTAGCTTTAAAATAATGTTGATCAAGCTCAATGACTTCCCTCGCATGCCATAGTTGTTCAACTTCTGGGCAAGGCGCTTGTGGTGCACATTGTTGAACGCTTTCGAGAAGTCTAGCAATATGGCTTCTACCTGTTGAGAGCTGTCGAGGCTTGTTGCGAGATCGTTGACTGTAATGATTAGTTGGGACCCAAAGGACCGCAGTTTCCTGAAGCCGTGATGATACTGACTGATGATGTCGTGACAGTCGAAAAACTGCATCAAGTTACTTTGGTCGAAAAGCTGCATCAAGTGATTTTGGTTGATGTGCTCGAGGAGTTTGAAATGCCACTGAAATAATGGAAAATGTTTGATGCTTTTGCTCTTATCCCCCTTCTTGATAATAGAGATGTCTGATACTCTCCAGTCATCTGCTCATTTGCCTTGTTCTAATAAGGCCTGAGAGATAAAATAAAGGGCAGGTGCCAGAGGATGTGCCATTCCTTTCAGGAATTAAGAGCTTATAGAGTCAGGTCCAGTGGCTTTGTGGGGGTTTAAATCTTGAAGCAGTTTCAGGACCCCATTGATGTTAACTTGGAAAAAGGGGCCTCAGTGTAAAGGGATACTCCGAGTTCAGGTAGCGGTGTATCAAAATCATTGGTAAATAATGATGAGAACTGTTTGATCAGTATTTATGCCTCTACGGTCGCATCAACGCTGTCTATACCATCACTCTTAAGTGACGCGACACCTATGTTCTTACACTTTTCACAAAAGTGTAAATCTTCGTTGATTTGTCGTCTGACATATATACTGGCGGATATACTGGTCTAGGACCTTCTTGCATTTCGTCTTTATGGCGAATTAATTCGTTTTGTAATCGTCCCAATCTGGTCTTGAATTGGATCGACAGGCTTTCTTGTACGCACAGTTCTTCCTTCGCGACTTCCCAATGGCAACTTGAATAGAAGGGAAATCAGTGTGAATTGAGCGGTTACACCGCGGTATGCTTTAGCGAGCTAACGTAATCTTGTACAGGACAAACTTGCAAGTAGTAGCAGCAGTGTATTCCTTCTCTGTATTCCAAAATGTGTCAATAGGCGTGGAAGTACAGTGATCTGTAGTGACTAGGATGACAATTCTGTTAGTTGGGAACCCATGCTTCCCAAGCTGATTTATAGAGGTGAATAAGATAAGGGTTTCCTCTTGGTGATATGGTTTTGGTATCGGTCAGAACAATGGTCATTTATCTACAGAAACTCAATTAAGGGATTACGAAAACTATTAATTAACTAAAAAAGGTATAAAAACGTAAGTTAACTTGCTCTCATTTAAAATCACACATGGGTATGCACCATCTTGGAATCCGGAACACTGTTTGTTGTGTGACCGGACACATGTCAGTTACGAGTCCAGGATTTAATGTTTAGGATGGCACTTTAGGGGTAGAAATGAGAGTGTCTGCCCTCTTCCACAGGAACCCAAAAACATCGGTTTTTAACACGCTAAAGGCGTCCTCCTCAAAGAAAATGTTGGCTATGTTTAGTCGTATTAGAACCTTTTGATTTAAATGATGTATGTTTTATTCTGCCAAACTTGAAATTTGACTTGGTCAATTATTGGAATGGGTGTGCGCCGGACCTCCATTATGATGTTTATTTTTATTATTTTAGAGTGCGCGTAGGAGTATCTTATAAATGCTTGACTAAGATACCTGAACTTAAAATCATAGCCAATCGTTAAAGTAATCCAGAACAAGCATGAATAAATCCACTTAAACCTTTCATAGCAAATAGTTTTAATAGTATATTTATATATTAAATGTTTTTTATACCAGAGGAGCGAGCAAAATAACCAAAGAGAAAACGGCGAGAATGCATATACGTAACATATTTATAGAGCGAATATTTTATCATCTTTGATACATTTAAGACTGTTCATTTATGAAAAATCCTGCCTACAAGCCGAAACTGTGTTATTCCGTTTCAAATTATTCATGCTTAGAGATAACATCTTCCCTTTTTCTTTTTTGGCACGTAACATTTTTAAACCGGAAGGAATCACCGTTTCAAACGCAGTTTGTATCATTCGAATTTATTTTCGCATCGTGTGGTTTGCGTAACGAAAAACGTCAAATAAAATACACCCATTGTCGTTTAAATAAAACAAAGGGAACTACTGTGAGGGGCCAACATGTAACCATACTCATGTTTAAAGTTACGACGTTTCTCGCATAATATTCGTATGGATATCTACAATGACAGTTTTTCGAGTTTATTTGATATTTTTTTACGACAATCCTATTAGTGGGGAGGATCTTACAATGCCTCTTAGAGGATCTTCATTGTTTGCAAGCGTTTATTTTCAACGCCGATGAAATGAGATAAATAATATTAAATCCACACATCATTTTATCATTATTAGCTTCACTAATTATTGTAATACAAACATACATAATCGCCATATATCGTAAAAAGTCGTTCCGATACCGTAACGGTAGTCATGTCGTAACTAATCGTACCATATCACACAAACTCGTACAACTAATCGTACGAAACTCGTCATAACCGCTGTAAATCTACCATATCGTACAAACGACATACATTCTGGTAAATCGTCGTTATAGTAATGTTAAATAAATATTGAAGGCGAACAACGCATGAGCTGTCGAACAAGACGTCTATCGATGGCCTTTAATTTTCCAATAATATTGCAAAACAGCCGTACAAACATGTTCACTATATATTTCGTAGACAACAAGTTGCATTCCGTGCCCAGTTCTATTGCGCCGTACATCGCTGCATGTCGGGTGAAATGTTGTGACAGTGTTAGAAGAGTATTACGTGCTATATTTAAATCAATTATATTTCTAGAATCATGGTATTTTTGTTTGTTAATTTGAATTAATGACGTCACTTATTAACATAATGATAATACATGTGCAAATACATAACATGAACATAAAGCATGGGGTGACATCCGGGTAATAGCTGATATGGAAAACATGATATAACACGACAACAACTATTTATATATAACTAATAAAGGAAGTATTAGATCATGTAAAATTGTTATCATATGCTTTTCTTAATATTTACAGACCAAGATAATTATGGGCAATGGTAAAAGTCGAGACACGGGACTCGATGGTAGCACTATGACCTGGGCCTATGGAACCAAAAAACCTAAGCCTAATGATGATCAAGGTAAAGGAAAAACAAAAACAGGGGAAAAGGATGATACTTCTAAGATCATACATGTTAGACCCATATTAGTGGACCTGATTCATGAGCAGAAACCGGCGAATTGGATGACTTCACGTGACGAGGGAAGCTTCATATAGCAACTTTGTTGTTCAACGTGCAGAAAAACAAAACAAAAACAAAATGTGATCGTCTAACAAACATTTATGTTTTAAACAAATAAAAAAAGAGAATTTATAATATCAAAACTACATCGTTTTAACCTCTGTCTTTTATTATAGAAAATTATAGAAAAAAGAAAATAAACATGATTGTCTTCATTGTTGCTGTCCAACACTTCTGGTTTTTTTTAAAGTAACGTTTGAAAGCTTTTATAATATTTAAGTTATGAGTCTTTCAAAACCGATTCACCAATTCCCATGAGAGTTATTGTAATTCCATGCATTTTATTTCACAAATTACCAAATATTTACAGTGCCAAACATTTCCACCTGGACCCTTATGCAATGACAAGAAATGACCGCTAAACGTTTAAAAGGTTAAAGTTAAACATTGTCTTTTAGGACAATTTTGATGATAAAATGTTGTAAAGTATTTTTTGTTTAGCAAGCTAAAGTTAAACATTGTCTTTTATGACAATTTTAATGATGAAATGTTGTTTAGTATTTTGTTTTGAAGGAACGCTCAGAGTTTCGTGATGTGTCATTTATTGAGTTTAAATACGTGTTTTCAACATAATTCAAAACTTTTCAGGATCGGTGTTATTTTCAAACCTGAACAAATCTCGAAATGTGTTCATCAAAGCATGAGGAAATCGCGCATAAGGTTTTTCAAATTTTTTTTTCTTCAAAATATGAGGAGAACGCGATATGAGTTCTTCAAAACCCGAAGGAAATTGCGAAATGTGTTCTTCAAAACCTGAAGAAACCACAATATAGGTTCTTCAAAAGCTGAAAAAAACTGCAATAAGTGTTCTTTAAAACACTTGGAAATCGCGAAATGTTTTCTTCAAAACCCGAGGAGACCGTAATATATGTTCTTCAAAACCTGAGGAGTTCGCAATATGTATTCTTCATAACATGAGCAAATCCAAATGTAAAATCTTCAAAACCTGTGAAAATCGCAATTCGTGTTCGATATTATTATTTTGATATTCACTTTAAATCCCAATTCTGTAGAATTTTGATCATATAATTCATTGTTTCAGAAGCCCCAAAACCAATAACAAGATAAAACTAGCAAACATCCATAAATGTCGCAGGAAGCCCGTAATCACATTACCAGATGAAACAAGCAGACATGCATTAATGGCTCTATAATACCCTAATCACACTACCATATGTAACTTGCAGACATGCAATAATGGCTCTATACGGCCCTAAACACATGACCAGATGATACTAGCAAACATGTATGCAGCCCCTGATCATACTACCAGATAGAAGAAGCAGACAGGCATTAATAGCTCTACAGGCCCCTGAACACATTAGCAGATGATACTAGCAGAGGTGCATTGATGGCGTCAGAAGCCTCTTAACACACTACCAGATGAAACTAGAGAACATGCATTTATGGCTCTCGAAGCCACTAACCACATGACAAGATAAAACTGTCAGATATGGATTTATGTCTCTAAAATCCCCTTAGTAGATTACCAGATGACAGTAGTGTATTTCTGGGAGGAGGAAATCTTACCTTTCGGATAAGATTTGCTCCGGGTAAGATTTGCTCTCAAAGGTAAGATTTAATTACATTAACTGAATAAGATGATGATGATGAGACTTAAAGCTACACTTTCAGATTGATCCTATGGACATTTGTATTTTTGTCTAAGTAACAAAGGAGTTTTGTATCAATGTGAAGCAAAAGCAAAATATTTTATTTAGTTACGTTTATTATTTTATTCTTTTTTTGTTGTTGTTAAAAGCAGTTTGAATGTGTTTTTATTGTTGAACTGTACGTGAAATAAGAGTATTTTGGAAATATACTGTTAACTTGCTCGTGTTAAAGCATTAAACGTTCGCTAAAAGAGAAGGGGAAAAATTACGAATGCACACTTTGAACACAACTTAAAGGGGCAACATGACTATATAAACCTCCGGGTGGCGCTGGGGCAGGCTTTTGTATAATTTTATGCATGTTTCACATCAGGGACACTTCTTTTCAAAATTAAGAAATACCTACAAATAGTTTAGACATTGAAACTTTGCAGGCATGTGGAATAAAGGTTACACAAATAAAAAAATCCTTAATTTGTTTTTGAAACACCACTAGAAACATGACCTTGAGAAAAAAATCCAAAGGTCAGATCGAAAATTTGAATTTGCCGGGGGAGTGGCTAATTGGTGTACTGGAGGTTATGAACTATTTGTTGTAAACATAACCACGTGCTGGTGTTTACAATCCTAGCAGCTTGCATGTAGCAGACGACATGCCTAACTATCAAATACTGTATAACAAAAGTGAACAAACCTTGATAAGTTTTTATTCCACATGTTTTAAGCATATCCAGAAATTATTGATAGATATCATCAGTTTCATATGCTACATTTCAATCTCATTGTTTTCTATGATATTAACACTTTTTCCTTTTGAATCGTTAATTATTAATTCTAGTGAATCTTTTCCCAGGTTTAAATATGTTACACTGTTTTCATATTTGTCTTTTTTATGAGCCTCATTCCTTCAATGCTATTTGCTCCTTCACTTCTCTATCAAAACTTTAGATCCAGCCATGTAAAGTGAATATCTCCTTTTGTTCTTCAGTCATGTAAACTATATATCTCTCTTTGTCCTGATAATTTTGTGCCATTTTTTGAGTCTTCTAATTCTGCCCAAAGTAAGTTTTTTAACCGAAGGCAGTACCTAGTTTCATAACTTGCAAATGTTCATGTATAACAGTGTCTGAGTTCCCTCCTTTTTGACGCAAATGTGCATTTGTTCTCCAGTTATCAATACACAAACCAGATTCCAGTCAGTGACATTTAATTATCAATTAATGGTGTCAACACAATCTGAATTATGTTATGGCAGACTAAACTGTATCCGGGCTGAACTCATTTACAATAAGGTAATTTGTACTAGGGTTGTGGATGCATTCAATAAAGCACTATTATCGTAAGTTGAAAAACACGTTTTAGCGCCTTTTTAATTTAGCATAGTTTACAACGCGTTCGCGCATATCCATTTTCCATACTTGTATTAGGTTTTCCAGATAAAAGTTTAGTAAAGTGTATACAATGTTTGTTTAAAAAACTTACCAGAGCTTACATTATCCGCGTTTATGTAGATTTTAAAAAAAATGCCTTATTATACCTTTTCCCCGCGACTGACGCAGGAAAAAAAATAGGTACAACAAGACATTCTTTTCGCTTTCTCTCACGATTGACTTATTAAACTTTTTTTCTATCCGAATTAAGGTCTCAAGATTTCTCATATATTTATTAATAAAATGGTTACTTAATTATCCGAAAATATTTGCTTTATTTTGAGACCAGCAATGCTAAATAGAGGTCAATCGAACAAAACCTTCAGTCACTTTTAATTTTGTAGTATGTTCACTTAATTCATCCTTTTGGCGCACAAAAATAGTTTTATCCGAAGTTTAAGCCACTTGTGGGTCACTCGATTTAACCATCATTTACTACACTTTCTTGCGATGAATTACCGATATTTTTTCTTATCCCTTTGACGCAAGGATGATATCGAATTGATTTAAATCGCTTCAAGCCTTTTGTTGCCTTTTATCATTTATCAATTTTAGTTTTTTAAACCTACATTAGCAATCGCGAAATTGACTAGAGTAGCACACAACAGTTACATTGGCGTTTGTTGCGAATTGACAATTTCCTACTGAGTGATATCCCTTTTCGAGCAGAGATAATCTTTGACACCGCGTAAGACAATTAACTTGATTTGAGCTTATTATTGCTCTGTTTTTGAGCAATAATATTTTGCGTGTATTAATGTAATAATGTATTTAAGTTACGTTTTACAGTTAATGAAACGAAACAAAATGTATAAGAAAATTTAAACCTTTTTGAATGCCGTCGTCTAATTTTATTATCATGTGGCGCGCGGGTTTACAAATTAATGATCGATGTTTGAATAATACCCCTCCCCCAGTTATCTTAAAAACTGACTGTTTCCGGGATTTTCAAATAATCTGAATAAGAAAATCACTTTGAAGTTTTTGCTCTTGTCCTTTTACTTATAGGTTCTTGTTTTTTTTCAGAGTTTTCTTCCACCGCATCAATATGTACCTCAAATTTAACAGGATACAGGAGGGATTGACGAGGACACAGGAGGAAAGGAAGAGTGGCGAGGAGGCTTAAATGAGTTTCTAGAAGTGTTTTCCACGCCTTTGAAAATCGTAAGGGTTGCATTCTGCTCATCCCTTTAACAAATATGCTTGTGTTGAATTAAAGTCAGTGTCCGCCGACATACCGTTGACAGATCTGCACGAAATGAGAACGAAATTCATCTATATTTGAGCGTCAAATGTAGCTTCTTTTTTTGTCGTGGAGGATTCTGTTGTACCATTTACGAGCATGGCATACCAGCGCGCATTATTACTACATATGTATATGCTGTGAGCGAACGTTTCAGGATTGGAAAACATTTTTTGTTTCATTAGAAGAATATACTTGGTACGAACCTGCGCGGTTAATGATGCTACTATAAAATCAAGTGTCATGAAGTTTTCGACCTCAGTGAGTGTTTGGATGATAAGAAGTAAAGTCGTACAATAGTGGAAAAATGGATATATTTTATACACGAAAAATAAGATGATGAGAAAATTGAAAAGCAGTGCGTCTCGAAAAAGACATTGGCATTTCTGCAAAATGTATATACGGATTGTTCTCCGGGCTTAACAGACGACAGCTATCGCCAAAAGCATGCTTGACCGTCAGTCGAAACATAGAAGGACTGGATTGCCTTGGAATTACAAAGCATGAAAGAAGCCAGCAATAAACGAAAGAGCAATGTATCCAGTGCGGATGTTATCGGTAATAAGGGCAACAAGAAAACTAAAAAGGTGGAACCATCTAGTCAGAAAACGCCAAGACAAACTTCAGAAAAGTCCGAAAACATCGTTACCATCGGGCAGGTATACTCCTCCTCATTAGCGCTGATGAAAACGTGTCTGATAACAGCGACGACATGTCTTTAACTTCGGAGAGCTCTTCAGGTATTGATCTTTGGCAAGAGGTTGTCGATAAGGCTTTTCAAGAGTGTCAATCTCAGTATAAGGAGAAAGTGCGTGAACTTATGCAGGAAGATACCGACCTTATTGAAATCGAAGCCAAGAAGGATGTCTTGAAGGATATGCAACGTAGAAACAGAAAGCCCCCGATGAACATTTTTGAGGACAAGCTGACGGTGTTTGACGCTTTCAAGCGAGATGCCATCTATAAAGCCATAAAAAAGACAATTAATCAACTAAAAGACAAAGAGAACTACGAAGAACAGGAATCTGTAAAGCACGCCATCCTTTAGCGGGGATTTCTATTCGATAAGGTCTTGGACAGTTACGACGTTCCTCAGTTGGATGCAGAGCAAGAGGAAGGAATAGAACAGTGAAAACCAATTTGGAGCGGGCTGGAGAGTCCATAACACCTTCGTATCTGACAGTTTTGAAACACGTTCTTGTTTTTTAAGTAAAAGAAATGTCTAATGATGTTATATAAAATGTCTTATAAGAAACGGAGTTGTTGTGATTTTTAGGTTGTTGAATTTATTAGATCAGATAATCGCATATTGCTGATAAATATTGAAGAAATGTAATTTTCTTAGTTTGAGTTTACGAATCAGAAGAAAATCAATTTCCTTAGTTAAATGAAACGAACGCTAGGTGGCGCTCTAAGTCAGCACGAAGAAATTTGTATTGGTCAGTGAATTGGTCATAAGGCTTTGGGCAGTCGGACCGGCAAGACTTGGCTAATTTGTTAGTGTTTAAAACCGGTTTTATTTCGTTGTGCGCGACCTCGTGCTAGGTTATGGCTACGGAATCCTTGATAATAATGAATCTGTAGATACTGTGAAACAATCACAATCGGATTTACAGCACGGGAAAATTGAATATTGCAATAAACAGTTAAGTGAGATGTCGGACAAACACACAAGATAAATAAGTGGATAATGATCGCAGGTAGTTTCGAGGGAGGATGGGGAAACAGTACGTCAGTACCGGACCAACCCAGTAGCAAGCGACAGTGAAGATGAAACTAAAATTCACAGGGCTGAGAGCAGAACTCTCTAGAAGAAACGCTCTTCAAGGGGTAAGGGCCGTTTTTCTAGCAATCGCTTGCCTGTGCAGCCGCCATTTACTGTTGGAGGGGGACGATGTCGTTTTTGATCAAGGTTTCACTTATGGTTTATGCTACGGTACAATCCAAGGCTGGGGCATACTCCCCACTCCCGATCCATGCTTCGCGTGCGGAGAGACCACCCACTTCCAGCGAAACTGTCCTCACGTCGCACAGGTGCCCATAGCGACCAGACAGCCGGTCCCAGAAAGCGTGATTTCTGACGATATGACTATGAAAGATGAATATGATTATAGACGTTTTATTCATGATTTTTCGAGTATGAAGAGGGTCAGAAGCATATGATTGTGAAAGGGTAGGGTCAAAGATCATTATAATTTTAGGCAAAATATTGACGTTAATGATTAATAATTTCATTTTGGATATTATAAAACATGGCTATAAGATTCCTTTATATTCGGAGCCACAAGAATCTTTATGTAAAAACAACCACTCAGCTATAGCCGTAGTTTGTTACTGAGGCAATACAAGAATTACTAGAAAGATATTTAATAGTGAAATGTAGTTAACCTTCATTTGTAGTCAATCCTTTGACCGTTTCAGTTCCGAATTCTTGTAAAACAAAACAAAACATAAAAACAAAAAAAAATCAAACAACAAATAATGATATAAATCACCTGATATTAAATTTAAGATAGGTTAATAAACATTTTTGGAAGCAGTACATATGAAGAGATCAAAACTGCATTGGCTTTAACTCAGAAAGGATATTTTATGATCAAGTTTGATCTAATAAGTGCATACCATTTTGTGCAGATTTACGAGACTCATACGAAGTATTTAAGGATTTTAATGTAAGGGGCAAGGGGTGTAATCCCGTATACTTTAAATTTATGTTTTTTTTATTCGGATAATCGTCCGCTTGTTATTTATTTAGCAAGTTATGCCGGTCATTGCTTAAAAAATGGCGCGGAGAAGGGTTGCTGGTAACAATGTTTCTAGATGATGGACTTGCTTGTTCGAGTACATATGACAGTGTTTAGAGATTAAGTACTCAGATTAAGTCAGATTTATTAAAGTCCGGCTTCATTCCAAACCCTACAAAATGTCTATGGACCCTGTTTAAAACTTAGATATTTTGGGCTGCGATCTTGATATATTGCAAGGTACCATTTCCATACCAGTCCGTAGATTGTGTAAAGCATATTCAAGTATCAAGAGTTGATTGTTTCAGCTGATAAAAAGGTCCGTGTTCCTGTAAGAAAAGTTGCTAGTATAGTAGGACAGTTGATTTCGATGGCAGTTGTATTGTGAATATTTCTCAAATTATGACTAGTTACTTGAGTGCAGACATTTTGAATGCATGCTATTGGGATTCGTATATTTGTTTGAGCGATGAGAGTAAAGAATAGTTGTTGTTTTGGAGTCATAATGAATACCAAAACGTTTCAGCATTAAAAAGCATGAACAAGCAGTTTATTCAGATGCTAGTGATATTAATTACGCAAGGTATGTTGTTAGTACTGTAAATGGAGTTTTGCAAGGAGTCTGGGGTGCGTTTCAGAGACGATCCTTAAGGCGATCGTTAGCTGATTTTGGTAGTACGACCAAAATTACCGATCGGCACTGTTTCAGGGACGCAACGTGCACCTGCTCTATCGTTAATTCTGATCGTAAACCTACGACCGACTAGAGGCACTCGTAAACTTAACGATCAAGATGGCGGATGAAGATTTTCTCCATATCAAAGTATATTTTAACATTTTATCAACATTTAAGAGTTTAATATTGCGTGTAGCACGTTCACTGGTGTGGAATTTTCAAACAATGTCTAAAAATAGCTCAAAACTGTACGAAAATGTTCTATTTCCGCCGATCTGTCAAAAAAAGGATTTTAACTGTAGAAGATGTAAGCTTTATGTTATATTTAGTTAATGCGCTGACATTGTGTACATCTTAGGCATTGAATATGATGTAGAATTTGATTTGCTTTCATTGCTGTGTAACATGTCCTGTAAAACATTTCTTGATATTCATATTTTTCGGATGGTTTTTAATTCGGATAAATAAATGCCTGTACAATAAACAGATTCAATGTAATATTACCGGCCTCTATTGCATATTATAGCCAGTGAATTATTAAACAATGTTACCATTTATTGAATCATGTCATGATATAAACATTTCATTCTTTTTCATATAGTTTAACATCTTAATCTGGTGCTATTAAAGTCTGTAAATATACCTGTACTGTAAACACCACTGTCACAACCAATAAGTTGGTGTATTTGATAGTTTAATACCATGCACAATATCTGGTCACAATGTAATCATTTTAATTCATCTTTACTTGTAAAAGCTACTTGTTTTTACTAAGTTATCATATTTTCTTTGTAGAACTTTGCAGTATCACTATATGTATACATGTGAGCATTCAAATGACAAAAGATACATCTTTTCTTTTTTCAGACATATCATTTGATGCCGTGTGTACAACAAAAACCTAAGATGAAAAAATGACAACAAAGTGTCATGGTCTTGATGGAATATGCTGTGCTCCTCAGACCTCTTAGACATATATTTAATAATGGTATGGAAAAGGGAAATAAAATCTAATGCTTGTTTTATAAAAGATAATATACTGTAGGTATAGTTAACACATTGTCATAAGGACTATTAAAGTAATTTAACTGCAAAACCATTTTATGTATCTGCCGTTAACGCGCAGGCTATGTGCAGATGATAATTGATATTCTATATTCTCACTTTTTAAAGTTTAAAATTCAATAGGACACAAACCAATTTTATGAATAATACAATGAATTTTATATTAATACCTTGTTGAGCATCATATATATAAATTTTAAACAGTTAATTCCTGTATAACATATGTGATATTTAGCTAGGTATAAACATTGAACTAGAAATAAATTGATACCAGAATGGTGTGTTTCATGTTTTCTTACATACCCTACTTATTTTCATTTTTTTTAAATTAAAAATAGTTTATAAAATATACAAACATATAAACTATTAAAAGGTTTAACATAAATGTATTGTTGTATTATGTTGTGCTGTATTAAACAATATATTATAACTTTTTGTCTTTTTCAGGCCACTGAGTAATCCAAGGTTTCAGACATCTAGAATATGCTCATGGTCAGTCTTCAAGATACTCACCCAAGCATTCCACTGTGAATAAGGATACTGTGACAAAACAGTACTTACCAACATCCAGTTGAGATACCAGACCAAGCAGACTTTAAGCTACATATATATGGACACAGACAATACAATTCATTGCATATTCCAACACAGCATACTATTTCAAAGTGTTTCATAGGCAGTGAGGCATTTGTGCTAACCTCATAAGTTGAAATGATTTTTTTTTAAGTTTGACTTTGAATTGGAAAAGCCATTAACATTTGATTTTCCAAAACAAATATTTATACAGTGTCATCTGTCCATTTGTACATATTTTCCTCCAAGCATTTGAACAATTTTGAATTATAAAGGAAAAATTTAAATGAAACATTTATTGAATCCTATGATAATATATGAAACACACACAACAATGGTTGTTCATGTAATATTTCCATGGATTTAATTTCAATGAAACGTTTATACTACATTTTTTATAGAAATTTAGTGAATGTTTTGATATTTCTGAATACAAATAACTTGTTGTTGTTGTTATTTTACTTTGACTGGCACATCTTTCAATACACGTTGGTGTATATAGTGTATACTCCAGTGTAGGTTATAAAATAATAGAAACAGTAGATAATATTTGCATGAAACTCTGAACATATAACCACTTTGATAATCTTATTAAGCTACTGTTTAGTTAAATAATGCGTTTTGATGAGACTAGATTGTAAAATAGCTATATTTCTTTTAGTCATTATTTGTATCGAGTCTTTGAATCATGTCAGCAACTGTTTATTTTATCAAGTATTATGAATGGATCTAATATACTGTTTATTTAACAGTTATCACAACGATTGACACAATTAAGATTGATTTATGAATTGTCTTCATACAACATATCCAACCAGTCAAAATTATATTTTTGAACCATTTCCCAAATGCAATACCTCTAACTCAAAGTGTTGATGCATAAAAGTATGAACTTTACCTTATATGAACTAAGGCCAGTTGTTGGGGATACGAATCAGTCATCATCATCATCATCATCATCATCATCATCATCATCATCATCATCATCATCATCATCATCATCATCATCACCAACACCACCACCATCATCAATCATCAACAACATTTACGCATCATCATTGTCATCATCGTTTCATCATAAATAGTATCATTGTCGTCGTACCATCATCATCATTATAATCATTATATTCATCATCGTCGTTGTCTCTGCATTATCATTGCCGTCCTCATCCAACCATCATTATCATTACCTTAGTCGTCGTAGTCCTTGTATTATTATCATCATTATTATTATATCATCATCGTCGTTGTCGTCGCATCATCGTTACTATCATCATCAGCACCATGCTGCACGTTTGCATTTACTTCTCAGGGCAGTCATAATACCCGTACTTTAATATTTCATTTATCATATACGAATTTAAAATATAATAACTTTAAAATTAGCTGCCTGCATGAAACCAATCGTATTTTGTTGTCCAATTTTATCAGAGTTACACAAAATTTTCTACGGAGAGTCGGGTTTCCCGGCAGAAACAGAATCATATTCATCATTGTGTAATAGTAGTCACTTGAAAGCACTCATTTTGATGTCATATACTTAGAACAAATGCCTTTTGAATACTCCACAAGCAGCACAACGCATAAGACTTACATTTAATTGTGAGGCGGCTTCCGATGGTTTCAATACCCACCCCAGTGGCGGGTCTAGGGATACATAACTGGGGTGTACACAACTGTAGAAAAACGCTATGTATGTATCAGCATTTTACCCGAAAAGGTATCAATTTATGATTTAAATAAACTTCATTTTCTCGCTAACGACGGGGGGGGGGGGGGGGGGCACGGGCCATTGTGCGCCCACGATATATAGCCGCCACTGCCTCCAACACAATGTTCTACTATAGATATAGGTGTAGCATTAGAGCAAATAGTCAAACAGTTTGTATCGTAACATAAATTGATTCCATTATTGGATGTATTATTATTATTATTATTATTATTATTATTATTATTATTATTATTATTATTATTAATAAAAGACAGGTGCGCTCACCAGTTTAATATGACGTGACGTCATTTTACTTCAGACTGTGTCACTCGCTTTAACGCTGAACTTTATCGTTATATTTTACGTACGACCGGAGAGTTTACGAGACGTTTCTGAAACGCATATATGATTATCGTTAAATTGGTGGTTATTATGATCGTAAATTTACGATAATGGCAGATCGTAAAATCTATCTGAAACGCACCCCTGGTTAAATGATCAAAGTGTAAAGTCGTCTACATGGCGAGAGTAAGTTGCAGTGTACAAACTGTTGTTGTCGGTACATAGTGTAATGCACCAAAAGGTTTAATGGTATACTGATAATAAAGGTGTACGACCAATTGCTGTTAAAGGTCCCATGAAAAGGGAAACACAGGATGTTGCGTTCGGTATATTCCAGCTTTGCATGGAAAATTCATTTCACTAGAAATGGAGTGGATACCTAGGTCTGAAAATGAAAATCTACTTATTTGTCAAGGTTGTCATATTTTGATGACTTGGGAATATCTAGTAGCATTTTGCTAATGATTGTTGAAAGATATGGTCAGTGACAAGTTAATTGGTTTACATTATTTTATAATGCAACATTGCAGAGATTTTACTTAAAATTTTCGAATCCGAATTGTTCAGGTATAGATGCAATTCCGGAAAACTGGAGTGGTCACTTAGGATTGTTTGTGCCGCCAATTGCAGTTATTCATAGAGTCGTTGAAAACTTGGCTTACGATAGAGCAAGAGGTGTATAAGTGTGTCCGTGTTGGAAATCGTCATTGTTATAAGCATTTTTGATTAACTCACCGAGAAGCAATATAATTTAAAATATAAAATGGAAAGGGGATGTTTGGAAAAGCTGATTTATAATTTAGAATGCTGCCATAACAGTTAAATTTAGTTAAGCGAAATAACTTTTAGAGAAGTTCTTGATATTTGCAATATTGCTGTCACGAGGCGGTATCGCCTGAATGTTTACACTTGTCACTGCGGTATCGCAAGAGTGACGTAGTAGTATTGCTACATAGCATGACTTTTAATCTATGTTTATTGAAAACAATAGAAAGAAACATTTTTGATATTCACAGTATTGCTGTTCAAGAGGCGGTATCGCCGGAGTCTTTGCTATACTTCGTTTTCACCATAAAAACAACAACACAAATGTGCAATACCAGACGAGTTGTTTATTAGATGATGACGTGCAGCCAGGTTAAGTAAGTATTAAACGAGCTCATTTATTTATGTAGAGCACAACACAATGAAATTCACTGGCTAATAAAGTCCTATGCAGTGCAACCGACCGGCAAGGCAAAACCAGAGACGGTTAACTCTAGAAACCTGTGTTCGTTTGCCAAGTGTCGATCCACAAAGTATGAATGTCGAACCTCATTCATTTGTCTGGTTTCAAATATGGATATAAAACAGTGAAACAAAATCACTTAAAATATTGAAGTGAAAATTTAGGTTACGAAGTGAACTGAGGGAAGTCGACTGGTAGAATGACTCTACACGCTAATATACCAATATAGCACGATATCCTCGTGCAAGACTGACCACTACTGTATTCAAATCATTTCGCCAAGACAAATATTTCACGCTATACTAACGAAAAGCGTGAAATGAATAGTCTTTGCTATACTTCGTTTTTACCATAAAACAACAACACAAATGTGCAATACCAGACGAGTTGTTTAAAATACAAAAGAAGCGGGCTTAAAAAATGAGATGAAAAGAATAGCTATCAAAAAGATAATATGCTTATATGTTTTGCAAAAAAACAAATGACGAATTTCGAATCATTACTCTTATAGTAATCTTTAAAAACAAACAACTACAAAGCTAAAGATTTAGACCCTTGCAACCTCCTCTCCAAGGAGTCACAGACATATCTGTCCTTAATATTTTCGCTCTTCCAGCGACCATGACGTTTCCAACAACGATCATTAACACCGGCATTCGCCGCGCACGTGGTGCCACCTGCACGCAAAGAGTGCAAACCTATGTTTGAATCCCCGACTTCTCGTGTAACTCAGTGGCTTATTCTTTGAAATGAGTTTGCATTTATCTTTCGATCTATTGATAGGCCGAATAAGAAAACTATTTTCCAGACTAGACAAATTTGTTGGGCAAAAGTACCTTTGTAACGAAGTGTATGGACAAGCCGCTGTATAACCCATAGCAATATCTACTTTATCACCCCTGCGATACTGGTCACTCTTGCTTCCCCTTATAGCTATCGTGAAATAATCATCGTAAAACTTTATATCGTTACAATGAAAATAAATCAATTCATCAAAACGCAAAAAACCATTAAACGCTAAAACAATCATACATAAATCACGTAGAATGTAAACATCTGTAGTGCTAGAATAATTGTTACAAAAACTTATTAACGTGTCAGTTAAAATGGGATCCTTGCGTTGTGTCGGTTTTGAAACGGTCCTTTTTGCAGTTTCGAGCAGGTTTGTCAAAAATGAATTAGCAGTAGGATCCGGTAAACTCCTGAGTGAATGTGCCCATTTAATGCTGTACACAGTTGCACTTATCACAGAACTAGAAATGCGTTTGTCGATTAATTCAGTCAAATATAAGGCAACGTGAATAGGTGAAGCTGGAATTGCGTTACCTCCCTTTGATGCAATAAAATGATTTCAATTATTAAAATAATTCATATACTTGATGTTCGTATTGTCACTCATTGAACCCGCCAAAATGTTCGCCATCTTGTCCGACATATCACCGAATACGTCACCGTCCAATCCACTGATGCTTAACACGTTCTAGATACCCTTTCTCAGGTTTAGGCCTGCGAAACATAAACATACATGAATTACATAAATCTCAAAGTCACAAATCCAAATTTAAGCGGCCTGCCGTCAAAAATCCCGTTCCTTCCGCGTCCCCGCCTTGTGAGACGTCGATCAGGCTGAAAAAAAAACAATACAATCATGTACAAAACCGGCCTTTTCGCCGTCACTCTGAAAACATATTGGCCAAAATGGAGCAGATTTCCACATAGGAACTAACAATGTTGCTTTACACTGTTCTTTCTTTATCTTAATAATGCAGTCATTGATCAATCTCGGTGGAGGAACTAGCCAATTGTTCTCTCCCGATCATTGTACACTAAAAGCGTCAAAAGACGTAGTACCTTGACACCAGTACTTTGAATTAAAATTGGCACATTTAGCATTGTAGCTGCATGCAAAACGATCACATGTATGCGGTCCCCATACACGTTCTAAGTCATTAAAAACAATTTTCTTGATATAACAGTCATCACTATCCGTACACCTACTCAGAATATCAGCTTCAGTTTTGTTTTCCCGAGGTACCCACTTTGGGACGAGTGTAATATTGTGCGTGTTGCATACATTGTCAACATTCAAGGCAATATCATGCAAATAAGGCTTTTTACTGCCAACCTTCAAAATGCTATCCACATTTTTATTGTCTGAATTAACAATGATCTCACGCCCTTCCAGGCAGCCAACTAAGCTATGTAAAACTTTATATACAGCCTCAAGCTCTCTCCAAGTCGAGCTTAAACCACTCTCAGTTTCAGACCAACAACCTACCACGACGCTGTCGTCAATGCCTTCAATATAACCACCAAACCCAGCTCAATTGGCGTCACAAAAGACGACTGCTTGATCGCTTACAACAGGCACCTCGATCGTGTTATCGGGCTCTAACTTGCCACAATTTAATCTCCTTATATCTACTTATTTCGTCAAATGCCACACTACTCACCATGACAGGAGCGTTCCAACTTACACGACTTAGCACACATTGATACAGTGACCTTGACCTTAGACGCACAAGAGGCCCAACAGCACTTTGCATTGATATCAACTGACCAACAAGACGTGCGATTAAACGTACTGGGGAAGTTGTCTTGCCACTTGCGATTTTTGCAATCAAATCACTCAAAAGAGCCAGCATGCTCTCAACACGCTCAATGCTTACAACAAACGTACCTTCTAACGTGTTCCAAACGTAACCAAGCAACGTAATAGACCTGCACCACCTAGACCGTCATCAAGAAATAAAACAATTTTATGGCCTAAACTTCTCCATTATGTAATCAGAACTCTCAGTACTTTAGTAAATATGAATCCTGCAGTTGATATCCCGTAAGCAAGCACGTTATAGACGTAGTATTTTCCGTTCCAACAGAATCCTAGAAAAGTTCTATGTTCATGAAAAATCATGATATGGTGATAAGCACTGCGAATATCAAATGCAAACAAGTAATCTCCCTTAAAGAACATTCCTTTAGCAACTGACTGATCTTCAAAACAACATTTATACTTGAAAAGCTCTGGGCTTATATGGCGACAATCGAGCACTAACCGTGGCTTACCTTTCTTGTCAAATGCAACTGTCAACGGATTTATCACAAAAGGAAATTCGCTAACCTCAGATGTACAACCTTTTTTCAGTAGTGTTTCGATTTCACTGGTCACGAACGATGCGTTGTCTAATGCAGATTTGTTATTATTTAAAAAGACAGATTTAGGAATCTCTCGAAAAGGTAATTTGTACCCATCTCCTACGACATCTAAAATATACTCGGTTGCACCCGCTTCCTTCCAATGTGAATAGCAAAAATTTAACCTACCAACCGGTGAATAAACTGAATTTTCTTTTTTCAATTCTCTGAATTTTTCTACAACATAATTCAACAAAGATCTACTTATCTTATTTTCCTTTTGTAATGGTGCACCCACGTCAGGCACCACAACCTTACATTCCGCCCGCCAATGTCCCGAACGCCCGCATCGGAAGCAGAGGCCCGGACGCCTCGTCTGCGTACCACCGCCACCGACCACAATTATCGTAGAAGTTGTCTTGCTTTTCACGTCGACGTTGTACGATGAAGGAACTCCGTGATACGGCGCGAAACGCCGACCACGTGACTGCCGCTCTTGACGCAACTTCCGGTCCGCTTTCATCTGGGCCCTGTAGATTTTCTTCTCGTCATCCGAGTCTTCTGCAAGAGGGTGAGCCTCATTCTCTTGAACAACTTTCCAACCACTATCAGAGGAATCCGCAAGTTTAATCATTTTTTGTCTATGAGATAAAATGTCCATACCCTCTGAAATTTTCCTGTGCGCCTCGGCCACGGGTTCCGCGGAGTGGTTACTCAAGAAGTCCTGGAGATAGCCGTCAGCTTCTTTTAATTTGCCAAGAACTTTCGCGTTGACCTTACGCTGTTCTTCATTTCCCTTTCGCCGGAAAGAAAAAGACTCGTGCTGGGCGGGATTCTCTTGTATCGAAGAAAGCTGAGCTTGAGAAACGTGTTGCCTGTCCGAATTACGCTTTTCAAAACATCCAATATATTTGTAATAATGTTTTCTAAATTAGATAAAATGTTATTTTCTTCCATGGCTGCACGACCTTCAAAACTAGAAATTTAGGTCACGAAGTGAACTGAGTGAAGTCGACTGGTAGAATGACTCTACACGCTAATATACCAATTTAGCACGAACTCCTCGTGCAAGACTGACCACTACTGTATTAAAATTTTATCATTTCGCCAAGACAAATATTTCACGCTATACTAACGAAACGCATGAAATGAATAATATTTACACTTGTCACTGCAGTATCGCAAGAGTGACGTAGCTGAATTGCTACATAGCAGAATTGCTTATCAATGGTAATTGAAAACATAGAAAGAAGCGCATGATGGAATGTTTATTACATAAACAACTTTAATATTGCATACACACAGAGAAGCATCATTTATGTTCGCGTTATGTGATGAAGAATTTATGTTTACGATTTCTAAATAAACAAGTTATGTAATACGAAAAATATAATTGTTATTTTGATTTTGTTTAAAAATATACATTTATTTTTCAGGTTCTTGAACAAGAAATTTACGGACTGCCTGCTGTTTTGACTGAGAGAGTGACCCTGCTCCCGGACCTGCTTCGCAAGACACGCACATTCACCAATGCCACTAAATTTCATGGTGCATTTATGTGTTTTCATAAATGTGCGTTGTGTAATAGGTTAGGGAGTAGGGACATTTTACCCTCTTATAGTCGTGTAGATGAGTTTTATTGTATCTTCATACCGCTAAAACACCAAGTCCTGTAACTGCTGCCTTATATGCTATAAATTGGTTTTATAAGATCTTTGGTTAAGTATCTCCTACAAATTCTAAATAAGTAGTGAACAATCTGGAGTCCGCAAAAAGCCTATTATCTGGGCCAAATATTAAAAAGGAACAAATAGATTAAGACATTCTTAATAGCCTATACGACACATATAAGCCAGCGTATGATTTGGTAGGCTTTTGCAGGCTATTTGAGAAGTTCCGAGTTATTAAACATTCTTGTATGTAACTTTGATTCTTATATGGCTATATTTATCAAAGGGAGTAAAACTGATAAATGTCGTGATGGTTCTTGGGCTATGATTGCTAAAACAAATACAAAGTTATGTCTAGTTGAGAATGTAAGGAAGATGGTAATTTGGAGCAAACTGGTAGAGAAGGAACATTTGTTTTGCAATATATGGTTAAGGAAAGATGGTTACAGAAGCAGAAAGGCAAATACGATATGCCTTATACGATTCTCGGAGTTTTTTCCAGGGGCTTTAACACCTCACGAAAAAGATGTAAACAGATATTGCGCGTACTCTTTCAGATCAGGTGGTGCGACTGTTGTTGCAACAAATGGTATTTAAGACAGACTGTTTAAAAGCCATAGCCGTTGGGTCAAAGTAAGTGCAAAGGTTGGTTTTATCAAAGATGATGTACATAAACGTTTTATCAGTTTCATTGAGTTGAGGACTGTAATGAGACTTGTTAATGTTAATACATGATTCTATTGACGTATATGATTTCAAGGCAGTCCTGTATAGATCTATGGTCTATCAAGAATTTTGTAATAAAGTGCCTGTTCCCTGAATACCATTCTATAACCTCCTATAGAAAACAACAATGCTTTTCAATGGTATTATTTTGGAAGTCTCAGTTAAGCACTTGTGAAACCGATTAACACATACAGCATGAACTAGCAACCTGAGCAAAGAATGTCTTGGTAACAACATGACTGGCAAAATGGAGCTTACAGACGTGGTTAACTGGCCGAGGAAAAACTGAGATAAAACCCTCCTTCTGGGGAAAACTCAGAAACCTCTGCCCGTTTGTCATCCAGATTTACAGGATTTGTCTCGCACCACTAGATGTCGGGCCTCATCACTCATAAGTTCCTTAACAAAGATGAATAGATAACACATAACATTTTTATGATTCATGTATACGTACTTCATCAAGTTATACAAATGTATAATACATGATTAAACATATTTATCATTCATATGATTAATGTGCATAGTAACAGAAAACTTTTTTAAATAAACATTTGCTTGTATAATTCAACAATCAATTGAATCGATGTGAACGGATCGGTTCCCCAAAGCTGAACGCCTTTACATTCATATTCGCACGAATTCCTCGTGCTTATCAATCGCCATCTGTCGGTTATTTCATTATAAACAAGGAAAAAAAATTTCCTTCTAATTCGTTTGGACTCAAACGTCGGAAATTATATTTCACTGAATACCATTCTATAACCTCCAGAAAACAACAAAATCAATACTTTCAATGGTATTATTTTGGAAGTCTCAGTGAAGCACTTGGGAAACCGATGGAGTTTAAAGAACGGGTAAGATGATATTAATAACCAATTATTCTTAATATGATAATCCTTTTCAAGTATACTCATAGTTGACATGGAATTTTAATCTTCCGTTTACAAACTAAATGCCGATTTCAAATAATAAACCTTTGCACGTATCTTTTTTAACTAGATTCACTTAACTAACACCATGTTTTTGACATTCTGTCCTTAACTCCATTGTTGAAAACACTTCTTTCTCCAGCAGATCTTAATCACTGTTTACTGCTTTTGATATCGTCAATGTTAGGAACAATTGTCCGAATAATTTCATCTCATAAATCCGTATAAGATATCATAAAACAGCATATCATGTATAGTCAGTTACATTTCGGATAAAATCATCCTTTATTTCAAATCAATTGAATCCTTTTTCAACAGTTGAAATTGACACAAGCTGAAATGAGTTCTCTATGATAATTATCGAACTGTCTCTTATGATATTACTATATAGATTTATACCAAATACATATCATTCATTAAAACTGTATTTAAACCAGTACAGTTGCAAGAGCAAAAGTCAGAAAATACTTTTAGCAGTTCAACCTTATGAAAATAAATATATTGCAATAGTAAAAACATTAGCAGGGAAAATATCCCTTCTCCCTAAACCGTAAATTGATTTATACTTTTCCAACTGAAAGAACAACTTTCTTAATAGAGAATAATACTGTTCGCCATCTACTTCTTTAGCAGTTCCGGGAGAAGTTCCACCTTGCCCGCCAAGCCTTCTGGTAATGCATCTGGTAAAATGCCATCCTTATGCATCTGCAAAAATAGACGTTTTAACGAAACTGTTTCTGCAAAACCATCATGTATAACTTATTCACATAATTAATTCAGTTAACAAACATGGCTTATGACTGAAAATTATTCCATTCACATGCATCAACAAAACATCAATATTTACATATAAACTAGTACTGGTGATACCACTGTTTACTGGAATCATTCATTTCTGACGATCCCGTCATGAATAAGGGATGCCGCTTTAAATAACTTCATAACAGTATCTATATATAAACTAGTACTGTTGATTCCACCGTGTTCTAAAATGATTCATCTCTGGCGATTCTGCCATGAATCAGCGATGCCGCTTATTATAACTTCATGTGTTTCACATCCGGCTATTCTGCCATAAATCATCAATGTTGCTTTTATAACAATATTTACATAAAAAACTATTACTGATAAAACCACCGTGTATTATAACGAATCATCTCTGTCGATTCCTCCATGAATTATAAATGTTGATTTTATAGACTTAAAACAATATTTACATTTATATACTATTATTGGTAGTACCACCGTGTACTAAAACGAAACATCCAGTGACAATGCGTCAACTTATGAGGATTAAACTCACCCCGCCTTCACTTTATCATCAAGAATTTACTTCATGTCATCTAAATATTATGCATTTATCTCTGGCGTTTCGCCGTGAATCAGCGAAGTCGTCTTGTATTACAACTTAATAACAATTGTATAGTCTTGGTCGATTCCTCCATGAATTATAAATGTTGATTTTATAGACTTAAAACAATATTTACATTTATATACTATTATTGGTAGTACCACCGTGTACTAAAACGAAACATTCAGTGACAATGCGTCAACTTATGAGGATTAAACTCACCCCGCCTTCACTTTATCATCAAGAATTTACTTCATGTCATCTAAATATTATGCATTTATCTCTGGCGTTTCGCCGTGAATCAGCGAAGTCGTCTTGTATTACAACTTAATAACAATTGTATAGTCTTGGTCGATTCCTCCATGAATTATAAATGTTGATTTTATAGACTTAAAACAATATTTACATTTATATACTATTATTGGTAGTACCACCGTGTACTAAAACGAAACATCCAGTGACAATGCGTCAACTTATGAGGATTAAACTCACCCCGCCTTCACTTTATCATCAAGAATTTACTTCATGTCATCTAAATATTATGCATTTATCTCTGGCGTTTCGCCGTGAATCAGCGAAGTCGTCTTGTATTACAACTTAATAACAATTGTATAGTCTTGGTGATGCTGCCTTTGAATCTACGATGCTGTTTAACTTTAATCTTAGGTCAAGAGAAGCAACAACAGACAAACTAATATGATCTTCATATTATCTTCCTTATTATTGTTATTATTATTATTATTATTATTATTATTTTTATTACTATTATTATTATTATTATTATTATTATTATTATTATGTTTATAATTATTATTATTATTATTATTTTTCCAAAGACATAAAGACATTGAGTAAATAACAGTTTGACACTATACACCCAGGCATACAATTCTACTTGCAAAAACTGAAAGACTGAAATGCCATATCATCACAATCAACCACTCCAGACAAAGTACCCCATTCATCATACATGTGTACTCCATACTATTAAATATAATACTATCTTTCAAATCCAAGAACTCTTTTTGCAAACAATAAAATTGTTTTACGGAAATATATGAAATCTGAACATGCCAAGTTTGCCCGTGCAATCTTTCATGACATTATGCGAGCAGTTTTATTTAAAAACTGACTACTTTTGATAAGCCTTGCGTATACCTTAGAAATGCTTTTCTCGTCGAATTTGAAATATATGAAATATTGTAAAAATGTATAAACACTTTTAGAAACAGTAAGTACTTGAATATGTTGGTAGTATCACACCATTTACAAACTGAATATTATATAAAGGGTATATGAAATCCTTTTATATCTGACACGTTTTTAACTGATATACACATGAATAAACTCCATAACGTTCCAAACGCCTCATAATTGAAATTAAAGCCAATGCCTCTGCCATATCATAACTTGTAATGCTTTGTAGATTTAACATCATTGCTTCAAATCTTTTTTTTTCAATTCAGAGATGGTTGAATTTCATTTATAATACTTATCTTTTATGTTGCCTGTATGGTCACAACTATGGCTGACGCTGTCTGGTGATATTATAACAGATAACCCCAACAATCGAGGGAAATCCATCGGAAGATGGGCACGTGATCAGGCGATGACATCAACCCAAGACACAAGAAGACCAGCTTGACCAGCTCATGCGTTCACACCCACGTGGTAAAACCGCGGAATCAGGTAGCCTCGACTTCGTTGTTTTGCATCTTATCCAACGTAAAGCCCGCAAAACATAAATAAAAATGTCACCTAAATATTCTTTAATAATATGTCAACGAAGCACACTCTTTATAAGTAAAACTCCCCATGTAAGAGGAGTCACGTGCAACAACTCACCATATGGTTTATAAAAAGTATATTATGCTATTTCAATCAAGCGCCATCATATATATAAGTATGCAAGACTTCTTATTAAAATTTGAAATAAATAATCGTAAAAACCCAATTTTTAGAGGAACTATTTAACGTCAATTTTATTGAAATTCATTTTTTTTTTTCAAAAAATACTTCGCTTAATAATGTCAGTAAACACGCGCTTTTTATTGAAATTTTCAAACTTGCTAATTCTAAGTGAATTTTTCCACAAATTGATAATTTTAGATATGCAAGAAAAAATATCAATTATGTTTTTCCACCTTACGCGCGTGCCTTCGGGTAGGATTTTTCCTACGCCATTTTGAATACTCTGAACGATGTATATTATGACACATAGCACACAAAAACAAACCAGAAACGCTACTTAGGCTGCACTTCCTAAATATGTCAGTCACTGTCCTGTTCTAAGATTGAATGAATGATTGAATGAAATAATTGAACAGTTATTGGGCTAGTCTTATTTTATTGCAGTATTGTTTTTAACTGACAGATAAACATTGCAAATTCTGATATTGTTCGAAAGAGAAATTATTCAGCGCCCATTTAAACCTAATTTTGTTTGTATGTCATATTTTTGTATATTCATGTGTCGCCCTGATCTTATATAAACAACTTATGCACTAGTCAATTGAGACCACTGCCCCCCATAGTCCACCTAAATAGCCGTCAACGAGTCTTTTGATGATTTTTTCTACGGCAGACCCGTGGCGGCCACCATCCCAGCAAATGTAGCGAACCTAATTTCAACGAAAATATTATTGCCTACTATTAAACACATATTTATTTATGTCATAATGCCAAAAACACATCTTCAGATAGCATACTTACATGTGTCGATTGTATATCAAGTATCCCGATATCTGTAAATCTGGGACAAATCTGATAGGTTGTGTACATGAATTATTAAGGGTATTCTTTTTCAAACTATATTTATGTCAAAATAACGGATGTTGTGACAAATTCAATCCAGTTTAGATCACTGTCGGGTACATATTGAACAATTTTGTCAGTTTTATTCAACATCGATGCAAAATATTACTATATATTTTTTCGCCCGGTGTTAAATGGTAGAGAGTTGTAACGATACAGGGATATATAAGAAATGTCAAAATAATAAAAAGTATCCCTGATCGCTCATTATTGTGACTCCCCTCCCCTCCACCCAACCCGACAGCCCCCTACCCCCACCCCAAGTCCGGGGAATAGCGGGACTTTAACTGTCGGTCCAATCAATCCCGGGTAACATCCCTGCCCTGTGAAGATAACCTGCTGGTGAAATTTCCCCCAAGATGCCCAAGCAACATCCTAGGTTAGGAACATTCCCTGCTTTTTTCACCACGAAAACAAAATCTCCGGCATTTCCCCCGTCATCCCCTGGTATAACCACGGACTAGCTTCAATAATGAGAGATCAGGACCAACCTTCATGTCAAGTTTGATGACCATAGGTCCAGGAATTGTCGAGTTTGCTTTCAAGGTCACTGTGACCTTGACTTTTGACCCCTAAAATCAATAGGGGTCATCTACTGGTCAGGCCCAACCTCCAAGTCAAGTTTGAGGTCTATGGGTGCAGGCATTGTTGAGTAATCACTCGGACAACCTTTTATCATTCAAGGTCACTGTGACTTTGATTTTTGGCCCAATGACCCCCAAATTAATAGGGGCCATCTACTGGTAAGGCCCAACCTCCAAGTCAAGTTTGAGGGCCATGGGTGCAGGCATTGTCGAGTAATCACACGAACAACCTTTTACCATTCAAGGTCTTTGTGACATTGACCTTTGGCCCGATGACCCCCCAAAACAATAGGGGTCATCTACTTGACAGGTCCAACCTCCAAGTCAAGTTTGAGGGCCATAGGTGCAGGCATTGTCGAGTTATCACACGAACAACCTTTTACCATTCAAGGTCACTGTGACCTTGACCTTTGGCCCGATAACCCCCAAAAACAATAGAGGTCATCTACTGGTCAGGCTCAATCTCAAAGTCAAGCATGAGGGCCATGGGTGCAGGCATTGTCGAGTAATCAATCGGACAACCTTTTACCATTCAAGGTTACTGTGACATTGACCTTTGGCTCGATGACCCCCAAAAATAATAGGGGTCATCTAATGGTCAGGCCCAACTTCCATATCAAGTTTGATTACCATAGGTCTAGACATTGTTGAGTTATCACTCGGACAAGCTTTAAAATTCATTTACCATTAAAGGTCACTGTGACCTTGACCTTTAACCTGATGTGCCCTCAAATCAATAGGGGTCATCTACTGGTCAGGCCCAACCTTCGTGTCAAGTTTGATTACCATACGTCCAGGAATTGTCGAGTTATCACTCTGATAAGCTTTGGTCTACCGACGGACCGACCTACATGTGCAAAGCAATATACCCCTCTTCTTCGAAGGGGGTCATAATAAATATTACACACCACTGAGGGTCATATGACATTAAAAGGACCGGCCGGTCTACCCGAAAGGTGTATATGGACCGAGGTGTTAGCCGAGGTCTATTCACCTTTGGGGGCTGACTTTGAAAAATTAATGCAAAAACCCGCTACAAAACGGTCAGTGATCAATAGATATATCTATAGATTTGCACTCGATTTGGCAGCGATTGAATCAGAGGTTGGATTTATCCTTATTATACCAATGATGAAGGAGAATGGATCTGTTCTGTTCTGGTGTGGTCAACGAAAAAAGAAAGAAAAATGTTTTATTCTTTTCAAAAACAGGGTAGGTAGGCTTATTAAAGCTCGGAAATCGTTTCACCAGTGCAGGGCTTGCACTTGTTTGTACCACTGTCCACAAAAGGGCATGAACCCGTCTTTTATAATTTTCTTTTAAAAATGATGGTTTATTATAAAAAAAACGGCTTTGGGTGATAATTATTAAGTAATTTAACCAAATTTTATATAATTAGTTATATTATCCATAGTTCTACAGTTGAATGAAAAATATTGACTAAGAAAAAAATGCTGAACCATGCCGAAATTTAATAAATTTGTATTGTAACCTTATGCACTCCAAAACCATTTTTTTAGGTTAATAATCGAATAAAAATTCCTTCAGCAATTTAAAATATAATTATGTTTTACTGCCAGTTCACCAAATATTTGTAAAATGTTAAGTATTTCTCAAGCCAGAGTGAAAATGACAAAAGCATTCACTTAGTAAAGCCTAAGAGCGAAACTATCAAGTTAGTATACACTTTTATTTAAAGCGCTTTTACCCATATGCATAAATAGAATAATTTTTTTATAGTTAACTGCAAACTTTTCGTCAATGGCCTTGGGATTTGTCAGAAAGTGACATTCTAATTGATTTTTATTGAAATTTTAAAGATAAAAAAAGACATAAAAGTAAAAAAACGCACTACCAGTTACAATGTATATATTTGAAAAAAAAAAAATCATAATTGTTCCATCAAATCTCCGTTTCATTTATACATGTACAAAATAGTTGTACATTAAAAGTAAGTATTTTTTATCATGAACTGAAGAAGTTTTCCTTGTGACAATTGTAACGGTTATTTTCTTACCTCACATTATTTTTTTTTACTTTGATATTGAAAGTGTTCATGATTGGGTTGTTGTCACTATTATAGCATTATTAAATATAATTAATATTCTGTCATTCAAACCTTAAAGTGGCTGAACAATAATAGTAGCTGTTTTTTCAACATAATAATAAGTCATTAATTAGCATAATTCTAGGCACAACCAATTACTAACGTGTTTTTTACGATACAAGTTTTCTTCTTCTAAGTTTAGATTTAAATTACTATGTAATGGCCTTATTGGAATAATTTGTACATTTTTCAATCAAATTGTGTATAAAAACGTTTCTTTCTTAATGTCTTTAGATTTATAAGCATGTTTAAAATTATAATTATAGCTTGTCCTATAATTTGCATGATACAATTATCATAAAAAAATATAATATTCCATAATTTTGTCAAAATTTACAAATGCTTTTCTATATATATTTATATATTTATGTTATATAAAATTAAAGTGTTTTTTTTCCTTTTAATTATTTATTGTTTTTCCTATGTATTGAATGACATTCTTTGTAAATTTCTTTTCGTTGTTTTTATGATTCTTGTGGGAAACAGTGACAACAGTCTGTGTATATCATAAACTTGTCAGACACTTAAATGTCCCCACAATAGGACTGCAGGAAATACCTTGACACTACCTAGTACAGAAAAGATGCTACACTAAATAAAAAGTAGTCCTGTAAAAGTTGAAAGATTTTTGGTTCTCAAGTTGTTCTAAAATTTGTTAAAAAAATATTACATATAACTCTATTTTTAGAATCATTCATTTTTTGAATTATTGTCAAATTGAAGAGTTTGATAAAGATTTAATTTTATATATACTATCAACAGCCGTTATATTACTGTAAAATATATTACTTAACTTATTTTTCCTCCCAAAACAATCAACTCAAATTATAACAATTTCGTCAAATCTTTCAAAGAGGGTATGATTTAGTAAAATCTCCTATTATAAAGAGTACCATATATTCATAAAAGAAACACAGCCACTTTCACCGCACTGCCATTAAAAAAAGCATTTGCAAAGCAAAGCAGAAAATCCTATAGATATCATATTAAGATATTCTGCTGTTAGGTTTTTGACTAAAAAATAAACACTCATTTATCTGCAACTATAAGCTTTTTTAAGCTTTATGACAATTTAACATTCATGTTACTTAATTAATGTTTTGTAACGGTAATAACACATTATTACATAAATTAAACTTTTTTTATTTATGTTAAACTGTTCTTTGTTTTGTTTTGTTTTTAAATTCAACTTTAAGTATTTAAATTTAACTTTATGAATTTATGATACTGATACTACACTTAATATGACTGTAAATTTTCTTTCTTTTCACAAGTTCCTCAACTTTCTATAAATATTCTAAAATGGAAAATATGACTTATATCTCTACTTCTAGAATCAAACAATTTAATTTTAAAATTTTCTTTTCCAGGTAAAAGTTTGATTCAGATTTTGAATATCTTTTGTATTTTAACAGGTTTTTTTTATGTAAAATCTATTAATTTAATTGCCTTTATTCTCTTAAAACAAGCCCCTTTAATAATCATTACCAATCTTTCAATGAGAGTATGATTAAGTAAAATCTCCAATTTTAAAAAAATGTCATATTCATAACAGAAACACAGTCACTTTCACTGAACTAGTCTAATAAATAAGCAAAGCAATTCTTTAAATTCATGAAGATGTAATAAGAATTGCTAAACAGCAATATGTGATTTTATTCACATAAAATTGGAAAAGGGATCAAAGATGAGAATATATTCTATATAAACAAGAATGCTTAGAAAATATACAGAAATATGGAAGAGAGTTTTGTTTCTTAATGACACAAATTCTCATATTCTAGGACCTGCATCATCAGCATTTAATGTATGGTGTAGCATACGAAATGTTTCTGATCAATTAACTCCCTATCGATAATTAATCATTTTGTTCAAAGTAGTGTATCTTTTGTTGATTGAGTGAGTCTAATTTAGCTCTGCCTCCAAATTATTGAGTCATCAGATTAGGTAAAGCAAACAATCTGATTGGATCAAAATCCTGACCAATATAATAAACTCTGAATGGGGGCATCCAATCAAAATCTAGTAACATTTCCATTTGTTTCCAAATTATTGCACCATCAGTAAATAACACCATCAGTGATTTATGGCTTATTAACTTGTTATGGTTTAGTAGCAAGTGCATATTACTTATGTTAAATCATCAAGAGCTTAGAATTAAATAGTCTAAGCTATGTGAAAGAAAAATAATTCCAAAATCATTTTTTGAATTGTAGTAACTCATTCGTTTGCATTTAATGAGGTCAGGCATTTCACAATACATAATATTCAGTGAATATGTGTTGATCAAGCACTTTATGACATGCCACAAAGCAGAATATTTATTAGCTCATTTTTTTTACTTCAGACCCTGGGGCAAGTTCGGAATGTTATACGGAATGAGAATTCATGGCCTTTTATTATAAGTGTTGGGAATCAGCTATAATTTGACTATTGGTAATCGGTTCCACTCAAGTTGACGATTATCAAATGTAAGAATGCTTTGTGACAATACCCGGTACAGTACTTGTAATTTTATTCTTGAACAAAAACTCATCATCCTTTACTTTACTTACATTATGTAATTTTTTGAAAATATTTAGTCAGTGTTTTTTATGGAATTATTTTAACCGCCTGAGCTTTGCAAATTGGGAAAAAAGTTAGCGATTGGGAAAAATACAAAATCAGGCTAAAGTATCTGATTTAATGGCAAATATATGTACATGTTTTAATTATTTTATGTATACATCATTTTGTCAAAAAGTAAGTCTTGTCAAGATTTTTTATTTATCAACGTAATGAAATCTGCACTTATCAAATTGGGAAAACATTATAAAATTATGGGGAAAGATGGACAGTTTTTCACAAGTAGAAACAGCCTTTAGAAGGCAGTAAATTTCACAAAAAAACACTGTTAATGTTGTTGTTGCTTTACCCATATTGTTAATGATTACAACTAAACAAAATTGACAAGAGGAAAGAAGAAAAACTGCTTTCAGGAACTACCTATTTTTTCATTATAACTGATCATCAGAAAATCACTAATTAGTATAGTCTATATCATTATTAAAAATAAGAACATGGAAATTGATATAGATTATGAAACATATTACTTGAAACTTAATTAAAACTCAAAACACTTAAGTATAAGCAATAAAAACAGTCAATTGTATATGATATATATATATATATATATATATATATATATATATATATATATATATATATATATATATATATATATATCAACATATACAGATACCTAGCCATTAGTTTTCATTTTTGGATAAAATTAACAAAATTAAAATTGCACACTTTCTTGTGCACTTCGGTTTAATAAAATGAATACATTTCTTTTTACATGAAGTAAAACAGTTGTTTTTAAAATTACAATTAAAGGATTAATTTTTTGAGTGGTACTAATTGCATTACCATACTCAAATTTTGACACTTTTTGTTGGAACAAGCCCTTTAAAAGAATAACCAATAATAATTTCCAGTGATCTTCAAATGTAAAAGATCTACAGAATTCTTCCAAAATGGAAATATTTCATACTGAGTTCTTATTGAAAAATTGTCCTGAGGAAAAACGCTATATTTAAACATTTGCTAACGATATTCCTAAATAATTTAGAATAGTATGACAAACAAATAAACTAATGAATAATTGTTGTTGAGTCTGTAATCCATTTTTTGAGAAAAGGATAAAATAGTGTTATTGGTGACCCATTAAGATCTGCTGAATCAAGAAAAAATGTCGTTGGCCCATGCTACTTTGTCACAGATGGGAAATGTCAGTAGATAGATTTTAATTGTAATGTATGATGTTTAAATGATATCAGATTTATTTAATAAATTCTTGAAACAAATGGTGGTATGTTGGGGGGGGGGGGTATGGTGTGGATTACTCGTCAAAACAACACACCTGAATATGGCGAGAATAAAAAAAACATAAACAAATGTCATTTAAACCATCACTTAAACATACGGTATTTAGACTTACCAAACAGTTGTATTCAATAAGTCTATATCCCGAAGTTTTATGATTGCCCATTTGAATCTATTTTTTAACACGAGTGGTCATCGGAGTAGGTACTACTTGGTTTGACTGTTAAACCGGGTTTAGAAAATGTTTTTATGAGTACTCTCTTAAAAGTATGAGTTGAGTTCATTTGTTTCGAGTAATTGACAAACCAGGATGGAAATTGAAAAATGTCATTTATTCACATTAAATGACGTATATCGTTACAAACGAACAATATACATGACCGATTCAGGTTGGCATAAGTTATCTGTGAAATTATTGCGTTGTGTTATCCGCAAGATGAGATGGTTAAATAATACTATCAAAATTGTAAACTCGGTACTAATAATTTACTACGTAATGCGTTATGTCCCCTGAAAGTATCATAAATAAATTTATTTCTAAGGCAATAAATTAAATTTTATGAGTACTCTCTTAAAAGTATGAGTTGAGTTCATTTGTTTCGAGTAATTGACAAACCAGGATGGAAATTGAAAAATGTCATTTATTCACATTAAATGACGTATATCGTTACAAACGAACAATATACATGACCGAAACAAAGTTGGAGGTAAATAAAACGCCATTAGAAACCCCAACCTCAACTCAAGCGCTATAAGAGAGTGCCAATGTGGTCAATCATGGACGATAGAGAAGAAGCCCACAACTCCAGTCTCTAATCCATGTACCAGACCTACAAATCCAGTCTCTGAATAGCAATAGCATATGAAAGAGAGAAAGAGCCCACAACTCAGTCTCTAATCCATGTATCAGGCCTACAACTCCAGTCTCTTATCCATGTAACAGGCCCACAACTCCAGTCTCCAATCCATGTACCAGGCACACAACTCCGGTCTCTAATCCATGGACCAGACCTACAACTCCAGTCTCTTATCCATGTACCAGGCCCACAACTCCAGTCTCTAAGCAATGTATCCGGCCGACAACTCCAGTCTCTAATCCATGTACCAGGCCTACAACACCAGTCTCTAAACCCTGTACCAGGCCTACAACTCCAGTCGCTAATCCATGTACCTGGCCTACAACTCCAGTCTCTGAATAGAAATAGCACATAAAAGAGAGAAAGAGCCCACAACTCCAGTCTCTAATCCACGTACCAGGCCTATAACTCCGGTCTCTGAAAAGAGATAGCACATAAAAGAGAGAAAGAGCCCACAACTCCAGTCTCCTATCTATGTACCAGGCCCACCACTCCAGTCTCTGAATAGAAAAAGCACACAAAAGAGAGAAAGAGCCCACAATTCCAGTCTCCTATATCTATGTACTAGTCTTACGACTCCAGTCTCTGTATAGAAAAAGCACACAAAAGAGAGAAAGAGCCCACAACTCCAGTCTCAAATCTATGTAGCAGGCCCACGACTCCAGTCTCTGAATAGAAAAAGCACACAAAAGAGAGAAAGAGCCCACAACTCCAGTCTCTAATCTATGCACCAGGCCCACGACTCAAGTCTCTGAATAGAAATAGCCATAAAGGATAACCACAGGCTCCCACAGTTGTACTCTACAATAGAGTAAAACAACACTATGCTTCAACAACTGTATTCTACAACACAGAAATACAACAACAGGCTTCAACAGCTGCACTCTACAACAGAGAAACACCACAAAAGTCATCTACAGCTGTACTCGACAAAAGAGTCATTTAACAATAGCCCAAACAGCTGTACCCCACAACAGCGTAATACATTCATAGGCTCTCAAGGCGGAACTCAACAAATGAGTTATATAACAACAGGCTCCACCCTGTGTTCTGTACAACAGAGTAAAACCAAAATGGGCTCCAACTGCTAACTCCATCAGATAGGAATAAAACAAAAGGCTCCAACAGAGGAACAAAACAATAGGCTCCAACAGCTGTACTCCCAAATAGAGTAAATCAACAATAGGCTCTTACAATTGTACTCTTAAACAGAGGAATACAACAAAAGGCTTCAGCAGTTGGACTCTAACCACAGGAATACCACAACAGGCTGAATCAGTTGTACTTTTCAATAGAGTTATACAACAAAGGCCCCTACAGCTGCACTTTACCAAAACGTAATACAACAATAGGCTCCAACAGCTGTACTGTACTACAGAGCAATACAACAATAGGCTCCCAATAGCTGTACCTTACGATAGAGTAATACAACAACAGGCTCCCAACAGCTGTACCTTACAATAGAGTAATACAACAACCGGCCCCAACTGTAGCACTCTACAACAGAGTAAAACAACATTAGGATCCAACAGCTGAACTCTACTACAGAGCAACACAACAACAGGCTCCCAATAGCTGTACCTCACAATAGAGCAATACAACAACAGGCTCCCAACAGCTGTACCTTACAATAGAGTAATACAACAACAGGCTCCCAACAGCTGTACCTCACAATAGAGCAATACAACAACAGGCTCCCAACAGCTGTACCTTACAATAGAGTAATACAACAACAGGCTCCCAACAGCTGTACCTCACAATAGAGCAATACAACAACAGGCTCCCAATAGCTGTATCTCACAACAGAGCAACACAACAACAGGCTCCCAATAGCTGTACCTCACAATAGAGCAATACAACAGCAGGCTCCAACCGTTGCACTCTTCAACAGAGCAATACAACAACAGGCTCCCGATAGCTGCACTTTTACAATGAATAGAGTAATACCACAACAGACTTCAACAGCTGTACTCTACTATAGAGCAACAAAACAATAGGCGCCTACAGCTGTACTTTACAATAGGCTAATACAACAATAGACTCGAACAGCTGCACTCTACATCAGAAATACAACAAATTGGCCTAAATAGCCATACTCCACATTTATATAAGAGTATTACAAGAATAGGTTGCAATAGGTTATTACAAAATCGGCCCCAAAAGCCGAACTCCACAATAGAGTAATGCAAAAAATAAAATAAAAATAATACAACAATAGGTTCCCAAAAGCCATACTCTAGAATAGCGGAATACCGCAACTGAATCCTGTAGCGGTACTCTGCAATAGAGTAATACAACAGCAGGCAGTACAATAGCCGTACTCTGTAATAGAATAATGCAACAATACGTTCCAATAGCCGGACTAGACAATAGAGTGAAAAGCAACAATCGATCTAAATAGCCTAACACCACAATAGAGCAATATCACAATAGGTCCTTATAGCCGTACTTAGCAATGGAGTAATACCCCAATAGCTTTACTCAACAAAACAGGAAAACACTAATCGGCTCCAAAAGCCGCACTCCACAATCGAGGTAATCTAAAATTAGGTGTCAATAGCTGTACCCCACCAAAGAGTAATACAACAAAAAGGCCCAAATAGCTCTACTCCACAGAAGTTAAACAACTATCGGCAAATACACAAATTCCACAAAAAGAAATATAACCAAAGGCTCCAATAGCCGCAGTTTACAATAGAGTAATATAACAATATGCTCCAAAAGGTCACTCAACAATAGAGTAATTTATAAGAACAATATGTCCCAATAGCAAAACTGCCAAATAGAGGAAAACAACAAACGACCCCAAAAGTCATTTTACAATACAGTTATAAAACAATAGGCTCTAATAGCTGTAATCCACAATAGAGTAAAATAACAAAAGGCCCTGAATAGCTGTACTCCACCAAAGAGTAAAACAACAATAGGCCCCAATAGCCGAACTCTACAATAGAGTTATATAACAATAGGCCCCAATAGCCGAACTCTACAATACAATAGAGTTATAGAACAATTGGCCCCAATAGCCGAACTCTGCAATAGAGTAATAGAACAATTGGCCCCAATAGCCGAACTCTGCAATAGAGTTATATAACAATAGGCCCCAATAGCCGAACTCTACAATAGAGTTATAGAACAATAGCCCCCAATAGCCGAACTCCACAATGGAGTTATAGAACAATAGGCCCAAATAGCCATACTCCACAATAGAGTTATAGAACAATAGGTCCCAATAGCCGAACTCCACAAAAGAGATATAGAACAATAGGCCCCAACAGCCGAACTCCACAATAGAGTTATAGAACAATAGGCCCCAATAGCCGAACTCTACAATAGAGTTATAGAACAATAGGCCCCAATAGCCGAACTCTACAATAGAGTTATAGAACAATAGGCCCCAATAGCCGAACTCTACAATAGAGTCATAGAACAATAGGCCCCAATAGCCGAACTCTACAATAGAGTCATAGAACAATAGGCCCCAATAGCCGAACTCTACAATAGAGTTATAGAACAATAGGCCCAAATAGCCGAACTCCACAATAGAGTTATAGAACAATAGGCCCCAATAGCCAAACTCCACAATAGAGTTATAGAACAATAGGCCCCAATAGCCGAACTCCACAATAGAGTTATAGAACAATAGGCCCCAATAGCCGAACTCTACAATACAATAGAGTTATAGAACAATTGGCCCCAATAGCCGAACTCTGCAATAGAGTAATAGAACAATTGGCCCCAATAGCCGAACTCTGCAATAGAGTTATATAACAATAGGCCCCAATAGCCGAACTCCACAATAGAGTTATAGAACAATAGGTCCCAATAGCCGAACTCCACAATAGAGATATAGAACAATAGGCCCCAATAGCCGAACTCTACAATAGAGTTATAGAACAATAGGCCCCAATAGCCGAATTCTACAATAGAGTTATAGAACAATAGGCCCCAATAGCCGAACTCTACAATAGAGTTATAGAACAATAGGCCCCAATAGCCGAACTCTACAATAGAGTCATAGAACAATAGGCCCCAATAGCCGAACTCTACAATAGAGTAATAGAACAATAGGCCCCAATAGCCGAACTCTAAAATAGAGTTATAGATCAATAGGCCCCAATAGCCGAACTCCACAATAGAGTTATAGAACAATAGGCCCCAATAGCACAACTCCACAATAGAGTTATAGAACAATAGGCCCCAATAGCCGAACTCCACAATAGAGGTATAGAACAATAGGCCCCAATAGCCATACTCCACAATATAGTTATATACCAATAGGCCCCAATAGCCGAACTCCACCATAGAGTAAAATACCAATAGGCCCCTATAGTCATTCTCCACAATAGAGTAATATAACAATAGGCTCCAATAGCCGAACTCAACAATAGAGTAAACCAACAGAAGGTCCCCAAAAAGCCATACTCCACAATAGAGTAAACAACAATTGGCCCCAAAAGCCGAATTCTACAACAGAGATATATAACAATAGGCCCCAATAGCCATACTCAACAATAGAGTTATATAACAATAGGCCCCAATAGCCGAACCCCACAAAAGTCGTTTAAGAGTAATACAACAATCAGCCCCAATAGCTGTTCTCTACAAAAAGAGGTACACAAATATCGGCCCCAAAAGCCTAACTCCGCAAAAAAGAGTTACCCAACAATCAGCCAAAATAGCGGAACTATATATATACACCAGGGCTCTCGCGAAAAGCTGACTTTGGCAAAGTGCTCGTCTAAAATTCCCTTACTTCATCTATATGTCACATCAAGTGACATTGACTTGTCGACAATATTTGCACTTGTAAATCAGTCAATAAGAGAGTATTTGGTCATTGTCCCATCCGATATAAAATGATAATGATAGACAACCAATCAGAATGTGCATTGAGAAGACCCTGATCCAATGACACAAGTTTGCCAAAATATGATAGAGAAAGTGACATAATTATGAAAAATCATGTCAAGCATGAATTACGGAAAGCATAATTGATATACATGTAAGTATTGTACAAACAAGCTAACTCAATCTAAACATAGTTGCAGTTGAAGCGTACAAAAATAAATAAAAATAAAAAACATGACATATAAACAAAAATATGAGTGGTTGTAGTGAAATCTTCAATTTTTTTATTTTTTTTATTTTTTTTTTTTTTTTGTAATTACAATATAAATATTTCTTGCTTTATGAAGAGTTCACTTACGATATTGTCCTCAATAAGTGACGTTGCCAGAAATTTTGGCAAAATGATGCCATTTTGTTAGAAGAATTTTCATAGAATATCTCCTGATAAGTTTGTAATCAAGGAATGTGACATTCGTACCCTATCCTTATCGTACCAAAATCAGATTGGCCCCTGCACCGAATGAGAAATATGTATGGCAGGAAGTAATTTATGATTGTGAAAGCATTGAATTTAATTAAGGATCAGAAACTTTTAAGGTTGACAGAAATCGGTTATAAATGAATGTGCATACTGTGCACTGAAAAATTAAATGTAAATTAACAACAAAAACAAAACAAAACAATATTGCCATGCTCAAACAAATTAAAATAAATTGTCAAAGTCTCTCTGTGTATGGAGAAATTCGGCAGGAGTTGAGCAATGGACAAAGTTAATGTAGTCTCTAACACCGAATAACAGCTCCAAAGAGTGCCGTGGGATAAAAATTGAGTCCTCTGGCGTTGAAAAGTACACCGTCCAGGCAGATAACGTGGGGGGGGGGGGTCCGGCAGTTGTAGCACTTTATTATGCCAGTAATGAAAAAAGTCCTGAGGTCCACATTTAGTTTTCAGGGTTCGATGGAATAGACCTGAACCTCGTTGAATCTCACAACACTAATGTTCCTTGTGTCTCATTGAGGAAGTAGCTGTGGAATAAAATATCCTTGTAGATGGAAGCGGGTTGCCCATAGCGATACCAAGGCAAACATGCACAACACCATTGGGGATCCACTATTGCATTCGCGCTGGCCACGCCGTTTTCTCCAATCATCATGATAATATAGAGACAATTTCCTTTCAAATGTGCAGATAACACAGCAGACTGTGAATCGTCCACTACAAAAGCATCTTCCACCGTACTAGCATCCTCGAGGAGGAAATGATAAAGTCCATTAACGAAGGGATCATTCAAAATAAGTTCATCCAGTTTCTTTGTTTACATCCGAAACTTATGTTACGTAAACACACAAAAAACTGAAAAAACATGTTCGTAGCTGAACGAGACTGCCCAAATGCGTATATCCCTAAAAGGTTAACAATTTATCAAATGAAATCGATCAAAAAATAAACACTAAAGACCTTCAATTGGGAATTAACTTGAAAATAAAAAAGCTTATGAAAATACTGCGTAATTCAGGTTGGCATAAGTTATCTGTGAAATTATTGCGTTGTGTTATCCGCAAGATGAGATGGTTAAATAATACTATCAAAATTGTAAACTCGGTACTAATAATTTACTACGTAATGCGTTATGTCCCCTGAAAGTATCATAAATAAATTTATTTCTAAGGCAATAAATTAAATTGTCTCCTACGCAGTAACCTCCCCTATAGTAGCAAATATGAAAGCCATCACAAAATGTTCGTCTTACTTGTGTAAATGTGATTTAAGATCTGTTAATATTTAATCAACGTGTTTTACGATCAAGCATTCATCTTTGAAACTTTATTATTGTTATCCTACATACACGAAGACGGACAACATAAGCAAAGTACATGCATATTTAATACACGAACACAATCATGCAAACGAGTAGCAGGACGAAACAATATGAAAAATTTCATTCCTAATACTTAGAAAGTATACTTGATCAAAGATAACGACGTTCAAGACATGAGTTATCAAATTATGTATTCATTATTATTTAGGGCTATACTCTATTGCAAAAAGGTATACCCGTTGCAATAGTATTTTGGATATATATACACTACCTATTTATCAATGTTAAACAATCATTCAGTTAGAACGGCAGGTGGTCAATGTAACTGAGCACAATTTAAGAGTGTACTCGTAGATCGTCACTGCTTTTAGCTAAGGCTCCTAAACCCTGACAATAAGTGAACCGAAAAAATGCCTCCTTTTCCAAGAATTATTTGAAATGGGTAAATTTAAAAAAAAGTATGATTGTTTAGCTTATTTTTTACTTATTGAGTATAGAACATTCATAAATAACAACACTGACTTATAAGTATATAAAAACCTATATAGGTTCGTGATAGCATACATTTATGATGTACTCATTTATGGGGCAGAATATGGTAAGAAAATGATATACCGTGAGTGATGAAAATGAAATAATAAAAAGTAATCACTATTGCATAGGTTTAAAGATACACATCGAAAGAAAAAAACAACAACATTTTTCTTCAATTGGGAGTGAAGACGTTGTGTCACTAAGTCAACATAAGTTAATGTACCTAGTGACAATAAGATGGTGTTCTCTAACCTATTCGATCAGGAAGTGGACTTTAGTAAGTTATTTTTTTTTTAAGTATGTAATATTTTCGTGCATCTAGGACCATAAGGCTTCAGCAAAGGATAAACAATTCGCAAATCTGACGCAGTTGTATATAATAACACTGTAGATTGCACACATCGTCACAAGTAAAAACGCCGATGAAATACTCGAAATCAGGCTGCATCTTGCATTGTTATTTTCCTGAATAATCTATCAATATGAAATTAATAAGCAATAATATGATGACATAAATATATCCCAACTTGTTTTCTCAACAGCAGCTGTCATACTGTGGAAATCTCCAACTGGTGATTCCTCCAACTTCTGTGTTCCCCAACTTCTGTAATCTCCAATTGGTGGATTTTATCAATAGAAATTGACTGTGGAATTCTCCAATTTGAAATTTCCCCAATTGGAGAGCCGTTTTTACAAAATCAAATTTTTGGATTTCCTTTAGATTAAAATGATGTTTTTTTAATCTAGTACTAAAAACATAAATAGAAATGTAATTTTCTGTTCCAAATTGTAATATTTGATTTTTTTTCAAATGGCTGATTTTTCCCCTGTTTCGGCTCATACGGAAAATTCTCCTATTGGAGTTTGCAAAAACCCCGCGGGGACCTAAAATCCAATTGGTGGCCAACGGGAGAACTCAATTTTTGAATTAAAATTTTCAAACTTCTTAAAAGATTTTTTTTTACTTTTACTTAAAATATTTCTTTTTAATGCGCAAACTTTCTAAGTGTCGCTTTTGAAGTTGATATCTAAGATAATAAAAACTAAGTTTGCAAATAAACCGGATTTGCAAACTTAGACCGGATGCTGTCAAATTGTTTGAGAAAAACTTATATTGTACGTAAATATGTGTTTGAGTCCATTTGAGCTTCACAATACTTGAACATGAATACGAATGCAAATACAAGAAATAAATACAATTGTAATGTTTTGAACGAGTCTGTCTTGAGTGTTTTGCATTTATTGTTAATAGTTATGCATTTTAATCGATCGTTGACAAGACAACTTTTCATTGAGGCAAAATTAGGGTTAGAGTTAGGGTTAGGGTTGGCATCACAACTTCTTGTCAATACAATCTGAATCTATGGAAAAATTTAATTGAGCAAAATGGATTGGAATATATTACCGTTATCATCGGATATTCCAAGTACTCTATAATCCTCAACATGTTCTGTAGGAAAATGACTGGCAAAATATTATTTCCTGCGCGGGTAAATATCCTTTGAAGTTTTGGTTAGGGAAGTTTCAGCATCATTTTTATGCTACAGATATATAATCCCCAGTAGCTTTAAGTTGGAATCGTTCCTGATTAGAGCAAAAATAGTATAGCTGGAAGGTTCAAATTTCTACAAATTCACATTGTTTTCATTTTATTTGTTCGTTTATATGAAACTTTGTCAGTCAATACTCCAAAGGTACTTTTGTAGTGTAAACAGAATGTGTACCATAGGTGAAGAAGGATTTTATTTTCCTATGGTTGTGATTATAAGAATTTTGTATATAATGTTGATCATTCAAGCAGAATGTGTTTATGGAAGTTATTTTCTGTGAATGTTTGCACTCGTGTAACTTATTTATTGAAGAAATTAATTAAAGAGTTTATGAGTGAAAGCGGAACTGTTCTATCTGGTTATAGTTCTTGTTATTTAGTACTTTACACTCTCATCAATTATTAACCAATAGGCCGATTGTACAGAACGTTTTTAGAATTTACAACATTCAAGTAAACATAACCATTATTAACGTTTTAAAAGGTGATTTTTATGATTTGCTTATATATTTTGAAAAAAACAACTCGAGCTGAATCTTGGTAAAACTATTACAGATCGCAGATGTATCCATCAAACAAATATGGCTGTGAAGAATTTTAACAATGATCTGAACAATCGGTCCATTGGCTGTTGTCTTTGAGAACAATCGGTCCATTGGCTGTTGCCTTTTACTGAACAATCGGTCCATTGGCTATTGCCTTTTACTGAACAATCGGTCCATTGGCTGTTGCCTTTGAGAACAATCGGTCCATTTGCTGTTGCCTTTTACTGAACAATCGGTCCATTGGCTATTGCCTTTTACTGAACAATCGGTCCATTGGCTGTTGCCTTTTACTGAACAATCAGTCCATTGACTGTTGCCTTTTACTGAACAATTGGTCCATTGGCTGTTGCCTTTTACTGAACAATCGGTCCATTGGCTGTTGCCTTTTACTGAACTGCTGGTTTCGTGACTATTTAAAATATTTTTTTGTAAAATTAATGAATTATTTTTGAAAACAATTATTTACGTACTTGAAGTTCTGTAATTTTGACTTTTCAATTTATATCTTATGAATATTACGGTACCCTGTGTATAAGGGCCGGAGATGGCAAATAAATGCAATGGATTGATAAATATAACTCTGAAAGGTACCGCTTTCTGATGGCTGGTTTCTTAACTTTCCTAAACCAAGTTCATAGGGTCAAGCAAAAATATGCCAATTGTAATTTTACTGTTAGCTTTTGAAGAGAAAACCTAGATTAGGTAAGAAACAGCCGAGCAACTGACAACCATAACTCTGGTTTATAATATATTTTATAATACTCACAGATGAAATAATTGAAACGCAATTATTGCAGTAATATTGACTTTGAAAATTGTGACAGATGTCTATATTTATTTTTCAACAACATGCAGTTTTGACAAAATTGTGCATATGAGCATTTGTGAAATTTAACGTTTTTGATATAAAAATATTGTTGGTATATATGAATTTTGATATTGGGCAATGTTTGTTTACGCTGATTGTGCATTACAATTACTATTATTAATAAAACATTTACTTTATATCGTACTGTCGTATTTGCGGAGAAAAGCATGTGGCCAGACCTGGGATCATCCTTGACTCTGGTGCTCACATAATCTTGGAATTATGCTTTGCGAGTCAGTTATGCAACATTGGCTTATGCAAACTTGAAATTCATTCTAGAATTTCAGGGCACTAGTGCTTAAGATTACACTATTTTACACAGATCGCCTCAAAATGTCACTGAATGCTGTTATGCTTCAGAGAAGCCTTTAAAGGTCTCACTCATGTTTTTAACCAGGTTTTCAACGAAAACCGGGTTATTAGAATGAGGTTGTCGTTTGGCGGGCGGGCGTCAAACATTGGTTTCTGTTCAATAACTTTAGTTAGCATTGATAGATATTGATGAAACTTGGTGTGTAGGTAGCTTATGGGAAGGGCTAGCTTGGGATTGCTTTTGAGGGGTGTGTGGCTAAAGTCACGGTTACTAAACATAGAAAAATGGTTTCTGCCCAATAACTTTAGTTAGCATTGATAGATATTGACGAAACTTTGTGTGTAAGTTGCTTATGTGAAGAGCTAGCTTGGGATTGCTTTTGAGTGGGGAGGGGCTAAGGTCAAAGTCACTATTACTTAAAATAGAAAAATGGTCAAGGTCACTGTTACTTAAAATAGAAAAATGGTTTCTGCCCAATAACTTTAGTTAGCATTGACAGATATTGATGAAACTTGGTGTGTAGGTAGCTTATGTGAAGAGATAGCTTGGGATTGCTTTTGAGGGGGTGGGGCTAAGGTCAAGGTCGCCTGTTACTAAAAATAGAAAAAATGGTTTCTGCCCAATAACTTTAGTTAGGATTGATAGATATTGACGAAAGTTGGTGTGTACGTAGCTTTTGTGAAGAGCTAGCTTGGGATTGCTATCGAGGGGGGAGGGGCTAAGGTCAAGGTCACTGTTACTTAAAATAGAAAAAATGGTTTCTGCCCAATAACTTTAGGTAGCATTGACCGATATTGATGAAACTTTGTGTGTAAGTTGCTTATGTGAAGAGCTAGCTTGGGATTGCTTTTGAGTGGGGAGGGTCTAAGGTCAAGGTCACTTTTACTTAAAATAGAAAATTGGTCAAGGTCACTGTTACTTAAAATAGAAAAATGGTTTCTGCCCAATAACATAAGTTAGCATTGATAGTTAGTGTGTAGGTAGCCTATGTGAAGAGCTAGCTTGGGATTGCTTTTGAGTGGGGAGGGGCTAAGGTCAAGGTCACTTTTACTAAAAATAGAACAATGGTTTCCGCCCAATAACTTTAGTTAGCATTGACCGATATTAATGAAACTTGGTGTGTAGGTAGCTTATATACAGAGCTAGCTTGGGATTGCTTTTGAGGGGGGTGGGGCTAAGGTCAAGGTCGCCTGTTACTAAAATAGAAAAATGGTTTCTGCCCAATAACATAAGTTAGGATTGACAGATATTGATGAAACTTGGTGTGTAGGTAGCATGTGAAGAGCTAGCTTGGGATTGCTTTTGAGTGGGGAGGGGCTACGGTCAAAGTCACTGTTACTTGAAATAGAAAAATGTTTTTTGCCAAATAACTTTTGATAGCATTGATAGATATTGATTAAACTTGGTGTGTGTGTAGCTTATGTAAAGAGCTAGCTTGGGATTGCTTTTGAGGGGGGCGTCTCTTTTTGATAAAAGTAAAGATAAAGTCATACAACAAATTAATTGGCTATACTTTCTGATTGCCCATAACAAAAACCTGGTCTCGTCGCATTGCGGCGCTTCTAGTTATTATATGCACTTGTTTGTATGACGAAATAAAGTGTAAAAGTAAGATACTGACAGCTTGAACTCAACAAATGTTGATATTTGGTTACATATTAACTGGAAATCCACGATTTTAAATAGCGCTATTAAGACATTTCAAACAAAAGGCTTAAAGGTTACTTGTTTATGAAACCTTGTTGTGACGTTTTGTTGTCAGATTTCTAATTTTTCCTTGACTGTACTAGCGCGGGTTTGCATCCAAGAATATTATTTAATACTTTGAATGTATTTTGTCTTCAATTTCGGTATCAAAATGTTAAATAGTTTTGTAACAATTGTTTTGCAAATGCATTACCAGGAAAAGAGTATTTGGTGTCAAAACATAAGGAAGTTCCTTTTAATGCCAAAGGCTTAGAAAAAAGTATACAGGCAGTCTGGGGATCAAGCATGGACCCCCTGCGTGCAAGTCGGATACCAGATCAAATGAGCCAGCTGGCCTGGATAACTCGCATTTTTTTTAACTGTGTGTGCCTTTAACATAACATTGAAGTTGCCTATTCTCTATAAGAATATAAATGTGAAGTCGAATTGAGTGATATAAATTGTGAGTTTAGGGGAGCTGCTATAGGTTTTAATAAACGTTAAGCATTGCAATGTGTGACATGCAGCGAAAGTATGATGGCATCCCCAGACCATGAAATTCCTGTCTTCCATGCTTGCGAATTGAGTGATATATATTGTGAGTTTAGGGAAGCTGCTATAGGTTTTAATAAATTTAAAGCATTACAATGTGTGACATGCAGCGAGACCATGAAATCCCTGTCTTCCATGCTTGGGGCAACATTATGTTATCAAATATAATCACAATTGAGCATACACAATAATTTATATTTCTCCGATTCATTGTACATCTTAGTCATAAACATCACAAATGGTATCTCAGTATAATTATATATATATTTACAATCGTGGAATACAGTTCACCAACATATTGTGGGTAACTTATATACCTAAACATTTTGGAATACTGTGGCAAACAAATATACCAAATATTGTGGAATACTGTGGAAAAACATTACATCAACACATTATGGAAAACTGCTGGCAAATCAGACTCAATGGTTTCCTGTAATTTGATGACAGTCACTTTTGGCTGAAACAAAGAAAACATAGTAGGTTAATAGATAGTTAGATAATTATAAGAGCATACAGGGGTATTTTCTATTTTACCATGATGCTGAAATATCATTCCTTAAATAATAACATAGAACATAATTACAATATAGAATGCCATTTCTCGACTGTTTTTTCTCAGTTGAACAAGATGCAAAAATTGCTAAGACATTTCTCGACTGTTTTTTTCTCAGTTGAACAAGATGTAAAAATTGCTAAGACTTATGTGTTTTTTGCCTCCAGCAACATAGCATTAAGTTCCAATCTAATCATGAACGTGTTTTATATTGATTTGTATGCCGCCATTGACAACAAGATCACCAAGGGTATGACAACACATATATTTTTTTCTTCCAAAATAGATGAGCTAAAATTCTTTACTATGATGTGAACATCTGCGAACACACATAATTACCGCATTCTGTAAGGGAAAAAAAATCCACGTTAGAGCATTGGAACAAGTCAATTTTGATTATTTTTTAATAAATCAAAGGACATGAATCGAGAACGAATTGTGCAGTAAGTCTGGTTATCAATCTTGAGATTTAAAGCCCGCACTCAGTTATGTGATGGCCATTTACCACTACAAAAATGTCAACCAAAATGAACTGTGCGCAAAATTTTATGCAACTCTCTTGAAATGTTTGCCAGTTCACCAAATGTGGTCAAGCTTTAATTTTTTGCATGACGACTACAACAGCGACACCAATGCTATCACAATGACTTGAAATATTAAGTAAAAACAACAGTAACGCTAAAGATGATAATCGTTATTTAACAGTCAACTGCATTGAACAAAACAAACGGCCTAAAGATGAAGAATAAAGCCTCGGTCACACCAACACTACGACCGTTATGTGACCACTTTGACATTCCTTGCGTTTGCGACCTATTTTCAACCTTAAAGATCGATGTAATCACTCTTTCTAATATAGAATTAGGGTATGATCACGGATCATTAAGCGATAGGTTTGTCAGTTAATGATTGGCAATGTATCGGCAACTGGCCACTAAAGATATGGCGATATGCTTTATACTGGTTGCCTGGTTGCAACTGAACGGTGATAATTGTCGATCGATCACTAATCAACATAAAATGCGTATATCACAGTGCTTTAAGAATATAACCATTTCTCTACGAGTTGTCAAGATGCTAACAGCAGACCAGTGAGTGGTATTTGCTGCGCATGTGAAGACTATAGAGATACTGCAGTTGCTGCTAAAATGGTGTACATTCTTATTGTCTTGGCGCAGGATAGTTATGTGGCAAAATATTGACATTACGACCAAATCTGTTGTGCATGCTCGAAAGACTGTGTTATGCGACAGCTTGAAATCTAGCTAGCGACTTCAGCGAATCTGAAACCTTTTTGCGGTAGTCATTTCTGTGTACGTAAAGAGGTTGCATTGTTGGTGTTACCAGGATTACATACACGATGACAATCCATAGATGTGACGGCAGCTTGCCATCTACATACAAACAGTGATCAGGCAAAAACTCGCGTAAAACTTACCATGGATTTTCTGATTCGTATCATCTCAGATCGAACAAGTTTCTTCAGGCGTGGAAAGCATTGCTTATGTTGGAATGTCATTTGATATGCGCGCAAACACAGCCTGGAACAGCAGTAAAACAATGACGATGGGTCATGTGACAATTGGAAGACTGATGTAATGTGACATTAAAGGCGAGTGTAATGTGACATATATTGGATCAATATTTAAATAGTAATCGTCTATAAAACATAATCTATTTTAGAATAAAAGATGTATATTTGTTTTGTCAGCATGATAACTCAATGTTGTATTTTACTGTTCATTGAAATCGGCAAGCACATCCCATTATATTAAACGCTAAAATCTATGCTATAAAAGACAACTCTTATTGAACGGTGTCTGCAGGCATTTTGATTGTGTAATGTCCAGATTAAAACTGCTAAATGAAATTAGACCTACCAACAAATATCAGAGAAGACCGCCTTTCTATTGGTTTTGGAGATTGCCTGTCAAAATGACAAAAGCAAATGAACTCAACATAGGCAATTTATAGGCATTGCTTTACATGTGGTAACATGCATACAAACGGTTTTGAGTTCAGGCAAAAATGAATTTTTACATAACAAAACCGAACAACACTTTACATCAATTTTTATCACATTTATCATCAAAGTTTTCAAATCACCATTTACACCAAAATCATGCTTCTAGTGGTATATATGATTCAATAAATTCAATGAAATACGTATGATGTTTTTGGATTTCAAAGAATGAAATACTTATGCTGAATTGAGCAACAATATTTCGGATATTCAAAGAAAACACTTTAATGGAACGTAACTCGTTTTTGCTTTACCTGAACATCACAAACAGTCGAATGCACTATCTCTATCATGGCGAAGAGAACATCTGGAAAAAAGTAGGCAAATCACTATTAAAATAGTAAACACTGTGTTTGAAGAAAAGGTCTGAAGAACACTTCACACTGGAATATATTTGAATTACCATTTTAATGCTTGTGAATTTTATTACATATTAAAGGCCTATTCGGTATGTTCTGTTAGCTACCAACACAGTGAAAATTTTTAATCTCACATCTCTAGGAGTTGTCTCAAAATCAGTAAATTGAGATTCATCAACCATCCAGGGAATTTAAGATTTGAAAATAAGCCATGTTCACAACGATGACGATTACGACAAAGTTCTAATCAAATGACCCATAATCAATAATCACTACAATGACTCATAGTAGTTATACCCTTTTAGTTTGTAGCCACTTTCTAATGCTTGTATGCATATACACATACCCAGAAAGAATTTTGGATTATCATCTGCACGCTGACTGGCTTCAAGTTTTCTTACGCATGCGTGGAACTTGTACATGATAAGCAGCATCAAGTGAAATATGTTCAAATGCACTTGAGTCTCGGAATTGATAACGTTATCAACAAATATGGCATGGCACTTCTGTCGTATAGAGCTGTAAAACAACAATTAACTACATTACATTTCAGAAATAACCATTCACACAAAGCTAGATGAACAATTTCTCAATTAAGAATGTAAACTTTCAACGAGAGAGCAGATGTTAAATATATATCACTCATTTTCGACGGACAATATTTTATTCGCCAACTACAAGTGTGGTTCACCTAGGTCAATATTGACCCTTTTCCCTTTTTTTTTTTAAGTAAGCAATGAAAGTGAGTAGAGTTATCCAAGATATTAATACTCACTAGGTCAGTTTCTGCTTCACCGCAAGACCTCGTTGTTTTGTAAGGTCAAACGACATTGAATCGGTCATTCCTAGAAAACAAAAAAACAACAACATTAGATTATTAACTATTAGGGAAATCCTAAGATCCATATATCAGGTATATCACTTCATAAAAAGAATATATAGTTATTTAAACTACATTGTCTGTTGCCAGATGTGTTTGTTTTTTGTGAAATATACCAATTAAGGGTTCATGTATGGTATAATGTTTGGATTATGTTTGACCAAAAACTATAATAGATTGGATCTGGCGTAAGCATTTGGGAATGTTATTAACGTAAAATCGTTCCTTTATGTCATCGGAGAATAACGAAAAGTTTATCGATGTATTGTTCGAAATACGTATAAATACCGTAAGGTTTATGTATGATGAGGAGTTCAGTATATATATATATGTAAACACGTATCCGTCGAGACCGCATTTCGAGACCGATAAATGTTTACTCACCGAACGAGACGTGATGCAGGTCACCAGAAAATCATTTTATCGTAATATTCCATTTATTATAAACCTGACTATTAATTATTCCTTTATTTTTTGGTTTCAATTTGATTTAATTTTACCGCCATCTGTCAAATGTGCGTATGAATTCGAATGTGTTAACGTAGTTTGTGTAATGAAGTCAAGGGAGGCTACTACAGTCAAACGAAGACAGAAGTTATTGAATTCACTTTATTGAGCAAAATAAGAACAAAATATTTTATATTTTAGCAAAATTAACAAATTGCTAATACGAAAACAATTATTAACTGTCACAGCACAAAAATAAAAAATAAATATACGTGGGATTTTTTGACGATAATAATATGCAGAATTGAGGGAAGTTCGTGAGTCAATCGCTATTTCTATCGATGACGCGAATTCGCCTTCTTCTTTATATTGGCGTGCTGCTCACATTTATGATAATAAACATGAATAATCATTAATGCAACAATTCATGCACTTCGAAATGGACAACAACTAGTTCACTGAAGTACCCATCTAGATAGACTGGAAGTGTTCTTTGCTTCATGCTTATCCACATGGTTCTTTGAAGAACATGAGAACCATGTTCCTGAATATTTACATGCTTCTGGAGCGTGACAAAATTTAGATTGACAGGTTTTACCAGGTTTTTTTGTCATGCTATTTTAGCAACGCGAAAGTAGTTCCGAGATTACACACGGTACTCGCATGATACGGAATCAGAAAACGACAGTATCATAATACGGATTTTTCAATACGCCGTGCTGTATTTTCACTGTTGGATATGGAAAAAGGAAATTGATAGGCATATTATAAATATATATATAATAGATTTTCACTTTCTTTTTTAATAACCTAGAACTAGCAGATATGAGTAAGAGATTAATTCTTCCTTGTATACTTTGCATTTTTAGAATGCATATGTTTTGACAAATAAAATGTTTCGAATGTAAACATAGCTATCAAGGAGCTATTGAATTGCAAACGGGAAACCCCATGGTCTTATGTAGTATAAATAATGTATGATCCCTCCTACATATCAATACGCATCACTTCTTTCCCATCGAGTCATAATATATCGGTTCATCGACATCCCACATCCCTCAGCATGTATAAAAGAGTGACCATTTAAGTATATCCAAAGAATATATACTGTTAGGAGTACCTACTTGTTCCCGAGTATCTGGAGCAGTCTGTAGAAACTTCCAGCGTGTGAACATTGAACATGAGGCCACACCATGGAAACCATACTGAAATTCGAAGTGTATATAGCTCAATATTCACATACATGACCATTGCACATGCAAATGTTTCCCTGAATTGATAAGTAGGACTCACTCACATAATCCTTTTTGGTAAAGAGTGTTTAAAAACTTGAACTCATATATTTGTATTAACTTTCATAAACAAACAACAAACAGCAACTGGCATATTTTCATTTAAAAAGAAATGTTGTAAAACTTAGTATACCATCTTCCAGAACGCAGATCGAATGGTGGTTGTTCGCTGTGAAATTAGTTAGAACTTTCTCTTCATTGGTGAAACAGTTAAAAGCTGCATTGCCTACAAACGTTTATGAAAATCAAATTAATGGATTTCCACAAAGTAATAATGGTTTTCAATATTCTTTGCGTGTTCACTTGTTTTTTAAACAGTGATTATACATATGATGACAACGCAAATGCATTTCCCATTTTTTTCATGTTTTCTAGAATATAAAATAATTTAAGCAGGTAAAAAGGGCATTAAAGGAAACTTTCCCTGACATTGGATATCCTGATAAAATATATTTGTAGTTTATTCGTTTATGAAGTCTTTATAAAAGCCATTGGCGATAAGTGTGACCATTAATAAACAAAAAATATCTGGATAAATCAACTATTTGTATCAGTTATGGCTTAAATAGAGGAAATGAATGACACTGCCCTAATTCCTTGTTATACTAGGGATTTCACAAGTTTTACCTTTAAGCATCAGATCCAGAAAGCCATTTGCTCTTTCACACGATGGGGATACAAACATGTAGTCATCCACAATCCTAATGAGAAGGTCACCATCCTGAAGATCAAACAACTCCTTTTCCATCTCAGCATAGTAAAAATTGCAAAGAAGTGTTGACACAACCGAACCCTGGCTAATGCCTAATTTCTGGATGTAATATCGTGTTCCAATCTGCAAGAAGCAACATATAATAAGGACAGATTAACAGAAAACAAATTAAAAGCTACAGAAAGCGCGTCATTCAATGTACATGTGTGCCATCCTCCTGCACTAAAACAGCATAAACACACAGACAAATGTGATCAATTCATAAAAGAAAACGGGACGTCTACTATTTAGCTTTTATTATACACATCTAGTATTATTTGCTTATTGTGTTGATAATCTTTACCTTGATAATGTTTTTAAACACGTGGCCACGGAGTGTCTTTAGCAATGAGTCGGCTGTTTGATGGTGATAAATGACTTTATCCGAATACACAACATTTCTGCTTTTTGATGTTTCTGATTTTTCTTCCAAGAATTGAGGAAACTCTTTGACGAATTCGGAAGCCCTAGCCGCGTCTCTGTGAAACTGTCTTGAAGTTTTTCCCTCTTTTATTCTATAGGAGAAGTATTTTCGCACAATGATGTCTTCAGTTGCATGCTGAAATGTGTTAAAAATAGATGAAAATATAACACAGAGATAACGGAGACTGTAGGCTGATTCATATAAGTTTTAAGCCGACTTAAAGTTAAGAATCGAGTTTAAGTTCAAATAAATCAGAAAAAACTAACACATAGCTGGGCATATGCTAATGTTTTTTTTATCTTATGGAAATTGATGCTATGAACTCAACAATTTTTGAAAAAGGTTCTACAAGTTATTCAAAAACTTTGTTATGAAGTCAAAGATAACGAAACGTAATTAATCGTCGGATATAAATATTGATACATGCTGACAAATACAGAATTCTTCTTATTGATATTAAAAGCAAAAACATCAGCACTGTAACATAAATCTGTTTAGAACATCTTTGATATAGACGAATGGTCTTTATATACGGTGTTTATTAAACGATTTTTCTAAAATCGATTAAAAAACGAGCCTTGCCGAGTCAAGTTTTTCTCTTCGTATAAACCTGATGGCATTCCGTTTACTGTATCAAATCGCATAAAAGCAACATGAACAAAACATGGATTAATAACATATCAGTTACCATGCCATAAAGTAATGAGATTAGCTACGATATGTTTTCAGTTTTAAAACACCATAAGAAGGAATTAAATAATACATTGCAACGAGTTTAAACGTGTTTAAATTTTATCTTCGTACTGAACGACCACGAAGTGATGATCAGAGGTACCACTTTGATTTTCTTATAGTGCCGAAGACATACAACGTTGGTATATAAAAAATGTTAGCGAACTATTTAAAAAGTATACAAAACCTGGTTTAGTAACTTTTCCAATATCTCGTAAACCTTTGTCTGCACCATAGAGTCATAGCATTTAGCAATGTCTGTCTTGACAAAGTATAGCTCAGGCTTTCCGGACTTGGACCATTTAAGCGCAAATTGTTTCCAAGCCGTGTAAATGTCGTCGTTTCCAAACTTTCAATGGCCGATAATGCCAGGATTTCTGTTTTTCAAATAGCTTAAAACACAGTGTGTGTCTTTTAATTGTTGGTTGATTGAAATTGGAACCTGGCATCAGGAAGAAAGAAACAAAGTTTGAAAAATACATGTAATAAAATTGTAATGTATGCAAGATATGTACTATTTTACTGAATAGTTTGTCAATATCCCGTCCTCTTTACCAACAACAGCGCCATGGAACGAATTTCAATGTGCTTGCAGTCAAACAACAGGCATAATTAACAGTAATTAAAGCAAAATACATTAGCTTTGCTATGCTGATGTTGTCCCTAGCAAAATATGTACCAAGTTTTTCAAATGACTATTTTGGAACCGTTTTGAATTGAATAATCAAACTAACTAATGAAGGAGAAAAAGTGCCATCAAAAGCCAACTAGTTTTTTGTCGGCAAAACAATTTCGAGTTCGCTACTGTCACATTCATGGAATAGTTCTTAGAAAGATTGCTCTTTAACAATTATTGTAATTATTGGTAATTTTATGGCTATGCATGATGATGTCAACAAGCCAACAATATATTCTGACAAATATTTACTTAATGTGAACTTGACCTTTGACTTACAGACATCGGACTTACATGTGACACGTCGTCTTTTGATGGTGACCATCTGTGTGAATTTGGTTATGAAAACAACATCAAATGCATAAAAACGGACACGCCAAAATCTGACAGACGGACTAACGCACGCAAGCTCATACATACAGCCGCCATTGTGACAACTATTTCGAGTTCACGGCAAGCGGTTTTGACAACAAAATGAGAAAGTACCTTCTCTCTTCTATAAGTAGAACTTTCAATATGAAATGAACAAACCTGTAAAGGAGACATTGCTGTCTTTATTCCCATGTTGACGATTGGTCGTAGTGATCTGGGTTTCGGAACAAATCGTAGTGATGAAACACCTATTGCTAATCTAGTGTCCAGGAGTTGCTTTACAAGACGCTGAAAATACTGAATTTCATTAAAAACTGATTCCTGAATGCACCCTTCTCACGAAATGTGATATGGAAATATCTGTTATACTTGGCGTACTAAATTGCTCTTACTGTAAGAGACGTAGCAATGAATAACACTCCTCCCTTGGTGTTTTAAGTCCACAAGAAACATAAGGTTTGGGCCTTGTCATGTGTGTATTGCCTCTGGCAACATTAAGACTCTACAATAACTCATTTTTTTAATAAAACAGACAAGCTCAAAATTAATATAGCTGATTACTCGTTACATAGCTCAAGGATGATTATAAAAAGTAAAGTTTGTTTGTTCCATTTTTGTTTAAAATAACTCAGACGCTGGTTTTACAACCCTCCTTTGCAACAAGTCTGTAAAATATTTATGACATGATGAGCACAATTATAAAATAAAGATAGTAAGGCAAAGTTATTATGTGATTTCGTTCTTTAACAACACATATTTATTCATAATCAGTCAATTCATAACGTTGCAAACTTTCCGTTTCATACAATTCTAATTTAAGCATGTGTTTATGACTTTAAGAACAAGCATCATAAAATAACCTGCTACTCCAAGGATATGGAGTCTAGTCCATGTGCTTTGTCTGAAGTACACTGTTCTATGCTTCATGAAAGTCGTTTCCGTGGTGTAGAAAAAAGTGCGTAGAAGAACAAAGACGAACTTCGACATGATCCAATAAACGAGTCTGCCTAGCAAGCTTAGCTTACACAAGTTGCAAGGTACGTTCTTCATCCAGACTATGGTTTTTGTCTGTAAATGAAAGGAAAATAGTTTTATTTGTTTATTTGGTTATTAGTTTCAATAATATAAACTCATGAAACGCACACAGTCATGATACACTATGGGAGTTCTTCCAGAAGACTAAGCTTCAGTAACAGAGGTTGCAGGACTTTCAAAGTTGTATTGTCATGCATTAACTGTATGATTGCAAAGAAATACTGTTTGAACCAAACAAGGGCTTGTCAATTGTTATCAGTTGGCCAAGTCTCATATCTCGTTTTAAAGTAGAACGATGAAACTTGCTTCACAACTATGCGCATTGAATTTGATTTCATGTTCATCAACATGCAAATATCTTAATACTGATTTCCAATGTCTTTATGGTGATCCTCCGATGACAACAGTTACATTGGACAAACTTTTCATACACATTTATAAGTGACAGTAGGAGCACCAAAAATATTAATGTACTATGTGTGAAGTGCAAAGTGAACAAAACTTAAAACAGTTTTACCTTCATTCCAGACGTAAGCCTCTCCAGTGAAACCTTGTCAGGTTTTCCACTTGATATGAGCCATGCAATATCTGCAAAAGAATCGAGCTACACTTTGCAGAAATACTAAATACTAACACATCTCTAAAACGTTTAAACAGGCATACTATTTTCTTATGAACTACTGAATTACATTATGTTTTAGTAACACATAGCTTTAAAAGCGCACAGATAAAAAACAACACTATCTCAATTTTATAAAATAAAAACTCCCGCAAAAAAATGCTCAGCAACCAAAATGTGACAATTTGTAATAAAACAATAATAAACTGCCAAAGGATGTAATTAATTAACAAAACTATAAACCTACAACTCTCATAATAACTTAAGCACAAACGCATATATAGAAATAAAATGGGCACTACAGTGATCAGTCTTGCAGCTATGATTTGTTACACAGTAAAGTGTTACAAGAGCACCGTGGAGCGAACACCAAAGCTCGTCTGTTAGTGTTTTGTTTCAGTGAAAAAACAAATTAGTCAGAGTATTGTATTTTGATACACATATGCGTATTGGCTCAATCAACATGTTTTCAAGTTATATGTCTTGAACGGTTTTTAGATATGGCCATGTTTAAATGTTTGCACTTCCCAGCTGACGCCATCAAGGCTATGACAATAATGTTCTTCTTCGAAAAACAAACGACCTATCACGGATCTGCTTAAGAAGTGCATACCCTTGAGTAACAGGTTCCTGTTGTGACTCCCGCCAAGTAGTTCATCAGGGACTACCCTCACAATGCAAGCCCGAATAAACAGGAACACATGCCTATGTTGATGGTTGGAATTCAACAGGTGGACTTGGGTTGCTGAATTCTTCATGCTCGACCCGTGTTTTCTACCTATCATAGAAATTGTGAAAATGCATGAACAGTGGGAATGCACATACTTATTATGAGTTATAAATGGTCCACTCATATCGCAAATGTAACAAAATGCATAACATCCTGTTTTTAAAGAAAAAAATATCTCATTGTTCAAACGAATGGCGTCATTTCTACTTAAAAGTGCTGGAATCACAAGCATGTACCGTGTAGGTATAATGATAAAATCCCACTTAGACACCTGGACCGGTATTCATAAAACATCTTATGGAAAAGTCTGTGAAGTCGATTTTTCAATTTCATTGTCATTTGACATTTTCAAGAAATTATATCATATGTCCAGCCTGATACTTAAATAAGGTTGATCACTTCAGATAGAAAATACCTTAAGATATTTTATTTATTCTTACCTAGAAAAATAAAGACGCTAAGAATATTAAAATTATATTGTAATTGTAATTTACCTAGCACCTTTCTGTTCGTTGTTGACGAATTAACCTTTCCAACAGGACAATGCTTGTTCAGCAGAGCTTTTAAAGGACACTTCCTATCACATAAAATAAAATAATACATCAGGTTTATTTTGAATCAAAGACAAAAAGGAAGATACAGAATAAACTTTTTGCAGCCTTTAAACCGACTTTGTATATCTATAAAACAACACTATATGAAACAAGAAACTGGAGCTTGTTTGGTCCCAAAGAACATAATGAACAAAGAGGATTTGCTTGTCAGTATATTCCATTGAGTGAGCTATACTTTACAGTCACGTTACCACGGGTGAAGTTTTTACTTTTGAAGTTCAAAGGGTGAAATACATCGCAATCTTACACTGAAATTAACAAATTTCCTTTTTATCGTTTATCTGTGGTTTATGTGTGTCAAAGCCCTGTGTGCGACGACATTTAATTTCAACGACATTTAATTTCAACGTGGGGGTGCTAAATTTTAAAATCAGTATTTGTACTGTTTGAAACACTGAAACATCGTTCTTTATTATAAAAATACTTACAATGAATTTTTATTATCATATACTATTAAATACGTCCTATGTTTCTTAAATTATCTGATTCAAAGTCTGTTTCTTATTTACAATTTCTTGTACTACTAACATTGATAACGCTCTAGAATGTACAAGCCTTTTGTTCTTCTAATCAAAGTTAAATCTTACTTTAAGTTTTGGGCAATATCCGTAAAGTATGCCTGAATGAGTTGTCTTGTAGATGCGTCTACCTCAGTCACTCCAAGCATTTCCGTGACCATGCCATCTGCTTGTCCGCTTTTCATGGCTGTAGATAAACTTGCCGATCCAAGTATTCGTTCTCGTGCATTCCGTGCATAAAGAGTACTCTTCTTTTCAAGAATTACAGTCGGTCTGAAAACAAAGATAACCACTTTCTTTTCTGTAAACTCTTCGCCTTTTTAAAGACTGTATTAGTTTCAGTACTGATTCAATTTCAACATTTTGTCTATGGTTTGTAGCAACAAGAAATATTTTTTTCAGTAATTTATATTGAGTAAGATAAAATCCATTTCTAGTAGAAAACAAACAATAAAAGAGAGCCAAACCTGCGTAAGTGTGTTCTGATACAAGGTATTGAATTTGCTTTGACCTTCTCTTTCGTACTGGTTTTAGGTGGAATTTCAGCATGTGATGGCACTTCCAACGATTCAATACAGGGAGGCAGTCTAGGCTCAACATTTGATGGCAGTTTCAACACTTCAATGCTGGAATACTGCCTAGTTTCAACTATTGATGGCACTTTCAAAACATCAGTACTGCGATACTGTCTAGTTTTAACACTTGATGGCATTGTAAATGCTTCAATACTGGGATGATGTCTAGTTTCAACATTGGATGTCACTTTCAACGCTTCAGTACTGCGATGCAACCCATTTTTTCTTTCTGTTTGACACTCCTCGCTTGTCAAGCCTCCCTTGTTACCCATAGTATATTCAGTTATATTGGCCTTATTATCCTTAGCAGATCTGCTTCCATTTCCCGTAGGACCAACTTTGTTATCATTTGCAAGTTTGCGTCTCTTTTGCTTAGGTCCATCACAATGTGTTTGTACTGCCAGTGTTTGGACAATATTATCATTAGGCAATCTCCCTATTTTTTGCTCAGGACCATTGCAAAATGTTTTGAATGCCGCGAGTTTTCGCTTTGCTTGATTTTCTGTGGTTCCTAGTTGCTTATCATAATTGAAGGTGTTATACAGTGGAGCTCATATGATGCATAAAACGAACAAACATTGAAAGCATCAATTTTAGATGAACAGAGGTCATAACTTCTGAATAAATATGAATAAAGAAAACCGGTATCAATGTTGAACATATTTTAATTGAATGTTTCATTTTATTTGTTTTTAGCATCTTATGATATGTTTACACCTTAACTTCTATTCCTTAAAAGAACGGCCTTTCGGCAATAAAGATTATCATTCTATGAACGCAACATCTTCGGATATGCTCTGATCGCCTATAAATAAACATGTTCATTGAAAATTGTTGTCATTGTTTCAGTGGTGTAGCAGGCCACGAAAGACTTTCATCAATATGCTAAAAAGTGTCTATTCATGAATTGTTATAATATTACTGTCACTTGGTTTCAAATTTTACGTTAAAAATCAACTATGAAGTTGTTTCTATTTTACCCGCGTTGTTATGACGTTATATTGCAAACTGTTTTCGGTTTCTGTCGGGTTGTTGTTTTTACAGGTGAGAAATGGATGAAAAGAATTGCTGAAAGGTTTTCTTAAATGAAATTAAGTATTTTTGTAACAATTTTGGAAGTAAATAATGAATTATTGGTGTAATTATAAGTAATGAGTTGATTGTCGATTATCGGGGTTTTGAACGCAATTGAGCTGGTTGAAATATGCGTTCTTCGGACTCTACACATTTTAGCCACCCCAACTGCGTTCATACCCCGATAATGACATCATCTATGCAATTAATTCCTTAAATAACTTTGAGTAATTTGATTGATTTTTACATATATACATATCCAATAGGGTCACTCATACTCATTTTCAAGTAAATTGATAAGCTTTGTATCAAGAAAATAAATAAGCAAATTATATTTCACATAAATGAGATTTTAAAAATAATACCATATACTAATAATATCAAATAAACTGGAAAAGCATATGTTTTAGAAAATCTAGATCATAATAGATGAAAGAGCATAGTGATTTATTTTAAACATTGGGATTGATCTTACCAGTCAGTTGAACATAGCAACCTTTTGGCAGGGCCAGATATAGGGATGTGAATTCCACCAGGTATGTTACAACAGAGTCACCCATCCTGTAAAACACACACATATTCTTTGTAAGGTAAAAGTCTTGATCAAATAATTCATATTGTGTATATCAGCACTATCTAAGTTGTGGCCTTGATGTTTTGCAGAACGCAAATAGCCACAATGCTGATGATGAAAATGATGATGACAACAAGGCTTTGCCAAAACCGTGACTTTAGTTTCAAGAAAACAGATTTAACACAACACTCACTTTTTATGAAACTCTCGCCAGGGTTGTGTGAGGAGTCTTGTGACCATTGAATTACAGTAGCGACTCTCTACATTTCCGGTACTCAGAGTGGCTCCATGGGCAGACGACATCTGAATGAGATAGCATGGTATTTGTCCAATGATTTTTCATTGCGGTGACATGTGTGTGAGGTCTATGAAAAAGTGACATCATTGCAAACAGCCGCATTTGCACCGTATACATTCAATTATCTCGGAAACACTTATATCCGCATGGCAGCTGGATTATCACAAAGAAATTTGCAAATAAGGAATGTAAATATAAACTTTTAATATTTAAACTTGTGGTTCATTTGCTCAGTGTTTTGGACCCCTCTTACGATGCACTGACCAAATGTTATCAAACCTTGAATCTGTAAATATTATTTGGTTGGTGATGTTGATTTTTTCTATTAAACACTATTACCAATTGTTGGTAGAAAATAAGTGTTTGACTTTTGCTCTTGACCATTTAATTTCAGTTCCGTTACATTTCTAGTTTGCAAAACAGCTTAATAGAATTGTTGATATTTTAAATTAGCACGTTATCATTTTCAACATTTGAAGAAGAAGGTATGGTTTGAGGCAGTTTCATTTTTTATTTAGGCATAACTTAATCATTATTAAAGCCAGTTATGGTATTTGCTGTACATGTGAACATAATCTTTGGCAACATTTGTACCAAGTTCCATTTCAATATTTTAAACATAAGTTTGGACTATATCTAAGATAAGAAGTTGTTGCCAATAATGCTGATGCGATGCCACAGCTGACAACAGCATGAAGGACATGACAATAACTCGACTTTTATCTTTAACAGTCAGACATGCTAAGATGTCAGTGGTTTAAGTACATGCAGCTAAGTTGGTGCATGTACTTATTGTTTGTTTCAACTTACCAAATCATATCCCAGTGTCAGAATGTTACTCTCTCTAAATGTCTTCTTTCTCTGCATCAAATGACAAACACATTTATACGAAGTCTGATTATTTTAAATGCTATCATGATAAAAAAAACAGAACCATTAAAATTCATTATTAATTACTCTATGTAGCAGCTGAAGTTCTGAAAACATGTTTACTATAAATAAGTATGATTCAACGATTTGTTTCAAAAATGAACTGAGATTTAAATCATTGAAGAGTTCAGTTTAACAAACATACTAACATCCCAGTTATTATCCACGAACAATGAAGGTAATAAAAGACAACGTAACAGTTATTAGACTTACCCAAATTTGTATTCTGAAAGAGTTTGCAACTCACATTTACTATTTCCATGACTATATCTTCCAAAGGTTTTGTGTGTGCAGTAGTCCGCCATTTGAAGCCGGGTGTTCCATCTCCCCAACAAACACAGACAGCCTTCAATAAACACTGATCTGAACTGTAACATAAGGATTGCAATTTAGTTCAGAGGAACTCGTGCAATCTTTGATGCCCTGGTCAAACAGACAATATGTTGCATTGAAGTGCATATATCATATATATTAGTTTAGTTTAAACTTATTTTTTTTACAACGATTGTGAAACAAGCTATTGCAACTTATATTTATCACTCTCATTGGCACGATTTTGCGCAAGAGTGTAGTCTTGTTTTGTGGGGAAAACCGGATTACCCGGAGGAAACCCACTTGTCCGACTTCGTGACCACTAACCAAACTCACATGCGCCCAGACCGGGAATCTAACCCGGGTCGCCTAGGTGAGAAGCGAATGCACTATATTTGGAGTGAACAATATATAAGTATTTCTTTATCATTTTATTAAAACACTTCGATGAATTAGTATGTCAATTGAATGAAAGTTTGTCGAATTGTCCCAATTTGTTGAATAAGAATTGTCCCAATTTGTTGAATAACTACACTGTAAGCTTACTTAGTCAATCACGGGTCATACTTAGTACTGAGGATAACATGAATTGAATGAAAAGTTGACGCCTCCAGAATTCACTATTTCAGACTAGAATTTGTTAGAATTTAAAATGAATTGTTTTGAGGGGAGTCGCCCAATTCCGCAATGATATTTTATGTCATATATATAAAATATATATTATATATATATATATATACATTATGGTTTTCAGAGAGAGGCACATGTCAAAAGACTGGGCCCCTACGCTACAACTCACAGCCCATGCCCTTAGCCCATAAAATTGCCTTAGTTTACTTTTTGATGTCGATATTGGAGATAAAGTAATAAAATAAACTCAAAAATGCACCATTTCAGATTTGAAAGAATTAAAATTTAAAATTAAATTATTGTCGGGGAGTAACCCCAACATCCAATGCAAAGATAAGGCTCACGTCAAAATGTTGTGCCCCTAACTTGGCCTAAGTTAAGCCCTCTTACGATAATTCCTGGATGTGCCCCTGTTATGACCAGTCAATTGTAACCACGGCCCTCCCAGGTCCGGGAATAGCGGGGACTTTGACTCTCGGTCCAGCAAAGCCCGGGTAAAATCCCCGCCCTGGGGGAATGAACAGCTGGTAAAATCCCAGCTAAATGCCCCCGCACCCCAGGGCCCCTATGTAAGGCCCATTCTCCGATATATTTGGCGCGAAGCCAAAACCACCGCATTCACCCGGCACTGCGGGGCCACCTGAAAGGTAAAAACACAGCTCATTTCCCCGTATAGCCACGGACCTGGGGGGCCGTGGTTACAATTGACTGGTGCATTACAGACCATTTTATTTTAACCTTAATTTTGAAGAAAGATTATACATTTTGTATGGTCTCACAATCTAAATTTCAAATATAACTAAGCATGCTTAAGATATTTAATGGACGAGAATTTTATCATGGGTTTTCATACAAATCTGGCTCCGAATCCCTTTTCATCCTTTTCCATCAACCAGTCACTCAATTGGCGAATTTGGTGATATTTTTTAGTCAAAACTTCCATGTCTAACGTCAGCGATTCAGATAAACATTATCCTGGATATATGGCAAAAGTTTAAATAAGGGACGCAACTATTGAAACAATTTAACGAAAAGTAAAATAAGTGGGGTAATTTCCAATATTTCAAAAGGCTACATACAACTATTTCTGAGGCAAATGCTATCTGAACCACATCTAGGCAAAAAAAAATAAAATAAAATGATTTGGTAAGGTTTACATTCCATTCAAACACAGCTAGCGTCGGTATAATTTTTTTTAATTTTTTTTTTTTATTAAGCTTGAATTAAGAACTTTATTGTCACCATCAGAGAATGTCGTCAGCTTTTATATAAAGCTCAAAAGGTTTAATCTACATATTAAAACTCACACTTTTTTACATGTCCTTTTTACCAATTAAAGATTATAAGTATCTTCCATGGCCGAGAGTGTAAGTTTATTCCGACCCGAGCGTAGGGTGTTTTGCGGAAACGACAGTCTACAACAAGGGAGGTAATTACAATGTGGTGGCCATTAAAAAAAGAGTTTCATACGGGCATTTTATCTTCGCCCGTGGGCAAGATAGGAATTTCTAGCATGGTTAAATTATTGGATCTACTTATCTAAGGTGGGAGAAAAATCAGTAGGGTCGGCGCCTATTTCGTATGTAGGGTCGGGTAACTCGAACCAAATGTATCTTTCTCTAAGGCCATTAGCGTGTTGTCTAATATTGATACAATCTGTGATTAGTCGTCATTATAGTTTTGATGTCAACTGTGGCGGTATTTTTATTATAGCCACATTAGATTTTATGTCTTAATTTTATGAAAGACCACAAACACAATTTTTCACTGTTTCTTTCTTTATTTATACAGTTTTAACTATTTTAATTCCAATAACAACTCACAGTAAATGCCCTAAATAGTGAATAGTAAGTAATGAATTTATTTCCAGATGTTAACACTTTCTAAGTATTATAATCTAACAATTTGTCATATATCCAATTTATAATTGATAGTCCGATGTTATAAACCTTTTAAAATTCTTTTTATTTAACTCCTTTTAATTTACTTTTAAGTCTTTTTAATTCTAACTCCTTCTAATTCACTTTTTAACTCTTTTCTAAACGCCCAACAAAGACCTTTTATACTATTATTTACCGCCAAAACAAACATGAAGTGCACGAGTATTGTGTGTAGCACGAATTCATGTGTTATTCGTGCGACTCCGCCGGAGCAATGACACCGTTGAATAACACCGGTAGACTAATAGCGATTAGTTACAAGGTCAACGGTACAAATGAAAAATGTTATGCTTACACGATGTTACTGTACTATCGTAAAAAGATAATACAAAGTAAAGTTTAAACAAATGATAACCATATAACATCTGTATAACATAAGAATCAATCTCAAAAGTATTTTATATTTAACTAACTCATATTAAAATAAAAGTCTGGTATTTCGCAATGTTCGCGACATCGACAGTTCTGTATGTCTGTATATATGCTATGTCAATACTAATGATATAATAAACCTGATATCATGTACATACGCTATAAAGGCTTTATATTTCAAATAAAACAGATCTTAACTTAGTTGTTTGGTAATTCACTGCCTAATGATTTGTTTTATTTATATCATGTACGCCGTTGTTTCCTGTATACTTTTTACTCGTATTGTGTCGATAAAATGCTAAAGATAATATATAGAGGCATTAGAGCACCGAAATTTAACTCATTCTTTGGTTTAAAATGATATAAAAAAGTCGTTTTTAATATATCACTTCAAACAAATGAGTCAATTATCTGTGATGAAACGTATGATTAATGGGTTTTATATATATCATGAAACAATACTTAAACATTGTCAGCTGACCGGAAATTATTCATTATAGTGCACTTATCACGACAGTATCGTCCATACTGCGTAAATGAACGATTGTAAATAAACTCTGAGATAATAAGTAAGATATACATCTGGGATAGTATAACTTCATAAACGAAAATTGTGTTTAAAACGATATATAAGTAAAACAAAAAAAGACATATTTAATAAAAAGGTATTGGGACTTTAATTAATTTGTTTAAAATTTGAACATTATCTACTTACAAAATATTGATCAGTAATTGTAATTGAAAACTTCTGTTGGTGACGCCGTGCCATAAAATGCCACCTATAAAGAGGGCCGCTTCTTGTAAAAAGATTCAGGAGGATATTTTGAGCTGTTCCATCCATCTAGGAACCCTGGAGCGACCCCGGGTGCTCCCATGCGGACACAACCTGTGCGAAAATTGCCTGAAAGACTTCCTGTCTGAGCGACAGACGGCCATGAGAAGAAACCTAGCGGCAGAAGTGACGTGCCCGCTCTGTAGAAAAGTAATCAACATTTCAGGTATTGAAAAGATTATATTATAAATCATAATCTATTGACAATCGTATGCCTACCAAATCTTCAATTGTTGCCGATATTTTTAACAATATTACTGGAGTTACATATGAATAAATGTCTCGTGTTAGCCAAACTATAAATACACGTACACTTATCCAAACAAGTACATGTATAGTTTACTTTATACTTATAATACATAAGTGACAGTATTTGTCAGGGATGGTGAAACCATAGGTGACAATATCGGTTATGGATGATGAAACGTTTTATTTAGTTACATAAATGGCAGAATCTGCCAGAAGGAGTAAGACGTATTTTGAAACATAGGCGGCAGTATCGGCTAGGGATTGCGAATCATATTATTTCGATACATTTTCGTCAGTATCGACCAGGTATGTTTAAACCATAGGTGACATTATCGGTCAGGGATCTTTAAACCATAGGTGACAGAATCTGTCAGGTATATTTTTACCATAGGTGGCAGTATCGGTCAGGTGTGGTTAAACCATCTTGACAGTATCAGTCAGGGATGCTTAAACCATAGGTGACAGTATCGGTCAGGAATGGTTAAACCATAAGTGACAGTATCGGTCAGGCATCGCTATTCCATAGGCGACACTATTGGTCAGTGATGGTTAAACCATAAGTGACAGTATAGATCAGGGATAGCTAAATCATAGTAGGCACTATCGGACAGGGATGGTTAAACGTATTATTTTAGTACAAATGTGATAGTATCGGTCAGTTGTGTATAAACCTCATGTGAAAATATCGGTCAGGGATGATAAAACCATAGATGACAGTATCGGTCAGGGATGTTGAAACTAAAGGTGAAAGTATCGGTCAGGGATGTTGAAACCATAGGTGACAGTATAGGTCAGGGTTACAGAAACGCTTGTCAATGTATTTGAGTATTACTCCACAAGTTCGAAAACGATCATTATTATGAATGAGTTTTTCAAGTTTCTTTGACCCCATTGTTTTAGTTTTAATTGAGTTACAACAATGGACATACTTACATGTCCTGGCCTGTCAGTCAAACGAGCTAGTAAATACCAGACCGATCAATCAGCGTCCAGATTAGGCATGGCTTATAAGTTGCCGTTGCTATTCGCCATGACTTCGACAATCTGCACATATTAACAGTAGTCTGTTGTCTGTATATTTATCACAAATGATTCCATTTTTCTTTAATGCTGCCTAAGCAATGCTGCATTCTTGCATTTGTTTGATAACAAAGGACTTTTAAGTAGACTATTTTCAACCTCTTAAAATGACTTAATGTAACTGTACATAATAAACGTTCATTTGCCTTTAGTCTTAAAACAATAATTATTTATGTTTTGAACTTTGTCTCCTTCTTGTGTGTAAAGTTCAAAATCAGAAGCATATACAGTTGCTTTTAAGTCTGTTTGGACATTTTAGTAAAAATGACAACTCAGTTGATTTGAGTTACATTTTTTATTAAATGATAAAATATCTGTAACTAAAGGTCACAAAATGTATCTTCGAATAGATAAAACAAAATCATCTTTGTAAATGACGCAAATCAAAGTAAAAACCTGTGCATTTATAATGACTTTGGTCAATAATAATTCTTTACACTTGTATAGAACAGGTGATTCTTCAAGGAGGAAGGAAGAAAAACAGCGAAATCCATTGAGTTTTTATAATGTAAATAAAGAAACGTTGTTTTCTGTTGACTTTCAGATAGGAAATTAATACATGTTTTGTTTCCCTAAATTTGAGTTTTATTATATAACCGTAACGAAATCCTTATGTTATTTAGAAATGAATTTTTTAAAGTTTAGATATTATTTCTACCTGAATAGGAACACGTATGAGTTCCGCCTGCATCTGTCTATAATCGTATAGTATTGTATTTACTCGTTAATCAAAGGCAAGCGTCTTTCGTCAAACCCAATGGTCAGAAATGGTTCAATCATGGGTGGCAGTATCGGTCAGTGATGTTTAAACTCTAGGTGGCAGTATCGGTCAGGGACGGTTACACCATAGTAGGCAGTATCGGTCAGTGATGTTTAAACCACAGACGACAGTATCTGTCAGGGATGTTTAAACCACAGACGACAGTATCTGTCAGGGATGGTTAAACCACAGACGACAGTATCTGTCAGGGATAGTTAAACCACAGACGACAGTATCTGTCAGGGATGGTTAAACCACAGACGACAGTATCTGTCAGGGATGGTTAAACCACAGACGACAGTATCTGTCAGGGATGGTTAAACCACAGACGACAGTATCTGTCAGGGATAGTTAAACCACAGACGACAGTATCGGTCAGGGATGGTTAAACCACAGACGACAGTATCGGTCAGGGATGGTTAAACCACAGACGACAGTATCGGTCAGGGATGGTTAAACCACAGACGACAGTATCGGTCAGGGATGGTTAAACCACAGACGACAGTATCTGTCAGGGATGGTTAAACCATGGGTGACGGTATTTGTCACTTTAATATCGGTCAGGAATGGTAAAACCATAGATGGACAGGGATAGTGAAATCATAAATGGCAATATCAGTCAGGAATGGTTAAACCAAAGTCGAGAGTACCATAGGTGTAAATATCGGTCAGGGGTGTTTAAACCATAGGTACAAATATCGGTCAGTGGTGTTTAGACCATAGATTGCAGTATCGGTTTAGGGTGTTTAAACCATAGATGGCGGTATCGGTCAACCACAGACGACAGTGTCTGTCATGGATGGTGTAACCAAGGTTGTAATATCAGTCAGAGATGGCGAACATATTAATTAATATATACGTGGCAGTATCGGTCAGGGATGCTGTAATGTAGTATTTCACTTCATAGGTGACAGTATCGGCCAGAGATTGCGAAATGTATCTTTTAACACATACGTATCAGTATCGGCCATGGATAACGAATGTATTATTTAAATACATAGGTTTCAGCACCGTTCAGGGATGGCCAAACATTTCGTGTTGATACATACTTACCTGTCAAGGACAAACAAATATTTTAATACAAAGACGGAAACACGTAATATTTCAATACATGTGTTGAAGGTTCGAGCAGGATGATTCACGTATTATTTAATACACACGTGGTAGTTTCGGTCAGGGGTTATGAAATGTATTATTTTGATATAATGGTGCCAGTAGCGGTCATAGATATTAAATCGTAATTTAATACAGTGGCAGTATCGGTCAATGGCAAAATGTATTACTATAACCAAAAGGTCGCAGTGTATTATTTTAATACATACGTGACTGTATCGGTCACGGATGCTGAAACGTGGTACTTTGATACATAGGTGCCAGTATATGTTAATGATAGTTAAACGTATTATTTTAACACAAAGGTGAATGTATCGGTCAAGGATGGTGGAACGTTTTATTTGAACACAAATGTGGCACTTTCGGTCAGAGATAGTGAAGCGTTTTTTAACACATAATAGGCAGTATCGGTCCGAAATGTTGAAACGTATTACTTTAATACGATATGGGTAAGGGATGGTGAAACGTATTTCTTTTCATTTAGTCTTATTATAAGTTTATAACGCATACAGACGGAAACAATTTATTTATTTTCACACCCCGGACTGATACTGTCACATATTGTTTAATATAATTGATAATCGTAATGTCACATTTCTATAATACTGTGGAAAGTACCGGTAAAAGCCAACTAGTCAAATATATCAATGAGCCTGATTAGACATAGGTTTGATTACCGAGTGTTTAATATGTACCATTATTCTTGGCATGATGGGCCAGTTTCCAGTAATAGTTCTGATTATGAACATTATAACTCTGGGTTCCGACAAAACCGCACCGATTGATGAAAAGTTCAAACAGTTTCCACTGAACGTTCCGATGATGATCAACATCATTAATCTGGTTCACTAGTATTGTTTCAGACAAAACAGTCCGAGTTGATGAAGTTGGGTCAGTTTCAAATGAAAGAACGTTCTATTTATGATCTTTATAAATCTTGTGCACTAATATTGTTTCAGACAAAACAACTCCAGTTAATGAATGGTTAGAGCAGTTTCCACTGAACGTTCTGATCATGAACATTATAGAGGAGGGAACCAGGAACGGAGATGCCACAGTGACACAACACAAGTGCTCATTGCACGAAAATAAAGATGCTCAGGTCTGCATACTTTAATGGTTTATAAAGAAACATATGAGGCAAACCATGGTCATTGTACTATGGCCAATTTAAAAACAAAACACCGATCTGTAGGCGCAAAACATACATGTGGTGTACAACCAAATCATTATTATCACAACCACACCCGTACAAGTAATTAAGTGATAATTATTAAACAAAACAGGGATTTTACGCAAGTTTGTGCTACATTTTCGTTCATTTACCTTAGAACTAGACATGTTTGAAAATAAACGACTCTGTAATATCTTACACATGGTTTCAGTTAAATTCAGTTAAATACTTATTGTAATTGCCAATTGTGTAGTTTCATGTTAGTTATATTTTAAATATGATAGAGTTGAAACTTTTCTGAAGTATATATCAATAAATAGTTGAAAACATAAACAAGTACACAACTTGAAGTTTACTTTCATGGCAATGTTTACACACACACATTCTATCGTGTTTTAGATGTACTGCTTTGATGACAACGAATATGGCTGCCTTCCCTGTTCAAGAACAAAACATATGTGTTGCGAGAGAATTGTTTTTCTGAACGACGAAGATCAATTAATTGAAGTATCTAACAAAGTCCTAAATGAGGTTGTTGGTGTTAAAGAAGATATATCACAGACGATAGAACAAATGGGTTCTATAATTGATAATGTTGCGCTCGAATCCGATGCAATCATTGAACACGTTAGGATATTCAAGTTAGAAATGGAAAGGTTGCTGCATCAGCTTTGCGAAAAGGTTATAAGTGATGTAGACGAGAAACGTAATACGGAGGTAAAACGAATAGATAAATTTAGAAATAAGTACAGAGTACAGTTTGTCGACCTAAACTCTGCGGAATCTTTACTGCAATACCACATCAATGGTGACTTGGATAATGGCGATTTGCTTGTAGCTCTTCAACAATCAATATCAGTTGTATCAGAATTACAGACTGAAATGAAATACGACAAGGAACCCATACCTATGACTTTAAAATGGACCGCAAGTGAATTAGTAGACCACATAAAAAAGGATATGGAAGAACTTCTGCAGAAACCGGTTTTGGCAATAGATTCTCACAACCTAGAACCCGACAAAGATAACCAAGCACTTGATATAGTTGCCGATGCCACTGAGAGAAATGGAAAGAAAGAGATCTCCACATCCTTAAATGATTCAAATACATATAGGTCTGAATTAGTATCTTCAGATTATGCAAGCGAGAGTTTGTCTTTATCGACGATATCGACAATAAACGAAGAACAGCCGATGTGGTTTCGAAAAGCAGAAATAATAGGCTTGATCAAACCGAGGACTAAGAGTATTGACAAATATGACTGCGACATCACTGCGTGTCTCGTGACGCAAGATGACGAATTTTTTCTAGTTGATCATAATAACAACAATATAAAACAGTTCGCCGGTGAATCTGGCGAGTTTAAGTTTAAACAACACAGGCGGTTTACAGCTCGCCCCTGGGGTGCTGCAGCATGGAATTCATCGGGTGAAGAAAGAATTGTTGCGATTTCATTTCCTCATGTGCAGTCAATAGCGTGTCTTGATTTTAACAACTCTTCATCCAAACTTAGGTCAGTAAAAATACAACACAGTTGTTACGGCATCGCTATCTTCCATGATTCCTTAATTGCTACAACGTACGACGATGGACATTATGTTTTATTTCTGAAAGAAGATTGTTCGATTACAAGAAAGATATCACTAGCCGATTCTGGAAATCCCACTATCATGCGTCCGATCTCCGTTCTTCATAACACAATAGATGACAACATTATTGTTACAACGGAAGGTCATTCATCTGCAAACGGATCTATACTTTACATCGACGCGGTCGGAAACATCGTTGACACAGTTACTACGGCAAAAATCAAACGTTGTTTTTCATGCGATTACGATAAAGATGGTAACCTATACATCTGTGACCGAAAGTCTTCGACGGTTTTCGTGAAATCAAAACTAGGCGACGCATTGAAATCTCTATTAACATCAAAACATGGAATAAATCAGCCTTGTTGCCTACGATTTCTTCAAGGAAGAGTCAAATTCGTGGTAGCAGATGAATCCAGTTCAGTTAAATTGTTTTGTTTAAATGAAATTATTTAACATGAAGAGGAAACAAACCCGGACATGGCATGGATAATTTTTAAAACCACGTTTTATTTCCTTCTATAAACAGGTTTTGAAGATTAGTTCGTAGTAGGTTACAGGATTAAACATTTTAAAAGTTTAAATTTCGAAAATGTTCACTGTAGCAAACATGTGTCTTGTTTTGCGGAAATTAAAGGAAATAACATCATTATCACTTCTATATAGTCTGTTATTCAATTGTTCAGATAATGCTTCTATTCAGCTGACCTTAAACATCGAATTGTGTATATTTTGTTTCTTAAACTTTGGTGCAAAGTATATAAGCATTGAATAAACTATTCGCTATAGAGTAGTTAGATATCAGATATTGCTTTCCGATCGTATTGATTGGTTTCGAATGGAATTGTTTCAAACATAAACTCCTTATGATTGTATACCGACCACGATCAATATGTAAACAACGTATGTAGTTTAAAGCTATGAATTGAAATACATGTGCATTGGTTATGAATCATTATTAATTCATTGGAACATAACTAAATTCAAAGGTAATGTCATTTTCTAGTTCATTGTTGTGATAGTTATTCCAATATTACTATTTTGGTTTTAAACTAAGAATTGTGATACTACAGGTAAAATATCAACTTAACAAATATAGCTCCACTTCGGAACGACTTGTTTCTATTTGAGTTTACAAGCCGAAGCCTCTATTTTCAAACATTGGGTTTAGTCAAGTTCAGCTTCCGAAGCTTGAATGTATGTATTTATTAACCCCTGTTAACTAAGCACAGTTTGCCATTCTGTAAGCTTGTATGGAAGTTTGATGAGAACATAATTCCGTAAGTTGTATAGTGTTTGTTGTTTGTTCTTTTACAGTATAAAGAGAAACCCATGAGAGGCCATGCTACTATCAGAAAAGTGTTTAAATAGAAACAAATGTGGTAAATTCTTTACATGAGACGCAAACTTTGACGGTATTTTGAATGAGGTGGATTTTTGTATATTGAAGTAACACACTACTCTATAATCTATGATAGATAAAAGAAAGTTTCTTCTTCTATAATCTATGTGTTGGTACATATTCTTTTGAGCCGAATCGTCTTTTGATATTTTGCTAGTGTGATAACAGTTAATGTATCATTTTACGTTTCTTGTTCAGTTAACAACTGATTAACATGCATATATCAGTGATGTGGTAGACATCACCTCATTCATTACCATGGCGACGTACATTATGTCACCAATGTGACGAAACTTAAAGACAGTTTAAAACTATGGGAACAAAACCCCAGAAGAGAACAGTGATTCTATTGTATAATTGATATGCTTATCCTTATATTAGACTGAGGCTGGTGAGGCACCAATTTCAAAGATCTAAACAGACTGATATTCGGCTTTTTACCAATGTTCATATATTCATTGGTTGAACCAAAACTAAAATAATTGGTATAAGTTAGTAAGCGAAAATCGCTTTAAATACCACTAAAGGGAGACGCATTTAAAGAGGATGAGCCTGAACAAGTTGATATTCGGGTCGTACAAATGCCACCAGGACCATGAACACCGAACGGAAGTGGACATGAAGGAATGTAATGATATGGAGCAAAAACGGTACGTATGGCGACGATTAGTAAATATTGAGGTCATATTGTTTTTACTTTAGCTTTTATTCCTAATTGTGGGGACATATGTGAGGTATTCGTAAACTAGTACAATCATGCAAAGCAATTCATTGCTCGTTCGAGACCGTTTAAATATGGTTGGCCTTTATTTGTTTATTATGTTCAACATGTTTAATTACTGTGTAGTGTGTTTTTTTTTTGTGACGTTTTCTTTTGTTTTCATGAGATATAAAAAACGCTGTTGATACATATTGAGACAAGCATGAGGTTGAGTACTCAAAAACTAGTTAAACTAGTGTCCTCCCGTTTCGCTGACGGTCCCAAGGCAGTACCTTCAAAATAAATTATAAAATGATAATGGTGCCTGTTGTTGTTTGTCTATGTTGTATCGAAGCGTAGTGCGCCTCTCGTTGAGTGTATGTAAGACCTTAACATTGTACCTCTATGTTTTTCCTTCAAGCCCAGTAGTTTCAATGTTTGTCCAGATAGTGTATACACAACTTACTAATCCAATCATCTTATCACGATGTGGCATTCAAAGTCGATATTTAACGAACGCTTACTTTAAAATGGCGTGTAATAAATGACGCATTTCTTTTACGATGTTTTGCGATTTGAGTGAAGAAGATCGTTATCAAGATTGAAGCACAGAAATAAAAAAGACCATTGATATTGATTGCAGGCTTATTTTGAAATGCTAGGAAGGAGAGGAATTCTTTCTCTTTTGAGGAATTTTCTTTGAACAAGTTATTTTAATTTCAGTCGTGAGATGGAATACAAGCTTGAAGCACAGAAATTAGAAGACCAGAGAAAGAGAGACATAAAGAAAAGATGGAAGCATTGCAGCTCAATATAGAACTGGAAAGGATGAGAGAGCAAAATATAAGGTAACTAAATGAATGTACTGATTATCATTTTGATCGAATACAGATATCAAAGGTTTCAAGAATATTAAACCGGAAAGTTTTAGTTTGTTTCAATTTTATACAAGAACGCAATATAAGCGTCCATTGCTTTGTGTGTTCAATGCAACAACTCCAAATCTTACACAAGAACCTAATAACTGTTATATTAAGATGCAAAATCGCATAACCTGCTTCTATTTCTATGCAAGAACGAACTCAATAGCTGCTTCTATTTCTATATCGTGACATGGATTCAAGAATATTATAAATGCTTTTATTCTTAAATCATGACCTTAAAGCTGCACTCTCAAAGATTGAACGTTTCGACAACTTTTTTGTCTTTTTTTTGTCTTGGAACGAGCCAATTTATGTGAAAATGCATATTAACTAACCATTCATATAATAATGCTGACATAAAATAGTCACATATTTTTGTATTAAGTTCAAATATTGATGTTTTATGCATTTATCTTAAACCGTTAGTAACGCTTTAAGACATAAAAGACTTGTTTTCGAACTGAAATATGAAAATCTGCGATCAAATATTTTGTCAGTAGTCTTTTATCACTAGTTTTTCAGATATTTACGCAAAAATTTGCTTATTCCAAGACAAAAAATAAAACAGTTGTAAAAACGGTAAATCTGTGAGAGTGCAACTTTAATTTAATAACACACTAATTGTTTCCATTTATATCAGCAATGTATTTTATACTCTTCTAATGATAAATAGCTAAAACATTGTTGTTTGGAAAACGATTTACGATATATCTTTTCAGAAATGAGCAGAAAGTCCAGAAGTCAAGGATATGCAGTATCAGCTGAAAAACTTTTGACATTTGTTTCATTCAAAATAGGCAACATTGAAACGTCAAATTAACGAAAGTTATCACAGATGTGATAAATACCCCGACAAACCCGTTTGGACACAGGAATGGCTGACAGTCATGTTTTCGTATTAACAACATTAGCATGTGAATTATAAAACTCGCCATTGTTTTGCCACTTAAGTTTTGTTTTGAACACTGAACTACCAACCAGGGTCACAGTATTTGTCAGTCCTACTAAACTGTCACATAAATCCCGGATTCACGAGTTGCCATGCTATGCAAAGCTCTTCTGCAGGTTCATGATCGAAGGTGCACTACTGTTGCAGCTACATGTGACATGTTCCTTTTCAGGCCATCTGTAACTAAGTCAAGGGTTATAACTCCTCCCGTAACATATTGTGGAATGTCACTCAAGTCAGACGAGCGAAATCCCTATTCTGACAAACATTCCTATGAAGTTTAATGGTTGTATGTGCCATAGTATTGGAGTTAAATGCATCAAGCACTAGTCTAGAAGGGACAAAACGTGCCTATATAGCCCCATTAATTCATGACCAAGTTACAGCCCAGACAATTTTAAGAAAAAACAAGGACGTTTCAAAAAAGGCCTTGTCAGTTTCAATTTGACCTACAGTCTTTGACTTTGCACGCTATAAGTCATCTTCTCATAATGAACATGTGTGCGAATTATAAAATCCCCCATGTTGAACTGTTATCAAAATCGCATGCCCAATACGTGTGTTGTACAAATGTCGTGCATTTCAGTTAAATTGAACGTAATTCAGAACCACAAGTAAGACAAAAGAGATATGATAAATTATGAACACTTTTATGCAATGCTAAAACACATATTCATTTAAAATTTGCCTCAAGTCTATATCGCACGCGACGGCAGAAACATCTTTGCTATCAAGCTTTAATTTGCTTGAATATTATTGACAACGACAGCAGAACAGATTTATTTTTATTTTTAAGAATAGTTCACATTTTCAGTTAATTCCTTTAATAGCAATATGGAAAATGCAATATTGCATACACTACATTTCTACATCAAACTCAATACATGAAACCAAACAATTACACACAGAATAAACAATGAAAGTAAATCACAAACAGATGTTCCTTGAATAATTACCAAATAACCAATCACAATCATTACAAATTGTACTACTAAAGGATATATCCAAGTATGGTTCACATTCACAATAAAACACAATGGCTAAAATAACACCTAATACGAAATCAAACTTCATGCACATGAATATGATTTACTAAGGCTACGAGTTATTTTTTAGTATTGTGCCTATTATTCATAAACAATGTATCATTGTTCATTTATCAATCACTATGCTGTTCCGGGAACATCCCAATCTGGAAATATGGGACGTCTACATGTAGCACCTTATCTAAGAGTTTTGGTTTTCAAAGCATGTATTTAACATTAGGCTCAAAGATGAAAACGGATGATCTGATATGTGAGGTATACATTCGATGCTTTCATTGGTTTGTCTCAAAGTGAAGATAATCTATTTGATGGCTGTATGATTCATCAAGACTGTCCTTGATAATTTGACTTTTGAAATTTCGACAAACGTTCTTCAATTTGACGAAAACGTCTTCAATGTTTGTGCTCAAAATGATGCTATTCCTAACGTTGCATTTCAAAGCTTTGGAGTGCTTTGAAAATTGGTTTGCAATATCAATCAGCGATGCTTCAGGTAGAGACATATTTTCAAATTCCATCTCATGAATACACATTTCTGAGATTTGGTGAACAATGTTTTCTACTCGAGTGTTCTTGAATCGCACCGATTGCAATGTCTGCAAAGTACTCGCATTATTTAGAATGGGCAAAATGGCTTGCTCTTCACAGCGCTCAAACGATAGTTTTGAAAGCCTGCTCCAGTTTTTAGCCTTGAAAAACGTTCCAATTCGATCCTCGGTAACGTTAACAAGATACAGTATTTTTACTGCATCTGAGCAAACCTTTTCTACAACTGATTGTGACAATTTATCAACTCGCAGTTCCGACAGGTTTTCACACATGGATAAATCAGCCTCGTTTACTTGAACATTCTCGAGACTTAATTCACGAATGCTTCCGGTGAAATGTGCGTTTTCTGGAAGTTGAAGCTCTTTTGGCGGTCGTATTTGTAGTTTCGGTTTAGAGGTAAAAGCCCAAAATATTTCTAAATGTTCAATTGGGATATTTACAATTTTAACATTTAAGGTCTGCACATCGATCCACACCCTCTTGAGATTCGTCATATGTGACATGTCCAGCACCTTATCTTCGTGCGAATTCAATGCTTCAATGTGAAGTTCTTCTAATTCATTGCAGTTTGCTAAAAACTCTAAAACGGACATTCCTTGTTCTGAAGACACATTGCGCACTATAAATACTTTTAGCTTGATTGACTGCGACAAATCAAGTTGTCCATTCAGTTCAACATGAACAAGACTCAGCTTTTCCAGGTTGTTTGTAAATTTCGATGACGAGGTAACGGTTAAAATAAGTGGTTTACTGGTATTTGCAATCGGTGTACTATAATATACCCATAGTTCACTTAGTTTTTCAGCTGCAATGACAGCTTTGTCCACTTTAACGTTAACAATCCTAAGTCCTTCGAGGTATATGAGTCCAGAGAAGTCTAGTGTGGCATTGTTTGGATATTGTAATGAATCTAATCGTAACTCCTTCAAATGAGTTAAATGCTCAAAGTTTTGAAAACATTTTGCATTGTATTCCGGACTAGAAGAAATATGTTCTAATACTAATTTATGTAAGTTCACACACTCAGACAAGTCGGTAGCAATGTTTAGCTTCACGTGCATGACACTCAATTCTTTCAATTTTTCAGAAAACTTTCCTTTCAGTTGTAGCTCTAGGTCTATAGGGGGACCCTTTTGTAGGAATTGGTCTTCAAAGAACATCCAGAATTGTTCTATGTGTTCTGCATTTATTTGCAAGGAGGAAAAACAAACATTTTCTAAATCAATATTAGATAAATGTGTGCATCCTGTTAGGTCTACATGCTTTTCCTTCAACTCCACATCATTGATGATAAGAAATCGTAAATGTCCACTTGACGGCTCTGTTAGTGTTTGAAGCATCACTGTATCATTATTACCAGTGATGATAAGAGTACGTAATGATGTCAACTTGTTCTCTCTAAATTCCACATCTAAGTCTTTTCCACGTTCAGAAGATTTCAAATGCAATGTATTTATATTCTGCATATTTTGTGACACCAATGAACAAGGCGGTCCCTTGTTGTTTTTTCTGTCTATAAGCATGTGTTTCAAAACAATATCTGGTTTTGGTGTTCCACTGCTGATGCACTCCTCGTGAGCCATAAGCACAGCATTCTGGTAACTGATCAATTCATTCTCGTGATATTTTCCCTCTCTGTAGAAAACTCTTTCACTTGAACTGAAAATCTCTGAACACTTTATTCCTTGCTCATAGTTCATAACACACAAAAATGACATCATGTCGGGGGATAAGTTTGCTTTAAAGTTTAATTCAAAGCGACTCCAATCATCGCTGTTAAAGGGCTTTGTGGAAATGTATACACATGCGAGCATTTCTTGATATGTTTTGTGCAAAAATGAGTAAACCATTGATCTGTCACTGAATCGGTTGGAGGCAGATCCTGATATGAGACCGGATGCTAAAAGAAACCTTATTTCGGTTTGTTTAAGATAGTCGTGTAGATACTGGCAGACAAAATGCTCCGGCATTTCAGTTTCAGATTCTCGCATAATGTCCTGAAACGCTAACTCTCCAAGACTGTCGACGAATGATGGTATGCTGTTACATGTTGCAGCTTCATCAAACCCCCTTGGTAGTATTTTAATATCCTGGTGTCTGTCGCACAACTCTTTGAAGCAATCTGGCTCTTTATCGCTTGCGAGTTTCAACATCATATCGACTACGTTGGCATACACGTGCGTTCGTGTCTTTCCTAACAAGAATTTGTTCGTTTCCGTAGTATTCGTGTCATACCGATCATGATAAATGCATAGTAATTGCAAGGCTATGAGTGGATTTGGCAAAAGACTTTCCAAGTTCTGTTCTTTAAGAACAGTATAAAACGCATCAATATCACGCTTGATGGCAGACTGACTATTCAGGCAAACATTGGCATGTTTTAAAAGATTGCGCGTACTTTTCAAGTCCATTTTTTCAAGCTGTATTTCCGTGTACGTCGATGTAGACATGCCCATTGCGCCAAGTTTCCATGGACGACACGTGCAAATGATTGTGTATTTTTTAGATTGAAGCGGAGCCGTGATCTTAGACATGTTTATCTCGTCTAATCCGTCTAATATGATCAAACTATGCTTTTCTTTCAAGTCGTTTTGTAAAGTTCGTTTGTAGTTTTCATCATCATCCCATGTATCATCGATTTTGTTTCGAAGATGGCTGAATATAATGTTTTCAATATTTACATTGTGACTTTCGACATCTTTAAGACTGACAGAGAAGAGGTAGTGGAACTCTCGTAAGAATTCTACGTCTTGCAAGTAATCCGCCTTCCCTTGGATTTCCCCCAAGAGGTGATTGTCGTTTTTCTTTACCGCACACCATAAACGAGCTAAAAATTTGCAGAACGAGGTCTTGCCCAATCCAGCATTTGATGTGATGCAGGTAAATATTTTGCGTCTGTCAAGTAGCTGCTTTAGACTAGTTATTGGTTCTTTTTTGTAACTCGAATATCTAGTAGCAAACCTCATTGGCAAAACTTTAGAAAGTGTTGGTGGAACGTAAAAATTTACAAGCTCTGGATTTTCCTTTTGAAAGAAAGGTCCCAAAGTTAATTCTGAATTTTTAGACAGGTTATACTCAACAAGGGTCTCTTGAAGGCCTGTTAAATAAATAAACAGAATAAATAATGCATGGAACACAATTTGAAACAAAAAAAACAACACAATAACTCCTTAATATCTCTTAATTGGATGAAAAGGACATACGCAATCCATAAGCACAATGTACCGAATAATTTCCATGAAATTTAACAATTTCAAAAATAATATGTGTATATTTCTGAAATTTCAAGTGCATTTTTTTCCTTTAAAAAATGCTTAAAAATATAAATTCGTAGAAAAAATAATTTTGTTCCTAATTTATCAGATCAAACATCATCGTGAATCTTACTTCTCCCGACTATTTCCGTTTACAAATAAAATCGAAACTTGTTCATTTGTTTCGGTTAATGTGAAATAAATTTTGCTTTATACAACATTGCGTTATCAAAAGTCAGATATTCACGTGTGACCAATTCGAAATGGGTAAATCGTATCTGACGATGGGTGTGACCAAACTAATATTAAATGAATAATAACAGAAACATGAACATAGATAGTACACTTTTTATTGAAACCATTTGTTCTTTTGTGTGAAATTATACCACTGTTTAAAACTTGCCCTATTCATCGTAAAAGCGGTGCGCTTTAGCAATCAGTCTGACTTTGTTAACAGTTTGAAATTTTCTAAAAAAATGTTTACCTTCTAACGCTCTTTGATGAATTTCTTTATTTGATATTTTTTCTTCATCAACAACGTCGCGTATATTTTTTGTCCATCGATTTCCTTCTGACTCGAGATTTTCTGAAAGCGTTTGGAATTGGTTTTTAAGGCTCATTTGATTCTCAATAAGATGAATGTTGGCTTTTTCTTGAATTGATATTTTTTCTTCATCAGCAACGTCGCGTAAATCTCCTGTCAGTCTTTCGCCCTCTGACTCGAAATACTCTGAAAGCGTTTTGGATTTGTTTTCAAGTCTCTCCTGATTCTCAACAAGATGAATGTTGGCTTTTTCTTGAATTGATATTTTTTCTTCATCAGCAACGTCGCGTAAATCTCCTGTCAGTCGTTCGCCCTCTGACTCGAAATACTCTGAAAGTGTTTTGGATTTGTTTTCAAGGCTCTCCTTATTCTCAGCAAGAAGAATGCTGGCTTTTTCTTCTATTGATAGTTTTTCTTCATCAGCAACATCGCTTATAGTTCCTTCCAGGCGATCGCCTTCCGACCCGAGAGACTGTAAAAGCGTTTCGGTTTTGTTTTCAAGGTTCTCCTGATTCTCAGCAAGATGGACATCGATATGTTTGTGTTTTAGTTCACATGCCTTAACAATTCTTTTCTTTGAATATTGTGTTGTATTTTGTCCTGAACAAGATGGATCGTCCATCCATTTCTCGTTTTCAGGATAATTTGAGAAGTATTGCGTTTCGATAGAACCATCGACAGGGCAAGGCTCTCCTTGTAGTTTTCGCCGTTTGGCAGGTATTTCATCCGACATAGCAGAAAAACGGTCTTCAAACCGTGGAACTTCTGCAAATACAAAGAAGCTTGTTTAATGTGGTGCATCGGGACGCAGATTAAATGAATAACATTTTTCGTTTACACATGCTTTCATATGCAAAAGGAAGTTTGGCAGTACTGTAGAGGCGCTTCTTTGGGCGAAACTCGCCTTCTCGAGAGGCTCCAAAAGGGATATAAACAAGGTTGGGGTTGAGGAGGGTGTTGGTCGTCCCTATTGAGACATGCACCCGCTAATTTGATAAATCAGTGACATAAATGTATATTTGTTTAAAAACAAAGTATTTTGTTTAGTCTGTTATCCATGAATACATATTAATCTTTAATTTACGAAAAACTTATGATAGTGAATTATAACTGCAAAGTGTAAATGGGAACCAACGTATGGTTTTCTCACCATAGCCCTGGAGTTTGTGATAGCATAAAATTACTTATCTACAATAATGCTTTTAAATTTTAAATGTAACAGCGTATAGTATGGTCAAGATATATGCATTTGACAACAGCTGTTATGCATACGTTGAAAATTCGAAATAGCCAGTTATATGTACAAGAAAATCAATGTTCTGGTAATCAACATTAGAATTCTTTTTCTAAGAAAGGTATTAATAAATTTGGATTCATAACGTAATTGGGATCATTTTAGAAGTATGCTCAAATATAACGGATCGAACAAATTTGTTTTTATTAAAGCAAAAAAATGGTTTAAGTGTCACTTTCGACCAAGCTTTGAGCATCACGTTAAAACTGGTGTCGACGTAAATATTTGCTTCATATTTCAACGATAATTTCCTTTCTTATATAGAATATTAACTCTACAATATGGTTTGTTCTACCTTCATAATATAGTCTTCATAGACGAACACATTTCCTTTCCCCAAAACAATTAAGCAAAAAGGCGCCAATTTCAATAAAACTACTCAATTGTTAAATAACCTTTCAATGGTAAATATAGGCTAGAAACACCCTGAGATATCAGTGAATGTCTACTCACTAAAACTTTCAGCAAATTATCTTATGTCCGATGTCTTCAAGCATTCTTTAATACCCTTTTTTTCCTTTTATTTTAGTATTTGAATAGTTTAGCCATAACAAATCTTAAACCGTACTTTTTCTAGGATACCAAATATCAATTCATAAAAAACGAGAGCTGTCAAAGAAATCTCCACTATTGCAAAACCTATCTTACTTGATAATTAAAGAATGTTTTATCGTCGAGTACTACTTTACAGAGTCTCAATGCAATACACCAAGTAGTTGTTGAGATATTGACCTATGTGTGCTTACACGCAAATCCTTTACTATAATGTTAAAGTCAGTCATTTCCATTATTTGCAAAAGATAGTAATCTTTGTAAGTTTGTGTACATTTCTAAAGTTTCAATGTATTACATGATGTATAGAGTTATTTTTCTTCAAGTAGGTTGGATGGTTGAGCTTTGTTGTATAATATTTCAATGCAATTGTTCTTTGTCTGAAATCTCATTCATCTGCCCCTGAAATGCACTTCAACCGGGAGATCGAATTATAGATTAACTCATTCTACATTATTAAACCAACAATTGTTTTTGTCAAAAACAGCAAATTGAAGGCGATACAAATCTATTTTGGTTATGGGTAGTACTGATAAAGCAATTTAACACAATAGTATGAATTCAGTAAACTCTTGTTAAGATAATATCTCATCTGTCATTTATTCGATTTGTTCAGTTGTGTTAATCTATTTTTAAACCAAGATAATCATTGTGTCCTCTTATTATGTAAATATTTGTATTTTATATTAAAATTGTATTGTGTTGTATTTTTAATAACTATATAGTCTTCTAAACTCAATAAATGAGTGGTAACACATCACATTTTTAATATTAATATTAACTGCATTATTATTATTATATTAATATCAACTATGACACTATTCCGTTTGACTTAATTTATTTGACACTTCGTGTGGCATTCCTTTTCCGCTTTGTATTATTAGTTTCTAACATCATATCATCATACATTTGTGACGTTGATATACTTCTTATATATACTAGCTTTGTACATGAATGCAGATACTGCTTGTTTCTGTTTGTGATACTTTCGTCATTGATCAATGACGGGTTCTTATCTAGTTTGAAATTTGAAAGGTAGGAGATAACGTTTTACAATTTTAAATAGGTTTTTGAGATTTCATAAATAACAAAGGTTGAAGTTCATTAATGTTACAAGAGATAAATGTTTAATACACATTCTGAATTCGTTCAAGAAAAAGTGAACAGTTCAAATGATTACAAAGGTCATTAAACGTTAATACTCACATGTGTTATGTCACAGTTACATTCCACTGGTCGTGAATCCTCGGCAAGGAATGAATATATGATTGATCTTAAAGTAGAACAGTCAAATGTTAAGCACCTTCACGCCTGTTAAACGCCAAACCCATGATTACACCAGCTATTGGGTATATCTAAATTGATGTTTTGATTGTTCGATGGGTTCTTTCCTGCTCCCAGTTTTGGATTTGGGAAGGACTTTAAATTTAGCTGTGATTTTTGTTTTACAAACTCATTGTAACTGTTGACCACTGTAGTTTCATTTAATCACCCGTTATTTTGACCATGTAACTCATTATCTTGTTACTAGGTAGCCCTAGCAGTATTTTGTACTGCGCAGTTCACAAATGAGCGTTCATTTTGTGGTGACCTCTGCTGATGATTGATTCGTTTTATGGTGTTGATAGTACTTTTCCTTCCCTCTAACTAGACTAATTTTTCGGCAGCATGGAACTCAAATCAAATTTAACCTTGCGTTCACCGGAAAAGAATAAACAAACCTCTTATCTGGATACTGTATCTAGAAGGCTTAATGTGTTTTTAAATTTACACTCGTCTGTTGAAACTATTCAACAATATTTCTGACTCTGTTAAAATACCTTGTTAGTGGAAGCGACTACCATGCGTGTTAATCTAATACAAAGTATAACAATACGGTCTCGTTGGGTTAGTTTATATAATAAGATAATATTTATCTTTTATGCGTTGAATAAAGCTTTAATTCAACCTTCACGGAGTGCTCATCAAGAGCTTCTGTGATCGATTAATGTGCGGAGTCCAGCGTTCGCCGTCTGCTGTTTGTCGACCGACGTCAACAATTTAAAATATTCTTTTAAAACCCTATGGCCAAGACCCACGATATTTTGCATGCAGCCTCAGATAGTGTTCCTTTACCAAAATTGGTCAAAATATATCCATGGGGTCAAAAGTGGCCACGCCCAGTTGTAACAAGTTTTCTTTATACTCAAACATAAAAATATCTTTTGAAATCTAAGCCTTAGTCTTAAGTCCCAGATTGAGTCCATGAGGAGATAAAAAAAATACTTTTGAGTACCATAGTTTAATAAAAAAGTTGTGAATTCTACAACAATGTTTGATTTACAAATTATTTTTATGATTATTCAGAAGTAAGAATGTGTAATATTTTGCGTATTTTAATTGTACACACACTTTTAATACACAGATATTAAAGGGAAACTCCTATGTAACGGTTCTTGTTGTGTTCTTATTGAAACTACATTGCACAATAATTCTATAAATAAGAAAATACAACCGACTAAAGGGGAAGGAACTATTTAATTAATTCAATATGTTGTTCTGCCTTTTTCACTGCTCTGCAGTACTCCGAGAAGCAGTTGATTTTAGTCAGGTGAACGGTATAGGGCCATTATGGCAATTCTTTTGATATTTAAGATACTCGTATATTATTTTCTTTTAATAATAGTACGGAAGAATGTTGTGGGGATACGTTCGGTGACTCTGAGTTAATGTCTTTGAAATGTCCTTGACATAACGGCGTAATAATAAAATAAATTCAGCATGTCAATATTTAATTATTTTAGGAAGATATATATATATATTTTGTTTCCTTCTAGAACGATTACATAAACAGTACATTACATACTAACCAGACGTTTCTTCAATATCAAAACACTATTTTGTTTCTTTAAATAACGTTAACAGTCATTTACATTGTTTTGTCAAATTTACTGTTTGCATTGTGCTAAGATCTTTGATATCAACAATAGAACAATACTACATTGTCTTGTTATTTTGGCAAGCAAACATCCATGACCGTATTTATAAATTTAAGTTTACATCACAGGCTAATCCGTGATATATCAGTTTGAGAATTGAAGGTCAAAATCTGTTCATAGTAATAGTAATAATGACATATTTAAGCTTTGTCTTCCAAGTATTTTCCATTCAGAATACGTATCCTATTTAAGGTAGCACGCTGCGTAGAAGTTGTTCTAAATTATTGATCTTCATAAAACAGTATTAAAAATCAGATTTTAAATGAACTACAGAAGTTTTTATTTATGTTTTGGTCCGGTTATACGAAAAGGTTAAAAATAAAACTAAATGAAAATATATTACATCGAAGGGAAATTGTTTAATGATTTCATCGCAGTTATATTTTACTGTCAAAAGGGTCAAATTTACAAATTCTAACAAAACTATATGCACACTTGAACTACGCAGGTTAATCAAAATAACGAGATAGAGAGCTTCCAAAATCTGAATTGATATACTGCATACTATGTTATGTTTTTTTTTTCCTTTGTCAATTGTCAAGTCTCTGTAATGATAGAAAATGAATAAGTTGCGACTGAAATTCAATTTTGTACATGAGTTTTAGTAATCCATTGTTCAATTAAACCCCGTTCCGCCCTCTGACTTTTATTTTAACAAAGGATTTCAATGGGACAAATAAATATATGTCAGGCTAATTACAGTGTTAAATTCAAGAACGGATCTTGCTCATGATTGATAACAATCTGCATAATTTAAACAATCTATACAAAACAAACAATGAATCCAATATCTTCTTAATTATAACATTGTTCTAACATTTAAATGCAGTCTATGCCCAATTAAGTAATGTTAATGTACAGATAGATTTTAACTTAATTCAAACTTAAATCGACTTCTGTTGAAAGTCAAGGAATTCGCTATATATCATTAATGTTAAGATGTTGGCTATTGTTTCTGTAGTTTTCCACATAAATAATGTTCTAGCTATCATTTTCCTATATGGCATAAATACACAGCGTTAATAAATGACATCTAAAGACATCTTAGGATACGGTTTATTTATATTCAACAATTTAATTGAAAGTATTTAACAATTGAAATGTCATTGCATTGTACACTGAAAGCAAACGCTTCAAAATGTGGCCATTTCTCTGCTGTTTCTGCTGCTTTTACTACTGCTGATGATTATGGTAATGATGGTAGTTGTAATCAATACGGTGGGACTTGTTGTATTATAAGTGCAGGGAGGTAACAGTTACTCCAGTACAGGAGACTTTTTGGGACATTTACGAAAGTGGACATAATTATTTAAACATTTGTTAAAAAAATACGAGTAATAGTATTAAGAAAAAGTAAAATAGCTTAGTGTTTATAACATTTGTATTGCCTCTGAAAGGAGTGTTCAGTTCGTATTGTTTATGGTGCCCCAGCTTTAGACATGAATACTTAATGTTACCTGATTAATGGTTCAATTAAATCAAATCGATAGATCGCACATTATTTATATAGCTAAATCCATTAAATGATCGGCTTTTAAATACTGTGCTTATCTTTAATTTGTTTACCGACATCTATATTGTAATTTTAGGCTCGACTCTGCTTAAAGCTACCTACTACAAATGTAATATGCATTGTTTTGGAATTGCGTTTTGATTTTCAAAAACATCTCAGTTCATAGAAATTTATAATCGAAACAAAATGTGATTACAAGTTTGCCCAAGCAATCCTTGCTATCAATTGATTATGTAGGAGCTGTTGCCTGATCTGTTGGTTGTTATTCTTTACATTTTTTCTCCATCTGGATACAATCCAAACATCCTAACAAGAAACAAACAAAATATTCTAAACTTACCCGAAGTTTTTTTCTTCAAATTAACACATGTCTTCGAAAGCTTAAAAGTAGTGTCTTTATAGAGATTTGACAATCATTCAGCCAATGAAAAATCCTCAATCGGGGTTCCAACTCTGAGGCGTTTTTATCTGAATTAAAAATAGTCTGTTTTAAAAACTCCAAGATAATCAAATGAGTTTGATAGGATTTTGTGCTAAGGGACACTTAAATGGTTTCGTACTGTAAGTTTATTTAAAATTATATATTATTTTACCACTTTGTTCACAGTACCAATATAAATATTTCATTTCAGCTATTAAATCTTTATCATAAATACAAAGGAGCCACCGTTCTGTTCATATTTGTCCCATTTAATGACCAAATCGCTAAAGGACAAGCCAACATTGCAATACAAGTATAAATATTAAAACTACTGTTATTAATTTCATTACTAAAATGATGTATGCTCTGATCTAATCGTATCCGTCGGATATGATAAAACGTTATAAATTATGTTTATAACTATATATATGATAAATTCTAATCAAAACTTTTTTTAAAACGACTCCAACTACAACATTGGTGGCGTTATCAGTAGGTGATGGTGGATATACGCTTGTTGAAATAATTTTATTTACAATCAGCAGGTATCCAACACAGTTTTAGCCCGTGTAAGTAAACCTAATGAGCACACACATTCACTTTCATTGCAGAGCTTGGATTTACGGGCACTTAATACACTTACAACATTGCAACGATTTTTGAGAAATGCAACTTTTAACACTATTTATCCGTTTATTATTTACAAGTAAGAAGATAAAATAGTTTCATGCCTTCTATCATATAAAATTAATTCTTTGAAAATTTAAAGACAAATGGAAGACACAGGTGTACCTTCGTACATATTATAAAAAGATGAAATTCACATTTGTACTTAAGTATAGTTTACATAGAGCAAAGAAAGCGTTTGCTATGTTTGATCATAATTTTACAAATGCGCATTTTCCTTCAGGAACGCACAGCTATAATTTGAACAACTAACCGTGTTCCTTTTATGTGTCTTAAAGGGACAGTGTAGAGAATAGTTTTACTTTGTGTCTAATCATAATCATTGGATTTGATTAATGTCATGGTATTATACGGCAACAAATATTCATCAAGAAACCTATTATAGTGAACCCAATGTTATAATGCTTTCGTATGGTATTCTTACTATTTACAGACCAAGATAATTATGGGGAATAGTGGAGGAGGAAGAGGAGGCTTCACAGGCAGCGGCGATGAAGGATCCATTCAACCTGTACCTCCTAGTGATGAGGGCGATGGTGGAAAAATAAGAACAGGAGACCGGGATGATACTATAAGTCCCTAAGTGTTCTTCCTTTATTAATGGATTTGCTTCATGAGACTCGGAGAAACGCAAATGCATTGACGATGGAAGAGTCCCTTTTATAAAAGATAAACTAATAAACGAATAATGTAATGGTCCTCAATATATTTTAAATAAATATAAATAAGATATAATGTCAAAACTACGTCGTGTTAACCTCTGTCAATAATTTGAGAAAATAAACTCGATTGGCGTTGTCATACATTTGTCTATGTTTTTTCTGTACGAATGAAAAGTATGTTTGGGCATTCATGCTCCTTAACCAGCCACACTGCTTACAATTATATCAGTGCAATAGAGTTTCACTATTTGATCGCTATTAAACTATGATATTAAATATAAGATAGTGAATTATATCTTTTTTAAACTTCCATGAGGTATCTTGTATAATATTCGATTATAATTGCCGGCAGCACACACCTCCACCATGACTGCTCACACTAAGGCAATTCAGGGTCACGGCGTACATTTGAAATGCTTATATTTATACCCTAACTTCCATTCCATAAAAGAACTGCCTTTCGGCAATTGCATTCATCAATCGATGAACGCAACATCTTAGTCGGATATAGTCGGATCGCAATTTGTCGCATAACAATATACATCAACACTATTGAACTTGTTATTGTTTGTATTGTGTCAGCAGGTCCCGTAAAATATATATCAGCATTTTAGAAAGTGTTTATTTATTATATTTTAAATGTATTGTTGCCATCAGTGTTTCAATTTGACGGTTAAAAATAATATCAAGGGGTTGATCTTTTCCCGCGTTATTATGACGTCATTTGAAAAGAAATGTTTCCGGTTACAGTCGGGTCGTTCTATTTAAAGAATGGGTAAGAAAGGATTACTGAAAGCTTTTCTTTAATGAAATGAAGTATTTTTTAATAATTCTTGATGTCATATGAACGCAATTGGGCTGGTCAAAGTACGCGTGGAGTCCTTCGGACCTATATTGTACAGTTTTTGCTCAATTAATATAATTGTTTAATGGGCGACATTGTCGTTACCTATACTCATGTTTATGCTATTCAGTCTGAATCCCATTTCCTAAAATGTTCAACATTCAATTATTTGCTCTAAAAGCCCATAAAACAATACCGTATGCCACTATCCGACTTTAACATTGTATATAATTTTTAAATATCAATGCAAATTCATGAGGCGGTTTTTGAAAAGAATAAATAAATCTACTAACATTCATCAATAGTCAGAATTTAATTTAAGCACCGTTTTGATTGCAAATATACCTGCTTTTACATTTTTTTTGTAACTTTATTATTCAATATTGCATTGTTTACTGCAACGCAACCAAGCCTTATTATTAATCTGGAATGTCTTTTTGTAAAAACATGATATCTTAACAGGACATATACTCTTTACTTGAGCAGTTCGTGACAAGGCGAACAGTGTTCGCGCTGATGCCTCTGTCTCAGTGCATTTGGAAGCCAGTGCCCTTCACCTGAAGCGAGAAGATACCGAACTGATCATTGAAGGTCAGGTAAATGTTAGGGTAACAACACACATTTTATCAATCCTGGTTTTTGCTTACGCCTGCAGAATAAACAATGTGTTACCTAGAGAAAACTCGAACGCTGTTTGGATCCGAAGAAGGGATATGACTCAACATTTGTAATGGTAATGCGTGGGCTGTTGCTTGTTATTGACGTATTGTCCCTGGTAACCTAAATAGCAAGTTATATTTGAATGCCTGCAAGTCTTAATTTAATGGCGATATTAAAGTTTTGTACATCGCTGATGACGACCAGGGTTAGTTTTTTTCGTGCTATAAACATATCAAATCTGAACATGAGAGATAACCTGAGATGGAGCATTTTGTGACGAGGCGTTACCTCTGCCTGAGTGTATGTTGAAGTCCGTGTCCTTTATCTGAAACGAGAAGATACCAAACTGCTCCTTGTATGTCAGGCTGATGATAGGGAAAGCAACCATGTGTGTTGCTCCTGGCAAAATGCAAATGCCTGCAAAATGTTTTCGCTTGATACAGCCAAATGAGTGATTTTATTCAAACACATACAGTGGCTCCCGACGAAAGGCAGCACATTGTTTCGCATGATACAGCCAAGTCTACGACTCTTACAAAATAAATGAAGCAATGTGATGCGATATTTCAAACGCATTTAAAATAAAACCATAATTGGGTCAAGTTAAGAATTACACCATAAACCGTTAGAAGTGAGTACTTTGACACAACATAACACAACATTTCACGAGTCTGCATGTTGACGTTTATATTATACAGTACCACTTGATTAGACGTTGATCCTGCAAAAATAGAAACATCTAAGAATAGTATAATATTCTTTTACATTGCGATGGTCACTCAAAACACTTGCAAAGAATATTAACGGTATTCTGTGACGTTTTCATAACATATTGGCCAAATGTGTGTAAGTTGTCACAAATATTGTTTAAATGTTCTCAAAATGCAAAACGTTTTGCAAGACAATACGCAAATTTCCGGAACGCTTATGAATTGGTGCAGTCGGTAAGCTAGGTTTCGAAGCTAAAAGTGAGTTAATAACGTAGAAATACTCAAACTGGTTTATGCTCCTTGTCCTACTTCACGTGGGTACGTTACCATTTGTGTGTCACGCGACAAAGTCGTTTACCCACAATTTTCAGTTCGTGCTTTTGGAATTACTGCCGTAAGATACGAGGATGATATAAATGCAGTCTACAAAAAAAATCCGTAAAGAAGGAAAATTAAGTAACGAACGAACTGTATATATGACAGCAATTACAACCATGGATGCAGAACTGCGTCACTATATCCTTCTATTCCTTAACATCCGCCTTAAGTAACGAAATTTAGAAGCAGAAAGATTCTACGTACATTACGTTTAAAAGCAGATAACAATTTGGACTTTCAAACTTATAAATTGTACAAAGAGTGTATCATATTGTTTACGATCACAGAAATTCACGATTGGAAGGATATCATTACTATGCATGAGCAATTATAGTAGATTTACAAACGGATGCAGGTTATATTCTACGGAAACGAATTATGATACCATTGCAACAAACACAAAAAAAAAACCTTTAATGCAAGAAGGGCAGGCACCATTCTTCAAACAAAAAATTATGTTCAAAGTTTTGTTTATCATAACTGCTTAGTTGTTTAAACCTTCTAACTTGGTAAAAGTAAGTTTACCACTAGTTTAACACTCTGTTCACGTGCTTGTGAAAATCAATACATGAATTGACAGATTATACTTTTATGTCAGATGCTAAGTCCATAGTAGTTTGATGAGAATGAACTCCTGCTTCGGTGTCATGTGATGTGTAAAAATAGTGACATTTAACCTTTTTTTCTTCAGATTTATCGAATGGGTCACTACTTCCAACGATGAGTAACTGCATTTTAACAATGTCATTTGAATTAAAGCAACCTTAACCTCAATGCAGCGATCCTGTTCAATGACCAACACTACAGTCATTTAAAGGGAAGGTACTACTGGTTAGGAGTACAGTCCGACCGTGAGTACAGTTCCTTTCAACTGTACATAGTGATGATCAGTTAGTTAACCGGATTGCTGTGCTGAGATTTAAGTGGTTTTACTTTTAAGTTTAAGGCATTTTGAGATTTTCTGACATTGTTAAACTGCAGTAATTTATAGTTATTTTTTGCTTTATCGTTTGTAGGAGTGACTCCTTTGATCGATATAAAGAAAGAAATATTTTAGGTTAAAAACCACTAAAAGTTTAAAGGTCATGCGACACCATTAGCAGGAGTTCATTCCAATGAGACCACGGTGGTCAAGTCCATATTATTAGATGTATTTATTTTATATGCAGTATAGAATTATTAGCATAATAGTTTTGGTTATATTTCCGCCAATAAGGAGGTTACATTCTGTATCATTTGCACTGAATTGATCATTCAACGCTTAGATGGGATGAAATAAATATTGTACCCCAATAAGTCATTTTTGCGAATTTTACAATAATTCGGTAGTTTTACTTATTCACATGAAAAGTTCACTTGACTCTTTGACAACGAGTTGCCACATGAAACGCAATTCCGCCGGAAGATATAAGTAACAAGAAGCCATACTAACCACTTGGGAGCCGGACAAACCACGTTGCAAGATCTGGAACATGTCACATTAACATATCTACATTGACGATAAAGGACAGTCGGGGTATATAGAAAGGGACTTGTTCGAATCATTTGAACCTATTTTGACAGTAAACTAAAAAAAAATGAAACAAGAGCTGACGAGAAGTTCTTCTAAACTCTTTTCTTATTTTAAGAGTTCCACCTGCAAAATGCAGATTCAGTTCAATACTGAAATTGCGCACTCTGACCGTCCGACTTTATCCATACAAAAGCAAATACACTCTGAAATAGATGACGCATCGGAATAAACTTCTTCGATTGTCTATACTTTCACCGGGGGCTAGGCCACAACATAAGCTCATGTTAAAGTTAATTGAATTTTAGAATTCTCTTCCAACAAACGTTTCTGCTATAAAGCTAGCGAAGTGCACTGGGACGATGGTTTCTATAATGACAGTCATTGGCAATATTGCGCGATTCATTTCGAGGTGTCTTTAATATTATGTGATCAGGGACTAGTTGGAACTGTGTATTCACATAATACATAAACTGTCTATTCATCTCTAGCTGAGGTAAGATTCTGGCTCGAACGTGTCATTAGTTTTAATTCCACTTTTCGTAACAAAATTACTTCTGTAGATAAGCTGCAAGTCTTTTGAAATGCCAGCAGTTTCGCAAGTGGAGTTCACATTGCTAACATGCCAAGATTTGTATTTCATGAAATGCTTTCTCAAGAAGACGCAATTTAGAGGTCAACGTTTGGAGGAATAAAGAATGCATATTTAGCATTTAGCGCTTATAGGGGAACCCATAAATAAAGTGATTTTCCGATTCTTAATTTTGTGTTATTGTTACCAAAGTTGGTAGCTCCATTTAAAAGTTACAGGACCTAGCTCTGAAACAGTTATTTTTTTTATTTATTTACTGTTTAAACTTTGTTTAAAATACCAGATTAAGCTTGATATTCAGTAGGTTCCGAGGGGTTTGAACCGTGTAGCTGATGATTTTAGTACGTTCATGAATGGGAGGTTACTCCTCAATAGTCAGGTATATGAATAGGATATGGGTACCGTTTACAGGTAAAAGATTTGCTAATTCTAGTTAATGAAAAACACGTAGGTTTAATTCAAAATGCTACGATCTTGAAACTAAAACAGTTGATTTATTCACACCGTTACTACATGTAAGGCAATGAATACAATTTGGCTGTTCCATCGATTTATCTAAGTTATAGAGCACTTTTCCAATTATTAGAAGTTTCTGCACATGGAACGTTAGTTTTTCGCATGTACCCTATTGTTGTATTTTGGCCAGCATCATTTGAAGCGAATAATAAAACGAGATGCTTTGTATATTATATAAAACAGTATGTTGGCTTCAGACACAATCAATTATTCATTTTAATTGTATCCGTTAAATAGCTCTTAATACTCTGTATGTTGGCTTCACACACAATCAATTATTTATTTTAATTGTATCCGTTAAATAGCTTTTAATAATCTGTATTTTGGCTTCATACACAATCAATTATTCATTTTAATTGTATCCGTTTCTTTACCGTAATGTTCATTGTGATTTTTCATTCCGTTGTTTTTATTTGGTATGGCGTTGTGGAATGTAAATGCTGTTTGTTTTTCACTCGGGTCATTGAACAGGACTATCTATTTGTACCTGGTACAAATGAAGTCGTGTTCTGTACACGTAGAGTATCGAAAAGACGTGTTATATTCACTTTGTAACGCTGTTTTAAATACTAAGCACCAATTATGCTAAATATCTCCTACATGTTACAGATACCCAGATTCGACAGATACCTTCAACGTTGGATTATGGAAGAATTCCACAGAGATTACCTGCACGACGATTTAAAACACATCATAACAATTCACAATCGCTGGAGAAACTTTTGAAATCAGACAACTCTTTCAAATAATACAATTGTTAAGTTTTGCGTCTGGTGCAAACAGAATAATTTGCAAATACTCCTTCGGATTCTGCCCAAAACGGTTTATCACCGTCAGCATCAGCAAGTATTGCTATAACTTTAAGTAGTTTCTTAAATCCAGTCAGTTTCATCAAAAATTGCTTATTACGAGATTTTTAAAAAGCCAGTTGAAAATAAATTCGAGATTTCTACAGTCGATTTGCTAAACTTATTGCCCATTATTCAAATTCTTACAATTTATTACATTGAGGATTCATAAGCATGTGTCTGTCAAGTTGTGTAGTTTTTGTTTAGATCCAGTGAACTCTCAAATTTTAAAAAAAATCTTATGTAAAGTTTGTGTCTGGTTGTGCAGAAATTTAATTATTTTAGTAAAACATATCAGTTCAAAGCTGGAGAACAGGTGATTCATTTTAGAAAAGGTCAACGTTTTTGTCTAATTGATTTCCTTCAGACACATCTCCCTGAAACTGGTATCAATGATCATTCAATGCGATTACATTTCTTCCCTTATATCAGATATCTCGTCAATTGAACAATGTTAGTCTTTGGTTTTGCAAACATTTTTTATCAGTAGTCTTAAGCCAATTATCATTGATTGTAAACAATGCGGTCTTCATTTGTTGCGCTGCGGTTGTCATTAATGGGTAGGGTCACAAATTGCTTAAGAAACACGGACGTTTGAAGTCCGAGAGAGATAAGGACAGATATGTTACAGACTCAGTATATGTTAAAATGATTGTATACAAGAATAAAGTCGTTTAAATAATGATTGGTATAGCATTTCATAATTATTTAACTGATTGCTAAGCGTGCTTGCCATTTTTAAATTCTTTGTTTATAGATATGTTGAAGTGTTTGAAATGAGTATTTTACACATAAGTAAATGCAAGATTCGATTTTAAAATATGAAATAGAAGGTCCTCGTTCGTCTACAGTAAAGTATCCCGTCTGTGGAACAACTATGTTTTCGTTTTATATCATCAGATTTATGTTTGTTTGGCATGCAAAAAAGCGAAATAGAAATCATAATGAGATTTCCAGTCTTTTCTTAATTTTGGAAGACATTAATGTATCATCCGCAGCATCTGTTGTAGACTTGTGTTCTTCATGTATTCAATAAACTTATATATGTTTATACTTACATATATATACGTATATGTTCTTAATTGCTTAAAGACGAGCATTGAACAAAAGGCAAAATCATCAAAATAGCATCCGGAGTTCTTTTACAATAGCTGCGGTTCGAATTACATGAACTGTTTTAGTTTGTATCTCTGTTGCATCGCAGCGTCTACTCTGCAAACAAGGAAACAATACACAAACGTTAACCGCAAAGTTAACGCCTTTTCTAAACGCAGCGCAGGTGTTTACATATAGTAGATGAAACTCAGCATTTTCACAAAGCAGATCATATAGATGTAATTTAAATCTTCAACACATGGACCCATTTATTTACACTTGGTTCTCTTAATCTCAAGGACGCACAATTCCAAATTATTTTGAAATTGGTTTTCATTTCGTTAAAATAAAATCCCATTACGTATACTCGTTTATCGAATGTGACTGAAAAACGCTCTTTGTTTTGTCTAGTTAAGGGATGTGGTGACTCTGGATTCACACTCTTATTTGCATCATACTTTTGTTTGAAGAACTCCAAGGAGCCAGTATTGAATTTGTCTATCGGTCTCTTCACGCTTATGGCGCAAAAGGAATGAATAAAAAAGAAGTACACACAAAAGACAGGCGACAAAACAATAAGCGGTTAATTAAAGCATACAACGAATCAAAACTCAACAAACAGCGACGCAAATATAAAATTATTTCGATCAGTCGATTTTTAAACTTTAGTCAAGTGCACCAATTGTAAATACATTGTTTGTATAGTGCGAACATGTTTGATATTTCAAATGGTAACAATACAACCCATGCCTCATTGGTCCGTCAAAAACATTCCCACGTATTTCTTAATTTATCAGCACATCACGGGCTGATTCGAGATATTCAATTGCAAACAATAAGTGTCAAAATGTATTTATCATTATAATTATGACTTAGATAAGCGTTTGTCGTCCAAGTTATTTCTAACACTGAATAGCATAATGATATTCATATTTAAGGTACCTCGCTGCGTAAAAGACTTACTGAAACATTGATGTTCATTACAACAATATTACAATTAAGATTTTAAATGAAATACAACAGTTCTACTATTTATTTTGGGGTGAAAAAACAAAAGCGATTTTATTCTATTGAGATATCCAACAGATTTTTTTTGATGGGAAGTGTTCATATATTATTTAACAATTTTAATTTACTGTCAAAAATGGTAAAATTTACAAATTCTACAGGAATATTTATTTTAAACGTTTAGGAAATCATACGCATTAATTGAAATACACAGTTTGGTGAAATAAAAGAGAAACAGAACTGTGTTTATATTTCCAACAGGCTTATCACAGCTCCCAAAATGAATTGTTAAAATACTGCAGACGGTCATATGTAAATATTTGTCTGAATATTGGTATGATGTACTCAAGTCCATTTAAAGTACAAGACGGAAATTGGTAAATAATCATCATTTTTGAACTATTTTTAATGCCAAAGAAATAGATCGATAAATCATTTTATGTCAATATATAATTATGTCATGGTTTATGTTTTTTTTTCGAAAATTGACAAATTTTAAAAGTCATCTGTAACGACAAAAATGCCAGACAACAATGAATCTGTTACGTCTAATGTTTAACGTACACATTTGCACATGCTTTTTAGTACATATATCATTACCCTTATCGCCCCATCCCCCGCAATCTTTTTGAACAAAACATTCGAAACGAACAAATAGAACAAAGAGAACTAATATATTGATGTTACGCTAATTACAATGTGCTTACAATAAGATATTGATCATGATTGATAGTAAGCTTTACCATAGTATAATCTATCGATAAAAAACAATATTATGAATAGTTTAAATTGAACTAATAATTGAATATTATGTGTTCTTAAGTGAAGCATTGTCATTGTCATAATTATTAGATTTGTTTATGGTGCCAGAAATTGTGCTAGTGTATAGAAATTCAAACATAACTTATTATTTTTTCGCAATTATACCATTGTATCGTACATATCAATGCATTTGTCTATGAAACACAGTGCTGAAAAGGCTTTAGGTATCATATTGTTATGAATATCTTGATTGTTATCTCAAATAAGTATCTTCAATGGATGTTTATCAATTAAGACAAAGACTGGTACTGAATGATATCTCCCGTAGACAAATATATCCCATGCGATGACAATGTTTTAGAAGGGTTTTATACAGAGTCGAAATTGACGATTGTCGATGTCTATATTTTCAGTTCTTCAAGCTATCAGTTTATGATTTGAACAGTTGCATAAAAATCACGTTGTTATACGCTTGGATACATTAAAAATAGAAGGTACCATTTGCTTTACCCTTATATTAGTACTGTCTTTTAATTTTCGTGATTATACGATGGAAGAAGCCAACTAATTTTACTTATTAACAATTAATTTGTAAGATCCGTAAAGAAAACATCACCAAAGTGTTGTTTATGTACTTATGCAATAATGCAACGAAATTATTACTATGTGCACATTTATTTAAACAGAACAAGTGCAATTGAAACAGTTGTCTCAAATATTGTTCGAATAATGCAGCTTGTAAGTGTCCCGGACACCTCAAGAGCAATTAAGATTTGAAAGCGAACATGCATGTCGTTAACAACGATGTTAGCTTTAACACAGTTTTGAACAATCGGCCGAATAAAGGAAAAAAAACAAATTTAAAATTAAACAAATACGACAAGGCCTTCTCTATTTAGTGACATCAATTTAAACGTGCTAATATCAATTAAGGTATAATTAAATTAACCATGATTTAGAACATGACTGGTTTGCCCTAGCAATTCTTAAGATTCAGAATTTGCATTTGTATCCTGCAAAACTGAAGATGTATAGTTTCAAAGAGAATCAAAGGGTTTTAATAACATTGGTGTGCAAAGGAAATCATAAGCGTTATTTGGTATTAGTTTTTTATACATAAATAATACATTGGCACCGCACTGTCCATGTAACTCTCATTTAAAGACCTCCATACTACAGGTTCAAAGAAATTAAATATAAAACTGTTGTGAAAAGAAGAAGAAATACATATTTATTTACAATAATAAAAAAGCAATATAGAAAGGATAAAGAACATATAGGAAATTAACTTTGTTCAGGCCGGTAGTTAGGACTCATTGATAAGAAGTAGAAGCTATGAATATACAAGCGTTATGTAACATATTTATAAAACATAGTTCATAATAATATAGGAATGTGTCAAATATATGTGTATGAGTATGTTTGAGCTTACTTGTAATGCGACATATTATAATGTCTATAAGACAAAATAACATGTCTGTAAGACATAATATAATGTATATTAGACATAACAATATGATGATGGTTGTCAGTTAGACAAAAAAATATGTGTGTCAGACATGAGCGAAAGTAAGTTAGGCATGATATAATGCCGTCTTGACACAGTGACATGTAAATTCAACATATAACCTTGCCATTTAGATATAATATCATTTATGTTGAACATAAAAACACATAAATAAATAAATGTGACGTTCCGTATCACCTTATGCAGGTAGTGATGGTTCTAATTTTGGGGAAAATATATTGCAGGGAAATTTCATGGCTTTCAGTGTCAGATAACAATTTATCAACATGAGGGCAAATATTGTAAACTAGTTTTGAAACAAATGTTCAGGGTGTTTTTGTTCATATCTAAAAACGTGCATTATCTAATTATTCACTTTGAATAGTTTTGCAACGGTGTTGTTTATCGCATTGTTAACTTTTAACAAAGCTCTGAACGTTCGTCCCATTGTCGCAGATATATCGCAGAAAAAACTTTTAAACACACATGTTAAACAATCTCTTGGACTTTATTGGCGAGTTTTATATATATGTACAAAAAGGTAGAAATTTTAAAACATTTCCGTCATATCATGATTAACTGCGATTATTTATTTTCAGCCTAATACAGTTATGGGAAACGTTTTTGAAAAAAATAAAGGAAATGAAAAAGGAAAAGGCGAAACTCAAGATCAACCGACGACGGATAAACCTGACCAGTGTGAACTTGTCAGGCCCATATTATTGGACCTGCTTCATGGGGTATGGAGACCGGCAAACCAACAGATTGCACGTTACAACTGAAGGATTTCATTTATGTAGCAACTTAATTGTTGAAAGGACAAAATAATCGTCTTACAAACTTTTAAAATATGATTTAGAAGGATAATATTGAAAGAGCAGCGTATTTCCTCTGTTAAAGAAATAAACAAAGAAAATAAACCGGTTGAGTATCTTCGTTTTTGTCTATTTTTCGATAGGAACTGTAACGTTTTTGCTTTTTTTTAATCCAGCAATTATAACTGTGTATTCGAGCTTCTCAACTTCTTTGCATTAAAATATTGACGTAATTAATCCTTTCAATTATAATGCGATAAGTTTCATGATAATTTATTATAATAACCTGTATTTTTTTTCCTTTAAAATTACCCTATATATTGACGGTTTGATTGTTCGGCTATTTCCTGCTCCAAGTTTTTAATTTGGAGACGGATTTGAAATTAATTCTGTTTTGTTTTACCAA